>NC_073701.1:42820051-44070051 GCF_023634085.1 Falco cherrug
AGAAAAAATCCAGTCCCAGTTAAATCCCCTGAGCCCTTACATAAGCCCTTACTGAGGCTCTTACATGAAGGTGTAAGGGTCTCAGTGCCACCTGTTTCTATATAATAATCCACTTTTCTCATGCCAAATCACTTGCTGATGAAGACATAGCCAGTGCTGTTTGATTTTATCCTCACTAATTTTCATCATCCAGGCATGAGTTTCTTATATTTACCTCTGTTCTCCTTTCCAAAAGCCTTGACGGCAGAAAAGCATCATAAAGAAACCTGCTGTAATACTGCCAATTTGATGTGCACTTTGAACTGAATTTTGAAATATATTTGAAAACTTTCTATTAAAATGTTTAATGTTTGCGTTTCTGTCTTCCACTGATTGCTGACAGTCAGTAGAAATAAACCGTTCTCCCTTCTAATGTATTTTGATGATTTTAATAGCATTTTCTTGCTTTGTTAACAGCCACATGAAAACTTCACAGGGCAGATTTGAGCACAGGCTATGTACATCTGGCTCTGTAACCAGGCTTGCTAGGACCCTAGTGATAACTTCCCCTGGGGGTTTCCCCTTTTTTGTTTTGTTTTGTTTGGGATGTGGGGTGGTTTGGTTTTTTGTTTTGTTTTGTTTTGGGTTTGGTTTGTTTTTGGTTTAGGTTTGGGGTTTTTTTTCACAAAACGATCAAGTGATTTCTTACTCTGCTAGGTTTTATATCCATATCTGATCTATGTTAGAAAACTCTCACATTTCTGCTGTTGCCTGAATGTCAGACCACCTTCTTTCCTCCCCCAAGAACTGATCACAAGAAACAGGCAGAGTACCAAGAGTGCTAATAATATTTGTCTAATGACTCTCTCAGTTGCACCAGAGTGATAAACCAGCAAACAGAGCGAGCACTATGGCAAAAACCTTGTCTTTGAAGGTGTATGATATCACGTCAAAACCAGCTACAGAATATTTACTGATGGCTCAGAAATATTTCTCACCTCTGTCTAAATGTAGCACATTTGAAGCAAGAAAAGAGGGACTACATCACAGGCAGGAAACATTAAATATTTAATTACTTCTTTTTGGCACAAGTTGTACAGCCCCAAGCTTCTTATAATGTATAAAATAGAGTACACCTGTCATGTCTTGAATGAACATGAAACTAGGACTTGCAAAATTAAATACATCTGCAACAAATTGTCTCAGTTTCAGATTGGAAGTTATATTTGTAGTAAGCAGTCACGTCGTAGGGTAAGTAGTTTATGCATGTGTGTTTTTTCGTAGGTGGATTTCATTTATCTTCTGTCTCAGAAGCAGCAAAAGTGTTTTGGCATAAGGGCTTATACTTGAGGTAGGGGAATCAATATTTTTTAATTTAAAACATAACAGTGGTTCTAGTAGATTGATGCATAGGTATATTCTTTATATGACAGATAGAAACTATTTTTGTCCTAAAGGTCACAGGAATGAGGACCAGTGGTGCTGGGCTGCAATTCTAGGTTGCATATGCTGTAAAATCTTGGTCAAGCCGAAGTGAATATTTTTACAGTGTCTGAGTCTGGTTTTAGTTCCCAATCTTAACAAGGTACACTTTGAGTGACCTAAGCTTAGGTACCAGAAATTTGACTGGTATAAAATGGGCCTTTGCCTAGACTCATTTGCTGAGCTGAGAAGCCATGCATGGGCATTGCTTCCAGCACTCTTGTTAGGTTAACCAGAACTCACCTTTGTATCTTGGCACTACAGTGAGCTGCACCACGCATGCAGAGCAGTTCTGTCATGCACATGCCATAGAGCTGATCTGTACATGCCTTAAGGTAATTTGTTAGGGATTTTCTGATTTCCCACAGCCTAGTCAAAGCTGTAGCTTTGTCTGGGCTAGCAGACATGTAAAGAAGCATGGGCACTGTAGCTGATAACATGGGAAAGCAGAGAAAGAGGATAGAGAGATAGTAAAGAAGGAAAATAGATTTGGTGATGAGTGCTAGAAAAACCCTGGAGATGCTGTTTAAAAGAATGCTTTGAAAACCAACACAACCTAAAAATCCTTTACTTCCATTGGTCTTGTTTCCCTGGAAATGAAGCAGCAGGGTTCTTTTCTATCTGACTCTTTTTCTAAAGTATAAAAAAGTGTTATTAAGAAAAAAGAAGAATCTAGGCTGGAAGTGACTTCTGGAAACCTTCCAATGAAATCTTTTGTTGAAAACAGGGCTTCAAACTAGGTTATCTAGGGCCCTGCTAAACCAGATCTTGAGCATTTTCACCCCTTCTTATGGCAACCTATTCCAGTGTTTGTTTTTTCTCTTGGTGAAGAATATTTTCTTAATAAAAAGTGGAATTTCCCCTGAAACAACTCACTCCCGTTGCCCCCTGTCCACGATGAGTCTATGTGGTGAGACTACCTGTCTTCTCTGTAACTACCTTTTAGATTTTGGAAGACGGTGACTATGTGCCCCCAAGCCCTCCCTTCCCTAGTCTGAGAAATCCCAATTTGTTTAGTTTTTCTTCGCATGACTATTTCTTCAGTTCCTTAATCATCTTTTGCTGGACTGTCTACATTTTTTCAGTCTGTCTCTTGATCTGTAGGGACCAAACACAGACACACTATTCCAGGTGAGGCCTAGGAAGTGCTAAGTAGAGTGAAATAATTGTATTGTTTGACCCTAAAGACATTGATGTGAAAGTAAAAGACTTTTTCAGCTCTTTTCTAACATGTTCTAGTTTTGTCTTTTGTTTTTCCATGCTGTTCTCCTGGTTTCTCTATACTTCCATTCTGTTATATATATATATATATATATATTTATTTTTTTTTTCATCCCAAAGCTAATTCAGGCTGACAACACTCATTGTGAAATATGAATCCTTCCCAGGGAACACAATGAGATTCAGAGTGAAATAGCATAGAAAGATTTCAATATGTTCTCTTGACAAAACGGAAGGCAGCTTTATAGTTTTTTAAATAACACAATGGAGAAACCATTGCTCCTCCTTCCAGTCAGTAGGGTCTTGTGAGAAGGAGTACATATGTCAACAACCACAGGAATTAAATTTAACCAATTAACCTCCCTGGACCTCCCACAAAAATCAGTGGGAAGAAACGGGCTTCTCCAGACTTCGTAAAAATAAGAAGAAAAAAATAGAAATATTGATAAGCTGTTAATCTCTCTACAACAGTCTTGACATAGAAATGAGCAGTGTGTATGATGGAAAGGGTATCACCCTTTTTGTAGGGTTTCTTAATGCCAGCAAGTCCAGGGGGTTGGTACGTTCCTATTGCTGAAAGCTCTGGAACGGCTGCTTTGGCAGAGTTGTGGCCCCCTGGCTCCATGACTGTCTTGCAATTTGGCAGCAGTGTAAATTAAATAGGGAGAAGAGTCACTGGAAACCTGAGCACCTGCGGCAAGGCAGCAAGCCAGGGTGACTCGTGCCATCATCCAGTTCTGAAAGAGAACAAATGCATCAGGAAATGGGAAGGCTGGGGACCAAGAAATATCTATAGGGTGGGTTTTTTCTTAATTGTTATTATAGCTCAAAAAGTAAAGGATCACTGGTCTCTTAATTTATCAAATATGTCGATTAGTCTGTTTTGGCAGAAATGCTTATAGTTCAGACATTGCTCAGCATTTTCCTCTATTATATTTCTCAGATATGTTTTCATTCTTTGAAGGATCACAAGAATGACCTCCTAGGAAAAGGGAAGTCATGAGTGATAAAGCCACTGAAACAGTACCTGAGGTCAGCTTGGCAGCAAGAACAGCCAGTGAGCTAATAAAGTCAAGATTTCTTATGGATTCTTTTCAATGTGATCATGTGATGAATGTCATCCATACAACCTGCAGTTCTTCACAGGGGAAATAGAAGGTGTGAGTATTTTTTGAATATACTTCTATCAGAACGTGCTCACTCTCTAAAGCATCTTAAGCGAATGCTAATTTCAAAGCCTGTAACATATGACAAAGTGTATCTTGATTCTGTGGCAAGATTTGATGATTACAGGGGGCAAAAAACTGATCCTGATCCATTAGATCAACACAGAGCTGGAACACTATGGTACAGAGTACGTGGTATTTTATTACTTAGTTTTCATTAGAAAGGGTGTTAGGTCTTCAAAACTTTTCTGTTCAGAATAATGGCAGAGTGGTGGTTCAGTTTCTGTGACGTTGCTAGCATTGATTACACAGGGGGCTTGAGTTTTAAATAAACTGAAGAGTCTTTCAGATTCTCCTAGAAGTAGATCAAATAAGAATGGCTTGAAAGAGCAGGCTGCAACATCACAGGGCTTTGCATCAGCGTGTTTCCATGGTCACAATCAGTTAGTAGTGAGGAATGCTTTTGTAAGTGCATCTCAGTGTGCTGTGTTGACATCTCCCTTCTGGTGTCCTATGGCTTTCTTAACACTATTTGTGTATCATTCTGAATTGCTTTCCATCACACAAGTTTGGTTACAGATAGGGAAAAAACCATGAATGCATCTTGCCCAGGAGTTGACAGGACTTATATTTGGATAATGCTTGGCAGCCTTGGAGAAAGCAATGACTGTCTTTGGCGAAGGCTTGGGCTGCCAAAATTTGCTGGAATAGCCATGCATGGACTGATACCATCAAGTGACTTGACACTAACAGTGAGATCCAGTGCAGCTCTCTGTGTTGTCTATCACTCATCTAATCCAGGTTCTGGGTCTTCCTGTGCTGGAAATGTGGCTCTTTCTGTACAAGAGAGGGAGCCAGAATCTGTAGCAAATGGCAGAGGCTTTCACTTGCTATTTGTGTGTACACATGCCTTGGGCCCTTCCACCACCTGCAAGGAGAGCTTCTGTAATGCACGGAGCAACCTTTTAACATTCAAGAACAGCTAGCACTCCAGCAGTGGCCCCTTAAATACACACAACACAGAGTGCCCTATGCCCAGCTTTGCCTGCCTCCTAGAGGAGAGTGAATGGAGGTTTGAACCTGCTTTGTGCTTGCAAGGAAACTGTCCTAGTTTACTTATTCTGAAGAGAGTGATCCACCATACAGCCCTACCAGAGCTGAGAGCTTTGCAGGTAATGATGCTGAGTATAGACACTTTGTTTCCACCTAAGTCCTAGTCAAGATGTCCAAACCCTCATCTGATTTATTCCCCCCACCCTAACACCCCTTATAACATGAGGAACTTAAATAACAATGAGGAACAGAAATAACAAAAGGACAAGACTTGCCAGGCAGTGTTACACAGACATCTGTATTTATTTAAGTCTCTCAACAGCTGTCAACAAAACTCATCCAAAACTGTCCCATCTGAAGCCTGATCTCTGGACCAGAAGATAACTGCTGAGATAAAACCATCTTTAGGGAAGAACCAGCCACAGAATGTCTAATGTAAAGACTTTTCCCTCACCTGGAAATATGATAGTGAAGAATAGGACACCAGCGCCCATCTGGATATTAAGGTCACAGATCTCTCCCAGTGCTGTCCTGTACAGCTGGACAAAGTCAGCACCCAAGGTTCAGAAAATTATTGGTCCTTCAGTGTCACAGCACATTACAGTCTGGAACTAACCTAAGGAAGGCTTCCATGTGAATACTGAAAACAAGTGTGTTTGCTTGTTTGTTTTTAAAGGTCAATTACAAATATGGCATATAGATAATCTTTTTATTTTTTCCTCAAGAAACAAGAGTATGTTTCACCACTGCTGTTCTTTATCACTGCAGAAGAGTGAAGCTAGCCATGTTTGGACATGCTGTGCAATGAACTTCAGTGCAGAGACATCAGAGCTAGCACAGATCCAGCTGAACACATCAGCGCAGCCCAGTGCAAGCCAGTCAAAAAAGGCACAGCACTTTTCACATACCTCTGCTCTGCTATGGGTCAGAAACTAGATCTGGTGAGTTTCTGCTCTGCCTTATTTATATGATGAAAACAAACCTCCAACTATTTCAAATAAGTGACACATGACTAGTTCAGAGGTTTTCAGCATGGTAAGAAAAATATTTTTTCTGCCTAATGACATTGGGTCAAGTCTCACTGAAGAAAGAGGCTGACAAGAAAGTGGAGCTGGGGAAAAACCCTGGAAAATCAGCCTTGCTGATTCTTTTGGAAGAATAGGATCAGTGATTGCTGCCTCTGGGTATAGCTATACCCCTAGTGATATCTGCTGTCACATACTCCCATGCCGCAGCACATTCCTGGCTTTCCAGTGTTCTGGCATCTGTAGGACATGGGCTAGTCACAAGCACTATAGCCCATTTACTGGCCCCAGGGACCTGTTGCTCTAAACTCCTCATGACTAGATGCAATCGACCAGTCTGACACTGGTCAAGTTCTTCATTATGATGGACAGAATCTTTTAAAACTTGCTACGAGGATGTTTCAGGCCCTTTGCATTCTTTGTATGTGTGAGGGATTAGCAAAATTTCACAGGCAAAATACTTCTTGAAAAATGCATTTTCAAGTTTTAAGAAATAACCTGTAAACCCATGTGATGTTCTTCAAACCACTTTAGGCAGAGAGAACCAGAGGAAATATCCAACAATTCTACCCCTTTGGTTTGGGTATTTTCAGAATGAAACGTTGGAAATTTGTCCCAAACTGTAATTAATTTTGAAATTTCCTAAGATATAATGAAATATAAAGTAAGAAGGACTGAAAACCCTGTAAACAGAACTTTTTGTTTGATTGGAGTTGAGGGATTTTGGCTTTGGGCTGTGAACCAGAGAACCAGCTTTCTGCCCACATTTAGCAGGCACAGCTTCTATTCTTCCCAGATCAGAAGTTTATAAAAAATTGTTGTGCTCAGAGTAGCTATGAAAGTTCAATTCAGGAACTGCATAACACCTGACTGGGCTCAAGTATGGCTGTGGAAAGCAGCCACAAACAGGTTTTCAAGAAATGCTGGCCATGAGGGTTGAATGCAGTTGTGATCTGGACACCAAGTAGCCTAGAGGAGACTGGCAGCACAGAGAGCAGGAATGCACTTGCGGTAGCTGGAAAGGCTTTGAGATGAAGTACTGCTTTCTTATGTCCTTTAACCTGTGAAAATTAATGCTCTTTAGATTTTCATGCAACCTTTCTTTAGGCTTCCATTAAGGTATTTCAGTGAAGTAGTTAAACTTTCAAGAATGCCCAAACTCAAGCAACTCCTCCTGTTCTCAGCATCCTCAATGGGTTGGGTAGGTTGAAAAGTAAGGGTTTTTCTACAAATGTGGAATAGCTCTTGGGAGTGTTGTAACAATTTAGGTGTGTTAAACTTCATGTTCAGACTTCAGGATTTACATGAAAGGTCTAAAAAGTTTCCACTAAATGCAACAGGCTACAGGATAGTCTGTAGACCTATTAGATTCCATAACCTTGATATACTATGAGTGCTTAAAAATAAAGCAAGTGTACAATTTTTGTCTCTCACAAAGTATTTTTTCCCAAAAATGTTTTTTATTTTCCCTAAATCTTTCAAACTTTTTGGAAAAAGATTAAAATGGATATAAGACATTCATCCTTGTTGAACTAAACTCATTAGGAGCGCAACAAACCGGTGTTTCAAGGGAGCAGAAGGAAAGGGAAAAAATAGGTGGTTTTTTTCCTAAAGTAACAAAGCATACCAAACCCAAAGTCCATTGTGAACACTCCAGGTGGACAAATTTCTTTTTGCTATCCTGGATACAAACTGTATGATGTATTGATAATGATTGCTACTTTGTTATAGCATGCTTTACATCACTAACATGATGTAATTCTCTAATAAACTAAGAAAGTAACATATGTGCTCCCTCACCTGCTAAACAGATGGTAACGAGTGAAAATTCATTTATTTTACTTTCTTTTTTTTATAGCTTTGGGCATCTTAAATTTAAATAATCAGATTCAAAGCACTAGCTTCAATCTAAAACAGGCATGCTTTGGAGAAAGGAAAGATCCTTTTTCAAAGGAAAAAAAAAAGGCTCTGGTAAACAGTAAGCAATTAGCCACAACTTGCTACCAGGGATTGTTTAATTGAGGCTGCTATACTAAATTAACCAGATACATGCCCTTGGAAGGACTAGTAAAGCAGAATTACTTACACGTGTTTTCAATTATTCTGTATGAAACCATGTGCTGCTGCTTTGATTTTTTTATTTGTTTTTCCACTCCAAGGAAAATTAAAATGCAAAACTAACTAACCCAGTCCTTCTTTCTCCCTAAATGGTAGGACTTGAGTGATTGCATATTAGCTGCCAAAATCATTCAGGGCTTCTCTGCGTAGATGGATTCACGAGACACAAGTAACTTACAGTTCTCATCTGACCTTAATGCCCATCCTATCAAGTTAATCTGCCTTAGTTTCAGGCTTTAAAGAGCAATTATGACTGCTTAGCTTTACATGTCCCATAGATCATTTTCTGTGGAAAGCATGTGGAGAACTGTAAACCAATTCATAAAGTAGCAGGAAAAATGTCCTTGCTGCCACATCCAGATTGAGTGCTTCAAGTATAAAGAAGCTCTCTCCCAGCACGGAGCTAAAGGTTTTTTGATTTCTAGTTAGAACTGTTCTTCGAACAGCCTTGCAGTCTTGTCTCTGGGTTTTCTTACTTCAGCTTTTTTGGGTCTTGTTTTTTGATCTGTAGATATAATTCTCAGGAAGTTATCATCCTATGAGTTCCCAAATATCATATGAACTAAATTTGCAGGCAACAACAGTCTATTGTCCCCGAGGACAGTTTGCAATTAGGCAGTGTAGGTCTGCACTAAAGGATAGATTAAATGCACAAAGGTGACATGGTAAACAAAGAAAAAGGTCTTTCTTGAATAAGGCATCAATGAGATGAGCTCAAATCCCATTATCATTTATTTGGAAAGGAAAAAACCCTAGTTTTTAAATTCATTAGCATTGGTTTACCTGGCATCTAGAAAGGCTCCTACAGCTTTATGTGAAGTACTAAAGTCCCCAAGCTTACATCCCAAACTCTAGGAAGCCCAGTAGATGTTCTGGGTGTTCCTCTGGGGCACCAAACTATCTCCATGTACCACCATAACCTGTATAATTTAAAGCTAGGCACTGAAATCCAGATATTCCAACAGTGACATTTTCTTTTTAGTATACATCATTCCCAGCATAGTCCTTGAACACAGGACCATGTTCAGAGGGTCACTGGCTGAGAGCACTGTGTGTAGCACAGAATCTGAGGTACAGGAGGTCAGCACATGAGAGAAGCCAGATGGGATGTAACTCAGACACTGTGATATAAGCGTTCTGCAGGTGGATCCCAGACTTTTAGTCCATTCTCAGTCCAGTTCTGTACATTGTCTAATGGCTAGTAAATATAAAACAGTCAGGCTAAGCAAAGTCTAAAACTTTATATGAAAACAAGTGAAATCTTGCACTATTGTTGCTCAAATCAAGAAGCGATCATATGAACCTGGTAACATAAACAAGATACAGACTACTTAACTACAGGCACTTAACAGGAGTGTCAGATAAGGAATTATTTGCTGTCAGCTTCTCTTCCAGCCAGTGGTGAAAGACTGGTACTTCCAGCGTAGAGCAGGAATTCACCAAGAGCAGAGATCTGTGTAAACACAGGGCAGGCATGAGACAGGTCTGGGATGGGGCACAAGCTCAATCCTATACAGTCCATATTCAGAGTGCTGTGTAGACTCACCCAATATGACTCAGAGTACCAGACTGTTACAAGCTGTTAAATTTATTATTCAAAACCATTAATGAAGTCAGATCATTACAAGGTATCTATAAGAATGTAGCACATAGGGAAAAAACCCCACACGCTTTAATTATCTATTTAATATCTTGCTTCTATGACTCAAGAAATACATAGGCCAAATCTCTAGAATGAAAATACATACAGTACCCATTTTTAATTTACCCTTGCTCCAGAATCATGTGTCTCATACAGGTAAAGGATGTCGAACAGTGATGGTCAGTGATTTTTAATGTGAAGAATGATGATCAGTATATGAACTGTACCACAACAAGCACGTAAATATGAAGAGATCAGATTACTTCCCATAGAATAAAGGTAGTATGTCCCATTATTTAGCAATATCTTAACACTGTAGCTAGGCTTTCAGATGCCTTGCCACATAAATTCCTAACTTCTGTGGATTTAAGTTTATCTCTTATGTTATTTTAAAGTAGCTTTGTGGACCTTAGTCTATTTTAAGGATTTTATAGAAGTAAAATTATTACACAAATGCATTAAAAATAGTAGTATTTGCAGACTGTGGGGTTTTTCCTGCAGTTTGGAAACAACTCCCACAAGACAGGAAGCACATGAACTGCCATGAACATATATAAACGTGGAGATATTGCATGGGATACTTATAAGACATTTACTGATGGAGATAAGGGATTTGGAAGCTGGTTCTGGTTATGGATATACAGCAGCAGTATTATTTTCCTTAACATCACAAGACCTTATAAAAAAATTATGTGGAAAGAAATCTACACTTTAAGGAGAGTTGAGAAGATTTTCAGAACTTGCAGTTATAGAGAAGTGCACAAAAAAAGGGTGGCTCATATAAGTTATAAATGTTGGCAAGCTTAATTGCTTTTCCAATTCTGAAGATTCACAGCTAAGGCACGGTCTGTCCCTGGCTCCCCTGACCTTCACTTTTAGGAAAATAGACAACTTGATGTCGGTGAATGAAACAGTGGGGATGAAACACAAGCAGCCATTGATGAGACCTGGGAGATTTATGACTTGAAGGTGTCTAGAATTTAAAGGTGGCTAGAATTTAAACTGAAGGTGAGCTAGTCATTGCAATGTAACTAGTTTAAGAGTGTTAAAGACTCTTACTAATCTGCCCTACTCAAAACATTGGCATCTGCATCCACTGCACTAATTTAACCTTCCGAGCGGCAGGAAGGTTTAGTCCCTTATTTAGCACTTTCCACTGAGCTGTAACAGAAGCTATAAGATTGCTATTCACAACCCTTATCATATCATGGAAGATTACAGTTGGAGCAGTGGTCTACAAGCTTGCATTTGTGATCTGTTCCCTCACAAGGGATCCCTGAGTAAAGCCAGAAAGAAATAGAAATGCAAAGCCAGGCCCAATTTCAAAGAG
This sequence comes from Falco cherrug, assembly GCF_023634085.1. Lineage (NCBI taxonomy): Eukaryota > Metazoa > Chordata > Aves > Falconiformes > Falconidae > Falco > Falco cherrug. The sequence continues at coordinate 42,831,068 of NC_073701.1, forward strand.
GAAGAGAATGGCAAGCTTACAGCAAAAGAGAATTTAAAAAAAATGTGTCTGAAGTCAAAGAAAATCCAGAGAGAAAAGGGAAGCCTAAAGTCAAGCCAGAGAAAAGACCATGTAGAACAATGGAAAGAAATATAAGAGATTTATAGACAGCCAGATGATCACGGGGCAGCCCAGTCCTCCTGACAGATTCTGAGGTTGAGATAGCTTGCCTTTTCATTTGTTAAATTTCCATCAAGGCACTGTCAGCATCCGGAATATTAATAAGCATTTCTAAAGTTAAGAGAGTAAACACCAGAAAACACACATAACAGTCTCATGACCACTGGAAATTTAGTGCTTGTGACCTGAGCCTGTGAGCATCCAGTGTGCCCCTGTCTTGAAGGATGTTTGTGTTACTTGTTTGCACCAGATTTCTGTTGTGTTTAATGCCATGTTTCAGGAATCCTCTGGTAGTTTGGAAGGGCCAGAAAAGGAATTCCAGTTTTGCCTATACTTGGTGCCCATCTTGGCTGGGTGAAGAAGACAGCCTTCTTCTGAGCATTCTAGGCTTGCCACAGCTGGAGGTAGGATTTAGGCAAGGAGTGCTGAGGCACATGGTGGCATTCAGTTCCTACACTACTCATAAGACTATAATGTTCAGGATCTGACCTGTGAGCCTATCTGGAGTCAGAATGTAACTTTTTCCCAGTCAGGCAGGAGCCTTGCCCATTTGTAGCATGTTTGCCCCATAAATAATCTAATAGCATTATTTAATATATTTGCCGTTATTGCAAAAATGCAGGACATCAGATTCTTCTTACTGCCAGCAGCTAGACACAGTGACCTGAGAGGAAGCATCTTTCCTGGTCATGTACAGATTTCTAATTGCCTGAAGCTGAAGCACCGACCTTTGAGGCACCAAATGCCTTTTCTTGTCTCTACTCTTTCTCCTCACCTACCACTTAACAGTGGCTCTAAGTTCCCAGTGGTTTGCAAAAGGTATTTAAAATAATGCAGGACAAACCTGTGGCAAATCAGTCCTTGTAACACTCCCTCTTCCCAAATTTGGCTGCTTTTTAAGACTGACAAAATCCATTTTACGTATTGTCATTTGACTTGTTCAGTAGTTTCAGGAAAAAAATCAGCAAAAATTCTGTCTTCCAATGAACAAACTCCAGGTTTGCATACCCAAGGTGTGTGCAATCCATACCTTACAAAGTCAATAAAGATAAAAAATAAAATGTCTCTAGTGACTGATCCCAAGAAGGAAGGAGGAGTTGAGAGTAAGTAGCTGCTGCTCCCACTGACCCTTATTTTTGACACAGCAGAAGCACACATCAGGAAGCCGTTTCAACAGGGTGTAAAAGAAACAAGAGTATTCAAAATCAGCTTTCCTGTCCTTCCAAATATTCACAGAAGCTGATGGCAAAATATGTGCCTCCTCCCACAGTCCTCACCTCGCTGGTGAGAGAAAGACAACCTTCTCCAAGAGCTCAAGTGCTGTGTAGTTTTCTAAAGCACAGGGCAGAATTCACTTTCCACAATCACCCAGAGCAAAGCCTTACAGTGTATGAGACAGGAGGTTAACTGAAAATAGGAAGGAGACTGGAAAAGGCAAGCCACAAGGTCCCTTCCACTCCTGTGCTCCCTAAAGGAAAAAATTATAGCATCTAGAGAGTATTCCCCACATGAGTTTCTGTAGATTTTGTTGGCACAACTCCAGTGAAGGAAGGCAAAACTTTAGATTTGCCCTCCTTTAGTAAAAGCAAGGTTGTCCCCACTGCAAGTATATGTATATATGCTAAAATGAGACATGGAGACAAATGCAGGGTCGCAATTAAATCCCCAGCAAGTGTATAATGCATTTTGGGTTTGATTGATATTGCTCACCAAGGAATGTATTACCACCAAAGAACCCAGCTATTAAAATGTGAAGTGTTCCAGCTTCTTGCAAGTTCCACAATTACTTAATAATCCCAAGAATTTAGGGCATTTTTTCAGGTTATGTTAAGTCAACTAAAGTGTCACATGCTGTTAATTCATTTTAGATCTGGTCTTATATAATGCTACTGTAAAGCGTACCCTGGTAGCACACATCAGAAATAAGAACTAAAAGCACATGGCTCTGCATCCATAACTCAAAGAAAATTTGCCTATAGGCCAGTAACAGTGGGCAATCTCAGTCATACCTATGCTGAGTGGTTCCAAATCCAATTGCCCAGCAGTGGTTTAGCATCTCTGGTTTTGTAGGGTTACATGTGCACTATTAAAAAGTATGAATGACTCCATAAAAGCAGGGCTCAGTATTCCTGATTCTTAATTTATTTTCATTACTGCCTGAAATGTGACCGTTTTTTATAGTATAACTGGATATTCTGATTGTAGGAATGTACACGCAGAAATACTGTTCTTGAAGAACATAGTACTGCCGCCAATGTTCGTGCTTATACGATTTCTCAATGGTCACAATTCTACAGCATGAATCTTGACACCAAATGGCCTGTGTAAGCATCCAACACTGACTCTAGACCTTCTTAACCTTCACCATCATTTCAATTTCATGTACCCTGTTATAGCTGGGAAGAGCATAGAGACAGCCTCACCATACATGGACTGTGTACTTCATGTAACACACAGATCCCTGAGGTGGGTCCGGTAAGCCAGTGAGTACACATGACACAGCATGACACAGAGCAGGCTGATGCAGCCACTTTCATATGGGGAGACAGCCTGTGGATCCAAGCTGCCTTGGCTGGATGGGCAAACTGCCATTCTGCTTCTGTACTTGGAAGTCAGTTCAGGTATCTGCTAATAGATACTGTCACAGGGATTTTTACATTACTCTACATGTAATGTATCAGTGGTGGCAACAAATCCACGTCTATTAAAAAAACCCTTCACATCAGGTCAAAGAACAGAAAACAAAACCTTTGGTCCCAGCTTCTACTTGGACATGCAGAAGTAGACGATAAAACGGTAAGACAACCAAATGATCAACCAGCAGTATCTGTTGAGCAATATGACAAAACCGTTCACATTTTTCAACGTAATTTCCCCGGGAAGTCCAACTGCAATTGATTCATACACGCCTATTTCACTAGGGACTAACACACCGGCCAGGATAACAGCGATGAAGCACAGATTTCAATGTCTTCTGCAATGACCAACATCTTCCTTATCCTGTCCTCCTCTGCCACATCTTACATTCAAGGTGAAAAAAATTATCCTTGTGGAAATCAGCATGAGAATGGGTGCCCTCCATGTGCAAGCCACGTGGTGTTACTTTTTTGGGTATTAAAGAGACTGGAAACAAATCATTCACCTGCATGTGTGTCTGTTCCAAGGTGAACGCTTCTCTATGCCGACTCCAAAGAACGTGGCCATCCAATCTGTTATGTCATATGCTGATCTGATTGCTCTTTGGGAGAAACCAGAGTTACAACTCTGTGACAGCCTGGATATTGCTGGAGATGGACCACTGCTGATCTGAAATAACATTGCTGAGAAAGGGAAGATTAGGGGGGAAAAATAAACTCTGATACTTTGGAATGAAATAAGGTTTCTCTAACACTGATTGGACTGTGATATATTTCAGTTTGATTAACAGCTATCTTTCCTTGAGAACAACATTAGTGGTCTCAGTGTTGTGTCCATAGTCACGGGCTAATTGAAGGGCAGGGAGGTCATTTTTTATGTGTGTTATTCAGATTTACCCTTGTGCTTACAGAACAACTGATTGCACAGTTAGGTTAGGCTCTGTCCAGTTTGCTATCCTTTGTTTCTGTTTCTGTTGTTCCAAAGAAAGGACCATAGATGCTGGCAAGCTTTTCCATTCGGTGGGATGAGAACTCTTTTCAAAAAGAGAAACTTAGTTATGAGACAGATTTGAGGTGGTGTGGGGAGATTAGTCACTCTGCTGTCTGGAACACTTTTGTTAACTGAGATTTTGCAAATCTTGCTTTAGAGGGGATGGAGAATTTCTTGGTCTCTCCCAAGGGGTGACATAGCAGAAGAATAATGATGTTTGAGACAGTCTTCATGCAGACACCAAGAATGGGCCCTTTCCTTTTACTCACCTGCACACTGTCCAATTTCTCCTATTTTGTTCATTCATCTACAAGTCCACCCTTATCCCCTCTTCCACACAGTCTTGCGTGTGGCAATCTATTCTTATCCATATGTCTCCAATTTTGGTTCTGTATTTCTCTTTCCAGTCCCTCCAGATTTTTCCTTCCAGAAAGGATGTTCCCTGGGTGGTCTGTCAGATTGCTAACAACCCACAGAGCTGGAGCTTTGGGTAGGGCTAAGTACATGGCGTACTAGGATCAAGCCTGAATGTCAGAGGGAGAAGAAAGAGCTGTCCCCAAGCCACCACTGCCTCCCCCTCAACAGCTGGACTTCATGGTCTTAAAAGTCTTTTCCCACCCAACCTAAATGATTCTGGTTCTGTGAATCTATGAAGGTCTGCAGTGACAGGCAGGGATGATTGCTAAACATATTTATTCAGCCAGTTCAGAAAAAGCAATGCTTTTAATATCCAGTTCCACAGAGACAGATTGAAAAGCAGAGCCTTGGTCTCCATTTCTTCTATGTCAGAGTAGGTCCTCGCCACCCCTTTGGCATCCAGCTCCTTCTTTTTCCTTGAACATGCAGTTGCATCACTGAGGTTAGTACAGTATTGCATGATTTAATATGCTATATGTGGCTGAGCTAGTTGAACACCTGGAAGCATCTAACTGCGTAATACAAGACTCTGCCCAGGGAACGTTGTACAGCATCGCACAGACACACCATTACTGCCAAATCTCTGAATTTCCCTCATGCTGGCTTGCTTTTGCCTACTGTTTGTCTCATCCTTAAGCAGACATTTATACTGTATACATTATTGTCACATCTGAGTATCATCTCTCTTCTGGAAAGAGAGCAGGTTTCTTTTTTGAAAGCAGCCGTTCTTGTCTTTTCTAGTAATGCCCTTCAGATCATTTATCTGGCCTGAGGAAGCTCACAAATACTGTAAGAAAAAGTCATGTCTGTCTATTTTGCTTCAGGCATTCTCACCTGCCACGGCACCCTTATTTTATTTGATTTTGGTAATTGCTCTCTCCCTGCCACCATTGCTCACACATGTACTCCTTTTCTTGCTTTTACTGTTGATTGACAAGCTTACTGGAAAAGGTCATCACAAAAAGAGAAATTAATATCAGGCATTGGCATTCCAGTCCCCACATTTTCCCTTTGACTTTCTTTTTCTTTTTTGTTTGTTTCATGCAGCGCTTAGGTTACAAGTGTGAGGAATGAGTGCTTTGAAAAGCAGCAATAGATTGATGACACTCCGTGTTTCTCTATGTTTTTATCCTCTTGCATCCTCTGTGGGGATTACTTTTTTGCTCTTTTGTCAGCTTTAATCCCTAGGACCTTAACATGATTTGGTCAAAACCAGGTATCACCCAGTCGCAGAAGCACTGGTAAGAATACAGCAAAGCTTATGCTCAGTTCCTGTAAGTTCTGCATAGATCTGAGGGTTTGCCACCCAGTATATTACCCACACTGCAACTTGGCAATTTCTTTTTGTGGTCACTTGTGTTTGGTTTTGGTCAAATCAAATGCATTTTGCATTCAGGGGTCAATAGTTTCAGTTGCCCACCTTAAACAACACTTCTAGTTTGCCAAGGTACTCGATTGCTGTACTTAATTATGATTTCAGTATAACTCAGCTGTTCATTACAGCCAAGTGACATGATTCAATTTTCTTGCTGATATACTGAATTCTTGTTATAGCAGGAAACAAACATTTTCTTGGTAAGCTAAACTCATTTTTCATGGTGATGAATGACTCACTGAGAAATCATTCTTGACAGTGGCTGCAGCCATTTTTAAATACTATTTTTCTAAGAGAGCAAGACTGTGTTTAGTTGTTTTATTTTATGGTACAGTCTAGCACATCTATGAGTATTATTAACATTTTACATCCTCTAGAAGAGCACTGTGGCATCCATCCTAATATCACAGGATCTCATTTTATTTTCCGTGACAGCTAGCAGGACATTTTGATCTCTCACTAGGTAGAAAAAACACATTTCTTCCAAGGTATGTTTACCAGTTCACAAAAGAAAGAGTAACATCCACAATTCATTAAGTCAGTCATAATTATCTTGTACACACAACAGCCTTTTCCCTCTAAGGGGATATAGGTAAATCCTTACTGCTAACAATTGTGGTATGAATCACGAGAGTTGTCTTGAAGCTGAAACTTCTCTATGGTGTCTGCAATATCAATATTTCTCTTGACAGGCTACAAATTTGGAGGAGTGTTTAAATTTGCATCTTTTATACAGCAGTGCTTTCCACTCTGACATTTTATGTGTGAAGTCTTGGCTCTCAGATGAGTAGTCTATGCCTTAAAATGTAAAGCTAATAGCAAAGATGCTGATGAATCTTGGTTTTTCCTACTACTGTCCTTATACTGTTTCTTATGCATGTGCCAGTGTATGCTAGGCTTGCACAGAGGAAAAAAAAAAAGATTCTGCAGCCCTAAAAAGATTACACTTTAGAGGTCCTTTTCATGCAAACACATGCATCACTGTATAATCTACACCGTGAGTATTTCCATACCTGTTTGTAGGATCAGGGCTGTAAAGTCTGGCTATGACGTTTCACGAGTACCTATCAATCTGAAATTACTGAGTTTTTGATTGTCTCTCTCCTGGCCTCTTGAATAGAGGTGAGAGGAGCACAATCAGACATGACTTCAAGTGGCTGGTCTGAAATAGCTCAGAGGTGAAACTCTGAGACTCACCAGTTGCCACTGTGCACCTAACAGAAGTGTTGCACAGGTGAAATTTGCCATGTCTCCAAATTCAAAGAATGCTGAACACTTTCCCTTTTGATTGACAGTTTTCAAACACTTCACCAAATGTAAGTCACTGAAGGAAATGGCAAGAGGAAGGTGATCATGAGGACAAGGAGGCAGAAAGGGAAATTTGGACTCTGAGCATAGGACAGGAGAAGAATGGAGTCTGAGACTGGGTGAAAAGGAGGAAGTTTTAAAAAGGAGATACGAGTAAGAAGATGGAGTTATACATGTCATAGAGACATAAAAAGCAGAAAGGGGCAGAGGAACTGGGATTTCGACTGAAAAGCAGAGAACAGGAGGGGCTTTGCCAACAGGTTCATCCTCTGCTCCAAAGCCTAAAAAGGTACCTTTCCCCTGTTGTCAACAGAAACATAATTTTAAGGCACAGGTTTCCACCTTCCCAAAGCCAATTTGCAGAGAAGACTACCTATTTCATACCCTAACTGCCTGGTACCATTTATTCTATCAGCTCCAGAGGATGTCCATAGACATCTGCCACTGGAACTAATTTGTCTACCTTCCTGTTGTAGAAGCCAGTATCATATTAGATAACAGAATTTCACCTTGTCATTTTCTCAGAAACTATGAAATAATAATAAAAAAGCTATATTCCAAGAACATTAAGAAAGCAGAACAGCATACTCAGAGAGTTAAGAAGGTCCAGATGATTCCCTTAAGCAACAATACACATTATGATAGCCAGAAATTAGATGATTATGCATTACCATTACTTGCATGAGATGCCCTCTCTATCTTGTCTAAATTACCAATACCATTTAAACAGCAGGTCTTCAATATTTTGTTTTTCCTGTCATTATTTCTCCAAGCCTTATTTAATGCTTACTACTCACCGTCTCTGAAAGCAGAATAATTAACTGCCGCACAGGTTTTTTTGTGGCTGTCATCACTGTAGAAACAAGGTTTCTACAGCCTGACTTTTTAGCCTACTTAACAACTCATGTGAAGCCCAGCTTTCCTTGACTGTATCTGAAAGTTCTCAGCAGGCTCACATGGGTGCATAGAAGATGAGGAATGTAAGTTTGGAAGCATCTTGTCAAAGCTTGGCCTATCAACATGTATAAAGTCTCTGGTAGAGGCAGGAGTAGAGTTCCACTGTGCAATGAAAAGTTCAAATATCTCAACCATGGCCGTGTTGTAGGTACCTCAATTATTAAATAATCCTTGCTGTTTCTGATGTTCTCTGCTTCATTCACTGCACACTTAAATTTCTCCACCACTGAGGCAGGGATCCGGGAGAACAGATTGCTCACTTTACAGTCATGATCTGTTCTGAAAGAAGAGCTTAGTAGTGTACACTGTTTGGGGCAAGGCTCCTGAAAAGAAGAAATCATTGTGTAATTAAAAATTACATTAATCTATATACAACCTTAATTCTGTTGTGTCTTCTCTTACAAATACTCAGCTTTGCCATCCATCTGATCCTTTATTTTGTTCTCCATAGAACCATATGCAGAAGAATGAAAAACTGTTTCTGAGTGTTTATCTAAATTATGCACAACTCCTATAACTTTTTTAATTAAGCATGATTTCATTAAATCTTCAAGATTCTAAAATGTAATATTGGACTAATATATAACTTATCAGTGTCACTACACCATACGTACCTCTCATTTACAGTACCAAAACATCTGCAGCAGCTTCTCTTACTCCAGAGCATCCTAGCTCTCACATTGGGTGATCCACCCCATTTTATCTGTCCCACATAGTTCTTATATGTTCATGCACCTTTGGTGGCAAAGTTTTCTCTTGATCACACTGCCAGAGTGCTGAGCATATATTTCTCAAGTCACATAAATAGCAGTGTTCATTTACATCAAGCACTAGGGGATAATGGCATCTGAAGGGGTGCTGAGCAGGTTTGGAATGGGCTTTACAAATGCTTTATCTCATCACAGCCCAGTAGACCTCCACATCTTTGACTCCTGCTGTAACCACTACTATGTCAATGTGACTCTAGCTTTCTTGCTCTGTGTTCTGCTCAAGCTTGTCTCTGTTTCTTCTGTCATAGTTTCCAAATCTGAGAACAAGCAAAGTTCTCATTGTCAAGCTAGAGGAAAGACACAGACAGGTTGCAGGAGAAAGCCTGTGACTGTCATAGCAATATCAGACCTCTGTCTCCAAAGTAGCCAACAAATCCATTCTAACAACAGTGTGCAAGTCTTTGCCTTATTCAGAGTTTTCTTCTGTGTGATTGTATGTCTAAACTGGCAAGGACAATCTTTGTGTGGGAGTATTGTGAGGGTTTTGAATTAAATAATTTTTATTTTTTTTTTACATTATTTTAATTTTCCAGAAGAGTAAGCGGGGAGACAGTAAGCTGGATGGAAAAGGTGCTACTGACTCATAAGGATGAGAAATAGCGAGCCTTAAGAAGGCATTCTGGATTTATGCTTGCTGATTCATAACTTCCTACATACATGTGGGGAAAAAAGTGTGGATTCTGCCCTGAGCTATAATCTGCAGGAAACCCGCCCTCCCTTCACAAAGTGAGACAGTAGTTTCAAAACTGTAGGAGGACTTAACTTCAACTCCCAGAAGATGTTCCTATGAAAAATATTCAGAATAATGACCTGAAAACACTGTCCCCAACCACCAAGTCCTACTTTCTCTGCTTTGACAGAGAAGTCCAGAACTAGTTAAAGCTCAAATTTCCCAGTTAAATCATCAGGTAAAGCAAATGTACTAATCAAATAACAGAAGACAGATGAATAGGAAAGGGACTAAGGGTTTTGAAGAGAACTGCTTTTCCTTTTCCATGCAAGTGCTACTAGACCAGTTCTTTTCCTTCTGGCCCAATTAATTAAATAAGACAATATAAGAAGGACATGAATAAAGCCAAGAAGAACAACAATAAGAAGATAAATAAGCGCAACGAGTGTTCAGTTTCAAAGGGACTTAAATTTCTACTGCTATCCAAGCAAGTTACTGATTAATTGCATCTTCATATGGCTGCACGGAGTCTGAAGAGACATTTTTATGGGGGGGGAGAAAAGGATTTTGGAGAAAATTGAAAAGACACCTATTCTCACTGTTCAAAACTAAGTGTGTATTGCAGATCATGTGAAACACAAGTAGCTGCAAATCTCATCTTCTGTTACTTCTTGTTCCCTGAATATAGCTGCACAGATCCAGCCTAAGGCACTGTCTCACTAGTGTGCAAGATATTCCCGAGTTGGAAATAAAAGCAAGGTATTCCCAATTTCTAATACCATGGACCAGAAGTCAGATACTGTGCTGAATATGTTACAGGTATGGCTGCTCAGACTGAAGGCCTTTGTTAAAGTCAGCTTGTTCCTGAAAATATGTGTTCAGGGAAAGATGATAATCATACAGTTTGGTGTTCTAAAATCAGCTTCAACTGTATAATATACGCCCATGGGAGCAGGGACAACTACAGCTAGACAGACTTAAGTCAGTACTTTAAAATTACTATATCCTTTTCCAAGGCTCTTACATTCACAGGTTTGAGCTTTCTTGTATTTCTGATTCAGGCCAGAATGAGGATCAGAAAAGGAAAATAATGACAGCAATTAAAGAAAAAATCGTGTTGAAGTTGAGATGCTGAAGAGATTTTAGCTTGTACTGGCAAATTCAAGGCAATTATTACATAATTTAACTAGAATCACCCTCGACTGGGGAAAACTCTGTGAAGTAGTGATGTGAGCAAGGGAAAACATTGTACATTGGTGGAATTATAGGAATGAATGAAGCAGAATTTGGCTTCAACTGTTTAAACACAGTTCTGCCATAGCAAGTGACTACACAGGGCACAGTAGAGTCTACAGGCAAACTTACAGTCTTCTCATATCAGTTTATATTACTTAGAAAATACTGGTTTTCCAACTGTCCTTGGCAAGCTTTGCTGGTACCTAGAGACTAAACAGAGGAGGCTGTAGTCAGTGGAGGTCCTCTCACCCTGGGAGCCTTTGGTGGGCTGAGGCATGTCCTGATGCACCAGCTGGCTGTCACCCTGAAGAGAATTCACTATCAGCTGGGTGAAAATACTACAGTTGGAATTGTTATCCACTCACTCTGTAACACCTGCCCCTCCTCCTGGGGTGATGCTTGCCCTTGCACCATCCTTGGAGGTCCTAAGGCCTAAGGAACCCAATGGGTCATAGGCAGGCACTGCCCTCTGCCATCTTACAGGGACAAGCAGAGCAAAGACCACACACCTCACCGGGACATGGGTACCAAGCACTTCAGCAGGACATGGGCACCTACCAGGAACCTCATGGGGACATGGGCACCCTTCCAGGATGTGGCCCCCTCCTCCTGGGACATGGGCACCCAGCGGGCATCTCACAACCACGGATACCTGTTCTCTGCTGCCTCACTTCCCACCACTCATGGAGAGCAGCACACACTTGCATCACTCCTTTCATGTTGCCAATCCATGGGATGCACGCTGTAGCAGGAGTTGTACAGGGAGCCAGAGGAGGCTCTCCTTTTCTTGTCTTTTTCTCACACCTTCTTCTTGGAGTGCTGGTGCTGGAGCTTTTTCAGGTGGAGGCAGTAGACATGCCTCAGGTGTGCCTGACCAGCAGGGTGGTGTTGGCCTCCAGCCAGCAGACCATGTCATGATTGATGAAGGTGTCCTTTCCCCAGAGTCTGTTTCTGTTGAAGATGAGGCCATCCATCCTCTTCCTTGGAAATGTCAGGGCAAGGGGCACAATGAAGTGGGCGGGGGGTTCAGGGACCAAGAATGGATCCTGAGGGGCTTGGCTTCCTCTGGAAGAACTCCAGCCTTGCAGGACAACTCCAGACAGCATGTCGGGCTAAGGAAACCTCTAGTGAGCCCCATGTCATGCTGGGGGCTCCTGGAGAGTGTCAGCCCTGCGGCCTGGTTGTGTCCCTGGGGAAGAGGCAGAGGACCTCTCAGGGCCTGCTGAAGGTTTCATGCCCATGCTGGGTTTTGTTTTTTCATAGCAAGCCTTCTTGACCAAGACTATCGTGGTTCCCTGCTCCCCACAATCCGGTCATTTCCTGTATGACTGATCTCAATTGCTCACTTGCTCCTGTGGTCTCTTCACATTTCTCCAGAAGCAAAGTTCAATCCAAGCCATGCAGAGTAGCCACATGGTTTCCGAGGGCCTGTAAAGCAGCCAGGTCATGTCTACCTGAGCAAGGTAGTCCCAAAGCTGGCCCAGAGGGTGGGGCAGGTTGGAGGCCATACTTTTGCACTAGCGGGCAGTTGCTCCAGGGCCTGAGAAATGACATCCCTCCTGACCCTGACCCAGCCATGGGGGCTACAAAGGCCAATGCTGCTGGTCCCTTCTGAGGCCATGCTGTCTGTGACAATGGACACTTGCTTCAGGTCTTCAGGAAGGACTTCCATTCTGACCCTGACCCAGTCAAATACCAAGGCCACTGAGAAACAGAGAAACCATACAGAAAGCCATGGTCAGGGAGAGAACTGGGCTGAGCATCATCTTGGCCCCTCCTGAGGAAACAAATCTCAACGTGTGAGCTGGTTTGGGCTGTCACACTGAGCATAGATCAGGCAGTGACCATCGGGACTGAGTGGCCACCCCACGTGTCTGTGCTTGCAAGCATTGTCAATGTGACAGGCTACAGGCCGATGCTGTGCCTGGCCCTGTGATGCCAAAGGGCCTTTCTCCAGCCACCCAGCAGGTGATGAAGGCTGAGACAGAAATAGGGAGGACCTGTGTAAGTGGATTTTGAAGACTGCTTCTCCCACTGCTGTGCCCACTGGTGGACATTGAGCCCAACAGGGGAGCGGGACTGAGCCCTGTGTTTTCTGGGCTGTGCCCTGAACTTCCCAGTGAAAAGGAGCTATGCCCAGAGCTCCATCCAAGCTGCATCCAGCACTGTGCTCCAGCTGTGCAGCCATGACACAATTCTGCTCAATATTCTCTTGGAGGCAAGTGGCAGTCCGCGTTAAGAGGCAAGTTAAAAATTCACTCTTGGTTTGAAAAAGATCTTAACTACTGAGAATTAGGAGTGTGATTAGTCTAGAATTATTCCTGGAGGGACAAGACTCATGCGGTCCTGGGCATGCACTAGTCACTGTCACCTCAGTGGGACATGAGCATCCCCCAGGGATCCTCACTAGGACATGGGCATCTCCTTGGATGTGTTGGGATATGGGCTGCTCCTCTTGGGACACAGGCACCTGCAGTGCACCTCCAGCCATAACCCAGACGTGGTGGCTGTGAAGGACAGTGTTGGAAGCCTGGCACTCTGTGCCACTGGGCAATTGCATCAGGCCCAGTGAACTGTGCCCGCTACTGCTAACTCGTCCTGTGTCATATTCTGGGGCAGGTGGCCATCAGGTGTGGGCAAGCTTGTCATGTACCCACTTTTCCTTTAAAGGGGTCCTGGGTGCCTGGGAAGTTAGGCAGGACTTAGACCACAACTGCGGCTGCTGGATGGCAGGGCTGTGATCCCCCAGTAGTTGGTGTCACTGCCACCGCAGGCTGCTTCCTCCAAGGCCTGAGTGAGTCTTGGGTGTGTACTTTGAGCTCAAGTTATGTTTAATTTGTTAAAATGACATGATGTGCAGAGGATCTCTGATACTAGTTTTGTAAAAGGACCAAATCTGCAGGGGGTCCAGGTTAAAATAAAGTTTTGATTGTAACAACTTCTTGTGTCATTGTTCCACTGAGGATCCCCAGTAAATCTGCCTGTCCCCATGGTGTTGGGTGACAGAATTAGTTGGTGTCATCAGCAGAATCCTTGGGTTAGAGTGATGACTGATTCCCCTAATAAATGGTATCTATTGCAAAAGAGTTTTATAGAAAATGGATGGCAAGATCCTAAGTGGGATAAGGAGTGACTAAAAGCAATAAGCCATGATCTGAAAGCCATATGGAATTACTTCAGTAATTGGAAGGATGTGTGTAAAATAAAGACAGAGGGAAGGAAGGGATGTGCTGGCTGTGAGCTGCAATATGGAAAATTGAGAACTAATGGGCTGAGAAGTTAGAATAAGAAATTAGAAAGTGGAGGAGTGAATTTTTAACAAAGGATTGAGAATTAAAGCTAAATTAAAGGCTGAGAGCATGTCTGGGAAAAGGGCACATCTCAAAAAAACCCAAAACAATTAGTGCCACAGGGTATAAAGAAAGCAGGAAAACACCATGAAATGTTATTACAAAGTGGAGATCTAGACCCCATACAAATCTGCACAGCTATGTGTGATAGCAACTGAAATGGAGACATTTGGAGTAGGCCAAATGGGCCTGATGAGGCAGTAAGTGACTCAAGTTGCACCAAGGGAGGTTTAGATTGCATATTAGGAAAAAATTCTTCACTGAAAGAGTGGTCAAACATTGGAACAGGTTGCCCAGGGATGTGGTGGAATCATCATCCCTTGAAGTGTTCAAAAAACATGTAGATGTGGTACTTAGAGGCATGGTTTAGTGGCAGATTTGGCAGTCCTGTGTTAATAGTTGGACTTGATATCACAGGTCTTTCCCAACCTAAATGATTCTATGTACCAGCACACCCCCTGATTAAGCAAGAAATCACTACTGAGGACTCCCTTAGATACGCGCCATAGAGACAAGATACCACTAAATTTCATTATTTTAATACAGATGATCTGCAAAAAATTCAGATAATTTGTCAAGCTGGGGAATCAATAGTTAAATGGTTGTACCAACTTTGGTGTGATAGGACAGGAAGAGTGTCCATTTGCGAGAGAGGCGGAAGACTTATACCTAGGTCCTGGAATTTGTCTCACCCTCCAAGAAGGTTCTGCTCATACCTAATGGACTCTACCTATTAGAAGGGCAAGAGAAGTCCATTATCAAGACTGGAGCGATGAATCCATATTCTTTTGGCAGGGCACAGATGAATCGCATAGAGCGTTGTAACATGTAGCTGTTGTAATATTGCATTGAGCTGAATGAACCTAGTCCTCAGGATGCTCCTGATACATTCCCTGATTTGAGATCTGTTAGGAAGAGGGTCATAGGGACAGGAATATTAGGTATTATGCAGTTATATCAGGGGATATCTGTGGAAATCCCCTTTCTGCAAGTGCTCTGACAGACTGTTTTGCAAATGTAAGAACTAAACCCTGACAATTAAGATCCTGGTTGGCATCAGGGCTTAATCGTCTTGGCCTGACGCGGAAGTTGAACAAGTGCTCCATGAGACCAATGGACTAATCCAATCAAACGAGGCTGTTGGTGGATTTACCAACCAAACCAAGAGTGAGCGAGCCATGCAAAATGACTGGTGGCATGCCTGTCTAGATCAATGGTACACTCACAGGTTACTTCAGGTTTATAAACAGTAGGATGAGAGGAAAAGACCTCAGGTTGCACCAGGGGAGGTTTAGATTGGGTATTAGGAAAAATTGCTTCACCAAAAGGGTTGTCATGCACTGGAACAGGCTGTCCAGGGAAGTGATTGAGTCACCATCCCTGGAAGTATTGAAAAGATGGGTAGATGTGGAATTTAGGGACATGGTTTAGTGGTGGACTTGGTAGTGTTAGGTTAACGGTTGGGCTCAATGATCTTAAGGGTCTTTTCCAACCTAAATGATTCCATGACATGAATACAAGTACAGAGAGTCTTCAGGTCAAATTCTGGTTTTAATTTCATCTGTGTAAAACCGTTACTCACAAGCTTTGCCTGCAAGCTAACTGAATCAGAAGGTCATGTTTGGCCTGTGGGAACGGGAATTTACAGCCATGATCATTCCCCTGGAAGATCACTGTGAAGCCTGCTACAAGTTCTGCTGGTGCTTTTGCAGTCCCCAAGGGACTGCATTTTTTCTGGAGATTGATAGAGATTTGGCCTCTATCACCACTTTAATGAGCAGTCCTTTCCCATATGTAGTGACTCTCAGAACAGCTAGAACATAAATTCTGTTTGTTAACCACACACAAAAAAATTAAATAGCTTTATGAATTAACACAGCAAAAAGAATCTGTCATACCACTTCTATTCTGCACTTTCTCAGAATAGTGTTGCCCTTTACAAAGGGGGAAGGTCGGGGCAAAATACAAGGTACAGATCAGGTTTGCAAGTTGTCACAATTATCTGGAATTGTTCAAAGATGAGGTTTTCTTTCAGGCGCCTCTAGATAAGGAATTATCTTGTTTACTTTCATCACGCCAGATGTCACCAAAGTAATTTTGATGTTCAGTGGCTAACATGAAAGATTTATGGTGTAAAGCTGTGCCAACAAAACATTTGAAGAGCACAAGGGCTGCTTCAAAAATAGACACAGATCAATAGCAGCAGAGTTCATTAAGACAACAATTTCTTTATTATGTTAGGGAAAGGCATGATCGTTTCATTAGTGATGAAAGGAAGACTCCCTAAGAGTTTAAAGCTCAGTGTATTAATGTTTATATTACTCGTAAGGAATTGATATTTAGGCCTTTTTCTTGGCTTTATCCTAGTTGCTAGGTAACAGAGATGCCTGTGACATGCTAATCTTTCAGGATCGAGATGTAAGAAAATTATATCCAACAAAGATATGTGTGAATGATTGCTCTTTTTTCAACCCCACTCTAGGGAAAAAAGGGAGATGGGAGAATACACTTTTAACAGTCCTTGGAAGAACTTTGTCGAGGTTATAGAGAACTCCACCTGCTCTCCTCCGATGAAGTTTTACCATCACATGACTGGAATTATAAAGTTCTTTTCTCACATTCCCTGAAAGCAACTGAAACCAGCACAAAGGCAAATGACCACCCTGTTTGCTCCTCTGCAGTGGGCACTGGGCTCCTGGTATCCTGCCATTCTCCCTATTGCATTTCCAACTTGGAGCACCTTTTCCTGCCTGCCCACAGTGGTTCCAGCAGGCTCAGTCCCTCCACCCCCTTGACCATGGAGCAGAAAGGAGCACCAAGGTCAGGCAGCATCGCTGCAGTTTTGCTCCCTGGTACTTGGCTGCCAGAGTTCAGCTTTGAGAATTATAGGTGAGGCAGGCTGCAGTGGGTTTTTCTTTTCCCCCCATGCTCCAGTGGGCTGTCAGTCACCCGTCAAAGCAGACAAAACAGTGGCAGAAGCAGGTTTTAATGTCATCAAGCACAAGTCATTAGCCTTAACTAGACAAGAGGAACAGCCTTCAGGGATCCATTGTTATCTCTAAAGGAAACAGAGGAAATGAAAATGTGACATGTCTCTGTGGGGTCTGTAGAGCTCTGAGTTCATTTCTTTTAGCGCCTTAGGAAAGGCAAACAAAGATGGATTTCAGCTTTTAGTGCTTTCCTACTAAGATTAATGGTTTGTAGCGCTCATAACAACTATATTATTCTTGTAACAATAAGAATTATCATCTAATGGTTTTCGCATTGTGCTCCCCTTGTGCTCACAGCTTTGGTGTATCTGTCACACACCTGCTTGGTTGGAACAAGGATAATGAATATTTACTTCACAAATTCCAACTTTCTGCTGCCAAAGAGAAAATGCCTTTCTCAGGTAAACAGATCAGCACAGTATTTTGAGGGTTAGATCCTCTTTTGTTAATTGCTGGGACCTGATTCTGCCCCTTGTTCAAGTTGTTTACAAAGATTTCCACAAAGAAAGGCTGATTTCAGTGGACACCACTTAACCGGCAAAGAGACATCAACAAAGGCACCAGACTAAGGCTGTTTCTGAACAGTTTCTTGAAAATACTGAAATGTGAACTCCGTTGTGTCCTTGTAATTGGTTACAGAAGCCATGTGTATCATTTTGTTCCACAGACATAGCAGTGTAACTCTAAGAATTACACTGCAGTTACAAAGATTCTTCTAATTCACATAAAAATAATTTGATCATTGTTTTTTAGAACATACTGCATGTGAGGATTCATGCCCATTGGCAAGTAAACAAAAGAAATGGGGCAAGGCGTACTGAAGCCAGATCTTTTATATTTGTATTTTTATAAGAGCTGCAGAGAACCTTAGCTAAATACCTAGAGGATGTAACTCATAAAGTGCCAAGGCACATTAAGTCGGGTATTGCAATGCCTGTGTCTGGTTCCTGGAGGGAAATCCCAAACCCTGAGTTAGGCATTTACCTCTCCTAAACAGCTGACATTCATTAAGATGAACCCCAGCTCTGATGCGGCAGTGACATAAATACAACCAATTAGAAATTGCACAGACATGTGTCTCAACTCCCTCCCTTTTCAGAAGTTGAGTTCCCACTTCAGAGCTAACAGCAAACACCTCCAGCCCCTTGGGATCTGGAGCCCACATCTTTTCTCCTACAGTTCTCTTTTAAAGAGCTGTGGAAAAAATTACTCTTTTTGATTGTCTCCCTGCAGGAGTGTAAGATGAAGATCCCTCATCCCACAGGCTCTTGCCTAGGAAGTGGGAAGCTGGGACACAGACTCTACTACTCTGCCATGGCCAAAACCTCACCACTCAGCTTCTTTTTCCCCTCTATACCTCCAAAAAGTTCAT
Organism: Falco cherrug; assembly: GCF_023634085.1. Lineage (NCBI taxonomy): Eukaryota > Metazoa > Chordata > Aves > Falconiformes > Falconidae > Falco > Falco cherrug. The sequence continues at coordinate 42,849,299 of NC_073701.1, forward strand.
TTAAAACACAGAAACAGCTGTGCTACTTTTGCTTTCAGGGAGACACAGACAGGGCATTGCTGGGGCCATATGTCCAAGGCTGGATGGCCCAGGTGCCTGGAGAAGACAGTGGGTATAGGGCTAGTCCTGCCAAGGCTGCTGGAGACAGCCCTGTGGGGACCAAAGGACCTTTGAAGTCACAAAATCAGGGCTTTGCCCTGTAATGTTAAGTGTTAATCCAGGTCACTTGACCTCCTGACAGCAGGATGGCAATCTGAGCTTTTAATTAACATCTTACTACACTGTAACCTGTCAAAGGATAATCACTGGATTTGGCTCTTTGTTTTGCATCTAATAGGTACTACTAGCAGGTTTGGGAGGATTTATTTGTGTTGTCATAAAACCTAAGGAGTGCAAGAAATTAGGAATACATTTTATTGCTTCCAGATTGGGCTAAAAATACACAAAATCTTCCCAGTTTATAAAAAATTATTGCAGGTTCTTCATTTCTTCCTACCTTAACATAAAAGGAAACTCACTATAAAATCTGTTATGCACATAATTTTATACTGCATCATTAGAAAAGACAGAGCAGATTCTGCTCTGTTTGAATTATACTATATTTTTATGCACATATGCACATACTGTCCAAGCAGATCGATGAATAAATATTCACAGAGTGAATCACACATGTACAAGCTACTACTTTTTTCTAGTCATAAATATATCTCTTTTCTTGGATTCTTATTTTCTTTTATATAAAGCTAGTCCCCAAAAATACACAAATTTTCTTTAGGTAATCAGAATGGCATAGAGTAAAATCGTGAATGATTTAACTGCATAGAGCCATTCAGTCTGATTCTCCATTGTACACTGCAAACGATGGAAATGAAGGTGAATGAAATCATAGCCTGAGTTCTTCACGCTTGGCTTGCAGAAAATGCATGTTCAAAGTGAATAGTCAAAGACATTGGGCTTTCGGCAGAATAAGGAACTGGAAAGGATTTTGCCCGTTATGCCCATTATGATATTGATAAATACAATTTCCATGTCTGCAGCTGCTGATTGGACAAAAGCTGCAATGAACAATAAAGATGTCATTTTGCATTATCTGGACCTGCAAGAAATTGCCCATTTAAGGGTCTGGGGTTTTTTTAAGTATAGAGTAGGAGAAGGAATACTCCTGTAACATGTTTCAAGAAATGACGTGATGCACTATATTTCTCTTGTTTCAATGATGATTTCCCATTTAGATCTACAATATGAGCAATACAGCCACTGTAATCCTTTAAATTTATAAATATGTACACTTAGCTATGTATCTGCCTAGTTATACAAATATGTTTGTCTATCTATCTATCAGGCAGATAGCCACAGCTTTTACAGGATGGCATGCACACATGTCTCTCACCAGGCAGGCCTGAACCACACACATCTTCTCAAACATTCAGAATAAACATCAGAAACCTTGTAGCCAGGAATCTGTGGGAATACTCATTATTTCAAGCTTACTATATCACCAAATCACTTTCCATTTTAAATTATTTTTATCACATAATATTTGCCACTTTCTAACAATAGATGTAATATGGTGGCTTTACTGTTATTAATAATTGTTCATACTGTCTGGTATGTATATGCAAATACACACAGTGATGCTAACCACAAATTGGCTTGCTTACATCTTACCTTCATCTTGCAGGAGACTGGACACTTTTTACCCTGATGAAGCTGTTATATAATTCTGTATTTCTCACAGATTTGTAGGAGTCCAGTAGTACCAGCTGATGGCATCATTCTAAGTAGTTCCTTCACTTCCATTCACAGTAGTTACTATCAAAAATGCAGTGATCCACCTTCTTTTTGTAATAATTAGGAAATTTTCTGCACTCTTTTTCCTGGGTCTGGATCTTGTTTTCCAGTTTTGCATTTTCATCAGCATTTTATATTTGTCCTCATTTTTCCTCCAGGCCAAAGAAAACAGTGATGAACTGGCTTTAAGTTTTGCTCTTAAAATCTTACATGTCCTTTTCCTGGGCCTAAGAGGGTCCTAGTGTAGTTAAGGCTGTCATAGAGGAGTTACAGTGGGGACCTGAGGGAAATAGTGTCATTTTTAGAAGGCAGTGGTTTTTGAAGCAGTGCAGCAGTTGGTTGGTGAATATCATGCTGACTGACATGCAGAGTGATGTTCATCACAGAGGGGCTCCCTTAGGCAGTTAGTTCCTGCATTGTAGATTGCTATGTAGATCATAGCAGGCATGGTAGGTGCTACACTCTAATTGCTGCTAATAATTTACCATTACCTGAAAGGACTAGATTCTTTCCTGAATTAATCAGGAAAGGCTTTTGTTTTGACTCGAAATGCTTTCATGTAACCATAAGCCACCTTCTTCATGACCTTGAAACAGCCTCTATCATACAGACTTTTCAGAAGATGAGGTCATTCACAATGTACTGTCAAAGGCACCAAGCCAGTCCTGAGTGGCCAGCTGCATGTCAAACATGAGCTGCACAGTGACTTGATTGTAACCTAGATTATGTTAATCATCATGGAGGTTCTTTGTTGATTACCACTGAAGAAACCTCAGTCACCTACTGCACCACACTCAGTTAAGCTGCTCTGTCAGCTCTCAGGTTGTCAGTTCAAATGGGAAAGGAAGGAGGGCAAAGGCAGTTAAACTTCATTCATGTAGCTGCAGCCAGAAGGACCAAAACCATTTTCATTTTACAGGCATCACTTGTAAGAGCATGCCTCCTTGCCCCTTTGGTCTCAGAAGACAGGGCTGGAGTGGAGAGACATCAGGTGACTGTGTACTGTTACACCAAGGGCTCAGGGGAAATACACAATTGCTATGCAACATCCTCACGCCACCCCACCCCAAAAAAAACCTCCCCAAAAAGACCTTTGCAAGCACAGAACTTAGAGCTGCAATAGACACCATCACAAGGAAAACCACACCCACCATTCACTGCCACTGAACCAAAGCCAGGTCTATGCCTGCCAGACCTCATCTTTACAGATCTTCTTTCTCTTTGTACAACGCTTCTGTCCATTGTGTCCCTTCTCTGTACCTCCCTACTGTCTCCTTTTCCCAGTCTGGTTCTTGAAGGTTTTCCACCAATCTCTCAATTTCAACTTCATTGCAATTTTCTCTAATACTTCAGTTCCTTTCTTGGGTCACCTGATAATAGCAAACACAGAGGCTCCAGACTTGTGAATCATTGTGGAGACGCGCAGAGTGCTATATACCTGCTCTGCTAATCTAGTTCTTTCTAAAAGCAGGCCGAGATAGTGATACTAATAAGGATTCAAACATCTGAATCATTTGAAGATTAGAAGCTCTACATAATTCAGTGTTCAGCTCTGAAGAAAGACAAAGGGAATTGCAGGGTTATGTCCTGACATGCAGATTCACATCCACACATCACACATTTCATTGGTCTAATTTCAGATTGAAGAGATTAAAAGGGCAGTCTTTAGCCTGAGACGTGCAAAATTGGCCTCCATTTCTAGTATCTGCAAAAGGTATTGCAAAAATGAGTAAGTGTAACTGGGATGGAGGAGATTTTCCTCTAAGAGAATATGCTTGTGTTGTTTTTCTATGATTAATGACGAATCTGTCAACTTGACTCCTTAAGCACCCAGTAATAACAAGTCAGCATTCATATGTGATACTGGACAAAATAAAATTCAGTAAGGAATCAGAGGGTTTTTCATGCTTCTAAGAGGAAACATTATTTTAAACATTCTGGAAAGTACATTTACCTTTTCCTTTTCATTTTCTTTGACTGATTTTGAGGCTTTCATTCCCTTAATGATGACCAGAGGCAAAAGCAGATGACAGAAGATTCTTCTGTCAGGCAGAGCAGGTTCTGCTGATTACAGAAGAGAGACTCAATTAAAGCCCATCACTAGAATGGTGTGGTTATTTGTCACACAGGAGAGATTCCTTGACACAGAAATATTTGTACAGTCCATTGGTGGAAGGAAGTACAGGCACAAACACCCAGCTCTGCATCTGGAGGTGGTTTTCACAGCAAAGTGTTGATGTCAATTCAATGTGAAATTTGAATGCAGCAATCAATGAAGTAACAAATTTAAGTCGGACTATTGTTCCCAGTGCAGAGAAATTTCTGGCTTGAAGGAACATATATATTATAAACCCAAGATAATATGATCCTGGAATTATTTTTATAACATGCCTGTGGATAAGTCAGGTTATCATTTTCTGATGAAGAATGAGATAGTTCCCACCATCTGAAATGTGCATTTTTAAATTTATTCTTGAAACTAAAAAATCCTGCAACTAGTTTTAACTCTTCTTTGGATTTAAAAAATTTATTCCCAGTAATGTATTTGACACCGGTTTTGAAAAGCCAGTTCGGAACCTGGAATAGTCAAAAGTTTCTGCCTTTGGAGCAGTGGAATACTACATTTATAAGAATTCATATGAAGCCTGTGTAATACATTGTTCTAGTTACCATGACTACCTCTAATAAATGTTTGTATACTTCAGCAGCGTCTACATCCAGTTAAAAACCCTTTATCGCCGTTCACTTCCTGCTGCATTTGGCACAATAAACTGAAGCCAGGAACAATTATGATTTTAAAGGAAACAGATATCGCATGTTCACACTTTCAGACCTGTTTTTTCAAAATCCCAGGTGGTTAGAGTAGCACATACACAATTAGAGCATGCACAGTGATTTCAGTCATTTATGGAGCAGCCAGTAGGACAGCTGATGCCTGATTTGTGCATACACACACATGCTCAGGCGAGCTTTAGTACCTGGCTCAGTAGTGTTAATTGTGTTAAAGTACAGAATCCTATGCAAGCTGGAGCACAAAAGTTTTTATAAGTCCTACTTCATGTCTAATTATGTTGGCTGAAAATATCACAGGCAATCGTTACAAGTTGAGATTGGACTTTAGGAAAACCTTCTTCACAAGAAGGGCAGAGCAGCACTGGAACAAGGTTGCCCAGAGGAACATGGCTTTACAAAGTCACAGCTAACATGATCTAGTGGTGGCAACACACAACCATTTTGTATGGGAGGCAGTACACATTGACCACCAAAGTCTCTCCCAAGCAACATTTTAACGACTTCTGTCTATTTTTTTAAACTTGAGACCATATTATATGAACTGGATGCTGTGAGTTTAATATTCCCATACATTCACATAGCTGTATGCATGCACATATACTTACACATACAGAAATTGCAAGTAGATATACAACTAGTACTGTTAAGAACATGAAAAATGCGTGCATTTTCATTCATACATCTGCAGACCAGTAGGTTCCAAAACAGGACTTCTAAATATCTGCTTGACATATGTGTGTGTATCATTTTTGCTCAGATTGTGGTTGTGGCCTCCACTGGGGTTTGCAAGATGGTTCAGGAAAGGGAGGGTTGCAAAACGTAGAGTGCAGCTATCAGCAGCAGCTCAGGTCCTTCAGGGTGGAGGTATGAGCGTAACCAGCTAGCTGCTGCAGACATTTTTACTGGTTCTTAATCTCCTGCCCAGGCCGAACTGAACATCTGCTGGTTTAGGAGATGGCCCAAAGATAAGATAAAATTGTGTCACATTTGCTAGGGGTTTGAAAGGTACTGATGTTATCTGCCTCTTGCAGTGCAAAACTTCTGAGTTTTAAGGTTAGATGCATTGAATAGGTTTATTAGCACTGGACTCCAAGCCTCCATAAGGGTAGGCTGGTTTTGACAACTAGACCAGGCTGTGTGTAAGGCGTGTCCAAAGACGAGCAGCAATTTTGAGCAATCTCAATAAATCTTTGGGTATCTGGAATGCAATGAGAAGGGGAGTACACCTCTGTGGAACAAGACCAATATTCCATTAAGTGAATTTTGCTGTGCTGGACTGATGCTAATTCACAGTGCACATTTTGATGGGAAGAAGCTATTATTTTAATTGAAGAGTTGGTTTTGTTCTAAGTCTCTCAGGCACTGCAATGTCACTTGCAGAAAAATTACTTTTGGGCCACAACTCCTTGTTCTTTTGTCAAAAGCAAATACTTCTAGAAGTTTAAAGTCTACTTTAAGGAGTAAATGGAACAGGCATTTTGCCTCATTTCAGAAATATTTACTAGTCTCAAAAGACACTTAAATTGTAGATTTAATCACCTGTGTATAAAATTTACAGAAAAAGAAACAAATCCTGCAGATCTGATATGTTTAACACACTACCCACAAGACTGGTGGCCAATGTGTCTCTTTAAGGATCTGGTTTACGGCTTTGTTATGTAGAAATCTTCCAGCAGCCAAGTAAGCAGCAGTGGCAATCCAGCATAAAAATTGTTCAAACACTGTCTAGCTTTTACTCTTATGACTGAACTGCAGCACTGGTTAGAAATAGACTGTTAATATACCTGTAAAATTCAAAATTTACTTAATATTAGTGTCATTGTTCTAAATAACATTTGCTTCCATCTCTAAATTCTTCCTCACAAATCCTTCTGTTTCCTGTCCTCTATTCTCAGCCAATACACCCCTTGCAGAAGTGAGCTTGGACTCTCTGGCGCACAGCAAATCACACACCTTTTCATTCACCTCTCACTGATCCCTGATATTCTGGCTTGGTGCAGTTCTTCCTCTTTCCCAGACCTCAGTTTTCCAATGCATTCCACCTACCTCAGCTGGTTTTTGGCAGAAGGGGAACAGTGGGAACTGGCAGCTGGCAGGCAGTAGCTCCCAGCAGATGGACAGTGCAGGAAAGGAAGGAAATTCTGCAGCAAATGGTGCAGATGGAGCCTGACCCTATTGTGTTCACTTGGCCCTGCCATTCAATGAACAAATCCTTTCCTTAGCCGTGAGTAGCTCTTTCTGTGGCTGCTGCAAACCCAAGGCTAGTCAACAAACTCATTACACAACTGGACAGTAAGAATTTTCTTTCTTAAATGTCAGACTTGCCACAGGTTTAGTCTGTCATGAGGAACAATAGTTTCTGCACATATGAAGGAGTAACCCTTAGAAACAGTAAAATAATGGGAATTGTTAAGAGGTACTTTAACAATTTAGGTAGGAGGCATTCCAGATGAAAATGCCTAAACACCTTTTTTTTTTTTTTTTTTTTTATAAACACAGCTATCTTATTGCCACAGTTTCCTAGCAAGCAAGACACACAAGCATATATTACACGTAATATGCAACAAGCTGTGCTAGCAAGCAAAAAAACAAATCAAAAAGTCTAAAATCTATCTTCAAAATACATCAGAAGAGAGCTTTTGTATTAAATTGTAGTGTTACAGCCTCATAAAATTCCCTCTAAGACAATTTATTAAATGCTGTTTTCTATTTAGCCTTAACCTACAACTTCCTGTTTACTTGGAATTTGTCCTATATTAATTTTTTTCAGTCTTGTGTTTCTTTTCTTTTCTTTTCCTTTTTTTTTACCAAACTATTTCAATGATTTGTAAAAGCTGATATGGAAGTTCATTCCAAGAAAGAAGTTAATAAAGGCAGCAGATCTTGATTCCTTACAGAATTAGAAAACTGTGTCTATGGAAACAAAAAAAGAAATAAAAACCTGAGATTCCCCTTTTCTTCTCTGCTGTATGGAGTGATGAGAAATAATCAGTATGGTGATATCTGAGGACAAATATTTTGTTGTAGCAACTCCCAAGACATGAAGTGCCAGGAAAGCAGCGTCAAACAAGCTCCAAATGATGACACATACTAAAAGGTAACACCTGCCATTACCCCAACTAGTGTGTCTTGGCATGCAGCTTTATGACAAGTATCCCTAACCTATCAGTCTGTAGGTTTGTGCTGGTTTTGTAGTTGTTGGTCCTGCGTAAAAACAGCAACTAGTGTTGGTACCAGCTCATAGAAATACATAACTATAGCTCTTTTGACCATGACTTAATGCATTGCCGTAAGTTAAATGTTGCTAATGTCCCAAACATGGTTTGGGACATTATCTCCCTCACACAGCTACTTACATTTTATTTGTTATTGTAATCTAGAGAGTTACAGAACATTTTGTGGTATGTCAGCAAGCTTGATCTGGGGTGGTGCTTTTCTTCAACTGTGTGTTTTGTCTTCCCAGATTTTTTCATTTTCTGTTGAGGGCTGTGTACACATAGTAGTTCTCTTTCTCCAGAGAACGCTATATTTATAGTACATATTTTTTAAATCTTTGTTTAAAGAAACACCATCTTAACAAGATAACTCCCCTCTCTTATTTCCCTCTGACATGACTCCCAACAGTCTTCTAACATCTTCCTTACTCTTCATTTAGAAACACTGGCCTTCCATCCTCTTACTTTTCCCAGAGAATACAAACTTTCTTTCTCTACCTTTTTTTAATAGGTTATTTCTTCTGTATCGCTTTCAGAGCAGTCTAGTGAATCTACTGAATTGCCACAGATATAAGTTAACCACCTCTACTTTAATAACTTGTGGTAGCCCTTTCACTTTAAATCTATGAAGGTTTATATCCATTGGGTAAATTTGGAGGAACGATTCAGCAAATATAGTCACAGTTATGAAACATGAGTCACACTGAGGTAAAATACACACACCCCACATACATACATACACATGCATGCTGGTCACTAACAGAGCAGTTTGATTTAATTTTAGTGACCGAAAGGTAAGTCTCGTCACTTACTCCAGGTAGGGTTTTGCCCTCAAAACTTTCAGTTCTTCCAAATTGGGACTGCAGGGGCAAAAGGCCCAACCTCTATTTTGACCAGTAGCAACAGACTAAATTCTCAGACTCCACAAGACTACTGCACAGCTACAGTTCTTCTCTTTACTTTTCCAGTCAGTCAATCCAGTCCAGCCATTCCTTTCTTCAACTGTCTTGGTAACTCCCATAACAGCAACCCCGCTTGTTTAAAATGCAGAGCCCATTTATCCAGCTCTACTCCCTGACTGCCACATTGGTAGTGATCTATCAATCAGAGCCTGACTCTGTCTCAGAATAATCTGGATAACTAGATGAAGTACAAATCCAGCAAATGGTCAGCACTAGAACATCAGCAAGATCCCTGATTTAAAAATCAGCCTTTTCTTACTCATCTGCCCAGCTGACTAGAACTGAGCGGGAGATACTGAGAAATAGCAAAAGTGATGGTAATTTTCCATTAAATTATGCTGGGTAGCTTGAGCTAACTTAGTTGGAAAAATGCCCTGTTACTTCGTCCTAGTCTGAAAAATTCCCTAAAGCTGAGTCTAGAATTGGCACGGCTTCAAAACTGTCTTCTAAGTGCACCAAAAAAAACCTGTCTACCCCACGGTAGTGATTAATTTCCTTTGCAAAGACTTCAACATACATCTTCTCCTGAAAGAAACAAATGAGACAGACACATATGCTGTAGCAAGAGCATATCTGGCTAAAAATGCTCCATAATCATACCTTTTTTCAGCTTTTAGCTACTTCATTTTTTACATCTTTGGAATATTTTCTACAGGAAGGCTGATATCTATCTAATGAGATTATCCAAACACTTCTTCACACTATTTGAAAGTATTTAATGTCTAACCTCAGAGGGTCATTGACTTCATTGCAGTGTCAGAGATATACAGAGTGGGTGCTTAACAACAGATCTCCCAATCTGGAAGCAGCATTATGCTGTTATGCTACTGTGATGCTCCCTTTGGGCTAATTAGCCCTGATACAGGGGCACAACGTTGTGCTAACAGCTGTGCTGCTGTCAGGATCCCATGATAACTCACATGCAGAGCTAGCTCATGTACCTGTGTTGTCTAGACAAATCTGTGATGTAATTTTTTTACTTGCGCTCCACAGAAAACTTTTTAGAAGTCCAGGATTATGAAGTCCTTGGCTTCCCTTTAAAATTCTTTCTGGCAATCTCCAATTACTCATGCATGACTTCATATTTAATAGCTATAATTAAGTTAGAATTTATCCAGTGCTTTAACTGCAATCTACATGAACAGCTTTGCTTTACCTAGATATGATAGTTACTCAAGTCAATAGTTTCCTGGCTGTTCCATAGAAGTGACTCACATGGTAAGAGCAATGTTAATTTCTGGAGAGTACTGAAACATCCCTCTTCCCAAAGGATGGTTGAAGTATTTGAACTCGTTTCTTTGCTGTGGGACAACAAGAAGTCTTCATGGCACAGGAGTTTTATTATTTCTCCTAGTTTCTTCTCTTTTCAACTTGCTTCTGGTAACATCACAATTTCTTTGAGTAATTCCACTTTCTATAGAGGAAAAAAACTTTCCTATATCTACTCCTTTACCTTATATGGCAAAAATTACTGTAAAGTTTTAGCAATGTCTTTACAAACAAATTGTCACCTTTTGGAAGTCTGATAGCCTATTTCAGATGTTTCCTGATTTTCCTATAATAAAAATGACTGATGTGTTACTGATTTCTGTGCAGTCTTGCTTTCTGTTAGTACCACCTGTTTTTACAGCTATGCCACCATGTCACTGCTAAAGTGACACTCTGCTTAGGCTGACAGGAGAAGCTGGAAGTAAAGACTGGTCCTGCCTCAAGAAGTGCAAACAGACCACACACATGGGGTACCAAAGGCCAAACACACTACAGACTTGACTGCGACTACTCAGGAAAGTCCACTCAAAGCATACCCAATACCTTAACACATAGACCGTGCTTTTGTTGTGCTATTGCTTTTCTTCCCATCTTTCTATCTTTAAGGTAATTCCACACAAGTTCCAATGTTTCCTTTTATCCTTCGACATTTGGGCCCTGAATCGTGATTACAACAATCTGAAAACCAGCTTTCAAATCTATCATTATTAATAATTGCAAAGGTAGCATACTCATAGAACATGGCGTAAAAACAAGAAAATATGAGTATTCTTGGGCTTTATTCTTGCTTCTTTTTTTTTCTTTTTTTTTTTCCCTTTTAAAATATTTATTTAATCTTGCTAGTTTTTTAAAATTCATCTCAAATTACTCATCCATTTCTCCCCTGGCTGCTGGAAATGTATCCTCTCCTAATTTTTTTCCCTTCCTGGTCAGTTTGGCTGCTTTTAGAATTCTGTTTCATTTTTGTTTTCCCACCCTTGAACAAAATAGTTAACACTATGAAGTTGGAGATTTTCTTAGGTGTAATTATCCACTGCAATCTCGGTTTACTGGGATACTCTTGATTAGGGTCCACATTTTAACTTTCCTGCTGACATCCCTAATTTCTCTTTATTTATCTAACTAGATAATTCAGCAACAATTCATCATGACATGAGTTCAAATGGCACTTATTTCCTAGTTTGTCATAAGTTACTTCTTTATTTTGAGACTGTACCTTTCACTTTTCAATCTATCATTTTTCTACATTTTCTTTGCTAGTTATAAAACTATTATCTGGTAGAAGTTGTTTCTTTAGCATACAAGGAGAAGAACATTAAAGTATGTGAACTGATGCACTTTCATTGATCAAAAGTCTATGCAGCCCTATCTACCAATCTTGATAAAGGCCAGCAAAAGTTGGTTAAGTAATAGCAGAAGCATATGAAATTAATTCAGTGATCTTTCACCGAGGTATCCAACCTGCTTTTGACAGTCAGCTTACAGACTTCCTGAGCTAGAGGTTCCATCCAAAATAGCTGGCAAGGGCTGCTCTTGTAATAATTTGTCTGATCCATTTTTGAACACATGCAAACTTTTGGCTTCCAGAATATCCTGTGGCAATAAGTTCCACTACGTATGTATGTGTTGTGTAAAAACAATTCCTTTTCTGTGTGTGTTTCAAACCCAGTCACTTAATTGGGTATGCTCTTGTTTCCAAAATGCTACAAATAGAGAATTACGGATCCAAATTTTAATTCTTTTCACCACATATGATATTTGAACTTCTTCCATAGGCCCCAGCTCCTTTATAAACACAAATCCTCAAGTATTTAATCTTTCTGTATCTGAAAGGAGATGAATAATCATTTCCAAAAGGCATCCAGGAACACCTCAAGCAGACCCACAGATCTGGGGACCAGTGCTCAAGTTCCAAGCAAAGCCTCTCAGTTGTAAGACAGGTAGAGGTGCTCTGCATCATTTACCAGCCATTTGTGTGGCTCAGTTTTGGACTTACTACAGTGTCTTTAAAGTCTGAAAAGTGTGGGGCTGCTTTGCAGCTTACCCTGTTAGAAACAGCTTACAGCTGTAAGCTGTGCACCAGAGTCATTTAGCAAAAATTTGTAAAGGGAGAGCACAGCACAGCACGGCAAGATCCTTCAGATCTAGCCCATCTGGAACTGAACTGAGCTTTTGGGACATGCAGGTAAGCAGCCAGGCAAGCACCTACTTAGTACTCAGCCATCTCTCTGTTACCACATTGCTTAAGAAAAATGTGTAATTACTCCAGCAAGCAGTTCTACATGATATGTAGGCAGACTGTCTGTGCTACACTTTAACAGCCTCTAGCTATAAATAACATTATTAGGAAAGCACATTGCCTTAGATGGAGAGAAGAGAGATAATCACCTTTCTGACTGTCTAGAAACATATTTAGATTTCATGCTTAAAGATTAAAAATAGACTCAACAAATGCATTCAGTTTTAGACATTGGGTTAAGCTTCTTACCCAAATGATACAATTGACACAGTAATGCCAACAGTTTATTAAAAGCCTTAAAACTCATTAAAATGCTGGTCAAAAATCTGAAACCCTAAAAGGCTTTTTAATTAAAAGGTGAAAATTAAGGCCACAACAGATTCATTCCAGGAGGTAAAACACAGGTGGCTGGCACAGTTAATCCCCAGCTGTGTACACATACCACCCTCCCAATGGACACCACTGCCCTAAACCTGGGACAGCTAAACTACCACAGGTTTCAGCCTGAGTTTCCATCCAGTATTAGGACTGGTTTATATAAAATGTCAGCCTGCAAATTCTGGCTGATTTTAAGGCAGACATTCTGTATGACTCCCTGCCATGTTAGGGATATTATGGGCTAAATCTATGTCCCTGCTGTCTCTGTCCCAGGGTCAAATTGTGGGGGCTACTTGGTGTGTCCTGAACTGTTCTTTTTCTGGAGCAAAATAGAAAAGCAGTGGCTGCAGCCTACTGCTCACATCTTTTTTGCTCTTCTACCTTCATTTCTTCTTTCTTTACATGGTGGAAGGAAAGGCCCTGCTTCTGGTTTTGTGCCACTGTGCCCTTTCCCCCCTTTCAAGCACCATTGGCCCATGGAAATGCTGGCCTGCTGAAAAGGCCAAGTATCCCACCTGGCAGAGCCTAACCTGGAAAACCTGAAAGCTGTTTGCTCAATGAGCGTCTCTCCAGGAAGCATGTGACTCCCTATGGGTGGGCACTTTAACATAATTTCTGACACAAGAAAGTTGATATAGCTTTGTGGTAAACTAAAAGAGCAAGTTTTCACTGAAGCCAGATTAACCCAATCATCTTGCCCTCTTGCAGTGCGTGGACGTTTGTGCCACAGCTTTCATGAACATTGTTAGGATGCACAGAAAGATCTGCACCCGGTCTCTGGGGTGTACACCATTGGGACCATTACAGCCTTTTATGTTGTTTCTTTCTGTTTGGTCCATTGAAGATCCAAGCAGTCCCACAAACAGCAGCATTGCTTCAAAGCAGGCCAGCCTCACCCACAGCCAGTGGTAACCAGCAGCGTGTGGTCAAGTGGAATTTTGCCAAGTGGATATGCATAGCTCTGTGAAAAAAATTAGGTGGCTAGGCTTATTGAACTAGTGAACTACCTATCAAACTAGGCCAGCTAGATTGGACTTCCACTTTCTGTTTGTAGAGATGCAAAATAACTACATGCATACACTGAACCACAATGCCTTAACAAACAACAAGCAGAGGATGTCACTGGCCTGAAGCCCATACAGGATATTCATTCACACAGGATACCTGCTGTGAACACTCCTTGCTATGAATTTTCTTTTGGTTGTTTTCTTGACACAAGGGCAACCCCACACCCAGGCACTCCCCGTATGTTCTCAGCAAAGTTGTAAAACAAGCTTTCTGAGTCAGGAGTTACACATTTCGGGTAAATACACCTGATAATGACCCACAACCTCCCCAGTCGCAGGTGTGGGACTTCATTGGCATGCGTGGTCTGGTGTAAGTGCCAAATAATCCATACGAGGTCTCCCATGTGGGATAAATTATTTTTATAGTTTATGAGAGTATAAAAGGCTAAAAAAATCTGTATTTTTGTCTTCATCATTTGGTTCATCTGAAATCAAATATTTGCACCTTTTGTTTGATTATCACATACTTGCCTCTGCTCATCATCTGCTCATCTAGCCAGAATGACTAGTCCTTAACATTCATGCCTTTCCAAACTTCATAGTAGCTGGCTTATTATCATTGTTCATCTCTATTTCTTGAGAAGGAGAGAAGTACCACAAATAGAGATGCGTCTAAACATAGAAACACTGAAGACATAGAAAACACCTTTATGTTAATGATTATAACACACATATACAATATTAACTGAGTAGCTGAGAACACAAGTAACATACAACAGCTTAAAAACAAACAGCTTCATTACAAGCCAGGCAGTAAACAGACAGCTGGCTTCTAAAAGATATACTACTTCCTGCTGCTTTCCACATACATCATGTTTATTTGAAATTTCAGTGGGCTTATGCAAACTGGACAGCCCTACAGAATTCTCATTAGGTCATTTAACTTTCTGGTGAATGAGTGGTACAAATTCCTCTTTGAGACAAAACCCAGAAGTAAACATGTTGCAGACTCTTGCCGTAGAGATTTGGCTTCTTAATTTGACCCGTAGCAGCTAGAGGTCCTGGTGTGATGGTGAGGAAAGAATCATCACCCTTGCTTCCACACAACATTCAGCCAGTGGATAATAGTTGATATATGCATTTTTTGCTTGTTTGATTCTCAAAACATCCACTTTGCAATTGCTAAACAGGAAAATTAGAAACTTCATAATAAGGTGTTTCTTTAGTTAAATCAATGTCTTCCTAGACAGCTGTTACCACACACTTTGATCAAACGCAGTGCCTCTAAAGCTAGATGAATTACAGAGTCTTTTTGCATGATCATCTTTATAGAATTTTTTAAATGTTAGTTTTAGTCCCTATTCATTCCGATGAATATTCCTGATCTAATCTCCTTTCGCACTAGTGGCATGACCCAGCTCTTGGCAAAATAGATGGGAACCTTTCCATTAATTTCAGTGGGCACTAAAGTGATCCCTGAAGATCAATTAGCAGATCATTGTTTAGTTATGTGCAAAGCTCTGCTAGGGATGGATTTTACACCTATTTTGTAAAGGAGCCATCCAGAAACTGGAAGTTTGTTTCCTGTAATTCATGGCCCCATTGGGTAATGCAGTAGAATACATTATGAGTGCTAATGTGAGCACCAGTATCTAGACAAATATTTTGTTTATTCACTGCCATCAGGGTTCTTGAAAAGAACATCCCATAAATTCTTAATGTTAAGTACCTAAAATAAGCATCACTGAGACACACTGAGTCAGAGCAGAAAACGAATAAGGTATCATATTCTGAGATCTTTTTAGTAGTGTTTAATTATTACACCTGAAAAGAGTACTGTTCTTCTTTTTGAAAGAAGTGTTTTTATAAAGGTGACATTTACATAGATCATAAAATAAAGTCTCCCAATTAGAGTACATGTGGGAAAGCCAATGCAGGAAAAAGCTTGCCTCACTGTTTTGTACTGCCTCCCAGCTTAGAGACTTAAAAAGAGATTCCAATTTCCAGATAATCCACCCTTTGTCCAGAACCAAATGCCAACACTTCTTGTGTTTTTTGTTAAATCAGTAATAGTATCTAAATAGCATTTTGAAGAAATATGAGTTAGAGATGTGGAAAAAATGAAAAAAATATCACAAAAAGTGCAATATGTTGTTTACCATGCCAGATATCCAGATATCTTTCATGATAACTGTCTTTCAGGACAAATGGAAGGTTGGTAAATCATTTGAGAAGTGTCACTGGGAAATTGTTAATTCAACAAAGAGACAATGGGTAGTGTTGAAAGGGGAACTTCTGGTTAGAGGAAGACTAGCAAAGGGATTTCTAAAAGATCAGTCAGGGCCCATCTTTTTCAGTACTGTCATAAGAGAATTTGGCACAGAAATAGAAATGAGAGAAAGAAAGCTGGTGACAATTCTTACCTGAAAGTATTTATCATCACAGTGAGGGAGCAGGCTTTTTTAAAGGAAGAACCGGAGAACTTTGAGGTCTAAAGTAATAGAAATGGCATAAAATGCAACATTATAATTGCAAAGTCTTCCAATTACTAATAAAATTTTTTTGCTACAACACGCTACTTTGAAATAAATGAGAGGGAGAAATAACCGAGAGCATCAGTTACTCACAGGATGATTATATTCCATCAGTGTGATCTGACTGTGAAGCAGGCAAGTGCAATCCCCATAAATCCCTTTTCCAGGAGAGGTAAGAAACTATTAGCATCATTGTACCTGTGGAACCTCCTCTTATATATTCTGATTGCTTGTGTTCAAGAAAGATGAATGCAAGCTAAAAGAAATATGGTGAACAAAATAATGATGAGCAACTGAAAGCACTTAACTTGTCTAGCAAAACAAGAACTGTGAGGTGGTATGTTTGCTGCACCTCAGGGGTAAAACAGAGGAGAGAGGAAAAAATAGTAGTGCTAGAGGACAATGTCAGGATAAGGCCAAGTATAAATGGTCCATGGGTGAACATAGCCTAGAATATACGAAAAGTTTTCTAACCATCAAAACATCATATGACCTGGAACAGTTTTCCTCCTGCAGGTGTGGGGCCATACTTTTGCAGTGGAGCTTCATGAATTTGTAAAGAGGAGAAAGAAAAAAGAGACAAAGATTTGCACGTCCATGCTGAAGTTTTATATACATTGATTTCAGTCTTCGCTTCTCTTAAAACCTCCTGGAGTGTTTTTGATGAGTAGATAGGTGAATCTGCGTCATTCAGGGGTTCAGCTGTAGGTTTGCCACCAGCCCTTGAGGCTGATGACTGGTTGCAGCAAGTTCAACAGATTAGCAATCGGACTGTGATCCAGAGGTGGGATGGATGTAATCTTTGCCAGAATATTTTCCCTTGCTGTGGCACCACACAGTATGAAGTGCATTGAAGAGAAGGAACAAATTCTTTTATCATTCCCTTCCCCTTTGCCCCATATTTACCTTCACAGATGTAGCCCATTACATTGACTGAAGTGTAAGTATTCCCAAAGGAGAGAAGCAGGGTAATTTGTGTTCCTGACTTATTCCTGCTAACAGTTGAACCTAGGATTATTTTCTGTGGACATTAAAAAAGCTTTCCACAGGTAGAAGCTACAGTGGTAACAGCATTTCTTCGATAAATACTTCTTGGTATTGCCAAGATTTCTCTTCAGATCTATAGCTCTGCTAGGCATCTGTGTGGCTGAATTGTAACAGCAAGAACTGTCATAGGTTGTTGGAAGGATTCATATACCAGCAGAAATGTCTGTATGTTTACTTCGATTAGCAGTCTTCCCTTTTGCCAAAGGAATGTCATGTGCTAACTTTGACGGTGTTGTGTGAAGCACTGTTACTTTTGTTTTACACATGGGAACCTGAGAGGCTATATATGACTTACTGAAAAAGAATTATAGAAATACTGTGAAGAGATCACAAGCAAGTTCTCCCAAGGCCTGGAGTAGCATTCCAGCCATTTGAATAACCCTTCTCTTTCATCCTAGAAAACTTCAGCTGAGGTTACCAAGGGTTCCTGCATGTGAAAGGCCAATGGGATTCATGCCTGGAATAGAAAGTACACAGTGAAGCCACATATATTTCTAGTCTGTGCAGCTGAAATGACAAACAAAAAGCCATCAGTACTTCCTACGACATAGAAGAGATGTGGCTACAGAAGGACTTTTGGCACTCAAGCCCGTTAATTTTGGCTCTCTGAATAAAGGGTTGTGCTGTCCTGCAAAAAAAAGGCATTCTGTTTCTGTTGTAAAAGGGGCCATGTAAGAACGGAGACAGGCAAATACACAAGAGAGCTTAAAGAAGGAAACCTCTGACGCACTATGTGTTTCAGATCTTTATCATTGATTTAACTTGTCCGTGGCAAGGAGCTGTTGTTTATAGACCTCATGTTCTTCTCTGATGAGTGATTTGGGCTGTGTTGATTTATAAAGTGAATGGTCTGACTATGGTTTTGAGTTTTCTGCTTTGCCTGCTTGCCCTGCAGAAGCCACCATGAAGTTTCTCTAGTGAGATATTCTCTGTGGCTTCTCAAATGTTGTCTTATGTCCTCTGTTCAGGCTTAAGCACTTATCAGAAATATGGGATAAAGTATTTCACATTGCTTTACTTTTATAGACATAAGTCTGTCAGACACCTGAACATCCAGTACCAGCTGTTAGAGTTACATACCCAGGTAATCTAAACAGCCTATTTACTGAGGCAGTCACTTAGAGTTACTCAATAAGAAACACCAAGATTCCGGTTGTGTTTGAAATCACTTTTTCATTGAGAGTTAAGGTCTCTGAGAGGCATTTGCAAGGAAAAGTCTTGCAATATCCTTGATGTCCAAACCCCCAGACTCTCATCTCTGGACAGGGCAAATCTGTGCTTTTTCCTTACATGGTATCCCTAAAGAAGGAGCCAGCCTTTTCTACTATGGCCTAGTGGTTGCAGTGTCTTTCTTTTCCTGCAGAGGATTATAGCCATATCTCCCCTGTAAAGTGGGATTACATGGATAGGCAGGTTATTGATTGGCCTGGAATGGAGGAGACTCTCCCTCTGCTAAAGTACAAAGCAAAGAGGTAAATATTGGTGAGAAAGAGAAGGAATGACTCCATGGTCCTAGTAGTCAGCCTGTCCCTTACAAGAGAGCTCTGCAAAGTGACTGCCACTAAGGCACTGCAGTTGTGGCCTCTTGCTGAACAGTGGCATCACCGTCAAAATAGATGGGTCTTTCTGCAAGTTGGGTTTGAAATCTTTCATGCTGAGAAGGGCTCCAGATCTTCTGGAGAAGAAATATAAGCCATTACAGAAAAGCTGGACTCCTAAATCTCTAACTTCCCAAAAGAAAGTGGCCAGCACTGCTTTTCTGGGAAGCTTTATGCTACCAGACTATATTAAGGATGCTCTGTACATGAGGTCTCACAAGAAACTTAAATGGTGGAACAGCTACTGCTGGTCTCAGCTGAGACCTGCATGTCCATTTGCTCAAAACAGATCTCTGTAACAAAGCACAGATGTATAACTCTAAGCATCAGAAAAAAAATTCAGGTTAAAGAGGTAAGCATATACTGAGATTAGCACCTTTTTCTACCAACAGGGTTTTCTAACATGATTTTCAGTTTAGGTTCCTCAGAAACATTTTGATCCTACTTCAGGATTAAAACCCTCTGTGGTATAAAGCCCTTTGTCCAGTCACATGCATTAGCTGTAAAGTCCAATATTAAAAATAAGCATGAATTATCAGTTTTGTCCACACAAAAATACTCCTCAAAAGTGCAAATACAAAAGGTCTCTGGAGGCTGTTACTTTGGGTAAGCATTGGCTCAGATTTTGGACCCTGCTGACTTCAGAGGCATGTGACTAAGAACAGATCTTCACCGTGTGCATCTAAATGGCTTTGGTTTATATGCATTATCATTTGTTAACTCACCTTAAGTACTGAGGTGTAAGTGAAGTTAAAGTGGTAAATAATGTGTAACACTGCATTGTTACATACCTAAAAAGCCTCTTGGCTTGTCTGAACTGTGCCTGTTGATATTGGCGATTCTGTGGTGTCAGTGTCTCCCAGACACTGCAGTGACATTCCTTGTGAATACACCAACCTGGACAGAAGACATAAAGAAACCACATTTAGAAGAACTTCTTCTTCACCCTGGTCACGCTATGTTTTGAGAAAAACTGGCAGAAACCAGCTTTGAGGAACAGCTTTGCCTTGCTTGGCAGCTGCGTTCTCTGTGTCGGCTGCCGGCAGAGCTCCAAGGTGATCTCACCATCACCTTCTCTTTAGCCTCATTTCCTGAGGAACTTGAGCTTCTTTCTCTATTCATGCTGTCTTTCCATTTGTATTTCAGTTTGTCATTTGCCTCCTACCCTGCTAGCTTTTAAATCTGACAGCTGCTGACAATCACGTCAGACAAGAACAGAATTTCCGATGGGAGATGAGTTCCTACAAGCCTTGTGAAAATCAACAGGTGGGTAGAGGAAAGCAACTAATGCAAATTAGAGAAAAGAAAAACAGAGAAAAGTTTCAATATGAGCTCCACAAGACCTTCTGGCTGGACAATCACCATGCATGTGTCTGCTTTCTGAGCAGCATGCATATGGGCCACAGCATCTGCAGTACTCGTGCTACCTCAGCCTGTAGTTACAGGACATGGGGGTAAAATGAGGTGAAGAAAAAATAGGGAAATAGAGGAAACAGGAGTAAATTAGGATTAATGTGAGGATGTGTAGCAGACATGAGGGGACTAGGGAAGTCTTACAGACTTTTGAGAGAAACTGTGATTATCATGGGAAGGTCAGATGAAAATCCATAGGAAGTTGGGCTTCCTTGTTCTGCTTCACATGAGACAGGATATGTGACATATTTAGAACTGAACCAGCTCAAAGTATAGTGGAAAAAATGCAGACCTTCAGAGTAGAGCCAAGCTACAATTTCATTAGATACTGTCTTCATTCCAGATTAGGCCAGATTTGACAACAGATGTAGCTGTGCCTATGCAGTAACCGTATTCAGAGCGAAAAGGGACTTGCAGCTAAGCTTTCAATAAAGGCCCTTGCTAAGTAGCTCCATTGCTGAAAACTGAGTGTCTGAGTTTAAACTAAGGAAACATTGGCTGCATCAAGTACTGAATGTGGGTTATTTTGAAGCATAAACTATACCCTTGCCATGGATGAAACAGGCCCCCATCAAAGATCAACAGACGTCTCCACTGTCAAATACTTCAGCTCCCTGTTTGCTGCCAGCATCTGATCCTCTCATCATTCATGCTGCATATATGCTCGCTCACTCCCAGGCTCCCTTCTGAAGTGAAATGACTAGTTTCCTTGGAGAGGAAGCCTGGATACAGTTGACAAAATAGTTTGCTCCAGGCTCGGCTCCAGACAGACAAAATGGACTTGGACTGTAGCAAGTTTAACTCCCTCAGCCTGTGATAGTTGTCTGATGTCATTCCAATAGGTCTTGTGTCCTCAAATCACCTATGTGCTGTCATGGCATACCACAAGCAGGCAATACATACTTTGAATTAGTAAATCATAAATACTTAATAATAATTTCTCAGGGCCATATGGGGCCAAAGAAGACCTGTGTCAAAGACTATCCAAAATCCAGCCATGCTGCCTAAAAAAGAGTAGTTACTCCTGAGCAACGTGGATGGGAGTCATCTTGCACCACTTGGCCTGGGGTCAGAGACTACCCTTTGAGCAGCTGCCCTGGTAGTGCAAATACGGCTCCAGAGAAGCCAGAGCAGACACCAGAGATCCCAACAGAAGGACTTTGCTTCCAGGCTTACAGCTGGAATTTGAACTATTCACACCGATAGGTGCCACCCCTCTCCATCAGCTTTTACTTGGGAGACTTGGGCAGCCGCACCAGCCCTTCTCCTCAGAGGCTGGGTAAAATATTCCCTCAAAATAGATAAAGAGGTAATAATTTTATTTTCCTAGTTGCTTAAGGAGAGTGTTAGAAGAGTTAATCCGGGATCAAAGGTCTTTGTTAGCACAGAGTCTTTTGAATCCCATGTGTGCTAGACACAAAAATAACACAGAAAGTGTACAGATCTGAAAATGACAGCCAGGATGGAAACCAAATCAGCCACTACCTTCTAATGTCATTTAATGTCTTTTGAATGTTTGGGTCAAGTTTGATTTTGGTGGTTTATGTAATTTGTTGTAGATTTAGCCAGCTGCTGGATCCTTTCAAGTAAAACTTTCCAAAAGGGCCTTAAACTCCAGCGACAAGTATAGTTATTTGTATGTCAACTGCTGCTTCTATTTATAGGATGATGAAAATATCCCCCAATCAGTAACTCTCTAAGAGACAAGTATTTCATAAAAATAGATTACAAAAAAAAAAAAAAAAAAAAAAAAAAAACCAAAACACACACACACAAAAAAAAACAACAAAGAAGCAGGCATGTTTTAGGTTAACAGAAACATTGACATTCCAAACTCCCCTCGTAACCCTTATATTTAAGATATCAGTAAATTGAGGTAGCAAAACCACTCAGACACAAACACACCAACTTCACATAGGAAAAGGAATATTAATATATCCTATGGTGAATGAACACAAAAATAAGTGGAAGTTTTTAATGACTCACATAAAATTAAATTAACCATTTTCTGTGATACCCAGTAGAGCTCACATGAAGGCATTTACCAGAGGTGTATGTGCTTTTAAAGGGTGTTGATTTAGGGCCTGATTTGTTTGAAGATTGACTTGAAAGAATTTCAAAGGATGTAGCTTAATTAAAAATATTCCAAACTTTGCATACCTTGCAAAACCTTTTGACCTTTCATGACATTTAATGCTTGAAGGTGAGGAGCTGACTGACTGCTTCTCACTTCACCAAAGGCACTTCTGATCCTTCCCCCCATGCAACAACAGTCATTAATTGTTGATAGGTGCTCATTACACCAACCTAAAACGGGTGTCTAGAGAAGTAGCAGGTTAGTATGTTGCAGGCATCTACTGCACTGGGGGTACTTTTTCCAGCTGTGCATCAGACGTGGCTCTTCCTTTCAAAGATCCCAAGGACAGAGCATGCACGCAAAGGTCTGCCTGTTGCAGCCATTGCAAAGCCTGGCATTCCCACCGATGGAGGAATCAAATGGAGCTATCCATTAACAGGCCAGCGAGGCGTCATTAGAGGGACTCCTCCGACCCCCGCTGCCTCCCATGATGGATGGCCTGCTGTCACCCCCTCTAAGAGGGCCTCTCACCACGCAGGCTGTTTGCATTCAGTCAACACTTTGCTTTTATAGGCCTGCGGAGCCAAAGATTGCCAGACTTTTGAACCCCAGGCTAACTTCTGTCTGGCTGCAGCCTCATTTTCTGGAGCCAAAATCTTTTTTAACAACTACACAATAACAAGTAATTAGGGTAAAGTCTGCTAATCTTCTCCTTTGGGCCTGGAGGTTGTGTATCCAGAATCCGTTGGGGTGAAGGTAGAATTACTGCCATCAAAGCCTGAGGTTACTTTGTAAAAGGGGTTGAACTCTAGGTCAAGGAAATGTTAACTGGACAAAGAGAGATTGGGGCAGATAGCGTTAAAATTAAAACTGAGATAATGCAGAATTGACTGCTTTTCCTCTGGAAACTAGCTGAATGCAAGACATGAAGGGAAAGCTACAGCATTTCTTTTGAAAATAAAAACACAGCAATAAAGGATCTATTGACTTACTTTCATTTGGGAATTTATTTTTAGTCTCTTTATTCCATAAGACAAAGCAAAATATCTTTCTTTTTTTTTCTTTTTTTTCTTTTTTTTTTTATGTCACCTTATATTTGGGCCACACTGTTTCCTAAAGCTGTTCATTGTACTAAATTAAATAAGCTATTTCTTAAACTCCTTCTCCCTCTCTCTCCCCTAAAAGCCCTAGCACAAAATTCATTAGAAATGGAGAGGTTTCTGCTCTTAAGAGTCCTGAGGACAAATGGGACTTTCTGGGTGGCCAGAAGGATAAACAAGCCCAGACTCACACATACGTGGAGGAAACGCGCTCCAGAAGAGAGCAGTTTTTGTGCAGTGTCCTGCACATAGCACAAGGCTGGGTTTTGTGACTCCACTGCTTGTACATAGCATAGGTCGAGGAGAGATTCCAGTTTTTCAAGGGATTAGAGCCCAACCACTGAAAATCTTTAAACATTCAAAATAAGATGACAGATTTTGCCTAGAAATCCATCACAGAGCAGGGCAGCCCTCATTCCACAGAATGGAGTCACTCCAAAATTAAATCCGCTTGCTGCCATCAAGGATAACAAATATGCTGCTACCCCCTTGCTGGTATCAAAGCTGACAGCTCCAACAGGATCGGCGGCACTTTGTTCTCCCCCGTTGCTGTGAGCAGGCCTTTGCCTGCTGCTGCCAGTGAATTTTGAGTCCCTATACGGGAGCGGAAGAGGGGAAATGTTGAGGCCAGCTATTTCCCATGCCAGGTCCTGCTGGGCTCTGTCACGGCACCCTGGCCACCTCTCTTGCTTTTGGAAAATGGGTGGAAATGCTTCAGCTGACACAGGCAAGGGGTATCTTTGGAAATCCTCAGTATGTGATGGCAATTAGCACAGCAGTGGAACTACCTCAGAGTTCAATTCTCAGGGCAAAGATGCATTTAATGGTGCTGCAATTGCCAGCTGGATTAAGCCAAGCACAGGAAAGCAGATACAGCTTTCCGCTTCCAAGTTGAGCTACCAGAATGATCCTCTTGTGGGTCCTCTGCAAAGCTGAAGGCTCCCAGAGTAGCTGGCACAGCTACCCTGTGCCACATCTACATTGTGTGCCACAGCTACATCGTGGCAGGAAAAGTGTTTTGTACAAGACCAATGGTAGCAAAAACAACTCTCAGCTCTGTGATGGGACACATGAGTCCACAGGGAAAGATGTATCCAGCCTCACATCTTCCTCCCAAGGAGGTGGCATCCTAGAGCTCTCCCCTGGGCAGTGGACAGAAGGACACTTTCCAGTCTTTCCAGTAAAAAAGGCAATAGCCAGTCTTCTTTCTTTCCCTGTCATTTTGTTGGCTTTTCCCAAGGGTTTTAGGAACCCCAGGCTGGTATTACCTTCATGAAAATGTAAATTTTCTCCATACATGAGCTAAATGAAACAGGTTTCATCAATAACAGCTTTCTTTTGTGATGGGTACGTTTTGCATATATTTTCTTTTAATTATATGAAAGTAAAAAAAATTAGTGGTGATGACTAATCATGGACACAAAGCACTTTTTTTTTTTTTCTTTTGAAGCGTTCTTCTGACATGGAGATAGAAAATGACAAGTGCATTTTTATGTTAATTATGGCCATGTGAATTACCCCAGATAGATGGCACAGCAATGCTAAAATGCACTGAAGTGGAGAGTGCCTTTTTTTCTGAAACCTAGCACAGGAGCAGTGTCCATGTTACCACAGACATTGTGATGTTTCTTTAAGATTCAGGTAAGAAGTAACTGCTCTCTGCTGCACTAGCAGCAACACCAAAACTAGTTAACTTTTGCCTGGTTTAAATGCCTCACAAATCAAATTAAACAGTATAACCGTGAAGCAATTCTGTATTTGTGTGAATATAACAAATTGGTCTTTAGTCAGACACCTTTCAGACTGAAATGCAAACCTGTCTCCTAATTCAAATGCCTCTGTCCATACGCTTTTCTGTGTTAACTATGTAAAATGGCATTTTGCAGCTACCAGTGAAAACTGCCCATCAAAATACTACACAATACTTCTTCAATTAGGACAGCTTTTAGTTTTAGAATACGATTTATAAGCACATTGTGGCTGTTACACAAAGTTCAGTTATAAATGGGAAGAAAAAGTAGACAGAAATTGATGCTGCAGAATAAAAAACTAGCCTTCTTCTGTGAGGAACCTGTAGTTTCACACGTGGGTGTTACCCTGTTGTGCAGCTAGCAACCCAGTTTGGGGGTGTTGCAGGCTTGTTTCCTTTAGGAAAGAAATCAAGCGTATGGGTCCGGCGTGCCCTCTGGTAGCATCCCATTTTAATTCTTCATTTTTTTTTCTATGAACCCAACAGAAGCAGACATTAGAAAGCACTTCCCTTGGCCAGAAGCCCTCCAGTTTGTCTTTCTAATTAATTCCATGCCCAGACACTGGGGCCATAGTTAGATTTTATAGCTAAACCAATCTCAGCTCAAGCTAACGTCAAAAGGTTCAGTTCTATCTGTCCCTCTATTGCCACTAATTGCATCCTCCTATTCCTGACATTGCACTGTCTGTTGTTTTTCTGACCTCATGGTGTGCTACATCAGGGCTGGATCACCAGAAAAAAATATTGGTAAGTTTTGCAGTGTTTTGCAGACAGGCAAGTGCTTATAACAGGAAAGGAAGAAACAAAAGGACACAACTGAAAACTGAGAAGGAGAAAGGGAATAGACTGTCTTTTCAGAGGCATCTGATCATCTGATTGCCTGGTCTAGCATCAGACTGTACCCTGCACCCTGACTGTCTGCTCCATCTCAGTGTGATGACCATGACTCTTTCCCTTATAATCTGGTGACTTTTTTCTTTTCTGTATAAACAACATCTTGCCCATCATATTCTTGTTCTTGCAGGCACAGACCAAGTATTTTAGTACTGCTCAACTTTGTCATCCGCTCCTTGCCTTGGGCTGTAACCCGTGTCTGCTTCCTACCATCGTTGTATAAAAGAGCATTTATTAAACTCTCTGGTACTGAGTCCAAAAGAAGCAAACCCACTGTCTTTAGCCAGGACTGTGATTACCAACAGATCAGACCTGCCTGACAAAAATTCTGACCTCCAGGCAGACAACCAAAAGACAAAAACAGCTAGAAACTTCTACAGGGAATGAATCAATCCTCATCATCACCATAGGTAGAAGGCGCAAGGAACAGAATCATCTGACATTCACTTTGGAACAATACAAGTTCCTTTCTGTGTTTCTTGAGTAACAGTAACTCACATTTACAAGAATACATTAGAAAATATATTTTTTCCTTTTTTTGCCCTAAGTAATGGCACTCACACGCACAGCTCCTGGGCCTGATTCATCACTGTATTACTTCAGCTTTATTTCAGAGACTCCATTTATAGTGCTGCAACAAGATGAACCATGAGTCCTGTTTGTGATGCTCTCAAAAGCAAAAGGGCAGGATGGACTTTTAAGTGGCTTGTCACTTAGGACTGAGTTGCTTAAGTTCCCTGTTTGATGCTCTTCTGTGGAACCAGCTCCCCAGGATGTGAGGGCTCTACACTTCCCAAACAAACTGCTTCTTCCTCCCTTATGCTCAGCAGCCAAAACACAACGGCATTTAGCTCGTTAGTTAATTCAAAAAATGCTAGTAACGTGAGAAATTGCCCTGCCCAAGAATTCTCAGATTCTTCAATCATTAGTCGATATTATCAATTATTATGTAGCCCGCAGCATGCCAAAAGGATGCCATAGTGTCTGATTTTGCCAATAGTTAAGCATGTGAATAACTTTACTGGCAGGAACAAGTTCATTGAACTCTGCAATAAGACTCAGCAATCCAAGGCTGTAGATAAGAATTATCATTCTGGAACATAGCAACAGGCACGTTATTTAAATCAAGCTACACACTGTAGCTGGCTGTGCAGGACTCAGGAAAAAGGGCAGTTTTCTTTTGACCTCACATGATTATTGTATTTATTATTTATATCACAATAATGTCTGATAGCTTTAACTAGCTCTCATTAGCCAAGGTACTGTATAAACATACCAGGTGAATAAATCCATGCCAAAGGAAACTTACATATACTTTGAAGCATAAAAAGTGAGAACCCTGTTAATTTTATTCCACCATAATCAACAGGGTCATTTAAAACCTAATACTGTAATAACAAACTGAGGGCTTGAGTGTGATCTCTGCTACTCTTGTGTAAAGCCATAGGAATGCCATTCATTTAGACCTCAACAGAGAGGTTGAAATACGTATCGCTGGCAGGAAGTAAAAACACTATATTATTAAGGTGGCAATGATGTCAAGCACTTTGAAGCTTACAGAAGAACTTCTGCATCTAGCTGCCACCTGAGACACCTCAAAACATACAAAG
Source organism: Falco cherrug (assembly GCF_023634085.1). Classification (NCBI taxonomy): domain Eukaryota; kingdom Metazoa; phylum Chordata; class Aves; order Falconiformes; family Falconidae; genus Falco; species Falco cherrug. Next base: position 42,876,976 of record NC_073701.1, read on the forward strand.
TTTAACTTTTAACCAGAAACAGCTACATTTCCTCATCTCTCACCTTTCCAGCAACATCATCAAGGTACCCTGCTTTCTGTCAGCTGACGTGCATTTTCTCCTCTGCCTAACACCAAAGCTCTTTGTATATGACTGATCTCATCCATATTTTGCCCAGGGAAAACAGGGATGTAAAGAGCATTTATACTGCATAGTGCAGAGACACTTGAGACAAGTGCAATCAGTACTGCTCAGGTATAGAAAACAGTATAGCCATGCAATCAAACTTACCAATTTTGTGGCAGACTTACTGCATGATCTTCTACCGCACTGACACAACATCACACGTGTCCCCCCCGCCTCCCAGCACACTGTGCCATCACTGCTCACCGGGGCTGGCAGCTCAATGCCAGCAGCCGGCTCAGCTAAATTTTAACACTGCTAACTTATAAAGACCGTTCAAGATGCAGTTGCTTGGCATGTGCAAATCACCATCTTACAACTGCTCAAATCTTCGGCAAACGGAGCTTTTCAGGGAAGCAATGCCAAGCACATATCCAACACACCCTGCCAGATTCCGTGTCCCTTGCTCCAGGCACAGAGCACTGAAGATGTTTGAGGAAACAGTAACAGATTTTGTTACACAGACAAAAACCAAGGCATTTTCTTCAGAAAAAAGGGCCAAGTCTTTTAGGATGACATTTTCAGAGGGATATTCATTTCTTTTCATCTTTGTAGATCAGCCTGAGGCATTTATATTCAAGTCCAAACAAAGTCTAGCAAAGCTGTAAACATCTAAAAAATCCTCTAAGAGGAAGCATTGGTCTACCTTAATAATAGGTATTGTCTACTGTCTGCTTTGACGGTAATTTGCAAATATAAAAAAGCTTCTGTTCACATACAGTAGCCTGCAAAATTTCACTTACAACAAAAAAAACTGGGTGAGGGATTGTAAAAGTGTGTGTGAAAGACTAATTTGTTGTTCCTGTTTGTATTCCCAGAAATCAAACACATTTTGTCTTTATTTATAACAAAAACATCCTGCACAGAATCAAAGCATTACTCAGTTCCTAATGCTTAAATTCATTATCAGCTCAGTGCTGGGCTTCAGCATGGGCTGAATTTCAGCCAAGATGAGAGGTGCTGTACCACATTTCTTCACAGAGAGCAGGGTTGGCCTAGAACCCCTCAAACAAATGAATGTGGTAGAAATACGGACAGAGAAAGTGCAATTTTGATCACTGATAGCCCAGGAAATCCTAATCAGTCGAGCAATAGGTGAAGTCTCACTGATCCTGAATATTTTTTTTATATGTTAGTAGGTCCCTAGGACACTAAAATTATAATTTTTTAAGGTGAGACATTTTGACTTTCTAGCTCTTCATCTCTTTCAGAATCCTATGATGTATGCAGGGAAAAAAGGATCTACAAAAATTACTAATGTCCCTAATGGTCTCTACATAGAGGCAGATGATGTCTTCAAGGGGCTCAAGACTGTTACGACCACCAGTCTGTGGCAGAGTCTCCACTGGTAGTCTCTACCACTATGCTGATTTACATCATTTGAGTGTCCAGCCTACTAACTGAACAGCTAATGTGTTTTCACAGATACTAAAAACTAGTGCTTCCAGTCTGTTTTTGTAAGGACATAATTTCATAGCAAAGGGAAAGACCTCCATCTTTAAACTATAAAGAACTTTTGCCCCGAGTAAACCAAGTGTCAGCAACCAATGTTTTTCAGATGGCTTCACTTGCAAATGGGAATTTATTTCCTACAGAGTTGAGGTCAGCAAGAAAAAAAGATGAAGACAGAGACTTCCGCAATGCCACAAAACATGGCTTTAACAGAAAAACAGAGAAGTTCATTAAAATAAAAATCTTGGAGTTAAGCAAGAACATCACCCATTTAGGAAGGTGGAAGATCTCGGTAGCAGGACCTTCCAAAACACTTGTGCCTTTGGCAAAATGACCGCAGTGCTTCACCATAGCCTTCACTACTCCCATGTAGTATCATTTTATGTCACTGGTATCTGCAGTGCTAGAACAGCCTAGGGATGGGAGAGCACCAGCATTTCTGCACGCTTCCTGCATCCTGGGGATTGCAGCTGTGAAGCAGAGCAGGGTGCACTTTCTATTGCATCTCTCAAATATAGTCTTGAATGCAACTTCTGTCATTAAGAAATATTTCCTAAACAGACTCCATACCCCCACTTTCCATCTGATAATCATCTCCTTGTGTTTGTGGTAAGTCAACATCCTTCATCTTTGCCTTATGAGGAAAAGCTATGGCTGTGAGCACTCAAAAATTCCCTCAGCGCTTGCAGATGCCTATGATAACAAACAACAGAAAGCATCTAACACGCTTTTTTCCTTTCCTTACAGAGACAAGCACTTCACTCAAAAGAGAGCGGGTCCCATACCAGCTTTCTGCCTGTGCTATTTACCAAGTTATAGCACATGCTTAGCTCTCAAATTTGGCAATGAAGAAAGGAGACACATGATGCAGCAGTATCCATTTCTGGCTGTTGGGGGCGGGGGGCAGGGGGCGGGGGGAAGGGCAGAGTTCATATACCCCAATGTCACCACACACCATGAGAAAACACTAGTGGGTAGCCTTTATTTCCCTTCAGCTATGAGGTGTTTGGAGCAAACTCAGCCACCTTGAATGCAGCATCTTGCTGGAGTCCCAGGAGTCACTCACATGCGCTGCTGTGTGATGGAGGGGTCTGGCCCCATACTTGTGTACCTGGGGTAACTGAGCAATGCTGAGCATGCACACACGATGTCTAGGGGGCCCACTGAACTGAGCTTAGCAATTTGTTCCACGATCTTCACTCAGGCAAAGCTTCTAGTGATTTATAGCGGTGTGGAGAGGGGGCCTAAGCTGTTGCCTTGTTTGAATGCTCACATGCAATTGTTTTTCCTGGAGCTCTGAATGAAGTGTCATCATGCTTTTCAACAGGGAAAGATTTTTGGATAAGCTTTTCAGAGAAGCTGAAGAAATGTTCTCCAGACATACGACTGTTAAGCCTTGCTTCAGTTTTTCTAGCAGAGCCACCTTTGGCAGCCACGTTTTTGGTCTCTCCCTGCTTTCCACACCAATCCCCACTCCTCAGAGGGGAGTCAGTGCCCCGTGATGCTGGGTGGGCCCGAGGAAAGGCTCCTTCCTCACGCCCGCCTTCCCTGTTAGCAGCAGCAGAGTGCTGGGTGCTATATACAGAGGACCCTGGGAAGCCATGTGGAGCCAAATCTACACAGCAACAGGGAATGGAGATGGGAAATAAAGTCATCTGCTACAAGTGGCAAGAGGACAGCAGTAGTATTTACTTACTTCTTGCTCATATACACCTTTCCTACAGCTCACGTACAACTGACCAAGTCCATGAGACTCATCCTGTTTTCCACTGTGAAAACAAAGAGAAGCAGGGAGGCTTAAGGCTGGGAGAAAATGGAGCTGATTTAGGAAACATGAGACAAACAGCAAGAGGGTAACAGGGGGAAAAGAGAGGGTAAGAAAATGAAAGAGAAGTAAGGAAGGACCATGGAGCTTAAGTAAAGATCTGTGGAACTACAGAAGGCACAGTGGGAAGAGCAGCATTAAAAAGGGTCAAGAAACAGGACAGGGAAAGAGAAAACAATGGCTACAACAACCACAAAAACCAGAAGGAGCTGGAAGACATTTTGAAGGTGGCCATAGAGTGGTTTGAAAGGGTGTGAGTGGGAAAGAGGAAATGCAAGAAGGGGAACAGCACAATGAACTACACGTTATTGCGCAGAAAATGGAAAGCAAAGTGCTAATGTGCACCCAAACACTGAGGGGAACCTTGGCCTTACCAGAGCAAAGGGGACATGGGTGTCCTGGGACACAATTACACCCTTTGTGTTAAAGGCACAGATGGGTCACATGAGAAAGCTCTGATCACTCCTGAGGGTACAGTTTTCCTTGCTAGTATCTCCATAGCTTCTGAAGGAATTCAGTGCCTCACACTCCTACATTATAATATGAAGCAGGTTCTGAACTTTTTAGCTGCAAAGGGGCGATATTCCCCACCCCACCCCCCTTTCCCCTGTACACATCAGGCCTGTCCCTACAGACACAAAGGATTTATTCTTCCCTTTACAAATTACTTTACCAGCTGAGGAACCGCAATAGCTGCCAAACCCCCCAGAAGCCCGAGACCTCTGCCCCATCACAGCAAGGACTGAAATGCGGGAGGAGAAAGAGGAAGCAAGTTATTTTGAAACAAGTGCTGGGGGGTGGAGGGGTGGGAGGGACAGAGAAAGGCTGCAGGAGCAAGCAGAGCCCGCTCAGAAAAGCTGGCAGGTTCTCATGTAGCATGAGCCGCTCCCTCCGCCATGCTGGGGCAGGGTTACCCAGGAGCCTGGGGCAGGGGGTGTGTATGGTGGGTGTGAACTTTGTTGGCAAGAGCTCTCGCTGCTTTTCCCTCCAAACCACTTGTAATTAAGAGCCGGCATGTGAGTGAGCGTGAGCACCCCCAGCAAAATCAGAGGTCAAACCAGGTTTTGGGTTGGCTCCAGCTCCGGTTTGGGTTTGCCTGTGACCAAAGTTGTTCTCACCCCAGTGCTGGTTCAAGTTCAGCCAAGGTTTCTGACTAACAGCCCTGGTTTGGGCCTTGCTTTGAGGAAAAAATCTGGGACAAGTTTTTTGCCCGACTTTGCCGTATGTGTGTGTTTATGTGAGCAAAGCTTGTCTTGCTTGCTTGTCCTGAAAAATGATGAATTGCAGAAATACCCACTTGGTGTTAGTCATTCAGTGAAGCAGGAAGGAAGCAGGAAGCCCTTGTAAGCACTAACTTTTCAAAGCAGCTCACAGAGAAAGCCAAGGCCCTCCTCCCCTAGGCTACATGGCTGCATGCTGCTCTTTACCTCCTCACCTTGACGGGCACCCAGTCACAATTAACATTTGCAATTCATTCAGCTGGAAATATTTGCCTGGTGCAAACAGCTGAGGCATTTGGCTCCAGCCCTTTCTCCGGGCAGGGCGTATTAAAAAAGGGGGAGGGAGGACGAGCCCTACACTTGCTGAACAGGAGAGGCCCAATTGCGCTCAACAGGTTCAGTTCACGCTGTGACCCTGCCCGGCTTCCTGCTATTCAGATGTGTTACTTCCCCTTTGTGGTAATGGCCTGTGGCAGCCGGCCAGAAAACACTATTAATTTCAGAAGTGGCCTGACAACAAACCCACAGCGAAATGAGAGGAAGTGGCGGGGAGGCCATCTGTTGACTTCAGCAGAACAGTAGGGACACAGCTACGTAGGTTCTACAAGGAAAGCAGATTAATAATCCACAAAGAGGAAACTGGCTAAAATTATCTGCAGACCACATAAAAAAAAAAAAAAAAAAAAAAGGAAAAAAACCAAGGGAGTCACTTGAGCTGCAGCTGGACAGGAAATTGCTAGAGCTGCTTGCAAATCTCCACTTTGAACAGAGCAGCACAGGGAATGCCAAGAGCGGAAACCGTTCAAAACTGGATTAGCACAAGCCAAGTTTAACTACAACCCACTTCTACTTTCACAGTTTATGCACTCAATCTAGGCCACTACTGCATGAGACACTGACTCACTTTTTTCCCATGTTTTTGTTTGCTTTTCATTTCACACACTTGCAGTTTCTAAAATTACTTGAAACGTGCTCTGGCTGCCAGGAGTTCTGCAGAACCCCAGCCGACAGCCCCAGCTGCAACATCAGCCCATCAGCCTGGTACTGCACGCGCATTCTGGCACCACCCTACCTTGGGCCACTTCTCATCGGGAAGGATGTTAATGAAAATAAGTTGCAGCAGGAAGTTTTGCAATCCCCCTTTTTCCTTCTACAGAAACAGGGCTACTTGAAGGGTCCAAAGAGGAAATGAGGTGACTAAGGATATATAGAAACTTTTCCTCCCTGCCTTCACCTGCAGCATGGCTGAAAAGCAAGTGGAAAGGAAAAAAAAAAAATTACAGGCTACAGAATGCTGATGGATCTCTGTAAAATGAATTCCTGCCAGACAGATAAGGAGAGTGTGAACCCATCTCCTGGCACCTGTAATAGAGTGGACAAAAAATCCTTATGCCCTAGGGTCAGGTGCTTCCCTGGGGTAGCAGAGGGATGCTGGAATATTTTGCAATTAACCTAAAGGCCTTCAAAAGCATTCCCTTCACCAAAGCAAGACAAGAATCCAGCACATACACTGTTTATTCATTTAGGCACCAGTGGACCAAAGGGGAAATCAAAGCTTTATTGTCTTAGGGGCTGTACAAAAACTATTGAAAGCAATCATTACTTTTAAACATAACCATATGTGTATGTGCAATTAACCACACCCACACAGAAGGGAAAGGGGGAATAAACCAGCCAGGTTCTCAATAGCCAAAAATAGTTATTTATTTATTAATAATTTAAGGTTTTACATTCTTATAATAAATTCCATCTTAAAACTTTTACACCGTGAATTAGACTCTCCCTTATTGGCAACCATGTGCAGGTTCCCTGTGCGTACACACAGGTACAAATGCTCGCACATACTTCCAGTTTTATACAAAAAAAAAAAAAAAAGGACGCAAAATATTGCATTTGAGGTGAAGCTCCCTGAAGAATTTGTACAGAGGTAATGCACTGTTTAGCACATCTGAAAGTTTTAAAAAGTGATCAAAAAATCTTTCGCATTCAAAGACAAACCTCCTCCCAGATGATCTATTTACAAAAGATAAGGCAAAAAATTAATTTAATTTAAAAAATATATATATATATCATGTGGAAACTACATCAAGAGAGTGAGAAAAAAAAAATCACCACAAGGAAGAGAAAGATATATGAAAAAAAAGACTGTACTTGCTCACAAAACATAATTTGCAAACTTCTCACCATTGCCATTTCTCCCTCACGGAAAGCTTGCTTCAGTTGAACAATAAAATTAAGCATGCTGCAAATATACTCTTTGCAATTTAAAAAACAAAACAAAAAAACCCCAAACAAATAAAGCAGAATTTATGAAGAGAACAAAAACACAAGCGTCCCTTGGATTGATTTCTTGAATACATGTGAATTCAAAAAAAATTGCAAATCAATTTAAGATTAAGTATTTACATTGATCAAGTAGAATACTACCAAGCTCCCGGCAAACAAGTACTCCAAATACACTAAGCTGAAATCTTTCTTTGGCTCCTCTAAATTAAAACAAACAATCAAACAAAAATAACCAGTCTTCACTGAAGACAAAGATGTGTGTCACAGATCTGAAAGCAGAGAAGGAAGCAGGACAGTTCCAGTCTAGAGAACACGTGCTCAGCCTGTCCAGCCTTCCCCTACCCCCCTGCAAGTCCTCGGACCCAAGCCACTGTGCAAGCAGGGATGAGCGTGTGCTGTCCACCTGCCGCCTGGTCACTGTGGTCCTTCCCAGAGAGCTCACCATGTTCCCTCCCTTCGCAATAGCTGATTCCATACTGTGTAACCTTTCCTAGCCTGCCCTGGCAGCTGCTTTTTGGTAGCAGAGGCCAGAAAAAGAGAAAGCTGCGTTTTCTGTATCACTGCCAAAGAGAAACCATTGAGGAGTGATCCCATGAAATGGACAGGAGAAGGGAGGTGGTGGGAGCTCACGTGGACTGCAGGGAATCCACCTGGAAGACGTTCTGGTTGGAAGGGGTGGTGAAGTACAGCTGCTGGTTCGGCACTCGATTGTCACAGGGGCTACTCAGCCCCAGAGTCCGCTCGAAGTCCAGCAGCTGACCCATGAAGTTGAAGTTGGGTGAAATGTTGGACTTCTTCATCTTTACAATATCATAGGCATCGTTCATAGACAAGTTGAGCTTCTGCATGAGGTAGGCCACTGTCACCGTGACCGAGCGGCTGATCCCTGCTAAGCAATGCACCAGGACACCGCAGTTCTTCCCCCGTGCTTCATCTGTACAAAGAGGCAGAGAAGGACACGTAAGACTGGGGGTTGGTAACTGATCTCTCAACACAAGTGAGGTTAGTGTAAAGCAGGAAGAAAGGACGATTCTGATCCCAGTGGCCAGCAGTGCAATGCAAGAGTTAACTTCACCAGCTTAAAACCAGGACAAGAGAAGAATCCACCCCCCTACATATATGTACCTGAGTTCAAGACCTGAGAAAACTAAGAACGAGACAAAGGGAGTAGGATATGCTGCATGACACTGGTTTAAAAGTCAGTTTTAAAGGACACGCTTTCGCCTGGAGATTTGCCTTAAATTCTTCCAGTCCCCTTGCCCCGGCATGGAAATCCTGCAATATGTCACTGAATGCCTTTTATACAGACCAGCAGACTGCAAAGGTCTATTAAATTATTCTCCAACTGTTGTGCAGCTAACAATGGAGGTATTCAGGCATTTTAAAAGAATGAGGGAAGTCACAGGGGACAGCCCATTAGGAGGAACAGGATGTCAACATTGGTTGAAAATGGGTTCCTTTGTAATAGGAAATGCATTACAATGCCTGGAGATTAGTTTCTTTGTGGCTTCCAGCCCACATTTCTTCCTGCTGGGCTCAGATTACCTACATTCTCCACTATTACCGGTATCACTCAACTGGATTACAGCACAGCTTCCCAACAGATAATGTGATGCCGACCCCACCGCACCCCGATGGGGCGATTTCAGTCCTCCCCGAAACGAAGGAGAGTGCAGATTTTAACCAGAACTCCTTGAGCCCAAGGGGACGCGTTTCCAAAGCTGACGGATAATGTCTAAGGGCTGGCTAACCGAGGCACGGAGCCCGAGAGGTATATCATTATTACCACGAGATTTAATTAAAGCTCTGACTATACATTTGCCAGGGATACTGCCTATGAATAACTTGTATTTAAAAGCTAAAGTTAGCTTCCCAGATAGTTTCTTTTTATTATACTGCTCTTCAGTAGCCTCAAGAAGCAAAAAAAAAAAAAAACAAAACAACAAAAAAAAAAACCCAAAAGCACACCAAACACTACCACCAAGAAAAGAACGAATAAGCCATCGACACGGGGCTCATCTGCTCATTTACCCCCCCCTCCCTGCCCCGCCGGGAAAAGATTTAAACAGATCCCCCACCCCGCGCATCGCTCACTCCCCAGCTCCAGCAAACGGCTCGGGGAGGAATCCCCCAGCCAGCCAACCCAGACAGGCGTTTGCAACCTGCAAACGTCGCTTACAATTCACCGGGCTCCTCAATAACCTCCCAACCAGCCCCCCCGCCCCCCGACTTAGGCCGGCTTTAAAACCAGAGAGCGGGGCATGCCCCAGAGACCGCCAGCAAATCTGCTGCCGCTGCTCGCCCGCCCGAAATCTGAATTCTGCGGCAGAAACTGAGTTCTGCCGCTTGACATACAGCTGTTAGCAAATACCCGAATCTCACCTATAAAGGAGATGGCCTCAGGAAAGAACTGAGACAGATTTTGGCTCCAGTGGTCAGAGATTGGGATCTGTTTGTACTTGAATTCGCCGGCGTTTTCAAAGAGATTAGGCAGGTTGGGGGTAACATTCAAGATGTATTTAATGCCAAACTCTTCTAAAACGTCCAGGTTAGTGGAGTCCTTGGCACAGCCTAAGTAGAGGTAGGGTAAAATCTCCACCGGGAAGGAAGGCTGGTTGTTGGAGAGAGGGCTGCCATCGGAGTCCGTGGCACTGTTGGGGTCTCTGTCAATGTCAGATTCAATGTCTGATGAGGAATCGGAACTGATTCGGAGGCCTCCCAAGCCCAGGACCGGCAAAGGAGGAGAGCTGCTGCTACACGAACTGTCTAGGTTAGTTTCGCAGTGCAGGGCAAACTCGGCCTGGAACTTGCTGAAACCACCTGGGAAGAAAAGCAAAGGAGGGAGGCGGGGGGAAGGCAACCTGATATAAGATGGCAAGCCGGCATACTTCCCTGGTACAGCCCTGTCTGCAAAGGGGCATCCGCTTCCCACCCCTCGAGCCCCGGGAAAAAGAAAAAAAAAAAATAATGTCACATCGCACTCTCATGCAGACGGACTAACCTAAAGGAGGTAAAATCCGCCCGCTGCGGCGGAGGGCTCAGCACAGTCAAGATTAAAGCTCTGTGCCGCGTCTCCCTGCGGGGACCTCCGAAGAGATGCCTCGGCGGCAGTGCCTCCTGCCCTCCCCGCCTCACGCCGGGATCCACATTAGCCCCGTGTTCCCCGCGCCGCTACAGCGATCCCAGCCCTCGAGGTCTCTTTAAACAAAGCGAGGACAGGGATGCTGCGGACGGAGAGGGCCGTGAGAAAAGCCCCCTGCCCAGGATGCTGTCCTCCCCGAGTGTCAGCGTGCAATGCCCGGGGGACGCTGCAGACACCCCCACCACCCGCCACCCCCCCCCTTCCCCGGGCACAGAGCCGCACCGCCGAGCCGCGGGGCTCGCCGCCCCGCCAGCCACAGCTCCGGCCCCCCCGGCAGGCAGGGACCTCTCCCCCAACCCCGGCAGCCCTTCTCACCTTCCAGATAAAACGCCTTGCAGCCTTCGTCTTTGAGGCGCTTGAGGAGCAGCCCCAGCACGGACTCGCCGCCCGTGTTCTCGTTCCAGTCGCGGCTGTGCTCGTCGTACAGCACCACCGTGTCGGTGCCGCACCGGCGGGCGAAGCGCTCCCGGTCCTCCTCGCTGCTGGCGACGAGGGACCGCAGGGGCAGGTTGCCCTTCTGCAGCCGCCGCAGCATGATGCCGGGGATGGCCACGTTGATGGCCGACTCGATGTGGGACGACTCGTACAACTCCTGCGGCCGACAGTCCATCAGCAGCAGCCGGTCGTTGCCCATCTCCAGCTGCTCGTTCAGCCACGCCACGGATTTACTAATCGCCATTTCCGACGCGAAAGGGACGGGTCTGAACGTATCTAGCATGAGGAAGGACGGGGGGAGCGGAGCGTGCTCTGGAAGCGCCCCTCTCTCTCACAGAGGCATGCGGCTGGCGCGGCGGCGGGCTGCACCCCTCCAACTCCGCACAACTTATCTCCCTCCGCCCCAGGAAAATGAATCACGCAGCCCCCCCGCGCCGCCTCCCCCACGCCGGGCGGCGGTGGAGTCACGGGGAGGGAGAAGCAGCCCCGGCCCCGGCGTGCGTGTGCGAGTGTGAGTGAGTGTGTGCGCGCGCGCGCGTGTGCCTGCTCGCGCCACGCGCGCGCAGCCAGCCTGCCCGGTCTCCTCTCTCCTTTTTTTTTTTTTTTTGTCAATGAATCCCTGAATGAACCTGCCTAATCGCCGCAGCAGCCCGAGCCCTGAGGCTTTTCCTCCACCGCGAGTGAATGAAATCCAATTAACGTGCCGCCGAGCGGGGCTGCCCCGCTCAGCGCGGAAACACCGCGGCAGCGGCGCTGCCGCTCGCCGCTCCCCGCCCGCCGCCACCCGCGCCCCGCGGCCGCGGCCCCGCGCAGCCCGCCGGCTCCTCAATGGGTACAACCGCGGGACGCCTCAATGGATACATGCTCCGGCGCAGCCAATGGGGGCGCGCGGAAGGGGCTGTTGCCGCGGCGACGGGCCGGCTGGAACAGGTTGTGTTGATGAATCGTTAATGAGTTTGTCATTCACAAAAACGGAAAGGAATTTCCGCTCCGGATAAGCCGAGTGCAAACAAGCGGCAGCCGCGGCGCGGCGGGCGGGGGCGGCGGGGGCAGGTGAGGGGGCGCGGCGCCGCCCTCCCCTCCCCTCCGCGGGCGCTGGCACCGGCGCCAGCCCCGGGACGGCCGCCGCCACCGGCGGAACAAAAGGCACCTTTCCTCTCCCTCCGCATTTCCTCTCCCTACATCCGACGCCCGCGGGGGCCCGGCTGCGTCGTACCCCCGCTAATTCCCCAGCGTTGCTCGCCGCCCGGCTTTTCATTAGGGCGTTCTAGGAATCCCATTTTTAAGGAGGCGGCAGCCTCTGTCCTCAGCTGATCTCTGCGCGGGTGAAGGGTAAACCCCGAGCTAATCTCTGCCTACGCGGCCCGGCTTTATTCGCTGCAGGCAGCGCAGCCGGCACCGCCTCGGGAGCAGCCTGCGGACACAGCCAGAGCCCGGGCGGGCCGCCCCAAAACGCGACCGGGAGGAGAGGAGCCCGCCTCGGCGCGGCCGGCCCCTGCCGGCAGCAGTCCCCGAGCACGGCTCACCGGGCTGGGGCGCGAGGCTGCCGCCAGCGCGGGGCTCGCAGCCACCCCTGGGGGCGCCCCGGCCCGGCCCGGCGGGGCCCCCCGCCCCTGGCAGCCCTCCCGCAGGCGGGCCCGGCCGCCGCACCGGCTCCTCCCGCCAGGCGGCCGGCGGGGGGTCCCGCCGCCGCCGTCCAGCGCCTTTCCCGGCCGGACGGAAGGACACCGCGGTCGCTCCCGCACCGGGGGGCGGGGGCTGCGGAGCGCGGCGCCGGGGGAGCGGGCGGAGGGGCGCCGGCGGGCCGGGGGCTGAGCCGGGCAGCGGTGTTCCAAGGTGCGGGGTAGCAAGCTGGTGAGCGTACTGCGGGAGCGAAAATAAATCGGCAGAAACCTGGCTGGCCTAAACGCTAATCCCGTCGCCAACATCTGTTTGGGAGTAAAATTGTTCTGGAGAGGCTAATCTCGTTCACACCGCTGCGTGTTTCGGGGCGCGTTGGTTTTAGCCCGGTTCCTTCGGTAGCGAGCGGCTGCAGAGCGTTGGCCCTGGGAACAGTGGCGTGGACAGTCCTGGGTGTTCTGCACAGAAAACACCTCTGATGTTAATTAAAGTTGGCACATCGGTTGCTGCGGTTTCAAGCAAGACTGACGCCCAGATGGCATGAACGACATCCTCCCCAGCAGGGATTTTGAGAGGATGCCTGCTTGCTACCTTTTTCAAGGGCTTGAAAGTGGGACTGAAGTAGCCCTAAGCAGGGCGGGCTTTGGCTACGCTGATGTGCCACCGGCTGGGCAACGCACCACATGCCTTGTCCCACCGCTCAGCGGAGGCAAATTGTCCAGTCCACCGTGCCCACTGGTCCTGCCCCCTCTCATTAGGGAGTTCCCAGGCTGTTCTTACCAGCTGCTCCACTTGCTGATCAGCTCTGTGTATTCAGGGTATGGCGTGTAACTGTTCAGAGAAGTGACAGATCAGAGCAGGAGCCTTTAACTTTTATTTATTTGTTCGTGTGTTTTAATTCCCTCCCTGTCTCTGTGTTATTTAAGTCTTCTGTTTTCACCCATGTCAGGGGTCAGGCAGGACAGCAAATTCTTTGAGGCTGGCACTGTTGGTCACTCTGCGTTAGTATGACAAATAGCACAGTCCTGGTAAAATGAATAATGAGGTCATAATTTAGGTACTACTTCCCCCTACACCCCGCATCCCCCCTTAAAATTGCCACCGTGTTTATTTTTTACCCTTCTTCTCAAGTGTATCAGATCAAGTTTTTGTTCAAATTTTACAAACTAATATAACCCGAACTTCAACCTTACGAACCATGGATTTCAGGCTCAAGAAATGGAAATTCTGCAAAGCACGAGCAACAGAAATAGAAATTCTCAAACCACCTCAGTTGTAGTTATGTCTTAAGGTGCAGTATAACGCAATACTTGTCTTACAATGATCTCAAATATTCCTTATTACTCATTTATTCTAATAATAAGCTGTGTTTTCTCTGACAACCTTCATCCCAACAGGAGCCACAGCCAGAAAAATCCTCAAATGATCAATTGTCACCTAAAGGGTCAACTCAGAAAACAAGCAGGAGTCATATTAAACTGTAGAGAATGTGACCTGAAAGTGAAAGACAGGGGCAATTTCACTATATCATGACAATTCCCAGCAAGTTTGACACAATGGTAAATACAATGTTTTCCTTGTAATCCATGTTATTATTAGCTAACATGGTTCTTTTGGGTTACATTGTACTTTGATTACGTTTTTAAAAATGAAGAGGCACAGAAAACCATCAGCACGTTGCAGAGTTAGGATTCATAGAAAACAGAGCAAGCCCCAAATTACTTCCACCAAACACTTCTATATTCATATAAGGTAAACTTGCCTCCCTGATGACTAAAATATTTTAGGAAGAAAATATGTTCTGATTATCATCTTCAGGGCATTTTCAGTGACGTTTTATGGCAGTGGTTTAAAATAAAAATCTTAGTCATTCAGCATTTTAACTGAAAGCTACATATTATGCAAGCAGTTTATCAAGCTTATTGAGATACCTGCCTAGTAGTAATGCAACAATAAATAATGGTAGTATTTAAATAGGTTTTTATCATTAATACTGTCAGATCTGATTGATATGTTATGAGCATTAAAATTAAGTGTATGAAGGCAATAAAATGTTAGACGAAGCATGCTCAAGAGAGGTGTATTTCTCAAGAGGAGCTGGGGGCAGAGGCTTGTAGTGATGATGATGGATATAGCCACTTTATTGCATGGCAGCAGTCTGAGGGTGGCATTTGGCGAGCTGGGAGCCAGGCAGGAGATTTTGCACTGCAGCAGATTTAAACAAGTAAAATACAAAAACACTCTTTGAATTTGTAGTAGTACCTCCTTCGTCCCACACCAGCTGAAGAACTCTAAAGGAGAATGAAAACTACATGGCACGTTGATAATCTTTGTGTTTACATGTATGTATGCGCTCACTTTTCCTCTCTCAGTCTGAACCATGCTGTCCTGCCAGTTGCTGAGGGATGCAGGAGCAGGTTCAGTTAAGCACACTACCATTTGATGCTTTGTCAGAGACCAGATCTACAACCCAAGCCTCACCAGAAGTCACTTACCCTTCAACTTCTAGAAGTTTTTATAATATGTAGGCCGTAAGAAGAGCCTATTCCTGTAAAGCATGATCCTCTCAGTCATCCAGTCACTGACAAAGTTAGATTTTGAACCCTGAAATGTTTATTTCTCATAGGGTTTGCTTTGTTTTGGTTTGGTTTTATACTTCCCTGGCTGCAAATGAAACTTCTTCAGCCCAGTTCAAAAATTATTCATCACAAAAAGGTTATTTTGCTGGGGTTTGGAGCATAAACTTTTTGCTCATTCTTAGCATGTGTAGGGGCCCGAATAGATCTTCATGGGTGCATATAACCTGAGCTTGTCTTGGCCAGAAATGCAGAGGGCAAGATCCTCACATGAATGATGGAGATAAGAGTTCAGTGTTGCTTTACCCAATTCCTTCATGTCTGTCCCTGTAATAGAAGCCCTGGCCCTGGATTAGGCAGACAGGCTATCTACATAGTGTAATGGGAGAGAGAAGTACCAAAAAGGCAGGTATCTGTGACATCTTGAAACCAGGCCAGCTGGGCCACTGTGAGATGCTTCACAGCCTGGGATACTGAAGCAGTGATGCAGAGGCATCCTTAGGAAGCTTGATGTACTGATGAAGTTTCTTCTTGCACTAGACATCAGTGATGGGAAAGTTTTTTTCCTTACAGAAGTGCTTTCTTCCTCTAAAGATACAGGTTCACACCTCTCTTCTACTTAATTTGGAGCAGAATTCGATAGGATCCGGTCTTTGTATGAGAAGATGGGGCCTAAAATACAAAAGGTTTTTCTGTTTCTTTAGTCAGACCTTTTCTATGTTGCATCAATAAATATTTGCGAAAGCAGGGACTCCAGCCTTCGTTTTCCATCTCCCGCTGATGACCTGAATGAAAGTGGCAGACACCTTCTGTCTCTGCACTGTTTAATGTTGGGTGAGTGAAGTATGCTTTGGGATTGCCTGCTGGAAAAGGCAGCATGAGACGTGCTGGCATCAAGATTTTTGTTGAGATGCCTACTCAACTCAACTCTGGAAATGCAAGAGCTTGGAAAATGTAGTGGAGACAGATTTTGCCAATGACAGGTCACACTTAGGCATGAATTTTGAGGATCTTTCTGTCAGCTTTGACTGAACCAGTAGATGCCTGTGGTTCAGCTAGGCAGGCATTTGGCTTTAGATATCAGAAGTTAGATGTTCACATTTTAGCTAGTTATTTCTCTTAATAATCACTTTCAGGGGGGGTCTTCAGAGAGGGTAAACTGCACTCTGGAACTGCTCAGTTCCTTTCACTGCCTCTATATGGTGTGTAGCGTAACCAGCCCTTACTTTTAGGTGCTTACCTTACAGGCGGTGATTCTCACCTCTAGGGTTATCTGTAAGTCCCTCTCACAGTTGCTTTTAATTTCAGTAAAAGTGAGAATAAATGGTCTGTCTGTGTTGGTTGGTGTGAATGATCTATTTGAAAATAGAAATACACAAATCATCCTAAACCAAACTGGCCATAAAGTACAGTGCATTTGGTGCAAAACTGGTTAGTGTAGGCAGCCTCAAAGGAAAAATGAAAGTGCCTTGTAAAGCACTTTATTTGTTTTATGTAAAGCACAAACAATTTATGGAAATTACATTTAGCTGATTATTCAATGTCCAATTATTCACATCTAAAATAATTCCTGAAGTTGGAGAAATAAAACACCGAATGGCTCCATTTAGGAAATCCTTTTGACTCAAGTGCTTTCCTTGAAACAGCAAATAGCTGGATGACCTCAAGCACATATTTAATTGTGCTTTGTAATAAAGTAATGTAATTAGCAAATACTTAGGAATGATGCTTTGAAATACTTAATAGCTACTACAGACATGCATTTATTTAAGAGGTTTTGTTTTCTTTTGACTTTTTGTACTATAAACTAAGTTCCGTTCTGAATGTAGCTCATAGGCGAGTTCTCCAAATGGGTCCTCAGGATGTGCAAAGGTGAGCAGTTTTGTTTGACAGCAGATCGCTAATGGCTGTAAGGTTCTTCTTCCTTAGAGGAAAGATTAAGCTTGCAGGAGGGCAGTGCAAGGCACACATTTAGCAAGGCTCACAGTGTATTGGCCAAGCACACAGGCCAGCCCTTTAATCTTGCCTCCCACCCCAGCCTTTTTTTTTTTTTTTTTCTACCAGGTACTACCATCGGTAGTGGCAGTTTTGGTGGCACTGACCTGTGCATGCCTTCACAGTGGTTTACATTCTGCTGGCAACAAAAACATAGTACAGGTGAGCAGCTCTGTCTTAAAAATAGTAGACATGAAGAGAACAGAAGGCTATGTGTGTGCGTATGTTTCCTATAATGCATGTTAATTTGAAAGCTTTCAAATAAAAAATGGACTACATAATAGAGGCAAAAAAGAGAAGCAGACTAAATTTTAAAAGTGGTACTGAGACTGTGATTGCATAAAAATACTGATATGCCCTTAAATTTGGTGGCAGTAATTAAATTAATAAATTAGCTTACTATTTGAAATCCAGATTCATATGGTTCTGTTACCTTAGCTGAGGAAAATACCAACTCCTATTCAAAAGTCCTGATCCATGGTGCAGGAATATCAAGCTATTTGTACAGGGACAACAAGGTCCTTATATTATTTCTTTGCCAATACCAAAGAGTTGAGTAGTGTCCAAAGTGTGTTCTTATGTTTTGCGTGCTGGTGTGTTTCTCTCAGCTGTTGCAGGCTCTTCAGGGACAGCCTGTATCATGCTATACTGGGCACATACATCACACTAGATGAGGCTGCTGAGGAAATGCTATAATCTCTTTAGTGCTGCCCATTTTGATGTGCTTAGAAGGGCTTACAAGGCACTAACATGTGGGCTTACCTGGGGAGGCATTAGTGCTATCTCTAGTTCCTTCAATAGCAGTGTCTGATTTTCATCCCTATGAGGAAGCAAACCTGCCAGCAGCAAGCAAGTGTGGAAAGCAGCTCTCTCTTCCTAATGCTCAAGATTTATTTCCCTCTGTGTTTATGAGGTCCCCTGCTCCCAAATCTCTGTCTCGTTCTGGCCATGGGAATAAAGCCTGCCCCTGGGGTGATTGAAGGCTTGCTCTAGATGTGAAAAGAGTAAACAAGGACTTCGTTTGCACAGGGCAGGGTGAATCAGCTGTGCAGAGAGAAGAGCAGGGACAGCAAATTATGTAAGATAAAGATCTTTATTCTGGGACAGGCAGATTCAGGAAAAGAAATGCCATGCAGCTATCATATATTCTGGTTCCAAGGAGATGCAATTAGGAGTCCAACCCAGGCATGAACAATTCGGTTTCCGCTGTCTGTTTTTATATGGCCACTGGAATGTGTCCTGGGGACCTCATGGAGCCAAGCACACAGTTTGGCTCCAGGATATCGCAGGGGGAGAGGCGTGAACAGACATATGCCCTGGCACCTGCAACTCCCATTTAGCACATCTGCTTTACTTTTCACAGATGAAAATTCCTACATGGGGACCTCTCCTGGGCCAGGCAGGACCTGTACTGAGTAGGGTAAATGCATTGACAGGGGCAAGAGTTTCCTTGTTATGGGGTCTGGGAGGTTCCCTGGTGACCTGCTGCTGTCAAACACAGTTTGGCAAAAGCTTATCGAGGGGGAAGCACCGAACTGGGAGCCTGATCTAGGTGCTGAAGTGTCCTACGCTGGAAAAAAAGGGCTCGAATCACATGCTGAATTTGAAGCACCAGCAGCATCGCTGGCTCCCAGGGGACAGCATGTGATGTAAGCCTTCGTCTCCTGCAGTGCGAGGGCCTACCTTTCTGGTTTAATTTGCTACATTTCACACACACACCACCCCCAAAAAAAGGACGTAAAAAGAAAGCTGCCAAACTACAGCGATCTCAAGGGATTGGTCACCACAACTCGGAAGTCCCACAGATCGGCCTATTAATTTCTTCCAATATGGAAGCTTGAGAGACTTCGGTTGGTGGGAGAGGGAAACCAGTGGAAAGAATTTGGTGTAAATAGAACAAATGGGGAAAGGATAATATCCTAACCATTGAGCAGTAACAAAAATGTCTGGGGCAGTATTGAGTTGTGCACGTTGCTAGGAAAGTATGTGTTTAAGGTGTAGAGTCCTTCTGAAAGGCATACATTTCAAGGTATAGCCACAAATGGGTATGGTAATTATTTCTTCATCTTTGATTCAGTATTCAAGAGCTTTGCAGTATACAACATCCCTTGAAGACTGGGTTTGTACAAGTGTAATCTCTGCAAGTGTTGACAAGAGAATTACTGCTGTTGTTTATCCTAGCTTTAGTATGCTTAATTTACGAGGACTTAATGGTAGAACTGTCCCATCCAAACAGCAGACTACCACTTGATATACCAGAGCACCATGGCATGATGATTACAGTACCGTTCATGGTCACAGTTCGACTCATTTGGTACATTGGTGCCACCAGCATACTGCAAAGGTAAATTATATTAAATTATTGCTTTCTCTGAGCAGTTTTGTAGTGTAAAGTATGAACCATTTTCAGAACGTTTTCTATTCTGGCTAAACTGTGCACATAAATCTCTGTCCAAGTGTTCACAAGAGGTTGTTGTAGAGATGGCTACACCCCCGTGCTTTCTAGTAATACATTGGAGCCTCCCTGCTCTTAGAGACTTTCTCTGGTAGTTGTTATAACAATGTTGGTTTGTTATTTTGCTTCTAGCCCCATTTTGTACCAATCTGCTTGATTTCATGTGGCAGTCCCATCAGATCAGGGAAATTAAGCAGTTCTGGATCACAATGGAATTTGAATGGGAATAAGACATCAGTGTGCAGGAAGCAAGGACCAGGATTAAGCAGTGCACTGCTCCCTTTCCAGTCTGCACCAGGTCAGTGTCTCGGCACGAGGTTAGGATGAGCTGCATGGAGGGGAATGCTGTCCTGCAGATAAGAGGGCTCACGGCCAGCTGTATTAACTGTGAACGTTACACAGCATGGAGGTCAAAACTTAGTAGGTTGTAGGTACTATTGCTTTGATATCTTGTTTCAGCAAGGAGAATCCAGAAGACCATGGACAGCCACATCTAATCCCAGCCCTGCCCTTGTATGGGGCTCAGGCAGATTTTTGGAGAGCAGATACTCTCTGCAGCACTGCGATTTTTGGCTGTTTCCTTCGTGATGGGTAGGCAGGATCCCAAAGATACAGATTATCCTTTTTTTTTCCCTGAGTGAAGTGTAACTTTATTGAATCAGGGAAATCACATTAGAATTACGCTATGGATGATGTATCCTACATGGTTAGGTCTTGAGATACATAGAGGAACGCTCAGTGAGTCAGCCCTGCAATTTTTGGTAGAGTAGGTCTATTCCGGCGTGTGGGTGTTCACAGAACAATTACGTAAGTGTCAGGGTAGCGAGGAACTTTTGACATTTCTGGCAGCTTAACTGAATGCTTTTCAGTCAAAAATACACTAATTGTTGTTCTCTTGCATTAAACACACATCATTGCCTTAACTGGATTTGGGGGGTATTTTTTTAAGCATCAGTTGTCAGGGCAAGATATTGGAGCAGTTTTATTCTTGAGAAAAGAGGAGATTTTTCACAGTTACAGTGAGACGAACATTTGTGAGAACCATTTTAAACCATATAAGAGGGTGTGAAAGTTGCTATGCCATATGCCTGGAATTTACTATGGTAAAACTAATTACTGCCACTGAATGCAAGGGCTCGTCAGCATTTTCATCATCACACCCACCCTCAACACCTTTTCTCTTTTTTTTTTTTTTTTTTTTTGAGTTTTAGTTTGCCTGAATTTTTTGCCTATGTAGTTTTTGGGCTGCAGAATGATAATGCAGTCTCCAAACTAACACTTGAAATGCCTTATGGCTTATATTCAAGGTGAGTAGGTTCAGTATCCCACTGAAGTATGGTGGACTAAATTATGAGGCAGCTGCTTTTCTACGTGTATTATAGAGGGGAAGAAGGAAAACCGGTTTGTCTCCCAAGAGCAAGCTGCCCAAATTAGTCAGACTAGGTCAGTGTCCAAATGGCATTTTCAGAGATTTCTCTCTAAAGGTTAAATATGAAAGAAACAAAAACTGGTAACTGCTTGCTTGCTTTCTTATTTGATCCAAGTGGTGCCTTGGTACTAAAACCCAGTAAAACTGGCTAATTGATTATTGTTTTTTGTTTAATCTGGATAAATAAGCAATATTTCAAGTGATCATGACCTTGGTATACTGCCTCTTTTTCTACATGGTACAGTTAATGAGCCAGGTCACAACTCTGAATGGTGCTGGGCATCCAGCTGACCTGCCTGAGTGATTGATCATCTTGCAAAACAACATTTGTCCATGGATCTTGGAGAGTCAACAAATGGCTGTAGGATGTTTTTCACCTAAAAGAGTATATTTTCTGAAGCCAGTCAGAGAGGAGGGCTCTGTTACTTGCTCTGTGGGTTCAGAGGGAGAACGGAACCTACCAGCTGTTTGGGTGCTTGTCCATGCACAGACCATTGGCTGTGTTAGCAAGTCCTTACCAAGACTGGAAATATGTAAGATGAAGACTCTACCAGTGACAGTATGTGGTGAGGTATCACTGGGATAACCTGTGTTTTTTGTGCTCCAAAACCCATATTTTTGGCCAGGAATTTTCCTAATTAGTGAGGACAAATTCAGCCTGGATGTTCTGTCTTAATGTATGTACACTATGCCAACTCAGACTTTTAGCATAAGGGGGTACATTTTATTACTTGTCTCCAGAAATAGAAGACTCGAAGTTTGAATCTGAAGTTGCTGCAATCATCCAATTACTTCTCCAAAACTCAGAAAGATCTGCAGGATGAACCCATGGCCTTGTATCACTGACAGCCTGGTGGACTGAAGGGATTCATTGTTCTGATGTGTGCAGGAGGAATTGCTTAAATCCAATGAGCAAAAACAAAGGGACTCTCAGTGCCTCATATTTCCTCCCCAGGATTTATGCAATATGCAAATAAAGGAACCAAGTCTTCTGCACTGAGTGCTCGGGGTGAGAGCACTCTTCACTCTAGCCCAGCGCTTTCAACAGCCACCCGTGTTGATTCGTGTGGATACTCAGAGAAAACTGGAGGCAAATAAGCATGAGTTCTTGCATACCAAGAGCTCTCTGTGCTCACTGATAAAATTAATCTCTCTTAGATTCAGACACTGACTAATTATTTAAAAACAATTGCTCCCACTCCTTTGAGACTCATTAACAGCCCACGTGATGCCTCTGCTATGTCAGGTGGACAAGAACTGTTACACACACGTAGGGAGAGGTCACCTTCCCACATCATTCAGCTTCAGGGCAACTCAGAAATGTGCAATGGGGTATTTTCTTTGAAGGATTTTGTTATCTGGACTTTTTTTTTTAAAAAAAACCAACTACAAAAGTAAATGTATGAATACTGCATTATAAGTTGGTAAAGCTAAGAGATATATTGCTATGGGAAAATAGTGATTACAATCTAATTGTCAGATGCATGCCTGTCCCTCTCTAATGAGGAGGTATCACTTGGTTCAATCACGTTGATACTATTATCTCATCTGAGTAAGATGATCAGTATTCTCAACCTAGAGACTGGACTGGAAACAAATAGAGCAGTAGGTATTTCTGGGTTTAGTGCTGAGGCAACTGTAGGTAAATTGACCTAATTCTCTTCATCAATATGTTCCATGACAAATAGCAACCGTGACATTAACATATTAGCAAGAAACAATAGGAAAATTCATAGCCATTGAGATAACAGCAGTCTGTGCTGTGCAAACCATTTCAGGTGTAGTGCCTCACCTCCCTGTGAGTGGCATTGCAGCAGTTTCTCAAGCTGGGTTAGCTGACATAGTAAGGCAAAAGCAGTGCCTGGAATAGGACCCGTGATGTTGATTGCCTTTTTGCTGTTATAAGCATAGCCCATATTGATTTTGCCACCGAGTCCCTGCAAAAATATATTGCATATTACTTTAGAAGGCAGATGAGGCCAAAATTGCAGAAAAATTAACCAAGGGCTTTTTATTCTCAGGGCTTGGAATTGATCAGTCACTTTGATGATCCATTAAGCTGGGTTCAGCACATTACCTTGAGAAAGAAGGGGTAAATGAACTTCTGACCACAAAGACAGTAGAGATGAGATGGGAGAAACATGCCAGAGGGATCAGGTCCAGCTGTGGCAAGGCAAGCTCCAGACAGGGATTTCAAGTAAGGTGAAGATGACCCCAAAACTTCCCCTATGCCAACAGCTTCCCTGCGGATCTGTGCAGCTCCAGCCCTACGCCCCTTGTCTCCTTTCCTCCCAGATTCCAACCTGACCTTCATATACAGGCCTCCAAAAAAGTGTCACCTGCCTCCCGTTACTATGGGTTGAAGAGTTTACCTGCAAGCGATTCCTGGGCACCTGACATGTGTCCTACATGCTGCTGAAAGTGTTACATGGACTGGAAAGGAGGGAACCAAGCATTGGCTGAGGTTGTTTTTGCCTAAGACCACGTGTTAGAGACTCTTGCTTGGCTTGGGGTGGGGTTATGAACTGTGACTGAGGCCAGGGAGGAAACGGCAAGTTCTAGACAAAATGGGGCTACTGAACCTGAGATAACAGCCTCCCATGGAGTGTGGTCTCTCCCTCTCGAGAACAGGCTGCCCACCTGCTCTGGTCTCTGTCTTAGCTCTTTTTACTGGCATGGGCAGAAAATGCTTAGCCAACATATACTTCGGTAAAGACTGTTTTCCTTAGTTCTTCACAATGTGCCCAGCAAGGGCATTTGTTGAAACTCAAGGTGTCTGTTTTAATTTCTGCTGCTGAGAGGCTGCCTCACACTTCTTTGTCAGCGTGGTCTAGTTCACTTTTGGAGGAAGTATGAAATGCTTCTTGAGAAGTGGCAGGGAGGGCTTTGTTTTCTGACTCCTTTCCTTCCCTCAGGTCCAAAGAAGGGTTTCTAGGAAGCAATTTTGTGGGTTTTTTTAGAAGACATAGCACTTCTAGGAAGCTACAGTCACTGTATATTTGGAAGAGAGAAGATGAGTGTATCATTTCAGAGGAATCAAAATGAATTCCTAACATCTATATGTCAAAGATTTCCTCCAAGGATTTTCTTAGCACAAGGTCCATATTTTTCTGAAATTTCCCATACGTTTTCAGGACTTTCATAAGAACATGTGGGCTATATTTGCTACAGAGTGGCCCTTGGACCAGGGTGAATTTTTCCTTCCAAGCATCGAATTCAGCTGAAGCAACCCAAAGATCAAGTAAAAAATTTTGTTTTGCCCCACTGTCAGTGACATGTATGAATGATGGAAAACCATCCATGTGGCTAAACAGACTATCTCCACTCCCCCACAAGTAGTAACTTAATGGATGAAAGTAATATTCATCCTGATCATCTGTTTTGTAACAGGATATTTATCTCAAGCTTTCAAGAATGTCATTATTACTGGGGGAGGAGGGGAATGGGCAGTAAGACAGGATCTCTAATAGATTATTGATGCTGGGAAGCAGGTATATTGGAGGGAAGGAAATCTGCCTGAAACGCTTCAGCTGTGCTGTTGCCCAGAAAGAGGGACTGTGGGCCCATGGTAATACGAGGAGGAGGAGGAGTAGGAAGAGGAGGAAGCATTCTCATCATGGTCATTTAGGAGTCCAAGGAGACTAAGTAGGGTTTAAAAAATGATAGGACCCTGAAAGGGAGGGGGACGATGACACATCTAACACATGTGAAGAGAGGGCTGGTTAGGACGGGGACTAGGGACAAGGCTGTAAAACTGTTTCTGTGAGCACATCCTTAAAAGCTAATTGCATTGCGCTGCAGGGAGGCCAGCAGTGCAGGAGGCTGAATCTCACCTCTGGGACTCTGGTCCCGTTAAGCAAATGGCATGATTCTGACTGACACTGGCCCAGAGTATGGCTCAGTTGTTGTGGCCACCTAAAAATGATCTAATTTAAACTCTATTTCTGAACTAAGGAGCGTGAAAATTTCAAAGCTTTTTGCTTCTAGTCTGGACTTCCCGGGGTGGTATTAATAGCTTTGGTGAACTGTACTCCATTGATTTAAAGCACCTGTGCTTCTGAAAGTCAGGATTTTATCAATTTTTTATCACTTACACAGGAAGCAGTGCTGGGCTTAATGCTATTTATCCAGCTGGACATATTGACTTTGACTTAGGAGATCAAAGCATTTGGGTGAGGGATTGTGTAACATCTTCCTATAAGAATTGTCAGGGGTAAATTTACCGAGGTCTGAAACTTTGATTGATGATCATTTTGCATGAGTGTTCAGCATCAGGAAGCATACAATAGACCCTTTTTCTTAATGGAACTGCAGGCTGTGGCACCTTTAAACATACATATTTTTAAACATGTTTCATCACCTTCTGGAACATAGCAGTACATGAAACCCTGGAGGCGCACTTGAAAGTGAGCTTTGCCTTGGCTCCAAGGAGGTGACTCAAGACCCTTGAAGATACAGCTTGCTGTAGTGCAAGTTGGGAGCCAGTAAGGAGAGTAAGTTATAATAAGTCATTTGTCTTTTGTTGTTTGTTTATTTTTTTCTTTGGGTTTTTCATTGTAATAACAGCATTTCCCAGTAGGTAAGAGGCTGGAAGGTATCTTAGGAGCCCAGAGATTCAGGCCTGTGCTCCCACGAGTCCTCCTTGCAGGACTGCAGGCAACAGCACAGCCTGGCAGATAGATCCAGCCCTTCCTCCGAGGCTAGATAAAAGAGACCTGACTTCTTGTCCCAGATTAAGATGGGAGATATTACCTGTGAATCAACTTTCCCCACTTATTTATATGTGAAGGGTACTAGATGCTTGTTGTTAAGCACTTTGGTGTCTTATATCATCATGTACTAAGGGTTTATTCACATTCTCTAACTTTTAAAAGGCAGGACACTGCCCCCCTTCACTAGTGTAATGAGGAGAGACTGCACAGAGCAGAGCTCAGCAGGGGACTCTAGTTTAGGGGCATTATCTGCCCCCTGACAGAGAATACCTTCTACTGTTGGCTATAGAGGGTATGTACCATGGAGAATAATCTCCTGCCTCTGTCTCAAATAAAGTCATACAAAATACCTTTCCCAGCCTCAGTGGAACTAAAATGATAGTGGTCTCCTCATCACAGGAGGTGTTGTCGGCATGGATGTTGTCGGTACTCTTTGGATGGTTGCCCTCACTGCAGTAGTAAGGGGCACATACAGAATTGAAATAGATGAAATATGATAGACGATTGTCTGAGTTCTTCTCTCAACAGAAAATTAAACCCCAATAAGCTCTATAGCATTATAATGGCCCTATTACTGTCCATCTCTGTGTTTGAAAGCCATGCAGAGCTTTGATCTGCTCCAAAAATTATTGCCATGTACAAGACAGTGTTACTTTTTTTTTTTCTTTTTTTTTTTTTTTTGGCTAGGTTCTTAACGTGCAGACCATGCCCAAAAGATGGACCAACACTACTCTGGCTTGTTCCATCCTCTAGCTGTGCCTTGTGGTTCGATCCCTAGGGCTGGCTGAGGCTGCAGGGAGCCGTGCTGGCCAGCACTTATCCAGCATTCAAGCGTGTGTGGCCAGCTTGCTGCTACCCAGGGCAGCACGGGCATTTTGAGTGGTGGTAAAGGGACCTGTTGCTGCTGCTGCTGTTTTGTCTGCAAGTTGTAGCCTTGGACCTGAGTGTGCAACATCCTGTGCACAGCTGGTCTGTTACTGCAGTGTGCAGAGGTCTCCTGTCCTGCAGAAGGGTGGCAGTTTGAAAATGTTCTGTGGGCTTTTCCTTTCTTTTCCTTTTATTTTTTCCTTTTTTTTTTTTTTTTTTTTAGCTACAAACAAACAAACAAAACCTAAATATTTGGAGTGCAGATTGCATGGCTCAAGGACTCAGGATGATTAAAAGCAGGAGCCACACAGAGACATCCAGAAATGATTGTTTTTAACAAGACAGGAACTTTGTCTGAAAACAGGATGACCTGCTGCAAAAGACGCCAACAAATCCCTGTAGAGCTTTAGAAAAAACAAGCAGGCGCCTGAGTGTGCTTAAAAAAAAAATAAAAAATTCCTGCCTTGTAATAAAAAGGGATGTGAGAGTAAACAGGAAAAGAGCACTCCACACTGCGAGCAGCCTGGAGGAGGAGAGGATGGGAAGAGCGCTGATCTGAAAACCTGATATGGAAACTGAAGGGAAAGATTTCTTAATGTTCCCC
The DNA here is from genome assembly GCF_023634085.1 of Falco cherrug. NCBI lineage: Eukaryota > Metazoa > Chordata > Aves > Falconiformes > Falconidae > Falco > Falco cherrug. The sequence goes on from NC_073701.1 coordinate 42,903,756, forward strand.
AGGACAAACTCCATGTGAAAACAGAGCCTCAACGCAGCTTTGAGTGGCAGTTGCCTTCTAGTTCCCGTGTGCCTTTCTACCAGTGGTGTGGACAGTTTGGGAGGGTAGCACAGGCTCCGCAGTTTTTGTTGGCTGGCTTCTGTGGCTGTAACGAAGTGTCATTTCTGACTTGTATGAAATACAGGCTTAAGAGATATTTCTGCTGCATAACTGTATTTCCTGGTGATGCAGTTACTGCAGTTCTGCACACCTGTACTGTAGTTATAGTGCAGTATGGCTCACTCTCCCAATTTTAGTTGTGAATCCCATGACATATGTTTTTTTCCGCTAAGCCCTAGCTCCTCAGGTCTTGCAATTTCATGACTGTCTTCGTTTTCATGTATCTGAAACAAGTCTTTCTAGCCTTCATGCCTGAGAAAGAAGATCTTGAAATTGTAAATGAAATGGCAGTTTACCATAATGTGTAGACCAAAATTCTATTATTGATTTATTTATTTTTTTTTGATGGTTAATATTAACATCAAATGCTATTTTAAGCAATTAGGATATTTGGGCTTGATCACATTGGCATTGGCAGAATTTTCAGGCTCAAATACTAAGCAGGTTTCCCATTGCAACCCATGTACCATCACTGAGACACCCGTAGCGATACATGTGGTGGGATATGTATGCAGCATCAGGCCCAGGCACAGCAGAAACTTTTAAAGCAGGTTTCTCCTCAGTGCTGCTCAAAAGTCTAACACTTCCTAGGAATTCACTTACTGCAGCTTGCGTTCACATGTGGCCAGAAACAGATTCAGCAAGCTGTAAAAACCACAGAGAGTAAAAGATTCAGCCTCTCAAATGTGGGGCCTGGTCCCCAGCAAAAGACAGGCGAGTGGTTTGGTTTGATGTCATTGGTTTGGCTTCGTGTCAGGGCTTTTGGCATGGAGGTTGCTCCCCGCTGGGCACCAGACAGCTCTGCACAGCCAGCCCCACCACGGCAGCGATGCTCCTGCTCTTGCCAAATGAGCACAGCTCTTCTGGTTTGGTGGCTCCTGTGGAAAATGCTGCAGTTCAGACAAACACCTATAGCCTTACAAGCATTGATGGGAGTTACAGAGAGGCTATTGGATCTTCTCCCCTGGATGCAGCCCTAAATCTCCAGTGATGCATGTGTCCTAGAGCTCCTTTAGCTCCCTGAGGGCGTTTACCAGCCCTGGCCTGGGAGTGTCTCCATGTCCCTCGGTACCAGGGCTGCCTTCCAGAGAGGCTCCAGCCTTTCTGAGTTGTACTGGGGGAGCAGGGAAGGAAGACTTGTTTGTGAGCTCTTCAGATAATGGAAAAGACATTTGTCTCCACCCTCTTCTGGGTATTGCTTTAAGGCTGACAAAGAACAGCTTCTCCTCGCCCAGGAGGAGGACGGGAGTGCTCAGTACAGGGGCTGCCCTGAAGCTGGGCATCTCAGACTGGGGGCCCAATTCTGCAGCTGTTCACAGGGGTGACAGCTACCCCTGCACGCCTTTTTGGCCCCTGCATTCTGTGCAAAATGCTTCCCACTCAAGAGCTGTTGTGTTTTGATCTGTGCTTAGTTCACCTGCACCATTCCATTTTGCACCTGCTTTCTCGGGCAGCCCAGTACCTTAGGCATGGGTTTTTATTCATGCACTTTTTTTTATTACATAATGGACATGGGTTTTTTAGTTTGCTTTAGTATAAATGAAAAGTGATTTGCTGCTGTTAATGTATGTGACTGCCCATAGGTCAAATACTTATCCATGGCCTGCAGCACCCTTCAGCACTGCACTACTTGAGGTGAAGAATTACATAGTAGACACTATAATCAGAAAAATTTCCAATTTCCAAGAAATTAAATTGAAAATGAAGTAATTCTTTACCTCACCAAGATGGATAGAAATACCAGCTGCTTAGTCTGCCAGTTACCTTACTACCTGATCCTCACATGCAGGCTCACAGGAACACAAACAACTGCAGCGGCATGCTTTGGTTTGCCTTCATTCCTTCCAAACTCACTATGAACACAGAACACAAAAACCTACTCACAGGGTGTAGATAAGCATGTCTGTTGAAGTATCTTGAGGATTTTTTTCTTACAAGATGTTCTTGTCCTCCTCAGACAAGCAAAGACATGATATCATTTATATTGGTCTAAGAAAAATTAATTCTAAGTAGACATGTCAAGGTGGTGACAGCTTGATTTATAAAAGCTTGTAAAATAAGTGTGCGAGGTACTTAAATACATCATTGGGGGGGAAAAAGTTAATTCCTTCTCCATAAGCAAGACATGCTTTAAAGTCTGCCTTAAAATGAATACAGATTGGGTGAGATGTCCCAGGTCCCAGATTCATCTCACAAATTACCAAAGGAGCACAGCAGAAGCAGCATCACTGGAGACCTGACACAGGAAAAAATGTTTCATTTACATTAAAAAATGGTGAGTTCAGGGCAGCTGCTTAGTTTTCTGCAAATATTTTTTTTCTCCATGACTCTGTCTTAAGTAAGACATTGTGGCTTCTGTTCATCACTTTTTATTTGAACAGTGGCTCTTGTGAACCCTTGCATTTACATTTGAAGACATTTTAACTCTTGCAAATGACTTGTTGATCTCAGCTTCTTGGAAGGGAGTCATGGAGTACTGATGCCATTAGTGCAGGATAACTTTTAGGCCATTCTCTTTTTAATGGGCTATGCAGTAATTGGCTATTTTGGCACTGCCTGGCGGGGTCTCCAGCTTGGCCCAGTTTTGCTCTCTCAGTGGCTGCCATGCCTGTGCCCCATGAACGCCTGGAAGCACAGACCTTCTTCCCTGAGAAAAAAGGCCATTCAAACCAACCATTTTGCTGCAAAAAGCTCCCTGCTTTGGGCAGTGAGAACACAACCTCTTCACACCACTGCCCTCCCTCCAGGGGGACACTGCCATTTGCAAGGGCTAGCCAGGCAGCACAGAGGTCATGCTGGGCGTGGAGAGGTGCAGCCCAACGCCAGCGTCCCCAGCAGGGGACAGTCATGGCCACTGCCGTCCCTGAGCTGGCTGTGGGGAGGTGGCTCCTGGAGAAGACAGCAGGGAAGAGAGCAAAGGGGAGGCAGGCTGTGGTTAAGGTGTGAGGAAAAGGGGCTATTTAAGCAAGGGGCCAAGGCTGGCAGGGACCTCTGGAGACCGAGCCCCCTGCCCGGAGCAGGGTCAGCCAGAGCAGATTGCCCAAGGTCAGATTCTGCACCTTTAGCTGTCAGCAGTGCAGAAGCAAGCCTTGAAGCCAGAGGTTTAGCATAGCACAGCTTATGCCAAACTCATGCGGAGAGGTTCCGAGCTGTGAGGGATGATGCTCTGAAAAAAAATTTCAACAAAGCTCTTTTTCTTTATATTCCAACTAGTCACAGATTATTTTTTCTTCTTGCTCCAGATATTATTTTGCATCATTCTGGCCATATGGAAGAAAGCAATGATGCCGTTCTGATCTGCTGCCTTAAAAATATGAAATGCTGTTTGTGTGATCTTCAGAGTAGATTAGATCTGGGAATTTCCACTTTGGGGAGGATTTTCAACACGTTGAAATTTGTTTTCAATCTAGACAAGCCACAGTAGTGTCAAGTTGTCCTACAAATCAGAAATCCTATCACAAATTGATTTTTAAAATATGTAAATGTTTTATTGATGTTTATAAACAGTGCTTCAAAGCAAGATGTTCCTTTTTTAACTTTTTATAAACTTTTTTCTTTTATAAACTTCCTTTTATTATTTTACATAATTTGATTTTTAAAAGATTTTTTTGATAAAAAGGTTAAAAAATATTCTTTTGGCCAACTAGAGTCTCAAAATATTCCATGAGGAAGGACTCTCAGAGACAGTCAGCAGTGGTATCGCTGCTCCCTCTGAAGTCATCACTGACTTCTGGGAATAGAACATGACAAAACCATGAGTGCTTTTAGCAAGCCCAATGTTGAAGAATGCTGTTCAGCACAAGGAGTTAAAAAAGAAATACTGTGAAGATGGGAGCTGTGGGTAAGCATCTCTCCAGTGGTACATGTCATCTATGATCAGTTATACCTAAGTTGTGAGGCTTGATGATAGACTGTGGTGTCTGTTTTCCTAATGTTATAAAATGACATAGGATTTCCCTTACTAGAGGTTGGCTACTCCTGGTAATGGAAATAATACAGCCAACGCAGGTACAACTGCTTCTAAGTCTCACAGAGGGTTTAGGTGTTGCTGCATTACCTTCCCAGCACTCTGGTTTCTGGAGAGATGCGAGCCGCTGGAGTGGCTGCGGTGGCAGTGAGCCAGTGCTCCCAAGGCAGGTTCTCCGCTCCAGCTAATAAATCCCCTGGGAGCTGGGCTGGTAGTGCAGTGCAGTGTGCTGGCGCTTCAGTGGCTTGAAGAAGAGCTGGCCCAGGTGCAATGTTCATGCTCCAGCAGTGCCCCACTGGAGACAGCCCGGGTCTCTGCCCCACATCCCAGCCACTTTTCCATGTTGGGAGGTGGTGCACTTGCATCCCAGCCAGCTCTGTGTAGAAATGATGGGTTTGGGTTTAGCGCAGTGGGGACACAGCCGTCCTGCTTCTTGCCTCATCTGCCCCTGGAAGCAGTATAGACATGCCTGCATGGTGCTTCCCCTGAGCCAGGAATCCTGGGTGGTTTCAGCCATCATCCTGATGGCACTGTTTGTCCCCCAGACAGCTCAGCCGCCCAGACACTGAGATAGAAACATACTTGGGGAGACCATCTGGCATCATTATACTTCTGTAAGAAGTAGGCGAGTTCATTACTCCTACAAGGGCACTTACAGTACAGGGGAGATTGGACTTCACATCGCTGAGTTTACATGGTGTGGCCTGGGTTGTGCCAGCTCAGCCCCACATGGGGATGGCTCCTTACCCTTCCCATCTTCATTCCTTAATCAGACATAAGTCATGCAATGCTGAAAGGTACAAAGCAAAATGTAAGAAGATTTATTAGGGTACATTATACCAGTACTCAAAAACAACACAGCAAAACAAAAAACAGCAACATAGAACTGTATCCACATGTACTTTGGATGAGTTTGCAGCAGCACAGAACCATTTTCTGAGGCATTTGACATGCAAAGTGCACCTATGGCCTTTCCTGGTATGAAATGCAGAACATTTTCAAAGTTTCTTGGCAGTGCAGACAGTGAGTTACTGTTGACTAGATGAAGTGATGCCACAAGTGGGAAGTGATAGATGAGGAGACAACGACAGCTCTTGGGGGCGCAGACAGATGTGTCTCCACTGCAGCACAGGGACAGATGTATCTTGTTCAGTCCAAAATTGCTTGTAAGTTGTCATTGTCCAGTGTCACTGCTGAGTGAAATAAAGCCAAACTTGATTACTAACACAGAGTCTCTAGTCCTTTTCTCGTAGTCTGAGTCTATACATCATAACTCCAGGTTAAATTGCATATATTGGGGATGAACATAAAATAGCTACAGAGCCCAGAAGTGCAGATGACTGGGGAATCATGTTCATGAGATAAAAATCGTATTTTTCCTTGCAAATGCCAAGGGGCTATTTAAAGAGGAGAATTTTCCTTGGGGGAAAGCATTTCTGAGGGTTTTTTCCCATTGTTTTTCAGCATCATTCCAGCTGAGCCAAATAAGCCAAGCTACCAGAAACAGGGCAGTATCACCCGTGCGTGTTGCAAGAGCAGCTGCGGAAGGGGAGGAAGACAGAGACAAGCTGCTGGGGGAGATATGTGGGGCTTTGGCAAGTTGTTGAGCTATCTCCTGAAGAAACCAAGCAGAGTCCACCAAGAGCAGTCTAGAGCTGCTGCATGAGGAGGAAGAGGAGGCGGGGGTGGATTCTCTTTCCCCAAAATGATCCCGTGGTAAAAAAGAACCGGTAACTATAAGCAGAAAAGAAAGATAAGGGACAAGTGGAGAAAATGCTTAGTAAGGGATAGAAGATGCCAGACCTTCTCATGGTCCACTGACTCCCTTGCCAAGCAGCTGTGTCCTACAGCTGGTGGATAGTCCCAGCTGGTGGATAATCCTAGACAGGGAACAGCCAGCCAGGGAAGGCATTTCACGAGTGGGGTGTATACAAGGCTGTACTTCATCTGCAGGCCTCAGTGGAGGAAAAGGAGCAGAGATAAAGCCCTGATGGGTAGTAGCAGGCATAGATGTGATGTTCTTTCATCATGCTTGTTTATGGTGTGGCAGCTGGGCTGAACATGCTCATTTATATTGCATTGCACAATGTGTGAGTGCTCAGCAGAGGCAGGTACCTGAAAACCAGGCATCAATGAAGGCTGCAGATCTACAGTGAACTAAACCTGACCACAAACAGGCTTTAATATTGCACTGCAGGACAGTAACTCCTGCACTAAAACAAAGAAGAGGTTTGAACATGTGGGTTGTTGGCTTCATGCACTCTGGCAAGGACCGCCATGCTGATGTTTATAAACCATCCTAGAGCGTGTCTGAGAACAGCGCAGGAACTCAGCAAGGGCAGCCAGTCTTCAACAACACACCGCAGTTGAATTTAGGGGGTGAGGTAACTGGACTGGGCTTGGGCCACCCAGCAGCAGTCCAAACCCGGCCAGTAGTGCCAGGCTATACACCTGTGTAGACATAGCTTGAGCAAAGTACTCCATGGGTGCTACCACAGCCTAGGCAGCTTTTGCTGGTGGGACTTTCTGAAGAGAGTAGAAGAAACCCAAGCTGGACAAACAGGGCAAGCAAGGAGGAGAGATTGCAGAATCTTTTGTAAAGAACCCAAACTATAGCAAAGCACATGGAAACGTACCACCTGAGAGCAAACTGTTGCATGTGAAATGCTATGCTGTGATAGGGAGTTGAAGAAAAAAAGATTAGTGACTTTGTAGATGAATGACCAAAGTGCTGGCATAAGAAAATGAGCTCTTGGTTTGCTGTAAAGGCGTTTGTTATGCTTTCAAGTGCTGAGCAACAGGAGTGTACAACCTGTTTCAATTTGGTGGGAAGAGGCAGCTGAGAAGTAGGGGTACTCCTCTGAATTAAAAACTGACTTTGCTAGAGTGGTGTTCCTGGCAGGTTACACCTGTTTCCCACCCCATGCCTTGCTGCCACTCTGTCTGGAGCAACGTGCTCTTAACAATAGCTGGTGGCTGGAAGGTACAGCGTGTGCTGCACTGCTCATTTCCCCTTCCTCCCAGCCTGATTGTTATTGCAGCAGTCAGGAGCAAGAAGGGCTCTTTAACTCCATTAAGCTGTGAGAAACTGCCGCTGTGACAGCGAGGGTCTGACTTCACGCAATACAAAGTTGAGGAAAAACATTTGAAGAGAGAAGATGCCTTCCTGTAAGTACTTAGTACTGTAAAGCATATACATATACACACACACTCACATGCCCATGCATCCGGGAGGAGGTGTGTGTCCATGGGGGAAATCCTGCCTGCACAAAAGTCAATAACAAAAATTCCCACCGACCTTGGCAGGGCAGGGCTTCAGCAACTGTCTGTGCATGTGGTGGGACATTGTACAAGCATTCAGGCACACTGTAAGCACTTTTACTCACTGTAAGGCTGGGGGATGGCAGTCTGAGCTGTGCTAGCAGGGCACTGGGATACGGCTGGGGAGTGAGAGCTCATCCTCAAGCCAAGCCCCATGTGCCAGCAGCGTCGCATCACCATGTTGTCATGGCTTCCTGCGTCATGTCTGAGCTGGAGCAGCTTTGCCTGCCTGTGAGTCGCAAGAGCAATCCCAGGCAGTGACCTTGCCTACCTCCAGGGACTGGCAAGGGTCTTTGGTTTCTTGTTTGGTTTTGGCTTGGGGACTTTTCCTTTGTTTGTTTGTCCCTTGTTTGTTTGTCTCTTTAACATTTGTTTGGATTAGTCTAAAAACTGGTAAACTGCCTTCATTTACTCTGCTCCAAGAACAGGTAGGATAGTTTTCAAGGGTCAATTGGAAGAGCCAGCAGGCACTTGGATAACTCTAATCCTACGTTCAGTGGTCTCATCCATCTTATTTCACCCTTGGCTCTGCCTTTGCTGAGGCAGAAATTCAAGAAGCCTACTGCTACAACTGACTTTAGTGGTTACTGTCTTGAATACAACTATTTTAAGTTTGATTGTAATTCTATTCCAGTGGGTTTTTTTCAACTGTTTTGAATTTGTGCAGCTCTAAGCATCTTTCAGTGATAATGTAGATAGAAATTTAAGATCCTAGCATAACAAATATAAATCTTGGATTTCCTTAGGTACCTTTTGGAGATCCATTAAAAGTAATGTAGGGGCCCAAGGTTTAAAGACCTGCTCTAGTATTTTCAGCTATAGTGTGCCAAAACTTAAGTGGCTATTTTCACATCAATCCCTGCATGCAGTGGGTCAGCCACCTGATTTTATTAGCATAAAATGCATATTGTATTTATGGATTCCTCCTGTTCATAACTATCATTTTGTAATAGCTGAATTGTCATTTTTTCTCTCCTTCTTTGGCACTGCAAGCATCACAAGCCAGCATCACCACGTGTGACAGACACTTACCTGCCACCTTCATCCTGACCACCCACCTCCCAGCCAGGACTCCTCTGTGGGGCACAGAATTGGGTGACTCCCAGAATCAGAGCTGCGATTCCTACAGGAAAGCAGTATGTATCTGTGCCTGGGACCAGACTTGGGGCAGTATGCCAAGTGCTTTTGAGAACTTGACCCCAACTGTAATTACCATAGCTGATGGCTGTCCGCTTCTGAAAGTCTGCTGCAATGTTATGGGTGCTGAACATTCAGAAAAATCAGATAAAGAACAGGCAGTCAGTGGGGTGCTGCCTCAGTTTGGGCGTGACACAACGCAGAACAGGGGCCAGAGCTGCTAGTAAAGGAAAACAGAAATGTGTTCACAGTCATAGACAGTGTCTGGTCAAGATTCCAAATACCTGATGAAACCAACCAAAACAGTATTACTAGCAAACATCAAGCATACCTATTTCTGCGTAAGTATAAAATGCTAAATCACTTCCAGAACAAACAGTCAGAATCTCCTTTGTAAAATACTAGCATGTCCTCAGCTCCTGTGGAAGAGCTCTGAACTAAGAACCTGAATCCAGGGCCTTTCAGTTGCTCTGGGCGAACACATCCTCACTTCCATGCAGAGCCATGGCCCCTTGGCATGCTCTGCATTTCACTGGAACAGACGGTAAAATTGCAAGCTGCTGCAGAAGTAAAAGTGCTGAACTGTTTTGGAGCTCTGTCTGGGTGGGTGAAATTCATTACAATTTAATGATTTTTTTTTTCCCATTCATTTTAAAGATGTGTGTGAACTACTTTCAGAATGTCATTTTCATCTGTGATTTCTTTTTCAGTGAATCTTTACACTGGCTATTTACATATTCTTTACACTCTTCCTTTGGCACATCTGTATGTGGAAGCCTGTGCGGGATAACACATACAGGATTGTGGTAACCACTCTATAAAGACGTAAAGTGCGGTCATTGCCAGAGTGCAAACCAGAGTCTATCAAATTTACCTTCAAACAGGGATCTCAGCTGCCCCCAAACATATCTGGATGACCCCCACATGTGTTTGCAATATGCTGCAATGACATACATGTGTTCCCACGCGGCCTATCGCCACACTGACAGCACAGGCTTCTTTGTTCAGAATCATATTATGCATGTGTTTGTTATTCATGTTTCTGCTTCCCCAACTTTCCTTTGATGTAAATTTAATAGAACTTTTTTCATCATTATTTGAAACAGAAACTCTGGGACAAAAGGAGCATCAAATATAGGACATACTGAATAACATTAGGCAATGTTTCATGCTTTTTCTGCAAGTCTAAGCCATAATAAAACATACACATTTCTCAGAAGAAAAAAAACCTCTCAACTTTTATTCAGGAGCTACAGACTTAGAGTTAGGGTAAGGCTGGGATGCCATGGTGCTGAGCTGACCGAAGTCTACCACAGAGGGCTTGTGTCGAGAGAGGCAAAAGACTGGCTTCAGCTGTGCTAGAGACATTTTATTTTAAGTGGGCATTAGCTTCTAAGTCTCCTGCAAGTCTTATAATGTGTCATATACACATTTGGAAAATAAATGGAAAGATGCTTATGTGAAGACCGGGAAAGATGTTTAATCTTAATCTTTGCATTCCTCTATAAATGTTTCTGAGCGACACCTTCACCTGTTGTTAGCTTGCACAGTGTGTGAAGATAATGCTACTCTGTGCTTAACCTTTAAACAAAACTTCTGTGATTACTGGCCCTGGTTCCCAAAGAGACTGTGAGAAATGCACAGGGCAGATGGGAGCAGGCTTTCCCAGTGGATGCTACAGAACATTTCTGTAATGATTTAAAGCCATGTTAAACAATAGCTTGTTCACATTCAAATGCAGAGCATCCCAAGATGCTGCATGAGGCAGGGGAGAGAACTGAAATTGCTTTTTGCGGAGATGCTAGGCATAATTAAAGGCTTATGTCTGAATCTTACAGCTTACAAACTGCTGTACAACAAGGGAAACAGCTCCCTAAGTAGCTTTTTACTAAACACTAAATATGCTATCATAACTATAAAAGATAGCTATCCAGCTGCTGGTGAATCGTGTGCTTGTGGTACTGTGGACATCACGTCCCTGCTCTCCCCTTGAATCCATCCCTTCCTGCTGCTGGAAAATAGCAAAGGTCCTCCAAGGAGCAGCTGAAAAGTTTAATAAAAATAAGTCAGAGCTGTTTAATCTGCTTTTGCAATCTGGCTGCACTTTTTCTAAAAATCATGATTGTTCCTTTGACAAAGTTCAGGGTGAAGTGAGAGCTTTTAGCATGGCCCCCAAAGAGGGAGGAGGAAAAAGCTGCTTGCTGTCTCCCCTTTTGACATGACAAATAAAGGCAAATGTGTGAAGGTATTAGAGCCCCACTACAGAGCAGGAAGAGGAAAACAAATGGCACCACACCATATGCCCGTAATCCCAATTAAAATGCATTCAAATTCATTTGTCTTCTCCTCAGGTTCCCTTTTCCACACCAGTGAACAAGCATGTTTGACAACAGAGTGTGGGAATTTCTAGTTCACTGAGCAGGTTTCCTTTTTCTTTGCCCCTGCATCTACCTGAGGCTGCTGCCCCAAACCCTCACCATATACTCCGAAGCAAGACTTGTCTCCTCTTGCCATACAGCCAGGCATTGTACACCATGCCAGGGACTTCAGGAGAAAGCAAACTGGGAAGCAGCAGACATGGCTTGAGGTAAAGCACTCTCAGTGGCAGAGCTGGGCTTTGTAGGAAATCAAATCTTTTAGGCTCCCTGATGACACTATGCTTAACTTGCTGCCTTTCCCAGGCACACAGCTTCCCTCACTTGAGGAATACATGTGGGGAAACATCTAGCAGGTGAGCGGCTCCTTCTCCCTTCAACAGGCACAGAGTTGCAGGCACGGCCGCCAAGGTGATACCTACTCAGTGCCACTGGCAAGTAGGAGACGGGGAAAATGCTGCAGGGTACTTGGGAGGCTGGAAAATACCTTGGAGTCAGCGAGGTCATGAACACATGAGAGGAAGACTGTGTGGGATGTTCGTTAGAGGCTGAACAGATCGAGAGAGGGAGAGAATGTTAGTGTGGCAAATCAATCTGCAAGCATCAAATTGATTTTAAAAAATGCAAAAGGATGCACTCACCATCATAAAATCGAATAGGAAGAGCAACAAATAAACATGGTCTATGGTTCATAAAACCATGGTCAGATAGATAGCAGAACACTTTTCTCAGGCAGGATATCAGGCAACCTCATTTGCAGCTTTTCACATTTCTACTTTTCACAGTTCTAATACAGAACTAATTACATCCCTCTAAAGGGCCTCCTCTCTCCATCTTCCTACTGACATTAAACTTATTGACTGGACATCTGATCACAGCATTGCTTTGCACTGTCTCTTCCTTCAGACTCTCTTGTTTTCTCGCTTGTACCATCTTTCAGTTCTCAACCAAGAATTCAAAACACTTGCTTGTAACTTCGCAGTCTCCAGGTTTTGGGTTTTACATCCTCCTCCTTGCCAGCCTTTTCAGATCTCCATCCCACTGCTTCCCACACAGAGTACAGCTGCCAGGCTGATGATACAGATGCAGAGATAAAATTCAGTTCTCAAGAGCTGCCTTAGTAAAATGATTTTAACATACAATACCAGACAGTTTTCTCTGCATGCATTTTCTTCATGCTTTTAGGTTCACACCTTGACCTTTGCCTCTTGAGCAGGTGGGGCAACCAATGGCAGGAGCAGGGTGTTATCTGCTGTGCTCACTCGTGCCACAGGAAGGTGCGCAGCTGAGGAAGACACCAAGCAAGTGGCTCAGTAGATGTTTAGTTAAGCAAAGGTCTGCTCTGCAGACTGGTAGGAAACGGGGTCTAATGGACCAGGGCCACTTCTTCCTGTTGCCCCAAGCCTGACTTCTGCCAACACTACAAATCTCCTTAGTCCTGCTTCAAACTCCTCAGTGTCTCATACTGTCCCCATCCACCCTTGCAGTTTTCGGATCTTCTGCCTCCTTTCCCCAGTCTTAGTCTTCATGCTGAGCTAGTCTTGGTCCCACTGTATCTACATTTTGTCTGGCCTGGGTCATTCTCTGTGACAGCTTCCAGTGAGCTGCCTGCCTGTGCCCTCAGAAGGAATGTCTCCTACACCAGTTTGCTCCCATCAGCTGTCCATATGCTTTCTGATGACAGAAGGCCTCCAGGGAAGATCCAAAGACAGGATCACATATTAACTCCTTCTTCAAAAAGGCTGAAAGTTTCTAGATAATTTAATCCTGAAAAGGATACCTAGCATGGAAAATCTCATTCAAACATTGGGAAATTTGTGGGAATGGCCTCTTACGAAGAGAAATGCAGTAAATGAGGGTTATTTGTGGCACTCCTGGTCTGTGGTTGAAATAATTATAAGGGCTCTTGCCCACCACTTTCCTAACCAGGAGTCAGGGCTCCCAAATCGGCTAAGTGAGTCTGTATGTCGAGCCATATTAGTGCTGTATGAACTGTAATATTTACTTCAAATCCTCTTGCAGACACTGTACTGATTCAAACTTGATCCCATAGCTGCTACAAACAATGTAATTATTATACAGCTCGTTATCCCCCAACAGCTGGCAGAAATGAGCTTAGTAATTCATGCACAAGCTTGAAAATATGTCTGCACTTCTGTGTTACCCATCACAACTTCTTAATGGCCACTTGGACAGGCATCTACTGAACAGTATTGGAACTGATGCTTCAGACTGCTCAGAAGAAACGAGCGAACAGGAGGCAGATTCCTCCTGGTGTATGCTGAGGTTATGCGCATGGTCACTTTTTCCTGTGTGACTGTGGAGGCCATGGAGTCTCTGTTGTGTGAGGTAAGCCACGACAGAAATCTGTGAGGAGGCACAGCATTCTGAGGTTGCCTCACACTGCTCAGGGTTTGGCAGGCCCATTGTTTATATATACAACATTAATACAAAATTGATGCTTTTGGGAAACTCCACCCATGTGTGATCTAGAATACTTCCTGATATGCCCAACAAGACTTCAGCCAAGTGCACTAATTGTAGGCTGCAAAATATTTTTTCAGAGGAAAAGGATGGGAGAGAAGTAAGGGTGAAAACATAGAGAGGAAGAGATAAGGAAAGAACTGATGGGCTACAGCAGGATGGACAATATAGGCGGGACAAACAATGAATGCAGAAGGAGTCAGAGATTGTGGGTACGTTTGGGAAAGCTGTTCAACCTAATTATCAGAGGCTGGACTTAGGCAGAATGGGGTTCATATTTGTCTGCTCCCTATCTCTCTCTCTCTGCCCGCATTCAGCTTCTGCTGGCATTGCCTTTTCCACTCACTCCCCTAAAACCTGAACCCCCCTTCTTATTCTTGGAGGTTTCAGGGTCTGGCAGGGCTTACAGCACTGCCTAGGAAATTATACTGGGGCACAACCCTTTCTTTCCCCATTCTTTCTATAGCTCCTGGCCATGCTGTGACAGCAATACAGTCTAATCCTGCTGGTTGCACGAGCCTCTTGGACAATCCACTTTCAGATGTAATGGTTTTCCTGATTGAGAAAATATTAAAACTGAGAGGTATGGAAAAACCAAGATACTCTAATGCTTAAAGAGAATATTAAGATGATGCTTACAGCTATTGTTTGGTAACACCAAGACCAAATAAAATCCAGAGTTTAAATCTCCAGGTCTTCTCAGTGTTGGCCAAATGCTTCTTCTCAGTCACATGCTTTTCAAAGCCAAGTTGACCCAAGTACACAGACACAATTAACATACTGATGAAACTGATGGGCTGAAGGAAAGAATCGTATATGAGAGCCTGGAGTACAGAGGCAGATAAAGCTGCTGCCCACAACATGAGCCCTGAGGTGAAAGAAGTTATCTGCCTTCCCGACCTTGCTTCATCTATTGAGCCTCCAGGACCCTGGGCACACGCCTGTACATGGTCCTGCCCTCAGATAACCCCACATTTAAAGAGAAAAAAACGAAACAACTGGCACCCCGCAGCTGATTCAGACTGACGTGCAGAGAAATATCTCTGGCACCAAGGGAAGATGGAGCAGATAAACCAGGAAGCAGCATTCAAGGCACAAGCAGCTGGCCACTGAGGCAGATTTTTTAAAGTGTATCTCTGTGCCTAAGGTCCCAGGAAGCCACCTCACTTCCATGATTCCAGCAGCTATGAGTGCCCAGAAGATGCTAGAGAGGTTGATGCAGCCTCTGTACCAGAAACTGGCCTGGGAGGAGTGAGTGAAAGAGACAGAGCTGAAGGGCACTGCTAGTACAGAGAAACCACAGTGCAATTAGGCACTTAGAAAATAGGGAGGAGGAGACCAATATTGGCACTAGGTTTCCTGAAAATGCTCAGAAATGAAGCTCAATGTGGTATGAAAATGCTTTAGCTTCCAGGCAGTTTAACCTGAGCAGCTTGTCTGGAAGAGAGGATCTAGAAGAGACCCAGGATGCTCTGGGTCTCCCATGTAACAAACGAACGGACTGGGCTGTGCAAGCTCCTTATTATCAAAGTACTTAATTCTGAACAACCAGAAAAAGCCAGGCAGAGTCAATGTGTATTTCTCCCAAGACCTTTTCCCTCTAATTAAAAGAAAGAAAAAAATATCAAGAAAAGAAGTCAGGAAGAATCACAGGTTCAGTCCAGAGCTGTCCGGGAGCTGTGGAGCCTGGAGATCTGCCAGGCAAGCTGGCAGGAAATCAGGCGGGCTTGTGATGGAAACCTGCCTGTGTTTCATCGGAAGTTCATCCAAACAGAGATGCTGCTGCGAAACATTCTGCTTACAACAAATCAGCATTCTCTGACAAAAACCTGTGCTGTTGGAAACCTCCCAGCCAGTGTTTCTTGTGGCATAATCGTTCCTCAGATAATAAAAAAAGGGAAGAGAGGAACTGGGTGTGTCATAGCTAACATTAATGGGCTACATCATATATAGTTTTTTAAGTGACTCCTTACATGGGCCAAATCTTAAAAATGAGACCTCAGGCATTTCAGTCTGGTTTTTTTCAGCAAGTGCTGAAGGTTCAGCTTTGTTACCTTACAATGTACACAAATGTAAAAGTACTGGTAAGATGCTGGGCGAGGACAGAACGATTTTATTGTATCCATCATTTTTTCATACTGAATAGCATTTTTCAGATATTACAGACTGTTAGTTTTGTATTCCTCCCTGTTCCTCCCAAATCCATTAGACAGAAAAATACGGATAATTCCCTCCCGATACTCAGATTATGTAACAAGAGCACAACTCTCTCACTTTGAAATTACTGACTCAAACATCTTAAGAGAGAAATGTGGAAAACACATACACAACTCAGAATAGCTAAGAACATTTTTCTTTACAAAAGAAAAACAGAAAAAAATGAGGGATATTTCCTCTTTAATGGTTTTGAAGGATACTGGAAACCTTTCTCATTCTAGCTTCTCTTCCAAAGGAGTACCCAAAAGGCTATAGGGTAACGTCTGTGTACAACCTGGGAACTTGGTCCCAAATACTCTTGATTTTCCTAAGTGCCAGAGCCAGAAGTGGGAGGTTCTAGTTCAGACATCTGTGAAATAAATAGCAAAGCACCCATTTAAACTAACCAGAAGCTCAAGTTATAATGGCTATATTTGTTTTCCAGGTACCTTTGAAAGAAAACAGCCATCAGCTGCTTTTAAAATTTTGTTTCTTTGCCCCCCGGTTATGTGAATACAGTGTGCAAGATAAGACATTTTCAGCATGTAACTTCAATCATGTGAGAAGTCCCACTGAGTTCAGGCAGCAACTTCCTATTGAGTCAGCAAGTACTTGTGCCTGTGTGTGATTTTAAGATGACTAATGTCCCTGGCTGTGTCTGCAGCGGTGGGTAGGTACCTTGGGCAGGATGTCCCGCGGCCCCAGCCCCCAGCACACGCCCTGGCTGCATCCTGGCTCTGGGCTGCGACAAGACTGGCGTGCCCACGAGCTTTTTTTTTTTTGAAATGAAATCCCTGTGCCCAGAGCCAGCAAGAAGTGCAGTGTACTTTGTGAGAGTATGCAGCTGGGGTTATCGAGGGGATGACTGCAGGGGCATCTACTCTGTCGCATGGCCAAAAGCCCAGCTTCATGTGCAGTGTTACCCACATGCTGAAAACTCCTTGGTAACTTGGAGTGGTACTATATCAGCCCTGGCTCGAATGAGGCTATCGCAACTTCTCTAATGAACCTCTCACAGTCTTTCAATAATGCAGCTATTTATAGGCTAGGTCTATACTGAATAAATTGCAGAAGCTGCACAAAAGCTCGCAGTGTTTCAGCAATGAAGCTGTAGAGAGACATCAGCACAGACCGAAACCACTCAGTATGGTTACGTACAATCAAATATTATAATCTACTATGCTTTGCCTGATTACACTCACTGCTTAACTGAAAAGTTAATGGCATCTTATTACATTTATAAAATTTCCTTGAAGTGAAAGCTGGTCTTGTGAAGTACAAGAATTTTCAAGTCTCATAATTTAAGAGCTAAGCTCTGCTTTTTCGCAAGATCAATTTTTCGGTGTAGCATCATGTAATTTTAACAGAACACCCCCAGTAATCAGTGCAGAACTTGGACATAGACAGAAACCATCGCCAACCATCTCATCTTTCTCTTTCAAGTTGCTCTTTTTAGGCTCTAGCAAACATCCTGGGTCCTGTGCTCCCATCATGTATCATAGGGTGAGAATATTAATAAAAAGAATGATTAAAAAATGTACGATGTGCTCTCATGAGGAAGAACTGCTGACAGGAGCATTTTGTCCTTCTCAGCACCCAAGCCCATTCATCTTATAGGTTTCTTTTTGACATGTGGAAGTAGCATGAAGCAGCAGGATCCTTTGTGCGTGGCTCACCTGAATCTTTCTTAAAAGAAATCAGAAAGGATTTTACTGCTTTCACCCTTCCAGACTTCTGTCTCTATGACACTTGTTCATAAAGTCCCAATAAACAGCAGACTGCTGCAAACATGCTTCACTTATGAATCTTGTAAATCTTCTGAACCTTATGAAAGAATTGACATTCAATACAGGGTTTGGAGTAAGCACTGTAAGCCTTTGACTTCCACCGCTGTGGCCAGAAAAGGCTTCAGCAACACACTCTAGCACAGAGAGTGTCAGTTCCTGCTACTTTCTCCTAAGATTTTATCTTTCTAAAAGGAGCAGGGATTTCCTCTGGGGATAGGAGGAAGAAAAAAACTTGAGACAGAGGTACTTTTTCATTACAATACAAAGCACAGAAGGATGAAAAAGAGAGCTAATGGCTGTCTTCTCTTACGGCAATTGCTTCCCCTTTAGCAGCTTTGAAGACAAATTGGATCCCTCTGTTTTATCCAGGTCTGTAAGGGCAGAGGCCATAAAGGGACTCACAAGCCTGACTGCTACTCTGAGCTGCAGAATCCTGTATTTAGATGGTACTGAGACCCTCAGCATTTCTTCTCAGCCCACTCCTGCCTCTGCAAGTGCACTGAGCCCACAGATGTCCGGGTCCCTGTTGCAGGTGTGGGGAAACCTCATGAGCCCAGTTGCCAGCAGCCTCAGTAACCCTGTTAATGCCAAAGCTCCTGGGGGATTCCTGAACTAGATGTTCCTGTGCTGGTCTAGACCATCGCTGCTTGCCAGCCGCCTGACTTTTAGATTCAGCCCTCCTCAGGTGAGGGAGTGACTTGAAGGATGAGGTTACGTTAGGCACATGGATCCAAACTGAAGTTCCTGCTCCAGCAGACTCATATGAGCAGCCTAGAAGTTTCCAGAGACCCTTGGATCAAACTACTAAACTATCAAACAGCAGCTCTTCTGACCCTAACACTCCCAGATATTTTTTTCCACTTGTTTTATTCATTTTTGCTTTTAAAGACAGGGAAAACAAAGCGAGGCAAAGTGAAGACCTCAATCTGATTGTGTAGCTTCATGGCAGGAAACATGTGAGTGAAAATAAGCAATTTTCCCACTTTAAGTTGCATTTACAAATACACTGGTGGTACCTTGTCTGGAACTGCTGCCTCTCTTACAGAAGTATTTTGAAAGGGATGACACATTTTGTCTCAGGTGAAGCTCATCAGTAAAGTTCTTTAATACCAATAAATAATCAGAGACCTTATTTTCACGTTATTAAGATGTTTAACTACAATACAAAGTTATAAATATGTTCTGTAACAGGTAATAAATGCAGCTTGTCAATCACTGACTAGTTTTAGAAACTCATTTTTTTCTGCTGGATTTAAAATTGCTGGTGAAATTGATGAGGAGTGTACTCAGCACATCCCTTCAGCTGAGTCAATTCAAATTGCACCTGTTCTTGGATGCAAGTCATAACAAGTGCAACCCATATACATTATAAAGAAAAGGACTTGTATGCATTTTTTCCAATTAACATCTGCCTTTTGGCAAGTCATTAACCTATTTTCTCACAAAGAAACGGCTTCAATTGTGTTACGCATCTGAAGCATGCAAAAGTCCCTGAGGGGGCATTCTGACAAAAACAGATCCTAGACCCAATGTGAACATACATATTCATTAATTGTTTGGGGCAAAGAGTACAGAATTTGATTTTTACAAGTCTTACAAGGTAAACAGGTTACATAAAGCTGTGTCCCTGGAAATACATACACATTGCAGCTACTGTTGCTCAGTAGAAAACTCAGGAGTGGTCTTGTACTGTGATACGGCAATGAAAATAATTCAGCAACACTGTAATGGCTTTGTGCTGGTTTTGGCTGGAATAGAGTTAATTGTCTTCACAGTAGCTACCAAGGGGCGATATTTTGGATTTGTGCTGAAAACAGTGTTGATAATACAGGGGTGTTTTTGTCACTGCTAAGCAGCGCTTATGCAGCATCACGGCCTCTCCTGCTTCTCCCACCGCCCCGCCAGCGAGTGGCTGGGGGTGCACCAGAAACTGGGAGGGGGCACAGCCGGGAAAGCTGGCCCCAGCTGACCAAAGAGATATTCCATAACATATGATGTTATGACACCACACTCAGCAATGAAGAGCTGGGGACAGAAGCAGGAAGGGGGGACACACAACACGTTTGGAGTGATGGCATTTGTCTTCCCAAGTAACCATTATGTGTGCTGGAGCCCTGAGCTCCCGGAGATGGCTGAACCTGCCTGCCCATGGGAAGTAGCAAGTGAATTCCTTCTGTTGCTTTGCTTGCATGCGTGGCTTTTGCTTTACCTGTTAAACTGCCTTTATCTCAGCCCACAGGTTTTCTCATTTTTCACCCGTCTCTCTCCCTCACTCCACCGGGGGGGGGGGGGGGCGGAGGGAGAGAGCAAGCAGCTGCATGGGTCTTAGTTGCTGGCTGGTGTTAAACCATGACAGACTTATAGGAAGAAAAAAACCCTGTTTCGCCTAAAAATAGTACAGCATATTTATTTATGGAAACAAATATAAATAAAGGCAGGAAGTTACATTTCTTGAATCCCTCATGCTACAGGGATCTGTTCAGCTCATCCTAAAATGGCGAGGAGAACCTATTCTACCACAATTTCTCCAATCAGATTAGTTTAATAAAAATTTTAAACTATGGTTTATATTTCTCACCATAAAGATAACCAAATAATGAATTATTATCTTACACATGCAAAAACAAGAAACAACAATCCCCCAAAGACAAGGGAGTTGTTCAGATACATTTGCCTCCAGGAACATTTTCCAAAACCGTAAGTTTATAAAAAATGTTTCAACAGTAGTAAAAAGCAAATACTGAAAATTTTTGGAGAATGTAATGAGTGTTTAAAAAAAAAAAACCAAAAAAAAACCCCCAAAACACACACCAAAAACACCCAGCCTCCAAAAAATAAAAAAGAGAAAACCCAGAACCGAGTTTAGGTTGTCAGGCTGGTCCATAGAGCATAATGGACTATTGGCATAAACTGTCCCTAGTATTTGAAAACCTCTATGTTCAGATCAAAAGAAAAAGTAAAATGCCTTAAGATCCAACATTGCAACATTTAGCCATTCGGTGTCTACAATTGGGTGATAATTAGGAACCTCTAAACATGCTCCCAAAGGAAGTGCGTATTGCCATCCAAAATGAAAAACTGAGAAAAATACCTTTATTGCCTCAACATTGTGCTTTATGTATTACCCAAGATAAAAATTCCATTGAAATTCCACTAAACTTTGATGAGAGTTACAAATAAAATTTAAGACACAGGAGTAACTGGCAGCATTTCTTTCAATTTGTAAGAGCATTTTTGTTTCAAAATGTCTGCAGAAGCACATAAAATGAATTGCTGAGCTACCGCGTAACACTTTGACACATCAGAAATTTGAAGTTGGGTTCCTCCAGAGACAGTCCCCCAGTGATACTGGCAGGAGAGGTTATTCCTGCTGCTGCCTTCTCCCTCTCCCCAACAAACCTCAGGGATCTATTGCACGTCATTGAGACATTAGAGTTATTTTTTTATTATTATTAACAAGTAATTGAGCCATTTTTGCAGTAGCTGGCCTGGATGCTGGAAGCAGCCTTTCTCCAGCAGGGTGGCCTATTTACATTTTGCTGTCAGAGGGATAACTTAGCTTGAAGAAAGCAGGACTGTATGAGGTACACGGTTCAGCTTGTTTAAAACAAGCATGGGTGATTTTCAGTATTTCACTGCCACCTGCAATACAGATATACTTTTCATAATAATTTAATAAGACCCATGCAATTATTTTTTCACGTGGTGCAGAAGCACAACTAAGGCTAAACAGCAGTCATTTTCCTCTAACTCTATAAGGTAATTCAAATTAGTCAAGTCACCATTTATTTACCAGAACACAAACCCTAAAGGCTTCAGATAGTTTAACCAGCCTCTTCACGTGCTTTTAAAGGAAGTTTTTCTATTCTATAGCTTTATTTGAAATTATACAGATGAAGAGAATGAGATAACTATCCCACATCAATGCTCCTTTAAAAGAAAGATCACATTATCTGGATATGTTTCAGGAGAGCCATAACAGCTTGAGGAAAATACCTCCATCATGTTCTCTAGTTATACAGGCATCCCAAGAGCCATGCATGTTGAGTTTTGATATCAACAGACCACCTGAAAGAGTGACAGGAACGTATCTTAATCTTGGAAATGTTACGTCACTTCACCAGATTCACAAACAGCAGAGGAATAAACTGGATTAAGTAGTAAATGCTCCAGATAATAGGTACTGAAAAGGAAGAAGGACTAGTGATAGAAACTAAGGCAGAAAGGAAAATTTCAACAGATTTTATTAAAAAATATGGAAAAGAAATTTCCAGATCTTGTTGATAAATACTCCTGAAAAGCTTAACAAAACCCCCAAAACAATATAGTTTTAGACCATACATATATTCCACTTAAAGAAAACAAGAAATAAGCAAAGGATTTTAATAACTACATGTTTTTGTGTCTTCCAATGGAGCCAAGAAAAGGCAAAAACCACAAGAATATTTGCAAATGCAGAAAGCAAAGTCCACCTGACCTAAAAGACAGTATTTACATAACTATGCATTATATAGCATTAAAACAGTTGCATAATCAAAGGTCAGGCTGTTTACATTGGAATATGTAAGAATCCTTTCACAAAAAAATCTGTGGCTAGGGTGTTGCATAGAAGTAGTTGCATCTAAAATTTTTATGGGACCACTTCTTTGTGATAAAAAGTACTACATAAGACTGAACTGAAATTACATTGAGGTTATTGGTAAAATTCAGAGTTTACCAAGCAAGCGTGGTGACATCTGGCTATCTGAAGGTGATTACTATGACAGAAAATGGAAAATTGTAAAAGAAAAACTGACTACTCATTGCTTTGGCTTGAACTGCAATAGTATTTGCACAGTGAGCTTCTGTACTTAAGCTGAACTCTATTGATGTTAATGAGGTTCAGCCTGGGAAATGGGCTTTAGCTATATACAGTCAGTTACAGAATTGGATTAAAATGCTCCCCCCATTTCAAGTGTCCTATTTTTCAACATACTAAGTGTGAAGTTGCAGAAATGGATGACTACCTAGTTTTGACTGTGGATTTACAACAGGTCTTCTGCAATTGCAATTAAAAAATAATAGGTAGACATAAAGAAGCATAGACATTTTCTATTAAAAGACAAGACCTACAATTGCCTGTCTAAAAATTACATTTTTATTAGAACTAAACCAAAAGCATCATACATTTCAAGGTCTTTCTTGATTTATGGCTTCATTCATTAACTGATGGGGGACATTCCTAGCATGCAAAGCTTGAGCACCTGTAGTCCTTGGAGGATGCAAATCTTTTGTATTTATGATACAGATTTTGCATAATTTTGTTTGGTTCAAATATATTCTTCAGAAGTATGAAGCTGACTTTTATTTTTCTAAATTTGAAAAATGAATTTTGATGGGGATGAGATCAGAAGAAGTGCTCAACTTCAGTCTTGCAGCTGAATTCACACAGGTGCAATCTTATTTTCAAAGTTTAAGTGACTTCATTTTCGTATTTATAACTAAAAGTTTTTACATTGTATCTTCCTGCAATCATCGCTAAAATGTTTAGAAGATAAAGAGTTACTGTTGCTACTTATTGGTAAAATATTTGAGGGTATGTAAGGGACAAAGAAAACCTCTGGCATTTTTAGAGTTAGGGCTAATTAGGTCTTATTTAATTTAGATGCTTGAGAAATGTTGCCTTAGCACAAAGACCATTATTTTCACAATCCTTACCTGAGTTAAGAAACCTCACAGTGCACTTCCATAATAACTGCTATTCACCTAAAATACGTAATTTGTTGCTTAGTCATATTCAAAAATCTTACATTGAAATAAGAATCCTGTAATGTTCAATGAGAATTATCCTACAAACTTAGTTTTGACTGGGCTATACATTATTAAACATATAACCAGAATACCTGTTTTCTACCAATGTTTAAAAACGTGGGGGTTTTTTCTTGTCTTCAGTTTTTATTACATTGCCTTGTTAAGAAAGGTGGATTTTTTATTATAGCAAAATTCAATGAAGTAACATTTATTTTTCCTCGTGAATATATGAAACATATTCATCAATACATATTGTTTTCATCTTTTATTCTTCCTGTCTTCCCTGAAGTAACATTTTTTGCTGATTTTCTAAGCATTCTTTCAATTTATCTTCAGTCAAAGTCAGACGTTGTTCCAGGATTGAAATAGTCTGTGTGAAAAGGACGGTAATTTCAATTTGGTTTTATATTACTCACACAGTATCATAAAAGTGTACAACACAGTAACATAAGAAAAATCACCTTAAATCAACAGGAAAAAATATCCTAAAGATGACTTTTCCTTAGCTATTCCACTATTTATAACTGTATTTAAAAATAGTGGCTTTGCATCTATGGAGATTGTCTAAAGGTTTAAAATTGTTTTCACAAAATATTTTCTCTGAGAGAGAAATACATCCTTGCATATATAAATTACTCTGAAACACTATTTGAAAGCTGCATCCATATTTCAGTAGAAAAACAGCCATCACTGGTGACCCTAAATGATGTATTCCAAAATCCTAAAAGAAACTTCTAAGGCATAAAAAAAAAAAAAAAGGAAGTGAGAAAAAACCCCACTATTAAAAGGCATTCTCCAAGAGATTACCTTAATCAGAAAAGGTAGGTTTCTGGACACAGACTGGCAGTTTCTTTTTAATCCAATTTACAACACAAGTAATTTTCAACTGATGGCTTCACTCCATATTTCCCAAAACTTGTTTGAGTTAACATATTTATTGCAAAAGAGTGCAGAATAAAAACCTTAGCCACTCCCTTTTGATTTGGTTTAATGCAGATGTATTACAGACAGAGTAGTTTCTTAAAACATAGATCGGCTAAATCTGGATTACTAAAAAAGAAGTATTGAGCGTTTGCAAACAAGTGACTCAGCCACTGACTGAGACTACTAGTTTGCAGTTTCATTGACACTGGGAATTATTCCACTACGTAGATTCCTATCTAAGCCAGCCAACACCTTGAACACTAAGTCTGAAAAGGGATTTAATGGTACACTGCCAATTGACTTTGCTCATCCCCTCCTAATGCGTGACTATTCAAGCTGGAATCTGACAATGTCTGCTAAACAACTGGTTTCTGGCAAATCTATGCTGGATCCCACTATTGAAAAATGTTGAATTTTCCTCCAGAGTTAAAAATCCAACAATAATCTTTACGATTCTGTAGCTGGAAGCTTTCACTTTAGCAAACACAATACACGTGATCAATATTTACTGAAAGAAAAAAGTTGTAGAGTCACGTGACTATACAACTATTCAAAATAACCCATAGATTTTAACATTCCGATTTATGAACACAGTTCCTCAGTTTTTTGCCCATTGACTGCATTATCATTTTCTACTGCAAGTGTTATCTGTTATTGTACACTTACTAGAGTTAAAACATCCAGCTGCTCCACAATGTGCTCCAAAGCATTACCCAGGGAGGAGGAGATGCCTGTTTGCTTGTCTGCATTATACACAGCTGATTCGCTCGCATTCTCTGACTTCCTTTTTGAACTTGTTGCCAAGACAGAAGCAGAGGGATACCGCAGATCTCCACTGCTGACATCATCCTTGAATACAGAAACAGCGTTTGAAGACTCAGTTGCCTTTGTCTTCATTTAATTAGAACCATACAAGACGACAGGTAGAAAAGTGTGGCTTTTAATTTTTAAAAGTATCTATTTACACATATATGCACATACACAAGGGCCTTCAGATTTGCTTCTCGTAGCGGGTCTGATTCATAACACTTCTGACCTAAGAGAGAATTTCAGCTGTGATGGATAAGGCAATAAGAAAAAGTTCAACAGTCTTTAGGTACATTTTAGGTACATATGATGGAGGAACTACATGCTGTACTACTAGAGCTTGAACTAAGGCTTGAATTAATACTATGGCTGACGGGAGTCTTCTTCAAAAAGATAGCTCTGGTTCACAAAGGAATTCATTCACAGCAGTCATATGGATGAAAAACCCATATGTGACTAGATGATCACAAGGGTTCCTTTCAGCTTCATAGCATGAAACCTTTGTTTAGCATGAATTAACATCTTCTTTCATAATAATAATAGAAAAGTAGGTTTTAGTTGTTTATTCAGTGGCATTACATTTTGAGAAACTGATTCCCTCAGAAAAATAGCAGAAGGAAACAACAGAAAAGACTCACATAATGCAAAGCTAAGGGAGAAATAACTTGGATATACAGACATTGCTCCAGGGTAAGCGAGAGAGCAAGATCTTCCCAGTCACTTCTGGTTTTGTCTGTGATGTTCTTAATGGCACTTTTGAGTCATGAAAGGTTAAATAATCACTAATTCATCAGAAGGTCCTTCACAACAACTTTACTTGACTTATTAATGAGTTTTTAAGATTTCTTTGAAAACCTCTTACACCTTCAGATAGTTTTAGTTTATTTTTACAATAAACTGTAGCAGTCAAGTTTTATGAGCTCTAACTATATTTCCAATATCCACAACATTTAAAAAATAAAACTTTTAAATGGTTACAGTTTAATGGTTTCTCTGAAATTTATTGATAGCTAATGAAAATATCTATCAGCAATGCAAAGGAGAAATTTCAGTCTTACCTGATGTGTTTAAAATACACAATGTTTGTACCCACAACATATTGATGTTGTAAAGCCAAACAGATTTTTAAAAGAAATAGTCTTAAAATCCTTGTCAGCCATTAAAAAACAAATCTCCTAAGTCTATAAAATAATCTTGTAGGATGTAAATTGCTAGGCAGTATTAGTGGCAAACCTTTACAGGATTACCTAGGCATGTTGATGAGTTTCCATCAAAAATTATTTGTGTAGCTGACCCTGCCTTTGCATCTGGTAGGATCAGAGCCTGATGGATGAAATACTACTACTACTATGATAATGTCATAATTTTAAATATAAGCAATACTAAATCATATCAATATTATCAGAAACTTATACTGCTGCATTATCCACAATACTGTTTCTGTGTCTTCAGTGCCATCCTGCACAGTCCTGACCAACTAACATGCTCTGTCTGTGGACTCACTGTTGCTGATTCTCCAAAACCTTTTCTTCCCTTAGTGCTGGCGTTGTGCTGTCTACATCAATGAGAGAACTAAACAAGAGACAGGTTGTGTTCACCATCTATCTGGAAGGGCTTTTCTTTTTACTAGCAAAGCACAAGAGCAAAACAGAAATGCCACACACAAAGTCAGTAGAAGGCTGTGGGTCTAGGCATGGGAACGGCCAAAAGCAGAGACTGTGGTGGGGTAAGAAGTTTTCGTACCTTAGGAAGAGGAGGGCAAAGAAGAAAGTCTCACCACCCTCTCTGGGTTAAAAGCTCCATCATACACTTAAGTTCTGCCAGGACATGTCTCAGCCCCTAAGCAAGAACCCATGAAGTGCAGAGCATGGGGCTGATAGGGATAGAGAGACATACCCATGCATATACATCAGACCTTAACTTACAACACTACTAAACCACATGGAACTCTCCTAAAGGTTTGATAGTAGCATCGTGTTTGGTGATATGTCACTTTCATTTATTTCATCATGATGAAAGAAACAGATAAATAAATTAGAAGGTACCTCTAGTTCTCTTTCAGCCCTCTTTTCCGTGCTTGGTAACTGATTTATGCAAATGAACTAAGCATGTCAAGTAATAAAGGACAGATGCAAGTAATGCCGAAATCCAGTGATCTGTATTGATACTGGGATGTGTCAAAAAATAAAAATATGCTAGACATCAAACTACAGATTTCGAACATTAAACATCCAAGACTATTCCATGGAATGTTCTAATGGTTACATTTGCGTTGGACTATAGAGAACTGGCCTTCTCTGTTTAAGGCTTAAACAGCCTTAAACTCATGGCTCATAGTGCAATGCTTTGTCAGCCAGGCTGTTCCCTTTTAAAGGTATGAAACTGGAAGAAAGGGTACTCTTCCCAGCCATGCTGTTCAAGTTTTGTCACTGATCAGCAGAAAACAACTTTAGTTCAGTGGTTAGGATGCTCAGTCAGGAGCAGGTAGGTCCTGTTCCCATGAGAGACTTTGTATTTGACATATAAGGGGATGGAATGAAAAAAAACTCCATAGAGGAAAGAACTGGAACCCAGAACTTCCCCACTGCTAACTAGATGGTTAAATTACATCTTCCTTTCCAACACCATGAATTTCAATTTCTTCTCAATATAAAAATTCTGTGATGTCAACTTCAAATTATTCTAAAGAAGCGTACATTGTGATGGAGTCATTTGTTAGCACAAAATGAGAGAGAATACAAAAGGTTTGATCTTTGGACAAGGTAGGCAGAAAATGAATTTCCCATTTAATTTTATTTTGCTTTAGCTCCTTGCTCTTAAGTGTTAGAATTCCTCAAAAGAAAGCGTTCCAAGTATCTCGGAATATTCTGGCTCACAATGTATCCCACGTACTTTTAGGTGAGCATGAAGTATACAGCATTACTGCACCTTAAGACTGCCCATATCTTCCCTTTGCAGATTTTGTTGTATGAGATACCAGTAACTCAGTCCTAGAAGAGCTCAGATTCACTGTGTTATTTCTGACTTACCAAGTTTTATCTGAGGTCCTTGGGAAACAGGATTAATGGAGGCTTTTTGGCACACTTACTAAATTACAAGATGGGGAGAGTCTCAAATGCTGATTAACTTGGAAAAGATTAGGTTCAATTTGGCATTCAAGCGTTAAAGAAAAAATATTGCCATACATTAAAGAATTCCTGCTATACAACCAGTCATGCTATGAAGAACATCCTTGTATTTAACTACAACAGGAGTGTCAGAATAGACTTCTTAGTGGGACTTCTACAGACAGTGAGATTACAGAAACCTTGCTTCTGTCTGTAAATCTTGCCTGCTTGCCCAGAACCTTCCAAACCTCAACCACGATTACCTAAATTTGATAGAGAGGTAGAGGGCTCACTGATTAAGTTGCAACGAATTTCAGGAAAACTGGAGGCAGGGTAAGTCAGACACATTGCAGGAAGGACAGGTAGAACTCGAGCATTATATATTCTTCATGGCAGCAGTAAACCTGCCTGGTTATCACATGCCCTATGAAACCTAGGCAGCTGATGAAGGAAAAGTGTCAGTGAAAAACAGCAAGATGGTGCAGGAACAATTTGTAAAGCTTACGCAAATATTCTTTGTAGACACATGTATGTTTCCTCTGAAAATTTTGGCACCTTTTGCTGATTTTAATCAAGCCTCGTGAAGAGGTAGGGGTCTTAGAAGTAACTAAGTTCCTGAAAGCTTCAGGAAACCATTTGCCAGAGCTTCCTACCTGAGGTTAATGCAGCTCTACAAGTTCACAGTCCTTAGTTCTGAAGGAGAATAAGGATGTGAATTCCAAAAAGTGTGAGAAAGACCCAGGCTGGAACCCATGTCGTCCCAGACACCAGTATCAATAAGCTCATTGGAAATAAACCTAGTGTGATTTGTCTAATGTTAACAAAGCTACTTGTACTAATGTTTTGAGAAGTACATTCATTTTCTTGCTGTTTGAATGATACAAGTGATTAAATAACACAGCCAAAACAGATGTAACTGTAAACTTCAGCTGATATTCTTGCTTAAAGTCATGCTTTGCATGTTCAGTGTCCTAAGGATAAACTATGATTTCTCAAGTACTTAAAAATAATAAAAAATAGAATTAATATTCAATAGCACTCAAATTAAAAAAAACAAAACAAAACTGTCTATGATTTGAAGTATTAG
This sequence comes from Falco cherrug, assembly GCF_023634085.1. NCBI lineage: Eukaryota > Metazoa > Chordata > Aves > Falconiformes > Falconidae > Falco > Falco cherrug. The sequence goes on from NC_073701.1 coordinate 42,932,897, forward strand.
GATTTAAAATTCATTTAAATTAATGGAGCAGGAGAGAAAAACCATCTGAGGTTATTAGACATTGACAAGTTCTTCTACACCCAGTTCTCTGAGGTTGGTGTTTCTCAGTTTCTTTTCAAACAAGCCTACTGTACTTCAGACTGAAAATACGGATTTCAGTTTAAGTTCCCACAAAGTGATTACACATTTTGCTATTAAAGCCAAACTAAATAGATTCTTCTAACCCAAGGAGGAAAACTGTCAATCCAGGTAAACAGAGCAAATGTTAAGCTACTAAAAAGTCTCACCATTTTTTCCTTACAGTAAATTGATCCAAAACCCGATGTATCAGACAAATAGGCTGTGAAAAATGTTTTGTGGCTCAGTAAATTGCCACCAACATTGCCAAGTCAGAGTACTGGAAAAGTCTTCTTGTAAGTTAGTGGGTTAAGCAGGAAATTGAGATTCTTCTGTCATACCACAGGGATAATGAGACACAAAAGTGCTTATATAAATAAAGCAGGGGCCTTGATGGTTGTCAAATCTGAAAGGATTAAATACAGATAAGCAAATCATTGAACTTTCAAAATTAGTAAGAGAGAAATGAAACGAGACAGTTTCAAATTTTCAACATAAGTTGTGCCAAAATGGTTGTTATTTTTATCATGTTCTGGAAATTTGTAGCGATTTTTAAATGTTGGACAGCAAATATGCTGCTGTATCCTTAAGGTGCCTGCTTTATATTTTAACCTTTCCTGGTATCTAAATTTACAATCTCCTCCAGCTCAGTGAAGGCTCCAGAACTGTTTAAATCTAATGCAAAATTCAAATGCCAAAACCTTGTTATAAAGGAGTGAGACTAGTCTCAGTAGATTTCCTTTACTTTTTGATACCGATCAGTTCACGTCCACCACTTCCATTCTCCATAATCTTTTTAATAAAAGTTCTTTTTGAAGAAACTTGTTTTATTCAATAGCCTATTTTACATAGTGTTTCAAGAACTAGATGTTCCCTTTCCTTCAAATCAGCCCCTTTCTAAAGTTCTTTAAATACTACCAATTCGTAAACAATCCTACATGTTGCCAGCAATGTAGTAAAAGTGCCTCATAATTTAAAAAATCCCAAACTATTCTGAGAGACTTCAGAGCTATAGCTTATTCTGAGAAAATAAATTTGAATAAGCCAATCAATTTTAAATTGTTACTTCTGAGCAAAGCTAAAAAGAAAATTAAAATGTATACAGTGTTCACAGCCTGTTAGTAATAAAATGGACTTACATTTGCGCAACTTGATAGGAGTTACAAAGAAGGAGAAGGAACAGATTTAATAAATCAATAGGAAGCTATTACCATGACATTACCAAGCGGATGTTCAGTAGAAAATTAAATTTAGCTTATAAATGATGTCACAAACAGCAAACCATAATTGCTCATCTTAGTTTTCTGTCAAGCAAAATAACCAAAACTCTGTGGGTGGTACCTAACCAATTTGTGAAAAATCCTTACACATAACCTTATCACCTCTGCCTATTCCCAAATGTTTTCCCATTAAATATTCACAGATCAGATAGAAACAAACACTGTATCCCAGCGTCCCTTCGCTTCATGATGTATAAGGATAGAATCTGAGCAAAATGCATCCATATATAAAGATGCCCCAGTAGTTTTATTTATAGAGGAAAAAAAAATCCCTCAAGGAAAAAAATATGAAAACACACAAGTCTTTTTCACTTGATCATTAGCCTTCAATCTTCTAAGAGTTTCAAATTCAGAAAATATAGACAACAGCTTCCAAATGAATATCTTAATGATCTTATAATTAAGATGGGCTTATATGAAAAAGTGACATTGTTAAGCTTTCTAATGAGTCACAAAAATTGGCATGGTCTGCTTTTTAAAAATAATCCTTTAAATTTTGAACACATGGTACGTTTGCCTACTAATACTAAAACATTTCTGATACTGTGATTAAAACAACTACACACAATTAGTCATAAGTAGGGCATTAAGCTGAAGCAGACCAAAGAGCAAATGCATAACAGAGTAGTCTCCCACCTTACCAGACCTTGATTTCCTGTGTTTTTTGGTTATTCAAAATCATCGGAGGTTTCTCAGGAGAAGTAACAGTACTGTCATTATCAGTGCTTTTCCTTCCATCTTGTGAGCCTACCCTCGAATGGAAATGGTTCACTGCGCATATGCTAAATTGAACTGTTTGGGAGATGTTTTTTTCTGGTTTTTTGTTGTTTTTTTTAAGGCCATAATTATTCACAGATTACTTCTATTGCTTTGAGATAATTTTTTTTCAGTCAATAAGTGATCCACATAAAACAGAGCTCTCTGATCTATTAGGCCGACACTGAGTATGTTAAATTACAATCTGTTTTATCAGTTTCTACTGCAGAAAACTTCCCTGTAGTTTCAGCTGATGACAGCACTCTTCATTTCCTCTCCTCTCGCACGCATATGAATCAGGACAGAAAAAACCTGCCATGTGCCAAACTGCAGCTTTCTGCCCCTTGCTATCTGATGAGGTACTTCTGGTATAATTTATTTGCAAGCTTTAATCAAAGTTTTGCACTCAAGCAGCAAAATACAGATAAACTATGCAGCACACCTAAAAATAAAAGTTCTACTAAGCTTTTCTAGCTTGAACAGACTTCTTTCATAAAAAATCATAACAGAATTTCACACTTAATTCAAAGTCTTTCACGGCTTCTTACACATCTCAGTTGTCTTTAGCTCTTAAAAGAATGCCCAAGCTAAAACCCAAAATTGAAAGCACTTAATGTAAGTGCACTTCATCCAATCTGACAAGGAAACATTCAGTCTCCTCCTCTCTGACACAGGTATCATCACTGTAAGGTAGCACATCCTTCGGTACCGCCACAAGTAGTGGTATCAAGGCGCAAACACAGCTGACACACCAAGCCAGACTATGCGACTGTATTCCTTAGCAAAACAGGCATTTTCACCTAAAATGGAATAGCACTTTAAGTCCTGAAAACAACAAATTCAACCTGAAGCCAAGTTAATAGAAGTCACGAGGCCAGGATAGTACAATGAAAACTACTTGCTAATATAGTTTATTTTGTTTGTTTGTGGTTTTTTGTTGTTGTTGTTGTTTTTTTAATATCAGTACAAAATTAGCTGAAATCCTGATGCACTTACAGCTATCATCTGTTTAATCAATCAGGATTACAGCTACGATAAATTTAGCATTGCCGTGATAGCATGAAATAATAAACCCCTTCTGTTCACAGGCACATCTCAAGATATCCTGAATAGATAGTTTTACATAAAGAAATTATATCATAATTTAAAAGTGTTCTTTCACACACATAATGAGAAACTGGTTACATGGTTTTGTAATGTCAGCTTTTCCCCAGATTGCTGCTGCTGGTCTCAGAAAACACTGTAAAACAGTGCACATTCAATGCACTGTTTTGCAATTTGATTTGTACAGAATCTAATACAGAACCAAAAAATTTTGTCTATATTCCATTCATATCAAGAGAACACAGAAAAAGAATGAAAAATAAGCTTTGTTTTCTCCAAGAAATATAAAAATTAATTATATTTCCCCAATTAAAATCTCAGAGAGGTCCACAAATATTTAAGTGCATCCAGACAGAAACAAATAATATTTCTGAAATATGTTTCTAAACTCTTAGATCAGTAATACCTATGCTTTACTTAAAACCAGATAAAAATAAAAACCTGGGGGTTTTAATTTGCTCATTGATATTAATTCCTACCATCAATAGTTCTCTACACAGAGTCTGATTCAGTAAAGGGATCCGCAAACCCCAAATACCTATGCTGTGTCTCCACTGGATTTAGATAAACCTAACCCTTAAAATGAAAAACAGTACCTAAATACAGTAGTTATACAGCTTGTAAAGGAAGAAAAAACCCACAGCACCCTCAAACATTTCTAATCAAATCACTACATTTTAAGAATTTAGAGAAAACCGAGGATTTCCCGCCACAAAACAAGCAATACTGCTGAAAAGTTAATAAATAAAAAAATTAATGTCCTGAGCATGCAACATAAACTAGATAGAAATCAGCAGAGGTTCAATTTCCAAACATGAGAAATTCCTTCCCAGGAAGTCAATTCTAAATATAACACTTCAGAAAGACCACATTCAAACACTTTCATAAATTATAGAAATACTTGCACCACAGGCACTAAAAATAAAAATATGTACCGTATGGAAAAGGTAAAGGAAGGTAATAAATGATCTTCAGTATATCTTCAGCTTCAGCAAGAAGCTTTGTAAAGCTGAGGACAGATAAAGAGGAAAGCATAGAAACATCCCCACTATTTAAAATTACAGAATAAAGTAAGCAATTTTAATTTAGGCAAATTACTTTGGATTGCATGTGTGCACATCTATGGGAACATCTTATAGCTAAAATCAATGCTAAAGTTTCAAGTGATGACTTCTTTTTACCCATATAGAGGCCTAATAAAAATTGTACTACATACTCTGCTTGAGCTTCTTATCCATACTAGGGCAGAGAAAAGCTGAAGGCGGGCAGGAGGATTACTTGTAAGAGAAACTGGAAACGTAATGAAACAGACACAAGAAACAAAATAGTAACAACAAGTAAATAACCCTACATGGACAAGGCCTCCTTTCTAATACTATAAATAGAATATTCTGCTATATTTGATACTACAAATGCTAATGAATAAAACCAGAAGTAAACAAAGCCCTAGGAATTCCCTAGCATGTGGGCAAACACCCTAAACTCCAAGTAGTAGATTGTGGAGTTTCACAGAAGGCATCAAATACCTGGAGGGAAGGAGGCAGGTTTACCTCGGAGCATGACTGAGAGCACAGCATCCTCACCAGGAACACATCTACTCAGAGAAATGACAGCCATTGCCCTGGATTGCCTGCTCATGACTTCTGTCCTCTTTCTGCTACTTAAGAAACTGACTGAAAGTCTCTGTTTTAGACCTGCTAGCTAAGTAAGTGTAACTGAATTTTACAAAGAAACAATACAGTATGATGTATTGTGCAGAATCTTAAGAAAAATATTATATATATATATATATATATATAAAAAAGGGCTAGCACTTTCTTTATCTCATTCAAATGGCTGGCAAAGTCATTTAGTATGTTCATTGGTATTGTTCAAAATGAATTTACAAAGAAAAGAGATTGGTCGACAAACTCAAAAGAATTTCTCTTTCTTGAACGCATGTTTACCCCTAGGAAAACCAAACCAAAGCCATTTTTCCTAAGTTGAACTTTTAAAATTAAGCCATATACTTTACAATATGCAATTGATTTCTCTTAGATAAGTGTCACTTATACTTAACCCATTGTGGCAAAACTAATCTTGATCAAGTTATAGCATATGTAAATGAGAAGAGCTAAAGGAACACCTATCTTAAACCCCACCTCTCAATAAGAATGAACAAAAAATTACTGAAAACAAAATCCTGAAAAGACAGACTCTGCCAGGACAAGAAGGACCGAAGAATGTGATTAACCTCTTCCTAAACACTGCAGAAAGCTGAGAAGAGCTGCAGTCCCTGTGCTGCAGACTCCACAGAGCAGGGGTCTGGTGCTTCACAAGGGTGGGAGGTGACTGCGCAGGAGAACCAGTGCAGAGCTGACTACGCTGCAGAGCCTGCCTTCACACACATATACACACACTACCTTAGCAGAGACCCCTGATGTAGAATGAGCACGTAAGATCTGTCTGTCAGCCCAGATACACGTAAGTATATACTCATATACTCACACATCCACGCACAACCTTCTTTCAAAGTTACAGGCAGAATCATCATCGTCAGAAGCTCCTTTCTGTCGGCACAGCTGCACCTGTACCAATGGTTTTTGTCAGGGTAACAGTGTCAGTGCTGTGGTATGAGTTTGGGGTTTTTTGGTGGTTGGGTTTTTTTGGGGTTTTGGTGGGGTTTTTCTGGTACTTCGTACCAGCATAACTCATGTCAACAAAAGATTCTTGAATAAACAAACGTAGCTTGCCTCCTGTTAGGGAATGCTAGGAGGTACAGGATGTCCATACAAAGATTTCACACAGAAATCTTCTCTTGTTAGCTGAGACCTGGTAGCTTTGACTTCCCTTCCAAGCAGGGTTAAAACCAGGAGAGTATACCACTTGACCACCCAGTTATCAACAACACCACTGGGTTTTTACTCCTACTAAGTTAACAATCCAGCACAGCAGAGTGCAAAGTTAAATCCAACAGGGCCAGCACAAATGCTTGAAGGCTTTGCCAAAAAGCCAGATGCTAATATTGGGGGGGGGAAGAAAAAAAAAGTGCCCAGTATTCCACAGTTTGCAACTGAAATCCCGTGACTATAGCCAGGAAAAAAATATCTTGCTATGTAATAGAGGAACAGTGCTCCTCAGCATTTGACCAAGCCTTTTGTTAATAAAATGTTATACCTATAATGGATGATAAAGAAGTTTTGACAAGGACATTAAATACTTTAACAATAGGGTCACAGAAAACTCCCATAAGGATAAAATGAAGCCTCAAAATTTTCCTTGAAAAGCCGAACTTATATGCATTTGTTAGGTGTCATTTAATACCTGGAGAAAGAAGCAAAAGTCTACACTGAGCTGTTTCAGTGTTCAACGTTAGTAATAAGCTGAAGGTTTGGACAAGCTGTCCAATTTGTCCACATGAAAACAATACTCAGTGTTGCTGAGCTAAGTTCAGAGGTGGGATTTGCAAAAATTGCTTCAGCAGCACTAGCGTAACTTTGTATTTAAGTCAGTTGAGTTTTACAGTTTACTGTGATAGGAATCAAATTAGGGTACTGCAGAAACTGAGAAATTTGAGAATTGCATACAAATATCCAAGAAACATTTACTTTGGAGCGGTCTGACATGCCTGTTACACTCTTGAAAAATCATTTATTTTAATTAGTGTTCTATTACAAACTTCTGTCAAAATACACACATTATTCAGCACCAATTAAATGCTAAATGTGTTGGTACAGAAGACTGGTAGGTAGATAGGTTCTCCTTGGCTGTATTAAAAAAGGAATTCAACAACTATAAAAATTACAGTTAAAGCATTAAGGTTGCCAATAATAGGTTTATTTTGAAATGCTGCATAATTTTCTCCCACTGTTGGGTTGTGACAGTTGGAACTTTGAGGAAACTAAAATAAACACCTTACTGATTTAAGAATATGTTCTGCAGTTCTGCCAGTTCATTAAAATCAGAATTCAATTAAAAAAACCCCAAACCTCTCTGTGGTAAGCTGAGAGAGTGGGTTTCATTGCTCAAGCAATTCATTAGGTACCAGGCTTATCTTCTCCCTGTTTGACACTTGGTATTTGTATTTTAGCCAATTTCTTCCTACCTAAAGTCACAAAAATTAACAAACCATCTGAAGTGACTAACTGTCAGCACGGGATAAGCGGCAACACAACTCTGACTGAATCGGGGTGGTCATTACAGGGGGAAGGGTAGGAATGATGGCTGACTCCGTGAGTTACAATTCCAAGAACATTTGTTATTCTTACATTTCACAGGAACATACCACTAGAAAAGATCTTGACAACTGAATTCTGTCCTCAGGTACGAGGAGATTGCATCTACACTATTCTCATTAAATAATCCCTTACTTTGGAACTGACAACATCTCCTATGGTGAATTTCTTTTATGACTATTTATTTAATTTTAAAAAGCATAAATATGGACAATGCTTAGTTTATACAGATTATTTTCTAGTGAAGTAAAAGCACAAAACTATCCCACTTCTGCCTCAACAGATGCTCTTTGTATCACAATGGTCACATCCAAAATCCTGTTGACTTTTGTTAAAATATAGATAAATAAATTAAAAGAATAGCCAGCTAAAATGTAGGGGTTTGCTCTCCACTTCTGCAAATGATGCTGGGACAAAGCCCGCCTTTTCCTTAGTTCTTTGTGTGTGAATGTCTTACAGATTAAGATGCTGATTCACATTATTAGAGATGTGAGATGCCCATCTACATTGCAGTCAGCTTTTTCCTCCCGGCCAACCAAAAAGATGATGGGGGGAAAATAAAAATGTAGTACAAACTCCTGCCTCTCTCAGCAGCAAAATGCTGAGGCAACACCTTGAGAAAGCTCTCCCTCATGATTCTTAACAGGATTCCTTCACCACAAAGCTGCAGAGAGGCAGCTGGAGAACACAGCAGAAGGGAAGGAACATGGTCTAGTGTCCACAATTTACAGCTTCATGTTGCACATCCAGTTGCTGTCACACCTTATTACCCTTTCTAGGTACAAGAAAAAACCTCCACTTACAGTGTCCCCTGTAACAGTCCTCTGTTAGTGATGCTTACATGACCAGAAAAGCTGAGGTACAAGCCAATACACAACTCACAAGAAACAAAACCAGTGCTAACTCCTTCATTCAACAAGGTATAGCATCTTTTGCACAGAAGAGGTTCTGAAGAACAGGCTCACTGTGAATTGCCACCTCTTTCCATTTAATGTATGTAAGTAGAAAATTTTAATGTAATTTACGATTTTTTTAAAAAAATAGCATAACATCACATAGGCAGTAAAAAAAAATATAAAGAAATATCTCCTTAGAATATAAGGATATATACAAAAGACTATATATATATACACACACACACACACACACACACACACACTTCTGTATCTGTATTTTATATATACAATATATAACATTTTTCATGGATATTCTCCATGTATACATGTATATACACACACATGTAAAACACCTTACAAACTCTTACTACCTTTAGAACAAAAATAAACTAAAGCTCTGTCCCCTATAACATACAAAGTTTTAAAAATGTGTGTATATATCTATATTAGGAAAATACATGGAAAACACTAAATAAAGCGTTTACCATTTGATGATAAACATTAAATTCCACTGGTTGCAGTGTATTATTTTATTCATACATCCAACCAGGTTTAATTAATTTGTTAAACACCCATGAAATTCTTCTGCATACATTCCATATCCACTTATGTTTGCTGCTATATTATTAGCACTTGTATTAGTACTTACGGTGTCTTTGGGTTTTTTTTGGTTTTTGTTTCTTTGTTTTGAACAGCCAAACTTAAAACATTGATTAACATTAATATTCTCTACATGTTCAAAATGGGGAAAAAACATAACACAATTATATATACTAAGTCATCATTTAACTGGCTCACCTTCCTATTGCTCTAGCATACAAAGAAGTGTCTTGGGATTACATTTGTATTAGTGGCATCCAGATCAGAACCTTCACAGTCTAAAACAGTATTCAATAGATTGTTTTTACACTGTCTACACAATTTAGTATATTCTTGTATGATTGCTGTATCAAAGGCCTTACAAAAGAAAAAAATCTACATTATGAATTATTTCTTTTTGGTGTAAAGAAATATCCTTTTAATGTGACTAAACACACTGGCAGCCAAAACAGGAGCATCAGTATGTCCCACAAGCAGGATGGAAAGCCATTTGTACATGTACAAATGGAGTTGAAGCGCAGGGGTAGAGCACACTCATGTCAGTATATCTCACATCTGTTCTGGAAAACTGGTTCTCTGGTTAGATCAGGACAAAGAGAAACAGGAAATTTTTTTCTCTTCCAGCTTGCCATTTCTGTGGCGCTGAGGTCTGATGCTTTACCAAGCAACAGAACAGAAATTTTGTTAAGAATCACCATGGATTCAAATTAAAGCCCTCTTGCTCTGTAATGATGACTAAATTGCAGTCTCTCTACAACTTCACTAGTTTTAGAAAAAAACCTCCCTTATCTGTACTAGTGCTATGATCTTTTAAAACTTCTGAAAGGAAGATTACTTTGCTAGTTTATTATCACCAGCAGCAGCCTGGTGATTGCAAGAATTTACAGAGCTATGTGTCCCTGCAAGGTACAAAAGGATGTATTGTTTCCCATACTCAAATGAAAACACAGCATCACTGGTACTCCCTGTCATATATGTCCTTGAGTCTTAAGGAAAATAATTTCTAACAATAATAATGGACAATATTAACACAAATCTTTTCTAGAGATCAATCAAGTTAAGCACCTAACACATATAAAATACTTTTGCTAAGAACAGCAGCTCAGACTGAAATGTACTTGCGCTCACTTGTGCTCAAGGCCATGTAGCATTTTCTTTGAAAGCAAAGCACATTTCTCTAAACAGTTTTGTTGTTAGAGTTGTTTTGGGTTAGAGTTGGATTAGGGATGTAACTGAGTTGAAATAAAGATATATAAATAATATTTAAATACTTCACTAAATTAGCATTAATGAAAATCTGCATTAACTACTATCCACTGGGGTATAAATAAGAAAGATAAATACAACTATGCTAAAATGCACGTAAAACAGTATATCATACTGTTACATCCCCTTTATTAATTTCATTTAATTAAGGTTGACACTGTGCTTGCAACTGCATAGAAGAACTAAACAACACATACTCAACTGCACAAATTCAGTTACATCAGGCAGTGGTCTAGTCAAGATGTGGAGATGCCACACGCAGTGGGATATGGAAGAAGGCATGTCCCTACCCCGTGCCGCACTCCATACTTGATGTTAATATGACAATAAAAATGAAAGCAGTTGGCACTATAATCCCAGATCAACAGCTGGCATTCCAGTCCTAAATGCCAAATTCCTGTTGGGGATTTAGAGCCTTCACAGATAAAATATACTGTTGCTTTTTACAACTGTAAAAGGCAGAATAATACAAATGACCGCAAATTAGAAGTGATAAAACACACTTGATCAGGATAATTGAAGGCCTCAGCAAAAATTCTACAGCCATTAGAATCAGGAGCAATAAAAAGGGCATTTAAGCCCTCTTTCCTAAGGAAACAATGCTGAGACTATAATTTCTGTCTGCTTGTCCCTACACCTCACTTAATTTTTGAACTTGTTGCAGAAAGGTCTGATGGAGGAAGAGATATCCTAGAGGGAGCTGATTTCATATAGTTTCCTGACAATAGATTACCAGCTAAAGGAGTGAAATCAGTAAGTACTCCCACTGGGAGAAATGCTCTGGCATAAGTTTATATATTATTGGAGACCAGAGAATGCATATGAGAGAAACAGAACTTATAATTGCCTCAAAGCAAGGGAAAAGCTTCAAATAAAACCTTACAGTCAGCTATGAAACACAGATTTGTAGGAAGCTAGGCTACACAATTTCTGTCATTCAAGGATTATTTGTACTTCACAAATACCAGGAACAGAAGTCCTAGCAATGGTATACTTATTAGCTAGAGGTGTTAAAGAGTGATGCAGAATTTTTTTTTTTTTAAGTGGTTAATGACCTATTTTTGTCTTCCATTTTGGAAGATGATAAATGCTGTAATTGTATTTCTGGCAAAATACTTTCTATTCCAACCACAGCAAAAAAGACTATTAAATTACACTGTATGTAAGTATTTTTAAATCCTGGGTTACATAGTTTGAACTCAATGGTTTTGAAAAAACTTAGTAAGTAAGGTACAAATGTTGAATTTCAATATATCCTGGAATAATGGAGAAGTACCAGGGAAGCAAGGAAGCTGACATTCCATCAGCAGTTGGAAAGAATAAACAGGATAACTGTGTGGTCACAGGTCAAAGTCAACTTGAAAACTGTGTCAGGGAAAAACACCGAAAAGTTGATTTAGGACACACATAGCAAAGATTTAAGGCATAATGTCAAGCAAATCAATAGGGTTTGAGAAAGAAAAGAAATGATCTGTCAAACTGAAGACCTCTGTAGTGAAATATTTAGTCAAACTGTTCCTGATAAAATTACTTTCTTTTTTAAACCCATAATATGCACACTACAGTTTTAATTAACACATTTTAGGTTGTAACGCAGTATCAAGTCAATTATCTAGTGCTTCTTCAAAAACAGTTAAATCAGAAGGTTACTACAGAATTATGCTGGTTTCAGTGATTCCACTTAAAGCTGTTCTTGTTTCAGTCCCATGCAAAACGTACCAGCAATCTGGAAGATCAAGCTTACAGATGACACAAAAAGGTATACTGGAAACTGCTAAAATACCGAGGGTTACTTGGCAATCTCAGATTCATTCAGCTGTCCAAATGCAACCTTATGTACACATGTAAGATTTCAGAGATGAAGACACTCTAGAGTAATAAACTATAGAAAACAGAGGTGTTGAAAATAAATACAATGACATAATATATAATTGAGGGAAATGATAAAACTTTGATAACGTTATTGAGTGAAGAATTACAGTAGCTTCTTACATGTACTTATAACTAGCTGAAAGTACTGAGCAAGAGGTAGTATTGTGCTGTTATACTACAACAGCAAAAATTGGGAGTATGGACACAGAACTCCTGTCCTAAGACATGTGGAAGAAAAGAGGAAACGCCTATAAGAATGAATCATAGCTTGGAAGACTAAACTTTTCAGTGAGGAACATTTGATACTGGTTTATCTAAGAATAGGTTAAGGATAAAGTAATTGATTTTCTTAAATGTCTATGTCAAGAAATGGGTCTTACTCTACAATAAAAATACTGCAATAGTCAACCTTGAGTTGCATTGCAATGTCTGTGCTTCAGGTATCCGATGTGTGGTGTGGAATTGACATCTTAGCATTCAGGAATCTCTGCACAATTAGAACACGCCAAAGGACAGCATATGTCTGTCCCTCCCTCCCTCGCACCAACCTAAGCTGGTACAACCAGAGAACCATAGTGTGAGGGGATTAAAAATAAAATAAAATAAAAAAATTACAGCATTTCACAAGTGATGCCATGTACCTCCACTTATGCTATTAGTCACACAGGTCCTACATTTTAGCCACACCCCCCCCCCAACTTTATTGCAAAATGCATAAGGGCAGTGGAATCTAGTGTTTCACTTTCCGAACACCCTACTAACTAACCATGGAGTGGTTCTCACTTGCTTTCACCTGATGTCATACGCTTCCAGCTTTTACTATATAGTGCTTCAAATTCAAGCATGAAGGATGGAGCTGCCTCTGCTCAGCCTCTGTGTTGGTTACCTGCTGTTTAGGCTACAGCCATGCAGACAGAAGCAAGCAAGCTGAATCCTCTCAGGCTGAAAAAATAACTAAACCCACCACACCTACTGCCTGAACAAAAGGGAACCATAACTACCACCTCCTTTACTTTTATTTTTCCATTGCATCTTAAGAAAGGCGATGTTCAGATGTGTCACACATGTAACACACCTGTATATGTTACAGCACAACCACATTGGATACATGGCTCCATGGACGCCAGTCAACCTCAGTTAAGTTACAGCCAACAGTAATCTCCTACTCAATCCCAAACAATTTTTTTTTCATTATTTCCTTTGTGCTGGTATTAGTGTTTGGATAGCTGAGGTGATCAGGGAATTGACTTGTAGAGAATTAACCAGACAAAAAGCAGTTAAATTAAAATGACTGTGAAATCACCCTTTAGTGTTGTCCTAATTTCTGACCCCAAATACATTTTGGTGGAAGATACAAGCCAAGATTCTTTCAGAGTTTTTCTGTATCAAACATCTATCTGATGAAGAAAGATTTTTGCCCTTGGTGCTAAAATTTATTTGAAAAGTCTTGGCCACTCAGTCTCGTTTTAAGCAACCTATGTAACTTTTGGATCAGACTCAGTGTTTCCATTATCTCACATGAAGCAAGTAACTATATCTCTTACAGCAAACTAGATAGTAACACAGCATGGCTTGCAAGAAGAGACGTGTTGTATTAGAACAATTGATATATTTAGAAAACACTTAAACAAGCTTTTAGGCAGAAAGCAACCTCTGAGTTTAGATATCGCTGTAATTTAAGTGAAAAATAGAATCTGCTAGCACTTGTTCAAGCACTGTCATTTAGGAAAAATATGAAAAAATTTAAACAGCAGTAAGGTGTTCGCTTTTGTAACAAACTTGCATTAACCATTTTGAATAACATATGGGTTATACATATGTATCCATATTTCATTTTATATTCAAGGTTCCACCACACAGTTGCAAGCATGCAGTGCTAAACTTGACTCCAATTGTATTTAAGAACAAAGGGTAATCCAACAGTATTTAAGAACAAAGGGTAATTCAAGGGCAGTGTTTTAGCTTTAGTATCTTGTTTTCTGACATGCTTGATCTGTAGCTCAGCTTTATTATCCAACTTCAGGATAAACAAAACAAACAAAAAACTTGCAACCTTCTCTAAGAGAGTCACGTACTATGAAGGAATATAAAAATTTCCCTTGTTTCTCACTCACAAATTGTGTGATCTCAGAATTATTAAAGTTTCATGAATACTGAGAAGTTCAAGACTTAACTTGTGCTATTGCATGAAAATCAAAACAGGTGTTTACAGGGTAACAGAGCTACTGAATGCTAACTTCATTAACTGCCATTAAGCTAAATAGCTCACAAATGGCATTTAGATCAGTAGTAAATCATCATCTAGGTCAGCAGGAAGCTCATTACAGACTGACAATCCAAGTGACAGAAACACTTTTCTACAAGTGCTATAGTAGTAATTTCCTGTGTGAAAGGCTTGCTGCTGTTCCTGCATTCCCCAGGGGATGCTTCTTCTCAGAGGATGTTACTCTTCCCCAGGAAGAGGAAGGAACCAGTTGTTACTGGATGTGTGGGCTGATAGCTGTTGGGCATTTTCTGCATGCCACAGAATCAGCTGTGAGAACTGTGAATACAGCTTAGATTCCCAGCTGAAGTGGGGAAAAACACTGCTTGGGCAGACAAGGTCAGAGCATACACACACAGTATCTCAGGAAATTGAAAGAGAAATAATACCCCAAACTTCTATCCCAGAAATGTGCTGATTTGCTAAAGGAACAATATACAGACATGGATCAACTTGAAAAGCATTCCTGAAGCGTTGTACTGTTGCCATGAGTAAGACTGTATACAAAGTAAGATACTGCCAGTTCCAAGTCATGTACAGCAAGCCAGCTATCTTACAAAACACACCAATAGTCTAGCAATAGCATCTGTTAATAGTGTCACTATGGGCAAAGGCAACACAATTAAACAAACTGCCTTGTGAGGAAACTGAATATTGATGCTTGATCTTTTATATGACAGGTGCATGTGTGTAGATTTTTTTTTTTTTCCTGTTAGGTCCTCCTCCTGAGCTTCCTGTCCTACAGTAACTCAAGCTCCCTCCATATATGCTGTGACACTTGCAGGGCAAGGCACCAGTACCTAGTCCCTGCCTAGCTGAGTATCAGTGAATTCAGTGTCACACCCCGCTGGCTTTTTCTTTAGTGCTGCACTAACATGTTTCCTTTTTCTACTAACTGTTTTCTGCCAAACTTATTTAAAAAAAAAAACAACCCAACAACAAACCCAAAACCACAAACAACAAACCACCAACTATTTGATTCAAAAGTTATTAAGGAGCCTGGACGGAGACAGACAAATAAACAGTACAATCTCATAAGGTACATTTCCTTGGGAAAGCAGGCTAAAAATAGTAAGGGAAATATTACATTCTTGCACTCTCTAGTGCCCAAATTCAGAATTCTGTCTCCAGTGAAAACTTTACTTTCCCTCAAGCTTCAGCTCACTCACAGAATATAATGAAGCCTATTAAAGAACATCAAGACATATATTATTACCTAATTATGTAGCAGCACAACACATTTCCTGTTCTCTCCCTGTAAATCAGCAGTTACATGCTGTGTTAGAACAGCATCACTGCAAAACGCAAGGGCCATTCGGATCATACTCTTTTATTACAAATGCTGAGTTGACCTTCATGTATCTGATCTTTTAAGTGTTATTTCACGCTAGTGGTACCAAAGCATTTTGCTTAGATTAAGTACACAAATCTTTCTGAACATGCCTGCACCTCTACAGAGGCTCAAAATACAAGTTTAGAAATTCACTGTTCAATACACCAGGTGCCTCATCCTTTTGGCACTTGTGACAGAAAATGAATGATTTTGTTCATATACACCATACCTTCCATGGAAGGCCCCTAGCTGGGCAACAGAAAAGGCCGTCGCTATTGCCTCATGGTTGTTGCAGACAGCTTAGGTGTAACCTTTGGGAGGGATGGGAGACTTTCCTTCCCTGAGAGCAGCTGAACATGTTTAACTGCAGAGCAGTGGGGAGAAGGCAGCCTATCCTCTTCCCCCATCCCCACACACTGTACCTGCATAGTGCGCAAAGAGTGCAAAAGGTCTGTCTGGTGAGTGCTGTAAGACAAGATGACACTAAAAATTGCTTGTGTAACAGCAAGGCTGGACAGAAAAGAATTAATTTGCAAAGACAAGACCAGAGTTTACAATTTTTCATTCTGCTGCACTGAACATTTCTGAGTTCCTCTATATACAGCATTTATTCTATGTTTTTATAAGACCTAGCATCAGATTCAGAATCTGTTTGAGTGGTTTTGGTATGCTCATCTATGGAAAAGGTGCAGACAGTTTTACCACAAAACTCTGGAGAAACATGACCTCTTTAAGTTATTCCCTAATTTCATTCTGTGTTAGTGATTTGGAGCTCAGATTATAGAGTTGGCAGTTCATTCAAATATGCATTTACCAGTAAACAGAAGAATGGCAGTATATGAAAAAAAATCCATAGCTATTCATGGAGTGGCCTTTCTTATTTCTGTGTCTGGCAGCAAGGAAGATAAGGTGATGGGAGAGGCTGGGAACTGTCAATTACTATTAAAGCCCTTCTACTGGTGGGATCACTCCTCAATGCAGAGCTGAGTCTAATGGGCATCGGAGCTTTAGACAAGGAATACAAGCAGGACATTTTTCTCTCTTAAAGGACTCAGATGATTCCAGTCTTCCTTTCAAAGGGGCACCACCAGAAGCTTCCTTTGGTAATGAAAAACATATGAATATCATGCAATGCTCAGTTTAACTGAAAAGCTAAATGTCTGAGGTCCCAAGAAAACTTGGTACGCATGAAATACAGAAAGCTGTTGTGTTTTCTGATGAGATATATACAAGAAGTAAGAGCAACCGCTATGCACAGTGAAGTGCCATATAGATTTTGCCCTACTGGCAGCTCCCTTGCAAATTGGACTTGGGCCCCAGAGGAGATGATCTATGTACATAATTCCTACTCTTTCCTTTCTTCCTTTTTGCCTCCTTTTAACCTCACTGAAGACAGTTGGTGTTTATTTCCATGTAGGGCTGGAGCCAGGAAAGGATGTAAATCAGAATAAATTTGAAGTTGCATGGTAAGGAAAATATGCAGTGTTTTTAGCTTTCAAGAAAAAAATTTCTTTTGTCATCCTCTTCTACAAGATTCTGGAGTAGTGTTAAGCCATGCAAGGAAGAGATGTTACTCCAACATCTTTTCAAAATCAGTTCTTGTGAGGAAGAATAGTTGTGGAAGCCTTCATGTACACAGAGATGGAAGAATAGATACAAATTTTGCATTCATAATTGCTTATTTATAAAATATATGGGATTTTTTTAGGTTGGTTTTTTTTTGGGTTGTACTCAAAATAAAGGCAGAAAAAATTGTGTCAAAGGTACCTAAATCCTGAAATACATACTGGGGAAGTGATGTGTATAGAATAAATTGAGAGTACATATACTACTACTTTTTGCATCGAGACTCCTACTACAAATGCAGTACAAATACGCTAACAATGTCTTAGCTTGAGGAATAAAAGTTGAACATACTTTTATTTTACAAGTTACAGGGGGAAATTTGTTTGGTCACTTTCTATTTTAAAACTTATGTTCCTTTTCCCCTAAACAAGAACAATCCTTATCTTTCTTTCTTTCCCCTTCAATCTTATCTTTCCCCTTCCCATAATTAATCCAGTCTTAACTTTGTAGAAATTGTACTGTAAATGAACAATAAACATGTCTTGTTTTCAGCGTTAATTTGCACTGGAAGAGAAAGAACAGCAAACACCACCAAGCCAGCACAGACATTCTGACTTCCAGATTACAGTACATTGCTTTGCTTCCTCCAAATCCTGTTTACATGAGCAAGGTCAGGGGATGGAACATTTAGAGAGCTTCTACAGTGATTTCCTGCTGCTGTCAGTAAAAACTACCACAACATCATCAACTTTCCCTTGTTCCCAACAGCTTATCAGGGACCAGAGGTTACCAATGTATTGCCTTACAAACTTGAAAAAAACCAACCTCCCTCAAAACAAAAAGTAAAATTGGAGGATGAAACAGGAGGAAATAGTTCCAAAGGGAAAAAAAAGACTTCCAATTTTCCTTTTCAATAGTTCAGAAAACAAAGGCAATATTAAGCTGCTTGACACAGAGAAGAAGGGATGGGAAAGAGGCAGTAATGCTTTCAGAGCCTTCAGTGAGATAGGAAAAAGAAACACCACCCCCAGCCCCCAAACCTTGACACCAGCAAACATTTTCAGAGTAAAAGGCTAAAGCACGCCTCAATTTTAACAACTGCAACATATGAAAGCTCTTACCGTTGGAAGTCAGGGCATTACACAAACACCAGTTAGTTAGGCATAGCTTGGTTTTATACTGGTACACAGACAGGAATTCTTAATGTTTTTGTAATTATAGTCCAAAAGAAAGCAGCTTCATACTGAAGATTACACTGAAGTGTTTCTACCGACATGACCACATTCCCTTCGCTAACTTTACAAAGGAAGTTGCATCAGTGTGAGTCTTACATTAAAAACAGGTTTTTCACCATGTTCAAAAAGAAGTGGCCTTACAGCTTTAGTGTTAGAACACAAGCTGAAAAGATAAGGTGGTTAAAGTTCAGAGAGTTTAATAATTTAAGTGTTTTCTAGCAAAATCTCTATGAGAACATTCAGACTTGCATATCTTGGCTTAATCCTTGCAGCAAGAAAATACAAGTACATTTAAAGAACCCACATAAGTAGGCATTTTAAGTGTGGAAGTTATTATGGATTGTTGGCTTTGATGAAGCAACAAATTAGAATTCCTTGAAAAGAAGAGGAGGAGTGGGTGGAAGAGATACCAGTATTTCCTCATACAGATAAAGCTCAAAATATAAATGCATTGCTAAGAAAAAATCCTAAGACATATATTAAATTCACAATAAAATATAAAAAGTGTTATTTTTTTAAATATTTGGTTTTCAAATCTTCTCCAGGCAGACTGTTGTCAAGAATAGATGACAGTGATACTTAGCTGCACGTTAGTTATCTGTAGTTGTGTGTCCTGTTCTGGGCTTCTCAATACAAGACAGACACTGACACCCTGGAGCAAGCCCAGCAGAGGGTGAGCAAGATAGTGAGGGGGCTGGAACACACGATATACAAGAAAAGGCTGAGAACTAGGTTTGCTCAGCCTTAGGAAGGAAGGATGTAGGGGAATCTTACTGCCATTCCATATATTCAATGGGTAGATAGAGAAAAAACAAAGCCAGACACTTACTAGAGGACCGCTGTGCTAGAATTAGAAGCCACAGACACAGGGAATTCTAGCTACATATTGTGGAAAAAAATATTTTCACCAGTCAAACGCTAGAGCAAACTGCCCAGAGACATGGTGGCATCTCCATCCTTACACATATTAACAAATGGACTGGACAAGGCCTTTAGGAATCTGATCCAAGTTGGCCTTTAGGGGGTAGGTTTACATGAAATGACTCAACATCCTTCTCAACCTATACTGCTCTAATATTTTTATTAACAAATATTTACAGAAGGGAAGAAAAGGAATACCTTTTGCTCTGCCAAAAGTTGTCTTAGGGGCAATAACAGCATATTTCCTATGACCAGTAAGACAGGACAGAGTTCCACTAGCTGAAGAGGAGATTCTCAGTTGGGAGAACACTTTCTCCTATTTCCTGGAGTAGCCTGCATCTATGGGAGTTTGCCCACTTACCATTAGGAATTCTGATAGCCATTCAATAAAACATTAAGAGGTTTTGTATAGGATTACAGTCTTCCTGAAGATATTTCAGGGAGCTTACCACAGATCCTACAAAAGCTTCAATACTGTTATTTGTCCCAGAGAAGTCAGTCTTTAAATACTTGAGACAATGGATCCAAGAAAAGCTGTATCTCCCTTCTTCAGCAGAAAAACTGAAGTAATCATGTCAATTAGCTACTTCCCACAGTCCAGGGATTTGCCAAGGTGTTTTGTAAATAACCCTTAGGGCCCCGCTGTGCTGCCTATATGATAAAGACATTGAACAAGAACCCTTAAAGGTATGTAAGTGCAGAGTGCATTTTTCTCTCTGTACATTTCAGAAGGGCAGAAGAACTGCTTAAGCTAGAGCAAAACATGTCAAAAAGAGTAAGTAGGTATAGACAGGTCATTTGTAAATTAACCTGGTGAGCTGATAAAAGATTTTTAGTAACTTGAACAAAGTTCTTCCAGTAGAAGTAGGATCAAAAAGCCATACGCAGCCTTAAGATGGGTCTTGACAAGTTTACAGGGCAGGAGGGTTAAAGTGTACACTGATGTTTTCTTTCTAACCAGTAGAAAATGAGCAACTCAGGGCGGCTGGAATCAGGGAGAGGGACAGGGGAGGAGGATGAATTATACTAGAGGTTGTAACCTCTAGGTAAAAATAAATAAAACCACACAAAACGCATAAAGACAGTATCATTTCAGTGAGGACAAACACTATCAAGAGGAAATATGGCAGTGAAGGTGGCATGGGAAGAAATCCAGCATCTGCACTTGCCCCTTTGATTTTTTTGAAGAAAACATGAAGCCTCTATAGAAAGGGCCTCTATACATTAGGGAAGTTCAGCCAGCTTCAGATAAAAAGGTCCAAGTTGCTGAGATCCAGTACCCTTTGGAAACAAGACACAAAAAGACTGGATGGCTGGCCTGATTAAAAAACAGGTGATAATTCCACAAGCAACAGAAGCTGGTAATGCAGCAAACAGACACTGGACTGGATGATGACATGAAAAGATGAGTTGACATTAGAAAATAGGGAGGACCACACAGGCTGGCAAAGTTGGGGTGTTACTTACTATGGGTGAGGAAGGATACTAGTGCCAGAGAAAACATGCAAGTGGTTTCTGGATCTGTGTCAATAGTGTGTGTTGGACAGAGCAGTTGTTAAGGTTGTTAAGATGGAAAAAAAGATGCAGATGGTAAATGCCGAGATGCAGAAAGGTGAGAATCAATGGCAAACAGGAGATCAAGATAGCAGGAAAAAAGTAGTGATTACTACCACAGTGAAATGGCATGAATCTACAATGAAAAGGCATGAATTTTGAAGCAACATTTTTGTAATGAAGAACACTGTAAAGCTAGCCAGCCAGCCAGCCAGCAAAAGGACTCTCTCTAGTAGGTCAACTTATTCCTACTATGAGTTCTGGGCATAAAGTTTTGTAAACTGCTCTCATAACAGAAGAATGAATGAAGGAGATTAAATGACTGGCATATTTGTAGGTATGTAACAAAGAAGTAGAGTGTAACCATACATTTGAATTCTGCGATCAGTATTAAGATCGGGAAGTAATGAACACAGAGTATTTTGAAGTAAGAAGTAGACAATAATTTATATCCACCACAATCCACTGTCGAGCCTACTAAAGAGATTTCTCTAAGTCTCCAAATTACTTTTGACAGAAATGATCTTAAAAGAACCATATTTCCATTGTGAAAAGAGAACACAACTGCTAAACCTTAAAATATATGAAATTACTATCTCTCAAATAAAAATTATTATATAATTGTTTTGAAGAAAAGGTTTCTCTTAGACATCAACTGCTGTATCATGATCTTCAATAAATGATCTTAAAGAATTTCATGAAGTACCTTCACAACATACCTTTTCATAAAGCATTCATGACAAAATAGAACAGCAGAAACTTCCCCTGCTGCCTATTCATATATATTAACCCTTCAGCCACACGAACTCTTGTTATGGTAACTAAAATTGCTCAAGATACAATTTATGCCTTCACAGGAACAGAGCTAAAAGAGAAATTCTCTTTTTAACCTAATTCTAGAACAGTACATCTTTTAGATTTCATATCAGGAGAGCATATTTCTCCTCCTACGAAACTAGCGTTAAAACACTGCCTTCCTTTCCTCCCACATGCCATACCAATGTCATATGAAAAGCTAACACTAGAAGGATCTAATCCTGTGATTCTGTCTTAAAATGTGGTGGCTTTTTTTTTTTTTTTTTCCTCCTAGAGAGCTACCAGATGCCTTAAAAGTAGAAAAATTAAAACATCACTTCTGGAATTTTATCAATGGGGCAACTATTCTTCACGTTTCCCATTATTTGTAGATAAAGACAGTTAGAAAAAGTGGTTGAGAATAAGCCACAAATTTTAACAGTAATATTTAGAAATAATTAGCAGGGGCTTATAATTAGAATTTCTGGTTAGTATATTGGTAAAACTATTAGCCTAATGTGAAAGCTTTGCTATTACACCATCTTCTGGTTAGCCTTTGGAACTGTGAAAGAAAGCTAAAGTTGAGAATTTAGAATATTGAGCTCTGAGCAGAAAACAATTGTTAAAAAATATATTTTGTTCATACAGACAGAAAGAGCTCATTTCTGGTAACGTGTTAGTTTAAGCTACAACCTATCTCTCTTTTTTCCCCCACCCCCTGCAAAGGCAACTTACCGGAATAGTGAAAGATGAAGAGGAATTAATCTCTATGACAGGTGGGTCAAATGTTTGTGTATTAGTCACATCAAAGGTTGGGTTGACCTGTTGAAAATTAATTATAAAATTATTTCAGCACCAGCAGAGAAAGGGAAATAAGGCTGAAATAAAAAGGACCAGTTGCTACATTAAGGCACCATTATTCATTAAGGTCTGGAAACAAGCTTTAAAATTCATAGAAATAAAGGTAGGGTGTTACCCTTCAACCATGTAAAATTCAATCCTATAATACAGAAATAAAACCCAGATACACATTAATTACAGAAGTATGACTTATACTTCATAAATATCTATCACCCAAAACTAACTCAGGTGATTCGTACCACAAGAGGTGCAAGTATTAAGAAGTTCAGTTGTATGACAAGTCAATAAAAATGACTTGTTTGAAATGGGTTTACTAAGGCAGCTAACTCAAAACCTGCCCAAGGCTGAAGCTATGCAACTAACAGTGTGGCCAATGATACTGCTGAAATACCAAACAGCAGGAAGTATTCAAACAACTTCCTAACCCCGTAACTGTCAGCTTGCCTGTGAAAATTTTTGCATGTGCACAACTACAGGGGCTCCTAAAAGTCACTGAGTTTTACTTTGCAGCTCACTTGTGGGTGCAGTTGTAGGTTGTCATTCCTATCACTCCTTCCACCAGGAGAACTGTCCTTGCAGAAGTGGTGTAATGCCCTGGATAACTATGGACTTGTCAGCTGCTTTCTAGCAATGATGCTCAATTGGCTTGTTACAGTCCAAGGACTGCAGTAGCCCTCCACTTGTGGAGGTTTCTATATACAGCTATGCAGCACCCCATTTTTTTTATGTTACACTGCTCCCTTGCCTGTTGTAATTTACTTAGGATACATCCTCACTCACAGTCTCATACCACAGCTTATAAGTCCCACTACCACTAAGCCTGAGCTAGGATCACTGTGGCTGCAACCACTCTGGCTCAGCAATGCACAGGAAGATGTGTGCCAAGCCAGTCCCTAGGCCAGACCTGCCTTATTGATGTGGGTACATCATCAGCACCAAAGCTGCAAGTGAGCACACAGCCACCCAGATCGATCAGTTCTCAACTCACACTCAAGTTCAAGTCATCCATCACAACCAGTCACTTTTGACATGCTTGCTTCTTACATGCCAACTCTGATTGCCAAAATAACTTGAAAAACTGTTGTGGAAAACAGGCAGGAGCTAACACTGAAATCTGGTAAGTTAACCAGCCAAACACAAAACATGCTGTTCCTAAAACCACAGGAAAAACTGCTTTATACTGGGAATGTCAGAGGCTGATTGATCAGATATGTCATCACAACATCTGCGATTTTGATATCTTAATATCACAGATGGACTACTAACTTATTGTTGATTATAGCAGTTAATCTATAACTTTTGCAGTATTTTGCTAGTGCCCTTGCCTGAAAGTGAAGCATTAACAAATAACAAGAGAATATAAAGTCTGAGAAAGCTGCTGCTTTTATTTATCTTATGGTTTCACCTAAGGATCAGAATATTGTCCCTACAAAAATCTGTGTGCATGTTTTCTACACCACTGTGTTACCTAGGCATATCACAGCCTAATTCCTTTGCCCTCTCAGCATGAGGTATGGAAGTACTTACTATTTTATGAACTGACAAAATTCACAAAAAGACTAGATGGCTTTCAAATCCCCAAGAAGTCTGGTGTAGTAAAGAAATTAACTTTCCTCTTCAAATTTTATCAGTAATCCAATAGCAGCCTTATCAGAGACAGCATTAATTCCAACCATCTTACTTGTAAGTGGAAAAAGTGAAATAAAGACAAACTCTGAATCTCACACTTCACTAGTGACAGGGTTATATTTTAGTTGCAAAGTTTATTAGATATAAGACTTATTCTATTTTGCCTTTTCAAGAAGAGCCTACCATTTCACCCGAAGACTGTAAAAACTCTGGCTCAGCCAGAGCTGCTCACTCAGTAACAGCTTCAGTGCTATTTCCATGAGCCCAAATACTCTGATGATACTAGGGTCCATACATTGGCACATTGACTTTTAGGTCAGTCGACCCATTTGTTAAGTAGCTAGAATGAGATCTTAAAACTGGTATTAGTAGCCAGGGAAGGCAGGCAATAGCATCCTGTATTGCCTGAAGCCTTTTCATTCTGTTCATTTGGATTTTCCTTAACTTACATGCAGCAATCTAGGATAAAACTAACAGAACTAACATCTTCTTTTGTAAATGCTGGTAAAGGCAGAAGATGAACAAAGTTTACTAGCAAGCTAGAAGGTAAAAAGACATTTAAATACAAATGTTACCTGACTATTCAAGCTGAAAGCGATCCTTACACTTCACAGCACTTACAAATCAGAGATGACAAGCCTTCCTTAAAGCCAGATCTTAATTCTGGTTTTAAGCTAGTTCACCCTTCTGACTAGAAAGGCGACTAGCTCAGAAATCTTGGATTCAGTTGCAACAAGCCATTCTTCGCCCATGAGCTTTTTTCTGTAGACATTCTGTCTTTTAATTTAGACTACAGTTGCATCAATCGAGAATGAGTTACCCACAGACTATCAGGAAAACTCATCCTGCTACAGGGCTATCAGAGCTGATAACTTAAAATTCTCCACAATTTGTAGATATTAGGATCAAGTCTTGCTTTCTTCCAATTTTGTCAAATGGACTTGGAGGAAAGAAACAGAAAAAGGAGAACCAAAGCCAGGTAACATGGTCTAAGTAGTAACTTGCCATTTATCTGAAAGTTCTACCATTTTACCTGGACTTCTTTAGTTTCTTCTCTACAGACACATCATTAATGAAAGTCTCCCCTGCATACAGTATGGCTTACGACTTTAACAGAATTAAGGTGAGGAAGAGGGGAACAGCCAGTTTTACTTTTTTCCCCTTTATACATATGCCATCTATTTGGATTAATCAGACAACGGTCCTAAAGATCTTACATTTGTTTAGTGCTCAGCATAACCAGGGTCATTTGCTTCTGACCTTCAGTCAGTCCTGTAATAAATATAACTAACACATTATCTGAGTGTCAACCATCCTATGGGCAGCTAAGCCCAAAGTCTTTTTGTGACATGCATCATTTGGGCACTGAAAAGAAGAGAGGACAGAGCACCTGTAGGACTCTACAGAAGAGGGACAGCAGGTGCTTATCACCTATCAATACTCTAATGTAGAGAAGCTGCTGTAGTAGTATTACTAATAGCTCTTGAAACATCATCTTTGAGATAGCATCTCCTTGCTGTATACATCAGAGATATTGTAGAATGAGTTAAATGCTTTTCTTGATACAGGACTGTTAATTAAATACCTGGTATGATTAAGTTAAGAAAATGTGCTCTTTATGTGGAAGAGTCACATTCTGGAGCTGGAATGAAAGTCTCCTTTGCATATAGTTCTGCTTACTGCTTTGTCAAAAATAAGGGGAGGATGAGAGGCATTGCAAACACTGACTAGGGGTGCAGGAACTGTCATAAGCTATACTAAAAGATATATCTGTACATAAAGATATATAAAATTGTTAAGCAACAAGTCAGAAATAGTGAAGTGTCTAAAGAGAAGAGCACAAAAACATGAAGGCTGTAGCTAAACCCTTCTTACAAATATTTGTGTTTAATACTGAACTAAAAATTAATGAAGTAATGGAATGAAGCTAAAAGTTCCACATGACTTGACATTTCCTGACACAGCAATGCAGTTAGCTGGCAAATAATCTCACCAAACACATTTTTAAGAAAATCTTATCTTTAAAAAAAAAAAGAAAGAAAAAACAGAACACTAAAAAGCAAGGTAGACAGAACAGACATGTATCAAAGGTTTTCAAAAAACACTCTTCCAAAGTTTTCCTTTAGTTACCTGGTAAACTGATATAGAAGTATTTTCATTGTCTTCTTCCAATATGATGGAAGTTATCACATTATCACATTTTGATCCATAGCACAGTATATTTGAAGGAAGGTTTCTACACAGCCTCTTATGTAAGGAATTACAGATTTCTAAAGACTGAAGTTGAGTGAAACTGAAATATATTATTTAAAGAAAGAGAAAGCCAGGAATTAGGATCTCTGCTTAGGACAGAGAACTAAGGGAGGAACAAAAGAAGCAGGTCCAAACTAAGTCCATGATTCTCGGCTATATGCTTCAGTTAAATGGCTATGCCCCTACAGATATCCCTCTGTTGATTTTAATAAAGTATATCCAATCTCAGAGAAAAAACCCACCCTTCATTTTTATAATGCATTCATAAGACACTGGTGTTATATCAAAACCTTAAAGGTTAATAAAATTAAAAGAGAAAGTTTTAAATGACTCACACAAAGTATTCCCTAGGAAAGTGATGGAGCTAGCTGTGAAATAGTGTCTCCAAATATACCAATAGAAATTTGGCTTTCAATTTGATTAAGCACTGCTCTTTGTGCTAGACAGGATCCCTTAAGCCAAACAAGCCGGATATTCTTACTTCTACTGCCACCTAGCGTACATTTGGATTTCCTTCATCTAAGAAGGTATTTACAATTGAAATTAAGACTGAAACTAAACCAACAGTAGTTTTTCATGCTCAAGATATAAACTCTACACATCTTAATATTTTCAAGCCTCAGCGTTATGTTTCTTAAGGAAATTCTGATTTCTACCTTCCATCCACTATAAAGAAGTCTCTATGAAAGATTAATTGTGTACAAACACAGGAAATTTAGAAATACAACTGTCACCAAGTAGAATGCATTTCATTTACTATATTGCACTAAAATTGCATTACTGATTAAACATACTAATTTCAAATATCTCCAAAACCTCCTTATATCAAAAAGAGAAAGTGACTGGGATTTATCTCAGCTAAATTTAGACATACTGCATTTGAGCTGGTCACCGCAGTTTACCTCTACAGTCAATGGAAAATGTAGGTGCCTTCAGAGGACAAGTCATTTACTTACATTTCCAAATTGTCTGAATGATTGTAATGATTATAAGCTTTAAACCTCTACTTACTTGAATATTCAAGAATCACATTGCTTAGTGCAATTGGAGGACAGCTGTAAAGACTTATAAGACAAAAACATGAAACTCAACACTTAATATTCAGGCTACCGCTGGTCTGAAGAGGAGATACAAGTGAGGAATTTCTTGTGAAAGTTAATTATGCCTCAAAAAGCAGGCAGGGAAAGCGAAAAAACTAGAGGAAGTATCTTAAAATATTACTGGCTCTGTGTATCGCTTTGAAGAGTCAATAAGGAATAGTTCTGAGAAAAGACGATAGTACACTCAAGCTTCATGTTTCAGTCACTGTCCTGGAGGCAAAATACCAGGTGATACTTGCAATCGTTATGTCCTTGGGCAAGCTGTTTTGTTCAATCTGGAACAGAAGAGACCTTACCACATTCAGGCAAGCAGGCACAGAGAAGCAACAACTATCCAAAAGCAATAAGAAACCTGGAGAGGCATGAAAAATTAGGAATTAAAAAAACATGGACAGAATTACTTCCCTCTTGAGTTCTACCTATCTGTTGAACTTCTGTTCTACCACTCTGAATTTTACCCTAAGGCAATCCATCTTCATCTGTGCTATAGAGGCAACTAAGCTTAACCCCCTCAGCATAACTCAGGATGATGTATTTAACACATCTCAAGAGTTTAGATGACATTGTAGCAGCTTGTAGCAAACCTTAAAAGGTCACCTATACTTTTAAATACCACATATCTGAAATGCCTCCTCTGCCTGCAACTCCTGCATGTTACCAAGTCTCTTAAAATATTGGTACTTCAATTTAGTTAAGATCAATCATCTTCACCTGTTCCTCATGAAAGAAAATAAACAAAGCAAATAGTTCTGTATTCTATCTGAGGCACAGATGAGATACTAGGAAAAACTGTGCCACTACAGTTGCTGAACTGTAGTGGAATAGATCACCCAGAGAGACGGGGGAATCTCCATCCCTCTTCGAGATCCCCTAACTAGACACAGCCATGGCTGACTTGATGTACCATTGGTAACAAGACCAGATGACCTCCAAAAGCTCCCTCTGACACGTCTGCAATTCAATTCCTCTTTTCCCTGATACGCTAGACACGTGATAAGCCACAGAAAGATGAGGGTGGTGGTGTAGTGGAACTGCCTACTACTAGTTTTCTCTATTGTCTCTTGCTTAGAAAGAGATGAAGAAGTTAAAAAAGAAAAGTATGTGTTTTAACTGAAGAGGGACAGAAATATTTTTATTCTTTTTTATTTCTCCAGAGCACATAGCACAGCACAGTGAGGCTAGAAATGCTGCTATTTTTCCAGTTACAGGAGGAAATATTTAAGAAGATGCAACACTGAAAAAATGCAAGCATAGTTAGTACCACTAAAGCATGTTACTGCTGGTAGTAACCTGATACTAGTTTTGTGTGGATATATTAAGTCTCTCTCCAGATGGTCAGGTCCATTCCTTCTTGCCACAACAGAAAATTTTTTGTTGAGACAGACAGGAGGGGCAGTAAAAAAAAGGAAAAGACATACGGAGCAACAAAACTTGATAACTTCACTTTAACGCTGTCTAAACTATTATATTATTACATTGATTTTAAAAATAAGCTGCAAAAGAGATCCTAATAATTATTACTATATTGTATAATTTATAAATATAAAAACATAGTACATTACAGTAGTATCAGATATATAGAAACTACCAGACACTGTTCTGTCTCCAGGGATATAATATTTCATGTTTATTTGAAAGCAAGATATTCTACAGATAATGTGATGCTAATAGAAAACTGAACACAGCAACACTTTTCTTAAAATCCTAAAATCAGGCCAGGAAATATACCACAAGAGTCTAGAACTTTGCTACAACAAATGACAAAAGCCACAGAACGCTTTCACTCTGCAGAACAGCTAACCCAGAAGCCTATGAGCTGCTACAAATGTTATAGCCATGAAGAAATGCAGACACTAAGTGAAATCTGTCAAAGCTAACTGAGGAATAAATTCTCGACATTCAACTATCAAATTTCCTCTATGTGCCCTTTCAGTATTGGTAATGAGGTGCTTCCTAGCCTTAGTTGAACTTTAGCTTGAACTCATTAATGCTTTTCCAGAGCTTCTCAATTACCTGGGACCAAGGACAAAAAAAAAAAAAATAGATCTGGAAAGTTGCTTTAAAGAATATTCATATCTTTGCCAGACACCTGATCAGCAGAGGTCTGGAAAAGCTGACCAGAAAAGAAAGCAACTGAAGCCTGCCGCTATAAGCTACTGTGGATTTTTTAGCATGTATTATAACTGGGTGCAATTGGAATGGGTCTTGAAGCAACCTGTTGATGCAGCAAGAGTGGCTAAATCTGGTGGCAAATGTTGTCACTGAGTTTGTTCCAGCACTGACCACCTGTACTGAAGGATGCTACCAGTAAACTTAACTTCATTCATTGACCTTAAAATGAATATGACAATCTGGCACAGAAGTTTGCCTATGAAGCTTGTCCTACATGCGGTTGTCCTGCTCTTGTTCTGACCAAAATGCTAAGCCTCAGAAAGCTTCACATCTAACTTGACAACAGAAGCAGACACATGAGAATACTTAGAGATGGATTCTACCAGGGTTTTCCTCCTCCACCAAAATATTTTCAATCTTTAACCTCCTCATATTACATAGATTTATATTGCATACACGCACATACAAGAAGCCCAGTATTGTCAAATTCAAATGTTTTAAAAATCTGAGCAGGAAACAAATGCCATAGCAGCAGTATCTGCACCGTACATGAACAAAAACAGGTAATGGTGAATTTCTATATTCCATTAGTATATGACAGCAGCCAAGACATTTCTAGATTTCTAGCAGATACAGCTCTTGGACACCAGAGGCACATGGAGAATATCAAAGTGATAAAAGTATAGGTAACCACCATGTGGAAGCTAGCCAGATCTACCAAGGACAGTCACAAATCCCTGGGGTTTTAGCATAAACAAGGGTCTTGTCTAAGGCATAGTATTGTTTACCTATTTATCACAGCTCTCACACAACCTGAAAAACAGAGAATTTTCCAAATACTAACAAGGAATATTTGACATTTCACTTTGGTTCCCTAATTCCCAATATGTCCGGGGGTTGCTGGTAGAAGTTCTGACAGTAAAGTAGCTGAAGAATGAAATTATCAGGAAATCAGACTACATAGTGACATAAACCACACTGCTAGTCTAGAAAGGCTTTCTAAACTTTTAGACAGATATAGAGATCTTCTCACAATACCTAAAGGTCTTGGAAAGAGGGACAACTTGTGGAAAACAAGTATTTGCCTCTCAGTAATAATGCCACCTTGTCCTGCTTATCATGATATATTTTGAGTAGTATCCTAAAGCTCACTGAAAATTCTTCTGCAACAGCTGCCATGCTACTTCAGAAACCAGACTATAACCTCTGTTTTGCTTACATCAGGCATACAGTACAGACTTACACAAGAAGCGCAAAAGGAACTCACCAGGATAAAACTGACAGCATCAGCTAGCCTAGTAAACTTAATGTGGATTCATAAGTTATGGTTGCTTCCAAAGCACTAGACATTAAAACCAAAACAGATTTAACTATAAATGCTAGACAGACAGTGTTTACAGAAGCTTCTGGTTTCCTATATCAGAGTACCTGATGCACTCACCTCAACTGACTGAAGTTTTTCATCATGGAGATGAGGTGACCTTGGGTAAATATCAAGAAGATGAGGAGGCTCATCAATATGTGTTCTTCTAATGTGGTGTTCAAGAACTTCTTTATAATCAAATGAATCAAAGTTGGTTTTCCACAGTAATACCTGTAAGAAGCCATCATATCACCGACTACTTGAAGCCTATTCAGTGCCGAAAACAACTGTTCAGTGAAGTCTGTTATTACAAATAGATCATGACATCAGAATGAGCTTGCTGTCATCACTTAGCCTGATCTCCACTACAACACAGGCACTTCCCCAGAGTATCTTGTACTTCAAGTCTAATAGATGCGGTTCAATCTATTTACAAAAAACCAAAACCAACCTCTTAAAAGATGTCTCAATAATCATAAAAGAAAGCAAACTCCATCCCACTGGACTGTACTGTTATTTTTCTGCCAAATCAAGGGGTCATATACTATCAAATTTCTGTCCCCTATGAAGGCTTGCAGGTCAAATGAGAAAGTTTGAGGGGATAAGAGAAATTACAGAGCTCCACAGAACTCTAAAGCACCTGTTCCAGTGTTTGAGCAACAGGAATCTGTTTTCTTTGTCCTTGTCCAATTACATTCATGGTAGAAACAATACACAACCATCACACAATGATCAAATGCAGAAGTAAGGTAGCAGAATGCAGAAGTAAGACAGCAGAAAGTAGTCTATCCAGCCTTATGGATAGACCAGAAAACCAAATTATAAGAGACAAGGTTTCTCTCTCGTGTCACAGAGCAATTGTACATTTAAGTAATTTAATTAAAGGCAACACATCATCTAAATTTACGCAAACTTGTTATTTTAAGCACTAAGGGAAAAAAGAAAATAAAAAAAGAAGTTCAAAACACTTAGAGGACGGCAGTTTCCGAAAGTCCTATGTTGATTTTTAGCTGCTCCTTAAATTAGATGCAACAAAGATGGAGACCATGATCTGAGTTAATATTACCTGCTTGTCCAGCCAAAATTATTTCTGACAAGTGTTAGAAGTATTTTTCAGAAATTTATATACTATACAGAAGCAGCACAAATCAGATTTGATCACAGAAATTCCAAGCAGACTGAGTAATATTTTTAATATATTCCTAAACAGCTGCATTATTACAACTTCATTTCAGGTTCAACATCTTCTGTGACTCTGTTGAATGGAAGACCCTAAATATGCACCGGGACACACAGTGCACCAATAAAGACAGACCCCAAACCAACTCAGACATTAGTAACAGTGAAAGTGGGATGCATGGATCTCAGTACAAACTATATAAACCTGCCTCAGAACCCGGCACTTGTGGGACAATTAGATGTTAGATTAATTGATTCACAGCAGCCCACTGTGTTGTAAGAGGGAGTTCCTGCTTTCTCTCCCTCCTCTTTTCAGCTGTGTAGTTCCATTACCGCCATCATCCAATCCAGCAAAAAGTTATTCACATTTTTCATGTGGCTTTTCCCCATGTGTTCAGGCTAATTTTCTGTTGGTTTAGCAATTCAGATTGGCTCAGCAGAGTGTAAACAAGGGTAGCAGGAGGCAGCAGAAGTAGGACTTGTCAACAGTGGTGAGCATTTGAGCTGCTTGAGCTCTAAATATGTTTTATTTTGCTTTAAAGTAGAAGGCCATGCCACTGCAGCTTCATCATTACAGACAACAAAGTTAATAAGAGTAAAACCAACATGGAAACATCCACACATGCCTTGAGTATCTCAACTGCAATGCAAACTGTGTAAAAGCAACTATGCGCTACCCAAGAAAAACAGTTATTTCCTAAGGAAGTATTTCCTTTTACATCAAGGCAGTCACCAGACACAACGTCTAATTTAAAATAACATTTTTGTTTTAAATGCTCAAACAACTCTTCCCTATATGAAGTCTAGTACTTTGCTGTTTCACCAATGTAAATTAGCGAAGTACAGTAGTAGTACAACTTAATTCTTACAATAATGAAGTAGTGACTTTAGAACAAGTGAAAACCTAATGGAGAGTGTAGGCATTAATACTAGTTGCGACACAACTACTTTGTTGACACCGAATTGACAATTAAAATATTTCTATTTAAAAGCATTCCTTTATTTTAATTCCTAACACAGAAGTGGCTAGTACTGTGGTCTTCATATCATGACATCCGATTGAAATTCTGTATAACACACAACTAGATAGAATGCATGTCAGCATACCGTAAGTGGTATGTAACAGTAATATGCTATATTTAACTCACATCCACTGTAACAAACATTAAGACATGTAGTTCAAAAAGACAATACCTGAGCATCTGCTCCACCTGAGGCAAATTTTTCACCACCTTTTGAAAAAGCTACAGAAAGTACAGGTCCCTGAAAGAAAAAAAATTAGCATACAGTAAAATTACACTACTACTGTAATAATGGTATTTTAATGCAAAGATAAACACACTTATGTTATCTAATATGAATAGATTTTTCAATTTTAATAAAATAAAGATCTTAACTGTATTTAAATTTTTGCAAAACAACTTGATTGAAAAGCTTGTATTGCACATCTTCGTAAAATGCTGCATTACAATTACTACAATCAATACTAGGAAAATAATGGCATTTTCCTTAGAATTTATGCTTCAACTCTGCAATGAAAAATTATCAAATATCTATTACATTACTCAAGACAATGTGTTTGAGTGATTCATTATCAAAAGTAGGGTTTGTTTTGCATTAAGAGGAAAGGCAGTAAATGTCTGCTAATCTTCATGAAAGTTACCTTCTATAAGCTTCTCCCTCCTTCGAAAGCACTATTTTTCAATAGACAAAAAACCCTAATGTGCCAAATAATCGATTTTTACAATCAAGAGAGTGGAATTATTAATTAATTCATAGCTATCTATTACATTAAGCATGCCTACAATATTGACAGGTAACTGCATGGTCATAGGTAAAACTGATGCATTTCCTTATGCACTTGCGACAAGATGTATTAACAGAACACTTTGCTGTCCACTCAAGTTTATCTGCAAGTTGCAAGACACAAGACACAGTGGCATAAATGTTACTTTCCATTTGAAAAGACACTGAATAATCTATGAAGGTTTTCATTTAAATAGGATTATTGTGTATACCTTATGTCCATGAAGAGTGTAAATAAGTCTTCCTTCTAAGAGATCCAAAATCTTAAGAGTACCATCAGTAGAAGCAGTGATGAGATAGTTACCAGAAGGATGGAATGATACGCAATTAACGCCTGCTCTGTGAACTAAATTTACAGAAGACAATATCAAAAGACTGTAGATATCTACTAACAGAAGACGTACACTTTATGTCTTCACTCTTTCCTACTTCCCAAATAACAACCTACTTCGTTTAAGGCAAAAACAACCAAGGTACTGGAGCATAGCAGACTCTCCAAAGTATTTGCTTAGTTCTATTCTAAAAATTAAGAGAAGCATTGCAAAGAAATAAGCAGGAATCAAATTAGATTTTTAGGGCTGTTAGACTACAAAAAGATTACTTCCTAATTGCCAATATGACCTATTTGTCCGCTTTCCCCAGTAAAGAATGAAATCATATAATCTAAATAAATCACATTTTGTTGCAAAGAGCTCTGTTCTAAAGAAAATACAACTACTTTTTTTTTTTACCTTTGTAATGCTGCAGTAGCTTGTTCATTCGAATATCCCACAGTTTCACTGTATGATTGGAACCTGCAGAAGCTATACACGTACCACTTGGATTGAAATCCACAAAATTTGCAAATCTAAATATAATTAATGAAAATAGATTGATTATGTGTTTCCATAGAAATATTTGGGTATACATGTGTATACATAGATATATATATATATAAAGCCCACAATACTAATACTGAGTTGCCACAAACTTGTCTGGAATCCACAATTATGTATGCACTCAAATAAGGTATTTGAAACAACTGAAATAAGCATAAGAAAAGAAGATGTGCATGACAAAACAGACTGTATAATCCGGCTGTTGTTAAAAAGATACTATAATTGTCCTGACTCAAACCTTCAGTTAGTGTTGGAGGAAAAGTTCCTAGAAAGAAGTGTTGCAAAGAGTTTGAAAGCAGCAAGTAAAATAATTTTCTCTAAGAACATAGTATCTAGCTGTAACAACCTTTTAGCTTGGAAAAAGGACAGAGAAGGCAGCCATGAAATTAGCAAAGCACATATACAAGATTAATATTCCATTGCATTTGTTAATTAAAACTCTGGTTTCAAGATGTTTAATAAAACTGCAGATAAGTAAAAGCAAGTCTTTTCTAAACCTAAACAAGGCAGGTCACTGAAGCTAACAGACCATTGTTTTCATCAACAAGTAGAGAATTCTTAAACTTCTCTTCTTGTTGAAGCATCCAATATCAGATAGCATTGTCAAAACGGAGGGGAAACATGAAAATTATCAAAAATCCAAGAACAATCTCACTTTCCTCCGGCTTATTTCTTGACTGGTGAAAAACAGTTGGATAACTGCAGCCAGTTAACCTCTTTAGAAAAACATGATATGGATTATTTTCATTTACATAGGTGGTAGAAGTTTGATCTATTTTCAGATACAACATATATAGATGTTAATACCACAAAACATGAATATAATCTCATTAAAATTACAAATTTACATTTCTCCTTTTTTCTAGTAACACTTACCCTCCATAATCTAAGAAGCTATCAATACAAGTTTTATTTCTTGTATCCCAGATCTTAACAGATTTATCCTCACTGCAAGATGCTATTAGTCTTCCATCAGGTGAAAATCTGGAACATGCAAGTGTATATATTACCAAATAACTGATACTACGTAGCTTAGCATTAAAGACAGAAGTACCAAAACAACAGAACTGAGAAAGCCTGTTTCAAATTAAAATGTTTAACATTCAAAGGACATTTGAATTTATCATATTTTTTAGTGAATAATAAAATTGAAAAGATTTTCCCCTCACTCCTCCCCCTTCCATTTCACAATCAACTACAATTAAAAACAGAGCCATAAGCAAGGTGGGAGGGGGAGTAACAGCAGCCTAAGGCTGCCACTTCAGATGTCAAAGAGATTATTATAGAAAACTATAGGCAAAAAGACAAAGAGGGCACAGTAGAACTTTGTGTTCAATTTAACCTACATATATATTCTCCTGCGAATTCTCTCTAGACTTACCAACTGTCAGCAAAACATTCATGATTATTCCTAGACTTGCAGACTATGTTTTTAAACAGGAAAATTGATTTGTCTTTAGTATCACCAATCATTACTATTTCTCACATTGACCAACTTCACAAGGACATTAAAACACTGTTCAAGAACTATCACATACAATTTTCTAAAGCTTTTATTTTCCTTTTCAGCGATCAGATACTTTGGAACTTTATAGGGCTCTACATTTCACCAGTGTTAAATTTCTTTCTCAGGAGGTTTAAACCAGGCCTCTCTTAGCTGCAGATTTTCCATTAATGTGGAGGGGAAAAAAAAAAAAAAAAGTCAGCAAAGAACAATCTTTTCTTGTCTTTGAAGAGCTGCCCTGCCTTTATAGAGTGCAAATCTTAACTTGCAGTACAAAGGCCGTTTCTTTTACCTTTTCCAATTACATAAGCCTAATTAATTTTGACTCATGACCATTATTTTCTGTCACTGTTGTTCCAAAAAAGGTTGAGAAACCCCCTACCATGTATAATAAATGTAGAAACAAGTGAATGCTGTGAAATATGTTAATACAGCACAACAACATACAAGACTGGGGAGAGACAGGATACTGACTGAAAATAAATATAAAGACCTTATTTGTCCTTCAAAGTAAAAAAATTAACTCCCAGCAACAGATTTAATATGTACACATATTGACACAGAGCAAGCTTTTCTATTAAAATTTAGTGATAGATCATCATTTATCCTTCACAGATTTTTCTTCTCTTAGTTCTGCCCTGGGAAATAAATAAAAAAACCCCAAACTTTGTTAGGCATTCTGCTTCTTTACAAAGAAAACAAAAGGAACACTTACTTGGCACAGCGAACCCAATGAGTATGCTGGAATAGGGAAAACAAAAGGCGCGGACGGTGAACACTCCATATTTTTATTGATTTATCATTGGATGCTGAAACTAGAAAGTGGCCATCATGCGAGAAGTTCACGCTACGAACAGATGCTGTATGACCTTTCAGTATCGATGATTCTCCATGACTGAGGGCAGAGAAGGAACCAAACCCAAAAACCAAGATACAAAACATATTTATATTAATCAAAGTTTAAAACCCCATAAAACTCAAAGTTACCATATTTGGAATCTTATCCAAATGAAAAACCAAGGTATACAGGCTAAATCTCAGTGCTGCCAACATTTTTTGTCTTATTTGAATTATTAGAATAATAAACTTTAAAGCAACTGTATTTAATATGACCAAATTTACAGAACAGTGCAATTAACTAGCAGCATTAGCTTCCATACAGTATTTGAAAGAGGATTTATTCTAATTTTTGATACAGTAATCTACAAAATCTTCAAAAGTTAAAGTAAAACCAGTCTTTCTAAGATCATTTGGAATAGCTCATGATCACCACTACTTAAGAACAATCTAAAAAGGCAAGTCAATTAATTTTTTTTTTAAAAAAAAAAAGCTATTTTTTTGTTTCCTTCAGCACTGGTTTCATTAAAATGAAGTGCAGCCATGCAATCCTTATTAAAAGAAATATATCCTTTAAGCCACAGAAACACTACCAAGCTATAAAGTCCTACACACATGAAATTATGACCTTGAAATAGCTATATTTTTCTTTTGAAACTACAGAATATTCAGTAAAGAACAAAGTAACACAATAAAGAACCATGTTGTTTGTGCTCCCCAATCTCTGTTTCTATCAAAGCCCAGGGATATGGGAAGAAAAGAGAAAATTTCTCTTTTCCAATATTCACATTGCCAAACATCATCCAGTTGTACTCACATGCAAGGAATCCATAGTCTGACAGTACGATCTTGAGAAGCTGAAGCGAGTAGCTGCCCATCTGGAGAGAACTGTACACTGGTCACAGCTTCCACATGGCCTATAAATTTGTAAGCTCTGCACTGTGTCTTCAGCTTCCACACCATAAGAAACCTATCCAAAGAAGAGGT
Organism: Falco cherrug; assembly: GCF_023634085.1. NCBI lineage: Eukaryota > Metazoa > Chordata > Aves > Falconiformes > Falconidae > Falco > Falco cherrug. The sequence continues at coordinate 42,971,178 of NC_073701.1, forward strand.
AGCTGGCAAGAAATAAAAGATATTATGAGTCTGCTGGCTGTTACTAGAAAAATCAGAGCCAATGACTATGGATTTGGATTCACCAGTGAACTTACTGGGTATTAGTGGGAGGGAGCAGTTATTGGGTTTTAATGGATACTCAGCCTGAGCACAACGTCTGGCAGCCAGCAATGCCAACACCAGGCTTTTGGAAGGACATCAGAAGACTGGGAGGAGTAAAGGATAATTCTTAACAGGTAGCTCTCCTACATATTAATCAAACTGGATTGCAAGAACTTTAAAGATATAGAATAAAAAATCCAAAGCCGAACATCATGCACATATCATTAAGTATGAATTCAGAATTGGCATTACCAAATACTACGAACAAGAGACAAACTCTTCAGTGATCTCACTTTGACCTCCAAGATGGAATTTGTTTCAAGCATCAAATGCTTAGCTCTGAAAAGACAAGCCAACTTAAACTAAAGATATCAGTTGTACCATTTCAGATATATATGCTAAAGTGAATAACCAAATATGATAGTTCTACAATCCTGAGTACCAATTTTTTAATACTAACATTTGTGTAGTTCAAAACACAACGTAAAGTTGCCAGCCTGATAACAGAAAGAGCATGGTTGGGTGTGGGTTTTTTGTTTGTTGTTTTTTTGTTTTGGTTTGGTTTTTTAGTTTTTGGGTTTTTTACAGTCACTTTACAGGTGGACTATCTACATTTGAGAAGGCAAACATAGCTTTTACAAGAGCTTGATCATTTTCAGGAAGCTATAACCAGCAAAAGCAATGAGCAGTTGAATTAAACTGACAAGTGTGATATTCCTGTGCCCCTATTATCTTCATCTCTGTTAAGTGCTAGCATGCAGGACATAAATAAAAACAAGGGATTCACACTCCCACCTCTCAGTTATAAAATTCCAAGCCCTAGCACAGAAAGGGAGGAAGAGTTAAAACAGGGGCCTCCTGCAAGTTGAAGAGAGCATAAAAAGGATAGCTCTTTTCCCAACCTCTTTAAGGCACCAACATAGAACAAAGGAATGGTGTTTGTTCATTGGCATATGGGTCAAGACAAGCCTCCAACAAAACGTTAGATATTTAACTCTCCTTAGGGATTTGGCCAGAGATATCATTTTTACTCCCAGAAGTGTAGCTTCTGGTAAAAGATGTGGGACCAGACTACCCCTAAGCCTGTATCAATAGACCTAAATTTGACACAGAAGTACAGGCTGCTTTCCCCCCACCAGCTTTTCAGAACTCTATTTTACAGCAGGCTTTTTCTAATGGTACTTGAATGATTTCTTTTTCCCCTTTGATTCAGAAAAACATGACCTAGAGCAGCATAAAACAGCAAGGAAAAAGTGAAATGTAAGCTAAAGTAGAATTTGAAGGCATCAGGCTGGAAATGTGGAACAGACAAGATTGATGGCTTCTGAAACAAATAATGCAGGAACTACCGAAGTACCTGTAGTACTTTATGAACTGCACAAAGGCTGTGTAATACCAGCCCTCTTGGCTTTCAGTTTTAAAACCTGAAGGAAATATTTTAAAAGATGACAGTACAATGAATTCAAAGCCTGGTTTCTTGTAGCTTGCTCTCTCACAGACGGGTTATCCCAAGGTTAATGAGACGCAAGCAGTGACCTGAAGTTCTCTTTCCCCTGGGACACCCACAAGCACCCCCTCTGGACTCCCTGTTGCCTATGCTCACACACCATTTTCTCTCCAACCTTAGGTAGTTTTCTCCCTTGAAGTCACCTGCTCATTACCATGACACTCAAAGGCTATTATTATCTCCAACACTGGAGCTCCAGCCCAGCTGACACCATCCCAGGGGTGACAGAGAGAACTTCAGGACCTGCACAGCAAAGGGTGAGTAATGACAGACCTACTGCAGAACCGTTTTCCCAAGGCACACAGGCTGATGTGACTCTATATTTGAACAGCACAAGACAGGCCTAGACAAAGGAACTCGAAGCCAAACCTCCAAATCTATATTCAACTTTAGAGTCTATCCTGCCAAGGAAACCAGGTCCCTTTACCATTGGCAAGCCTCAGTCAAGCCAAGCTATTCCCTGCTCAAGCAGGCTCAAATAAATTTTAGTGCATATGGCTAACACACAAGCATTTTGCTGTAACACTAAATATTTTATCTCGGCTAACCACAGGCACTAAATAGAAGAGTCTATAGGGTAACAAGGTTGCCAGTAATAATTTCCATTATCAATACTAATCTTAAAAATAGTTTTATACATTAAAAACATACTATTAATATTATCAAATAAACTTCTCTATTTCTCCTTTTATTCCATTTTAAGGGATTTTGCCTACTTTATAACATTGCTTCTCGAATTTACTCAAGTACACTATCTTAAGGATTGCTTCTTAATCCTTTATGCATTTTTCTCCCCTCAAGGTCATGTTATCCACACATTTAAGTGTTCAAAAGGAGGGGAGCAAGAACCTTGCAGGACAGATTACACATGAGGTCCTACAGCAACGCAGACCAGACCCAGCTGATGCATTCTGTCAGCACTTGCTAAGTATTGCCAGCATCCTACAGTCTGACTTTCAACTACCAAACCACCAGTAAATGGCCCACAACAGATCTCCAAAGTATTGGAACTGAAACAAAAGAAACACAGAAGGTTCAGAAGAAGTCTTAAGGATGGGCTGTACCACAAATAGGTCTGTTGCATATGCTCCTCAGAGAAAACACAACATAACCAGAAGCATGTGTAGAGGTGAAGAACAAAATCTGTCCTTGCTGTAGTAATGAAATTGTTTGATCAACTGCAAAATATAACTAGAAAGAAGCTGAAAATTCACTCAGAGCTGATTCCAATATTTAATTTAGTCCAGTTTGTAAACTCAGTGCCTTTTTTTTTAAGCTTCACTGCTTTCTGTACACACCCAAGTACAACTGACCCATTACAAGGTAATTTGTTTTTCTAGTGATGAATCGTATCAGAATTAAACACTCAAGAATAAAGGCCTTACACAAAGGCCAGATTTACAAACCACACTGCTACAGTTCCCTAAACCAGTATTTGGGTTTTACATATGCCACAAAAATTTTGTTATGGTATCTGCAATGGGAAAAAGTTCAATTTATATGCTGTGAATGTTGACGGTATTAATTTTCACATATACACACATATATATGAAGACACAAGTTGCCACAACATGGAAATACCATTACACTCCCGTTTCCCACAATACCACAGGCACCACTCTAAGAAAGCTGTGCCAAGATTAGAAGAGACATGCTCAGCCAGACTTCGACAACTAGATGCACCTCGTGGTCATCCTTTTCCCCTCCCAAAATACCAAAGCATCCCTAGCATTCACCTCAGTGCAAGAATTACAGGTCAGATGGGGTACAAGGCTGTGCGCATGATGTGCGTGAATATTCAACCACCACCACCAAACACACACACTTTACAGGAACCCTGCAAATCTCACTGAGATAAGGTGAACGTCACCATACAAACACATTTAACAGTGATTTGCAGGATCTCCTGCTTGAGCGAAAACAATTATTAATTGAACCTCTGTCAAGAGAGCCAATCTGGAATTCTAAGAACAATGGATAAATTACAAGGAACTTCTAACAACTCCTGTAAGTTCAAGCTCATGGCAGTTTTTATTGTATACTGTATGTACTTAAACAACAGGAAGAGAATTGGAAAGAGTCAGCACACTAGCCCACATTTAATTAACATTCTGGATTTTATTTTTTCAAAGAAACCCCGAAGCCCTCCCACATTTATTCAGTGTTAAGTTTACATTCAATTTCTTTTAAGTCACTTAAAATCAGTAGTTTAAAATATATATAGAAGTGTTCCCCAAATTTTCAAAGTCTAACAGGATAGAAAAATCATTCCAAATTTCAGATTTTCCAAAAATCTGTACACACTGAAAAACAACCAGATTGGAGTATTTCTGTAGAATTGCTGCAACTTACATCAAAACTAGTGGAACTTTAAATGGCAAGGGTTTTTTGTTTTCGTTTCTTTCTCCTTCTCTAGTCCCTCCTCTTTCCTTCGCCTCCCCCCATTTTTTATTGCCATTGGGAAGAAATGTAAATATATTTTTTTAATGCCAGGTTACTCACATTTGCTTCCCCCCCCCCCCCCCTTTTAATTTTTAAATAATCACAAAAATAGAATGGGAGGTGGTGGGGAGGAGGAAGGGTTGAAATACATACATACAGAATAACTTTTCCAACTTTAAGAGGCAGATTCACTTCGACTTATTGCTGAAGTAGATAAGGAACACTGTGAATGTCAGTTTTAACATGAAGGTAGTTCTTTATATGAAAGGCAGTTTTTGCCAAGTGTTAAAAAAGTTAATTGTATAAAAGTTGCATAGTCTATATTCACACCATTAAATTACTTTCATCTGAGGAAACATGCATTGCACACACAACTTATGCTCCTGCTTATGTAGGAGAACACAGGCCTTTTTCCTGTCATTTCTATTGAACGCAACAGTCTACAGCAAGCTTTTCAAAAAAGCACATATTTTATGTAATTTATTGCTCCAGCACATAATGACTGGCTATCTTTTAAAATTTGATAAATGGTTCATAACTTGTAGGTCCACAAAACAATTCCTTGCTGCAGAGTGGAATGGAATTTTTCAGGAATGTCTCCCTTATATAGTAAAGAAGTTCCCTTTGTTAAAAAAGATAAAGATTAAAAAATAGCCTAGGGAACATTAAAAAAAAAAAAAAAAAGAAAAAAGAAAAAATTCAAATTGCAAGTAACCTCCTAAAAATAAGTTAGACTTAAAACAACCCACGCCACACAGTGGCAAGCACTTTTAGCATGATTCAACACTACAACCCCAGCTCCAAATTTTTTTTTTCTGTTCCCCTTCTCTCTTAGCCTGCTTCCACCCAAACCTCTCAACGCTTTAAAATCACCAGGATTCAAGAATATACCTTAATTTACTTTTGCTTTATTTTTGGCAAATCTTCAGTTATTTCAGGGTCTCACTTGCTCCCTTTTAACCCTTCTACCTACTGCAGCAAATGCACACCTACCACATTCCTCAAGTGTCCAGATTCTTATTCCTCACTCACTAGCTCCAGTTCCTACCTACCAGCCCCACGTCAAGAATTACTACACTGTGGTTAATGAAGAACATTTATCACTTCAGTGAAAGTAATCAAAAAAGCTGGAATGCCTGAAACATTAAGATAAGTGTTCAACCTAAACCATATAAAGCTAAAAAACACAGATACTAAACACAAGATTTTTTTCAAGTACGCTACACATATCACATCTATTGTCTATAATCACGCTCAAAGCAGATTAATGACACACGTCAAGAATCAATACTCTTCAAAACTCAGCATAACAGGATACAGAAAACATTCTAAATTTGTCTGTGAACCACTTAACCAACAAATCTTGTTCTCCTCCAAACTGCCTTTTCAACTCACCTCACTTCAGGAACTGCAGCTTCACAGCCTTACCCGAGGTCTCCTGTGGTACTGTTGTGACTAGACAGAGGCAGAATACACTGCATTATTTAAACTCTGCCTAGGGCTGATGCATGCCAACCATTGCCAAAATGCAGAATGCAAAACAAAACAACCCAAGTTTGCCTCTGTGTCTCCTTCCTCTACCCTGCTGACAGACCCCCTCCAAAAATAGATACATGGTATAGTCACATAAGGTATGTGTCCCTAGGATGCCAGGCTCAACATGGAAAAGCAACATAATATTAAATATATACCTAAGAAACAGCAGCAGATAATGCAGCTTTGTGCTTTCTTTCCTTCTTCATTATCTTTAAATAGAATTCTTACTTGTAGCCATCCCTATTTCTCCCCACTTGTGGCACCACCAGCATGTCCACTGCTACCATATTCTTCTCCAAACCCATGAAAGCTCCTGACTCAGCCTCATGAGGTAAGTTTTTCCAGAACAGGCACAAAAGTGCAAAGCAGTGCCAAAGCCTATCTACTAAAAAACCTTCCTTTTCTTCAATGTAAGAGAGCTGGCTGTCACCCTGAAACCTTTAAGAGCATGTAAATTCCAAAAAACCTGCAGAATATTACAAGGCTTAAGATTCAGCTTTCCCCATCAATGTTGACTCAATCACAAGTTACTGTAGCATTACTGAAAGGTGTTAGATACATATGTTATAATATAGCCGCAACATAGGTCAGTTAATTCTACTGAAAGAACCTTAACTTTCACTTCTGTAAGGAAAGACTCTTCACTTTCACGTAACATTAACCCTGGAAGATAATGTGTATAATTTTTCTTTTAAAGAAAAAACAAAAAAAATCCCTCCTCAGTCCACTCAAAAGCCTTTGCTTTACCATAATCAAGACAGACCAAAGTCAGAAAACAATGGATCAAAATGTTACAAAAGTAAAAGGCATTAGATCTGTACTGAACATTTTAGAAACTAAACCCCATTATTTACTTTTGCTTTCCATACAGTTCACCACAGCAGATACAGTTTCTCCACCACTACAGACACATCAGAAGACATCCCAAGGTATACAATCCAACATTGCTATCTGCTCACACATTTAAAAACCTTGGAGATTACAGTCCATTCAATTTGTACTACCAGCAGTGATTATTTCTCAAATTTCCAAATCTGATTTTTATCTGCAGCATTACAAGTTCTCATTTGCACATCAGCACGCCCCTCAGTTGTACGATAAGCAGTAAGGCACTTTCCTGAATGAGGATGATAAATAGTCCCATCTTCTTTGAAATGCCATATAATAATTTCAGGGGTAGGAGATCCATCTTTTGGGCATCTCCTCATACCTATGAAGTCTTCATGCTCAGGGACTTCAGCACACAGCTCAGTCACTGAGTTAAATCTAATCTCTTTATTTGATGTGTATTCAAAAAATTGATTGCCTCCCTGACCATGACATCCAAAGAGAGAAAGGTGAGCCCCAGTAGGATGATGTTCTGGTAAGACATAGTCGAGGCATTCTGAAGCTATTCCTGCACTGCGGATAGCACCATGCCAGCCAGGACGATCTTCTGGTACATGCAACTCAGCAAATACGTTTTTTAAATACCAGTTAAAACTCTTGCATTTCAAACGCTCTCTTAGTATCTTCCTTTCAGAAATATCTCCATAGTTTTCTTTCCTTGCTGAAGGATTTCTGTTGTAAAAGTGCTCCTTGTACTCATCCATCCACACCTCAGCAGCACGTGCTGTGTTCTGAAGGAAATTTGGTCTGGCATAGGGTGCACGCTTTGGAAACACATGGCCTACATGGGAGCACGGATGAATTTCCAACATGCCTCCACACTGCCAAACCCTAAATGATAATTCTAAGTTCTCCCCTCCCCAAACATCCATTCCTGTATCGTAGGTGCCCAGGTACTCAAAATACTTCTTGCTGACAGCAAACAAGCCACCAGCCATAGTTGGGGATCTGATTGGGTCAGTTTCAGATTTGCGCCTGAGACGTTCATGTTTAGGCACCGAGTGCCACTGGAATGTCAGCCGCCAGTCAAACCCCCCAATCATGGGCTCTGCTGTTTGCATGTAGTATTCAAATGTTTTCCAGTCAATGGTGTCAATGACAGGACAAACAATAACAGTCTCATTCTCAGCAATCCTCTCGAGCAGTGGTTCCAGCCAGCCAGAAACACATTCACAGTGACAGTCTAGAAACGTGAGGACATCACCAGTAGCAAAGGTAGCGCCAATTAAGCGTGCACGGACCAATCCTTCTCGTTTGTTGGTTCTTATCAAACGAACTCTTTTCAGACTGCTTATGTATTTTTCAAGTTCAGCCTTCAAATACACTTTATCACTCAAGTCATCCACCAGTATAATTTCTTTTAGAAGTACTGAGGGTGATGTTTCAAGAACGCTATGTATCGTCCGCAGCAATGTCGACCAGGCTTCATTGTAAAAAGCAATTACAACAGACGTCGTGGGCAGCCTTCTGTAGTCATAAGATTTAGTTTTACAGCCACTCAGTCGATTATCTTCAATGTGCCGATGGAGAGAGATTTTATCACTCAAATAAATATTAATTGCATACTTCTCAATCAGCTCTTCTTCCTGTTTCTTTTCCTCAGGGCCCAGCTGCAGGCGAGAAGCCTTACCCCATTCTCCTGGGGCATAGGGATCAGGCGGGGATTTGTCATAAACTGGACGAGCCAAATCCACAGCTTCTTCTGCACCGTCAGAAAAGCGCCTCTCCCATTTCCCTTTGCTGATGCTCTCCCCGGCGAGGGAGGCACCGAAGGAAGAAACCGACAGCTCGACCGCAAAGTAAGCGATCATCAAGAAGCCGAGAAACACACAGCTTTTGCGGACCCACGTCCATCTTCTCGCCAGACGGATCCTCATCGCAGCCGACTAAAAGCAGCTACTGGCAGAGAGGAGCTCCGCGAGCCGCTACCGGCCGCCCGCCGCGCCGCCGGGACGGAGCGGGCTGCGGGCGCTGCCAGCTGCGGGCTCGGGAAGCGGCGGAGTTGCAGCCAGACCCTCCGTGGCGGGCCCGGCGGCTTCCCGGGGGCCGCGGGGGCAGCGGGGCGGCGGCGGCGGCACGGAGCAGCCCCCCGCCCCTCCGGCCTCGGCGCTCCCCTCACTTACTTCCTCCTCCTCCTCCTCCCCGCTCGCCGCGGGACAAACCCCTCCTCCCGCCTTGTGGTTTGCTCAAAAAGTTGTCGCTTAAGGAAGGGGCAGAGACTCCTCGGCCCGCCCGGCCGGCGCGGGGTCCCGCCCCGCCTCCGCGCCCGGACGCGCCCGGCGGCTCCGCCGGCTGCCGGGGGAGCGGGGCGGGGAGCAGCCGCCCCGCCCGGAAAGCAAACGGCGCCCGGCCCCCCGCACTCACCCAGCCCAGCGGCGTCCGCGTTGAAGGCGACGCCCGTGACGGCCGCTCTGTGGCCTCGGAAAGGCCGGATCAGGACGGGGTCCTCCTGGGGGAGAGGGTGCGCACCGTCAGGGTCCGCCCGGGGCCCCCCACCCGCCCGCCCCCTCGGGAGCCGCTGACGTCCCGCACGCGGCGGGGTAACGGGGGCCGGAGGGCCCCGCACCCCCAGCGCTCCCACCGGCGGCTGCGGCAGCCGCACCGGCTGCAGCCGCGCAGCCCTTGGAGCCGGGCGACATCCGCCGGCCGCGGCACCCGCTCGCCGGCCGGCAGCCGCAGCTCGCCTTCCCGCCAGAGTGCCGCCCTGGCTGCCTGGGGTCGGGGCCAGGGCCGGGGCCGGCCCTTACCAGCGCGGAGGCCATGGGCGGAGCGGGGCGCCGCGGCAACGGCGGCTGCCGGAGCGGCGCGGCGGCCCGTCAAACCCCCCGCGCTCCAGGCGCGGCCGGCCGAGCCCCGAGCCCATCCGCGGCGCCAACGTTGCGTGTTTCAATCGGCCCATTCGCCGGCTGCCCCGCGGGGGCGGGGCCGCAGAGCGGCCCATTGATCGTGTAGGTGCTCGACTCCCTCTTAAAGGCGCAGCGCCGCCCACGCCACCCGGCCAGCGATCCGGCGGGCCGCGCCTTCCCCGCCCTGTGCGGGTGTTCCGTGGCGGGATCCGGGTCCGGGTTCAGCGGCCGGGGAGCGAAGCGCCCTGCCCCGTCCTGCTCGGTCGGGCCCGGCCCGGCCCGTTAAAGCTGCTGCCCGGTGTTTCCCAGTCCGCCCGTTGGCTGGGACGCGGCGGCTCGTGCTCGGAAGGGGCTGAGCTGCCGCGGGGGTCCGGCCCGGTGGGCCTGGTGCGGGCCGGGCGCTGCGGCCGGAGGCGGGAAACTCGACCTGGGGTTTATTCGTTAAAACAACCCCCAAACCATGGTCTCCCCCTGTCGGCCTGTGCGGGGCCCCCCGGTGCTGGGCTGGTGCCCCTGCCCGCTGCCAGCGCGGCGCTCTGCCCCTCAGGGCCGCCGGGGGCCGCGGGGGCGTGAGGCGCTGCCCGGCCGCGCCGCGCAGGGCGGGTGCCCGGAGCCGCCTCTAGCCGGGGCGCGTTCTTCCGGGTCGGCGGGCGCTGCCTGCTGACGGGTGTTCCAGGCCAGCCGACAGCAAAGCTGAGAAAGCAAAATCTTCAAAGCTAGCGGAAGGTCGGGCCCATGCTACCTCGAATCTGTGACCCATGAACTGGCGCAGGATAACTCTGTTTAGCGCCTCAGGCCGATTTTGTGTTAAGCTATCTTGGGCAGTTTGGCTTCTTTTTTCCCCAGTTGTTTCTTAGGCTGTTAATCTTTCTAGATTTCCAGGTCAATGGTTGTGTTTGTATGTTACAGAGTTGGCTTTAAACAGTCCCTTAATGCTCTAAAAAAGTACAGCTACTTTCTTTTTATTTTATTTTTTTATTTTTTAAGAAAAAGTTTACAAAAGCCCTACACAGAAATGTTGATGTTAGTGCTGTGAATGTTCGTGCAGCTTCATGGTGAGCTAGGCAAGGGAACCTATCTCCCTGGGAAAACACTGCTGCAATAGCCATGCTGGTAACAAGAGGATTGGCATCAATTAGAAAAAGCGAGGGCTGCGACAGCAAAACTGTCATTCAATATGCAAGTCTTCATGAAGAAGTAACTTACACTGCAATTACCCTTCTTTAAAAATCCAGTCTGCATTTTACAGAGTTTCATCTGATACTGAACTTTTACATCTACAGAATCAGGTTAATAATTAGGCCAACTTGTAAGATTTGTCAGTTTTAGAATAGTTCCTAATCAATTGTGTTTAACCATGAAATGCACATTTAAAATAATAATTCAAAAATCCTGAAAAAAGCAGGATTATCACATGCATGTGGGGTTTCCATGAAAAGCTGCGAGCCACTCCTTAACACTGATGTTATACAGGCTGATAACTTGCCTTTACAGCTTCACATAAAAGTTTTTAAAAAGAAGTGGTGGGACAGGACATGCTGACTTTAACTTCGACCTAATGAAAGCTGCAGTTTTATGTCATTATTTGTTCTTGCCTTGATTTAGGTTTTTGGGTTTGGTTTGGGTTGCGTTTGTTTTCTAAACAGCTGACTCACCCGTCCCTTTGTGTTACCTTCCATGGTTTAGTTATCACAAAGTGAAATGTAACATTAAAAGAAGTTGGTAATGGTAAAGACTTAAATGTCCCACATTCTACCACTGTGCGGGAACAGTGAGTTAATTGGTTAAATTTACTTGGCCTCTGACACTATTGAAGGCTTCCAGCTGTTTCTCAACTGCTTTTCCAGCTATCCTCTTTCTCCTAGGGTTTATCAGCTGTGAATGATGCCTCCCAGCAGGAGACAGCCAAACTACGTTTAGGTCCTATCCCTCTGGGAAGCAGGTTTAGTACCAAACTTTGAGTGATCTGAAGTTATGCCGTGCTCTCTTTCCTTTTCTTTTGAATGAGAAACTACCCTCTGTGCTGCTGTAGTTGTGTATTATGATATCTCAGTGTTTCTGGTACCTTGTGTTCTCAGGTTCAAATGTATTCTGGAGGGTCCTTAAATCCCAGTGGACCAAAGCACATGTTATTTTATTTACAGGCTGAGCTAAATGACAATACCCAGTTATACCGAATCCTTTTCCTTTTGCCTTCTTCACAGCTGCTACACATCCAGCAGCTTGCTATCCTTTAGTCATTTTGGGGTGCTAGCAACGTACTGGAATCTGTACCTGCCTGAAAAATTCCTGAATTATAAAGTTCCAGGTGAGAGGCATAAAGCGAAGGAAGGCCTACGGTTACTGAGAGAAAGAGGGTGGCATCCCTCTTTCTAGAAATCGCTAGAGAAGTGTTTCTCAGATTGTAGGGCTTACAAAGTTAGTCTATTCCTTGCTGCTTCTCCTCACCTGAGGCCGTTTTGAAGACTCCCAAATGCTTACAGGAAGCAAAGTATTCCCTTGCCACAGACATATAATTAACTGTAATGACTGTAGTTATAAAGCTGGCAGGTAACAGTTTTTGTGCTGATTATTTTTTATCGTTAGCATGCATAGATTTTATTTTTAGAATTAGATTCTTGTAACTCCTAATAATTTAGTACAATTATGAGCTGGCATTGTTTTTTTAAGGTTGAGAATAACTGTTCTGCGATATAAAAGTGCAATCTACTGTATTAAGTTGTTGTGCACTGTGATGACAATGATAAATAGTGCATCAGAAAATATCTTCAATGTCATGTCTCACCAGGCTGTTGTTTCAGCAGCTGTTAATTTTTTATCAGGCACTGAGTTAAGGTAGTATATGTCCAAACAGAAATTGTGTATATGGAGGAACACTTTGAGATTGTAACTCAAGGTTCATGGCAGGCTGCATGGTCACTGTAGGAAAGGACCTAGTAAAAGTATCTGTAGAATTCAAGGACTCATAGACATACTTGGTACCCTTTGTGCATGTGTTGCAATGTACGTCTAAATTAAACTGATCACATATGGTTTCATAATAATTGAGGTAATAAAATGCATGTGCAGAACGGGCAAATATAATATACTAGCCCACCTAAAATTCTGTCATATCTAAAATGAGAACTTTCAACTGAATGTTAATCCTACTTTAAAATAAAACGGAGAACCCTGACTTTAATTACACGGGATCATATTGGGAGCAGCTGTGTTAGAGGCAAAGCTGTTCAGACCCCCATAGAGGCCTTTGGCCCTCGGGCTCCTGGCAGAAGGGGGACATAAGCAGGCAGTGGTGTGCTGTGGGAGCTAAAGGGGGGCGTGAGGTACGCCTTGCCAACGTGGTGTCTGTTATTCGTCCACCTACATGCAGGAGAAGAATGTAGTCTCAGGGCACAGAGACTTAATTATAGACTGTCTTACAGTTGTAGAACCATTATGCCTTATGTTCCCAGCCTCTTTCGAACCTCTGATCCTACCTTTTTTTCTCCTACATCAAAACGGTTATGAAAATAAATATTAAGACTGTAAAGTAACTTGCGGAGTACTGTTGGGTTTTTTTTGGCTCTGCTGAAATTTTCTTATCAAAATCCCATTAAATTCTGTTTGTGAACAGCAATAAGAAAATGGAAAAGAAAAGGATATCAAGTAGGTACATACAGATTTGAAAAGCAAGGATGGTTTGGAATATATATGATGTTACGTTTAGTCTAAGAAACATCCTGGGATCCTGAGAGAATTGGCAGGTGTAGTTGCTAAGCCATTCTCCGTCGTATTTGAAAAGTCACAGCAGTCAGGCGATGTCCCCAGTGACTGGAGAAAAGGGAATATCACACCCAGAACTTGGGAACTACTGAGCAGTCAGCCTCACCTCTGTGCCTGGTAAGATCATGGAACAGATCCTCCTGGAAGCTGAGTTGAAGCTTATGGAAGATGAGGAGGTGATTAGAGAAAGCCAGCATGGCTTTACTGAGGGCAAATCATGCCTGACTAATCTAGTGGCCGCCTCTGATGGAGTGACAGCATCAGTAGACAAGGGAAGTATAACTGATGTCATCTACCTGGACTTCTGTAAAGTCTTTAATACAGTCCCCCACAACATTCTTGCCTCTAAATTGGAGTGATATGGATTTGAAGGACAGACTATTAGATGGATGAGGAATTGGATGGATGGCCACATCCAGAGTTATAGTCAATGGTTCAGTGTCTAAATAGAAACCAGTAATGAGAGGTATCCTGCAAGGGTCTGTTTTGGAACCAATACTATTTAACATCTTCATTAATGACATAGAAAGTGGGATTGAATGCACCTTCAGCAAGTTTGTGGGTGACACCAAACTGAGTGGTGCAGTTGATACAATGGAGGGAAGCGATGCCATCCAGGGGACCTTGACAGGCTTGAGAAATGGGCCTGTGCAAACCTCAAGGTTCAGCAAGGCCAAATGCAAGGTCTTGCACCTGGCTTTGGGCAATCCCCAGTACCAATATAGTGTGGGGGATGAATGATTTGGAAGCAGCCCTGTGGAGAACTTGGGACTACTGGTGAATGAAAAGCTGGACATAGGACAAGAGAAAACAGCTTCAAGTTGAACCAGGGGAGATTTAGGCTGGATATTAGGAAACATTTCTTCGCTGAAAGGGGTGTCAACCATTGGAACAGGCTGCCCAGGGAAGTGATTGAGTCACCAGCCCTGGAGGTATTTAAAAGATGTGTAGATGCAGTGCTTAGGGACATGGCTTAGCAGTAGAATTGTCAGTGCCAGTTTAACAACTGGATTCAATGGTCTTAAGGGTCTTTTCCAACCTAAATTATTCTACAATTTGATGATACTAGGAGACAGCAATGTGCACTTGCAGCCCAGAAAGCCAACCATACCTGGGCTGCATAAAAAGTAACATGGCCAGCAGGCAAGGGAGGTGAATCTCCTCCTCTACTTTGCTCTCATGAGACCCCACATGGAGTACTGCGTCCAGCTCTGGGGTCTCCAGTAGAAGAAAGTCATGGACCTGCTGGAGTGGATCCAGAGGAGGGCCACGAAAATGTTCAGAGGGCTGTTGTAGCTGACAGATATTTGAGATTTTTCCTTGTTCAGTGTATAGATTGCATTTGTACTGAAGGATAAATAAGAGAATTTAAAGTGCCCAAAGGGAAACATGTAAAGGAAAACTGCATAATTTAAAACCAGCACTTTAAACCAAACAACCATCTCGGTTAGAAGCTGAGTGACAATTACTCTCCCAAAAGACTTGTCTTAAAGTCATCAGAATTTGTATAAAAGTGGGTGTGTTATCCAAAGGGGTTTTTTTTCTGTTTGTTCCTTTTAATTAGATGGTTTTGTATAAAAGATACATATCTTTCTAATGACTACAGGTTATTAAATTCTTTAATGTTTCTCCCTAAGTACTCAAACAACACAGTAAAACTACTGATGCAGTAATATGCAGCTGGAGCATGCACTGAGCTGCATGCAGACCTCTCTTAGTCTTACTTTCAATGTCAGACTATAACTCGCACTCTATAATGCATGTGCATTATTTGAATCTGAGAGTGTTTGCAGCCACTGATTGTTCTGATAAAGGGACTGGTTTGACTATGACATTTTCTGGGATAATCCTATTATGGTGTTTTGTAGCAGTGGCATCACTACTGGCTGGATACCTACATGCAATTCCAAATTTAAAGAACATCTTTCTCTCTCTCTCTCTTTTTTTCTTTTTTTTTTCTTTTTTTTTTCCTTGCTAATGTTGTTATGGATGATCAATAGCGATAATGTTTGTTGTGTTACCAGCAACAAGGGTATGTTGGTAAATATACTTTCATTTCAATGTATTTGCATCTAGCTTTTCTAAAAATATTTAAAGCAGTGGTTTTCTAAATAGATATGTAGTACGATGGCTCTTTGCCGTTGTGTAAAATACCTGAGAAAATGTCATGCTGCAAAATTCAATGTGTTGAAATAAAGTTACTTGAGCAAATTGTTTGGTAATGTGTGTTTAAAATCAAGAACAATTTGTGTGTCTTACCCAAGTCATGAGGGTTAGAACAGGTTTGGAAGAATTTAGTACAATGTAGCAAAGGTTATAACAAATATATTAATACTTCAGCAGATGCCGTATAGAATGGTGTTTATAAAATATCTTCCATTTAGCACTGCTTCACAACAGCATCACCTAGTATAATGTGGATATTAACTGCAAGAGTTCATGACAGTTGATGAACAGTGAACTGTTGTATGAAGATGCCTAGCTTGCTGAAGTATCTGCTTCTGTATGTATCACAAGGTATGTATCACTTCACCTGAAGAATCTGGTAAGAAGAATGAACTAAAGAATGGAATAAACAGGACCAAGAGAAACAAAAATAAGAAATTCAGCTAGAAAAATGACCTCTTGATACCGGAGCTTACTTAATTTTAGAAAAAAGTGTATCTTTTATTGAAGTCCAAACTCCATGAAACCAAATTATGGCTTGGCTGACAAATTTATGAATAAAAGGTGGCAGTAAATTTATTTGCTGAGTGTTAATGAGGAACTTGGTATTTGCACATAGCAGAATTCATATTAGTAGGTATTTTATAAATTCATATGGTTTGTTTTAAACCAGATTACATTAAAACTATGGGTAAGGTTTTCAACCATTAAACTGAAGATATAGAGAATATAAGGCATGATAAAAAAGTAATACATCGTGCTTGACTGTTTTCAAAAGGAAAACTACTACACGCTTAACAGGCAGTCCAGTATCAGCAAGGTGTGTCAAGGTTTGTGCATTGACAGTATGTCCAAGTATGCTAGTTTAAGACTATCTTATTTCAGGTGCTTCTAATTGTGTTAATTTTGAATTTTCTTGCATTTCTGTACCATATTCATACTTAGTTGTAGTACCAAAACAGACGTAAATAAATGTGGTGGTTAGCTGCCGCCAAAAGGGGCATCATCAGTCCTTCTTTTCGTGGTGGCATTAGTGGTTGTCTAACCTAGGAGTGAAGTGGTTTAGAAAGCTAAATCAACATGAATAGTAGTGTAGTGTAGTGATTGCTTATTTATAGTTGGTTTAGTGTTCTGCCAGTTTAGTGCATTCAACTGGTTCTTCTCAGGGTCAGATCAATGGTAACTGGCACACATTAAGCTGTTGGAGCTTGCTCTTGCTGCTGAGTATGGAACTGCTTCTTTTGACAATATTTAGCCAACACATTATCTTAAAAGAAGTTGTCAAGCTATATACATACCCTTAGACAATTTTCCCAGTGTCATCAGCATACAGGTGCTACCTCATGCTCAACCAGTAACAACAATCTTCATGATTCCTGTGCTAATTTGCTTTTTCTGCTGCTGATAGGAGGGGGAAATGGAAATTACCTCACTTTCTGTCTTTCATAAACTTGCTTGTCTGCACTTATCCAAGGAGGACTAGGTGAAAAAACACCTAAAGATATCAAAAACAATGAACAGTGAAGGAACAACAGAAAAGCTAAAGCAAGCACTTGAAACAGATGACCAGAACTGCCACGTACAAAGTATGCAAAATGGTAACAAATGTTATTTCAGAAACAAGTGAGGAAAAACAATATGCCACTATTACTGGAAAACAAGGAACATAATGGTGCCTGACCCCCTGCAGCTACAAGTGGAGGAAAGGAGTATGTAGCTGTTAAAAAAATCACAGGGGGAGGTCAGTGGGCCAAATTGATCTTCTGGGTCCTCCACATGACTGCCAGTTTAACAAGCCTGTTTACAGTGGCAAAGAAGGGGGAACATGATATCCAGAGAGATGGAAAAGGAGGCAGAAGAGCACGTGCAGTGGAGCAGGGATGGTCTTCCACTCCACATCCTGGTGCACATAACCACGTTTTATCTGTGGCGTTAGTTTCTTCTGCTAAATGCTTGGTAGGGCCAGGGTCTGAGCCATCAGAGACTTCAGGGGCTTAGCACAGAGCGTGCTCTATGAATTCGCTTAGCAGTGTCACGGTGCTAGTCTTCCAGGTCCACGCACCCATGTATCTTCTAAAAGGGATCCTTGACTCTGTATCTCATGGCCGTTTCAGAGATGACTTGGGCACTGAATTAGAAATGTCATTGCTCTCTCCTCTGCTGCCCCTTTGTGGCATGTATCTAAGGTCTGAACCACCAGTTTATTTTACCAGGCCTGAACTAGATTTTTGTTAGTACAATTAAAAAACCTAAGAGAACGTGATTCCACGTTTCCCTTAGGTCGGTGTCCAGAGGCACAGGAATAAGGCAAGGTGATTCTGACCAGCAGTGGCAGCTGCTTCATTTTCGGGATTGTTGCAGAGAAGACTGGGTTACACACGAGAGAGAAAACCTTACAAACCTTACAGATCACATTTTTGCCACTTTACAGGCAACCCTAAATTCTGATTATTCTGTGTTCATCATTGCTACACCAGGGCAGGGACTTCTTTGTCTGGAGAAGGAAAGCAGACATCTGTACTTTTTTTTTTTTTTTTTTTTTTTCCCCCCTCCTCTTGCAGCACTGGCTGCTCGGGCAGGAAAAGCTTTCCAACATGACAGCTGGCAAACCCACGATATGACAAACTACCACAGATGCTTCCTGCTGCTACCATATAGATTTTCTCTTGAACATTACTTGTTTGGCAGATGCACACAGAAAGATAAAGGGGGTACTAGCAGTTTCAGACTCTCAGAAGGTTTTTCTTTTAAATTATTTTTTTAATTAATTAATTAATAATGAATAGATACACTGTTCCATCTGCATGCCTGCATCAAGTATAAAAGCTGCCACCATAAATGAGACACCTAGACACTGGCCTGATTCAAAGAGTAAGCAGTGTAACTATATCGTCTGAAATGTTGCTCATGAAATGATAAAAATCTAACCAATGAGCTCTGTTCCACTGACAAGGCACATACATACAGTGGGTCATTTTGGGGGTAGAAAGTCCAAACTGCAAATATCTTGCCCGCTCCACACCTCCTTTTTTTAAACTCCCTTTCCTCTGCTGCAGGAAGGCTGTATGCATGCCTAGCTGGACATGTGTCCACTTGCTGTAAGAATTCTTGCAGGGGCTCTAATATTATGAAACTTTATGCTCATCTCACATAATGACTGATTTTGTTTCAAAGAGAGATGACTTCTGAATGGCTGAACAATGCATGTACTGTACAGCGGAAAGAAGCAGAAGGTGGTATCTGTTTAATATCATGAAATGGAGCAAGGAAGAATGCCCCCAATTTTTTTGTTAAAACAAGTTTGCGAGAGCAGTGCTCAGGCTCCTTGTAACATTCTCCCATGTCAAAAAATACTTGTTTTTATCATTTTGCACACTTCTAATCACAAGGCTGCTGCGTATGGGCACATTATACCCAGAATCTCCACCACAATCCAGTTGGAATTCCACAGGGCATCTTACAGTTAGCATAAGGGTATCACAGAGACTGGTCCCAGCTGTGGGGACGGTCAATAGGGCCTCATAGCAAAGATCTGCAGCACAGCAGTAACACTGCAATCTGCGAGCCCTATAGAAGAGAAAACAGAAGTCAAAGCGCCTTCCCTTTTAAAGCAAGAAGGGACATCTGGGTGGCACAGCTTTTGCAGATGCAGCAGCAGGAGTCACACAGGAAGCATGCCCTGATGGCTTCTGCCTGGTCAGAACTAACCCGGCCCTGCTTCAGCACGCTGTGAGGCTGCCACCTAAGAAGTATTTTCACACCACAAATGATCACAAGGCAGCCTGTTAGAGATGATAGCACCTAACTTACTCTGTGATCTGCTTGCATCTTTTTGCACAAATTCTTACTTTTAAATTGTTTGCTGGCTTCTTTCACTGTAGTTTAAGAGAATTCATCCTTAACTAGAATTTGTTTTGAAAAACGCAGCCTGCTGTTAGATAAACCCCTTGTTCTTGCACCTAAAGAACAGACAGGGTGTGCTTTGAATTTCCCGGTTATCAGCAAAGAATGCTATGTGCTTGCTACAGCTGTCTTCAAGATCACTTCCGCTGCAAGGAAGTTTTCCTGCCATAGTATTGAATACAATCATGAAACACGTCTTCACCAAAAGCATATGAACACTTGCAGATAGGCATGTTTTACTGTGACACACCACTTAATTGTTAGGCACATTTAATTTTGGTATTTTAAATAGAAAGCACTAATTAAGTTTTATACATCAGCTTACTGTTGGTGTTCTAGTCTCGTTACACTCCCTCCAACCTATCATCAGTTATGTGCAATCATATAATGATCCATAACGGTTATTAAATTTTGGTATTCAGATTCACAGCACAGATCATAGTAGGTTCTCCCCCAAAACAAAACACGAGGTAAAGATGACCGAAATGCTCAAGCAAAAGTATGAGCTGTAGCACTCCTGACATTCGTGCCTCAGGCTGGAGGAGGCTGCTTTAAGATACGGCCTTTTCAACTTATATATTCATTTTGCTTGCTGTTGTCACTCCTATCCTGCTTTGCTTCTGAAGCTTTCAGCAACTTCCTGCTGGTTGTGCTTTTCTTTCCACTCTCCCCCTTCAACTCCACTTAACTTCCTTCATTCACAGTGTTTTAGCTATTGCTTCCTCCATCTCCAGTTCCTGGGGTACTAGGAGCTGCAGAGGGGAATGCAATTCTGCTTGAGTTTTGCTGACCAGAGGACAGCCCATGCAGCCGTAGCATCCAATAAGCACGAGCCTGCAGCAGCAGTTTATCCAGAAGCAGCTCCAGTGTGGTTCACCACGATGTCACAGAAGCTGTTGAAATGGTACAGCTGAGGGGACACTGCAGGAAAACAGGGGCAGAGCAGAGGTAACCTAAGCCAGCATCATGGACTACAGTCCTGCTGTGTGGAAGGCTCAGTTGCAACGCAATTGCAACCCCCTGCAACCAGGCAGAGCAGTTTGCTCAAAACAGGTACAGCTTTGCTGAGCAATGGACAAGGCTGACTGTAAGATATTTAACAGGATGCAACTTGTCCATACTTTCCACTGGGATAGCAAAAGACATCTCCACCACCAGATCCTCCTTGACAAGCTTCAAAGCTTGTTCAAAATCTTGGACATGGTAGACTATCAGCAGCAACAAGCATTAACAGAAAAATAAGACTTCCCCCTCAAATTCCATTCTTTGAAATGGCTAAGCCCTTTTATTTCATAACATTACTCTCCCCCTACCCCCAAAAGCAAACCCCTTGAGCTGTATAAATTTATTAGTGGTTAAATGTATTTCTCCATGAAGTTTCCTCAAAAGGCTGATTTCCAAATTACAGTACAACCATTGAGCCTTGCAAGACTGAAACAAGGCAAGAAAGCCACAGAAGCACTTGTCTTACATTTGGCAATACCCCAAATGTAGTCAGTTTGGAAATAACCATGTATGGCTTAACTGTGGAACGTGGACTGATCCTAAATGCAATGTTTCAAACTGGGTTTACGCTAGCATGCAGGTGTATGTTTCAACATTTCAGTCTCTTTGACAGTGATTGTCAGAGATCAAGTGTGACTTCGGAAAACACACACAGAGGGGTCTATTGATTGTGCTGATTGCCTTTGTGGACAATAATGATGACAGTTGGTGTAAAGTAGCATTCTCAAGTGGCATTTTAATCAGCTCACACTCCTCACCCAGTGATCAAAAAGCCTGTAGCACTTCTTCATTCAAAAATATAAAATGCTGATTGTGTTGATCCGTATCAAGCTGACACATGATCAATTTAGTTGATATTCAGACTTGGATTGTTTGTGAACCTTTTGAAAAAGAATGAAGTCAGTAAGATTTAAAGCTGTAATAGTTATATTCAAGTACCGACATACCTGCAGAATGGCTGAGGACCCCTGCTATCCCAAACTCTTTAAAAATGGCAGTTCAGAATACTTTGAACTGAACTGTACAGCAGGAGGTTAATCTTTTATTGGAACATTAATACCTTTGAAATTAAATACGCTGCAATATACTGACCCTACAGAAGAAAATTCAAATGATTTCTGCACCTTTAAGGCAGAGAGCCAACTGTAGCATATTAACATTTAGTGGCGTAGGCACTCTGCCACATCTTCTAAACATACTTATTTTAAATCTGGTTTAGTTTCGAAAGCAATGTGTTATTTATAACAAGAAAAGTCTATGACAACTGTTTTGCAGACACACAGCTATTTTTTCCAATAGTTAGAATGTCAAATTTCTATTTGAATCATCGCACATTACTTTAACATTTGGTCAGCCAGCCAGCTAGTTTTACTATAGAGCTTACATGTGGAATTTTGACAGAAGCTTTTCCTATTACATCCTTTCTAAGACCAGAATGGCAGTTTTGTAATGTCAGGCTTCCTACATTAGCATTTAAAATTTTATATGCAATTATGTGAAAACCAGTAAAAAGACTTCAAATCTGATATAACACTAAGTTCTCCAAGTGTAACAAAGTATTTCTGTAACTCAAGGCAAAAGAGGAAGCATTTGTATGTAACGGTAGAATTGATACTGCATTTAATTTAATTTCACTGATAATTTTCTCAGTTAGATAAAAGCCTGTAACACCACCACTCTATGAACTAAGGTTAAGGATAAAAGTTAGCTTCTCAATTCCATTTAAATTATAGGCTTCTATGTCTGAAAATATATTTTTCAGTGCTCTTTATTCTTGATGAGTTAGAACAATGACATAGATTTCAATAACTTTATATGCCTGCAAGTGAACTTTCTGTTTCAGAAACTGATCTTAAACACATAAAACCAGAAAGAAACCCACAACCAACCACAACAGCTTTGAGAAAAAGGAGCAGGTTCTTGCAAGAGAGCCTTTACAGAGCAGGGCAGTGAAACCACACAAATCTGCAAGTAAGTCAGCTTTTCGTTTTCCTTAGAAATAGCTACAATTTTTATTCTTTATACACCTGAAATATTTGAAAGAGCCAAATAACAAAGTGAGAAATCCTCTTCTTCCTCAAGGAGTAGCTGCTTTCCACAGGTGTGCAGCTTAACCTTCTGGAGATCACTTTAAAACCTTTGGGCTTTGCTATGAATTACAGGCTGTTACTTTGAAGCAGCTAAGCACGTCTGGCTTGTATTATGAAACACAAATATTAGAAGGCATAAGCAAAGTTTAACAGTCACCCATTGAAGACAGTTTAAAAATAGGATCACAGAATAATTCAGGTTGGAAGGGGCTTTGAGAAGTCATCTAATGCAAACTCCTGCTCAAGGCAGTAGAACTTCATGAAATTTCATTCAGATTATTTCATGAAGTATCATTCCTTCAGTGCTTGCAAAGACAAAAAGGCTGTGAATTTTCCTCACTAAAGAGTTATTTTCTGCTGAACAGTTTCCCATCTCCACACAAAAAAAACCCCAAACAACGACCAAACAAAACAAAACACCAAAACCCACTGAATAACCTGTAATTTTGAACATTTGAATACTGATTGAACCCAGGATCCCTCTTCACAGCTCAGAATATCTTCCCAGACAGCTGTCTACAGAACTGCTTTGCACTGTGATGGGATAAGCTCAGGAAGGAGGGGAAGGGGTGGGGATTAGAAGCCACACAGAATCCATGCAGTTCAGCACCAAACAATAACAGCTAAGCTCTGTATTACTTCTGCAACTTTCTCTCCTAAAACGAGGTGAGAAAAGCTCAAGTCCAGTTTAAGCTTCACCAACCTCCACTAAGATATGCTGCGAGTAAAAAAAAACAACAAACAAGCTAAGGTATCTCAAGCTTCCTACAAGGAGCTTTTAATTCATGACCAGTAACTTAATTCCTGACCATCTCTGAAATTTAAAAACATCACCATTGAAGACTTTAAGGTAGATGTTAGCTTAAGTTCAGCTCACTAGAGAACTGTAAGAGCTGTAAAAACACTTAAGTAACATTATTTGTACCAGCTTCATGTTACTGACATTAGCCATAGGAAAAACTTATAATTCTTTTTATTCCTTTTTCAGCTTTTAAGATGATGATAATAAAGAGCTGCTAGGAAGAAAGAAGAGAAAAATGCATGCTTCTGTTTACTAACAGATGCTTCTACAGAGAAATGGGAACTGCAAATTGTCTTCAGCACACATGCAATCCCTTTTCTTCTGCATCTAATGGCCCCATCTGTCCAAAAAAGATCAAAGCCACTGGAGACATTTTAGACAACCCGAGTGCCTCTCTTCTAAGAAGTCCTCTGGTAACAGGCCAGCAAGCATAGGTTATCATCTTGCACGCATAACTTAAAGCCTGAAAGTAGTAGCAATTTAGATAAAAACCAAGCAAGGTAAAGTTTTTATGCTTAACCACATCATTTTGGGAGTACTTCTTAAATGGTAGCATCTTTCAGTGCTGTCATCTAGAGCAGCTCATGGAAGAGGTCTTTTGACAAGACGTGTGGAAAGAATTAGCTTTGAAAAGTACACATTTTCAAGACAGAGGGACAGATTTTTTTTCCCATTAGAAAAACAATAATATGAGTTTCACTTCAAAATTTCAAAGCCCAAAAGAGCTTAGCACCAGAATCGCTTTGCTGGTTACTTAGATCATCAGTATTCCAGAACGCCAATCGTGTCTTTACAGAACATAGCTAAAGTTGGTGCCATTTTAAGACAATGATTTTTTACTTTCCCAGTCACTCATCATTCAGAAAGGTTCACTACAGCAGAAGTGATCCAAGCTCTGCTACCACAGTAAGCGTTACAGAAGGCAAATATCAGCAAGCCCATTGGTCAGGTCAGTTTAAGATAGACGAGTGCAAGTTCCTTTCTCACTTTGGCTCAGGTTTGATCACTCCAGTGATTGATTTCTTTGTTGAGTACCGTCTATGTGTACGAATAATATCCATGAGGCTAATGGGGAAACACTATAGAGTTACACCTCCTCCTCAAGAATTTCAAGATCACAGAATAGCTGAGGTTGGCAGGGACCTCTGCAGATCATCTAGTCCAACACCCTGCTCAAAGCAGGGTCAGTTACAGCAGGCTTCTCAGGGGTGTCTAGTTGGGGTTTGAGTGTCTCCAAGAATGGAGACTCCGTAACCTCTCTGGGCAACCTGGTCCAGCATTTGACCACCAACACACACACACAAAAGTTTTCTTATGTTCTAGTAAAATTTCACATTTAACTTATTGCCTCTTGCCTGTCAGTGGGCACCACTGAAAAGACTCCTTTGATTCCACCCACCACACCTGCATAATTGTGGCAAATTAGACCCCTATACAGCTGAAGAACTTAACACTTGTTTTGGGGGTTGGGTGGTAGGAAGAAGAGGGGCTGTTAAGCAGGTCTTTGCTACCTGCAGCCAAGGGATCCGTACAGCACAGCACAGCCTGTGCCCGCTCACATCAATTGTGTCACGGATCAATCGCTCCTCCATCTACAAGGGTCTGCAAGTCAGGATCACTACACTTTATCTTTTACCTACAGGTAAGTAGGTAGTTTATTTTATAGCTACCTTACAGTAGCTTTGCATGTATTTTCCCTGTTAAAGTCCTCATAGGTCTTTTATGCATGTCTTCAAAGCCCTGCCCTTCAGACTCACTACTAGAAGTGGATCTTCAAGATATACCTGACAGAAGTCTACTGTGAGGCATAATGCTTTTGAAGTTTCCTGCCCACGGCTTAAATTTAAAAGTGTTACCCTAATTCTCAACACCTGTGTATCTGCAAGCATAACCAAAGTCCTGCTGTGCACAGAGCTAGAACCTTGTCTATATACCAAGCTGCTTTCACAAGGCACAAATGAACATCAAGGGATCAGCTAGGTGAGGAGATTTTATGAACAACCTGGGAGAAACGTTTTGTCTTAAATATTCATTTCTCCACTGCTCGTTCTTATATCCATTCACTGTTCATTCTTAGTCTAAAACTCAATTTGTCAAGCCTTCACACTGATTAAAAGTGGAAGGAGCACATTAAGGACTATTCCCTGGCAACACCAACAGCCACACTGCACAGCAGTTTTCCAGTATGTTTACTGACACTGGGTGAGATCTTGCAGATGAAGGCAGAAGAAAAGATCACAAGGCAGGGTAGAAGGATGATGAAGGAGACAAATCCACAATTGCGCCTCTCACTCCATCTGTCCTTCGCTGATTCCCTACAGTGGTCCTTGACAGACTGGAAGGGAGAAGAGGAGAAAGGGAGAAGATACCAAGTTTTAGATCACATCCATACTACTGCTAGATTTATTAGAACAAATCCTAGTTGATTTGGTAAAATGAAAAAAGCAAGGAATGACTCATATTTTTGGCAATTAAAATACAACAGAAAGTACCTTTTCCAGAGCATTTTTTTTATTTAAAAACACTAGTTTAAGAGTGCTTTTTGGAATATGGTCCTTAATTAATTTGACTGTTACACTGATCAGAATATTAATGACTAATACATGGCAAACGACTAAAGATACACCTATCCATCTTTAAAAGCAGTGTTGTCAGAAAGCAAATCCTAGCACTTCCTACAAAAATATTAATTCCAAGAGCTCCCTATTACATGTAATTGGTGCCTGACCCATGTATCCTTTGACAGGTGCTATGACAAGGATTTGAATATTCTGAATTGATAGTTTTGCAGATTCTCTCCTAAAACACATAGCAGTAGCTGCCAGCCCAGTACTCAAAATAACCTATGTATTTCCCCACAAACATCAGCCTAACAGAGGCTTACCTTCAGGAGTTCTGGAGACTAGCTTAGGTCATAACTGAGTATGTTTTGTACCTGCAGCTATCAGAGCAACCAATTTGTGGAAGAGGGAAAACGCCAACTTAAATCCTGTATTTGTAAAACTGAAATTGTCAAAGGTAACAGGTGCATCTTCTAGGCTTTATTTGCAGTATGGGTTTGTTTTCTGTCTATTGTAGTATCTTAAATCAGAATTTTTGGGAAGTTATTCACACAAAGTTTAGAAGCATTTGAACTATACGCTCTGATTCTCTACAAGAGACTGAAAGCTTTTAAACAGGAAAATACAGTATTCACTTTGTGCCTTAGTAGTTATCATACAGCAATGCTAAGATTGTGCCTTTGCTAAGGAGGAAACCATAGAATGTTTTCTGTACGATTGTACTTACAGTCTTCCAGCACACTTCAGCTTCATGCCCTGTAAAGATAAGCAGCCTAGGAAAGCAGATGAAGACGTTCAGAATACTGTTAGATACTGCTAGCTTTGCAACGAATCAAAGGGATACAGAATGCATATCTGCATTTCAGTGAGCAACCACTGCTTCTTTGCTTCATTGACACTTCACCAGTATTTAAGATGCCATGTGATGTTCCAGTATTTCATAGCGTATATTTCATCAACCGAAAAACTGTTAATTCCCAGAAATTCCCTTGCTAGTCATTTTTTCCAAACTTGATTTCCCACTGCCTTCCAGCAGGGGCAAGCCAAGGAACCTTTTCAGCCTAGCAATTTCATAGATTTTTTTTTTTAGAAAACTAGGTGGTGTCAGGTGCATGTAACAGTAGTAAAGAGTGACAGAGAAATTCACTAGATCTTGAAGATCACATATAGCTAAAGCAAGCTACTGCCCATCTTCTGCAAAGCTAGGCACCCTTATCTATCTTTTAATGGAATACATGCAGAACACTAATGAGATCTAAAGCGGTCATAAAGTTGTATGTGAACACAGAACTAAGTCCTCTCCTGCTCCATATAGGGCAGGGGAAACCCACCTGCTTCCTTGCAGCTGTTCACATTTTGGACATCTCTTCTCCTTTTACGTATAATCTCCCATTAATGCTGCGTAGTTACTATGACAGCATAAGAGCCACGTCCAACGTGTTTCCCCTGCTGAGGGCTACTCCTTGCTTTGTCAGATTGGCAGTGTAAGCACCAACTCTAGCCTCATGCTTTGCAACTAGAATGGTGCTGCCATTGTTTAGCGGGCTCCCTTTTTCACAGTCTTCTTTCAGGTGTTTAAGCCCATCCCATGGGTTTCTAAGCAAATCCTTGTCCTAGACCTTACTTTGAGCAAAACAGGACAAGTAGTACCTGCAGGAGGCGCTTTTGGTTTAGACACCATCTAAGCCATATCTCCTTGCTGGATGCTGCAGTTTCTTGAAGAAGGTGGTATACAGTCCAGGGAAGAAGATAAGCAGAAACAGCTTAAGATTCTTGATTCTGGCCCAGAATTTCTCATGACATGGCCCTGAACAAGCAAGCCAGTTCAGTCTGGAGATATGTTGGAGCTGTACCTCCATGCTGGCCAGGCTCATCCAACAAAGTTAAGGTATTTCAGTGAGGACTTGAAACCTGTAAGATCAGAAGATATGCACTACCTGGGGAGAGGGTGGAGGTGGAAAGAAGCAGGAGCTCTTTAGAACCAAGTATTTGCACCAGAAAAGCAGTATGGACATTAAGACATTCTACTTTGATTTATGCAATGTTTAATATAATCTAGATTCTTCTAGGGCTCTGCTGAGGCTGGCACTACTACAAGTAAAAACCGAACTTATCAGGCCTTTGGAGTAACTTCCCAATACAGTCAGCCATATAGGAGTTTATCATTCCATGAATATTACATTTGCTTACTACTTTGAAACATGTTGGAAAACTTCCTGTTATTCTAAGGAAGTCCCTGAGAATGTTAGTTCACATTTTTTGACTGCTTACACTTTCTACAGACCCCTGCTGCATTTACCCATTGATTTGGCATTAAGGTATTTGTTTCCATTATTCTCTCCAGACTACTCCGTGATGCACCATTTTCCTCTTCCTGTTAAGACCAATACAGAAAAAAAAAAAAAAATTATGAGTCCTTTTATATAACAAGTTTCAACCCTCCCTCTCAAAGCCAAGATTAGATGTCCCAGCATTTCTTTTATATACAAGTATAGTAGACATCCTAGCCACAATACTGAATTTGAAGCAACTTCAAACAGTAATCAGTCTAGAACTGCATTTGTGTTAGAAGTTACTATTGCTTGATCACAATACCATGTACACTATGACCTCTGAAAGGGAATAAGCTTAAAGTCATAGCAAAAGCTATTTTATAGAATTGGCATGCATTTCAAGTTTAAATCAGTACTGTACTGACATTCAAGAATTTCAGTCCCCATACAGACTGAGATGAACAGCACTTTTATTTATTTCAGTTACAAGGAGAAAGACAAGTAAACCTTACAACCAGAAAGGCAATGAAGGCCTCATGAGCTTAGTGATAACCATTTCATAATCTAGGCAACATGTTATGACGTCTTGAGATCACAAAGAAAGCATGCCCCCCTCTTGAACAACTTTTCCTTTTTTCTGTAAGGAAATTTCCTGTCAGAACAGCACACTGATGTTAACAGAACTGAGAGGGACCACCAATGTACAAAGCCTACATTCACCCTCCCACCCCGCCTCAAAAGGCTTAAATGTAGACTTTATTTCAAAAAAGACAACACACAGTCATGATCACAACTAGCAAAGAGGGAAAAATTAGTGTTTTCAAATGAAGTCAAATTATGATGCATTAATGAAGTTAAATGAAGATACTTTCTCACATGGCAGCGTACTTAATGAGTAAAGAAACTCTCCTCATTTTAAATCAATGCTTATCTGACTATCGTAGTAGGGAGAAAGCAGCTTACATAAAAACTGATCCCCCTACCAAGCGATCTAGGCAAGAACTATGACGTAAGGGAAGTGCTAGAAACATGTGGGAGAAATTACTATACAAAGTGTCAAGTGCAAACCCCCCTTGCCTAGAATTCAGTGCATTTACTTAAGTACAATAGAAAAGACTGAATTCAGGAGTGGTTGACAGTGGGATACAGTGCTACTGGTTGAACAATAACCATTAAAGGACAAACCCAAGCATGTGTGTATCCCACCACAAGGGAAAGATACGCTTGAGGTTCCTATCCTACTAATTTCTGCAGTTTGCTCTAG
The DNA here is from genome assembly GCF_023634085.1 of Falco cherrug. Classification (NCBI taxonomy): domain Eukaryota; kingdom Metazoa; phylum Chordata; class Aves; order Falconiformes; family Falconidae; genus Falco; species Falco cherrug. The sequence continues at coordinate 43,000,325 of NC_073701.1, forward strand.
TATTACCTCCTTCCTCATTACCAACTTAATTCTGCACTCCTTTGAAGGGACCCCTTTAAACCACTCCAAAATACGGGATTATTTGGCAAAAAAACATTCACTTGCTGTTTTAAAGAACACAAGAGCTAGAAAAAGAAAGGAAAAAAATAAGTTTACAACTCATCTCTTCGGTTGCTCTTCTAAGCAGTATTGGACCTAGAAAACATGAAGTACCAGATCAAGTACTGTTCCATCATCCTTCACTGTTTAAACACTACAGCTGAGGCAGACCATAACTTCTTCAGTCAATTGCTGGTAGGTCAGTTTTGGTGCATAACATATTAATCAACTGAAAAATTTATTTTCACCCATGCTATATATATCAGTTCTCAGTTTTTCCTCACTTAAATGGACAGGGATACATCTATTACGCAGTACTCACAGTAAGTCTTGGAATTTCAGGCAGACCTATTCATTCCCAAGGAGTATCCTTTTTGGCTCACTGAAGACTTTTGAGTACCTTAGCTTACATTCATTATGGATGCAGCCACCATGATTCCATTTACCCAAAGCACTATTTTTAGTGGGGCTGTTACCATCTTGAAATTGCAGTTTAAAGTTAACCAGTAATACAAAAGAGTACTTTTAAGTGTTTCCAGTGAAGGAGCTGAGAAAAAAAATCTGTAAGAAACCATCGCTGCAATTTTATTTTAACAAAAGGGCAGATTTATTCATGTTTACAAACAAGTTCCAAAAACAAAAAGGAGAACATGTATGCTACCCACTAACAACCTTTCAAAATGCCAACAGCCCTCATGCTGCATGAAGGATTCTATAGATTAGAAAAAAAAAAATCACAGTTCCACTCACAGTTCACCAAGACAGCACTAAACTAACATGTTTAGACAAAAACAAAGGACTAAGATTCTGATGTATTTTGATTTAATCCATTTTGCCCGGATAACAGAAATATTTCAAGCAAGTTCCATCACATATTGATGTCCTGCATTAAACAATCCTACTAAGTTCTGAACAAAAGTTATTCAGTAAGTTTCTCAAAATTTTTAAAAATTAAACAGTTGTTTCAAAACCATTAAGTAGTAAATGTATTTAAGAAACTAATTAGGACAGAGGCCATAACTTCATTAGAACACCACTGCTCATGTTTTTACAAAGCATTAGTGTTATCTATTTGGCTATTAGTATTAGCAATTTATCTACAATATTTAACAAGGTAAATTGCAGGCAAAATTTAGTACAGTTTCAATAGAAACACCCTTTTCCTGAAAATACAGCAGTATTTGAAGGACTAGTTTTTTTGTTGTTGGTTTTTTTTTTTTTTCTCTGCATCATTTATAAGGAAGCTTCCCATCTATGAACAGGAACAAAAAAAGTATCTACAAACCTTGTAAACAGATCGGTATCATTTATAAACATAAATAATCCAAATTATTAACAGCCAACAGCAGAAATTAAAGTATCAATTCAACGATCCAGGGCTTCCTTGCCCTTCCCAGCCTTCCCCTCAGAAAAGGATCATGATAATCTAAAGCTCTGCTAACACACTGTTCAGGACCATTCTTAAGTACAATAGATGATCCACAGGTCACTTATGCTGAGTTACTGTTTTTCTGTCAGAGTCCATTATTACTCCCACCCCCAGAAAAGCACCCTCCAGTCTGGCAGAAAGCTTTTTTTTTTAAAAAAATAAATCTACATTCGTACAAGTGTGTCTTCTGTTGAAGTCCAAGACAAGAGTATCATCTTGTCCATCATAATGTGTGAGGAGACCCAGTTTCAATTTCTTTACAATGCAGCTAGTGTGTTAACATTCAGCTTACAATCAGAGTGATGTTTCCAAACTATGTAGCGGGCTCCCTGGGGATGAAGAGGTAGCAGACTTATTCATGTCTGTTGTAAGGTGAATTCCACTGTCAACCGCATTGTTATTTTTATTGGGAGAGGGTGGGGGAGTAGAGTTGCGTTTTGTTGGAGCATCATCTTCAGCATCAGTATCATCAATAAGGGGAATATGAGGCTCAGAGTCTTCTATTCTAAACTCAGGATGCGTCATAAAATTGTGAATCGAACTTCGTGTCTCAGGTTTCTCTAGCCCCTCATACAAGGAGCTACGAAATGCATTCACCACTCGGATCTGTAAACAAAGAAAAAAGGTTGTTAAAATACTGCAGATTTGCTGGTAATGGCATGGTTCTTATGAGTTTGAATCCACAAACAGCTAGACATGAGTGAATCGAATTTGTATATGATGCAGTGGAACTTGCAATAAACTGTAAAAAAAAATGAAAAGCATTTCAGTAGAGCACTGCCAGTCTACACAGTAGGAATAAAAAAAAAAATTGTAAAAGTACTGCAAAAAGCTGAAGGGCCTAAAAATTCAGACATGGCACTAGAATTGTTCCGTTATTTAACACGGGCTAAGCATTTTTTCAGAAGTGAGGCCAACAATTACTTATTTATTCACAACTAAATAAACCTCATTGAGTATTTTATTGAATACTTGGGGCAGGGGGTGGGGTGGAAGGAGGGGAGAGGCTGAAAATAAGTTAGAGGATAAAACGGTTACTAATTCTCATGCTAGGAATTAGGATGTCAACTGACTATGAAAAAGCCAAGCAAGTGTAAGCCAATGTCACAATGACCGGACACTTACAAAGAATCATGCAGAAAAGGATACCACAGTAACAGCTGTAAATATTCGAGTATATACCCATTTACCACACTAGAGAAACTTCCTTACCGAATAGCGCTTTGGAACCTTAAGATCAGAACTAGGAAATTGAATACTGTATTGTACAATTAAGTACTCACGACAGGTGGTAAATTTGAAGAGACTATTCAAGTAGCACAAAGTATCAGAGAAGCCTTTCCTCGAGTCTTCACTTTACACTGAATTCATGGACAACATTCCAAGGCTGACTATTATTTCAAGTCTTTTCATTGTTCAACATTTTTCAAATCAGAAAGCTAGGTTTACAGAATTCATAAATATTTCAGAGGGAAGTTAGATAAAATACAGCTCAATTTTGCAAATTTTGCATGTTCTAGTTGACTTGAATTTAAGCTTTCCTAATTATAATTTGAATGATGAAACCACCTGCCCGCACACACCCCACCCGCCACATTTTCCCACCAGCTGCAGGAATTCAGGATAGATTTTTGAACTGATAAAACAAAGTTAGGCAGAAGTCTGTGACCTCTTTTTCCAACATTTCAACAAGTTAGTTTCCCCCTACTTTTAGCTCCCTATTCAATTCTCAGCAACTCTACTCTGAGCTTCAATCCTAAAGCTCCTCTGTTGCATAGCAAGCAGCAGAGCAACTCTGTAGTAAGAAGAACTTACTGTTACAAACAGTAAGTCCAATTTAAAGACTTTTTTTTTTAGCACATCCAAGATGACTTGTTTCAAGCTGAGAAACACGTCATGACTAGTGCTTCCAGAGTTCCTTAACACTAAACAAAGTGACTTCCAGGTGATGAAATGAAGCTAGACGGTCAAGCAGATCAAAAGCAGACTTCAAACCAGCTAAGATATACCAAACAACCTCACTGTAAACACAGAGAAGGCCTCCCCAAAATCAATGCATTATCATATTTGTTACCACAGAAAAACTGCAGATGATACAGTCTTTGGTTCTGACTGTGTTCTTTGACCTCTAGACACAGCATTGTTCCCCCACCCCTACCCCCTTCAGAGCACTTGCACAAAGACTTTTACTCAAAAGCTATTATGTCCCCATTTTTGTACTACAGGTACATGGCTGAGCCCCATTAAGCATGAAAACCAGGTCGGAGGTGGGGAGCCACGCACAGGAGAGGACATAACTACCTATAAAAGGAGGACAGGGAACAGCATGAGTGTGTTTGAAAGGTAAAATATTACAACAGCTAGCACTTTACTGTTCATTACATGAAAAAACTGAGCAGACTGTTAAGGGGTTGGAATGCTACATAAGCTTTAAACAAGTCCAGCAAGCTGCATAAACTGTCTTGGCACTTACCAAGAAAACCAGCGGTGACAGTGCCAGACTAAAAGTTTGCATTGCCTTCATTTGGCATGTTGCATCCCACTGTGCCACTGATTTATGTGGCAAAATGAAATATGACTGCCTCATGGGGCTGGTTTTTTATTGCTTACAGATGGTAACTTAGAACATAAGCAGTAATGGAAAACAAATTTTGGCTTAACAGGAAAGCTGTAATTATCATCGGAATATAAGCATACCCACAATAAAGGCTCGATTCCCATGCAGAACGGGTACTAAAACAAGTGGTCTAGACAGTCCTGTGAACCCAGGACCCTCAAAGAGCCCAGGCATGAAGGCAGAAACCAGACTGTCAGCATCTTAAATTTTATTTAAGTATAAATTTAGTGTTTTGAACACTTCATTTTCAACTACTCAAGACAGACGAGAGGTGTGACTATAAATAAAGTGAGGAGCAAACAAGACAATTTGTTATGTGTAATTTATACTGTCATCAGGCCTTCCTCATATTAGTACCAGAATAGCAAGGAATGCAGTAAGCACTCCACATCCTCCCAGCCAGATGGCTGCTGAAGACTTGTTCATAGAAACAGCTGAACTATTTTTCCAAAGAGCTCCAAAAGAGAAACACAATGAAATAACACATCTGCTTCCCATTAACAGGTATTAGTTATCAGAAGTTGTTCTCCTGGAGGGCATAGCAGAAGGCCGTACTAAGGGAGGATCAAAAACTAGTTCTCTGCTATTCTAGCTCCATATCTGCACTGGCCATTTGATGCAACGAGGTGCTGCAGTGCCCATTAGATTCTGCTCAAATGGCAGCATGGCATGAAGTTGCTTCTCTAGAGAATTCTGAATGTCTAATTAATGTTCTTGACTGTAGTTAGGGATACAGGTTACTAATTAGCATTTTAACTAGGAGATGCCATCCTGTGCACCCTGAATTGTTAAATCTACTTTTCATTTCATGTTCTTGAGGCACACAAATTTGTAAGCTGAGCTGCTCAATACTACTGCAAGGCAGGGAAGTACCTGTCTCACCAATAGAGAACAAGTACAGAGGCAAATACTTGCACAAGCTCACACAGGAATTCTGGCCAAGCCAAGAGAAAAAACAAAACCAGAAGAGAACATTTCATTTAAGACAGCTCCCGAAATTAAGGGTCTTCATCCATCTGGCAATCTGAAAGTTTAAAAAAGCCGGGGGTGGGGGGGGAACAGGAACAACAAGCCCTCTTGGAGTTATTTTAAAAAACAATTATTTAACCAGTCTTTAGGAAGTTAGAGATGGAAGTTAAACATGTAATATATAATTAAGATTAAAAACTCTTTTAACAATAGATATTACTGTAAGTATTCAACTGCAACTGTTACGGATCTTCAGACTCCAGAATTTAAGCCTACATACGCAATAATTAAATCTCTAGCCTCTACAAAGAGGAAGGCTGAAACTGAAATGCCACTTAGAGCACAATATAAAGAGGGCAGAATTAAGGTGAGACAAACTTTTTACTTTCACTGATGGCTTATGCACTGCTGCCAGAAGAACCTAGAGGAGAAAAAAAGCCTTCAGATTTAAATGTAAGTTTCACCATTCAGTGCTTAACACCTTTTTCCTTTTTATATTAGCTAATTAAGTGTTTCTTCTGACACATTTTAGAAGCCTTGTCTCGCCACCTGATTCCTGATGTTGAGAAAGTTGTGTTATTCAGTTAAAAAGGTCCAACAACAGCAGAGCAGAGATTCAGAAGTTCCTTACAGGCTACAAAGAAAATGCATTTAGTGTTCCATGTTCTAACTACATTCATATTTTTTAACATACCATCTGTTTTCCCCATCAGCTTGTTTACCTTAAATATGATTTGTGCTGCAGCGCAAGACATCTATTTTTGACCTGGGTCCATGATTATGCAGTTAATTCACTTATTCAATGCAAGTCACCCTAAGAGGCATATACTCGAAAATTTACAACAGTTTTCCCATTTATCTTAAACATCCCTCTGTACATGAATGGATGAAGGCACGGATGTGCAGGCTCACAGCTTTCACATTAAAGTCTTTTGTTGAAACTGTTCCACCTGTTCTCAGCCCTCTAAGAAAAAAAAGTCTTGAGGACTCCACTTTGTGGAAGAGCTCTATAAAAGCCTGAACGATTATTTTAAGTACTAAGGAGAAAATGAGAAACGTTAGGTACGTGAATTAGGAAATGTTAATTTCATGCACTTTAGGAACACACACTCACACCCCACAGTAGTAGAAGCAGTAGTAGAGGAAAACACTACATGTGTAGGGGTAGAAATATTTGTTACATCATGATGCTGGCTGGCGATGGAGGGTTGCCGCCTTAGAGCCCCCTGAATGGTACTTCCACTCTGGAAAGCATTCACTACATCCATCTGCAAGGAATCAAGAGATTGTGACAGCTTGCTCAGCAAGAGAGAGAGAGAGAAAGAACAAGAGAAAGGACCATCCCATCTATAACATACAAAAAGTAAAGAAAAAAGGCACTTTTTTTTTTTTTTTCCATAGAGCAGATACACAGGCCAAGAGTTAACACTTAGAGCTGAAGAAAACAGAGGACCCTGAGGGATTACACATCCATCCATACCCACTTTTGACAGTCTGTCACACCAGTTAGAACTGCCGCCTTAGTCAAAGGACTGCAGATGGAGAGGTGATATTTCCCTCAACACTCACTGCATCCTACCTTTTTCAAGACCATACCTGAGTTTGTATCCTGTTTAGGCCCCTAAACCACAAGATCTGACCACGACGTAGTTCTCTCTCAGCATGATCAATCTCCTCTACATCTTCTGCTAGTTCTTCTTCAGGAATCTCTTCCTTTTGTGTTCCATGACCAGCTTCCTTAAGGAATTTCAGACGGCTGGTTGGAATTGTTGAAATCAACTAACGGTGAATGAAAAATATGAATCAGGATTATCCTTTTTTTTAAAAAAAAACAAAAAACAAACAACCATATATAAGTAATACCAGACCTTAAGGCTTAACACAATATCCTACATACAATTAGCAAAGTTGAAAAACAAATTATGTAAATGGGATGAGTGGATCAGTGTAGGGCGATCACTCCAGCTGAATAGCTGCAAAGCTGTGAATAACCTTACCACCTCAACTGAGGTGTGAAATTAAACTTGGACTACAAACCTAGAAAACAAAAAGTCCTTGCCAGGGACAAAGAATTCCACTTTAACATTAATTGACTATGCCAGGAAGGAGCAGTACTGAAGCTACAAGAGCAATTAATTCTGTAGATTAGATGTGTGCTGGCATCTAGAGTTTTCAGAGCTCCAGGAGTTTGACAAGCATGATGAACACGTTACCTCATGTGAGAACTACATCATTTAATTAAAGCAGCCACAGTTAATTCAGAAATACAAAACAGACATGCATTCTCTTGTGACCTGGAAGGTATCAATCCATTTGCAAGGTGAGTGATGTTTCCAAAACCCTTATCCCAAATCGTTACTTTGCTACTTGGTGTACACTCATTTATCTATCTTAAACTAAACAAAAGCTATATACGGCTGTTCCAGCTCTCCTTTTCATCCCCACCTTCAGGGCTATTCTGATGAACTATGTAGTTAAGGGGAGTCATCTTTTGATATGTCCCATCTAGCAGATCCAGATCAGTTCCAAAACTGCTTTCCTTGATCATCACAAACCTAGAAGACCACTTCAGCAGCTGCAGAGGAAAAAGACTGCTCCAAAAGCAAGATAAACAGCCCTTCATGCTGAAATTGCTACTGTGAATGCTCCCATATCACACTTCAGTTTCTACTATTCTCAGAAAGTCAAAAGCTCTTTGACTTTAATGAGATGCTAGAGCAGCATGAACCGCAGCAGGGAAGCTTTGCCCTTCAAGACACTTTGGGTCAAAGGTATTTGAAGCCATCTTGATTCTCTTCTAGGCTACTTTTAAACCTTAGAGTGACACTATTTGATTTTTTTTTTTTTTTAAATAATTAATTTTCCAGAGAACCTTATAAACAAGGCTTATACTCGCTTTTAGAATATGCATCTATGTATTTACAACTAAAATTCACCCTACCAATTTTATACTGAAACCTGAAGTGCCCTTTACAAAATGGAAGGAAAGAAACCGTAATGGAAAACTCTTCATGTGGTATGAAAAGTTTAGACAACTATGTTATTTAATAATGGAAAACTCTGTAGCTCTAAAGTTTCATGTAAATAAGCTTGCTGCTTACAAGCACTGCTGTGCATGCAATACCAATGAAACTTTAAGGGGAAGTGGAGGAGGGGAAGAATAAAAATGCAAATGCAATAGTTTAATAGGTGAAAGAACTTTCCAATTATTTCATAATTATGCAAATGAAGAGAAAGCTGTTATGAGGTTTGCTGCATTTCTTGCTACTCCAGAAAGTTTTTAAATCAAGAAAATACTAGCAAGTTTAACAATTCTGATTTTAAGAAAACCATTCAACATTGTTAAATCTATTTCAAGATTAATACGTTCATTGCATCTGTATTCTTACAGGACTTGCAGTACTTATCTGGCAAAAGATGTAATTTCATTTAAGAGGTAACTACAGCTATTTCTAGTTAAAAGTTACTAAACACAAACCAACCATAGCATCTAGTGATGAAATGTAACTAATTGACAAAGTCAGAGTAAGGAATATCCAACTAAGGACTTCCTAGCTATTGAACTAGTCAACTTTAATCAGTATTTACTGTTAATCTCCAGATATTCATATAGTCCACTTGAAAGATCTAAATGCTAAAGACAGTGTATTTGTATTTTCCGTGTATTCTAATGCAGGTAAATATTTGGCATTTTGAAAAAGCTATTTTACCTGGCCCCACAGTAGTGTTCCCATGCCCAGGAAAATGGACCACAGCCACTGTTCAATCGAGAGTTCTGAGCAACTGAAAGGCTTCCCACCAAACTGCACAATGATTATCTGTGAAGAGCAACATCATTAAACAACATGTATGAGTGACCAGTTACTAGAAAATTCCGTAATGCTTTAAGATCACTACAGACAACTCTGCAGTAGAAAATAGGACAGCCCATCTTTTTAAACATATACTTTCACCATCTCAGCAGTTTCAGCAAGTTTCCAAACTAAGGCATCATCTACTGATTTTAAGTATTTCAAGAACTACCCATTTATTCTTCAAATACCACTCACAAAAACCTGTTAACTACTTAGTTTTGCTTGCAGTTCTTTCCCTTCATCTCACAATTACAGCATGTATTTGATGCTACAATTTTATGGTGATTATTTATCATATGAACACCCATCTCAGCACTGAGTTGATTGATAAACTTGCATTAATAGAATTTGTAGATCCACAATACACAAAACATTTCAGAAATAATTCAACAGAATATTACTATATATCCCATCAGTGTTAAGTGTCAAAGTAAGTCATCGCAGTGTGACATCTGTGTATTAAGTCCTGGGGGCAAGGGGTAGAGATCTCAAAAGCCAAATTAAATGAGCTCCTGCTGACTTACCTATTGCAACAAGCTGTACGGGCCCTAACAAGCAAGGCATCCCTCTGCACAGGAATTACATGCATTAAAGTCTGCCCTGAGGAATCAACAATTCAAGTAGCAGGGTAGGTGTGAAAAGGAGACAGTATTGACCCTTAAGTAGGACACCTGACAGCTGAAAAGCCCAAGAGTATAGTCTTTTACTAACAGAGTAAAACACTGAGATGACAACTCAGGCATTACTTATTTGGGAAGGCATTCAGTTTGCCAAGTTTATAAAGGGAACACAGTTGCAATCAGAATGAATTTCTACGTATTTGGCTTTGTTGCACAACAACAGTCTACTGCATATGCAACCCTAAAAACGGAAACGCTTCTGAAGAACTGTCATCTAAAAAATCCTAAACTTGGGTGAATAAGTGAACTAACTTATGTGAAGCAGAGGTGCATACATTTGCACTGCTTGAACCACTATGAATCTGGTCAGCTTCATGGAATCCCTAGTCTAAGGAAAAGCTCAAGACGTAGGTTATATCTTAAGTCCAAAATTACTCAAATTAAAATGAAAGATGGTTCTGAAAAAAAGTAGTATACTGATTTGCTGATTATTTCTTCTGATAAATCAAAAATTAAGGCCATTTAGAAGGTGAAACTATTTCTTGTAAACTATTTTCTTTAGATTCAATTTTGACTTGGTGTTTCTCAATGCCGGTGTGTCAACTCAATTTCAGATTCATTTGTTAGCATATAAAGAGTTAAATAACTAGCTTTTACAAATCTACCTAGATGCACCAGCAGAAGGTCCCTAGACCTTCAGTGTTTTCCACCTAAACCAGCAGCATCTACGCAGATAACTAAAATATATACCAATAAAGATAACAATTTTTATCTTCCTGATGCAGAAATTCAACACTTAAGTTTCTAAAGCTTATTCCTGTCCTAATCTCGTTAAGATGATATGAGAAGTTGTAACTTTTCTATAATTGTTTAAATGGGCTCCCATTCAGACACTGTGGAGAAAATTTATTAAATTGATTACTGCTTATGGAGAAGCCTTTGTCTTTAATTAGGGATCGCTTAACTTGTGGACAGGGAGCTCAGGGAGCTCAAGGACAACTTTAATAAGCAGGTGGTGTTTGTCTTGAGCTCCCGAACAAGCCAGATGTGGGCAGGACCATCCAGACAATAAATACCGTGTGCAGCTCTGTCATGACAGTAACTCCACCATGCTCAGGCATCTGGCCAACGTCCCTGATGTGTGTGAACCTTACGAACCATGAGATAGCGCACGACTGCAACTTAGCATAAACTTAAAAGTTTGTATACACTAGGTGTGTAAACTATTTTTGTTTTTCATCGAGTATAAAGGTGGGCAAGCTCTGGGACTGGGTCAGAAGCCTCACCTACAGGTTGATGCACCATATAGAAATTTTCCCAGTTACCAAGAGACTCCTGGTGCCAGCTGCAATGGGGTTTCCCAGCCAAAGTACGGGCCTGGATGATGTTAAGGTGATAATTGGTGATGTATCTTTTTCTTAGTCTCTGTAATGCTTTGCAGGAATGATTTGATGCTTTGCTGCTATTGCTCTTTTATCATAACTAGTACTGTTTCCTTTTATCATACTGCATGCCATTTTCCCCCTTATAGTGTAATATAATAATCTGCATTTACTCTTATATTTGATTTGGAATTAATTTTTTCTTGGTATCCAGTCAATCAGCAAAATAGATACACAGGCAGATAGTATGAGGAAGAGTTCTGATGGGGGTGGCAGCATGGGACATACAGCTTCATATTTTGTCAAGAGACTAGAACATGAAGATCAATCTAAAGGACTTGAAAATTCAAAAGGTAAATACAAATACTTCTACATTCCAATTTTACCAATTTCAAAGAGGTTGTACCTGAAAGTCCTATCAAGCAGCATTTTCAAGTGATTTATAGTGTGTTTGACACTGAAGGTTTTCATGTTGCAGAAATGAAATGCCTGGCACTACTTGATTAGCATTTCCAAGGTAAGCAACTCCAAGGTAATCAGTGTACTAAATGCATTCCCCCCCTCTCCAAGAATTTACTTACCTGCACAACAAACGTCCCCAGAACAATGGAACAGAAGATAGCATTGTTAAAGATTCCTTCAAAAACGTTTCTTTCACCATGAATTTTTCGGGCATTGATTTCATTAAAAAGCTGCATCATCACAAATGTATTAAATACAATCGTATAATGCTCTGAAGGAGGAGCGTGCAGAGGTGCATTTCTTCCACTATCGATATCAAAAATTCTCTCACCTGTGTATGAAAGGCATTTATCAGCAGCTTAACTGGTGTCTTTACATGCACAGTACAACAAAACCCCCTCATTTTAATCATGTCTGTACAATTTTTAGAATAACTTTGTAAAGCCTCAGTATTCTTACCAGCAAACAGGAGTGTGAAGACCACTACAAGTTGGTAGAATGCATGACCCAAAATGTTCTTCATCATTGTACGAGAAATCAAAGGTTTGTTTCTACCATAAGGCTTTCGTAACAGAAGAGCTTCAGTGGGTGGTTCTGTTGCCAGGGCAAGAGAAGCTAACGTGTCCATTATGAGATTTACCCACAGCATCTGCACAGCTTTAAGTGGAGAATCCTATGAAGACAGATACATAAACCCTCCAATATAAGTAAACAACTTGCAGCTATTAGAAGTATTCATTATACAACATGGGCATGCTCTGAAAAGCATTATGTTCTTTGGACTAGTATTTAACTGAAAGTTTGATTTCAAGAGTTAATCAATCAGTCATGACCTTTTCAACCTTTATTAGCTGAAACAATCCACCACCAGTACGTACTTGTGTTATGCATGCTCCTGTAAAAGCTACAATAACTGCTACTACATTGACAGTAAGCTGGAACTGAAGAAATTTGGAGATGCTGTCGTATACGTTTCGTCCCCACATAACTGCTTTAACAATACTTGTGAAGTTGTCGTCTGTAAGGATAATATCAGAAGCTTCTTTAGCTACATCTGTTCCAGCAATACCCTGGTAGAAAAAGAAAAACACTATGAAATATAATAGCATGCACTGACTTATGTAATAGGAACTACTACTGTGATATCCTTGGTCAGCATTCACTTTGATGCACTGGGTCTGAAGGACTATTTTAATGTTAGCATATAAAGTTCTATTGAATCAAGTTCTACTTGCAAGTTCTACTCAAGCATAGAAGAATGTAAACAAAAAAGGTACTGTTGTCTTTAAAATAAAAACCTTAATAAAAATCCTCAAGTCAATAATAAAGACACCAAGTAAGTTCTGAAGAAATGTTACTGAACCCTGTTCAAGTCAAAGGCCACCAGATGGTGCAGTACTACAGTTTGGTCCATCTCCTAATGAGTTTGCTATATGGATTCTAGCAGCAGAGCAATGCATATATTCCCAACACAATAGAAAGACACACATTACCGAAAGCCTTTTGCAGGAGAGCACTGGCATTAAACAGTAGAACATGCAATGTCACTGCATATGATGTTGCAATGCAATACGACATTAAGTTTTAAGCACCTGTAGTCTCCTACAGTATCCAAACAGTTGAGTAATAGGATATTTATTTTGCTGTTGGCATTTCAAAAACACTAACTCAATAGCAAATTTAATGATCGTTATTTGTGATACATTATTTTCCCAAGGAAATGAGTCACCTGCACAGCTATCTGTACATCTTACAAAGGTACCGTTAAATACCACATACTAGATGGTGTATTTTAAATGCTATTTAGATAAGCAGTTAGAGAAATTAGTTTCTTACACAGATGAACACAGACAGCAACTGCAGAAAACATTTAAATTCTGGAAGATGAAAATAAATCTGCCCCTGACAGTGCCAACTACAGTAACTATACAATAGTAGAAAAAAGATACTCGTTAAAACAAGACCATTAGTCTAGAGAACATTTCATATGTAGCTGTCAAATTTGTGAGGTACACTTTGAAAAATCTCCTTGAAAATGACAGAAAACTCTTCCTGTTTTTCCCTTAGCATCTTAGTGCATCTGCATGTGGTGTAGGAGGAGTATGGTGGGGTTTTTTCCCCTTTCGACTGCTTATTAAAAGTTTTTAAAGACTTAAAGGACCTACTAGCACCAAACTGTACCTTTCCAGCTTAAGACTATGGAAGAATCTTGAGGCAAGAGGAAGCTTGAGGAATCTGTCTTGCAGCATTTTGAAAGAGACAGAAGAAAGCTGAAGTCTACATACTTAAGGCATGATTATCTAGTACTAGCACTTAAAAGCCAAGACTTGGTTTGGCTACCATTTGAAAGGGTAGTTGAGAACTTAAACTGAGAAAACCAAGTAATTTAACAAACCATTTTAGACACATGAAGATCCTAGATTGTTACTAAATGATGTTACTTCAGTTGTACTAAGAGATGTACCTTAGTATAGCCTCCAAAGCCATTGGTAAACATCAGCTGGCACTCTCTCATTATAGTCTCTCTGTTCCTATGCATAATTTCATGGAAAACAGATTAATGAGCTCATTCCATATTGCATATAAGCTTTATTCAAAGTCACCACAGTATGCTATCTGCCACCTAAAGTAATTTTCCCTTGTGTTGAACAGATCTCATTTCAGAAATCTTCAGTATCAGCAATTCTGTTCCTACATTTTTCAACAAACCTTTGTGTAAAAAATTTTTTATTCTCAAGTGACTGGGGATCTGTGTTTTTTAAGGACATTTTCCATAAAATAAAAACATGGTTAAGTTGGAAAACTGAGGAAGGAGGAAAAAGTATTAAGTGTGAGAGATGTTGACTCCATTAACTTAGTTGTATATTAGGCTCATGAAACAAGCAAGGTTGTATAATCTTAAGTGATTTGGTAAGTTATTTTATCAAAACAGGTTCTCCAAAATACTGAAGATTTTAATAAAATAAAATCATACCATAGCAAAACCAACATCTGCCTTCTTCAGAGCTGGACCATCATTGGTACCATCACCAGTTACTGCTACAACTTGCCTCTGCTCAAAGACAGTGCTGTCAATTATACCTAAAATAAAATGACATCTCGGTGTTACAGTTCAAAATTGATAACACAGCAGATCAAATCTGAAAAGAGAAACCCAGGTTTTGTCTCTCAGAGTCATCATTAAAAAAAAATCATAACAGATAGTTCTAGCTGGTGGCTCCATTTCTCAAGCGATACAAAAAAAAAAAATCAGCTGGCAAATGAAGACACGCTTACAGACATTTCACACTGCTAGGTCCTAGATATTTTTCTAGAAGCAGAAAATAAAATCTAGCTTTACTTAAAAGCACAGATAGTTTTTATTTACCTTTTACTAGAGTGTGTTTGTCAGTGGGAGAAGACCTTGCAAGAACACGAAGCTTTGGCCAAATTTTATCTATTCGCTCTTGCTCTATCTGCAAAAACAGCATTGGTTACGTTTTACAGTTAGGCGACGGAGAATATCTGTTTATGTACTGTACTTAGTCAGCATGCTTACCTCTCCTTTTTCATTGCGTATTCTCCTGTTAAAGTCTTTGCCCTCTAAACACAGGAAGTCTTCACCAGGATTCAGAATACCACATTTTAAAGCAATAGCACGAGCTGTGTTAATGTTATCACCAGTGACCATACGTACAGTTATGCCTGCACGTTGACACTTCTTTATTGCATCAGGTACCTGTAAGCAAAAAAAACCCAAACACAAGAAACCCACAGACTCAGAGACTGTATGTTATTTGAATAAATCCAGAAATGTGAATGAAAAGATTGGTTTTGGCTCAATCCAGCGTAACTGCTACTTTAAAATCAAGACTGTTGTAATGGCACATTGTAAAAATTTATGTAGTTTACCACAATTCTTTTCCTGAAACACACACACACACACACACCAGTTCTGGCAAAGAGGCTTTGTTGTTATGTCATGCCATGTATCATTCCCCCCTCCATTTTTCACATACTGCAGTATTTAAAAATACTGTAAAAATCCTCATGACATATTAGGCTGTAATAATCAAAGGTACTGAGTACTGGCTTTGCATAGAATCACTTAGGTTGGAAAAGACCTTTGAGATCTTGAAGTCCAACCATTAACCCAGGACTGGCAAGTCCACCACTAAACTAAGTCCCTAAGCACCGCATCCACACATTTTTCAAATACCTCCAGGGATGGAGATTCCATCACCACCCTGGGTAACCTGTTCAATGCTTCACCACTCTTTCCGTGAAATTTTGTTTCCCAATAACCTAATCATCCCCTGGTGTAACTTGAGGCAACTTCCTCTTGTTACCTGGGACAGAAAACCTACCTCTGCCTGCCTACAATCTCCTTTCAGGCAACTGTAGAGAGCAGTAAGGTCCCCTCGAGCCTCCTCCTCTCAAGACTGAACAACCCCAGTTCCCAAAGCCACTCCTCATGAGACTTGCACTCTAGACCCCCCACCAGCTTCGCTGCCCTTCTCTGAACACGCTCCAGCACCTCTACATCCCTCTTGAACAGAGGGGCCCAAAACTGAACACAGTATTTGAGGTGCCACCTCACCAGTGCCCTGTACAGGGGGGACAATCACTTCCCTGGTCCTGCTGGCCACACTGTGTCTGATACAAGCCAGGATGCTGTTGGCCTTCTCGGCCACCTGGGCACACTGCTGGCTCACGTTCACCCAGCTGTCAGCCAGCACCCCCAGGTCCTTTCCCCCAGGCAGCTTTCCAGCTAGTCTGCCCCAAGCCTGTAGCATTGCGTGGGGTTGTCGTGGCCCAAGCACAGGACATAGCACTTCTTGTTGAACCTCATACAACTGGCCTTGGCCCATGAGCCCAGCCTGTGCAGAGCCTTCTTGCCCTCAAGCAGTTCCACACTCTTGCCCAATTTGGTGTCGTCCACAAACGTACTGAGGTTGGACCCAAGCCCCTCATCCAGATCACTGATAAAGATATTAAATAGAACTGGCCCCAATACTAAGCCCTGGGGAACACCACTCGTGAGAGGTCGCCAGCCAGATATAACTATTTAGTGCGACTCTTTGGGCTCAGCCATCCAGCCAGCTTTTAACCCAGCGTAGAGTACACCCCTCCAAGCCATGAGCAGCCAGTTTCTCCAGGGGAATTCTGTGGGAGATTGTGTCAAAGGCTTTACTAAGGTCCAGGTAGACAACATGCACAGCCTTTCCCTCATCTACTAGGTGGGTCATCTTGCTGCAGAAAAGAGATCAGTTTCATAAGTAGGACCTGCTTTTCACAAACCTATGCTGGCTGGGCATGATCCCCCAGTTGTCCTGCACGTGCCGTGTGATGGCACTCAGGATGATCTGCTCCATAACCTTCCCTGGCACTGAGGTCAGGCTGACAGGTCTGTAGTTTCCTGGATCTTCCTTCCTGCCCTTCTTGTAGACAGGTGTCACACTGGCTAACCTCCAGTCTTCTGCGACCTCCCCAATACTGTTGATAAATGATGGAGAGTGGCTTGGCAAGATCCTCTGCCAGGCTCCCTCAGTACCCTTGGGTAGATCCCATCCAGCCCCATAGACTTGCACACATCTAAGTGGAGCGGCAGGTCACTATTTCCTTCTGGACTGCAAGGGTTTAATTCAGCTCCTCCTCATCCCTGTCTTCCTGCTCAGGGAGCGGAGTACCCCGAGGGTAACTGGTCTTGCTAATTAAAGAGTGAGGCAAAGAAAGTATTAAGGACCTCAGCCTTTTCCTCATTCTTTGTAGCAATCCCATGCCACAGCCAATAAAGGATGAAGATTATCCTTGACCCTCCTTTTGTTTCCAAAGTATTTGTAAAAACATTTTTTTTATCTTTTATGGCAGTGGCCAGTCTAAGTTCTATTGCACTTTTGCCTCTCTAATCTTTGCCCTTCATAACCTCACAACATCTTTATAATCCTCCAGAGTTGCCTGGCCCTTCTTCCAAAGGTGGTACACTCTCCTTTTTTACCTGCTGAGTTCCAGCCAAAGCTCTCTGTTCAGCCAGGCCGGTCTTACCCAGCAGCTTGTCTTTTGGCACATGGGGATGGCCTGCTCCTGTGCCTTTAAGACTGCCTTCTTAAAGAATATCCAGCCTTGTTGGACCCCTTAGCCCTTCAGAACTATCTCCCAAGGGACTCTGTCAACCAGGCTCTGACCCAGGCTAAAGTTGGTCCTCCAGAAGCCCAAGGTAGCAGTTCAACTGACCCCTGCTTCTTACTTCTCCAAGAATTGAAAACTTTATCATCTCATGATCGCTATGTCTAAGATGTCCTCCAACCACCACGTTTTTGTTTATATTATAGTTTCATTTATGTTTACGTGAAAGAAACTACAGCTCATACTCCCCTGCTTCACCCATGACACAGTGTGAAGTTACAATAGCGCCGATTAGACTGGAGTTCCACTTACGTGTAGCATAAAAGCTTTCACTATTGAAAAATACTGCCCTCCATAGACCTCAACCACAAGCTGGACCCCTTACCTCAGTTCTCAGGTGACAAACCCTTCTGTACATCATTCCCCATGAGAAGCTGGCAACAAGCACAACGGCTAATATTATTCTAAACAATATTCCTAATATCCTAAGTTGTAAAAATCATGACAAGTTGCTCCATCTACTGAGACCCTGTACAGTAAGTGCCTTAAGTCAATAGTTTGTACATACCTCCCCTAACAGCAAAAGTGACATTAAGGAGTTTTAATCTGCATTTTTAACTCCATTAAATATTCCCTCCCTAGAAAACAGGGTTTCATTTATCAACTATGCTTAAGGCCTAAAATAGAAATTCAGTTTCTTCTTGTTCATCATGCAGAGAGTATAACAAGAATCAAGATCTGTTGTAACAGAATCACCACAGTTTATCAGTGACCCTACCTCAGGTCTCACAGGATCTTCAATCCCAACAACAGCAATGCACGTCAGACCAGTAACAATATCATTTTCATTGTCCCATTCTGGCTCAGGTTCCCCTGCTGGGAAGTCTCTGAATGCCAGGCAGATTGTTCTGAGCCCTTCAGAAGCCATCGGCTCAATTACAGTTTTCACAATATCATCACGGTCCCTAGGTCTAAATACTTTGGGTTCTCCATTAGCACTCAGTATTTTGAAGCACCTGAAAAGGAAGGTTTAAAGAGTTAACTAGAACAGAAGTTAAACTCATTCAACAGCTTATTAGTCAACTCCAGTAAGTTTCCACAAACTTTGTTTTTACTAGACTCACATATACACACAAAAGCCAGTAGCAGCACCTCTAAGGTAATCCTCTCCATATGCACTTAATCTCTTCCCAATTGCAAAACATACTAGCTGTAGAAAGTTAACCAAGTCAGTCATCCTAGGCTGAAAATAATGCCCAATGAATTTAGGATACAAACATTAGTTACCTCCCAGAAGTATCAATTTCCTCCAGCGTTTGTAAACATACTGGTGTCTGCACTGGTTGAGTCAGGCAAACCCATTTCAAGTTCAACAAAATAATCCCACCTTGTTAACAGTTATACAAGTCTCAGAAGTACAGTGTGCTTCCAGAACATGCATCTGGTGCTTAAACAGCTGTAAGCACTAAAATTACAGCACTGAAGGCAAACTCTGGCACTGCTATCCTTAAAAGTAGTAAGGTTTGCACCCTTCAATCTAGAGTGCAAAGAATTCAAAGAGCATCTGTCAAAATTCTTGTAGATGTGAAGAATTAAATTAAAAATGAATACTTAAATCTGATTTAAATGTTTGTATAGAGACTGGATTCAACACTAAGTACTCTAGCATTACAACACAAGCTCTTTTAGTTGCCAAAGATGCCACTGCTTTCATAGGCAGCATACATACTTTACCAGTATTGATGCCATAACACTAGCAAATACTTTGAACACTAAGTTTAGTCTTGTTCACCTGCATCCTTAGCAAAGTTTTGTCATAAAGCAATGCCACAAGCATTTGTTTTACAAATTAGTACTGATGTGACACTGAAAAACACACAAGAGCTTATGACTTTAAAAAAAATGTTAAATTCAGACCTGGCAGATCTGCTAAAGTGACTACTGTTAGATTTAAGTATTTAGTCCAAGGGTTTAGGGAATTCCGGGGTGCAATACACAGATAAAAATTTCTACCTCAGCCAGGAAATGAAAACAAAGCAGTCCCTTAAAGCTTCATAGTATTCATAACTGAAATGTGAAGTCTATCTGAATTTTCTAATTTTGGTTATCTGTTCAAGTGTCAGCTGTGGCTAAGGATATCTTGTGTTACTTGCAATCAAAGGGCTTTTAAAAAATTCAAAGCATTCCAAGATGACTAAATGGAAGCCAATAAGCTTTGTATAAAGATTTAATTGAAACTCACTTCAAATATTCAGCTTGACCATAAAGGAAAGATGAATACAACTGCTCTGCTTGAAAAAAAAGTTTACTAGATTTCTTCTACACTTATTAGTGACTAATTTGTGTCTTATAAATATTCACGTATGACTGTTTTTAGGCACTGAAAGCTTAAACATGTTATAATAAAGAATGAGCCGCACAATAGACAAACCAGGTTACAAGCTCCGAGATTAATTTCTGGCACTGCATAGGTAGTGGATAAAGTCATGATGATAAGACTTTTTCCCTAGTTGGTGCATATTCTGAAATAGTTCTGGAGTTGCAATTGTTCCAATAGTATCCAAATCAGTCTAGGTTTTCTTGTTGTTTGCCAAATTATTTATTTTCTTATCTCAGTTATGAAGCCAAGTGGACTGACTGCATGAGTCTGGGCTGCAGGAGTTCTAGCAACTTCTACAGTTCAATTGCTCAATAAGATAATAAGGTACAAAATATTTCTAAAGGTAGAAGTCATGCAAGTATAGGCATACTTATTCACTGATGAGACTTGGCTTTAAAATCTAGTGATGAAAAAATTCACATCTAAATCTAAGATCCATATCAAAAGGAACAAGAGCCCTTTAAAGACTGACCTTTTGTTGTCAGCATTAAGTAGAGAAGATGTGCATTTAGTACATTAGTACTTTTCTAGCTCATGATCTGGGGGGCTAGTAGCAAGCAAATGGGTAAATTGAACTGATTAACAGAATTTATACGCTACTCAGACTAGAAATAGTCTGACATTAGAACCAAAACCAGACTGGCTACAAGTGCTGTTCCTAGAAAACATAATGCTTGACTTCTTTCCTCACCTAGTCAGGAGCTACCGCAGCCTTCCTCATACCTAAAGGTTTGTCCCAGTGGTGACTTATTCTCTCACTAATAGTCTAATCCTATTCTAATAAATCCTCTATAGATGGGCAGATGGTTAAGGAAGCAATTTGCTTTGTTCATATTAAAACCCCTTAAGTTTCTCCATTGGCCAAGTTCAACCTCCTGTTAAAATGATCAACTTGCACACCAACTTACAGAGTCTTTTGAAGTTAAAAGTAATCACTTTTCAAAGGTACAAATCTTTGCTGGAATTTTAGACATTTGGGGGGGGGGGGGGGGGGGAGTAGGGGGAAGGAGGGCATGGCTGGGGTGTGAGAATCAGTGACCGAAATGCGAAGTTTTACCCATGTTAGTGTAGAAAGTCAAACAATGGAAGGAGACAAGCTAGGAAGCTGGCTGCAATCACATGGGACTGCTGCACTTGTTTGTGAACAACAGAAATATTTAACTGGCTATGCCACAGTGCTGTTTAGCACTTTAGTCTCCTCATCTATCACAACATTTAGCCAAATTTAAGTGCTGAATTACAATAGTAGTTTTTCTTACTTTTTAAGAACTATCTCAGAGGCACCTTTACTGAATATCCGGAAACTGCCATCAGAGTTTTTTAACACAGTACTCATAGACTTTCTAACAGAGTTGAAGGTGTACACTTTGTATAAATCCTCTTCTGGTATCTCATTTCTTACGTCCTGATAATCACGTTTTAAATCCAAGAGTAATCCCAGCAAGGCACATTCAGTTTTATTTCCAACATGACGTGGTAGGCCACCTTCTTTTTCAGGAGGCTGCAAGAAGAACAAGAACCTTCACTGATCAGGTTAAATTATGAACTACTGAAACAGCATTTAGAAAACAAGGAAGTGAAGACCAAGCTTAGCTCTGGGATGGGGGAAGTTTCACTTTTGCGATGATTACTCTATAAATTCCTGAGTCGTGAGCCAAAGTCATAGTGCTGGCTTTTGTGAGTAACTTCTTCTGTACCTGTTTCAGGATCTTTCCATCCCTTTGTCAGACCCCAAAATCACCTGTTAAGTTTGTATCCAACCCCAACATGACCTTTCTAAAAGGCATTTTCCATTACTTGAAATATCTATCTGATCAATTGAGCACAGTCCCTGAAGAATTATTTCACATTAAAAAATACAGACAGGTTTACTTAAAACTGATTTAAGCAAGCTAAATAACATTATTTCTCCTAAATTATCTGCTCCTGTAATAACTCTTCCTCAATGACTTACACTGTGATCACATCACCTGTTAGCCTTCTACTAACAAACTAAGTCTTTAAGCTTCTTAAGCCTCACCACAAGTTCTGTTTTCCAGGCCACGGCCTATTTATCTGGAAGGAGTTCAGAAACAAGTTTCCAACCCTTTAATACCAGAACAAATTCTTATCTCAGCGATGTGGAATATGCATGTACTAGTGCTTTAAGTCAAGGAGTATTTCTCTCAAGGTATTTCTCATCTTATATAGCTATAACATTGCAGCGTGGTTTGTAGTAAAAAGGCAGAAGCTGCACTTACTCAGCCTGACATGCCTCAAGCAGCTAGAGCTGAACTGTATTAATCACAAGTCAGTAATCCATTTTCATCATTCAGAGCTGCAAGATCTTGGGTTTAGCTGTACTGAATGCTCACACTTTCAAAATGTCCACTTTAATCTGCAGTTTAACATGTCCAGTTCTGGACTCCGCAGTACAGGAAACATGGATATCCACGAGCAAGTCCAGCCATGGGCCACACAGATGATATAGGGACTGGAGCAGCACCTAACATACGCGGAGAGGCTGAGAGCTGGGACTGTTCAGCCTGGAGAAGAGAAGCCTCTGGGGGAGAAACTTATCCATATATATTAAATACCTGAATGGGGCAGGTAGGTGGGGCAACAGTAAAGACTGCTAAGCCAGACTTCTTAGTGGTGCCCGGTGAGAGGACAACAGTCAATGGGTACAAACTGAAACCCTTGAAATTCTACTTCAACACAAGGAAACATCTTTTAATCTAAGGGTGGTCAAATAATTGACCAGGTTGCCCAGAGGTTGCAGAGTCTCCATCCTTTGACATTCTTAAAATCTGACTGGACATAGCCCTGAGCAATGTCCTCTTGCTGACCCTGCTTTGAGCAGGGGGGGATAGACCAGAGGATCTCAAGAGGTCCCTTTCAGCCCTCTGATTCTGTAGAACAGACTCACTCTGACTGCAATGGATGTGATTTGACTAAAATTGTAGGAGTGAGGGACCTGGTCAGTTTGCATGCAGCTACTTTTAAAAGAAGCATCTTTAGAAAACAGACTGTGAAACTCCTCACATGCTGTACCTCATTAGGAGCATTTCAGTCTTGTTTCAGAGAAATCGGTGTTGGTGATCTCCATGCGCTACCTCAAGTACTGCTATTGAGGAACTTCTTGCAGAGATACCATCTTTATTGGCTGAAAAGTAGCTTTTGGACTGAGGTTTTACTGCTATTCCTGTACAAAGCATTCATAATGGAGGTTTCTACTGAATCTGGAAGTGGTAGTTTATTTTCTAAAGCTAAATCCTAATGATTATTTTAACTGCTTTAAAGAATATAAGTTATGCAACACATCGGAATAACTGCAGCAAGGAAACTATGTTTGGAGTTGCAGCAAACAGCATACAAGTGCTAAATAGTTCACTATTTAAAATATCTTAAGTCCATTACTCTTTTTATTTCAAATTATTTTGGAAGTCTCAAACAAGTTATCATCAAAGGTGTCACAATTCTAAATCCTACAAACTCATAAACAGTATCTGGAATAAAAATCCATGAAAATCCTCATCTGTACTTGCATTTTCTCATTACATGCTAATGTTATGCTACTCTTACATGTTTACTTTGTAGTAGCACTCAAATCAAGCCAAGATGCTCTTCAAGGAAGGTAAACCGCTCAACTTATAAAAACAAATCTAGACAAAACTGAACTTAAAGGAAGTTATCTTCCTGAGAGTGCATCTTTGATTTATCAGTTCAAAACCTAAGTTAAGTTGTAACTGAAATAAACTATTTTTGAAGTTTAGTCTCAAATGAACGGTTGAGCAATTTACAGCAGGTACAAAATACCTTACACTACATTTTGCCATGTGTTAACACTTAACTGCCTACCATGTGGCCACCAGACGATTTGCATCTTTTGAGGAAGTTTTTTAGTTATCTTGATTTGAAAGAAGAAGTCCACTTACCAGTATTTTGGAAGTATAAGCACAATTAACAGAAATTCCTGTCACAAGGTAAGCCATAGTTTTCTCTGGAATAGCTTCTGGTTCTGGAATTTTCTTATAATGTTTTTCATTGATGTAGGCTTGGACCACTGTCATTCTGTTCATGGTCAATGTTCCCGTTTTATCTGAGCAAATAGCTGTCGCATTGCCCATCGTTTCACACGCATCCAGGTGTCTCACCAAGTTATTATCTTTCATCATTTTCTAGGAAACAAAAGCAGTCAACAGCTATCCATAACCATTACTTTACATTTCAGAAATTCTCATTTAGGGTGTCCAGTCTTACTTACACAGCAGTTTCAGAAGTTACTCAGCCTTTAAGTTATCTAACATCTTAGAGCAGGGGTCCTCAAACTATGGCCCGCAGGCCGGATACGGCCCCCCAGGGTCCTCAATCTGGCCCCCGGTATTTACAGAACCCCCCTGCACCCCCCACCCCCCCACCCCCCCCCCCCCCCCCCGGGGGTTGGGGCGGGGAAACCAAGCAGCCGCAGGTGACTGCCTGCCACTGCATCCGCGTGCCGGCCCCCTGGTTAAAAAGTTTGAGGACCCCTGTCTTAGAGGAAGAATTTGTAGATGTCACATACTGTAAGGATTCCTTTAAGTCTATTATGTCACAGTAAACTTCATTTTGAACAATGTTCATAAATACAGCCTTAAGTCTCCTGTATCTGCATGTCACACTGACTACTGATAATATTCAGGCCATTAGGAGCAAATAATTTATGATATTTAGAAATAGAGGACAGGTACAGACCGAGCTTTACCAGATACAAAATTTAAACAGTCTTCCTGCTTACAAGCTCAAATAAGCTGTGTTACAGACTTACTCTTGCATCTCATATGATGTTTGGGTAAGACTTCAAGTCAAACACAAACTAGGAGCAGACTGATGTTTCAGCTAAGACAGCAAGGACTACACAAGTCTCATAGGTTAAGTATCACTTTAAATTCTTTACTTCACAAGTTTGTGCATTTCAACTTTAGAGAGCTAGAGTAACTTCAAATGATACAATACCAAGGCCACTACTGGTTAGTGCTTTAAATTAATAAGTTTTAGAACACAGCCTAAACAGCCATTGTCTTTACAATTAGATTTTCAGATCAATAACTAGTCCCAGCATGCTGAAGTAGTAAAAAAATAAAGAGAACAAATACAGCATGTTTTTTAACTCATGCTCCAATAAATAGAAAGCTGTATCTTTACAATATTCAACACTCAAGGAAAACCAGTCTGGGAACTTTTGTAGTAGTTGCTTAACACATCTGTTAGGGTAGAAGTTCAGGTTTACAGAAGAGAGTGTTATCTACGAACTCAGCCATTTATTATAAGCAAATGCTACAATGTTATGAGCTAAATCCATTCATCCTTAGTTGGTGGTAACAGGCTGTCACTGCTCACTGTTCACGTTAGTGTGTATTCAGAGATTAAGAAAAATACTGCTGTGGATTTCTTATGCAGTTCAGGACAAGAAGAAAAGGCTCCTCCCCAGTCTGCTGCACATATGTGATGCAGTGTATCTCAACTGAGATTTTACAGCTGATGAATACACCCACCTTAAAATCTGTTCCCCATCCCTTCACTTACCTTAACAGAGTAAGCAAGAGATATAGTAACTGCAAGTGGAAGACCTTCTGGTACTGCCACCACCAAGACTGTAACTCCAATAATGAAGAACTTCACAAAATACTGAATATAAATTGGTGTACATTCAGCAAGCCACGGTCTCTTCTGAACCCAGAAGGTATCAATTACAAAATATAATACAAGGATAATGACTGTGATTGCAGACATCAACAAACCTTGTTAAAAAGAGAATAAACAGGTTTCAGAAATTATCTCAAATGTTTGGCAGTACAGATTCTGGATAAGTAGTGCAAATACTTCTGCCTTTATAGAAGTTAGTTTATAACTAAGATTTTAAGCAGGCAAGTCAGGATACATTGAGGTAGTTCTCAAAGGTGTTCCAGCTTCCAATGCAAGTCTTTCCTCATGCATTTCACATAGAAACTTCTAAAAATCTTTTTCTTTCTTTCTCTTTCACTGAAAAGTGTAGATCTACTTATGAACGGGAGAGACCAATATGTAAAGTGGATTGACTAAGCAGCATAAGAACTGAAATAATTCAGCAGGTCCTTCAGCAATTGTACTGCTGACTTAGTAGAGAAAGCTGCTGACAGCCTGTAACCTGCTTCCTGCTGCAGGTGGGATTAAATATGGCAGCTCAGCATATATGATCAATGAACTGGGATTAACTGGGAAGACAAACTAGAACTGCTGTTAGCAAGCTGAACAGCACACTTCAGACACTGCATGGAAACAATGAAGGAAAATGAACCTGGCTGAAATAAAAAAATAAAGCCACTGAAGTGCCAGCTTGTTATAGAAAGATGCTTCAATGTGAGCACCATCGCAAAGCAGCAGGCCAGAAAAATGCATGTGTGAAGTACATGAGCATTAATTAAGGGTGCATGGAGAATTACAATAGATCAAAATATGCATAAAGGAGAACAAAAACTTTAAATTTTTTTCACATCTTTCACAAGCGTTTTCTCATAACACTATTTTACACTAAACATACTATGGAAGCTTTATTCAACATTTGTTAGTACAGGTTTCTCTGAAAAATTAACATTGCTATACATAACTATGGAGTGCTAAAGCTAAAAGTTTAATTGGTTGTCCTCACAGCATAACTGTCTTATGACACAGATGCTGAAGTCAGCCCTTTTTGAGCTGTGGGCTGGTCTAGAAGACTGCTAGAAGCTCCTTCTAGCCTAAATCTTTCAGCAATTCTAAAATGGATCAAAATAAAACCTGAAATAATTGAAATAAATCTCTCTCTACATACTACATAATATAGCCCAAAATTTACACTGCACTTCATTGTTGTTTTAGTCTAAAGAAGCAAGAGTTTATGAAAGATTTTAACATGACAGCTGAATATTAGCTCACAGAAGAGTGACAGAAGCTAAAGAATAGCAGAAAGTCAATAAAAATGTTACATAGCAGCAAGGCAAGTGGAAATTCCTACTCCTCTGGAAGTAGCAGAGATAACCTGGTCAACCCTACCACATTTTCCAAGCTTCGCTCAATTTATAGTTCTCTACATACATCACTAAATGCCATATCTTATATAAGAACATCTTTCATATTGTTCAGTGTTATGAAGTTAGAATTTGCTCACCCAGAAGCTGACACACTAAAGCCTGAATCTATTTCAATCAAGGAAAAATAAAAGCCATCCACATGATACAGTGTGAGAAGCTATCAGCACACTCAGGCACGATGGCATACATTGAAATTTTGCACTTAAAGAATCAAACTACTCGAGGCTAGCTACTTAAGTTATCTACTCACAAACCATGCATGTTCTAACTTTATACAAACATGTCACATCAACATAACAAAGTTATTGATATACCATACCTGCTTTGCCAATCTGAACTGCAAGCTTTGTAAGTTTGCCTTGAAGAACTGACTTTTCTTTCTTTGGCAAATTTGCTCTCTTCTTGTCTTTCTCGTCTCCATCGCCACCATCCTCACTCTTCAGTGGTTGCATTTCCATGGCTGCACCATCCTGAGCTTTAGCTAGAAGTTCAAATCAAATAAAGTTTAAATATTGGGGAGTCCCCAGAATCAACGATACTTAAAAAGCCTAATAACACTGGGCTCCAGTAAACAGCAGGACTGCATTAGTACCTTGTATCCAGAGATGCCATACTACATGAGAATGTTGAAACAGGTGTATTGGGATGCAGGTGCCCAGGTGCTGGCAGCAGGGGAGCTGCAGCCCATGGATAGATAAGGCAGGCTGTCCCCTTGCAGCCCAGAGGACCCCAGTGGAGTAGATATCCACCTGCAGCCTGTGGAGGACCCCATTGTCACAGCAGGCAGCTGTGCTCTGAAAGAAGCTGCAGCATGTGAAGGGCCCATGCCAGAGCATGATCCTGGCAGAAGCTGTGGCCCGGGGAGACCCATGCTTCTGCAGTCTGTTCCTGAAGGACCGTACCCTGTGGGAAGAGCCCACATTGGAGAAGTTCATGAAGGACTGTATACTGCGGGAGGGACACTGTGGTGGAGCAAGGGAAGAGTATGAGGACAAAGGAGCAGAGACAAACATTATGAACTGACCAAAGAGCCCTATTCTCTATCTTCCTGAGCTCCTCAGAGGGAGGAAGCAGAGGAGTCAGGAGTGAAGCTGAGCCTGGAAGGAAGGGGGACTGGGAGGAAGGTGGTTTTAGTTGTTTTTGTTTCACCTTCCTACTCTAATTGGCAATAAATTAATTTTCCCCAAATTGAGTCTGGTTTGCCCATGGGGATAATTAGCAATACCTCCCCATCCTTTTCTCAAATCACAAGCTTTTAATTCTATTTTCAGCCCCACACCCCTGAGGAAGGGGAGTGAGAGAGCAGCTAGCTGGGCATCTGGAAGCCAGCCAGCCAAGGTTAACTCACCTCTACAGGATAGCTGAAAAAAATAATTGGTGAAGTTTAATTTTGTAGTATCTAGCTATGTTGAGACTACAGAGTTCATTTAAGCATTTGTTTTGGGCAGAGTCACTTACGCCATCTTTAGCATAAGCACTTTGGATCCAAGTATTCAATATGTACTTTCAAAGGAAAGTACGTACCCATTACATACACTCTCAGAAAATAGGTACTTGTGTGAGAAAGGATCAGAGAACATGCGTTTACCTTTGTTACGGTTTTCAACAGCTCCATCTTGCTTTTTACCTGGAGAGAGGAACAAGTTGTGTTTTAAACTGGCTGTGCAGAGTTAATTTCAGTGCAGTGCTTATGTTCATATAAAAAATGCACACATTACCATATGCTTAAGCGAGTAACTGAATTTTTAGAAAGTATAGAACAAACTGGAGACAAGGGTTCATGTAACTGAGGCTTCAAAAGTATAGGTCAACTCACAGAAGCAGCTCGTATTAGGGTTTTTGTACTTTATTTTTCCCATACAAAACTGCTACAGTGTTATCCTGCCATAGTTAAGTTTGCACAAATTACTGATACAGATATTTAATACTTGTGAGGAAAGCCTTTAAAAGGCTTGCCTAAACATTTTTCTAGGAAAGAAATTTGTGACGTGAAGTGATTCTGGTGGCCTCAGTCTTGCTCTCTGTTCTTCCAATACTTTGCAGCTATTATCTGACTACTACTGTAAATGAACTGTAGGATCTCACTTCCAGAAT
The DNA here is from genome assembly GCF_023634085.1 of Falco cherrug. Lineage (NCBI taxonomy): Eukaryota > Metazoa > Chordata > Aves > Falconiformes > Falconidae > Falco > Falco cherrug. Next base: position 43,029,403 of record NC_073701.1, read on the forward strand.
GCATGCTTTCATACAACACTGCAGAAACTATTGTAGTATAAAATATTTATAAATCCGCACCAAAGCTTAATGGAGGTACAGTGCTGGATTACTGGATCTATGCTAACCCTATTTATGCAAGCATGAACATAATCTGTTGGCAACATACCAATATTACATCACTAGGAGGATAGTTCAAGTTCATAATAAAATATCACTCCTATCTCTGTTCAGAAATGGAGTTCAACAAGAGATCATAAAAAACAGTGAAATAACAAAATAAATTAATGAGTGAAACATTAAAGGTAACTAGAAGGCCAAACACATCATGTGTACCTTTTGGGGGCGGGGGGGGGCATGCCACACTATCTTTTTTTGTTTGTATTTTCAGGTAGAAAGGTTTAGATACTACTTTGCCAAGTGAAAAACTTTTCTCCTAAGTAATGAAAGCAAGGGTTATAGTTACTATTTGCAATAACCTGAAATAAAAGCAAAATTGAGGAACTTAAGAACGAAACGCAAAGTCTCTCAGTATCACTATTTATTTATTCAGTACCAGTATTAAGTTTTTGGACTTAGGTTACGTAGACTGAAATGTATAAGAGTACTCAGGCAGAAGAAAAATCAAATTATCAGGCAGCCTCTCTGACATTTATACTTCCACTACATTATTACTGTAGACATAGTCTATATGTATCTTCTGTACATAGGATTTTCCTCCAAGCATCCTCAGAACAGCTGGGGTGGGGGAGGAAGAGGGAAGAAAGCATGTTCACCTTCTCCAGAAGATGTCACTTCAGACCTCTTCAGAACTCATAATTGTCTCCTAATTCAGTATTTTTTCTTTCCTAGTTCTTCTCTCATTACAAGAGGAAAGTTCTACACTTGAGGTACTTCTAACTCCTTGTATATACATTTGCTTTCACTCTGAACCAAGCCATATACAGCTGACTAAAAATAGCCACTTTAATCTCCTTAACATCCACAGAGAAGCTAAATTAGTTTAACCTGAGTTTTACCAAGGAGAATCTTATCAGGCACCTAACTTAAGAGAAAGAGGAAGTCGCCTATCTTGGGAGACAAAAGACCCCACAAGTGCTCAGGCCCTAGGACATAAACAAAACACTACTTGTCAAAACAACTTCTGCTTATAGAATAATAAACACTGGCTCAGTATTAATAAAAGCTATAGTCTTCTCCACATCTCCTGCAGCAGCTGGTACTGTTACTTCTCTCCTTCTCTTTCCTCTGCAAGGGAAAGAGCAAAGGATGGAAACTGTTCCACACCAATCCCTGGAAGTGCTGTAGGTCAACTTTTACTCTTCAGTACCACACTTGAGCTTGAAACTGATTTTGAACTTTAAAGTCGTTTTGTAACAATTCTTGTAACTTACTTCTAAAGAAATTTACTACTCTAAGTATCAAGAACAGTGAGAATTGCAAAGTATTTGTGGATCAGGACAACGACAAAAAGCACAGTTTGATCCTAATTCCTGCAAAGAGCACACATTCCAACAATCATCTCTTTAGTTTGAAGGCCACTGAAATTCCCAAGCACATTTCTGTATGAACTTTTCATTACTGTTTCATATTCCTCTGATGAAAAAGTATAGTCTTCTGCCAAGAATCTTCAGGCTTAGTCCCATCCAGTGGGCCTCACAACCATTTCTAGAAAAATTACTGCTGTGGTGAATGAAGCTCAGTCCTGAACATGCCTTGTGAAGAGCTAGGATCAAAACATTACTGGTTAACATTTCCAAGCCCTGATTCTCAGGATAAAGGCTGTGGCTTAGATAAGTGACCTTATAGTTCCAGCTGCTGAGCAAGTCTTTCAGAATAAGGAAGACCGCCCATTTCACACATCACAGAAGAGCTCCAAAATGCTCTAGGTTACAAGCCCCTCATCCCTCCACAAACAGTTTACAGGAAAGTGCTAGAAGGGATTTGCCTTATGTCTGTCTCTGAACACTCAAAGGTTCAGCTCTGCAAGAAAAGGAATAGCAGGAGCAGCTGTCTGCTCACCTGTATAAAAATCAGTCTTACATATGCTTAAGATACCCACAAACTCAGCAATATCAATGACGCAAGCTTTTTCCCTCCAAGTGTCACAGAACTCCTTGCCACAGGACATTTTCTACCTGTCAAAAGCAGAACTAGATACTTACTAAGTTGAGTTATTGGTAATAACCTGTTTGCCATAAAAGAAATATTTGCTGTTAGACATGAACATACTTTGTAATTACACAAGGGGACAGTTCAAAAATTTATACATAGTATGGCTGGTTAGAAGTTGTAAACTTCCAAACCTCTAATTGATCAATGAGATCTGAAGTTTAATTAAAAATCTATGCAAGGAGAATTAGTTGTGGTGTAGTCTTGCATGATTGGACCTGTCCCAGTTTCAGCTGGGACGGAGTTAATTCTCTTCCTGGGAGGTAGTACGGTGCTGTGTTTTGGCTTTGACGCGAGACTTCTTAGTTTCTCAAGCCTTGTTAGTGCAAAGGCTTACGGGGCACAAGGAATGGGAAGGGGACACAGCCAGGTCAGCTGACCCAAACTAGCTTGAGATATTCCACACCATGGGACACCATGGTTGGTATATACACCTGGGGTTGGCCAGGGCAGGCAGACTGTTGCCTGGGGACTGGCTGGGCATCGGTCAGCGGGTGACGAGAAGCTGCATTGTGCACCACACGTTTCTTCCTCTACCTCTGGATTTTATTCTTTCCCTCCCCATTTTCATTATAATTGTTATTGTCATCATTATTACTATTGTTCTTTCATTATTATTCTGCTTCAATTATTACATTGTTCTCATCTCAACCCTTGAGTTTTACATTCCTTTCCAACCCTCCTCCCCATTCCTCTGAGTGAGGGGGGAGTGAGCAAGTGGCTGCGTGGTACTTAATTACCAGCCAGGGTTAAACCACGACAGGACCTGATTTCGGTTTTGCCCTTGTGATACTTACTGAAAGCATGAGTTGGGTTTTCAAAAAAATAATAGAAAAAAAGATTTCTGGCTCCAGACAACAAGAACATGGTTTTATTAGTAACATTCAGGAGTCCACACCTCCCTCCCCAGGGACTTAAGACTATTGTGCCTACTTTTTTTGTCCTTCTTCTCTTTTTCCTTCTCCTTCTCTTCTTCATCTCCTCCAGCCCCAAGTAAGGTAAAGATGATTCCAGTCTGAGAGTTCACACCTACAGCAGTAACAACCATTCTTCCAGAGCCTTCCATCACATGTGTACCTGAAAGATTGAATCAGGTTTTCCACTGAGACTTGACCAGTTATACGGCAGAGCACAAAGGAAATGAATTTTCAAACTTCACACTGATGAAACCTTAGGATATGTGTATATACCACCGTGTTCCCCTAGAGTTTTAATTGCCAAAACTATCTGGAAGATAAGACCATAAGCAGCTACACAAAATGTTTATCAGTTTTAAGAGTCTGCCTGCTTTGACAAAGTTTTGTACTAGCTGCACTGGTTTTGGTTACTTTAAGAAGCTGCCCTAGGTAAAGGTCCAGTTTGCCAGATTTTAACCTCAAAATTTTAAAAAACCAGTTTACCCCCAGAAACAAACCACTTTCTTCAAGAATTGTCCGATGTTACACACCTGACAGCAGCATAGGATCTCTGTCCAGAGATTTCTTAACATGATCAGATTCTCCAGTCAGTGAACTTTCATCAATTTTGAGGTCGTTTCCTTGAATGAGTACACCATCAGCTGGTAAAAGATCACCTACAAGAGATCACTGGGTATGTGGACTGTAGTTCCTTTTTTAAAATAAAAGAAATTTCAACTTTAAAAATGTTTACCATATTTCACTTGTGCAATATCTCCAACAATTATGTCAGCTACTGGTATTTGGATGACTTGGCCACCTCTGATGACTGTGAATTTCTGTTCTTGTTCAATACGGCTCTGCAAGCCCCGAAACTGTTTCTCTTTACTCCAGTCATTGAAAGCTGTTACTAATACCACACAAACTACAGATAGGAGGATTGCTGCTCCTTCAATCCAACCTGCTTCAGATTCGTCCTCTTCTTCACCAACATTTACTGATCCACATACTGTAAAAACAGGTTTTAGATTTAAGAAAGATCAGGCAAATCGTTATTTCAACAAAAAAGTTTTGCCAAACAGAAGAAACTAATAGTTGCTACATTTTCTGTGCTAGCCTTTACAATTTTATCTTTTTTTTCAGTAAGGATAGCACACAAAGCAGCTAAAGAACCTGGAAGCTAGAACAGCTCAATGAAGTTAAACCACCTAGAATTTACATCCCTGCTTATCAGAACGTAAGAAAAGGTGATATAAGAAGTTACCTGTCCTAATTATCTTGTTAAATGAATAATAATAAGAATGCCAAACTAGACAAATTAGTTCACCACCTTCTACTTTCTCAATGTTTCCCACTTTACTTTTATCTTAACAAGCCAGATATCCTTGCAAAATTCAGTTCAATGAAGACCAGATCCCTTCATTTTCTGTTTAGAAGTATAAACATAGCTTCATTTCTTAAATTAGAAAGTTACCAGTGTCATATTGCAAATCAAGAGAAATTTAAGACTTGCTGACTCCCCAAAGAAAGCACATGACTGCAAATTATAAATTGCTTAAATATTTGAGGCAAAGCTAAAAAAACCACTTGCGCAGAAACATGACTGGATCTACGACAAGTCCTTGCTCCTGCTGCTTGCACTTTACATTTGGCATTATTTTGGTCAGAATGATACCGGATCGTGACCAGGGAAATCTCATGTTGCCCTTTTAAGGCAAACTAGAGTTTTGGGAATTTTCTGTCAATTAGCTGCTTTTCCACCGACTTACTGTTTCCCATCAGATTCACAGTAAAGGCATGTCGGACCAGGAAAGTCAGTTGGATAATATAGGTAGATACCTACTTTTTAAAAAAACTTTACTTACGTGATTCATTTCCTCCTGGAGGCTGGTAAAAAGAAAGGCCCAAGGATACTACGGCTGCAATTTCTAATATGATTAGTGTAACATCCTGTAGTGCTTCCCATACTAACTGAAGAAATGTTTTTGGCTTTTTAGGAGGTATAAAGTTCTTCCCAAAAACTGCTTCTCTCCTTTCTATATCTGCTGGATTTCCACTTAAACCTATTTAATAATAAGACAAAGTTAGTGACACTTATATGCATTTCACCCTCACATTATAAGCGATTGAGGTTTCCCATTCACAGAGTCAAGCCTCACTCCGTATTTCAGTAACAATACTGAAAAGCTGTATCTCAGATATAACTACTTAAGTATTATCCTTTAAAATTAAGAGTTGCAACAGAAAACCAGCTATATTTTATAATTCACACTTTGCCAATATAAAGTAAGCTGATAGTCTGCCTGCTCGCACTTATATGACACAGCAGCAGAGGAACAGTAACAGACATACCTTCATACAAAGTCAACAAGTTTGCAAGACAAGACCATTAGTAGAGTTACTACTATTGGAACTGAGTAGCACCATGCAGCTTCAGCAAGATCACAGCCTGTGAAGCCAGCTCTGGTTTCCCCTGTAGGGATTCTGTATTCAGTGATAATGCCCTAGGATCCTACAATTAATGTAACACCTATATAATATTTAATATGATTACTGTATTAAATATTATATTTGTATATTATTGAATTATTATATAAAATACTACAAAAGGCTAGTGAAGCTCTCCAGGCATCATGTGGAAAGAAGCAGCCACTTAATAATGTTGCTTCTGCCTGGACAGCCACTGTTTGCTTTTCTAAAGCTTCACTTTCCATCTCATCTCACAGGGAGTCCATATTTAGCACTGTGCAGGGTCTGTCACCCTCAGTTTTGTACCTATCTTCTTTTTTATAGGTCGTATTTCTTTTGAGTCCTCTTCTGTGTCTCAGCTGTGGTACTATCCTTAAGGGACACTAGAGCAGGCCAGAGCTAAAAGGCACTTCATGCTTCAAGAGCTAGCCAAGCCTTTAAAAATAAAGGAATACCAAGTATATTCAGTGCAAGGTCATGCACTCAAGGTCTTCCATAACTACACCTCCTGTTAACTCCTTCAATAGTTTCCAGCTACCTAACCCACCATTCAGAATTTAAGCCACAAGCTCATTTTTCAAAGCAAAATGGCAAAGATCCAGTGATGTTCAGACCAAAGGTCTGGACATGTCAACTATGTTGCCCCCAAGGTTATGATTAGCACCTGCTTAAAGACAACAATTTGTTTCATAGCATTTTTTTTAGTAGTTCACCCAACTGTTTAGCGATAAAGGTACTGCAAACATGCTAGGTAATCAATAAGAACAGGCAACTACCGCAACTGGATTTCGTAACTGGGGTATTTAACATACCTAATAGACATTTCCTAGCACCATCATGCTATTGCAAGACACTTTGCAAAGACTAATGAACTGCAGACCTCAGTTTTAACACTTCTATGTAATCACTTAACTGAAAAGCAAAATGCATGTGCAGATCTTTACAAAAGTGAAATGAATTAAATGTACTCTTAGTGTACATGATTTATTCCAGCACTTTTAGATTCACCTTCAATGCATGGCTTTAGAGGTTTAACACAAAGGAGCAATTTTACGGGTTAGCCCTAACACTACGCTTCTCAAAGTTCAAGCTTTCAGGTGCTTAATTTAACTCTCAACTCAGAGCACTGCAAGGCCGTTTTCATAATCAAGCTATATGCGAGAAATTAGAGAAACTCAGGACAGCTTGGCCATTCTAAAAGGCTCAGCCATACTGCTGTTTTGCAACAGATACCATTTCTGTCTTCCTTTTAGCATAGCAGAGTTTGGAAGATTATTTACATAGTGGCAGCAGCACCACTCTCCTCCTCCCTTCACAGAGCACCAGGATGCAGAGTATCAGAAGTATACAGCAATGGTCTTTGAAGAATGAAAAGCATTTTCCGAAAAGGCTACATAAAGTTAAGCTACTATCAGAACCACTTAGTGAAGATTAGTAAATACACCTAGCAAAGACACAAAGCTTTATATTTTTAGTATTTGCCATAATACACCAAGCACCATTACCAAACTTGCTACACTTACCACATGGCTGGCAATGTCATAGTTCACTATCTACCATCCTGAGGTTGAAACTACTGCCATTATATTTTTTGTTGTATTTCTTAACTAGGGTAAATTATGTTATCTGGGGTTAAGCTTGAAAAGTATTATGCAAGGGGCTAGTTAAAACTTCATATACTGATTGTATTAGAATCTAGAAGTTACTAGACAATCAAAATTATGTAGACCCGTGGAAATATTGATAGTGGTCCGTCTCTCCAGAATATAAGAAGAACTTTTGCTACTATGGATATGTCAAACATTCATTTATTCACATTTATATACATTGGTACACATGTAAAGGACATAATAAACATTAAATACTAAGCTGTAAAGTCTGCTCACTGTCTTTTTTTTGCAATACTGGTAAAGGACAGCTCCCATTTCTCATTTCAAATCAGGTAGGTCTGGCCCACATTTCACCTGAAAACAGACATTGCCTTACACTGTCAACAACTGCAAAGCAAGAAACTGTACAAATTGAACTCATCCACTGTATAGCATTTTGGAACTACCTGTGCTTTTGCTGTGAAGCCACTAGAAATTGCGCAAGTCAGCATTTCGCATTATAAAGAAAACTTCTGAATAGGAAGAAGTGTCACAGAGCCTTGCAGGTATACACATGGTATCTTAGAGAGCTAGAACTAGTGTAACACATAGCAGTTTTCTTCTTAGATCTTGCCTAGGTTTTCTCCATTAGAAATGTCTGCATTTCTATACTTACAACTTTAACAAAAGAAAAGAGACCTAGTTCTACTTTTGTAAGAGCTCCCCAGTACTACCTCCAAGAAATTTATAGCATCTTACCTGACAGACAGGATGGTTCTCTAAAGCTTCATGCAGTGATTCAGAGCCAAAATGACACCTTTGTAGAGGACACTGCTCTAACTCATCTTACTTAACCTTTTCTGAGCTAATTATCATGATTGACTGTTGAGGCCTTGCCATGTTGATGAGCTGCTCTCACACTTAGGAAAAAAAAGAGATGGTGCCCTTTTATCAAGTTAGTGATTGTATTTAACTGATTGCAGTACACCTAAATGTCAAATGCTTTTGAATGGGGAAAGGCCTTGATCACAAGTACAGCAGGATCAATCTGCAGGAAAGGGCATCTAACCCTTTCTCATTTAAGTATGCTGACACTCACCATTGCCATGTGTTAACCTGCTTGTTACATTAAGGGGCATGAAGAAAACTCTGCAGTATCCCAGGTATTTGGTGCTTAGTGCATCATGTCCATCTACAATTGTATGCCTACCTAGCTTGCAGTAATAATGGGCCTTAAACCTTGCAGACTACTGTAAAACAGTATTCAACTCTCAGTTCAGTTCCTGATTGTAGAAAACTGCAGCCCTTTTCACTGAGAAAGGAAACTGCCTTTCAGTACTGTGCAACAGGTCAACAGGGTAACGAGGCTGCTGTTCCTAAGAGCTGCGTACAAGCAATATAACACCAGTGCTTCACACACATGCACTAAACTTTACAACTCCGTTGATGCCAAGGAACAGAAGTTTGCACTCCTCGTGTTTTACAGATTCCTTCTTCAGCCTGAAACTGGTCTAATCCCTTTCACTGGCAGGTCAGGCACAAGAGCTGGCTACTTTCAGTTTGGTAAGAACAACCCAGTTCATGTACTGAAATAATTTCAGGAGTCTGGCTTCAAAAGCAGATCAAGCCAAAACATGCTAAATGCAGATGTACCCAAAGATACCTTATAGCATTAGTAGGCTGTTCTTGATCCAAGGAGACAAAACCTTCCATAGCATTTCTGAAGAACAGAAAGCAACAGCTCTCCAGGATTAAGACAGCAGGTACTTCACTGACACCAACATACCACATTGGTTAAAAGCCACGTAATTGTTTAAATGCCGAGACACCACCATTTGCCAAAGTCTTGATTTTGGTCCTTCTCAAGCACCACCAACAGCAGGACTTCACATAAGTTTGAGTTAATATTAGATAAAAATACATAAAAACATTTGTACAGGACACTACAGTTTAGACATCTTAAGCGATATGACTTCCATCTTTCTTGTAGAAATTGAAGTGTATAGCTTTCATTTCCATTGGAAGAGTAGTAAAAAAGGGTGAGATCTTAAGAAAAACTTCTGGAAAGCTCTCAGGAAGGAGACTTGATACATTTACTTTCTTCACATCTGTACAGTCTATCTTGGGAGTAATAACTCTAGTGAGCAAAAACATCAGGTACCACATTTCACAGAATGTCATCAAGTCCAACATGGCAAAATGTCCTTTAAAGATGCTTATTTCTAGAGAATAATATTGTATGATCACTTTGCAAACTTTCTACTAATAGTGACAGTACCTCTTAGGACCTAAAGCTGTATTAATAGTTACTTTGTTTAGATCAAATGAAATCTAAAGTAATATTACAGATTTAGAAACTAGATCCTGCCACTAAGAATTCAATGTAGTACAAATAGAAAACAGATTTTACCAGTTTTAAAAATAGTTGTATAGGGGAATACAAGAACTAAGTAGCAACACAGAAGCATTAATAAGCCCTGCATTAGACTATTAAAACCTTGTGTTCTACAACAGCATGATTTGAATTGCGAACTATAGGTCATATGAGCTATTCACTAAACTTAACGCTTTCAAAGTTAAACATCAGCTAAGTTGCATTGCTATTTCATATGTGGATGCCTACATCAATGAAATTCATTCCAAAGTGCAACTTCACCACCAGTCCAACATCTCACATGCAGTTAGACCAACTGAAAAAACCCCACTTGCTTATTTATAGCCATTGAGTACCTCTGCCTTATAAGAGTAAGAAGCAATACTAAGGTAACCGAAATACTTTTACATACTTTGTTACATTAAGAAAAAATGTTGTTGGCTTGACCAAGGTTTTTCCTAAATGATGTTTCCTCAATAATAGTGTTAAAATTCACTTACCTTCATTTGGTGAAGTTTTCAATTTTGCACAGATGCCATGTACATCTCCATAGCATTCCTGTATTTTATGCAGTGCATCTGTAGCTCGAAGTTCCATAAGAGAACGGAGCTCTGCAAGAGTAACTCCAAAATCTCCATGATTAGCTTCTTTTACAGCATTTTTTACGCCACTATATGCAACCGAGTTGTTTGCCATATCACCCATGATGCGTGCAGTCTTTCGTGTAGACAGTTTCCAGTAAGGAAAAAGATTTCAACTTAAAATATTTCCAAAACGAAAATAAATCCTTTGGGTATGGAGACAGTCAGGAGAGCAGACACATCACCCAAGTAAAAGACCCCGTCTGAAGAGATATCTTTGAGCTTGTCCCATGGCGTGTTCTGTTCCCCAAGCCAAATGGCATGTACAGTCTAGGGAAAGAATAAATACACATTCAGTTACATAACAGCTATATCGCAGTACATTGTAAGACAACCCTACCCTTTGTATTGAGGTTATAGAACCAATTTCTGCTTAAGGACAATTTCTTCACATTTCCTAAAATATTTCAGCTGGAAAGAATGACGAGGCACAAAATGGATGTTTTGCATACCAAAATAACCAGGCATTATTATACTTTCTTAAATCATTAACTACTTAGAACAGTTATTGCCTTTAAGTCTTGCGTTTTGCTTGGTATATCCATACGGTTCATCATCAAGAGGAAACCTTTTAAAATGCCAGGAAATAAATCTATTTCCAGGGAACTGGAGTTTGGATCATCCACCACTGACGTCACATGGGGTAAGAACGTGCTCAAGCTAAAAATCCCAACTTTTCACCTCAAAGTTTGGGATCAGCAAGCTTTTGTGTGTTCCCATGAACTCATTTGTGGAAATCTCAAGAAAAACATGTTCAACACAAAGTTAGCCCATGCATGAAGCACTTCTGTAGTGTAAGTAGGTGTGTATCTTCAGGCAGACCTTAATGCAGTTTCATGTGCAAACAGTTTTAGCCCCCTTCCAGCCCATGTCATCACAAATCAAGCCTCCCACAGTACCTGCATTTAATTTTGAACAGAGGGGAAAACTGCACAATACCACCTTCCTACAGAACGGATAGGCAGACTAAGAGTAGCTCTTCCATCTGACTATCAGAGCACTGTAGCTTAATAACATTTACTAACCAGATTCTTAACCTGCACAGGTGTTCTATATTTAATTCCCACACAGCTGACATTTTGCACGCACACATGTATCCCCACAACAGTATAGTGAACACACACAGACACTTCATGCCTACATAAAGACCTGATGTCTGATCATATAAGTCAGCTTTATTGACATAAAGGAGGCACAGCCAGCACAACTAACAATATACTCCTCATGAAACATAATGTCTGCCAGGCTCAGACAAACGGTAACTTGGACAATTCCAGGTCAAGACGACCCTCAGGTGTCATATGCCTAGCAGAAGCAAAAAGTTACCACTGACTGCATTGCTTTACAAAGGCAAAGAGTCAAATAGCAAAGAAAAGATTTCTGTCTATTGCCCTCCAGGTTAGAGGACTGTTCAGCTGAACCACCCCATCTATGTTAAGATCCAGGTATAAGCACCTAATTGCCAGACATTTAAGGTAAGGAGAGGAAAGTCTCAGTTCTCTGCTCTGGAAACAATCAGCTTCAGCTCTAGTCAATCAAACATTTCAAGCGCTGTGCCACAGTACTGCATTTACACTGAAGGCAACCACTGATGCTGAAAAACTCTAAAGTGCTGTCACCCAGCCACAAGCGACAGTCCCATTTCCAGCAGAACTACAACCGCTCTTCTCTTCCTATCACTAGGAGATTCTGAGAAAAGCACTGTCTGTGGCTGTTTCCTGGAGAGCAGCAAAAAGCACAAAGCAAACAATATTCATATGCATAAAACTTCAACATCCTATAACTAACATCAACAAGGTACCTAATTTAAAAATTCATTTTTATATCTCAATTGTCTTCTGTTACTTGCAAAAAAAAAATTACAACAGTTGAAAAGTCCACGATGATGGTGTTAACCTGCATACTATGATGCAGTTTTGATTAACGCACATTCTTCAGCTGACTGTAACATGTTCTGCTAGAGTATCCTGTAAGTGAAGAAATTCATGCAAATCATATATGAAAGAGTGCTCTTTAAAGCCACACCACACCACTTCTTTATCTCATCTATGCCCAAAAGCTGGAGGCTGTTGGCCAACTACTAGTCTAGGAAGATTTATCAATTGGCATCCGATCATAAGCTATGACAGTATAACAAGAAACAGATCAGGCAAATGAGTTTGTATAGCTATGCAGAAGGTTCTGCAGCTGCTAATTAGGCAAAAATAGACCAAGCAGAATACCCCACAACTAATGATGTCAAACTTGATTCAACTTTAATTAAGAAAAGCTCTGTTCAATCTAGCAGGAGCCCTGCACTTGAGGCCCAAATACACCCAAATCCAAGTGCAGACATGAAGTTAGGAAAAGCTGCAGCTCTAGTCACTGCTCACTTAGCATCGAAAAGCTTTAGGAGCGAATTCTGGGCCAGGGCAAGACCTTAAGAGCAGTAACAGTGCTTAATCATAGCTCACACTGTGCTTTGCACTCTGGTTCTATCACCTCTGTGCACCTAGATGCATTTTTGTTAAGCCATAATAGTCCATTGATTAGCTACTACTAACAGTTTATACTGAAAGAAAGGGGTTATCTGATGTTCTGAAGTACCTCAGTGGTGTCCTAACTTACCAAAAGACACTTAGCATTCACAGACAAGTTCAGTAAGCTTACATTAACACTACAAAAGCCGTGTGGTTCTGCTGATCAGCTCTAGTAGAGTTACAGACTATATGGCACATCCATGTTAGGAAATAGCTGTGGCAAATAGAGAGAAACAATATGAATACTCCTCCAATTTTAAATACCAAGCAAGAGCAGTTTCCCTCAAAATCATAAAAACTTTGTTAAACATTTGCAATCTTACACCAAATCAGACCAGAAAATCTGCTCTGGTAACCCATTTTTACCAGGCATTTCAATGGACAGTACAAAAGCCTCTTTACACACCGGTACAGAACCAACTTACCTTAACATAGTTTCTCTGTTGATTCCTACAGAAAAATCTCGCTAGAAATGCCTTTAAGAAACATCCTAATGCAGTTTTTATGTCAAAACTTGCAACATTCAATTGCTTCCTGTTACAGCATGTTCCAACAGTCCACTTTTGTAACAAAGTGGTAATGCATAATGCAACTATAAACAGTGAAATCCAAGTATCAAAAGAAAGCATATCTTTAAGCTACATAGATCCTCTAATAATATTTATCTCCCACTAGTGGAATATTTTGATTTGACCAGCGTTCCACTTCTTAATTCTTGCAGCAGCCATTTCAGATGTTGTTGGAGTAGCAGAAGCTCTGAAGCACTATAGTTCAAAGCAACTCCAATATGCTAACCTCAAATTTTAAATTCAAGAAACAGTTAGACTGTCTATTATTCACTTATGCACCACTGCTGAAGTTCCATCTTATTTAAAGTTTAATTCCGTTGAAGTTATGTTGGTATCCACCTTAAAGATGCTGCACAGAACATGATGAAGAGAAGTCTGTCTTTCATTAGGCACATCAACTTTTGGATAATCCTTTGTTTACACATACCACTGAGACTATGAGCAACTTTGAAGCTACTGTCTGTCACACTCAAGTGACTAGAAATGCTGTACTGTAGAAGTACCTTACAGTAGCAGCACATACTATCACAGGCAGGATTCAGATACCTGTGCAAATCTCTCTGAAAAGACCTTGCTGCTCTATGACTAACAGCTTCACTGACATGTCACATCATTGCAGCTGCCTATGAGGAGTACTGCACCCCAAATTTCTTACCTAAATCAAATTAGTATTTTTTATCACTGAGTGTGTTTTGTTACCCAAGACAATAATTCAAAACCATAACCCAAGAAACAAAGGTTAGATAATTTTACCAGTGTTAGAAGTTCAACAATCTCATAATCCTCTCTAGCTGGACTGCAAAAAAGACAAGCTCTAAACTGAAGTCCATGTTTACCAAAGAGATGTTTACCAAAGCATGATGAGACTATGTAACAACACTTTAAATATAAACCCATGTTAATACCCCATACCACCCCAAAAATGCTACTATTGAGGCATCCCTGAACATTAAATACGCCTCAGAAAGGACTCCAGGAAGTCCTTCACAGGTGGAGTCACTTAGTAACTAATAATTCCCTCTATTTGGACAAAAGCTAATCTGTGCTCCACATTCATCAAAATTAAGGCTACCTTGAAGTGATAGTTCACAGTGGCCACACACTGACAACCAAATATGAACAGCTGGATTTAAGAGTAGCATAATTACTATTACCCAGATGCACAGGACCTAGCATACCTTAGACCCCTATCCAAACCTTTCCTGTTATTGAATCTGCATTTAATACTTGCTTCACCAACCTACAAGAAATACATTTTAATATTAAGGAAATTAAATCTTAAAACATTTAAGCAAACTCAAATCTCAAGAGTCAAAGGTCCAGCAATTATATATCCTGTAGCACTCAATTTAATTTATACATCTGCTTGAACACTGTGCATTCAGATATTAAACATGAGCTGGTACTAGCATTTGACTTTCAAAAACACACTAAAGCTAGTTGCTGTAATATAGGAAAAGGCCTGCAAAGTGATTATCTCAGGAAAGCCTTTGTTTAATCTAATTAGTTCAATGAAGACTGGACAGATGTGTACACCAAGAGGTTACAGTAATAAAAACTGTCCCCATGTATTTCAGTAGTCATGCCATTTTAATCAGTTTCATAAAACAGCTTCTGAGATACTCAAAAACGTAATATGCCTTTGCATACTTTAGACTGAAAACCGCAGCACTGGGTATGTTCCACAGTTTTCAAGCCATCACATGACATTTTTCTGGGGTGGAGGGGGTGGAATTTGCCTGTAATAATATTATAATGGAAAGTAACTGTAACTGAGAAAGTGACCTGGAAATCAAACTGCAAAAGTCTGAGGTCTTCTGCTGTGGAGGGTCAGTTTTCTTTAAGAGACAGACCCTCATACCAACTTGAAAGCCTACAGAAACTCACCAGCTTTTTCACAAGAGAACAAATGAACACTAATAAACCGATACGTTCATACAGAACAGAATGCATTTACAGGTCACAATCACACATGTTAACGTGTGCCAAACTGAGCAACTAGGAGTTAAATCGTTTCAGTCGCATGCTGTTGCTTTAGTGCAAGCATCTCAGAGAGCCTGGCTTATGAAGAGACAATTACAAGTAGACTGAAGAGCTAAGAGGGAGAGGGCACAATCATGGAAGACTCTACAAATAAGTTTTTAATACATCACCTTCAACCTTAAATATGCCCAGTGACAAGTCTCCCTCATTACAACTCCTGTGTTATAAACAGTAAATTCAAAGGTCATGAGTTTTGCTGAGTTTTCAAACAGAAATCTGACTTCTTCCTGAAGCTTATTATTCTCTTGGGAGGTGTACTCGCCTGACTGAAATAAAAACTGGCTGCTGCTCCTAGACTGCAGCAGATGTAAACAGTGGCATTTATCACACTTAAAGGATTGCTGCTGCCTACCGTGATTGACACTTCTTAGTAGCAGTTTCATCCAGTGGTAGTTTCTTTGCTTTAAGACCCCAAATTATTTCTTACTGAAATGACAGCTAACAAATTAGGACTTCAGTAGTGTGAAGTCAATTTGGCAGTACAAGTTAGCAACGTTCAGGCAAAGGATTCCCACATCGATTCCCTCCTATTTTGGCAGCAGCAAGGGAAAATGTAAGTTGAGGGGGAATTATTACAGCATGAAAAGCATGACCTTCTCTTATAAAGCAGCTCACTCCACAGCCTCTGCAAGGAGCCTGGCAAGCAAGCACACATTGTCCTATACCATCAAGGCACGACGCTGGCCTGTGCTGCCCTGCCTTCTCCAAGCCGTGGCCCTTCACTCACAAGGCAAATCCACTCCAACTGAAGCGACAGCTACATTAAGAAACAAGATCGGAAAGTGCTGCATAGATGTCTAAGCAAAAAAAATATTTTTATCAAAAGCTTAAACTGATCATTAGCTTTCTGAATTTAAAGTACTTTAACTTGAATATGTGAGAACTAAATAGGTAAAAAAGACTGACCCAGCAAGTAGAGCTTCAGAAAAATCTAAGAACACTTCCAAGAAACATCAAACTGAGACATACTGCAGAGCCCCAGGGAATAAAACCAACGTGATCACCATTACAGAAAGCATCAAGTGTCCCATGTATTTAAAATACAAGGCTTTCAGTGTCTCCCATTTCATGTTACAATACTGAGTTGACCACAAGAAGCCAAACACTTCAAGTCACAAACCCATGCAGAAGAGTTGAGTTTAACTACTTAAAATACTCTCTTGGAAGCTGGAGTTAATCATTCCAGATATCCACTATCAGAGCAATATCTTGAAGGGTCTCCCACTGTCCACAGCTCTGACCAACACACAAGACAGCTTTTCCCTTCTCCACCTGCAGGCCCTGAAGCTTCCTTCTCAGTGCTTCCTTTTACTAGGCTCACACATTTTTTGCTCTGGAATGCCATCGTAAGCAAAAGCAAAAAGGCTAAATTTGACAGAACTGCTTGTAAGAACAGGTAATTCCAAGATAAGACTATAATCCTGGAGAAAAAAATTGTAACCTCTAGATATGACTGTCCGATTTGGCATTGTTTCTAGTGCATTCGAGTACCTAAGGTGAATTTATGGTGTGAGCCTGCTTCCTCAGATAACTTGAAATGAACAGAGTTGCCAAAATTTGGACTAAGGTAGCTAATGGCTGAAAACAATCATGGGATACCACAAAGCTCCACCTACTAGTGTTTAAAATGCAATAAAAAAGTGTGCCCAATGCCTATCAATATTTTCCTTTACTTCACATCCATTGAGTCATAAATAAGATGACTGAAGATTTAAAGTCTCTTAATCCTGCACAGTTCTGAATAAAAATGTTTATTTGGTGTAATAATGCTGTAAAGTAAGTACTATTAACAGGTCTGTTGCATTAATAACAACATATAACCCTAAAAGTAGATATTACTATGCAGTGAAATCATCCACTGACAAACACTCATTAAGTTTGGGGACAAGTTACCAATTTTCTCACCAGTATTCATCAAAAACATATTGGCAAAAATAATACTACGAGAAGCTGAACTTCTAAAAAAACAAAGATGGTAGCATGGTATCCTACTTATTAAAATCACGCATCATAAGACTACAACAGAGTTTACCTGCATTCCCAAATCACAAAATGCATTCCAGTCACAAAATCTAACAGGCATGTGTTAAGTGAGGCATATGACATCATTCTATGCAGCCAAGTTTCAAGTACAGGGAAAGTGAGATTGCATCAAATTTTGTCCAGAGCTGGAATTGGATTCCTGGATTTCAGTCACTTGTTGCATTTTAAGCTTAGTGCATGTCTGTAAGCAATGCATCCGCCTGGTCAGCTCTGACAGTAATTTTGACTGAGCAAAACAGCAGCTGACTTCCTCATAATAGTTATTCCTACAGGTATATTACTTGTCTTGAGAAAAAAGGTAAACCCTCTAATTTTTTGCTGCTTCCCCTTAACTGTGTTTCTGATACATTTTGAGCTAAACACATATCTCAGATGTTATCTCTTTATTTCCATCTTTCAATTCCCACAACACCATACATGCATACCATTGAAATGGCTTTAGTCAGTTTGAACAATGATCTTCTTCCCTTCCCATGTTATTAGACAGTAAGTAGCATTAGCGGAAATTTTTTTGTTCTGAAGCTCCAAGTCAACTTCAGGAGTTCTTAATACCAGAAACCTTGTTTCAGGACATCACACCCATTTAAATTAAAACATGTTCAAGTTAAATTGCATATAACGCTTCAGCCAGAATCAGACATTTACCATCTCATCCTGATTTGAACACTCCCCCTTTTTTCTTCTAGAACGTATTCCTTCATATTAATATCCATTTAGGCTGAGCGGTATGCTTTTGACTGTAACCATGCTTCCTGATATCAAAGAGGTGCCAGAGGCTCTTTAGAGCTCTGAGCCTTCAGGCAGAGGGCAAAAGTCCATCCCTACCCGATTTTATTTGTATTCAGGAAACTGGGACAAATTTAAGATTAGCCTTAAAACTGCTAGATGTATTTGCGTCTAGTGAGAGTACACTTAGTTACTTCCATGAAGTCACTCTGCATATGACTGACTCCTTTCCATTGGGGCAGTACAATTAACTTAGCAGGGTAAGTTTTAAGGGTTTTCTTGCTACCTTGGCCTAGCTTACTGCTATATAGAAACAGTATGATGAAATATTCTATATGCTTATTGAACTGTAAACACATAATATATAAATAAATATAATGGTGATTAATCCCTCCTGCCAGAAATATACCAAGTAAACAGACTAAAGAGTCATTCTGAAAAAAATCCTTTCAAAAACTGCAATTACATTTGACATCTTCTATTCGTAAGGCACCAAATTTTTTTACTTCAGATATCTTAGTCTACACTTCCGTAACTTTTTCAGAACTACTGCAAAGTTTGCTGCTCCTGCTGGTGGCGACAAGAGGAGGTTGGGGGGTGGGGTGGGGGGTGTTGTTTGTTTTTTAACCTCAACATTTGAATTTGAGAATCCACTGTATGGCTTTATAAGAAACACTGATGTGGAATCTCTTGCAAACTTCTTCATTATGATTACATTGATCATCCCTTTAGCTCTTTTTGGTAAGTTTTGAGAGCTTAGCTCACTAATTCATTCCAGTGGGCCTCCTCTTTCTGGTACAGTATAAGAAGTGTCTGCAGTAAATTGCGCTTCATGGTATTATCTGATACATTTTACCATTTCATGAGGCTACATATTGCTTCATCCTCAGCCACATCTCCAGTTTCAAAACTAGTCCTTCCTCGTGATTTTACTTTTTTTTCTTTGATCTTTCTGAAGTTGACACCCACTTAAAGGCTAAATTCCCGTGTTGCCTGCACTGTCATGCTCTTGTAGCTACTCCTATTAAAGAACTTTGTCATTTATGCAGGCTTGGTTGCTGGTCTGGAGTTTTTTGCATACATTTAAGTATTACTGCAATACAGCTACTGGTACTTGTCCATAAAATGACAAATTAAATGCTGTGTGATCAGTACGAGTTACATGACAATCCCTGGTCCACCATTCAATTTAAGGTAATAAATTATTCTCTTGGCAGTTTCTGTTTCTTTAACATAGACAGGGAGCGTGTAAGAGCTGTTAGTAGACAGGATGTACAAAGCTGAGATTCCCATCTCTTCATAAGACTAGCAACGCAAGCAGCAAGTCTGTCACATCCTTATGTGACCAAAGGCATGGCTGTGCTACAGTGTCAAGGCGTAAGACTTCCACCCACAGAGGTCCTGAAGTCGCTCTCATTATTTGACACCAACAACACTGCAGCTAACACCTGCCACCCTTATTCTTTTGCACTGGGAAAAGCCACCTACATTAATTAGCAACTGCATTAACAAAGTAATAGGCTATGCAAAAGACTGCTGTTGCAACAGTCACACAGGCAACTCCGGGCTCAGAACAGTAACTTCGTGTGTGCCTTTTCACTCTTTTTCACAGCACCTCAGCCACTGAGAGACAGCATTTCATTTTGGGTCCTGCTCTAAGTCCGTCTCTCATGGGACGCACAGCTCTCCAACCAGTTTTCAGCACCCCCTTCCTTTACTAATCCTTTTTCCACTGCTGTTGCCTCCTTCCTGCACTTCCATGACCTTTAAAAATGGACAAATTCCTTGACAGCAATGCAATCTGTCTCCTCCAGATCCAAGCAGATAGAAACCACCATGCACAGTACCAAGCCTCCACCCTCCCACTAGCTAGCTGTGATCATAGCCACGCATTTCGCTTCTCTGCGGTCCAAGAGGAAGCTACTTGCAGCAGCCAGGCACAGAAAGCAGTCACTGAGAAAGGATTTTTCCATCCTGCCAAACACAAAATAAAGCTAGAAGATTTATATATCAGGGTTTCTACTGGCTGAACAAGTTATCAAAGCAGATTCACCCGAGAAGTTTTCCCACAAAATGCAAGAACAGTTGATTTATTTGTAAAAGTCATAAACACAGTGTGGATATGCCAACTTAAGGGATACATGTTCAGCTAATGCTGGGAGCATCTTCAACATGGAACTACACCGCTGCCACCTTTAAGATAACATTAATCTCCACTCAAGGAAAGCTTCATTTTCCCTGTTATTTCAGGTAAAGTGACAGGCCACCAAAATCACGATACATCACTTTATTGCCAAGGCCAGACACAGTCTGAACCAAACAGCAAATTCACCAGACCGTCAAATCACAGCTCAAGCAGATTTAGTAAGCTTAATTAATTCTCAGTTTTGGTAGGCTATTTAATAATTGCTGTACAAACCGGCTATGCACAATTAACAATTGCAGCTTCATTTCTAAACTTGTCAGGTGTGAAGATCTGTACTGTGCATAACTTTCGTTTCTGAGAGCGCAAAGGTATCAGTTTCATGATTAATTCATTAGAATAAAGTGACTGGGGAAAAGAATGCAAATGGAGCCACATATTTAAAAGTCCTATTCCATCCAATAAAGGAAATCCCTCCCCCCCCCCCAGTTTCCCCTGAACCAAAGGTCTTAACTCTTCACCAGTATCAGTGGATGCTAAAGCAATTTGTAGACAGTTGTGCTTCCAGTCTTAACAGTAAGCATTCAAATCTGGAGGTGAACTAGCGGTGTCTGGCTTTGGCACAATGCTTATTCCTCTAGGTAGGGAAATATGCCTTGAAAACTTTGTAGCAACCAGCTAGACCTGTTCAGTACTGACAATCTGATATTTGTTTCCCTCACTCCCCTGCCCAATCAAAGCACAAAGCTATCAGAAATAATGTGGTAAACCACCAGGCACTTGGACGCCTAAAACATAACTACCATTGGCATACACAGTGAGGTATTGGTCTCCTGCTAAAGCAGCTCTGAACCCTCAGCAGTAATTTCTAGTGGCTACTTCAATAAGGGCAATATTCCTTCTTCCAAAAGACAGCATCTGAATTGGGAGCCCACTGCCATTTGTTCAGCTGTGGCTGACCCTCAGGGCCAAGAGCCTACCCAACCAGAATGACAGCTGAGTCAGAATTATTATTTAAGTCAGACCCATTTTCTTCCGTCCACATAAAGCTATTTCTCACAAGTGTTTGTTTATTTTACAGTGGCACATAGCAACGTTCCGCAACTTCTGCAATCAGGTTGTTTTTAGCAATAGCACACAGTATCTCTGAAGAAAGGGAATAGGGAAGGGCAGTGTCAGCTCCTCAAGTGACAAACTTCAAACAACCTGCCAAACTGTTGGATTTGTGCATGTTAGACTAATTCCAACCAGCCACTGCTGAAGGCACAATTTCTTCTTAAGAAAAAAGATCTGTATGTCCAGCTGAAGGTTTCAAATGAACTTCCTCAAAGGGCCATTGCAATTACACATCTGACAAGCACACCTCAGCTCGGTGTGAGTTTCTTTCCCCATGCAGCCAAGTAGGGGCTCAGATCATCCCCAATATCAGAAGCTAATCACATTTTTAATTTAAGCCCTACAGCCCACAAGTTTCCCTTACCACAGCAAACAGGTAGAGCAGGGTAGAGAAGTGGAAAACTTCATCTAGCCTGAGATTTGCAGGACTGAGGGAAATGACTGTTTCCCCATTGGGGGGAAGTGACTGAAAAAAGCATCAGAGTATCATGAAACAAGAGTGACACAGCACCATGAAACAAAAGATAACATGACTTAACCAAAACTCCCACAGTTCTGGCCTCAGTCTTTCTAGAGATAATTTTGGAAGATGCATGGAAGTTTTCCTTCTCTGCCTCCCAGTGCTCCACAGTTCTAAGCAGCCTCTTGTATCCCTGCTTTCCTCCCAGAATAGTCACCTGCTTTCTCAGCACCTTCAAAAGACTCTTTAGCTTGAAGGACACAGAGCAGCCTGCCTCCATTTCTAATGGAGAAGAAAAAGTAGACTGCTAGAAAGCAGCTGAGCTAGGAGTGGTCTCCCAAAAGCCTGCTTATTATTTCAGTCTCATTAAGAATTACTTATTTCAATTAGTTTGTCAAGTACAGGAATGAGCCATCTGAACACCTTTATAATTAAGTATGACTTCAGCAGTGTTTCCAAAAAACCTACCTGAGGTAGGTAAGACCTTGAATGAAACTGTGCAAGCATGAGGTCTGCTAGTAACAAGTAGCAGACCTGTTTTTCCACACTTTCAGACTTCAAAAGTTCTCTCTACGCAGGGTACCAAACACTGGCTAGGAAGAAGTAGGACTCCTCAGTAAAAAGTCTCACGTGTTAAAAAACTATACACCTAATTTCAAAGTTACATTATGAATTTGGCTCATTTAAGTTACGTATATATTCAAGTTTGTACACAGTGTCAGGCAGGTTGACATCCAAGTTCTACCATTGCCTTTAATCCATGTTTGAATTCTTAGTTTGAGTCTACTTCCATTATTTTTACAACATTGCTTTCTCCTTCTCTGGAGGGAAGGGATGCTTTAAAGTAAGACAAATTTATACTAACACCATGATGAATATCCTTCATATGTTTACGATTCACAGGTATAGCAGCATAGCTTATAAACACAGTTCACTTTCAAAACATGCATTTACACTAAACATTTTTGCATATTTTTGTATTCTGCACTTGTAGACTCCATATGAGAAACTAGTCACTTTCTCTAGACTATTAGTAACAAGTTAATTCTTGGTGTGCTACACTCCTGCTACAGGAGTTAGCTTTTTACACATGTATCCAGGTGTAATTGAAGTATTTCCCTCTAACCAAAACAGCAGGAAACTGGGGTGGTAGTTAGGGGTTTGGGGTTTTGTTTGTTTGGGTTTTGTTTCGGTGCTGAGTACCTTATTTTGTTGGTATTTGAACACAGTTTAGGATGGTTATCTAATTAAAGGGATTGAGCAAAGCGATCAAGTATGATACAGTCAAAATCTACAACAAAAGTAAGTGTGAAGGAACAAACAATTTCAGACAATTACACAGCTGTCTGTCAAAACCACAATCTAGTTTAAGGCATAGTGCTTTAGGCACATAATTAAGACTAAACAGCTTTTGAGACTGCTTTCTTCCTTAAAACTCAAAAAGTAGGTACTTACTAAATAAAACATTACCTTGTTGAGCAATTATTACTAAAATAAGCCATTAGCTGTCAAAAAATTTTTCACCGAGCAAGTACTTTCAAGTATTTAAACAATTGCCTCACAGCAAAATTGCTCAAAGAAAGCCTAAGCCAAGCTATTTTAAGCTACTTTATTATTTTAAGCTACTTTAAGATTAGCAATCTCTGACTCCTTAACTTGGAGGTTTCTAAAATACAGTAGGCTTTCCTAGAAAATAGAAGCATTTCCCTGTGCACTGAAAATCCTCAGCTGTTCTTGCTTGAGAAGATTAGGGTTCAAGGCAGGCATTGCTAAGCTAAATTTTATCGCCTATATTATGCAGGTCAGCAAGTTTTGGTTTACTTGTCAAGTAACATGAAAACGATTTAAATACAACACTGGACGTTAAAACAAAAGATTACTGAGCATGGCAGTAAAACTCTAAATTCTGAACATAAAAGTGGGCAATTATCCAAGTCATAGGGCTTAGCTTCAAGACCTTAATCCACAACAGCATGCCCAAAGGGAAAAACTGGAAGAACAGGATATTTGGTAGGAGGAATACACTCACTGTGAGAGAAAGACCTGTTCTAACTCTTGTGGGCAACTGCCTGTTTCTACACAGCCAAGCAGTCCCTTCACAGTCCAGCAATGCCTAAAGACACCTGCAGACAGCCACAGGTATACCCAAAGAGAAATCTAACAGGAAGAACCACAGGGTGTTTGGCTTCACTGAATTCTTAAAATTGGGTTTGCACAATAGTTTTACCATTCTGAAATATTTGACATTCATGAATTACGCAAGCGAACATCTAGACAAAAGACTGCACTTTCCAGGAAATGCAAAATGTACCTTGCATGCGTGAAAAGCCAGAAAACCTCCTCAGACTTAACAACCAGAAGCCAGGCACTCTCTCTCATCACAAGGTTCAGGGGTTCTTGTTCAGAGATACCCTGAACTAAAGCAAATTCTAAAAAGGCAGTTTGGCTTGTTATTCCACTTGCCCAGGTTCAGACCAGTTACTGACCGGTGTAGCAGGGTAGGTTATTCGCTCAGTCCTCTGAAACTGTTAAACCATCCCTAAACTACAGAAAACCAAAATAACTAGAATAGTAGTATTATAGACTAATGATATGAGAAAACAAGAGAATAAAATGAACTGCACTGGCATTTAAAGACATCTGTTGACTTCCAAGAGCAATTGTTTTGATTATAGACATAACGCCTATCTATACCAAGGCCTTGTTCAAGGCCTGAACTTCTTCCACTCTGGTTGAGAATTTTTATATCCATTATCTCTTCACCTAGGAAGAAAGCAGTAGTCTCAGAATAAGCAAATAAGTGTCCAGAGCACTGTAATTTATGGAAGGCTACAAGTTCTCTCCCCCACCCCACCACCCCCAGAGGCTTCCAAATATCAGACCTCTATGTACATATAGCACACACAACCTATAAAAATAGGGCTCAGATGTTTGACTAGATGTACTACAAGTATTCGGTATCTTTATTTGTATAGCCCCATCCAATCGTTGATACACAAAAACAGACCAGACTACAATTACAAAGGTATATACAACACCAGTGTTTACCATTACATCAGGAGATAGCATCTGAGACACCTGATTAGCTTTCAGTAACTATTTGTTGACCTATTTTTCAGGAAAATCCCTCTTCCATACATTAAACTGTTCTTAACTCAGAATTCCACACAGGCACATTTGAAAAGAGGTGACACGTGATTATTTAAGCTCATGAAAGCTGTTTTTGCAGAGCCAGCAGAGGGAGTACAGACATCATTTTACTTAGCAGCTTCGGAAAAGATACCTTGTAAGAAAGCACTAAAAGAGCTCTGCCGGCAAACCTAATGCGGTTAAAGCATGCCAAGAACTTCCCCAGGTTTTCACAGACATGGATGTCAATGGCCAGTAGAGTTGGTGTTTTGTTTCTGATCCCAACCAGCAGTAACATCTTACAGTGACATCTGACAAAAATGGCAGGATCAACTCTAACAGCACTAAGAAATACCACAAGCCTGATGTTTCATGCCAAAAAACCCCAAAACATTATATAGCTACAATTAGAGCTAGTCAACACTTTTTATTCCTATGGATTCTGCTGCTCCTCAGTTTCAGAAAAGCTAAACCCTTTTGGTTGTTCATTTTTTAAAAAGCAGCTTCACCTGGAAGAAAAGTTGAGGAAAATCTAAGTTCAAGATGACCCGCTAACAAAGAAGCCAGGAAGATAACAAAGAGCTAACCTTTCTGCTGGTGTTCAGTGGCATGCACCTGCTAGCAAATCTGGTTTTATGCACCCTCTGAGGTGAGAGGTCTGCTGCTTTATTTAGCATTTCCATTGATCAGCCTGCTTTGGAGTTGGCAATTACAACTGAGCAGTGTTGACACCATGGTGGCTGTGGAAACAGTTTGAAAGAACAGGCTTCAAGCAGACAGACTGATAGTTTTTTGCCATCTCGTAGAGGTGAATGCTAAGCTCTAGGCCAACACAACATCTTCCTGGCAAAAACTCTACACTCACTCTTTGCTCGTTTAGACTGCAAAATTCACAAGATTTTCCTTTTTTTTTTAAATAAAGTCAGTATTTCTCAACTTGTTGGCAAGAGCCTAAGCTAATACAAAATTCTTGCCAATCTTCAGCATTTATCAAATTATTTTACTGGGTGGCTATTTCTAAGTTCCACTGTTTAAAAGTGTGTATATGAAGAGCTCACGTGCAATTAGCTCCTTAGTCTCAAAAGTTTCTTCCAAAAGAGCTCCTCCTCCCAAAGAAAAGGTAAGCTTCCATCATCTTAAAACTTCACATGAATTTTAAAAAGCTTTGACAGCTTGAATCATTATATTTTGATAACTACCTACCCAAGAAAAATGTGCCTGTAGCTGTGGAACTTAGCCTTCACTTGTTTCAAGTTTTGAAACTAGAAGAACCACCTGTAAGCAAGTTAAGATGGCTGCTTCTGCTCCCCACTTCCTACAGGAAAGCGGTATTCACTTTTCAGCTTCACTTCCATGTAGCAGATTCACCAAATGAGTAAGTCAAAGTGGGCCAAACTGGTTCCCGTCTTACAGAGTTTACAGTTGCATATTGTATAGCTGACTAAAATTTCACTCCTAGCATGGAATGAGACCACCTCACAGTTTGGCTGTTGAAATTCAGTGCTCCAGCAGCATTCCCTACTTGTGTGCTGTGCCTGGTTGGTTCCCAGGACTCTGGCTAGGCTGCTAGTATGCTTTATGTGGGGTAACCACTGCAGGAAAACCCCTACCTCTTCCATCACAGACATGGTGATGGCCAAGTATCAGGATGCATACCAATCGCTCTGATCATCCTGCCCTTCCCCAAGATATTGCTGTCTCTTGTGACAACAGTGAAGTTTCTGCAGATAACATGAGAAGCTGATCCTGCTGTTTTTCAGGCAGACTGGTTATCTAACCAGATTCACCACACAGATAATCCAGTATCACTGCCTACTCAAAACGGGGCACAGAACTACAATGAATCTGCTTGAGTCAAGCAAATGTAAAACCATACTCACAGGAAAGATGCATTTTTCAAAACACATGACTGAATTTATGACTACAAAGTCATAAACAGGTGTATAAGCAAGGTGAACACCAAAAATTCACATAGCAATTTATTGGTTGGGTACAATACCACAACTCCAATTCATCTTGCAACTGGAGCCTTGTTAAGATCCTAAATAATTATGTTTACAATAGCCTTTACATTTGAGAGACTGACATTAGGCTTCTAATTAGCAAGTTAAAACATGTGATCCATTTACATGGAACAGTTAAGGTGGGGGGGAAACATTAAAAAGCCCCTTAAAACATGAGTATATTTGGAGCGCTTCTCTTTGATAAGCTTTTACAGCAAATTCTACAAAATTTTACACTTTAAAAATTATTACAGCCGCTTTTAAGGATCTATGGAGGTTTGTTATTATCTCAGCTTTTAACCGGAAAAGCTGAAGACCTTACAGTTTAGCACACAGCTGAACAACTACTGATTCCAGTATTAATCACTCCCTGAGATTTAGTACTTCAATAATTAGACAGCATGCAGCAGATACAAGAGCTTTTTTTAGAAGACAGTGCTGAAGTTGTGCTCTTCCCCATCCTTGTCTCGCCACCTGGAGGTGCCATCTGAAGTTCTGAAGTGTTTTGCATTCCACAGGTTAGAAGTTTACATTCCTCCCATCACATGCGAGATTCACCTGACCAAATGATAACACCTAAATCTAAGGTAGGCACTTCAGGCTTTTGGTTTTTTTTATAAATAGGCAACGGATAAATTAAAACTTCTCTGCTGAAAGATTAAATTTAGCCACCTAGCATGTGATCTAAAATAGTCACATGAATCTCATCTTAGACACGCTCGTGTCTCTTCAACAAAAGAGGCGCAGAGTAACCAGTTTCAGTTTAAGATGCCTATGTGAGTGGCCAGGATTGCTCTGCTGAAGTTAAGTGTAGTCAGTCAGCTGGGCTGATGAACTCACATATCCAGCAGCTGTGCTACCGTGTCAGAGCAGGTACACACCAGAGGAAGGATGTGGTTTCACAGTTCGTTTATGAATATCCCAGCCTGTGCTACTGCCAGAGGGTATAGTCCTGTACCTTGGCCCATGCCAGCACTGATGCACACCTGACCTCAAGGTCAGAGGAGAGCCCCCTTGATGAGAACTGATGACAAGGGAGACAGCAGCAATACTGGCAGATCCTCCTGAAGGTCACACAGATGACAGGGAGTGCCCCTTTCCAGTGCAGCACATGTCTCACAAGCTCAAGTCAGTCATGGAAGTTCTTCTTCTCACCCCCATGCTCATCCCAGGAAAAAGAAGAGCCCAGCTGCATCTTCTCTGTGAGGCCCCAATGAAAACTATCACCACAGTCCCTCCAGGTCAAGAAAATCCACCTTGCTCAACCTGTCACCACACACTACATGGCAGACCCCAAGTGGCTTACTGACCCTCTGCCAGCCTCTTTGTCTGAAGAGATGTAAAATAGGACACCACTTCTGATGCAGCCTCACGAGCACAACAGAGGGCAATATCCCACTTGCCACGCTCTTGCTAACGCAGCCGGCATGAAGTAGTCATCATTGGCACAGGAGACCTCTGTTGCTGACTCTGGGTCCCCTGTCAGGCAAGCAGCCTGGCGAGGAACTTTCCTACAGCCTTCCTCCTCCAGCCCCACTGCAGGGGGACAGGTGCCAGGGCAGCCCCCAGCTTTCCTGCTCACCCTCACCACCAGGGACCCAGGCCACCCAGCAGCTCTACCACTGCAATCCTGCACCGCACACATGTTGCCATCCCCAGCTACTCCCAACTGTCGCAGCAGGAAAACCTTTCAGTGGTGTTTTTACTTTGCTGGCTCAGTAATGGCCAGGAGAGGCCTCTGGCAACTTCCATCAGGAGCTTGAAACAGGCCTGGCTTATGATCACTGCCTCAAAGTAACACGTATTTATTTTGTCCAGTTCACAGCATTACCCCCATAGTTATACATATAGCTTTCTTCTCTATAATAATTTTGCCAGCGTTAGATTCGACAATAGAATGAGAACATAAAGCTTCAAGCCTATGCAAATTCAGTGTTTCAGTTTTGGAATGAGTAGTCTGCTTTGCAAAAACGTTACTACAGCATCTTCCCAGAAAACAGAGTACTCCCCTTCAAACATCCACACCCTGTATTTTCCATCTGGTAAACTGATTTACTGTGCTTTGCTTTGAGGTAGCTTACGTTTGCACTGCAGCTTGAGAGTGTCAGACCTCGTACAACCAAGACAACCTTTTCTGAGTGGTTTTGGTAATACAGTTTGAGGTGCTGCTGTCCAGTGCCCAGCAATGCCAGGATCAACAAGGAAAAAAAGAAAGCCACATGTGAATTGTTCACTTAAAACAAGATGTTAACCTTAGCACGTACCACTGCTTTATATGCTGGTATTTCATTTTTGAAAGTGCCTGTTTGTACTAAAGCTCTTTCAAAAGTTTCCTGTAACCTGGTATGCAACGTGAGCAGCCATCTCCATCTGAAGGATAGCTCCAGTATGAGTGCTTCCACTAACAAAAACCAACATGCACACACAAAAAATAAATAACCAAAACAAAGATGAAGGGCAAAAGACCATGCTTTTCTCAAAACTTAGATAATTCAGTACTTCATTACCAGATCTCTTTCAACTCACTTTAGAAATACAGCTCCAGTTTAGAAACAAACCCCTAGATCTGCACTCACTACAGCCAGATCTACCCGTTACCTAAACACACGTCTGAAATTACTTCGTGAAGACGTTAAGACATTTCACATTGCAGAATGTAAAAGAAAGTTGTTGTCACTGTCAACTACACAGATTTCAGAGCCAAAGTACCTGAACACAAACAGAATTGAGTTGTTAATAAACAGAATTTGTACTAGCAGTGGTAGAGCACCTTCCCTACCCTCCTCAGCTGTCAGTCTCAACTATGTATGTTTGAAAGTCACTTGGCACAGATCCTGCCAGCCAGTTTAAAATCATTTCAAGTTTCATACAACCTCACCAGAGCGAGACTGCTACATGTTGCTCTAATTATGTATTGATTTGCATTGTATTCCATAGGTTTCATGAAGTTGTGTACTAGCTTCATTCAAGTGAAGAAAAACTGGCAGACTCATGCAACACAAGGAAATTTAAAGTGCAGTATCAACAGTGATAGCAGTAGCACCTAGAAGGAAATGAAAAAACTCCTGCTCAATATGCACATAAGATCCTGCTTTAGTGTCTACTATATCCAAATAGGCAAAAGAGGTTAAAAAATAGCACCCTTTCTCAGCTTAACGGCTAACCATACCTGTCATTTTCTACCCATTTCTTGTTACTACCTCCTCAATCTAAGCAAAAACCTCAGAAAGCAAGTCTGGATGCACAATGTGATCACAAAATTCCTCCACTACAGTATCAGAAACAACGTAGGCATATAGCTAATGTGTTAAAATATTTTTAATATTTTACTTAGTACAAAGATCTTTATGCATAGATGCAAATACTATTTTCTGGAAAGCTATTAGTTGAAGGCTGGCACTCAAACTACTCTCTGACTTACTGTCAGAACAATAATTTCAAGTTCTTCATCATGAAAAGGTTAATACTCTCCAGGGAATGGTTTCACGTGATGACCACACATTCCCACACCACCTATCTGAAGACTTCTGCCGCCTTCCTTATGCGAGCCTTGCCTCTTGACTTGGAGAGCTTGGAGTCTGTGCACCAGGATTGTGTAATACAATCTACTGGTGCAGCGAGTAAATGCAAAGGAGCAGAGATGGCACGAAAGAGGAGGGAGTTACTGAGCAGTCCAGGACAGGGTGGAAATTAAAGTAGCTGCCAGGCCACCTCAGCCACGCCATAAAACTTCCCGCTCATGATGACAAGCCAAATACGTGAGTACAAATGAAGCTGTCTCACTGTCCTCTCAGTCTCTTGGATTATGCGTATCAACACAGCAGCTTCAGAAAGCCACGATAAAAGTGTGCGATAACTTCAGAATATTAAAAAAGCAATCAACCATCTTCTATTAACAGAAGGGACTAGCAAGTCTTTTGATCAGGACTTAAAAGACTCCCAGCTCTTGAAATACCTACCAAACGAAACCAAATGTTTTCCAAGCTTTTGGAGAGTCATGGTGCCCATCCTCAGAACTTTCTATAATATTACATAAAGTATTCCTAAAGTAAGTTTGCAGTAGCAAGAAGACTTCTTTACTGCTAGTGGCTAAGCTCCTTATTTTAACAAGGGGCACAGTACTATGGCTATTTCTTTCTGTGGTAGAAAAACTCCACCAAACACAGCTAATGTCTATTCTTCTTCCTGTCCACCTATGGAACTATCAGTTGTTCTTGATTTATTTTAAATCCAGGTATATATTCTGATCTGATTTGCAGATGAAGTTTATTCTGCCATACCGCACTTTTTTTTTTTTACTTTTTTTTGTTAAAAAATATGTTATCACATAAGACCCACGAAGTCTTGATTTCATTACAAACACAGTAGTTCAGGAAGCCAAAGTACACACAAGCAATACATCGTGGTATTGCATAGACATAGACACAGAAGCAATCCTGAAAGAGCCATGTGGACAAGCTGCCAGTCACTTGCTGAAAAACAAGTGCAGAAAGGTTGTGTGATTCCTATGTAAGGGCACATCTGTAACGCTCCAGCAAAAAGAGCACATGGATTTTCTTCCACTGGTGCGTGTGATTTAAGGTCATTTCAAATTCAAAATCTAAAAATTAATACTGAAGTTTGTGTTTCAATGATACATAAGACAAGCAGAAAAAAAGCACACCCTTGACCCTTGGGCTGCATCCCAGGAAGTCAGACAGTTGCTTAAAGCAAGAGCAGCTGAATCATCTTTTTTGCCTTGAGATGGGGTTTGTCGCCATTGACTATGCAGAGCACGGTACATCCCAGGCCTCCTCTTCATAGACCAGACACTGTACACCAAGTGGTCAGAACCCAATAGTGTTGTATTCCTTGCTGCCACCTTATCTTTCTGCGAATATAAGGGCACAAGTAAGGGTAGCAGATTACAAGTGATAGGCTCTGCAGAAGTGTGCTTTAAGAACACGGTGTTTCCTGTGCTCACTGGGAATTAAGGAAGCATCCAGCTCGTAAGCAATATTAAAAAAAACTGAGACATGCAGACCACCAAAGTTCACTGTAAGTAGGAGGCCATGCAGGAACTTACCTAACTCTCTCCTCCAAAGCAGCATCAGAAAATAGCCAGCAATAAACCAACACTGCCCAGACTGCTGAGACTGGTCACATTTTAAGTAGTTAAACCTGACAGATGTAGTGGCCAGCACCAATGCTTGTCAACTCTGTCATCCTCAAAATGCACAGCACAGTTGCAAACAGCAGTAAGGGGAGGGAGAGTATACCCTCCCCCTCAGTCCATTCCCCTTCAAAGGCAAGGCAGATATTACTTCTGTGTCTTGTAATAGCATGCTACATCTTATCTCTTACAGGACAAAAATAATTTGGACTTATTTTCAGAGCTATTTCTGGCTTTAAAAAAACAAAACAAACAATAAAACACCTCCTACATTTTCTTTACATTTCTTCTCCCATCAGACCTTTGAAATACCAACTGAGAAAGCCTCGTGCCTACTTTGCTGTTCACCAAAATTAAACTTATAACACCTCCTGCTGTCATCTGTCAGAATAAGATTTATAACTGGCAGCAGAAATCACTTTCATAATGTTTACTGGAATATGAATACCCTGAATAGGCAGATCCCTCAAATTTACTGTTCATATCAAGTGAAGCCTGTCATGAAAACTAGAAACTGATATTCAAAAGCCTGATAATTTAGAAATAAAAGAAACTGGACAATACCATATACTTGCATTGAAATTACATTTGGTGCGAGAAGGTGCAACTGTTCCAAGATGGGTTAGTCTAATATTTTGCCCGGTACATGTTACTTCCCAGAAATCCTCCTTCCATACTGCTTATCATTGGCTTTGCTTCCATGTTCTGTATGCAGCTGCCCTGTTTCAGAGATATTGAGCACATTTTCACTTTTTACATGCAGATACAAACATTTGGGTAGCTTCACGAACAAAAAAATCCTTCCTTGTTTTTTATCACTCTGCTGTGCGATTAGTGAATGTGGTCTTTTCAACTATTTGAAGCCAAAGCTAGGGGAAAACTAACATTAGTGAGTTATTTAAAAGTGAATAAATCCAAATATAAAGACAAGCCATTTTGAATTAGATTAGTAATTCTTAATGCTTGTAAGGAATACCCATCCTCTACATAAGTCATCACAGGTTCACTTTTCTTTTTCAAACAGGCAACAGTATCACCTCATGTCCACTACCCTCCTTGTTCTTCAATCAGTTAAATTTGTAAGGAGGAATAAAAATTATGCTTTCAAGTGAAAACTCAACAGGTTTAAATAAATAAACCTACTTAAGACTGTTGCACACACTATAGCAAGCCAGGCTAATCTTAGCTTTTTAGACACAACACTGTAACACCTAGATTTTATCTGATTTTTAATTAAAATACTCTACAGAGAAAGATCATTATCTCCTGAACAGCAGCTTTAAACAAGTTGTTTTATTATTATTATTCATTTTAAGACAAGTTGAGAATACTGAAGAGTACAAATTTTAAAATATTTTTGCAAAGTTATTGATCCTTTTGGAGGAAAGTAAGCATGCATTTCTGTAACAAAATCTGCCACAGATTCAAGTAGTCTTCCTTATTTCTCAAAAGATACTTACATTTAAATGCCCCGGGCTAATCATGGCTGTTCATTATTCTGCATTAGATTAAATTGCCCTGACTGAAACCCCACCTCAACTCTGGGCAAAATGTGTGTCCTTGTTGCACTAGTGTTAATTTTCCCTTTAAAAAAAGGAAGAAAACATATATTAAAATAAACAGTTCAAACACTGAAAGACATCACTGAGGTCACATTTCAGTGGTAAAGAATGCTCAGTGCCATTAATATTTAGTCTACCTTAATGGAAGAAATTTGAGTTAGAAGATACTTTAGGTTATCTTGTCCACCCTTATGTCAAGGGAGACTTGCTTGCTATGGCATGTTATTGATTGCTTTGCCAGGTCCATTTTGAACTTGTTGGTTAACACTGAGTTCCTAGCTCTAAAATCTTAAATGTCTTAAATGTTGGCAAAGTTAATTCTTCCAAAGGATCAGTTTCTGAGATGGCTTCAGCAGATTCAACTTGTTTCTTCCTTCTTAGTATCTTCACCTTATGACTGTCTCCAGTTTATCATATTCTTCTTTTCCAAATAGATCCAAACAGTAAAAAAAGCCAAAACGTAATTACTTCATGACTGAGCTGCAAGACATTTACAAGCCTCTCAGCTTCCTGTTAAGCTTCCACAACATGGTTTAGTGGTTCTCGATTTTAACAGCTGACTGTTCTCTATATTGTGGGCCATGAAAGAATCACTTTCTAAATGAGATTCTAACGTCAGACTGCAGAGCATTTTAATTGGTAGGATCACCCACCAATTACTAACTGATTATATATTACCCGAATGAGGATTTGCTTATACCATTACCTATATGTAACATAACTTTGTAAGAAACCCATACACAGTTTACCCAATGCTAATGTGACACTAGTCTCTTTTCTGCTTCAAGTTGCCAAACACAATTCCCTTTAAAATTAGGTTTTATCACTAGATTTTGGTTCCCCACATGGTGAACAGCGTTTTCCTTTGGATGAATTGAAGTAATAATGTTGCAATCAGCACCAAGATAACAACATTGATCAGGAGAACCTGCAAGTGTCTGTGCACAACACAGGATCCCTGTTTTCTTCAGATAACCCACCCAGGTTGGGTTACCATAACAAACAGGAAAAGCAGCAATACACTAGACCACCCAATGTTGTTTGATGCTATTACAGACGACAATTTCACATTGAAGTGTACGAGGTTTTTTTCCCCTCACTGAATTCAGTGACCACTTTTTCCACTGACACCGAGAGAGTTTCCATTCATTATGCCATAAGTATTAAAGTCCTAGTACATTGGAAGCTATTCCTGCCAAAAGAGCCAATAGTTTAAAGATACGCAAGTTTACTTCTGTTGGAATTCACGATTTGTGGTGTTTGGAACAAATTCTTGAAAAGCTCCAAACGGGGGTGAAAGGGGGGGGGGGGGGGGGGGGGTGGAGGCACTGGAAATAGCTACAGCTACGACCTTCTGAACACACACTGCCTGATGAACCAAGGAGTTGGCAACTTATCTAGCCACAGTCTTTCTGAGCACTTAAAAACACTATTTCAACTCAAATTCATTAGGAGCCACCAGTGTTTTAAAGATGCAACAACTCTTCAACAGGTGGTGGCTCTCCAAAGGCACACTACTCCCTTCTCCCCCCTCCACATCAGGTTTGTCAGTCGCCAATGATGCAATACATGTTTCACAGACATTCAGCTTGGGACTTCACTTCCAAAAAAGAGACACGTTAAGGGACACGATCTGAATATTCACCTGGCTTGTCACCCCCCAAACACTGTTAAGCCAGATACCATCGCAAACACGTTCTCAGAATGGCGGTTTGAGACAAGGCACAAGGAATTATCACCAGTTCCTTTCGAACAGACCTTGAGAAGAAAGCCTCAGCACCTGAAGCTGCAAATTTAAGAAAACTGTAGGTAATAGATCCTCAAGTATTTCTGTAATGGAGATTGTAAAACCCCAAGAGGCCCCGAAATTTTGTTACTGTGCATCTTTCCTCCCCTGCCCCGCCATGCAGTTTAAAAAGTGAAACGTAAAAAAAACATTTCGATATTATTAAGAATTTATGTCGAGCGTGAAACACGCACAGCGCTGCACACTCCCGTTACGTGCAAATCGGTTGCCAGACCTGAGACAGACTCGTCCACAGCTACCGATGTCCAAACACCTCTGGGGGCTCAGCCGACACCCCCAGCGCCCCGCAGCCTCCACTCGCACGGCTGCACCCCGCGCTCAAAGAAACGCTCCCGAAGGCGAGGCGGCCACCTCCACCCGGCAGCCGTCCATGAGACCTCTCCTGCCGAGAGCCCGAACCCGTCCGACCTCAGCCTTGTCCGACAGCCGACGGGGCTCGGCGGTGCGGCCACCCGCCCTCCCGCTCCGCTCCACCGTGAGCGACTAGCGCTCCCTCCCGCGCCGGGCAGCGGCCAGCCATCTCTCGGCGGAGGCTCCGGCCCGCTCCCGGACTCACGTGGTGCTACATCCAAAGGTTACACGCACCGCCGGGACGAGGATGACACCGCCGTCAGAGGCGCTCCCCGCCGCGGAGCGGCCCCGCGCTCACCCGCGGCGCGACGCCCGCCAGAGCTTCGCCCCCTCGACTCCCGAAGGGGCGCCGCATCCCCCCCCCCCCGCCCGCGCCGGTCGATGAGCAGCCGGGCCGGGCATCGACAAATCAAAGCAGCCCGCCCGCCCCGACGGAGAGCGGCGTACGACCCAGCTGCGGCCAAAAACACCGCCCCGGGGGCGCGGCGGGCGGGCGAGCGAGGGAAGGAGGAGGCGGCGGGGGCGGCTGCGGGACTGCCGGCCCCCGCGGGGCGGCGGAGAGGCGCCCAGGATGTCGGTGTCGTGCAGCCGCAGCGGGCTAATCCCGGCTACTTAACCCGGCGGGCGGGCAGGCGGCGGCTGAGCACCACCTTAATCCGCGGCGTGTGCGCGCCCGCCCGCCCGGCGGGGGCTGCGGCGTGCCGGCCCTGCCCGGCCGCGGGGTCCGCGGCGGTGTGGAGGCGCCGTGCCGGGCGGCTGCGCTCCCGCGGAGGCTCAGCCCCGCATCCGCTGCCCTCAAGGTCACGCCGCGCCCCGGCTGCACGGCGGCGGGGCCAGGTGCGCGCTTCGGTTACCTGCGGGGAAAAAGCGGCGAAAGCCTGGGAGCGCGGCACCCAGGACCACCGGCGGCCCCGCTGCCGCCGCCACCCCCGCCGTGCCGCACGCCGCCTCCCCGGGCGAGCCCACCCCGGCCCGCAGCGGGAGCGGAGCAACGCTGCACCTGCCGCCGCGCGGCTGCCCGCCCCGGCCAGCCGGGAGGACAGCCGCCCGGAGCCGCCGCACTTACCTCGGCGCCGCGGGGCCGACCCCGCCACCAGCCAGCCGCCAGCCGGGGGCCGGGACGAGGCGCCCGTGAACCTGCCGCCGCCCGCTCGCCGAGCGCACAAGGTCCCCGCGCTCCCCGCCCTGCCCACGGCCGGCCGGCCCCACCGCCCCCGCCCTGCGGCCGCGGGAGGAGGGCGGGAGAGGGGGCGGGGGGGAAGCGGCGACCGAATTGGGGAGGGAAGGCGAGAGGGAGGGGGCACCGGCGCGGGGAGAGCCGGGGGAGGAGGAGGAGGAGGAGGAGAAGGAAGGGGGGGGGCGCGGACCGACCGCCCCGCCCCCGTCGCCTCACCGGCAGGAACCAGCGATTCGCCCTCCCGGCGGCCGCTCCCGCCGCCGCCGCTCCCCAGGGCCCGCCCGCCTCCTTTCCCCCACACGCACCGGGCAGCGCCGAGCGCTCCGCCGAGCCCCAGCACCGCAGAGCAGCCGCTACGGGAGCCGGGCGCCACCGGGCAGGGCGGGGCGGGGCGCAGCGGTCCGCCCGCCTCCCTCCTCCGCCCGCCCGCCCGCCGCGGTCACTCACTTGTCCGCTCCCGCCGCCCCCTCCCCTCCCAGCGCCGCAGCCGCCGGTCCCCGCCGCCCCCCTCGCCGCCTGCGGAGCGCCGGCCACGTGACGGGGCCCCTCGCGCGGCCGGGGAAGGGGGGTCCCGACGTGCTGCGTCTTCAATGGGGGAGGCGGAGGAGGGGCGCCGATAGGCACGGCGCCTGCGGGGGCGGGGCCCCGCACCTCTCCCCGCCCCCCGCTCCCGCCACTGGCGGGCGGGAGGCTGACGCGCTTCTTTCCATGACGTCGGCGGGCGGGGCCGCGGCGTTTGATGGAGCCCGGCGGGCTTCGGGGGTCGGTGACTTTGCCACGAGCGGCTCCCGCGGGGCGGGGCGGGGGCGGGCCGCGGCGGCGTGTCCTCCCCGCCCGTGGGTCGCGGGCCGCCGCCAGCGGGGCTGGGAACTGCCTCGGGAGGGCGGGGATCCCCCGGCGGCGGGAGAGGCCGTGGTTCCGCCAGGGAGGGCGGGCCGGGCGGCAGCCGGGCCGCGGGGCCGAGGTGCGGCGGTTGCCCCGGTGGGCGGGGGCCAGGGCCGGGGCCGTCCCGGGGGCGGTGGCGCCGCCGTGAGGGGAGGCGTGACCGCGCGGGGCCGCCCTAACGGTCCGGCGGCGCGCCCGGGGCGCGGTCCTCCCCTGCCCCAGGGGGCGCGGGGCCGCCGCGCAATGCCGTGCCGTGCCGGCCGGGGCCCGAGGCGGCGTCGCTTCACGGCCTCCCCCTGCCTGAGGGCAGCTGGGCGCTGCTGAGCGCCGCGCCGGGGCCTGAGGGGGCCGCGAGGGCCTCACCGGCGGCTTCGCGGCTCCTCAGCGGCGGGCACGGGGAGCCCGGCGGAGCCCGGGTGAGGCTCAGCTGCGGCCGCAGGGGTGAGCTGGGCGCCTGGAGCGCGCCGCGCCGGGAGCTGCCCAGTCCCCGGTTGCGCGGCGCCGCTGAGGTCCGAGCGGCGGGAGCTAGCTTGTCGCTCGCTGCCGGCGACGGGGACCGGGGGACACCGGGTCCAGCTTCCCATCGGGCGTGTCCGCCGCTCCCGCAGGAGGAGGAGGAAGGGGTGGGGGCCGCAGGTGTTCAGCACCTCCCTTTCTCCAGCCGAGGGCTCCTTGATCGGTGAAGGAAAAATAAACGGGGTTAGAAACGTTTGAGCCCTGAAGCGTTGTCCGGGCTGACGCTGTGAGTGAATAACAGGGTTGGGAATTAAATTGGAAATCGGAGACCCTGATTTGAGTTCTCCTCTCCCACCCAATGCAGTAGATCTTCCGCGTCCCCGCCGCAATGAAAAATCCCCATCCATAACCCATACGTAATTCTACAACCCCTTTGTGTGTTTTTTCGAGCCTTGTTTTGACATCCTACCCGCCCTTCTGTTAGGCATCTCACTGGAATGACTGGCCAGCAGTGGCACAGGCTGTCAGGTTCATTGGGTCTGCCATTAATACCCGGCTTCTCCTTTGTTACCGTTCAAATCCCACTGTTGCCAGAGCCAACGCTGCAAGAGAAATGAAACGGAGAAGCTCACTTATCACTACTGTTGCAGACCGAGATGGTGCAGAGCCTAGAGGGTTAAAGCAACAGGATGAAGTCAGCACAAAACATCCCACAAGAACTGGCAAATAAATAAATCATCCTAACTACGTTATTATCATGGCTTGCCTGAGCTTCATTGTCTCTTTCTTTCTTACCTGAATGGCTGTTACATTTTTCTCCTTGTTCAAGAGAGGCAATCAAAAGAGACTGTGAGCAGTAAATGGCTCCTGCCCATTTTGGATGTTGCTAAAAATACTACCTTACCTCTCCATATCTAGAGGTCAATTGGAAAATCAAAATACTGAGGTAAGCAATCCTGCAGACTGTTCAGCTGAGGAGGTTTCTCACATTTATTCCCAGAAGGAGAATATAAAACTATCTGAATGCATATAAAATTCTCTTACATTCGGTTCTGCAGTTCAGCACCCTCTGCACTGATCACTGTAGCTGAGCAAGGCTTCCCCAGGCACTTGGAAATTGCATTTCTCGATACAGCTTTATAAGATTGGCAGATGTGTTCTGCACTGTTCTGTCATATCTCCTAGCTCTCAGGCAGACAAAATTAGCTTTGGAACAGCTAAGAAGGAGATGATGTGTTTAACGCATTGCAGTTTGGGTACATGTCTGTACTGGCTTACTTTTGTCTTGCAGGAAAGTAGGTAGGCTGTGCTTCAGTTCTTTGTCTATGAAATGGCAATAATATCCTATTTTCTTCACAGGAAGGAAGCAAAGGTGGGAGGGGTATGTAACGTTAATTTTTTGCTGCACTGTTATGGCAGATTTCTCTAAGTGGATACATTTTTCAAGGCACAAAATAGTTATTATTTAATGTTCCTCTTGCACTGATATATGAAGATAGCATAAAAACACGCAACACATTGACTGAGAGTAAGAGGGAATTTCTTCTAGGTCTACAGAGCCCTCTCCCTGAGGATTTAAAATTGTTTTCCAAATTAATCCTTGAGTACAAC
This sequence comes from Falco cherrug, assembly GCF_023634085.1. Classification (NCBI taxonomy): domain Eukaryota; kingdom Metazoa; phylum Chordata; class Aves; order Falconiformes; family Falconidae; genus Falco; species Falco cherrug. Next base: position 43,069,275 of record NC_073701.1, read on the forward strand.
ACTCTTCATAATTTTTGTGAGAAAATAGGTACTCCTCCTATTTCTAAAGGTTAGGACATGTAATTGACTAACAGAAAGCATTCCATGTAATGTAGGTCACCAATTTTATAAAGCAAGTAAAACCAAGATGCACAAAGGAATATTTCTGGAGATCTTTCATTTAAATTTTGAGGAAACATTACCATTTCTGGAAGATTCAGCGTCATTTGCAGACAATTTGGAAAGGCCAGACTTGACAAATGAGTGACAATAGCTCAACTCATCCCATGACCGACTCTAACAACAGAAGCATCACACATTTTAACAGTTGCAGAAAATGTATCACAGAGAATTTAAGTGGGTTGCCTGATTTTGATCTACTTACTATGAGACATTTACCGTAAAGAGTATGAACTGGAGTATTTTGATCATGACAATATTCGGTCAAAAATTAATAAGGTGGCCAAGGTCTGAGTGGACCACCTCACTGTCCAGTGTCAACTAGGGGTCTTTTGGCAAAATTGCATGATGGGCTTGACCTGAGAAGAGAAAATAGAAAACAGACTTTTTGTAGTTTTGTGCATATATCTTAACTTTATTTAATTTTGAAACTTATTTTTTTACTATCCTGCTAGTACTGATCCTGTTCACACTCAGACAGTGAATTAAATTTGATGAAACTGAAGAGCATGGAGAAAGCGTGAAAAGTTGGGAGAATATTTGTGTTCTGAGTGCGGACAGATGAGTGTCCAAAGCTTCCATGGGGTTTGCAGAGCCAAACATTTTCCATACCAACTACATTTCTTCCCAGTCGGCTTTCTCAGGCCAGTACTACTGCTTGACCACTCTCCGCAGACCACCTTGGAAAAGATTGCTGTTCTCTGTGCTCCAGGCTGGGTCCCTGCCCCTGTTGCCGAAGGGCCATGGAGGCTGCATCTTGTGATGGTTCCAGTACCCTGCATCCTAACAGATCAGTCTGTTGCCTAAAAGACCAGACATCCATCTAAATAAGCAAACAAATGACCTTTAGCTCATCTTGTAGGTGTCACAATGACCGAATTGCTCCATCATCCACCCCTGCAGCCAAGCAATGACCTCGTGAAACAAAACAATATAATGCAATTCATCCTGAAATCGTCTACCCCTCCCTTAGGAAAGAGGCCTATCTATAAACATTTGCATTTTTATCAGCTCCAAATTCTTCCTCTTGACTGTTCAGGAGCTCTGGATTAGTGCATAATGTGTTTCCTGTTGTGAATGGGTATGATAATTTAAAGTAGTTAAAATATTTTTTGCTCTATTTAATTTTCCTCACAACATTTTTTGTTTCATTTTTTTCTTTTAGTTTCTTGTTCTTTTACTGCAATACTGCAGGATCAAGAGGGTGAAAGTTAAAAAAGAAATAAAGGAATGTGAGAGGCAAGAGTTATTGCAAATCACTTTTTCATATGCACTGTATTTGAAATGTATCAGAAAAAATACACTGGACTTCATATGTTAACTGTTTCTTCTTTACATGTTCCTTTCAGGTGCCACCACAGCACCACAGCGTTACAGCCTCAAACCAGATGAAAGAGTAGAAAAATGTTTCGTGAACAAAGGCATGACGTCTACATGCAGAGAAAAAAAAAAAAAAGCATAAAATCCTAGAACTGATGGAGAATCTGGCCAGTTAAAGGACTTTGATCAAACATGAGAAAGGAGGAGAAAAAAAAAAAGAGAGCAGGGTAGGAGAACCGTAGTTTACACTGCTATAAAAAGCAGGAAAAAAACGTTTGGGAAGCATTTTATGATAAAACATAAAAAAAAAAAAAATAAAACCAAGTATTGATGGGATGAGACAGTATGACCGTGGCTGCCTCTTAGAAAGTGAGAAATGACTAGTGAATGGATTTGTGCTATTACTCTGCAAGTACCGTACTAGCAGAGCTCAAAAACAGCCAGCAACCAGCTACCTGCACTGCAGTGGCTTTTCCTACATAGCACTTCCCCAGTTTGGAGCCGATACTTTCTCCCCCATGGCCAGACCATTGCTGCTTCATTGTTGTGTTCCTAAAGGACAGCCAGTCTCAGGCAAGGCTGTCCTGGAAGCAATTCAGTCCAGTTCACCATTAGGATTTGTTAAAAATTACACTGCTGTTGCTGTCTCCCTGGAACTGCTATTAGCCATCGTCTCAGCGCCTGCCCTTGGTATGGATATATATTGGTCAGGCAGCTCACCTACCACCCCAAGACTCAAAATGTGGGAGTACCCATTATGCTTACCAAGCTGCAAAAGCACTTTTGGGGGTTCATGGTACATACAATTCTGGATTGAAATAAAATGTTAGTTCATTTGATGTATGCTACTGGGGGTGCTTTTAGATGTGTTGGTTTTTAAGGTTTCTCTGCTGAACTTGTCTGATGAAGTTGTGGTCTTTGAGAGCCTCTTGTCAGCTGATGTTAGTTTGTGAAGCTTCATTGATTTCACTCTTCTTGTGGATCTGTTCCAATTCATATCTGGTTCATAAATTGTAATGCTGTGATTCTTTCCTCTGCGATCAAATGGCAAGAGTTTTGTCTATTTTTCCTCCCCTCCCCAAGATAGGAAGTAACATGCATAATGAAGCTATCTCTTTCTGAGGCTAACATCAACATCACTGACCAGGCTGAGTCACGCTCCTGATTCACAAAAATTAGTTTTAGGAAGAGTAAGTGTAGCCCCTCCTCTCTCTCATCAGTGCTGGGTAATTGTCTTGAGGAGAACAATAAACTGTCTCTTAGCAATGCTACTTTAACGTCCTTTGGATAAGAAAATAGATAAAATTCATTTAAGCCTTCCTTTCCTTCAGCAAACATTAGCATTTCTGCCCCTTGGCGATTGTTCAAGATGGTTTTGAAACATTGAAGAGTCATTAGAACTAATAGGTCCCATTCTGCATTTCCTTGAAGGAGGAGTATCAGAAAAAAATGCAGTACCTTATTCCTACTACCTTAATCAAGGATTAATAATTCAAATTATAAACGATGACCAGAACATACTTGAATAAATTATCTGTTTTCTTTGTTGATCAGATATAGCTCCAAATCATCTTGGCTGTTTTTAAGAAAAATATCCCACCGACCAAAAGTTGCATTTAAAAATATTAATAATGACCTATTTCACATGCATATTTTAAAACTCTGGGCTCAGTCTTGCAAGCCTTATTCAGGAATAATAGGTTCCAGACTACAAATAACAGATCCGAAGACTAGCAAGATTAAAATTTGGCTATCCATGAAAAGGTGTGGGTATAGAATATCTAGTATCAAAGTCTCAAAATAAATAATTTTTCATAGTAGTATAAATTATAGTTAAAGTATTATGTAAAGCCTTTATACAAGTATATATAAAATCAAGTGTGCTTAGAGTGCTTAAGCATAGATTATGGGCAGTCAAAAGAGGAAGGTCTTGACTAGGATATTGTCTCTATTTTCAGGGAATAATACAACTGTAAATATTAAGGTGAGTCGGAAAAACTTTTAAAAAGAATTTAGAATGTTGCTTGTTAGCTCATAAAATCAAGGAAAGTTAACCAAGTTCTTTTGATATCAACTGTATTTCAATAATTTACTCATAGAAAAGATCAATAGGACTTTCCTCGGCCTAAATTCCCTTTTGTCAGTTGGGTAACATGGCAGCCTTGTACTGAACCAGCAGAGTTTAAATATATCATGTTATGGGCACATCTAGTAATAGTACTGCTGTAGGTTATTTTCAGGCTACAGCATGTTATGCACCAGTAAAGGCAGTTTGGTTTAGGACAGAAGTGAATTAAAAAATAGAAAAATATTTTGTACGTGACAGCAGTCCAAACATTGATGGTTTTGTTCTCTTCAGTTCTGACTGGATTCAGTGAAAGCTGCACATGCATAAAAATTGCTAAAACTGACACCTATGTTACTAAAAATACCTTGGATTGCTAAAAGAGATTTAGAAATTAATCCCCATAAAAGGCTTTTAGATCTATTCAGTTTTAGATTTACAGTAAATCCTAAGTTTGTTAATCTTTGTGTTTCACTCAGCTTGATGTTAAAACCAGCCAGGTCCATTTCACTGTTTGGTCAGTTTTCAGTACCTTTCATGTTCAAGCTCCCAGGCCCCAGCAGTGGCTTTTGAACTGCAAGCCACACTCTGGGAACCATCGGTCCACCGAGATATCAGAAAGGTCCCACAGCTGGTCTGTGGGACTATGGTTAGGAGTAAATGTGTGACATGTCCTTGGTAGCTTATGTAATGGTCTTCAAAAATGTTAAGGGCTAATGATAGTCCACTGGTCCAAAGCATCTGAGAACCACTATCCTAATGCATTTGTGCAGGTTTTGGCTATATACATTGAAAACACACATTTACTTACTGTTCATGAATCAGTCTCTACAGGAATATTTCCTCTACAGTTTGCTGCAGAAGGACTTGTAATGGCACTGGAGTGTGGGAGGTTTAAATCAAGCTCAGCCAGTCACCTCTCCCCATTGTCCGCTCCGGACTAAAAGTAGTAGAAGGGGAGACTTTTGTTTTATCATAGGGATGATCCAAGTGTTCATACTTCTCTACTCTATGTAGGGAAAATGCAGAGATGAACAACTCAAGAACTGAATTCACATCATAATGCAGTTTCAGACAGCCAAGGAAGGCATTTGGGAACTTCTAGAGATCTTTCTTTAGGACTTGCTTAGCCCTGTGCTAAAGTGCTGAGCCACACTCTTCCACCTGCTTTGTTCCTTTGTGTAAGTCCCTTTGCCTCTTTTCCTTTTAAGTACTCTCTCCTTCACTTTTCCTTCAGTTTAGCTTCCCGCCCCCCCCCCCCCCCCCCCCCCTGAGTAACACCTTTCCCACGCTTCCTGCCAACCAAACCAAACCAAACCAAAACAAACCAAAACAAACCAAACCAGACCCCAAGAACATTCTGGGGAACTAACGCATCAGATGATTAATTTGCAGTTTATGCTCTTGGTGTGTGGTATTCCTCCCCTTGCCAGTAGGATGGGATTCACTTGTCTTTATATGGGAATCTAAAAGGGACACATCTAGACCTGTACCAGTAACCCTAGGCTCCTTTTATAGTCAATGGTGAGAAGCTGCAGCCTCCAGAAGGCGATGTATGTCATTCTGAGTTTAACATTTAGGAAAATTCTGTAGTTGTCACTGTCTCTTCTTTAATTCTGGAGGTAAGCAAGGGTGAGTAGTTAAGTTTAAATGTCTAACTCTCCGAAGGTTAGCAGTGGGTATGTGAGATGAACTTCTCTTTCAGACTGCATGATATTCTGGACTCTCTTAATCTACCAGCCTTACTTTCAAGTGGCCATTGAACAGGAGAATCTATGCCAGGAAGCCAAAAGGGAAAATATGCGCCAGGAGAAGGAGGTTTTAAAGCAAGCTATTGCTAGTGATTTTTAATGAACACAGCTTTTCTAATTAGTGCAACTTTTGCTAACAAGGTTTAGTAATTAAAGTGTGGAAACTTGAATTGAGGTGAATAATCTTATGAAGTAAATGACATGATCTTAAGTAACAATGTAAGTGAAGTATGTCTGAGTCCAGTGGAGCTATATGTAAAGAAAGGGATATTGGCATGGGGAAAGCTTGCAGGACATGGCTCCTGGCTTGAATTGCAATGAGTTCGTTGGCTGTGGCCCTTATAGGCTCAGTTTAGATTAAACTCCCCTAAGATTGTACACTTTGTTGCTAGACTAGCCAGCCATGGGAAGAAAATGGCTGTGGTTCCCATACTGGATATAGTACATGGAAGGTTTGAGGTGCAGGGTGAAAATGCCAGCACTATCACAGCCTAATTTGAAAATGAGACTGAGACTTAAGCTTTGATCTTCCTAGTCACTATAGGTTTGTCTGCCTCCTACCTTTATGTGGTTCTGTTGAAGTCCGTGATGCTCTGTCAAAGTGCAGGGAAGTGTTAGCACTCAGAAAAGTGTCCAGAATCCCCCTCAAAAAATGTTTTGGTGTGTATAAATAGATAGAAAATATACATATACATAAAGAGAACATCCTTTAGAAGGACTCTGTAGTCTAAACATATGTCCAGCTGAAGCTCTAAACCAGTACTACATTTAACAAAAATAATAAAACTTTAAGTTGTAAAGCAACAGTAAAATGTCCATAATTTCTGTTGGTATTAGAAAATCCAGCTTGTTACCTAAAACAAAATTGTCCCTTTCCATCCCCATACATTTTAATTTTGCTGAGAAGAAAAGCAAAAATATCTGATTTAGAAAAATATTCGGATGTCTGATGGTTTTATATGGGAAACATACAAAATGTTGTTCTTTTTTTAAAAAGGAAACAGAACTCTTACGGTAGACAATGGATGCTAACTGTGAGAAATGAAACCAGCAGGAGTTAATCAAGACCTCTAAAGTCAGAAAACAGATAGTGTCATGCAGTTAAGTTTGCGGGGGGGATTTGTTTTTGTTTTTGTTTTTTTTCCCTGATCTTTTCCTCTTTTCTAAATTAGTTTAAAAACTACATGAAACATTACATTGGCAGACAAGTAAAGCTAACATAAAGTCCCTCTCTTAACTCATAATGTCAGAAAATTCAGAGATGAAGCTACAACATTACTCTTATCCATACTGCAGTACTTTTGGTGTGTCAATGTTCTTATTGCTGACATAATATCAAGGTAGGTAAAAAGCAGATAATTTTGTGTCTTCCCTTAATTTTTTTTTGTTTTGAAGTTGAGGGGTAAGGTTTTTTAATATCTTGCTACAACATTTCTATTTTCTCCTTCAATGTGTTCTGCACATTGGAATGTATTCTTATTTTATTTTTGGGTTTATGCTTGACAAAAATAAAATTATGTGAGTGAAAGCAATGAACATAATATATATCTCATACCTGTATTAATGAAGGTGTTTTTTTCTATTATTCTGTTGCAAGTTCCAAACAGAAACATGTATGTAGATTAAGTTAAACTCGTGCATGCCTTTGCAGGTTTAGGACATAAACTGCCTAAAGGAACTCATGAAAATATATTGCTCGTGTTGTATCAAGGAGTTTCTGTATCTCTTTCAGTACAGTCATTGTTTTCCATTTGCAATATTGAGAAACATTTGCCAGAACTCCAGTCTGTTCCTTTGAAAATTTAAACATGTGCACTTATTTTCCATTGTTATGAGAATAAGGAGTGTTTTTTTTTCTTAATGTATTTCAACTTTATTGCACTCCTGAAATATATCAAAGAAATAATCTGATCTTAAGCCTCATGGTGTGTGTCATTTTCAGCAGGGTTTGAAAGATCAGCAAGTATTTTTCAAATAGTAGTCACTGGGCAGGTCCGATTTATTTCATTGTTCAGCTTTTCCCAGTTTCTACCTGAGGCCTACTGCGTGGAAAGGATGAATTACTTTGCTGAGTGTTCAGCTCTTTCAAGAAGTGGTAGGAGGGAGTGGGGAAGGCAGAAAATTAATCAACGAAGTCCTGATTCCACACACTCTTACTCAGCTACCACTTTGTATATGTTGACCTGTTATAGTAGGAAGATATTTATTAATTCTTCAAAGTAGGGAGAAATCAGAGGGGTAATGGATCTCAAGCATGAGCCTCTGAGTCATATCTTAGATATTCATTCATGGAATGGTGCAATCTAGCTATCTTCTATTTTTCAGGGCTGTATTTAGGGGTACTCTGTGAGTCTGCAAGGATTCAAAACTGACTAAGCACAAAAATACAAATACTTGATCACATGAAATGCATTCAATTTTATTCCAGTTCCTTCAATGTATATTTTGAACATGCAGTGAAAGAAGAGGTTATATAACAAATGTATATAAATTATGTTTCAAAAATAATTTTTTAAGTGTTTAATGCAAATATTGCATTTTTATACCATAATCTAGATAAACATCAGTGACATGGTCTGTTTCCGCTTTGGCTTTAGTCACACACCAGTCCAGTTATTTTTTGTTTTATTTTGTTTTTAAACGTGACTCATGATGTTTCTTTATGCTTCTTATACAATACTTCTTCCTTCCTGACAATGCCTATTTGTTCTCTATTTTTGGCTTGTTTTTCCATTGTTATCTCTAAATCATGTACTTTTAGCTGATGACTGGAGGATCTTTTTAATTAATACAACTATTGCAGAATAGTTACCATTTTTTGCTATGTATTAAATGTCAAAGAAATAATTTTTAGTATTCTATGCTTTCATTTTTTTCTTCTACAGTGTTCCTACACTAGGATACATTCTATGCATTAATTATGATTTGTCTGATTGTAAAGCCAAAAATAAGTTTAAAATATAGTCAGATTTCCCTGAAGAAGGAGAACTTTCACATTATCAAAAGCAAATTGAAGAAGGACTGAAAGGTAATATTTGTGTAAACTGTGGAAGACATATTAAAGGTTCATGAGGATTCAGGTGAGGTAAAATAATGTTTATGTACATTGATAAGACAATATCCTAACTTTTTATTATGGTTAAAAAGGGAACAGCCTTCTAATAGACTATCAATGCAACAGCTTTTAGAAAAATAATTCACTAAATGCCAAACAGTACCGGTTTAGTAGGTAAATAAATAAAGCAGTATTCACCCAGAATGAGCACAGCAGAGTTAAGCTTCTAACAGTCTAAAGAACAGCTGGGGGAAAGGTATCCACATTTTATTCTTGTCTTCCCTGATATTTGCTTTCCTCCATAGTTAATATTAATCCTAACAATGGGTTTAGTGTTGGTTTGAGAAACAGATGATATAGTGAAAGAAAATATATATCAACAGTGTATAGGATCAGTTTGTTCTCTAAATTTTAAAATTCTTATTTCCCAATCCTTACTTTAAAAGACAAAATCTAATCTACAAAGAGGTATTTGTTATCCTTTGATACACTTTAAGTTTTGTATATTGTTCACTCATTAAATTTAATTTTACGAGATAATAACAGGGATATATTTTTATGAATATAGTTTGATGTAATTGCTACTCCCTATTTAATGATAGTATTAACTTGCAATTAAACAATTTGCTTTACCCGTGCAAAAGATTTCCATGACTTACCCTTTTCTTTTTGTCCACTGAATTGCTGCCAGTTCTTAGGTGAAACTATTTGCCTTTTCATCACACTTTTTTATCCTCTTATTTAATGCACACTTAAGTGTTCTCCTGGACTCTGGATGTTTGATGTCAGGCTTGCAACGTTCAAAACATTTGATTTGTTGGGTGATGTCCTTTGGAAATGGAAAACACCAAAGAAAAAATACTGTTGCCTCTGAAGACTTGAAAAGGATATAAACTGTCTTTCACACCTGGTATAAACCTGGTATAAAGGCTGTGCCTTTCTCAAAGGAGAAAAAATCAAGTTTCTATTTTTGATGGATGGTTGTCTTCCTTTAATTGTACCCAACTTACTTTTTAAGTTATGTGGTCTTTTACTACTAAGTTATATAGTCTGTCACTACTAAGTTATGTAGTCATTCAGGAGTTCTGCCTGTAGTACCATGTCTACTCATCAAATATATCATCAGGCACCACTCGTATAATGGTCTGAAGTGTTGTGGTGCAACTGAGTTTTTACATCAGCTTTACAGTCTATCTGACACAAAGTGCTAATATTTTAGATATGTTTTTCAGAGACACTCCCTGTTTGTTGTTGTTGGAGCTGCTTTATCCATGAAACACCTTTCTCTGACCTAACAGCTTGAAAACCCTTTGAGCGTATTCCCCTTAGAAGAGGGGACTCACACACAGTGTAATGACACAATACACCTTCAGGAAAAAAAACCCATAGTGTAGAAAACATGGCACTGAAGTGCTTTCAGGAAATTATTTACAAAAATTATCTGCCAGATCATTTATGCTATGGGGAAACTGGTGGTAGGGAAAAATGAGACCAGAATAAACAAAGCCCAAAGCCCAAAAGCTTAGAAATGTAAATCCAGTGTCTATTTATCTGAGACATATGAGAGGAGCAAGCCCCATTCTGCTTCAGCCTTACCTCTTCTGAAAACACTCTCTGCTACAGTGAGAAGGAAAACTCACCTGCATGTCTATTTGACCAGACCATTTGGTTTATTTACAAATTCATCACTCTTTTACTTGTACATATTCATATTTGTAGTTCTTCAGTAGCTGACAAGCAGTAACCAACACACATGCCTGATGGCACAGCTTACCTACTCCAACTTGAAATCTGGCTCATGGCTAAGCCAGGTTCTTAACTAAGTTTTTCTGCCTTTTGTTCAGTTTTTATATCAAATGCTGCATATTACATGCAGATTTTGACTGTAAGGCAGCACTTCAGCCAAATGGCTTCTATGAGTAAGGCAGAAACATTTTTTATTTTCTAGGGCAATTAATTAGACATCCACACTGTCACTCCCACACTTAAATTAATCTCCATATGTTCAGTTATCATAGGAAAAAAATAAATGAAGAAGAAGCTGAAGGGAAAACTCATAGCCACATCTCTGCAATGCTTTTTCAGACACCTGGATTTCTGTCAGCATGTTGGGAATTCATAACCTCACTATTACATGCTTACCTCAGCATGTTGGGAATTCATAACCTCACTATTACATGCTTACCTCATCAGTGCACTTCGTAATTTCTGCACAAACAATGGCCCTGTCACTTTTCATCATATATTTAAAATAAAGAAGAAAATAAAGAAGTCTCACTCATGAGACTTAGTACTTTTATTACATGCAGTTTAGAACAGTTACTAGATACCTGCAAAATACTACTTCCGATTTAAGTAGCACTTCTCAAGTTACTTGTTTTGTAATATATTGTCTTTGTTTCATTTAATTTCTTGTTTCATTTCCTTGCTAATTTGAAAAAAAAAAAATCCATACTTTCTTGGTCATTTTTATGAACTGCCAAAGTTCTAATAGGTCTTGTTGGAGACTCTTTTAGATCACTTTTTAAATTAAATGTCTTGTGTGGTGTGTGGTCTCAGGTAAAAAAAGAAATACAGAAAGCACATCTGAACTAGTGAAGCACTTTAACACGGGAAATGTTAAGAAATTGCAGCTATTGAAATGTAGAAATATATCCTGTAACAGCTTATGTATCTCCGGCCTGATATAGTTGTTTTCTCTATGTAACATTCCTGTGTTTTAAGGCATTAAAAATGTTCCCAGCCAAAAGTTTCCATTCTTGCCCCAACATTTCAGCTGCACAAGACACAGTCTGATCAGTACATACAAAGGAGTAGACTTTACTCTTGTATTGGATCTGGCTGAGACGGAGTTAATTTTCTCCATAGCGGCCCTCATGGTGCTGTGCTTTGTATCGGTAGCTAGGAAAGTGTTTATAACACACCAGCGTTTTGGCTGCTGCTGAGCAGCGCTCGCACAGCATCAGGGCTGTCTCTCCAGCATTCCCCTCTCACCACTAGGCTGGGGGTGGGCAAGGTCTTGGGCGGGGACATAGCCAGGACAGCTGACCCAAACTGACCAAAGGGATACTCCATACTGTATTACATCTGATCAGCAATAAAACCTAAGAGAAAGGTGGAGGAAAGGGGGGCATTCGTTATTATAACATTTGTCTTCCAGAGTAACCACTATGTATACTGAAGCCCTGCTTCCTGGGAAGTGGCTGGACATCACCTGCTGATGGGACGTAGAGAATAAATCTTTTGGGGTTTTTTGCTTCCATGCATGACCTTTGCTTTTGCTGTAATAAACTGCCTTTATCTTGACCCATGAGGTTTTTTTAATTTTATTTTCTCCTCTGCACATCCTGCTGAGGAGGGGAGTGATAGAGTGGCTTGGTGGGCACCTGGTCTCCAGCCAGGGTCAACCCACCACAGCCATACAGGCACGAATCTTTCATGCAGGGCTGCACAGCTAGCAAGAGCCAGATTTGTCCCCTCTTTCAGGCTGGTGCACATCAGTGTTTAGGATGCTTACCACATAGCTCTGTCTGTGATAAGGAGTTTTCTTCTGCCAGCTTTTGGAAAAGAGTATGACAAACAAATCCTAACCCTCTGCTGAGGCTGTTGAACCACATCAGTACCACCATTCTTTGCTCTACAGCATTTCAACGCATAGCAGGTACTTGAAACCCATAGTCTTAGGAAGCTGTCAACCTGCAGAATTTTATAGTGTTAGTAAACAAAACTAGATTAAGGAGAAAAGAGTTCAATCCTTTATGTAAAGATCTGTTTCATATGTTTTACATTAGTTCTGTGACCTTCTGTCTTTAAGGCTTCACTTTAATTTTTACATTTTCTTGAATCTCAGGATCTCATTGCTTACTTGACTCAACATTTTCTTCCAGTCACTGCCTACTTGCTCACTTTTTAAATTCCAGCTGGGTTATTCTCCATGTATAGCTTTAGGACAGACAAGACTGCTTAGTTATAGCCACACTTGTGCTTTTTATTTATATATTTATTTATTTAATTGAGGGGATTGTGTAAGGGTGTTGGAGCTTAATAAGTTGTATTCAGAAGCGAAAGGCCTCCCTCCTTTTGTCTTCTTTTCCTGCCTTTCTCCTTTCCTTCCCATCCTTCCTCCCTTCCTTCTCTCCTTCCCTGTCCATAGAATCACTAAGGAATTCAGTGAGATTTCTGATTTGATTGTAACCACATAACTAGACATTAAAAGAATTGTTCTTCTATGTAAGGGCAAATAAAACAGGAGTTTAGTGAGAAAATTTCCATGGAAACAACAGTTCAGTGACAATGAAAAATATTTGTCACCACAATGTGCTAAAAATAACTTCACAAATAACTTTATAAAATTGGACAATTTTTTATTGATAGCATGGCAGGCAAAACCATTATATTTTTTGTCTGCAGGATAATACAGCTCATTCCAAGTTCTGCATCTCTAATTCTTGAGTAGGATAACTTTGCATTTGCCAACCTGCTTTTCTTTAAGCTTATTTTGACATTAGGTATTCTTATTCATCTAAATACAGGGATTACAAAGCAGAGTGGGCTGCAGTGTGTGCTGCTCGGTTGCTTGCCACTTCCCAAATCTTTCTGCATTGCTGCTATTTCACAGCAATACTATGATCAGTCCTCTGAGAAAAGAGCAGGCAGCTTGGATCTGCACATTTTTTGCTATTGCAAGAAAGCTGTCTTCTTTTACCTTTCCTACAATTTTTAAAGAAAGAAAGGTTGATTGGCAGTTCCTCTACAAGGTACAATAGAGCAGTTAAATTGGGTAGCAGTCCTCCTTTGTAAGAACTGTCACGGTACCATATATGCTGCTGCTTCTATCACTGGGCTTATGAAATTCCCCTTGGGATCTCAGTTTTATGTTAGTATCTCCTACAGTCGTGTATGTCCTTGGGGTTTTTTTTCTGCATTTGATTGGTGTTCAAGTACAAATATAAAAGCACATATCTGTGATGATTTTTGTATTTAGCTATATCTAGTCAATTGATACTTGATGGTGTTATAAGGTGCACACAAGTTGGCTGCAGACTGCAACTCTGTTTTGTCTGTGATGGTTGTATGGTCACACTTTGTCTTCCAATGGTGTCTCACTTTTCTAGTGAACTAAAATTTCAGTGGAATTACCTGTATAGGTTGCTTTGTTTAGCTAACTGAAACGCAGTCACAGAGGAAGGAGTTAGTTTCCCTGTAGTGAGGTAGAACTGTACTGATCACTTGGTCAACAGATTTGTCCAGCAGGGTTTTGTGGTTGTCTAATGGGTCTTGTCTGACAGACAGACTGGAAGGTTTAGAACAGAAGGAGCTAGAGTAAATATGTATACTTTTTCATTTTTGACAGCCTACTTAAGGAGAAATTGTCTGCAAGAACAGTTTGAAGGAAGAGGAAATATTCCTGTCTTCTTGCTGACTGCTGGGCCCTTGGGGCTTTCAAGATGAATGGGCTTAGAAGTCCTGTGTTTAGAGCTGCTACTTATAAAGCAATTTGTGACTATTTTTGTTTTTTCTCCTTTGAGTAAATGAAACTATGTGCTTGAAAAGGTCATGGAGAAGCACACTTGTTCATAATTGTCATGTGTTTTTTCTGAGAAAAGGTATGTCTAGCTTATGGTGGTAGCTGGAACGGGCCTTACATAGATGTAGCTGGATTGTGGTTTTGGCTCTTAGGAGAAATGTTAGATAGTTGGTCTATGTTCTCAAATGGAAAAGTAGCACTCGGATTCTGTCCAGATGATGGCGGTGTCAAAATGGGAGCTGGTAACTGCATCTCCTCATTACATGAGAGTGTCCACAACTGGGTGCTTTATCAGGTGTTACAGTGGTGAACAATACAGGTTATGTTCTTGTGGTATCTACTCTGCAAAGGATCTGCTCCTCTATGTCTGTGAACCACTCCCAAGTATGTAAGCAACTTAAGTGCCGTAAGAAATTACTTACAAAAAGTTAGGGAAACTGTCACAATTCAAATATGTAAACATTTAAATATGGACAAAGTCTTTAGGGGGTTGGGGTCAATACACCAAGACTGCATAGCCTCCTCCTGTCATGTGATAGTAAAGCAAATCGAATGCTCTTTTGGATGTGAAATTCTGGGGAAAAAAAACCAAAACCAAAACAACCCAGTTTGAGGTGTAAGATGAGACATGCAAAGATAAAATAATGACAGCTTTGTCACATCGATAAAAAAGAGTTCCCATGAAAATGTATTTTTCTTTAGTGTTTTGTCCATCTGTAGTAGGACTTACTTACTTTCAGATCAATGCAACTGAAAGATAAATATGTGTCGTATTTACTGGTGGGAAAGAAAAAGCCTAAAATTTGGATACTGCAGAATAAAGTTGAGGCGGAACTCTCAAACGAAGGTTTGACTGAAAGAACAGATTGGAGGGGGAGGACGTACTCCTTATTTACAACTTCAAGGCGGAATGAACACAATAGCTGAGATCACTGAATAGGGCCAGTATAGAAGTGCAAAGAAAATAAAACCTGTCTTAAACTGAATTTCTGCATTAACTAAGGACATCGTGAAGCCTTGTTGGCCATTCTGCACAGGGATTTGTGGCTGACAAAATGGATAGGGCCAGGACCTATCCATCTTGGCTGTCAAAAATGCCGTTAGTCTACTAGCGTCCTTTTCTGGAAGAGCAAATTGCTTTTAAAACTAGTCTTAATAGGCAGGTTTTATTATGTAAAGATGTTCTAATTAGGCATCTCTGCATTGATTGAGTGACTTTAATTTCTTTGTGCTTAGAAGTTTTGTGGCAATCTCATTAGTGATCATGCTTAAAAATACTTGCTGTGAGTAGACAGCCTTCTCTGCACAATGGGTTTAATAAATACCCTGAGCTTCAGCATTTGCAGTCAGAACTCCTTTTAAGTGGATTTTGGAATGTCAGACTGAACATACCCTCCTGCCTGTGATCCAGAGCAGTCACCCATGTGAAAGGTTTTCAGCCTCTGTTTGTGCTCTTGGCTCCACTGGCAGTGCAGGTCTTGCACAGTCGATTTAGGTTGACTGTCCATAAGCAGTTCTCTTTGCTGCCTGTTAAAGATACTGGGCACAGTTTATGCAGATTATGTAGACTGTAACTTGAAAACCTTCAATTTAAGAAACTGTTACGCTACCTTACCTTATATGACATATTAAACAGTATGTAGTGTGGCAGACTTGAATGGGCTTGTAGTAATGAGGATCTTATGCAATAATTATTTTAACTACCTCCCTTTCTTTGCATTACCAGAACCTACATCCAGAAAAGCATATATCTATTTGTGTCTTCACTGATAGTTCATTTGATCTTGATATTGACCTTCAGCCAAGACGTAGTAGCCATTTACATTGCATATACCTAAGCTTTACTCCAGCAGAGTCTAGCTTCATCCTGGAAGATCCAAACATCCTCCCCAGAGGCTAATCCTGTTCCTCTGGAGCTTGGAAAGTGAATGCATGCTGAAGTGCTATTTATAGGCTGCAAATGTAGGTAATTAATTCCAAAATATGGAACTTAAAACTTTACATTGTCTGACACCTGTGTTGAGATAGGTCTTTTTCTACCAGAAGAGTTTCCCAAGTGGACATACGTCTGACCTGAGGGTGCTCAGAGGCACTGACAAACTCACAGGGCCAAGTCACTGAAACACACAAATTAGGCATCGACTTTCAAAATGTGGATATTCAGCTAACCTACTGCATGTATTCAGAGAATGCCAGGTGAAGAAAACCTACCCTAAACCTCAACTTTGATGCTGGAAGAACCCCCTTTAACTGGTAACCTGGTGGTTAAATCTCTCACCTGTTAGATGGGACACACAGAATCGTAGAATGGTTTAGGTTGGAAGGGACTTTAAAGATCATCTAGCTCCAACCCCCCTGCCACAGGTAGGGACATGTTCCACCAGACCAGGTTGCTCAGAGCCCCATCCAGCCTGGCCTTGAGCACTTCCAGGGATGGAGCATCCACAGCTTCTCTGGGCAACCTGTGCCAGTGCCTCACCACCCTCACAGTAAAGAATTTCTACCTTCTATCTAGTCTGAATCTACCCTCTTTTATTTTAAAACTATTACTCCCTGTCCTATTGCTACGGGCCCTACTAAGAAATCCGTCCCCATCTTTCTTATATGCCCCCTTCAAGTATTATAAGGCCACTTCCCAGAGCCTTCTGTTCTCCAGGCTGAATAATCCCAACTCTCTCAGCCTGTCTTCAGGGAGAAGTGCTCCATCCCTCTGACCATTTTTGTGGCCCTTCTCTGGACTCGCTCCAACAGATCCGTGTCCTTCCTATGCTGGGGGCTCCAGAGCTGGTTTCCTTCTGTAGGAGATTTCAACCTGCCGCTTCCTGGTGAAAGTCTGAAGACCAGCCAGTAGGATGTTCTGGGTGGGGCTCTTGCAGCCTCTTCTGATGAAAGATGAGAAAGAAAAATCATTGTGTGGAAACACAGTGTTCACCTCGCTGAAGCCACATCCAGGGTGCCAGCAGCTCTGGTGGGTACCTGAACATCTGTTGTGACCCTCCTCCCAGGCTGATAAGCAGGGTTCCTTCTGCTTGGGCTGACTCAGTTCTTCAGTGTGTCTATTCTTCTCACAAATGATGTGAAGGCTTTCCTTGTTCTATTTCCCAGAAGTGGAACTGGCTTTCTTCTGTTCTTGTAATGAGGACAGGAATTTTTTTTTTATTTTTTATTATTTTTTTTTTTTTTTTTTTTTTACGTATTCCAGTATTTAACTACTATTTGGTATGGGTCGGTTGTTTTCTTGCTGTGTATATAAATAGGTTGTCAGTGTTCCATTCAAAACCAAAATAAAGCTGAGAGAAGATGCAGTCTAATCTAAAGGAGAGGACTGCAGGATCTGTTAACTCTTCAACTTGGCAGCAGATGTTGCTTGAGGGAGGGGCGTCAAACATTTCTAGAGATCTAACTCTCATCAGCACAGGAAAATGCTGCAGACCTGTCCCAGTGCTGGTAACAGTTGGTTTGCTCCTCAGGTGCTGGCAGCATTCAAAGCCTTGGGGTAAATAAAGCTGCCAGCGTTTTCAATATTGTTATCTATTTAGAGCAGGCCTAATCAACACTGCTTAAAATGTTAAAGACTGTCTGTGCTCTGTTTATGCTGTGGCTCCCAGCTTTACTGATAGTAGGGCAGACAAATCGGTCAAGATTTTAGGTGTTGCCATGGTTTAGAGGCTTATCATTAATTTTTTACTGAAGTCTGCTCCCAGAGTGTGGTGTCCACTTGCCTTCCACTGTGCTAGCCACCCTCTGCAAGCTGCATTTTCAGCCTGAAGGTGTAGTGTATGTTAGCTACTTCCTAAGAGCTGGGGTGATGGTGAGAAGTACAGGACATTCTGCAGGAATGCAAGAGGTGTTATGTGGTGGGTCCTGAAGAAAACCTGCTCATAATCTTGGTCAGGAGGCTGCTATTTGAGAAGTGCCATCAATTGTCATCAATGATGTAACACAGATCTTCTGTTATATCAGAACAAAACCTGATTATATATGAATATTTTTTTTTTTTCAGTTAAAAGCTAGTAAATAAACTTTTCTTCCCAACATTGAGCTACATAATGAACCAGACTACTTTGATATAGTCCTTTGGACTTCAATTGGATCAGAACACACTTAAACAATTTTAAGCTGTAGATGACTCTATTAAATTTTTTTATTTGTGTTCAGTGGGTCAAATTCTTAGCTTCTGTGACATAAATCAGATTCTGATCTTGTAATGCTCACATATGGTGCTTTGCATTGTAAATCACATCTGTTTTTCAATATACATTGTACTGCAAAGTAGAAAATATCTTTTTGAGAGTCAGAGACTGGAAAAAAAGGTTGATATAAACCACAGCTGGAAAACTTCACAGTGCCTTTATTGTGCCTTACATGACATAAAAATATAACTGAACATAAGGGTGATAAGGACAGAAAGCCTGATGAAGTCCCTTGGCTATTTTAGTGACACTTTGACTGTCTGCTTTGCTTTTCGCTTTGGTTTTGTCTTGCCTTTACTGAATATTCCAGATTTTTTAAATGTTAATGTATTTATCAATGTTATTTTAACCTTTCCTTTAAGTTATTGGTATGTATTTCAAAGTATATTTTGTCATAGAATGATCAGAGTGTAAACTTTAAAGGCTTGATTGGGCTTCATTCTTGCTTGTTAAGTGAGATTCTTGGGGAGACTCAGTTCTTTCAACTGGCATTTCTCTTTCAAGTTTTGGGATAACATTCCTAAAAATGGAGATTTCGTCTACACAGAAATTATTTGTTGCTGACCTTTTGTATTGCTATTCTGCCAAGTTCAAAGTACTGTAGATTTGTGTTTTTTCTTTTTTTGCTTCAAGTTTAATTTGTTGCTAAGTTCCCACCACTGCATATGTTGTTATTGTTTCACTTATTCTATGTATTTTTATGTTCTGACTAGATTTAGTGGAATGATTGAAAACAGAAAAGTTCTAAATATGCTTTGTGGGTTACTAAAGCAGTATTTCATTTCTGGCAACATATTGTAGGTATTATCTCAGCTGTGTTGTAAAAATACTTAATATGGGTAGGAGGAAGGAAGAGGAGAATGAGACAAATCTTGCTTTCCCTTACATGGCTGTAGAAGACAGACAAGGATGTAGAAGGACCAAATAACACCTCTTTTAAAACCTGCATAAAGGTTTTAGTAAGCCCACAGCGTAGCTGCTGCCAATTTGCCCACCCTGAAATTGACTTGTTGGAAAACAATGGAGAAGTGGGAAACAAGGTCACTAGCTAGTCTGGATAAATAATATTGTAGCTGTCAAAAATGTGCACCAGTTGACTTCCCTTCCTCCTTTATTGACACAGCAGCAGGTATAAGGAAGTTGCTGTGAGTAGCAGAATGCTCCCAACAAGCACCCCAGAAGGCTGAAAAACTGGCTTGTTCTTCTGTGCTTTGCAACAGCAACAATTAAAAAAAGTGTTTTTTTTAAAAAAAGCCTAAATGTGGTTCCAAGCATGAAGATCTTCAAAGATCAGCCTCGGACAACAGAGAACATGAAAAAGTTTGAGGAAGAGCAAGGCATGAACAAAAACTGGCCAGGTTAGTAAAGGTGCAATGAGGCAGTAGGTTTTAAATAGGGCTTGAAAGCAAAGAAAGATGTTTGGCTGACAATGAGTGGGAGGCTTCCAAACATAGGAAGCAACATTAAAGACTGTAAAAGTTGAAAGAGGCAGAAGGATAAAAGAAATGAAGAAAGAAGCCAAAGCTGGGTGTAGGGACACAAAGGGTCACTTGAAGTTTTCCAATTCTATTAGACTTTTTATTTATTTTTTTCCTCCATCAGAATTGCCATCTCTTCAGTTATCTAACTTTTTAGTGGCTTTCACTTCTTTTCTATTGGAATTAATTATCTACTAAACATTTATTTCAACATATTTGTGTTTAAAGTCACTGAGCAGTACCAATTCTACTCCCTCTTTTCCCTATTCTGATAGTGTGAGAGAACTTAAAACCACTTTTTTCTATCTGTGAAACTAAAATGAACAAGATTGAGATCTGAGACTTGCTACTCAGCACCTGAATAGCAACTTCTTTTTAGCTGGAAAAAAAAATACATTGATCTGAGACTTGGCTTGGCAGGTTTTACATTTTCATTAAATATTGATACACAAACGTCATCTTTGTTTACACAGCATGCTGCTTCCTCTAGGTTTTAAACAAGGTGGGTTTTTTACAGACAGTATTGAAGTCAGGAGTTCATAACAACTTTACTTATTGAAACATGTGAAAAGAATTTATCAGTATGTATTGAACGATATGGATATACTTAGGTATCATAAATGATAAAAGCTTAAAAGCTGTGTTTTTGTGATATCAGGTTTCTGACTCCAGTCATGTTAGAGAATGCTTTCAATTAAATCAGTCATAGCCTAATAAATAATCTGCATAAATGTGATGTTAGGTTTGGTCAGTGCACTAGGATGTGAACAGTAAACTTTAAGGACATCAACATTTGAAGTTGATGTAATCTGCCACCTTGTTCCAGTTGTTTGTGCTGCATTTGCTTTCTAGTAAAACATATTCTGGTGATTTAAATGAAAAAAATTGCTTGTTTCTGTAGTGCTTTAGTTTGATTTTCCTGTTTTAAATTAATTCATATATTTTAGTTTGTATTTGTCTTAGGGTTTAGGGAGAGGTAGAAGTAAGGCTGAGAAGAAACAATTTTAAGCTCTTCAGAAGTAAAATTTTGAGATATTGTGAAGATAAGGAAGGCCTTGCTTGTGGGTTTACGTTCCCAGATCAAGGTCCAGTCCTTCCTTGAGGTCATTACAACTGGGTAAGTTGGCTGCTGTTGGCTGTTGCTGCCTTGTGGATAGATGCACAGGGATTGCACAACTGCAGAACCGACAAGCCACTTGTGACATGACTGGAATCAGGTTTTGCTTGGGGTACGGGGGAAGGGCTGCCTTCATCTTACTTCCCTATGTCTCTTCTAATAAAATCACAAGAGAGAGAATTAAATCAGCACTTTTTAACTTGTCAGTATATCAGCACCCTGCAAGTTCATGGGAATGGGAAGTTCAGGATATCTGCAAAGTCAGCGATTCAAGAGGTGGTGAATGTGGCATGGTGATAAAGTTCACATGTTGCTACATCAGCCTGCATTTAAGCAGTCCTGACTGCCGCAAAGAACAGGTAAGAGCATGGAGCTATACCATGAATACCTACTACAAGAGTAACTTTAGATGACACCAAAAAGCCTGTTAAAAGGCATAGCCATAGGGTAATTCTGTTTTACATCTTCCCATAGCCACCCACTCAGACCTCTTCTTGCTTCCATTCCTTGTGAACAGTAATTTTGGCTTACCCTAGTGTCATCTGCAGCATCAGAGACACCTATGCTACATTATTGTCATAACACATTTAACTTGCTCTTATCTATGAAAGATCCTGGCAGATATCATCCACTTGCTAAAAGCAAGCCGATTGCAGTCTTGAGTTACCAAGAAACACCCAGGTTATACAACCACATCCTCCCTGCCATCCGTCTTTCAGATGGCACTTGGGTTGCTGAAGTTATCACCCGCTTTCTGCACCCTGCTGGACTGGGTCTGCTGGTCTTCCCCCTTATGCTGGTGTTGATGACCCTCAAAACAAATGTAAAATAAACTAACTCTAGAGGGCACAACCGAGTGTGCCCGATATAGAGAGCTCTGAGCCACAGACACACGTTGAGCCAGCCTGATGGACTATGAGAATAATTTACCAAAGGAGACAGTGGATTCTTTGCTCAACTCTTACAGACTGATATTCTCTTTCAGGGAGAAACTGTAGTTCAATCAGAAGTTAAGGGCTTCATGCAGAAATTAGTTGGATTAAAACTGATGACCTAGATTATCACTGTGAATATTTGTTTTGTAGGCAGAGTCTATGCAATAATCTGCTTATATCTAGCTGCAGAGAATAGGTAAGCATCAACATAATTGAAAGAAAATAAATCTAAACATAGATGCAAAATGGAAAAACATTCCTGAAGTCAGCAGAGGTATTCTGATGTAAACTGGCATAGGTTTGCAGTGATTTACAAGTAAGTCATAAGTACTATTTGGAAAGGACAGAAGGCATATGGAATATTAATATCTTAAACAAAGAGTAAAGGTGAGTTACTATCACCAGCTCATTTTGTTTATCATAGTAATGAATGGCTATGGACGGAGGCAATTATTTCATATTTTTCCATGAGTAAGTTTTTCTGTTGTATCTTTTATGCCCACACATAACAACCGAGGATGCAATGAGGAGTTGTAAAATGGTTTCTGAAATTGCACACCACTGGCAGGCTGAGGTCAGGGGTAAGTGGGTGCACCCACTGCTGCATGGCATTGAGTTGTGCCAGCTGCTGTGCCAGGAGGCATTATGGGATGCTCTGCTGTCAGGGGGTTCCTCTCACCCCACCTCCAGATTGGGCCTTAGGACCCATCACCAGCACCAAATCTGTCAATTGGTGCTATCAGGAGCCTGACATTTGAATGCCAATAGTGCCAGTCAGCAGATCTTAGAAAAGCAAGTGAGAGGATGGGCTGAGCAAAACCTAGATCTTCCATGCCAGGAAAAGTGGGCAATAAATGAATTAACCTTCACAAAAGGCACACTAATCTGGGCATCCAAACAAAGAAGGAATTGATTGTTGGGTCAGTCTTTCCACGGGACTAAATAACCGATACAGCTAATGCCCTGAAGACCACTACCATCCCTTCCATTCATGGCTGTGTGTCTGAGAGGGGGAGAGGGGAAGGCAGGGCAAGAGCTGGAGTACCGTACATGGAGCTGACAGATCCAGCTTGTCTGTCATCCATTTGTGCCTGGTTTGTTTGTGTGTTAGCCTTTGGCTCTGGGATCACTAACTAGGTCTTTTTTTCCCCTTTTTTCTTTTTTTTTTCTTTCTTTTTGTTTAACACTTCTGAGAGATATCTTGCATCTGCTTCTTAAGTTGGATGTTTCATGGTGAGATAATTCTCTCTGACTGCATGTAATATGCAGACTCAGCAGCTCAGCTTTTCTTTTTCTCATGCTTTCCCGAAATGTCAGACAGCAACATTCATATCTATGTAATAACAGGGCAGGAATCAGCCTGAAAAGAGTTTCAGTATTGATGCAGTTCTAGTTTCTTTTCAGCTGAGTGGAAAAAAACCTGACTATTTTTTGGTTTGTTTTAATAGTGAATTAAACTGTTTTTCTGTATGCAAGTGTGAATTGTGCCACCCTAACAGCAGCAAGGTGTGGAACTTAATGTAGAAAACCAGCTTGACCACTACGCTTCAACAATACAAAACTGATTGATTAAGCTGTGTTTACACTGCTTCATATTGCCAAATAAAATAAAATTAGATTTGATAAAATGCATTTTCCTGTATCATTTTATTGTTTGCATATTTCCCCAGTCTCAGAAATGCATCCTAAACCATGTATTGTGATGGCAATGGGAATTTTGATTACTGTGTGCATTACTGAAGAGATCATATAATTTGTAGACTTGAGAGAAAAGAGTGGTCAGAAAGAAAATCCAGAGTCAAAAGATTATGAATAATATATTTCTAGCAGTTACACTTGACTGGCATAAACTCTAATTGATCTGTACCTGGGGGGAGCACTCCTCTTTTCTGGCATAATTTACATGTCGTAATAAAAGCTATGAAGAAAGAAATGAGACTTGATCGAATACAGAATTCTGGGTTTGAGTAGCCTCTTAATGTTTAATATGGCTCTGTCTAAAACAGTATACAGTAAGTCATATTTAAGCTAGTATAATTTTTTGATTGTAATGAGATCTGTGCTCTCTACCTTCAGACATAAAGTCCATGGGTTATAGCCTCTCCAGAAGAGAATGGAGGAGGGGAAAGGGAGCTGAGTATATATGTGTGAGGAACATGATGAAAATAAGACCACACTGCATGCTCACAAGCAAAAAAAAAAAAAAAAAAAAAAAAAAAAAAAAAAAAAAATCAAGTTGCTAAGAATGCAAGAGCTTCAGTGGTTTCTTTAGTCCTGAGTGCTGGTGCTAGGGAGAATAGAGAAAACATGCATTGACTGAGAATTCATTTTGCAGATGTGTGAACTCTTTTCTGCAAAACGCTGTTTGATCAGTTTTGACCACACCTTTCCTGTCTTCATAAAAAAGCTAAAAATATAAATGAGGACTTGCGGTTAGAAACTGACAACACTTATTTGGTTGCATGGTTACAGGCTGTAAGCATATAATATTTGCTAGGGTAAATGGAATTACATTATAGTCAGCTCCAAGTGTTTTGTGAGGTTGTTTCTTGGTACAGTCCCAAAGCTGTTGTGTAGATCAACAGAGACTTAAACAACAATTAGTGTTTTGATGAACAACTGCTGAGTTTGGTCAAAAAGGAAAAGGAACAACTGAAACAATAAGTAGAGTTTTATATGATGGAAATGAGAGTAGTGTTTATATTTTACTGTAATTTCATTGTAGGATTAATGAGATTTGGCTCTGCATTTTTGAGAGGAAAAGGGGATGAAAGATGTCTTACAATAGCAATTGCAGGCATGAACTCTGCAGAACTGTCCATGAATATTTTAAGTATCTTGGAGCTTGCTTACAGGGAGGAGTTACCATGTCTTTAGAGCATACCTGCATTTTAGGCTCACCTGGTTTGGATGCGCATAGCGTGCAGTATGCATGATACAGCTGCTCCCACTTAGAAGCATTTCAGAACCTGAAAATGAAATAGCTTCAAAAAAATGGGCACAAAGAGCAATATCAGAAGTAGAAGCTTGGCTCTTGAAATGTAGTGTAGGCTTAGGTCTCTATACCCAAGCATGCAATCTTTAGAATAGAACAAAATAAAATAATAATATAGAAATAGATCTGAATGACCTGAACAGGGTCCTCAAATTACTGAGGAACCTACATTTTCTGGCAAAAGTTCCTTACAGGCAGTTTGGTGGTTAAGATAATATCCTGTGGGGGGGAAGGGGCTACTCGGCTTCAGCTCCCTGCTGGGTATATTGCAGGAGTAAAAGGTAATGTCAAATTCAGAAAGTTTCCTGGAAACAGATGATATAGTAATCCTTCAAACAATGTGCTGTTGATTTAGAAACAAATGGGGCAGGAGCTGAAATGGAAGTGAGGCTGCAGGACTAAATGTCACAAACAGTGTTGTCGAAACCCTAATAGTATTCACAGCTTGCCCTTACCTTCATGGCAGTCACTGATAACTCTGTTGGTTGCTCTCAGAAGGCTGAACAAAAGCGATCTGGGTGTGGAAGTACTGAGCCTGTCTAGCAGAACCTTACTTCTGCACTGGCTTTGGTTGTGGGGGTTTGGGCTGCACAAAGCCTCACTAGACCCCTAAAATTTGCTTGCCAGCAGGGAGAATGCTAACTTGTTACCCAGTCATCATGACATCTTCAACTATGCCAGCTACTAGACTTGGGGTGAAGGCATCTATTCTACCTGTCCGTAGAGAGACAGCAATAAGACAGCACTCCTCTAGAACTATCCTCTTCCTCTTACTAGAGACAAGCACAGTAAATGAAGCATAAGACCTCTCTCCGACAGTCTAAAAAGGGCATTTTTGCAGCAGGGCATTTTTGCAGCAGGGCGTTATACTCTGCAAACTGGCATAACGCCCATTGACTGAAATAGAAATAGGCTGATTTATATAGGAGGTGTCATTTGAAAAGGAAAATCTTTCGGCAGAAGTCTGCACTGCTGCTGAAACTCTTGGGAAAAAGACACAACCAGGCCAAAGAGAAAGAAAAAACCAAAACCAAAACAACCCCACAACATTTTAAGATTATTACATTAATTTTAAAAGTATCAATATACATAGTGCTAAAATGACTGGTAAAAGATGGGCTAATGACAAAATGATGTATTAGATGATGGAATTAAAACCAGGTGCTTGCTACATTAAGAACACTTGATATTTCATCATCATCTATGCATTTGTCAGCATTGTGACTGAGATGGCATGTAATTTGCTCTTGAAAGTACTCTCCTGAAGTCCTTGGGTCTTCAGAAGTCATTAAAGCAAATTAGCAACAAAAGTCTAGAGATCAAAGATAGGCTGCCAGATAGCTGGGCATGGATTTTCAAAACCATAGGTACAGTAATACTGGATAAAAATCTTAATGTCTCCCTGTAGCTGTAGTCCATGGCAGATAGCAGCTCAGGCAATGATTATATTGTAATTTTAATTTTTTTTCCCCTGAAAAATCTATACCTTTAATAGACATTACACATTAAAATTCAGTAAAAGTATTTTTTTTTAATGGCAAAAGAAGGATTTATCTATTTATTTATTTATTTAAAGTCAATCCAGCTATTACCGATACTCTTAGCAGAAAATGGCTATAGTTTAGGAAAGCCTGTGTACTTAATCTGTCTCTGGTATATATAAGCATGTAGGCTTCATGTCTGTAGAATCTGCAGTATTAAAGACAAGAAAAACATTTGGCTGGCAGGAGTTGTCTGAAAGGGAGGTTACAGACTGCATAATGCTGGTAAAGTAAGCTTACAGTGTTTATGTCCACACCATATGGCCTATGTATAAACACAGTGGTTCAATACTTGTCGCATTCTTACCCAACATTCTCTTCCTCTTATTCTCATCTTCACTTCCTTGTTTATTTTTTCTGTTAACATCAACAGCATTGTCTACAGACTAGATAGGCATAAGCACTAGAGTTTCATGTAAAGCTGTAATTCCCATTACTGGCTTTTTTTTTTTTTTTTTCTTTTCCCAGTAATCAGCGTCTTGAACTATTCAGAACTGTCTACAACCCTTAAACATGTGATCATAGACTCCTCCAGCCCCATTAGCCGCTGAGTTCATCTGACCTATTCTAAAAGGGAATCTGACCACTCATGCCTAAAGAATGAGTACTGAGGAACAAAGAGATGTTGCAATAGGTTATCACCGAAATGGGTTGACCAGTGCGTGAGTGGATGTGAAATAGTTAACAGTGAGGTTAACAAAACTATTCTCCAGCTGAAACTGTAACAACGGGGGTGTGTGTGGGTGTGTGTGTGTGTGTGTGGGGGGGTGTGTGTGTGTAAGATGGACACTGGTTTGACCAAATCAAGTTTGTTTGATTTGCTTCTAGCTTGGCTGATGATACCTGTTGCAAACCAATGGAATAATGGAATGCTGTTGCTGCTGCAGTTACTGTCCTCTTCCTTTTCCATGTCTAAGAACAGTTGATTATATTCACTAGCTCCACCCTGTTTTATATCAGCTAGTTAAGATATGCAAGCAGAAACTATTTCCTATTATCCTTGTGTAATCCCATGGGCCTCCACTGGCACTACTAATGTTGATGACAGAGGCTATATTAGAAACAACAGAAAGCTGGAAATCTGTGCTTTTAAACATATACATGCATACTTGTTTTCATACTTGCATATATATTCTGGCATATATGAGAAGCCGTATCAGGCTGACAGATCAAAACATACGTAGCAACATCAAGCCATTAAGGATTGGGCATGAGCCAGCAGCATGCCCTGGCTGCAAGGTCCTGGGTTGTGCTAACAGGAGCACAGGCAGTAGATCGATGGAGCTGATTATTTCCCTTTACTCATGAGATCATGTCTAGATGTTTCATTCAGGTTTATGCCTCCCAATATGGGAAAGACATCAGTGAATTAAGCAAGCTCAGGGAAGGGCCACCAAGCTGGTTGGGGCTGGAGCACCTGCTGTGTGAGGACAGACTAAAGAACCAAGGCTAGTTCAGCCTGGACAGAAGAAGGTTTCAGGGAGACCTAATAGCTGTCCTCCACCCCCACAGTGCCCACTACCTACAAGACATCAAGAAGATAGAGCCAGGCTTTTTGTGGTGATGCACGGTAGGTGGACAAGAAACAGTGGGGATAAATTAAGATCTGAGAAGTATTTTTTTTTTCACCATGAAGACAGTCAAGAAGTGGTTGCCTACAGAGGTTGTGCACTCTCCATCCTCAGAGGCTTCCAAGACCTGACTGGATAAGGCTCTGAGTAAACTAGTTTGATCTCAAAGCTGAATCTGCTTTGCATGAGAGTTTGGACTATAGATTTCCTGAGATCCCTTCCAATTATTCTCTTTTGTGATTCTGTGGTTCTACATGGATGAACAAATTCACTATCTTAAACTTTAAATTCAGCCCTATTTAAGCAAAAGAAAAATGGGAGATTATTCTGCAATTATTTGTGCTAGGGCTGTGACTGTGAAGCTAAGAAGTCAAGATATGAAATGCAGAAAAAGTGCATTTCAATTAAATTTAATTTTGGAAAATCTCTTCCTTACAAACCAGATCTCAGTTTCTTGAGAATTTATTGAGAGTACAGGAAATGTGATATGGCAGTCTTACTGTGTCTACATAAAAAACTTTATATCAGACCAGACTTATTACATAAACATGCACAGAGAACTTCATGTTACATGTGACGTGTTGAATTTCCTGATATTATTTGTTGTTTGGGAATCATGTAAAACCAGAAAACCAAAGAAAGCTGTTATCCTGTAGAACTGCTTTGCCTTGTATAGTTTTTCTCTTTGAGGAATGAAAAAATGGTCATATGCCACGTTTTGCCTCACTCCACGTTCTTTAAATAATGTTCAAGATCTATATGTTTGGTATTTTATAAGCACTTCATGTTTCTACTATTTTGAATAGAACTGTGTCAATAAATAATAGGATAATATAAATAAGGGTGACAAAATAAAGGAAAAGCAAAAAAGTTACTGTTCTCTTTACCAGGCATAAATATTTGAGGTTGCCTTCATAAAAATTCTCTGGGGCTGCTCTGGAATTCCCTGTTCGTAACAACAGAATTAGACCCCTTTGTACATGTAATTTTTGAATAAAGCAAAATGC
This sequence comes from Falco cherrug, assembly GCF_023634085.1. Lineage (NCBI taxonomy): Eukaryota > Metazoa > Chordata > Aves > Falconiformes > Falconidae > Falco > Falco cherrug. The sequence goes on from NC_073701.1 coordinate 43,097,989, forward strand.
AGTGAAAAGTGCTATTCTGGAACTGAGGAATACACAGTAGATGTTCAATTCTGCTTTATTTTCACCTACTGCAAGTAAATCTGTTCTATGGCAAGGGGAGAAACTGATTCAAATAATATTTACATCAGATCCTTCCAAACAAGTGAAAATATAAGAACTCTTTCTTAACAACAGTGAATGAGTTGGATCAGATGAGAAAAAACCTGATTCTACCCAGGCAGCATTTTGCACTCTGAAATGGTAGGGTGATGGAGTCTGGTGTTTTCCAAGGACAAACACAAACTTGGGTACTGCCCATAATTTAGCTTGTGATTTCAGAAGAGCAGTACTGTTTCACAGCGCTATAATCCATAGCAGTTATTGAAGTAAAGGTGGCAGAACAGTGTCCTGATCAAAATATGTCTCTGAAAATGCTTAGCCGCATTACAGATTTTGGCATGTTATCTAATGCACTTTTTTGCTTCCTGAAATCCTGACATGCCTGGGTATCCTAGGTCCATCTGGACTGTGCAGGACCTGGATGTGAAGTGAGGATGTTAGATGCAGTTTTCACACCTCCTTCATGGCTTTCAGATTCCAGAGACACCTGAGAACCATTCTAACTGTCATATGTGACTGCTTCAGCCACAGGTCACTCGTACGTAAGGTGTACAAGCGTTCTGATTGCACCCACTTTTTCAGAAAAAAAGTCTAGGCCTACCAACTTGTACTTACAGTTTTTTTCTTGGGGGAAATTTATTTCTGACCAAGCATCTATATTTATGTGCTACTTGCACCACTGAACAGGTAAGAGTGACATTAAAAGCTCAAGGTTGCACAATGAAATCTGTGGCAGAGGGAGTTAGCTCAGATCTCTTGGCTCCCAGTCTATTTTGAATTTAGCTGTGGAGATACTGGACTCACAGGTTGTGAATTCTCTTATTCTATAATATAAACACTTGTGCTCAAAATGCTCCACTGAAAACAACCATCTTTAAATCTATTGTTTTAATAGAAAAGGGTTTAATTCCTTTTTAAAACAAAACCAAAAACCATAGACTGACTTTGCAATAGACATTTCCCTGTGATCAAGCTATATTCTGTTTTAGAGAAGGGCTAACTTGTGCTAAACTTTTGGGTACTCTCATTTGTGATAGCCCTACCATCAAAATATTGCTTGCAATTTATTCCAACTTTAGGTAAGAATCGTATTTATTTACAGTTAGTATTATAATAGTACATGCACTCCAAACAGAATTGGTGTAGGTGTACCTCATCCTATGTAGGTACAAACACATAGAAAAATTGTTCTGCCTGTTAGGAGTTTTCATGATTATTAGAGACACAATATCTATATTTCATCTTAGACAGGGCTTTAAATTCATTAGCTGACTTTTCTTAGATGTGGCTCTACATAGAGGACTTCAGGTTCATACATACTAACCTCTGCTCAGTTTCAAAACTCACTGGAAAACCCCTCTCCTCGCCTCACACCCTCTGCAAGCTATGTGTAAAAGAATGCAAGAAAACAGGAGTGCAACTGTTCTTGTTTATTAACTGAGTCCTCTCCTACCATGCAAACCACCTATCTCCTCCCTGGAGCCCCAGTAATACTGAAAGTGTCCTCAGGAGCTTTGAATTAACTAGTGTGGGTCCTGCTTAGACTTGTAATTTACCCATTGTAGTATGGAGTTGTTAAATTCCTCCTTCAGCTCTCCAAGATGTCAGAGGCGGATTACCTGATGACTATTCCTGTGCATTTTACTTTCATCAGGGAAGAGCAGATAGTGTTGGCAGCATGTTGACCATTTCTATTCTGCCTTGAATCTGTAGATCTCCTCCTCCCAAATGGTTGGCCTCCTGAGGTAAGTAAACCCTAGTTTGTAGTTTTTTCCTTCTTCTTCTCATTACAGCTGATGCATAACACTTTCTACTCTGTTGTCCTATATGTTGCCACAGAATGACTTTTCTTGTTTGCCTCATCAGGTATTTGCTTCTAGTCTTTCAAAACCTATCACAGAAACGCAGAGCTCAGAATAATCTAATTACCTTATCAAGAGGCCTATCCTGAGCTCCTTGCTACTCTACTGAGGTGAATACTGTCATCTAAGCAAGGTAGTAGGTTAATTTGGGCTTAAAAATAGGTTTTTACAGTGCAGTAGAGGTGCTCTGATAATATTTGTCATGTCATTCAACATCCAAAATATGTGATGTGATGTGATCTTTCTCTCCTTCCCAGTTTGAAGAATGGCTGTTACCCAAACTGAGGAGAACTGTAACACAATTACATTTGTTGCAACACTTCATGGCTTCTGTCTTAGAAATGAATAAAGTAATTGTGGAGAACTACGCACAGGAATTTTACCATGTATTTTTAAATATGTTTTCAGTGCAAAAGTCATAATTTCATGTGCAAACTGGTTTATTAGATTAACCACTCATACAAACAACTGGACAAAATAAAGCTTGGAATTCAGAGGCACTTTTTTACAACAGGAGAGCTATTGTTGGCTTGATTTTGTTACTGAAAACTTCCCTTGAAATTCAAAGTAAAGACAACATATTGTGTTTAAAGACTACTGAAAATAGGGAAAAAATATTAGAATGATCCTGGAGTTTACTTTGATATCCTGGGTGGTTGGTGGCTTTGTTTGTGTGGAATTATACACATTGAAGATGAACTCCCACCATAACAGTGTAGCTAAAAGCACTGGTGTAGCTTTTAACTGTAGAAACAAAACCTATGAGCCTGGAGTGGTCACCTCTGTGCTTGTGAAAGCAACCTCTGCTGAAACAGCATGTCCATTTCATGTGTCCAGAGCTCAAGAGAAGTATTAAAAACTAAGAATGGGTGAAAGGAAGAGTTATTGGAGTTATTGGGAGTAAGACAACGTGATAACAAAACAGTCTTCAGCAGACACTGTCTTAATTTGAAGTGAAACATGTTCAAGCTTGAATTAAGGAATATGTTTGGGTTTTTTGTGTTTGTTGTTGTTGTTGTTTTCTTTTATTGTTAGTATTTTCAGTAAAGATGATGAGATATCATATTTACCAAGCTGGATTCTTTACCAGAAATGTTTAAATGTAGCATAGTTTTTTAGAGGGTTGTTTGTGTGTGTTTTTTTGTTGTTGTTGTTGTTTGGGTTTGGTTTGGGTGGTTTTTGTTTTTTTTTTTTTAAAAACACATGCTGTAATTCAAACAGGAACAATTTGAGAAAAGTCCTGTAGCCTAGCGGAGATCAGAAATATCAGTCATTACACTAAGATGACTGATGTACTGTTGCTAGTCTGCATACCTTCTATTTATACTAAGGAGAAATGTGGGAATGTGGGGGCAGAGAGGGATGTTAATCCTATTCCTAGCTCTATCTCAGCTCACAGGGGTGATGAAACTAAAGAATAAGTGAGAAGACACATCAGACGCTAATTAGTATTACTATAAAAGCAATGACAAGTGTAAATATTTCATCATGGGTCTGAGTGACATTGGATATTTTTTCTTAGAAGTGTAATCCCTGAAAAGCAATTACTAGGATTTTCAACTTTTCTTAAAGCAGAAAAAAGTATCTTCCTAACCTTCTCCTTTCAAAGAGAAACTTGAAAACAAGGCACAGTTTCACCCTGAAGGCTCAGAAAGTGAGACATAAAAGCATGCAAATATATAATTAAAAAATAAAACATCATGATTTTTGGAGAAAGAAGTGATTCATAAATTTTACATGCTTGAGACTGGCAGTATTATCACTAACACACCTGATCAATACACTGATCTGGATACTCTAGGCGGTATGTCATGTGCTTCGCCTTTGGAGAACGTGGAAAAGAGCAAATGCCACACAGTTCAGATCACTTGAGAAGGACATTGCTGTGGCTTAATGAAGTAGTGTTTAATCCTGAAATCACTTAAGATTCATGTTTTCTTTTTAATGCCTGTGAAAGGCATTCAATTGCCAACTACAGAAAAAGGCAAGAGGTTCTAAACCATGATGCTACTAGTAGCTGATAACAGCAGGAGGCAAATGACAGATGATAACAGAAGTGATAGATTCCTTCAGGCACTGCCTGCTTCCTTCCACTGCCTCCTGCCCTTCTTAATACTGCTGATTTCACCTAGGGCTTGCCAAAAAACATCTTGCATACAGCATCCATTAAGTCTGACCATTCAAAATTTTTCATTGCCTGTTTGCTTCTTATCTTATGCTTTAACTGGACTTATAAACTAATGCAATGTCTTCCTAAGGATATTTAACATTTTAACAAGAAGCCAGTTGTTAGGAATGTGGGCTCCTCAGATGAATTAGGGACCTAAGAGATCTATGTGTGCTTAATTAATAGTTTTTATTATTAAATTAAATTTTTAAAAAATAATAAAAATAAAAGATGAACTAATGACAAGGTCTGAACTGCAAGTACCTTATTTGGTTCTTTTCTATTATTGTTAGAGATAATATTCCATACCTTAATTCATTGAGGTGACAATGCACTCAGTTTTGATGCTGTGTGACTCTTCATAGTAATCTGAGACGATGTTGCTTCTGTTTTTCTTTCTCTTTATTATCTTTGGATATTAAAAGAAATACTTAAAAATTTTAAAAGACATATAAATAGGGTGGGTTTTTTTAGGAAGGGATATAGATTTAATTTTATTTTAGTTTTCTGAGCTGATAATTTCCAAATGTTTTTCTGAATGTTTTGGAGTTATTTGCATGTTTGCTTTTTGGAATAGACTTTTTTTGGATTCTTGTCTGTTGTGGGTAAGCTCTATCTTGGTATATTCAGTCAGCTGCTCAGAGCTTAAAAAGTCTGAACAATTTAAAGATTTATTTTGTACCATTATTTTTATAAATATTTTTATTATGAAAATAATCATTATTTAGTAATTGCAAACTAGTTTATACTCCAACTAGAAATATGTGATCCCTAAAAAGAAGACCAGTTGGCAAATAGGTGACAAGTAGCTTGGGACCTGCAAATTGACAATATAAACATGAGTTAGTCAAAGTGAGTTAATCAACTTCTGTGTAAGGTACAGTACAATATTTCAAAAATATGTTAAATCTCAAAGTAGATCCTTAGTCAGCCAAACTTGTGAAACAGCTGGGAGGAGAGCAGCTGTGGGCTTACACAGAGCAGTAATCATATGATATTCCAGCTTGCTCAAAGGTCAGGTCCCTGGCCTCATGTTCGATTGCACTAAGGTTCTCAAGCGCTGTAAGGCAACGAGGAATCTGCTCTTAGTACAGTCAAATTCCTGTTATTAGGCACTCCTAGTCCCTTCCCCTTACAGCCACACAATGTTAAATCAGGAATAGACAGCTTTTACAGCAATCATTCCCATGGTTCTGCCTGAGAAAACTATTTTAATTGGAGATTTGGGTCGTGAGGAAAGCTGAACCACAGCCTTATAGACTCATCTCATTCTGGATTGTCAGAGTGGTCCTCCGGGATCTGCTGTAGCCAAAAGCCTATGGAGCCTTGAGCAACCTGAATTATTCCAGAGATGTTAATCCCAAGGTGGTCCCAGATTGAAGAAGACCAGAAAGCGGATTTAAGAGTCTATTCTTGTGTAAACCATGATCACAGATAGCTCAAAGTTCTTCAGCAATGTACAAAATTCCAAATTGTCTCTCCTAGGAACATGCAGGCTTCAACAGTTCTTCTGGGTGAAGGCAAGATGGGAAAGGAGAGCTTTGGAGAAGTCAGCGTAGCTTTTTTTAACACAAGGAGTGTTAAAAAGTGTCAGTTCTGCCAGTGTCCTGTTCTGCCTGGAAAAGATGCCATTAACCCTTGTGCTCCTAATCACTAGTTCTCCCACCCTGCCATGGTTGCTGCCACAGCTGACCAGCATGCTCTGACTCTTCCTTCCCAGCAGCAGCTGCAGACCTGGCTTTCCAGGATTTGAATGGACATTTGCTGTCCCTGGCTCTATTACTGTGGACAACTTACTCCTTTACATGTACTATAACTTGCCCCAACTGCAGTGTCATCTAATGTCTGGACTTTTCTAATTTGCTGAGTATTTCTAGGTCAGTCGAGAAACCAGACAGCATCCCCCTAGTACACCTCACTCCATTGCTATTGCTGTTCCAGCCTTTTGTGGGTGAGGTTCCTAATTTAATGAAAGCAGAAATTGAATGCTTTTGGTATTAACTGACCTTGATATCACCTAGGCTAATGTCTCTTCATGCCTCCATTTCTATGGTTTTCTTCACATAATTGAAACTGAATGTCTGCTTATTATTGCTGTCAAACAAAGATCACCCCTTCCTTATTCATGTTGTAAAGGTTAGTCTAATGACTTCACAGGAGAGAGAGAGAATTTAGGTAGCTGTGTGGAAAGAATTGGTTCAGAGTGAGAAATCTCAGTATGTTGGAGACAAAAAGGTTTCCTCATATTCCGTCCTGCACAGGATTCTTGTTAGAGATGTCTCCCAAGGCAGGACTTCATTTCATCACACATATTGTTCCCAGGAATATATGATTGACTTGCCCATATAATTTTGAATTGTGCTCTGACTGCAAGAAACATGTTGAAGGACTATGAGAAATACCCTTGTTCAATTTTGTAGGTTAACATGAAATATAGCATAAAAGCAGCTTTTTTTTTTTTTTTTTTAAATGTTGAAGACACTTAAGCTTCTATCCAGAAATGTCAGAGTTTGGTTTTGAAATACTTTTTTTTTTCTGTACTGGTGTTATAAGTGCTGGATTTGGAATTCATACTAGTAGAATCATTTGTAAATGTGTGTGTGTAAATGAGCACATGAAGATATTTATATACTTCTGTGTAGTGGTGGAATTATAAACCTTGATAGAAAGGAGTCTAATGGATTTCAATGTACCTAAGTAAATATTGGAATGTTTAATTTAGAATTTTTTATTTTTTTTTTAGATTTTGAAAATTAAGTCCTTTGTGCCATCATTGGTCAATCAACCATATGGAGCTAAAGTACTAAAGAGGCAACAAGACTTTAAAAATGGAGGAACGGTGCTGTTCGTAGTTTGGAGGTGACTAACTTCAGATTCTTAATTAGTAGACCTGGTTTTTTGAGAGTAGATCTTCATCACTTTATGGAAAACTAACATCTGTAAAACTTCTCAGTGTGAATACCAAAACACTGAGCTATCCCAAAGCATCATTTTCTGCTTGATTAGAATAAGTACCCAGAAAATTATTGCAAATAAGACTAGCATTGTATGTTGCAGTAACAACAAACATTTCTAAACATGTTATTTGCATTCCGATTTTTTACAGTCATTTTACTTGATTTTTTTGTAAAATTTTGTATTGATTCTAATCTGTCAATTAGATTTAAATAATTTTTTTCTTATACCTTTATTAGAAAGTATATCAACATTCACAAAAAGGTAAAGCTATATCTAGACTGAAATATTTGCAGAACACTTGAGGGGATTAATTATCCCACCGCATTGAACTCAGTTGACTGACGTGAAGTAAATGGAAAACTTCTACATCTGGAATGTTTAAAGAAGCAGAAATTTAAGCTCCTGGGTTTATTTGTGTTTGACTCATGCTTAGAATTTACCACTGTAATTAAACATGTGATAGCCATGAAGTGTGCGAACTGACCTCTGTGTGTTTGTGCTATAATAAGCACTGTTCTGTTTCATGGCCAAATCCTCTTTGTCAACAGAACATTTTAAAAGTTTCAACTGCAAAATTATAACAACTTTCATGTTGGAAAAATTTTAGTAAGATGGTGGTTATAGACAGCTTCATATTTCCTGGCAAGTAAGTAAAGCACGTTGAAATATTTTTACATGAAAATTTTTCCTCTTGGAAAGTGTGGTTTTGCTGAAATAAGAACTTTCTATCAGAAAATGTCAATTTCAATGCATATTTGTTATTTTACAGTTGGGTAATCAAAACAAAACCCCTGACATTTCAAGGTGATAGTTTGAAACAAGGATACTTTTCAGTTCCAAATAATTATTTGAATTAAAACAAAACAAAACATCAAAACCCAGATCAAGTTATGCAGGAACTTTTGTCTAATCACAGGTGTGGTAATTTTTCACTTTCACAATTTTATTTTGAAACCTCATAGCTTTTTGTCCTACTTTTTTGATACTTTAATTTTTCATTATGTTTTGAAGTAGAAAATGATTTCCCATGGAACAAAATTTTGTTTCCCAGCCAAGTTTACAAGAGACCAATCAGTGAAGATTTTCAATAGGAATAAGGGAGAAATACTCTATGAACGTATGTGTATCAGTTAGTTACCTGTCTGATCTCCTAATCTGTTTTCAAACATCTCAGGAGAACAAAATGTCATTATCAGATATAGAGCTCCTCAGAGTACCTTTATAAGTAACATTACACATGTGAAGCTGGTTTAGATTTTCCTTTGACTGGGTTGCACACACAAGTACTTCAGAAACCATTTTTTTTTTTTACTCATTTGAGAAACCATCCTCAGATCTGTCACTAAAGTCCATGAGAACTGGGGACAATTTTTCGATGTGAGAAGGGCATAAAGACCTCACCAACACTCTATGCTTCCAAAAGGACATCATCCTGCATGATCAGTGCCCTTCTGTCTAATTGCTTTTTCCTGTGTCATGAAATCATATGTGTTAGCATGTGTAGTCAAGAATCTAACAATCTGAAAATTCATAGCTCATGAATCACCTCTCTTTGATTTCCACTCCACTCAATAAATAGCTCCTGTTGTTCACCACAAGACCTTCACATGATCTTCACACCACAAGATCTTCCATGAACAATGATCCACTCCACAAATACTATGTACACCATACTGGAAGAACATGGCAGATGACCAGTTACATTATTATTATAACTAGAGATGTTCTGTAAGAAATGAAGTATTCTCTAAATGTAGCTTTTGCTTCACCTTATTGCTCCTACCTGGACTTCATTATCTGGCTCCTAGAAATACAGGATTATTTTTTGCTTGAGTTTTAGCCTCTGATGTTTAGAGACTCTAGATATGCTGAAAAACACATCTCTAAAAATAATACATCCATCTCACATATTTTGGGAACATTAGCCAGAAAAACTTGGGAATTCCACTAATTATGTTATTGTTTATGGTTTTGACTGTGGTGGTAGCAAATCAGCACCACTTTGTCTAGGAAATAACATCTAACAAATATCTTTTCTAGTACAGAAGCAATGCTAGGAGAAGTACCAGTAAGCCTGGAATATACCCAGTGAGGTGGAGTGCTGGATGTTGTTGGAAAAGAAAATAAATCTATCTTTGTTTCTGGAGGCCATATAGTTAAAAAGAAGTATAACGCTATAAACAGCTTGTTTCAGAACAAGAATTTTCACTGCAGAGGGTATGTGGTATTTTCCTCATTCTTTCATGATTCATTCTGAGGGTAGACTTTACAGTATCATCTAAGACAACTGCTAATAGGCATAAATAACGAGGAACTACTTCCTTAATCATATCATAAAAGTCAACAGTTTGATTAGCCAACATGCATTTAACAGAATGAATCAGAGCGCAAGATGGTTCCTTGGAGATAGAACATGCTCTTAAGAAAGGACTTTGGGAACAGCTTGTGGGACTAAGATTAAATGTCTTATACACACATACATGCCCATGCATCTTGGATATATCTCAAGGTTCAGGATGTAATCACTGGAAAACAGTCAGCTTTCCCAAGGTGTTATGGAAGTAGATAAACCCAGCTCCCTGATGGCAAGGGAAGGATGCCTCACATAAGCTTCACAGTTTCGAGCACTGTAGCTATCGGTGTATGGCTGGGCAATAATTAGTGTAGCTGGCTCTGTGATAGCATTTATATCTGGACACAACCCTCCACAGAATTCATGGATGTTTTGTTTCAGTCCCATCACAGTTGGTAAGTCACATGTTTCAATTCATTGTCTTAGACTGGGATGGTCAAAAGACTGCTTGAGCAGACATCTTTAAGAAACCTGGGATCTGCAGGAAACAAGACACAAACCACCCTCTTTCTGAGACCTCACCACTAAACCATATATCTGCTACGATTCTGTGAGGATTTTTATGTTACTGCCAGCCTACAAAAAGTGCTCAGCCTCTTATACCATTGGAACTCTTGGATCTGCCCCAATTCATCAGCACTGCCTGGGGAAGGGAGGAAACTGAAGCTCAGGTTTTACTTTACTTGGATGCTCTCTTCCATGGTTTCCAAGAGGTGCCAAAGTTCAAAGGTGAGAAGTTACCCAATTTTCTTTTTCTGTAAATCTTATGAAGAAACTATCTATATGAAGTAAATCTCATCTATCAAACAGGAGCTCTAAAGACAGTACATGGTTGAAGTTTCTATCACAGGGGTGACACTATTCAACAAGCAGTTAAAACCATTTGGGAAGAAAAAAACATAGTTCCCTGCCATAATGCCGTAGGCTACTACCCAATTAAAAATGGTCTGATAAAAACACTTCTTAACATTTGTCACAGTGTTTTGCCTGTTTGTGATCCAGCCAAAGAATTTCTATCGCTTTCTGAATGCAATCAAGATATAACTAACTGTTGCCATACCAATAACTAGGAAGAAAAAGAACCTCCTCCACACAGACTACCCACACAGATCTGATGGGCACGGTTTGTGAAATGCCTTGGGAATAAAATGGTGTGGTGACTGATGATATGCATATAGCTGCTGCAGTTGGACCTGGCCTTAGACTTACATGCTCTGTGTGTGTATATGTGCTTATGGTAGAAGCGTGAAACACTGAGACATTGTACCTGCCTATGTCCCCAGTCACATCTCCTGTTTAAATTGCTGGCTACTCTTTTTTTCCTTAGTCTGTCAAACTGTACTGCGTCAGAGGAGCTGTGGGCCTGAATCTGGCTCTAGCTTTCTAGCAACACAACTCACATAATCCTCATAGCAGAAAAATACATGAGATTTTTCTTTTTTTTTTTTCTTCTTTTTTTTTTTTTTTCCTCTGACTTTTGGACAGTTTTCCCTATGTATCATCTTGAGTTCTTTGATATCTATGTGTTCAGTGATACCTGCTTACTGACACCAGATATTGAGACATTCATATGTAAAGTGGAAAAGCCTTTATACACTGCAATTACACATATTTTCACTTTTACTATGTTCACTAAAATCCCTTTTAAAGCAGCATTTCTTTTCCCCTTCCTTCTCTCTGTCTTCTTGGCTATTAGATTGTTCGTATCTTGGAATAACATTCAGCTATTTCTGGATGATTGCAATGGGCTTAGCACATCATGAAAATGAATACATATATATTTTAAAAAGGATAATAATCTGAAGAAGTGTCTGAGCTACTTATTTCTCATTTATGTTATAAAACAGTAAAAGGAACAATAAATAAATATTTAGTCCATGGAACATACTCAGTAGAAAAGAGAGAGCAGAATATATAATTCCTTACATCTTTAGACTCTTAAAGTTACTAAATTTACTACTCAGTTTTTGTTGTCTTGTAATGCCAGTGTTGTGATATGACTTACTGTCATGAATAAATATAGCTGTTGAACCCCCAACATTGAAAAAATTAGGCCAATTCAAGTCAAAACAAATTTTGCATGAGAAGAGAGGATTTCTGCAAAATGAAAAAGGAGATCCCATGCTGCTTCATTTTCACATCAGTAAAAAAAAATAAAAAGCTTAATCTGCAATAAGATATCATTTGGTTATGGGCTATTTAAAACTTTTAACCCTTCCTTTTTTTAATCTGCTATGAACAGATTTTTTTATTATTTTGAAAGCATAGAAAGCAAAGATTTTGGCCTTTCCAAAATGAAAATGTAAAAATGTTTTTACATTTTAAAATTCCTTGATATTTTCAGCTTAAATTTTTCATCAGACCCTACCCACACTTGTAGACAGTTTCTGCTATGTGTGCCCCTTCCCTCTCACTGCAAATGCCATTAAAAATAATAGTAACTTCACTAATCATCAGAAGCATGTATCCTCATTTTAACAATGGAGTCATACTTTTATATACACTTAAGTGTCTGCAAGGTTTCATAAATCATGTTCCAATGCAATATATGCAGTCACTTTAAATGTGTCTAATGCACTTTTTATTGAATTCAAGCTTTTATCACTCACAAATCTGTCTCTCACTTAAGACTATAGGATCTTTTATGCAGTGCTTTGTTAATAATAGGACTATTTTCAGTTATGTTTTCTAATGAAAATGTCTTCTAAATATAATAAATAAAATGTCTAGGAAAAATTCAGAAGTTTAGGCTGGATCTGCCTCTTTACATTCTTGTATCTTGGCTCCTCATTTCCCACTTGCTGTGTTTCTGTCTGTGAGAATACAAACTTACTTGTTCAAATAGCTTGAACATGGGACAGATTCTGGTCTATCTTTCCAAGCTGTACACCATATTCTATATTTGTCCAATGTCTTCTTTAGCACTTCCTGCAAAAGGATACACAGGTACCTTATCAGAGATTTACATGTGACTGTCCAAAGAATACAGAATAAGGCATATGGCAGTGCAAGCAATGCATGGTTTCCATGTCATAGAATCATAGAATAGTTTGGGTTGGAGGGAACCTTTATAAGTCATCTAGTCCAATGGTCCTGCAATAAGCAGGGACATTTTCAACTAGATCAGGCTGCTCAGAGGTGTGTCCAACCTGACCTTGAATGTTTCCAGGGATGGGGCATCTACACCTCTCTGGGCAACCTGTTCCACTGTTCCACCACCCTAATTGTAAAAAATTTCTTCCTTATATATAGTCTGAATCTACCCTCTTTTATTTAGAACCATTGCCCATTGCTCTATTGCTACAGGCCCTACTAAAAAGTCTGTCCCAATCTTTCTTAACCCCCTTTAAGTACTGAAAAGCTGTGATAAGGTCTCCCTGGAGCCTTCTTTTCTCCAGGCTGAACAACCCCAAGTCTTATCAGCCTTTCCTCACAGGAGGGGTGTTTCATCCCTCTGATCATTTCTGTGTCCCTCCTCTGGACCCACTCTAACAGGTCCATGCCCTTTCTGTACTGAGGACCCCGGAGCTCGACATGGTATTCCCAGTGAGGTCTCACCAGAGTAGAGGAGGAAAATGACCTCCCTTGACCTGCTGGCCATGCTCCTTTTTATGCAGCCCAGGATATGGAAGCAATCTTCTCGTATGACTAGACGTCATAGGATTCACCCACTTAGATACACAGTGGCTCCAACAAATCATGATGAAGAAAACTGCATAAGGCATGTTACATCAGATTTGATAAAACTTCAGCTAAAGCATCCATTCAAATAGGTCAGAAGTTTTAATAGCAAATCTATCAGATTAGGGCATTTTTTCTGCAGTCATGAATTTTGAAGATTTTGTTCCCTGTGGCTGTCTGTAGATCTGCTTTTCTGGAAAATAAAAGCAGTATTTAACTAAGGATCCAGCTCTCCTCTGGGACACACATATACCACTTTGTCCAATTTCAATGGGACTTACGAAGTTGTATGCAAGGATTAAATCAGCCCTCTCATAATTAATTATAAGGATTTTTAGGTTAACATTATCCTGTGCTGTTCCAGTTAAAAGTGCCAATGAAGAACTTTCGAGAGTAGCAGATCGAACAGTAGAAAGTTATCAGTTTCTTTTGTCACCTGGTGTGGTGGTCACAGATACATGCATAGCAACTCTCTGCTGAGGTTAAAGGGGAAAATATACTAAATACAGTTTCTCTGTCTCCTCACTGCTGTGCTTGTAGGAAGGTTGGCTCTGGTTTTCCATAGGAAATTTCAGCTCCAATGGAGCCAGCATCTTTTTGCATCTCTAAAAGGCCTTCTAGTTTTGCAGACATGGACAGTAGGGGCCAAGAGCTAAGGGAAAACCCACCCCACAATATACTGGAGTGATTCAGGATCACTGAATGCAGTTTCTTCTGCTATTTCCTGCACTAAAGGTGACTATGTAACACCTGTGTGCCTGTTCTCCTGATGGCGCACACACAATTGTATAGGTTGGACTAACATGTATGCTTTAACTTTGCAACATTAATAAAAAATTCATGTTTTTCCAGTTATGACAACAGGACTTTATTGTCAAGGTGCAAGTATTTCCCTTCAAAAAAGTGAACTTCACAACAGGCTCAGGGTTTTGCAAATGATCCCTCCAGTTCCAGTCTTGGTGTTGCATAATGTACTTTAATGCTCCTTCATACTGACTTTCTGTTTACTTAATAGAAAGCTATTTAGCTTTTGGAACTTTACAGATTTTGGCACACTAAAAGAAACCAACCAGCTTTATTAAATTCATGATTGAAGGAAATCACTGTAAGCCTAATAAGATTTACGTATTTCCTTTCAGTGTCAGCAGGGAGTCAGATTAAATCAAGGCTGAAGGTCTCAGCTGCATTCGAACCCTTGATAAAGCTACTAATGCTTCAGTTTGAAAAGTATGACAAGATGATTAGATGATTTAAATAGCCTTGTGCTTTTTGAGATAGCTGATATCACTAAGGCAATTATTTTTGCAGTCAAATTATGGATTTCTTATAGTCATATTAATAAAATGTGATTTGTCAAGTATTTCAGTAAGGTGGTTTAATGAAAAGAATAGTTTATTTTGTTTAACACAGTTACCTGTTATACAAATCGTCTATTACTAAAAACATAATACTTGATACTTATACAAAGTTGTCCTCAAAGCATTTTACAAGAGAGATCTGTGTGATTATCTTTTTCTATAGATATGGAATGCAATATCTTTAATGTTACAGTTACTGGATGACATCCCAGGATTTCAACATCTCTGCTGATCCAGGGTGACTAGGGATTTGTTACCTTTTGAGGTCTTGTCCTGTAAAAAAAGCTAAAATACATGTAAAAGAAGGAGTTATTTAACCTGCATTGAGTGTTTGGAAGAATTTAATTGTACCATCTGAAGATTAAGTAGTGTTAATTGTTACGCTTTTATGAGGGATAGTCTAAAGGCTTCCCATGAAGGTCTACAAACTGACTTACCCTTTTCAGTTCTTCCAAGGTGAGACCAATGCTGCATCAAGGCTCTTGGTACCTGTTGCTACGCATAGCATTCATGAGAGTTGTAGTTGAGGGTGGATGTCTGAAATTTTCAAGACCATCTGCTGTATTTAGTAACACATCTATCATTTTAATGGAATGAAAGGTATCTTCAGTCTACTCCAATATGCAAAATAGGCTTGGATTTGGGGCCACTAGCAGCCTGCTGAGACACATGAAGTGAAATCTTGAGAACCTTATTTTCATGAGCTGCATGTGATGAAAATACTGAAATCAGTTAATCAAACTATGGTTCTGATAAAGCACACACTTCAAAAGCCAAGATGATTAATACACCTTTTGCCTCAGTGTCTGCAGACCAGAACTGTAATTCCTGACAGTCAGCCTGGGAGCTAAAAACTGTAAATAATGGATCCATTTGTAATCAAGTCAAAAGATAAGCCAAGCATTAAGGAAGATGCTGGATATGGAGGGTTACAAACTCACCTAGACTTTATCCAGACTAAGTTCCTGTCTAAACCATGTTTTTCTTCGTGCATGAGCTGAGTGATTTTTACTGGCTTTGCAGGTTTGTGATGCCGTGCAGCTTGTTCCAAAAACTGATCAGCACTGCTGTAAAATGGATGCACAAATCAAACTTGGCTTTAGCAATAAGGTATTTCCTGGTCCTTACTGGGACTAAATGACAACCTGGGACACTGAAAGCTGGCAGTAAAGCAGTTTTTATACATTTTATTATAGTCTAGCACCTCTTTGAAATTTTAGCCTGTATCCTATACTGGCTTCAAGCACTTATACTACTAGCAAATGGTCAAGGTCTAGTCATGTGGTGGTAGAATTTTTCTGTAGTGAAAGAGGTAATGGGAAACTGCTTTCCAGGTTCTCATCCGGAGTACAGAGAACCCCACCACTCTGCCAGGCTAGGTTGATGTGGAAGGCAGGGAATATCACAGTTTGACACTTCACTGGGGTAGATTACTTCACATGGGAAAGACTTAGGCCTACTACATAAAGAGGCATCATTGTTGATAATGTCATGGAATTGTCTGAACTGTAATCACACTGCACCTTGATAGCCTGGGAGATAAGTATTTTCCCTTTGCACTTAGCAAAGTGATAGCTGAGAACTCTCCTTATAATGTTTCAGGTCACTGAAAGCTATTTTCTCCTTAGTGAACATCTTTAAAAAAAGTGACGAGCAGGTGGACAAAATGATTCTCCAACATATATCACTCAGGACTGTGTAGTCAAGAATCCTCTGATGAAGCAAAATATTGTGTGCCGCTATAAACTGTCAGGCTTATCCTCTGTTGCTACTTGCCAGTTTGCTGTGGCTGTATAATGTTATCAGTCTACTGTACTTCGAGAACATTGATATATAGAGATAAGAAGTTTCCATTGTTTATCCCAATCAGATAAATGTAATGGCAGTCTTAAATACAAGTCCCCCTCTAATTTCAAACTCTGTGAGTACATAGTTTTGTTTGACTAATGTGGGCTCCAAAAATTTCAAATAATGCAATGACTGAAGCAAGAAAACACAAAACCCACATTGCATAGTAGATGGAGTTGAGTGAGTACTGACTGACCAATTGCAGCTCCCTGGTAATAAAATCTATATGGTTCAGGAGTCTGAACTGCAGAAGTGTCCTAACATATGCAAAAATGTCCTTTATGAAATGCAAGCATACATGAATGACTTATTCTAAATGTAGGAAGCACAAAATTTTTATATATATATATATATATAATGCTCAGCATTGTAGAGGAACAAAGGCAGTGTGTTGATTGGCATTGATAACATGCATCTGTGGCCTTGCCTCAGCGGCAGTGGGTTGATTGACATGGACAATGTGCAGCTGTAGCTGTTCCTGCTAAGTAGTTAAATAGCCCCGAGGATGGTGGGAGAGGGAGTTGGATGGAGGAGGGGTGTGGTCTGAGCTCTGGAGGGAGGAGATACAGCACAGACAGTAGAATCTGACTGCCTTGCTATTTAAGTGTTGTTGTAGCCTATTAGTTTGTTTGTGCTGCAGCAATTGGTGCCCCGTGTGGGGCTGACTGAGTTTGACTCTGACTACAACTGGCACCCAACATAGCTGAGACAAGCGGGAGAACCCGTGACCCATAACACACTGTGAGAGGTGAGCCTTTGCAACTAATTGATATAGGTGTATTGCAATATTTGTTGTCCATCTTAACTCAAATTGCAGCTTCTGGTACCCAGCATAGATGGGGACTAATTAATATGGGTGCAGAAGAAAATTCTGCATTAACAATGCTTATAGATATATTTGAAAAAAGAAGTGTAAAGTATAACAAGAAGGCAATAAGAACTTTGCTAGGATGGTGCAAAGTAAATGATGTGCTAGTTACACTAAAAAATGTCTCCAGTGTTCAGACATGGCAAAATGCTGGAAAATTTCTTTTTGAGGCTGCCTTGAGGAGCAATAAAATTGCAACATTGCTAACAACATGGAGATTAGTCTTAGACTTACTAGAACAATTAAATGTGGACAGGGAGACAAATTCTATATTTGCAATGCTTATGGATATATCTGAAAAAAGAGGTGTAAAGTATGATAAAATGACAATAAGAATTCTGCTAGTGTGGTGTAAAAACTATGATTTGCCAGTTACAGTGAAAAAGGTTTTCAGCATTCAGACATGGCGAAGTGTTGGAAAGGTACTTTTTGAAGGCTGCCTTGAGGGGAGACAAAATTGCCACAGCTTCGTTAACAACATGTAGACTGATCATAGATTTGCTAGAACAATCAGATGTGGCCACAGAAATAAATTCTATATTAACAATGCTAATAGACATGTTTAAAAATAAAGGCATAAAGTATGATGAGATGGCAATAGGATCTCTGCTAGGGTGGTGTAAAAGGAATAATTTGCCTGTTACAGTAAGAAATGTCTCCAGCATTCAGATATGGCTAAGTGCTGGATTGTTACAGTTGGGGGCTGCCACCAGAGGGGACAAAATTGCTACAACATCATTGACAACATGGAGATTGGTCTTAGATTTACTAGAACAATCAGAAACAGACAGGGAGACAAAGGCTGCAGTTGAAATAGCCACATTCCCAGTTGCACAGATGATGTCCAATAAGGTACCTTTGGCGCATTCAGATTCTCTGCCATCGCCTGATTCATGCAGTCAAAGCTGGCAGGAGGAGCAGAGTGGCACCGGGTCAAGTGGGCAGAGTTGGTTCCCTTCGGGGCAGCAGGGAGATCTGGTCATTGTCCCGTTGCCTGTCTGTAATCCCGAGCCATCTGTGATAGGTTTATCAGAGGAGACCTCAGGTCATGTTCAACAACCAGCCCAAATTACAGCATCAGGATCAGATCCTGCCAAATTCTGGCAAAAGATTTGGGAGCAAGCACTTGTGGAAGGGGATATCAATGCTGCAGCTGCCATGGAGGGCAGGGTGTTAGCCTGCCCAGTGCTTCGAATGGGCGGTAATGTCCCGTCCCCGCCCCCCCCCCCCCGAGTGGGAACCTTTCAGCTGGGGAGTGATGAAAGAGTTAATCTTAACCTGTACACATTATGAAATAGGCTCACCCTATGCTCAATCATTGTTACGTAGCAGAGCTTACTGCTGATGATTGGCATTCAATTGTGCAAATTATATTGACCCCTATGCAAATGTTAATGTTTGAGTCAAATTGGAGGTGCTTGGCAAATGAGCAATCATTGATGAATTTAGAATACCCCCAGGATGATGCACATTTTGGGTCAGGGATTCCACAATTGATGGGGGAGGCTCCAGTTAACTCTCCTCAGTTACAAGCTCGCTTACATCCTTCAGTTCTGCAGCAGGGTAAAGCTCTCCAAGCTTTATTGCAAGTCCCAGATCATGGCACTCCACAACAGTCATGGATCACAATAAAACAAGGTCCAAATGAGGGATCTGTGTCATTTCTGGATAGGTTGAGAGACTCCTTGGACAAGCAAATACAGAATGGGGCAGCTGAGGAAGCATTGTTACTTCAATTAGCTAAGGACAATGCGAATGAGGATTGTAGAAAGGTGATTGCAGGCATGGTGAATCGTAATCCCACTTTAATAGAATTAATGGATGTATGAGGGAAGGTAGGAACCGCTGCCTTCCAAATGGGGCGTCTGGCAAAGACATTTGCTGATGCAGTCAGGGTCATCTGCTGTTGTTACACAAGTGGGCCAGAAGGTCACCTAAAGAAGGACTGTCCAAAAGAGATCGAGGCTGGGAAGGGCTGGTGGCCCTGGTTTGGTATGCCGTTGATGTAACAAACCAGGGCATTTTGCAAAATACTGTAGATCTAAATTTAACACTCAAGGACAGTTACTTGTAGGTGGCAACAGGAAGCAGGTAAACAGGGGGAGGAACAATGTGATGATACAAATGAATCCTCCACAATTCCAGGCTTATGCAGCCAACTTGCAGCCTGAACTTCAGGGAGCACCGGACTGGATGTTACCACAGCAGCTGCCATCACAATAGAGGATGGTAAAGTACATAAGCTCCCACTGAATGCTGTGGGACCCATCAGCAATAAAATGAGTGCACCGTTGCTTGGATATTCTAGTGTAACATTACAAGGTTGGTTTGTCTTACCAGGAGTCATTGATGCTGATTATATGGGTCAGATTCAAGCAACGGTGTGGACCCCCCACCCCCTTGTGTCAATTCCTGAAGGTAGCTGGATTGCACAATTAATTCCTTTCTGGGCACAAGTTAATTATGCCCATGACAAAGTCCTGGGCAAAGAAGTATTACCAAATACTTCAACAGGAACACCACAGATTTTCTGGACTCGGAGTGTACAAAATGCTTGACCAACTCTAACCTGTAAAATCACCTTTGCCAAAGGGACTCCTTCTGCAATAAGGTGACTGGAATGATTGACAGGGGAGCAGATGTAACTATTATATCTGCGCACATCTGGCCTCACTCTTAGCCTGTCTGTTCAGCAGGTTCCATATTAGCGGGGGTGGGTGGTGTGACACAGTGTCCAAAGTCAGTATGTGGCGCAAGCTCAAAACCATGAGGGCCAGACAGCAACAATCCGTCCTTATGTGCTTGATGTCCCTATGAATTTGTGAGGATGGGACGTTTTGGGACAATGGGGAGTTATTATTGGTACCCAGAAGGATTTTTAATAGGGGCTGCTGTGATGGAGGGTGTACAAAGACCTAGTCTGCCTTTGACTTGGAAGACAGATACCCCTTTTTGGGTGGAACAGCGGCCCTTTCCTGAGGAAAAATGTGTAGCCATCCAACAATTGGTCAAAGAACAATTAGCACAAGGACACCTAGAACCTTCCCATAGCCCTTGGAATACCCCTGTGTTTCTGATAAAAAAGAAATCAGGCAAATGGCATTTGTTACAAGATTTAAGGGAAGTAAATGATGTAATGGAGGGAATGGGAGCCCTGCAATGGGGCGCGCCTTCCCCAGTGACGATGCTGCAAAACTGGGACACTTTGGTAATTGATTTAAAAGATTGGTTTTTTTCAGTATTCCTTTACATGAAGCTGATAAATGTAAATTTGCTTTTTTAATACCTAGCAGAAACAATATGACTCCTTGTAAGCGATACCAATGGATGGTGTTGCCGCAGGGTATGAAAACCAGTCCTACTATATGTCAATGGTATGTAGCAAAGGCATTGTCACCTGTATGGGAACAATTTCAACAAGTATATTGTTATCACTATAGGATGATATTCTTGTATCAGCTGCAAATAAGGCTGAACTTCAGCAAGTGTATCCAGTTTTGCAGCAGTTGTTGGCCACCCTGGGGCTATGTATAGCACCAGAACAGATTCAGCAACAAGCCCCGTGGAAACACTTGGGAGTTAAGGTGCTAGATCAAACACTTGGGCCACAGTCTATCCAGTTCTGAATAAATGTCAAACCCTAAATGATTTGCAAAAATTATTAGGGACTGTAAATTGGGTAAGGCCATACTTGGGCCTTACAACAGAACAATTGAAACCACTCTTTGATCTATTGAATGATGACACTGATTTAACGTCTCCCCTATCACTAAGGAAGCCAGCTTAGCCCTAGAGAGGGTGACCAATGGCCTGCAACAAAAAAGGGTACACCATGTAGACTTAGAAACTCTGTTAAGTTTATATATTGTCATTGCTAACTATCATCCCATGGGATTACTGGGCCAATCGGATGAGTGCTGGCAAGATCTGCTACATGTCTTGAAGTGGTTATTTTTATCTGTACAACCACGGAAGACAGTAAGCACGCAGACTGAACTAGTATCAAAAATCATCACCAAAGGACCTACACGGTGCATTCAGCTCACGGGCCAAGATCCCAATTACTTGATAATTCCCATTGAGTGTGATTATGTAAGCTGGTGTTTGGCAAACGGTTTACTATTTCAGTTGACTCTGGAAGGATTCAAGGGACAAATATCCTACCATCTTCCCAGTCATGAATTATTACAAACTTATTCAGACATACAAATACTTCAAAAGCTGCTGGTAGCAGATAGTCCAGTGCAAGGCCCTGCAGTCTTTACAGATAGTTCTGGGAAATCGGGAAAGGCAGTGGTCACTTGGTATGATGGGAAGCAATGGCAAGAATTGATACACTTGACACAGGGATCACCTCAATTGGTTGAACTTAGTGCTGTCATTGTTGCCTTCAAAACATTTTCTTGATGTGCTCTAAACATTGTTAGACTCTGCTTCTGTTGCGCAACACATTGACCGTGCACTGCTTAAGAAGGTAAATTCAGAACTACTATTTTTTTTATTAGAAACATTATGGGTAATAGTGAGTCAATGTACACATAGATAATACATCTTGCATGTCTGTGGTCACTCTGGATTGCCAGGATTCATCTGTGAAGGAAATGCCCATGCTGATGGTCTTGCAGCTTCTGCTTGGACTTCTCCAGTGCTAGATCTGATATGACAGGCCCTCATGTCTCAATTTTTTCATCAGCAGGCTAGGGCACTGGTCTGTCAATTTAAAATATCTTTTGTGGATGCAAAATCCATCATCACCACTTGTCCAGAGTGTCAGAGATTGAGTCCTGGACTAATGTTTCCACAAGGGGTCAATCCACACGGATATCAGTCCTTGGATCTGTGGCAAACTGATGTCATACATGTGCCTTCTTTCAGTTGTTTACAGTGTGTTCATGTCTCCATTGATACCTTCTCAAAATTTATACGGGCATCGGCCCATACTGGGGAGAAGGCTCTGGATGCCATGTTATATCTTTGACAGGCTTGGGCTGCTCTGGGAGTTCCAAAGCATCTCAAGACAAACAATGGACCAGCATATTCATCCGCACACGTGGCCAAGTTTCTTGCCTCTTGGAGAGTGGAACATATTACTGGTATTCCACGTTCCCCAACTGGCCAAGCCATTGTGGAACATGTTCATCATACTTTAAAGCTACCTACCTCTTGAAAAACAAAAAGGGGGAATGGGTTCTGAGACTCCGCATGCTCGTCTATGGAAAACTGTGTATACATTGAATTATTTGACTGTGCCGGCTGGGAAAGAATGTCCTGTGATTATCTCATGTTTCTTGTCTTTGCAGGGAGGAGATCCTCCTATCTAAGCAAAGGTTTTAATGCGAGATCTACAAATGGGAAAATGGACAGGCCCGTGGGATTTTAATTACTTGGGGATGAGGGTATGCTTGTATCTCCACAGATGCAGGGCTGCGGTGGCTTCCAGCTAGGTGTGTTAAGCCTGTTTTAGATTCTAGAATCAATGAGAGGACATCAGGTATCAGCTGTTCCACAGACCCCTTGAGAGGGGAGTCAAAATATCTGGGTGACCCTGATGCAGAGGCTGAACCAGACGTAGCTTTGTGCTGCCTTAACTCAAACTGAACAGCCTTTCCACATACCCTGCCAAGGGCCCTACAATAGATGATAGACACAGCTTTTTTGGTTAAAAAACAAAAAGAGGGAATTGTAGAGGAATGAAGATAGTGTGTTGATTGGCATTGATAACATGCAGCTGTGGCCTTGCCTCAGCGGCAGTGGGTTGATTGACATGGATGATGTGCAGCTGTAGCTAGCTGTTCCTGCTAAGTGGTTAAATAGCACTGAGGATGGTGGGAGAGGTGGTCAGATGGAGGAGGAGTGTGGTCTGACCTCTGGAGGAAGGAGATACAGCACAGACAGTAGAATCTGACCACCGGTAAAGCCTTGTTGCAGCCTACTAGTTTGTGCTGCAGCAAGCATGACTGAAAAAGTGACAAGGGTAAAGGGACATGTCTTGAAAGGAAACTCTTTTTTTGATGAGTATATCAATAGGTGAGTATTTTACAAAGCCATTCAGTGAGCTGATT
This sequence comes from Falco cherrug, assembly GCF_023634085.1. Lineage (NCBI taxonomy): Eukaryota > Metazoa > Chordata > Aves > Falconiformes > Falconidae > Falco > Falco cherrug. Next base: position 43,121,245 of record NC_073701.1, read on the forward strand.
GAGCTTTCCAACATTGCTGTAGGCTACTGACCACAAAACAAAATGCTTATGCATCTATTTCATTACAGGCCATGAAATAGCATGTTTGTAGAATCTGTTTAATGATGAAGGCCTGGCAGAGGAATTTCACTTCTTCCTGCATAAATTTCCTATTAACACAAATGCTTTTTCTCAAGCAGTACTCTTGGCTAAGACTCGGCAGTGACTGGCCAAGCTCACACAAGTGAGATGACACAACTTCTGGATGGCAAGTGTCAGCAGCACAGGCAGCTATGTGAAGTGTGAGTGACATGGAAGGAGCAGGCTGGCTGCCAAGACCTCTAAGCAGCGATGTGCTTGAGGTATGTGTGAAACAGTGAATTTGGTGCTTCAGTTGCTGGACTGCTCTGACCACATATGGAATGTGCCTGCAAGTACCAGAGATAAAGCTGGAGCAATGTGGGACTGAGACCCACACGTGAATCCATAGCACTGAGCACCCTTAGATAAGTGGAATGCACTCCAAAGTGAGAGGAACTCATGTTGCTGTGATAAAACTGCCAAATGACTAAGGGCTAGGCTGATAACTGGCAGTGCAGAGGTGCAAGGTGGGCTCAGTAGTACTCAGTGGCCACCATAACCTTAATGCTAACCTCTCTTTTCCATACGACTTCCATGAATAAAGATGAACCAGACTCTGTAAATGACAATCCTGCTTGTCTCTTCAGGTTCACAGACACCCAGGCTCAGTGGTCAAGAGTTTTTCAGATGCTAAACGCTAATTTGCAGAGAGATAGGAAACTGCTGTGACTGTCAAATAAGTAGCAATGACACAGATTCTAACACTACCAGGCCTTAGCTCATCTCTGGGACTTGCAAATTACTGACTGGCACACAGAATCCCAGGGTGTATAGGAAAACATATACTGTGTGCTCCCTTAGCTTCTCTCTCTCCTCCACTATCCACTCTCAGGGATCATTGTTCCACCTTCTGACTCCTTGAGTGTTTAAGGCTTTAATCTTTAATGTGTGTACACATTGCTTTTTTGTGCATAGTACCAACAGTAATGGATGAAGTGTCTTTTTTAGTAAGTTAACATTTGTTTATGTAATATATCTGTATGGGACTGCTCTGATTTTTTTTTCTACTGCAGAAGAACAAAGATCATTATTTACTGGCACACGCAGTCTATCAATGTCAGTGCAATCCATAAATTAATAGCCTTATCCCTAAACCCAGAAAGTCTTATTCTTCCTTTGTTTTTATCCTAATGCAGTATTAAGACACCTTCATGCCTGTGTAAAAACAAAGAAGGGAATCTTTGTCTGATAGCGTTCACTTCCTTCCAAAGACATTGCTGCACGGTCCATGTTGGGCAGCTTTTGCAGGTTTGCATGGGCATACTTGTACAGGCTCCACTCATACTGTACCTATAGGTGGCTAGTTGCTCTTGGAGGCTCACCATCCAATGTTTCTGAAAGCATTGCACTTATTCTGGCAACAGTAATGTTGCTGTGCAATTGGCCTGTTATTACACTTCATCTGCTGGAATAAGCATACAGGTGGAGACATGCTGCAGCTCTTCTCTGTGCTAAAAGGAGCATGAAAGGGCAGGTGCAGGGAGAGAAATTGCTATTGTTTTTAGAATGTTTGCAAAAATTGGGAAAAAACAGCCATATGCTCACAAAAAAGTCAAAATCTCATTAAAACAAACGGGCACAACAATGAGGACATTGCAACCCCATCACCTACATCTTTCATATGAAGTGAGCCAATAAAACATCAAGGATAGAAAAAATTATATACATCTATGTGCTTAATCACTCCTTCCTGCAGCTCTGAATGCAACTAGGCCTGTTAACATTCAAAGGAATTATTTTCTGTCAAATGCTGTCCGAAGGAGCTCCTGCAGAGAAGCTTTAATTTTCTATGGAAAAGTTTAGGAGTGTTGCTGGCTACCTGGGTACAAAGCTGAGACTCCTTAGTGACTGTAAATCAGTCCCATCTTGTTAATGTCAGTAAGGCTATGCTAATTTATGCTTGCTAAAGTACTCAAACCTGTCAACAGGCACCTGGTTAAATACGTATGTTTAACCTGCTGGAGTTGCTCAGAAGCAATTAAAGCAGCAACCACTCCATTAGATGTGGAAGGGTTAAGGTGTCACCCAGTTCAAGTCCATCTCTCACTTCAACATCAGGGACATTAGGGTTACAGGGAGTGCCTTCCCAATGTCCCCCTCCCATGAAAGTCTCTGGAAATGCGAAGGCAGAAGACTGTAGATACCAACAACATGCTCTAGGAGCAATGGAAGGAGGAATCTGAAGACTTGCTAAGATCTAGTACTGCTGTGCCCTGTGCTGAAAGATGGTATGATCCAAACTTCCCTTTGCGGTCCTTACCTCACTTTTCTGTTTTTGACCTACCGTATCTCCTTGGTTGCTTTCCTTCAGTTCTTGAACATATTTTCTTTTTTTATCATTACCACAATTAAAAAAAAGAAGGAAAAAACACCTGATGTTTGCTACTGCTGCTATGCCTGCTTACATACTGCACACTTTTCCTCTCCTTTGTACTACTTGGCCTGTAAAATCTGAGCGCTGTTTTTAGTTAAGTGCTATACTTATGGAGACCCAATCTTGGTTTGTCCTCAGGCATTACCATAATAAGAAAGGCATTTCAATTTGGTGAAGTATCATAAAAATGTGCCTGTTCTTAATGAGAGATTGTCTTTCCTAGCTCCTACCAATACAAACAAAGCAAAGACAGACCAGAATACTCATTATGAATAACGTCAGCACAATCCTGCCATTTTATTGCCTTCTGCAGTCTACCAGCCACTTTTTTCCTTACAAAATGTACTTGTTTAACAACAGCTAAAATATTATTATGAAACTGAACAAAAAGAATTATTCTAATGTGGCAAGTTGTGCCCTTGCAGGACTGATGATACAAATTATAATAGAAACATACCAAGCAGTTTGATTAGTGTTTCAAATAACATATCACATTAAGGAATAGTTAAAAAAAACCATAATACTGCAAACTTACAAAATAACTTTCTGGAGACAAGCAGTTCATTTTTCTGTTTTTTGTTTATTTCTTGTTAGCATTCACTTTTCTGTCTTCACATAAGACACTACTTCCATACAGTAATATCAACTTTTATTGGGGTTTTATATGGGTGCTGAGATGTTGGAGAAGATTTTGATTGCTTGGCAGCAGTTTCTTGTTTAGGCCAGCAGTTGCAGTGCAATTCTCCTGACTGCAAATTGTTTGTAGAAATCTTTGGGCGGTATCGTTAAGAAAAAAAACATTTAGAAATGCTCATGTTGTCACACAGAAAGGGAATGTAAGTGTGGATGATTTTCACAACTGAAATAAATGCAACTCTGTTATTTTTTGTTTATTAGGTGGAGATATGAGACATCTCACCCCTAAACATCTACACTGTAGATATCTCCTTTGAGCAAGTCATGCTACTCTCTTTGTAGTCAATGGAAAGAACTGCCCTGTTTTAGCCATTTCCTTTCACATGAGATTCATTACACCCTTTAAGTGCCTGTTTCACCCTTTTGACTCTAAAGGCCACCTAGACTACAAGCTCAGATAGGGATGTTTATGGTATGGATATTCGCATTTGGTCAGCTAAGTCCTTTTCTTGGTGTTGAATCTGTAAGGAGTGAAGAACATGCATCTTCTGAAAGGCTTCGCTCAATGTGCACCCATTGCTCATCCTGTGCATCCCAGGCTTGGACCAGAGCTGGGTCGTGGCTTCTGAGTTTGAGGCAAAATTGAAAATTGTTGTGAATGGGAAGGGTAGTCAGACCAAGGTCTGCAGCACAAAAAGGAGCAAGGCAGGGATGGAAAAATCTAGAAGACTTGGCTTAATGGTCCCACCATCTCACTCCTTTCAGCTATTATTGCCACACCACATGCTCTAACACCTCTTTTTGGCTGCCACAGGCAGCCTGGTCTCCAGCCCCCTGGCACAGGGAAATGATGCTCTGAGCCTGTGGCCTTTTGACACCTCTGCTGGTTGCTTCTGGTGTCTCTGACATGATCTAGCTTTGGCCTGAGAAGAAAAAGAGGTATGCTTCCAGACCAGGTGTTCTCAGGGATAACTTGTCTTTCCTTGTTCATCTGTCCAGCTGCAATTTTTATTTGCCATTTATTTGAAAGACTGTGGTAAGTGATATTTGGTACAAGATAGTGCAGGAAGGCATCTGCCTCCCTTAGTAGCAAAGGGGGTGAAATATTATGAAGGAATTTGCTTCCTTTCAGAAACTTAATTCTATTTACAGGCCTTCCTGTCATTTAAACAACTAATCTCAGGAGGTGGGACATGTCTCGGGGGTTATGGGAACCGTTAATTCCTGACTGCCATTTGCTCTTTGTGAAGACTAAATCCTTCATGGTTCCCTCTCTTCAAGATGTCTGAACTTCATATAATTATGAACATTAAGGATTACATCCTCTTATTTTTGAGGTAGTGGTAGGCCACACAATGCAGGAGAGGAGTTATTACTATTTTGTGTGTCTGTGACACAAAACCACTACAGTAATTTTGGTGGGAATTAAATGCTGGGTCAAGATCACAGAGTAGTCTTAGAGGAGAAAGAAAGGCTCAAAATATTTGTTTCAATATATAAAGAATTATATATACCACTTTTCTAGTCTTAAAAGGTTTTTTGTTTAACAATTAATTTAAAGTTGTTTTTTTAAAGAAAATAGATTTCCCAAACATAAATGAAAACACCATATTTGATTTCTGAACCAGTCTGAACCAATCTTTTCCACCAAACTTAAAAGGCCATTATTCATAAAATTGTACTTGGAAAAACTGGAGACAGATGAGAGAAACACTTTTTCCCCAGGCTCCTTGGAGACTAGTGAAGCTGCTAGTAGCTTGCTTTAATGCAGAGCTGGAAAAGGGCTCTGCCTACCCACACAGTATAGTTGCATTTATCTGAACATATTCCTATTACTTTGTATTGGATACAGTTAATTATTTTATACCTATAGTGTTCTGTGGCATACCATTAGATCACATGAGCCTTGTGTTTGACATCAGACTGATGCCATATGATACATGCAGAGTTTTATTAGAGCTGTTTCAATTAGGCAAGCTATTTTATTCTCCTAGTGAATATTTGCTTTGGGTTGCCTGTAAAAGACCCTAAAGTACAAGCACCTAAATGCTTCCAACTACATGTCAGATGGGGTATCCTACACTCTGCTGATTAATTACATAATGTTTAGATCATTTAGCTAATCTGTTGAATGCATATCACATAGATAATGGAAGATTTCAAAGCTGCAGACAGACTTAAGAAATGAATCATCATGTACAGTACACAGTCCTCATTACTCACTGCAGGAATGCAGCATCCATAGGTGCTAAGTTTGAACTGGGAGAGGTGCAAATGGCAAGGTTACCCTGCCAAACAGCTCACTGTCTGTTTTCTGTCTGCTTGAGGAGTCACACACAGCAAGGCAAATAGATGTTCTGGATTCTTCTCAGTGGGGCAGAGATGGATCCCTGAGGTACTGATCAGGAAGGGGACTCATGAGTATTGTTCTCTTCTCTAGAGTGCTGTAGCCCCTATGAACCAGGCTTTCTCCTTGCGTTGCTGCTCTGGGTAAGATTTTAAAGGGGTAAGGGAATGGTAACGTTTGCCCAAGCAGAAAAAGTTCTGAAAGGTGCTAGAGATTGTGCATACCTGTTCATTTTTTTTCTTCCCACATGCAGTGATGCAATGATTAGCTAACAAAGGTTGAAAAGTCAATGTTATCATCACCACCTATTGTCATGGCTTGGGTAGCTCATTCCATTTTCAGGGTGGTCTTTTTGGGCCTCTTAGCAGCCAATTAAAATTAAAGGTATCAATTGACTTCTAAAATGACCATGAGTTGGTTCTTTTTCCATAAGTCTGAGGGCTGGAGGTTTACTGAGTTTCTCTGGGATAGTGGAGGAGGAAAGGTTGATTGTTTTTTTTAAGGAAAATATCCAGGAACATGAAATGGAAGCTTCACTGAACTCCATTTCATTAGGTTCTGTGATCCAGCTCATTAGGTTTGGGCCAGGAGCCTTAGGCTTGTAGCAGAACACTTTATGAGCGTTTAGTAGATGAAAAGGTGAAAAGCAAATTAGGAATGGTAAGGAAGAAAGGCAGATGGGCTGAGAAGGCAAAAATGAGATTCATTTAGTTATTATGATCTAGCTGATCAGGCAACTCCTCATTCACAGTGTCTGTGGAAAGAAATGACATGCACGGTGTGACATACTATCACAAACAAATAAAAATATGTAGAAACTCTCCTCTGAGATGCAGCCAGGAGAGTCCAGAGCGACATTCCTCTCCACATCTTTCTCACATCATGGTTCTGCACCGTTATCAGTGCTCAGGAGCACTGGGGACTCATCCTGCCCTCAGCTCCCTTGGTGGGAGTAACTGTGAGTGCTCTCCCCATCTGACTCAGCCAAATTCAGCTGGGGTAGCTAATATCTATTTTTTTAAAACTGGTTCTGGATGAAGTAGATTAAGGAGCAATTGTGTTATCCCTCTATCCTCTAACCTTCCAATGAGGGTTGGAACAAACATCTGAGGTGGGAGTGACAGTGTCTTATCTGCCCCAGCCACTGAGTAGGTGTCCATTTGGGATCAGGGGGTATATAGCAAAAAGCATCATACATCTCCTCCCCCTGCTTAAAAAATTGCTGTATGTGGCCAGAACCTGAGTTTTATATCTCATCTGAAAGATAACACCTCCAGGAGAGCATCTTGGGAGAGCAATTTAGTACTGAGTCAGAGGGAAGAGAATGAGTCACTGCAGCTCTTAGATTTTTCTTGGAAGTTTCTCACTAAAGCAGTGACCCAGCCTGACACTGTTTAGTAGATGACATCAGAGAGACTAGAGTTTATGCTAAATTCAGAGTAGATAAGGGCTAGGATCCTAGGAAACTGCTTTGAAAAGAGTGGTTATCTTTTTGTGGGGCAGTTAAAAAGTACATAATTAGGGTATGTTCATCATGCACTTACTGTAAACCCAAAGTAAACAACCAAAAAAAAAAAAAGAAAATCAGAAGGGAAGACTGTCTAACCAGAAATCTTGAGCTGTTAAGTAGGATACAGCATGTGTCACATTACAGACTGTTCCTTCCTTTAGGAATGAGATGGCACACAAAGTGAACTCATTATAATTTAATTGTATTTGGCTAGGAAAAGTGTCGGTCTTTTATTTATATTTTTTTTAAAATCTTACTAGCAACTACCTGTTTTCTGCAGTAAAGCTGCCTGCGGTCCTGTGAAGGATCCCCTCATCAACAGCAAGACATCAATGGCTGTGCCAGGTTGTCATTGTGGAGTGGTGCTCTGGTGATTATCAGTGAATTGACAATGATTAGTGACTCACTGTTGCTCATTCTTAATCCAGCCCACTCCACCACTGCTTGTACTGCCTTGTGGGAAGCAAATCTAAGCACATGCACAGGAAGAAGCCTCAGTGTTATTTTGCTGGCAGCCTTCCAGAAACCTCCTTTGCACTGTAGCTGCTTGTCTGCTACCCATGGAGTTTGCCATCTGGCTAAAATTTTCTTCCAGCCTTATGGGGACTTCAGAGGGTATACACTCTGTACTAATGCGGAATGGTCAAAAAGATAAAAATTATTTAAGCCAGTGATGTATGAGATCTGCATGTTATGTGATACAATGCTAGTGCATATGTGAATGAAAAATGGACCTGCCGGCAAGAACCACTGCAGTCAGTCTCCTGAGGAATCTCCCAGTGCTGAAAAGGTCACCTCCCATGCAGTGGTACTTACATCAGCATCCTTAAGAAGGGACCTAAAACTAGAAAGGTTTATTTAAGTGCCTTTGCTGCTGCTGCAGGCTTGAAGCCACACAACATGCAGACAACTGTAGATGTGCACAAGCTGTTTTCTTTGCCTTGACCTCTGTACACTATTCCAAGATTGTTCAAAATGTAGACCAGGTAGAAGAGTGGTGTGATTCCTGCCTGGCCCATGTACCTTAGCTCACCCCAGCAGATACAGCAGAATTTAAACAGCCTGTAGGCCAGAAGTGCCCTCACCAGGTATCACTATCGCATGAAATCAAGAGAGGAGGAGAGTAAAAGTGCAGGTTAGAAACGAAGGGGAGTTCAGCTGCAGAAGTTAGAAGGACTTCTAACAACCTGAGCTGGTCAAGCTGGAAAAGAATCTGCCAGTGGAAGTATCTGAGGCTCACTGTGGCTGTCTCTCTCATGCTATAAAATCTGCCTCTTTCCTACTATCCCCGTCTGCCTCTTGTCATACCAATATATATCCTTCATGAAGCTGGCCAATAAAACCTGAGCTTCCTCTATGATTAAGCACTCAAGGTGCAAGTAAAAGGACAGCTAATATATTTTCAACAGACTATTTTTTAGAAGCTGCCTATACAAATGGCAGTCTTTCTAGTCTAGCCCTCATATCTGAATCAATAATTCTCAGAAACCAAAAGAAAGGCAAAAACATACTCAACAGCATTATTCCTGGAAAGGAAGAACATTTCTGATACTTGAATGAATTTATAAGACAAGGCAAAGTGTTCTACAATCACTTTGAGAAAAAGGGGTAGGTCTGCTAGGGTCTCTAGTCTTTGACTTTGCTCTTCATGCCAAACATATTTTGTCACATTTGCTCTCATTTCTTTGAGCTGTTTCTGGCAAACTGAGCAAGTTCTGCTTACTGCAGCTATACATCTTGAACAAACATGAAGCTGTTTATACGTAATGTTTTGACGGATGAAATGAAAGCTGGCATTTCAAGGCACATTTCAAGTGTTTGCATCCAGGGTTCTTGGCACACTGGTGCATCCTGCAAAGAAAATATGGTTCTGCCTCGATACCATGGAAAACCTCAGCTATATTTAATGAGTGGCCACAGGTAAAGTGGCATCCACACAGCTTAACACTCTGTCCAGGTGCCCAGGCATGTACTAAACTGGGCAGCATGTCCACTTTACAGTGCAAGGCAGCTGTCTATGCCTGAAGGAGACCACACCTGCTAGGCTGAGAAGAAAATCTGTTATAAAGGTGAAAGGGTACCTCCCAAAAGACTTTTGGACATCTCTCTGGTGTCTTTATTTAGGTTTTTACTTTCTGTGGTGACTATTAGAGTTAAAAGGAATCCCCTCTCCTTCTGTCCTTTCTCTCACTAAAGTCCTTGTCCACATGTCTTGTAGGCAAAAAGACAACTGGGATCTACTCTTTTTTATGCATGCTAATTTCTTGAGCTTTCATACTTCTGTTTCAGGAGAGAACTGGACTGTTGACATTTCTTGTCAACTGAGGCATGAGATAACATGGGACTGGGTTGTGTGACTTGTGGTGTACCTGGCATCTTTGGGCTGCATGACTTTGGATGTGACTCCAGGGACTATCCCTTGTGTATAGGTGCCTTTCTGGTTAACACATCCCTGGGCTATTGCATAGTACTGTGGTCTTCTGCTCAGTGACATCAGCAGCTAGTCAGCAAGCCACAGACTAGGCTGATCAGCAACGGCACAGAGTGTTGAAGTGCAATGGACACCTTGGCTTTGTGCTGCATAAAGGGGCAGAGCAGATCACGTGGTGAGGCAGGAGTCAGTTACAAAACTTGTACAGTGTGTGAGGTGTGATGGGTCTGCTGAAGGCTGTCACTGCTTACTGTCAGTATCTGCTCCATGGTCCTTCATGAGCAGCTGCAGCAACTGAGAAACCTCACGCTTCTGCTTCTGACATCACTTTGAGGTCACTATATCCTAGCACCAGGCTGCACCAACAAGCGTCCCAAGGACGTGTGCTGTGTCTGTGCTCCTCAAACTTGCTAGGGCAGGCTCTCCTTGTGCTGCAGTTGAACCAAGGGACAAAACACCCATTGAAGATAATGAGGACATGGGTGAGCCCACTTCCCATATGGTGCCTGTCAACCACGTGCTTAAGAAACATCTGATATATTTTTATTTTGATTGTGTGCTCAGTGTAAAGATTGAGACTGGTAAGTCCTGAATGTAGACCTTAAGAAATTCCCAAGTTTTGTATAAATATCCAGCTTCGTTCTTTTGTGAGAGAGCCACATGCCACCATGAGAACTCCTATGGTTTTGGGTGCAACTTAGAGAAGCCATCTGCTTTAATGCATGCTTATAGCACTCCGTGGCAAACCCTGTGACTCCTGTCAGTGCAGTATTTGTTTACAAAAACCCAAATTTAGTGGCAGGTCACTTTGAATTTCTGATGAATAATTGAGAAATATTAAGGTTGAGCCTTACATTTTTTGCATTTCTGTGGGTTTTGTATGGCTTTAGAATATCTGCCACCACGGCAGCTTAGTCATTGTGAAGCTGTAATGCTATTACCATTATTGTAAATTAAATTTACACTTCTTGTTTGAAACATAAACAGAAAATCTTTTACACAAGACTTTAGCCAAGAGTGCCACCTTTACAGTTAAAATACTTCCTGTAATAAAGTTGCTACAATATAAAATCACTGGAATTATAAGAGATCCTGATATGTATTCTCTATTGATTAATATCTTGTTACATGGTTCATTTCAGTTTAAATAGGTCCCTGAACTTCAGGTTGATGACCAAAATTTTAAAATGACATTATAGTGGACAGGATTTATCTGTTATGAAAAAAGCTTACCATTTTATGTCACCTTGACTTTGAGCAAATGTATCATATTATAACTCAAATTGTTCAAAGTACAATGGAGCATAAAAGAAAAATGATTCTGAAGAAGGCACAAGCACAAATTGACTTTCATGCTTCCTAAGGACAGAGGCTCAAGGAAAATGTGGAACATCATCTTTGTTGGTTTGCTTTTAGTTTCTGGAGTTGTTTGGGGAGTCCTCTAACACTCATGGATTGCACTTGGGTGGACTGGATGTAAATAACTTATGGCTTAGGAAAGGTGCAAAAAACAAAGAGACTTTCCCAAAACTTATTTCTGTTGTAGTAAATTGCTGACAGTGTCACCACAGCAGAGACCATCTTGTGTTTTCTTATGCTAACAGTAACAGTCAGGAAATTTTTTCTTGGTTTACTGTTTCATAATTACTATATTTCTTGTATTAATCCTAATTTGCATATTAGTTTGTGAGCAATAAAGGTCTGATAGAGGACAGGAATATGCAGCTATGTTATATATAGGAAACAAGAGTGAATTTAATATAATTTATTCTATTCAGAATGAAAATAAATATCTCAAATGGGTAAGTATCTTGAGTGGACAAAAGTCTTCATTTACTTCCACGGCACCCATAGTGGTTTCCCACTCTGCTGCCTAAAGCTCAAACTTCACAGTTAATAATAAACATCATTGACTAAATGATGACTGCAGTTCCTCTGCTAGAATCACAAGCAATCGCTTATGTTCCAGCCAGTGCTATTCTTCCTTCAGTGCATTCATTCACAGAGCACTCTATATTACCAAACCCTCTGCTTGATCACCAGCTTCAACCACTAACTCACTTAAAGCTGTAAACATTTTCCAAATAGTTGTGAAACACCTAATAAACCTGTGCGCTCTTCTTGTGCTTCAGTTAGTCATTGCCTATTACCATAAGAAAAAAAAAAGAAGGACTTTGACCTCTAGAATAGAATTTCAGGGGCGATCTCATCCAGAACGTCTGAAAAATGTGTCACCTCAAGCCACTAACCAATTTAACCTTTACTGTGTTTCATACTTAGCAGGGAAAACAATTCCCTCTAACTGTATCCTAAGGGTACAGGAGATACTGATATCACTTACAGTGTATTCTGGCAGATAAGGTTTCATTTTCATCTTTGGCATTTGAAGATCTTAGTCTAATGACACTGTATAAAAATGGTGATCTCTTCTGCAGTAATTTCCAAAATGCTAATTCAGTAATGCAAAAAGTGACTGGTGGTGAGCTTCTGAATGCGGTTCATTTGTCTACTGTTTAGAAAATGTTTTCTTGATTTCTTAATAAATAGGTGTCTGAGTTAAGTCCTGGAGTGTTAACCAAAATAGTTGTTAGTAATCTGAGAAAGCCTAAAGGTTGTTTGAAAGACTTGCGCATTATTTTTTCAAAATGGATTGGAACAAACTCTTCTCATGCTGTGTGTCAGTCCTCCAAATAGTATAAAATGTCTGTAAGTCCTGAAATGCTGTTTGAATCATTTCTCAGGGCTATGCTTACAAAGCATCTGTTTTAAAAGTTAATGTTAATCAAGGCTTAGTTATAAGTGAGAGAAAAACACAGCTGAATAACTACTCAGAATATCTTGTTAATCTAGATAGCTTGTGGCTTATGTCATGCTTCTGTTCCAATGAAATTATATCTCCTCCTGGATTATTTTCTACTTTCTTGTAGTCTAAGAAAGTTTACCATAGAGGCAATAAACTTTTAATGATAAATGCAATAGGAAATTGTTTTCATTCCAAATTTATTTATCTTCCTGGCAGTGCCAGGCACACACCAGCCACATAACATAATTTAACGGCAAGCTGCGCAACAGAATGGGAGTCACTGGAGGAAGCCATGCACTGGTTGCGCAGTGCCTTAAGCAAAGTCTTGTGAGGGCATGCCTACCTGTTTGTTTTGCGTCTGCCCATCCAAAATACTGTATGTTACATTTCCATCTCGACTAACTGATTAATGAAGGCTGAAATAATTGATGATGAATGTAACAGAAACCTGGTGCAAGTATGGAGGTTAACAAGTTTATCTTATTTCTCACCATCCATTATCTGTGCATCTCTGATATTAATTAAGTAAACTGCCAAATCAAGAATTGAGTAAGTATAACCTAAAACCTATGAATGTTGCAATATTCCAATTATATTTTTCACAATGTGAAAGATTTTGGTAAGTCATTGGTCTGATTACGGAAGTGCGAGTGTTGCAGGTCCGTTCCCTGGGAATAATTGTATCTTTATGACTCCCTATTATTAAGCAGTGATACTGTTTAAAGGCCAGCAAAATAATTATGTTGTTTTAGTTCAGCCTGGGTGCTGATGTCATTCTTGTCAAAGTGAATGTGAAAAAATCAAACTGGGAGACAGGCTTCAGCATGACTCCAGTTCCTGTTCAAGTGACAGTTGAAGGTGCTTAGGATACCTCAGGAAATACTTAGCAACCTGGTGAACCATGTTCAGAACCTGGAGAAAAGAGAATCATTCTCATCTCCAGTTCTAAAGAAATTGAAGAAAAACAAATCTCTCTTGTTATTAAAAACAAATTTCCCAAGAGCATCTGGACTTTCCAAATGTTTAGCATGTGAATGACTCACCAGCTTTATGCTAAGATACCATGCTGTTATTTCAAAACCAAAATATCAGCTTTGACATTTTTATATGTTGCACAGAGATCCATAGTCTTTCTCATTATTATATATCATTTCAGCTCTTAAAAATCTAAAAGGAAGCTTGGACTAAGCATGATGCTGATTTTGAATCTAGAAAGGTCTGTTACAAAAAGATTTTTCTCTGACAAACCATTTGGCAGAGGAATGATATTTTAAAAAGTTTTTATCTTTCTTGTTTGGCCAGACTCTCATATTAGCTGAATTGTACTTGTTGCAGAATTTGAAATAGGAAGAAAAAAAGTTATCCTTTTATTCTAGCTAGCTCAGGACTTAGCATGGACCAAAGGCTGCCCTAAGCTGGGCTAATTAAGATAGTGTGCTCACTGGGTCTTGCTAGAAAACAATTCAAAACGATTCCAACACTTCTTGTCAGGAGGCCTTAACTGCATCGAAACATCATTTTTAAAGGGGGTGAGAGGGAAGGAAATATTTAAAGTATTTTATGTATATACAGATTCCCTTGTTTTGAGAATTTTTACCACTATGAGTGGTTTAAAGGAGAGAGAGGGCTTTGCTTTTGGTGCTTGCATAAAAAACAAAGTAAAATGCCAATTTTCATGCATAAGGAATTATATGTGCATGAGGAATATATACTTAAACTCTCAGTGCGGTCATGCAACTCTTACTTGGAATAAACTAAATGATGAGTCTTCTTGAATGGCCAGTACTAGACAGGAGAAAGTAATCTAAGCCACAGAAGGAAAAGTACATTCCTTAGACTCATCTATTACTTGTGATAAATAAAGAATGAACTTGTTATTTTTGTTACAGTGAAGCATGAATTTTCAGATAAAGAAAAATTTAGTCCCCAGAAATTTCCAGGTCTTCAACACAGGGTGATATTTTGGTTGGCGTAATAGAATGAGCAGGGCTGAAGTACCTTCTGTAACAACATCTGGGGATCTTTTGGTTAACTCACCTTAGACTGACATCTAAATGATCTAAGGATCAAGAAGAAAATGGGAATATAAGGCTTCCTTATCTTCACAATTTAGTGCTAAAGTTGTGTTATAAAATATGGCCATATACACCAAGTCCAGAGAGAATGATTTTCAACGTATGGAGACCTACATCACAAATACAGGCATTCTCTGTGTATGTGCTATGTGAAATAAGAAGCTCTGGACTTGTTATGCACCATTTTTCATGATAAACTGGAATTTTTCTTGAGCCACATGGGCTCGTTGATTTTACATTTCCCTGGGTTTTCTCCAAATAGAACGAAGGCTACATTTTACTGTATCTGTATTTGTAACTAGCACAGATATCAAATGATTTCTATTTGTTTCATTAAGAGCTGTGACTATAGTGGCATGACCCAAGAATGCAAAGTCTGTCAAGCAGCCACTAAATTACATTTCTTGTCCTATTCCCAAAAGGCCTTGCCTCACACACCTGAACACGTGTCTACAGGCTGGAATAAAACAGGTGTAGGTAGGAGAAAAGACCAACCTTCTCTCAAAAAGCTATACCATTTACTGGCAGCGTCCTATCAAAGTAGGCTAGAACTTTTTAGCTACACTTTAATATGATGGGTGGACTGGTTATAGAGATATAATCACTGTAACTTCATGATCCCCCTGTATATGGTCATTGCTACTTTTCTAAATAAATAATTGAATAAGAGAGGGACTGCAGCCCCTCTCCTGGGGAACCAACTGCATTTCTTAAGCCCTGAAAATCCCTTTGCCTTCCCTGCTCCTATGCCTGCTATCCATTGCAGGCCATTAGGTATACAGTTCCCTCTCAGTAGCTAATGAGACTTAAATAAACATACTGAGAGACGAACACGGCCTCTACAGTTTAATAAATGATGCTGATTCTGGTCTCAATTACGCTGGTGTAAATCTGGAACACCACCACTGTTTACAGTTGAGTTACTCTAGATTTATATCCGTGCTGAGTTTAGCCCATAGATTTCATTTTTTTAACCTTCTGGAATTTTATCCCTGTGGTTTAAGCCATTTTTAAAACCCAAATATGGAGATAGTTTAGCAGATCCTGTTGCGTACCTAATTTTTTCCATATCTCTTTGCATACTGCAGCTCCAGCTTTATTTTTATCTGTTTTTAAACCTTACTCTTCCAATAGTCAAGGAACCGATAACATTGTACTGATAACTGATAAGATAACATTACATATTATAATTAGAAGATCAATGCTGCTTTTCTTAGAAAAAGTCCTTTAACTCTGCCCTTGTACTTTTGGCTGCAAGTAATGTGCAGCCCAAGTTTTTGGGAGTAGTTTTATATCTGGTTCATGATTAAAATGATTTGATGGATGGAAGAAACACAATGAATCTTAAACTAGCCAGAGGAACAAAGTACTGTTTTGTTCTATAAAACAAGTAGTTCCAGACATACTATGATCACATCACCAGTGTTATAATGAACAGGTTGTTCAGCATCTGCCAAAAACCAAAGGTGAGTCAATGGAAAAAAGACGTTAACAGGGGAGATGTAGCCAGTCAGCTCACAGGCAACATAAATCTTTGAGTTAAGTAGCTTTCTACCAGGATTCCTTTTAGGCTGAAATACTAATAAATGACAACACTTTCTACAGAAACTGAGTAGCCTTCCTTTAGGTTGTTCTTAGCTCAGAGTATGAGTACCAATAACTATATGCAGTACAAAGAAGGAAATTTCTATGCATTTTAATTCTAAGATGCATTAAATGTTATGATTTTAACCTTGTTTGAAGCTGATTCATCTCAGTAATGCTTCTTGAAAGTATTAGAATTTGGTGAAAAAAGGCAATATGAATTGGTGTAGTAAATGTATGAGGAAACAGGAATCTTGGATTGCATGAGTCTTGAGAACGTAAAATATGAAGGTGTTCTGAGCTGACTTTGGGTTAAATGCAATTGCCAATCTCGATGAAGCAATGATCTTTAGTAGTACTGAGGACAGGAATCCATATATCTTGTAATCGTTACCCGTATCTTCTTGATATAATAAGAAGAAAATGTGTGTGGGAAGGGGGAGGGGGAAGAAGATATAAAAACCTGTGCAACAGAAGCCATTTAAAAGACAAGATTTGCCAACTATCGTTACCATAGTTACCTTGCATTATAATTATAGGAGAAAGATCTGTGGTGGTCTTATTTAACCATGTGTGGGACGTATCAGTGATTTGATGATGACCCCTGTTCTATGAAGTTGAGACGAGGCATACCTTCTCTCAGCACATCAGACTCAGGGAAATGAATTAACAAACATTAAAAAGTCAACCTGTCAGCATAATAATGATAAATTATGTTTATTTCAAGACATCTGATCACATTTCCTGGAGATGCAAGACTGAAAATTTCTTAAGAACAGTAAAGAAAGTTAGCTGAGTGCTGTAGTGTTAATTTTCAAGCCCACTAAGTCAGGTTGTGTGTTCCAAGAGAACTGATGCACACTCCTACAGAACTAAAGTACTCTGACAAGTCTAGATTAACTTTGAGGATTGAATAGGAGTCTGTTAAAGTTATATGTGTAAGCCTCCATGGTTCTTTGTTCTTTGTATTCGTAAACTAGTAATTCCTGAGACATGCATGCTGTCTTCCTACAGCTCATCTCTTTGGAGATATTTTTGATGTGTTTATCTTGTGAAGAAAAGAACTGAGGATTTTCAGAATAAACTTGACAGCATAGGAGAGCACGTGTTCTCCAGCTCTTCTTCCTTTCCATTCGTACTGGCCCAGCACTGGTGTGGGGCTTGGAAGATGTGGAAGTTCTGGCAGTGCCATACCCTTTTACATCCAAATTCTCCTTTGTATGTGCCTGGTACAACCCATGGACTGGTTGTAGATAATTTGTCTTGCCGTTGCTCTACCATTATCCTGGAGACACTGAAATATAGGACTGCAGAAAGCAAAGATACATGCTAACTCATGTGCCTAGTAACTGTTACTCATACAAACCCAAAGATGTAAACCTCTTGAACTTCGCCTTGTACGGCCTGGGAAGAACTCTTTAATCCTTCCTGACTGGTCAGTGCCCCAAGTTGATCCTTTTGGAAGCTGCCTCTTACATACAATTATGAAAAACACACAGCTGGGTAAAATGTAAAACTGTACTTACATGAGAGAGGAACTGTTTTGTAGCCTGTGGCTTCTGAGTCACAGCTGCATTGGACTTTTTAGATGCTGTAGATATATTTACATTGTGCTCAAATAACTGACCTTGGTAGAAGCTGGCTAATTTGGGACCTGCTGACATCACCATCCTGGCAGCTCAAGCTAGCTACCCTTGCATTTATCTGCTTCTGGGGCAGATTTTGCAGCCTCCTTTGGGCTTGCAGCTGCTTCTTCTACCACTGACATCAGGACCTGAAATAAAGTTTGCAATTACACTAGGTGTGTCTTCAGGGGTTGGAATGCATCCCTTCCTTTAACTATAAACATAAAACACTCTGTGCCATGTTGTGACTCACGATGAACTTTCTGTCAGTTTGGCATTTTCTGTGGAAACACCATTACTTTTTTGTTAGATCTCTTTGTTTCCCACAACTTCTTCCTGAGAAAAGTGAACCTGACTGTATTTCTGTTTTTCTACCCAGAACACTCACTTCTAACACCCAAATCATGGCATACCTGTGAAGCAAGGAAACACAACAGTTCTGTTTATTATAAAGAGAAGAGCTCCTTGGTTTACATAAGGTTTTATAGGGCAATCTAGGGCATTGAACACGAGCCACCTCCCGCTTGATTGGCTTTTAGGCTCTCATCATGGCTGCAGAGGAGGAGTTATCACAACGAGTTCTGCCGCTTCCCTGTTCTGAGCTGGTTTGTTGTAATTCTAGCCTGATTTCCAATTTTCATTTAGGTCTACATTAAAGTTACCCTGAAATATATCTACCCCCCTCCTCCCCAAACATTTTGACATGTTAGAAAAAGTCCAAAAATCATTTTGCATGTTATTTATTTTCTGCTCTGCCACAGACCCAGAGATATCAATTGTTGAGATAGTCCTACTTGTGGGATGGATTTTTTAGTTAAACTGAAGTAATTCTTGATTCTGATGGGCTATGCCAGCCTACATATACTGATAATCTGACCTGTAATTTGTTTGTTCTCTATATACTGAACATTCACTCACCCTACACCTAGAAGGAAGGGCAGAAGTGGGAAGGAAATAAAGACAGTCTGACATTTTTTATCTTTTTTTACTCTGCAAAACAATTCTTAGTCTACTCACATACTGATACACCAAAGAAACCAGTAAATCTTCAGTATGTTTCAGGTAGCATTTTAAACTTTTTCCTTTGTGTTGAAGGGATTAATCACAAAAGTGCAATACTTTATGGCAGTGAAAAAAATATATTGATGGAAATTATTTTCATTGGCTCGTGTTGTCTTTTTAGTCTCTGTAACATGATTAAAACAACTCAGAGAAGCAAACCATGCAACCTCACTATGCTTCCTGAAGCCTATCCTTTCTTTACAGAGCAGCATTTATTGCCTGGAGAGGAGATTAACTAAGGACTGGAAACACCCAAATATTTCATACTTGCTGCATGACCATGGAGGCTGCAGAATCTCTAAAGTCTTGATACTATTTCTGTAATCTTCTGTGAAGCCTAAAAGCCTGAATATGTGAAAAAGACCTTTTAGTTAATTTTCAGTGGGGGAGGCTGTAGCTTTTGACTGATGTCCCACATGCATGAACTACAAAATTTAAGCCAATTAAGCCTATTCTCCAGGTATCAGCCTTGATGGAATATAGAGAGCGGGGGAACATCTCTCGTTTTGAATAGCCTCCATTTTACACGACATAAGTGGTAAGTATCACAGATTCTTCTGTGCTAAGAAAACAGTGTAAGAATAAGATGTAACTTCATTTTGTCTCCATGTTGAAGTGCCTTTTCCTTTTTTATCCATAGCAGTAATGTAGTAATGAACATGAATAATTAATTATCACTGTAAAGCCAGACGCTAAATTGTTTCACAAGCAAACTGTTTATGCAAGTGAAATAACAGGCACTTAAACTCATTTTGCATATATATACAGTGCCTAATATTAACATATTAACATGGATTAAATGTTGTGGTTTCAGCCGTTTGGACATGAGGAGGCATATGCACAAAGTAGCTTGCTGGTACAGCTCCAGCCCAAAAGCTCACACTGGAAGAAACCAGCCTCACTGAGCTGTCTGATTTTGAGAATTGGAACTTTTATTTTTATGGGAATCTTTTTGAAATGCATGTTCAGGATTTAATCCAGTAATGCTGAAATGGGTAAAAAAGCTTAGTGATTCATTGGTCCACTCTATGAGAATTATTGTTACACAAGAATTCACAAGACTAGAATCTTAAGTTTGAAACTTTTCTGTGGGGTTGATAGCAGTGTCCAATTACCTAAGGCAAGAATGTTTATTGAGGTGAGACAATGTCAAACATCCAGCACCTGGAATCTCAGTAAGATTTAATTATTTTTTTTTCCACTTCACTGTCTTCTATTTTACTCCTACATCTGCAGATTTGAATATTCAAGCACAAGCTGAGAGTGGGAGTACATTATTTTGGGCTACTGGTATTTGGTTTGAAATTGTCAATCAGCCTACAGTCAGTATACAGTCAAGAACAAATACTGCCACAATCTGAAAAAAAGCACTCATTACTGTTGATATGAAATGAATTTATACTGAATACTCCTGAATTAAATGTTAATAGTTCACAGAATGTGTATTAAATGTTGGTGCATATGACTACCTCACAGGGTTCTGCAGTACCTTAAACAGAATTTCATATGGTACATCAGTAAAAATTACTTCATACAAACTCATTTTTCTTAGGGTTTTCTCAAGGTCAGTAGCAATTTTCCTGCAGTGAATGAAAATGCAATTTTCTTTTGTCTTTTCTGTATCCTTCCCACAACTGGATTTAGATTTAACACTCCAAAGCTTCTACTCATATAAGACAGGAACATCTGCACATGCTCCGTCTGCTATCAACCAAATAAACTCAGCCTTCAGAAACTGCTCAAAGGAAACAGGATGAATTCACACACATCCAGTAGCTCTATGTGACATCACCTCTGGAAGAAATACACAATATAAGAAAATGTATGGGATACCTGTAAATAAATTAAAATTTCCTAAAGCATTAGAGATATGGAGAGCAATGTCATTGTAAAGTTATTGAGAACTGGGTAGTATATTACCTTCTCTATTTTCCCAAGTGAAGGTGATTTTTCACATCACAGCGATTTCAGCTAAGCTGCTGGCTGAAGTTTGGCCTGAGGAATGCCGGTCTGCTACCATGTCGATGTGGTGGCTACCTGTCATAGATGCCACTGTCGTAGAATGACTTGTAAGAAACCTTGCTGAACTGCTGAGAAGTAAGTGGAATGTTTTTATATTGGAAAAATCCTAATTTATCATTAAAGAAAAATTTCCATGAAATGCATTTACTTTGAGAAAAAGGTTTGTTAAGAGGACAGCTCTTACCCAGTGTGAAATTTCTATTCAGAAAGAAAGGGTCAATACAGACCATCTCGGCATCTCAGGGTGCTGTAACACCTGGTTTGGCAGGCTGCTGCTCTCAGAAACCCCGCATCTCTAAAAACACAGGACACTGCATTTTTCCTGGCCTATTTCTTAAAACTAGGTTCTATTTTTTTCTTGTTAACTTAGGAGAAAACAATCCTGAAAATCTCTTTTTTTTGCAGTTCTTGTTGGATTGTTGGTGTTGCTGTTCAGTAATTTTTTGGTATGTATTTGCTTAAGATTATGACTTGGTCATCTTAAAAAATTAATTAACATATATTCCTTTGGTACATTTGTTAGTGATATGTGAAATAGAACATTCTCATGCATGTGTCTGAATATGCAATATTTCTCCCTTCAAAAATAAGCTTAATTTTGACTTCTATTCAGGATGGTAGCCTTAACCTCTTTTATTTACATATTAAGAATGATAAAATATATTAAGACAATGACCCCCAAAGTATTTTGATCAGAAAATACAGTTTGCTAGAATTTACTGAATTACTTATTACAGTATTTGTAAAGCAAATTATTCTATTGTAATTAATAACATCAATCTGTAAAGATCTAACAGATCATCTGAGGGCAATGACTAGTTAATAATGCACAGTCTGATATGTACCATCCCTCTTATGGAAGATAATACTGCTAATTACGCAGTAAACTCTGCCAGAAGCAACCACTCAGAAAACCTAACAGAAGCCCTTTGCAGAAGAGAAGTCATTGCTAATGACAAAGGTAGAGCAGAACCGTCAATACAGGTATAACTGAGGGATGGTCTCTGGATTTATGTGCCACAATGTGAAGCTGTGGAAGTTCTGCTTTGAAAAGTTGTTTCACGAAGGTTAATTTCTTGTGCAGACCCTTTTCCTGTTCGACTATTATTGGACATGTGCCCAAGTCAAGATTGTATCCAGGTAGGTTGAGCTCTTGCAGAACTATACCTGTGAATAGATTTTAATAAGAAGAAATCTACTTATTTTTCAATACGCAGATTCATGTTCTTGTCCTAGCATCCATAACAAACCAGCTGAATAGTGTAATAGCTATATCCTTATGTCAGGGTTTTATTTTGACTTGTTTGTAGAATTTTAATTTTTAAGCTTTTCAGTACAATTTTAAGTGGTGACAGAGAACCTTTGCATGGGCATGATATTGAGGTAGATACGTGCTGTTGCTGGTCATGTAAGGTCAGCTTTGGAAAGCAGTCATTGTCTTTTCACCTAATGACTATCTGGGCATCCAAAATGAAGAAATACAACTTGATCTTTCAGAACTGCTTCGTATCTGAATCTTCTGTTGGCCTTACCTCAATACTCTGATGTGCATTGAAATCACAAGGCACTTTTGGCTCCAAGCTACCATCAACTAAATTGTGCATCAGCATAATCATGCTAAATCAACAGTACTTTGTTGATACAAATACTGGATCGCCTTAAGTACTGAACAGAAGCACATTATTTTCATTTACAGTTCAATTTGAGAAATTTTTTACTTTTGTCTTCTGCCTGGGGACTCTAAGCTGCTCTGTTGGTTGTGAAACCATTTTGAGCATTGCTCTGCTTCCCAGTGCTGAGTCATGTGAAAGAAATAAATGGATACAATCTTTTTCAGACTTGCCTCTTGACAGTCATATACTTCAGGGGAAGATGCAGGTTGTCCACATTTTCTGAAGTCAATCGTTTTTATGTAGCTTTCTGTACTTTGAAGGAAAGGGTCATTCCCATTTCCACTTGCATTTGAACATGATCTTCTCACTAAGATTACAATATTTTACTGTTAGGCTTTGACCTGGAACTGTGCTAAACAGCCATAAGCTTTGATGCTGTATCTGGGAAATACATGGAATATTGTTCCATTGCAAACAAACCCCAACAGTGAGGCTTCCAACATCGCTCATACTGAAAAGATGGATATTACTGCCCTCCCACACCTGCAAGTATAATCTTTTATAAAGCAATGGGAACTGCCTGTACATATGGGAAGCAGAAATTTGCCCTGGATTAAAATGAATGTACAAAAAAAATTTGAGAACAGAGGACTTACAGAAAATGTTTCTTTGCCTGCTGGCTCCAACACACTAGTTCAGATAGAGGCCAGGAAAGCAGTGACTATTTGTTGTCACCATTTGGTAGTCTGTGTGAAATGAGATAGTAAATGCTGCCAGTTCCATTTTCTGACTAATCCAATGCCTGTTCAGTTACAGGAGTTGAGAATGTGCCTGAATAATGAAATATTTCCCATGCTCAAAATCAAGCAGGTGGTTTAGTACCTTGATGAGTCAGGTGTCATAGCAGAAAGCATTATAACTCTTAATGCTTGTTGGCATGCCTGTAGGTAGGCTCAGCCAAGAGGACAAGAAAGGAAGAAACTTCTCAGCCCAGGAAGCTTGCTGGCAACATAATGAGGGATATTACCCTGTCACTGCCTAGGCTGTGCTGGAAGATTAATGCTTATTTTTTTCTAATTGCCTTCAAGTAGGAAACTGTGCTACAGCCTCCTTAAGAATAGCCAAAAATTTGTGTGTGCATCTGTGTATAAGTGCACAATTATATATAACATGCATACACACGTGTGCAACACATAACATACAGACTTGCATAACGTAAATGGCTCTGCTGCTACAGGGAGTCACATAAAAACCCCAGCTTCACTAGCCTTTCTCTGCACCTCACAGTTATCACCCCTCATTCAACTTTTTCACTTTTTTGGGTGACATTTTTTCATTGCAAAGTGAATTAAAAAAAGAATGACTAGCAACATAGTAGAAGCACTAAGGATTATAAACCTTTTGTCTAATCAGAGGTTTTTATAGAGTTTTATCATGAATTTTCTTCATGAGAGGGTGGAACATCTGAGGAATTACTGCACTTAAAAGGAAGTGGAAAATATTTATTTTATGATTTCCAAGGACTGGCTTTTCAAAGGCTGTTTTGTTTATATGTCTCAAAGTATGTGCATAGACAGACAAGAGTTTAAAGTTCTTTCCCAAGGTCTTCAAACCAAGCAGTTTATTCCTCCTTTTGCAAGCAGAGGCTTAACACACAGATCAGAGAAAGGGTATAAACCTTAGTACTCTCTAGCAGAAACCAGTTATCATGATTTTGTAGTCGAGCTGGCTGATCACGTACAGAAGCAGAGAGATTCATTGTAGCACTTGCACATTGTCCACGTGTGTGTCCTAGCCAATGCTTCAAGGGCATCGGCAGGCCCGGGATCAGCCACAGTGTATTTCCAAATTCCTGTAGCAAGAGTGGGCCAGAATGATCCTTTTGCAATTTTCTTTGCTCTTAACACATTTGAGGACTCCCGTGTTAGATTTTCTTGTGAGAGTGCAGCGCTCACTCTATCTGCAGCATGACTTTCTTCTGGCGCCTCACCACCTGTCACTGGCTGGTTGGTTAGCTGCCAAAGGCTGCTTACCACAGCCTGGAGAGGTATATTAAAAAACTAGAGCTTCACATTTTAGTGTGGCTTGGCAGTAACTATTGTCTCAAAAAATCCCATTGCTTAGGGAGGGGCAACCACAGAGCTGTGCTGGGGAAATCCCAACTATTGTCTAACAGCCAGAGAGACTGCAAGTTCATAAGGGTAGTGAACTGCCTTAATGTATTTCATATATGCCTAAATCATACATAACAAGCCAAATATCCTAGTACACCTGTTTTACATGTTTTATATTAAAACAAACAAACAAAAAAAAAAAGGAAGAAACTCGGTCACTATACTGAGTAAGCTGAAAATTGCATCTCTTATGTAGCAAGCTAGTATTCACAACTATGGTTAGTACGTTGGTTGTTCAGCTGAGAAAAGACTAGTTCACTAAAAACATAAACACAATGAGCCTCCTTTCTGCAAATGGGGCAGCTTTGAGATGCTCCACTTAACGCAGACAGAAATCTAGATGTCCCGAGTAATTAGATATTTGGTGGTTTTGGTGTTTGGGTTTTTTTTTTTTTTCAGATGAGGCAAAGGGAGAAACCAATTTGCAAAACAGACTGTTGGTCTTTCAGTGGTTCATAAAACAACCCCAGATCTCGCTCTTGCTTCTGCTGTACCTGGGATCACCCTACAGAACTGCTAAGTGCCTGTCCAGAGTGTAACAGAGGAAGGCAGTGAATTCACTCCAAACTCCCAACGATTTGAATCTGACAAACTACTTCACCTTTGCCTCCGTGCTTTTAACTCAACTGACCTTTTATATTATTTTGAATTATTCATTAGCTATCTAAAATTAATTTCACAAACTTACAACATTTAAGACTGTAAGCAAAGAGAAACTCATATTTGTACTATTACACTAATAGGTTTAATAACAATAATTCACCAACATCTGTAATCATAAAATAAAAACTTCATTATAATTTCAATACTGTTAATACAAATCCTCAGGTTTGCCAGTACACCAGCTGTGTCCTGGTGCTCAACAACACAAAACAGCAATTCATGCAAAATTACCAGTCTTTGTTACTGACTCTTTTCCCTGGCTCCAGTCCCAAAATATTCCTGCTGTTCAGGTCTTTTGTTTCCTCTCACTGGAAGTTTTTTTATTTCCTAGGAGAATACAAAAGATATTCCCCAAGGATGCCTTCAGTAGCCTTTTCACCTCCAATATCATGCCTCCAGCTCTTTATTCCTCACAGTTAAAAGCCTCAAGTGTTTGGTTAATAGTCTCTACTGACTTGGACAACGTGATTCTTTCTCAGGTGCTTCTGGCATCATGACATGCCCACAGTGTTCTCTAGCACCTCTAACCAGTTTGGAAGCTTAAAGCATTAAGTAAAATACTCATATAGCAATAATATTTTCTGACTTCTTTCCTTAAGGATTGTAAAATGTTCAGAAAACCAAACCAACTAACATTTAATGATTCTTTTTGAATTAGGATGATACTCATAGTATTGGATACTCTGCCGAGGTAGAAACTTGAGGCCTTACCCAGGAGCAAGGCCTGAGTGTGTTGGGCACTGTGCATGCTTTTTGTTAGGAAAAGTTCCTCAGAAGGAGTTTGCAACTTAAAGGCATAATAAAGGCAAGAGGCTAAGAAGAGGAGATAGGTTCAGGATGAAATATTTCTTTCCTGGATTTGAACCATTAATTCAGAAATAGTCCCATTGCACTGGACCTACTGGTTCAATCACTGACAGCAACTTTCCAGCATGCATTGTAAAAATGTGTTAGAGAGGTGGCAATGATCGGAGAGTTCATGGTGCTGAGATATCACTCGTGTTCCTTCCAGGCAGCTTCTCGTCTTTGCCAAGTAGCCATCCAGAGAAAGGATCGTTTATGTTTCAGACTCCTGGGTTGCCTTTGTGTTTCTTCTCCATCTTAGTCAGCTGACCATCTTGTAATTCCTGGTGTGGGTACAGAAGAGCTTGCATGTTTGCTGACTGAGATAATGGATATCTTCACAGCAGTTCTTTTGGGAGGGGAGGGAGGGGAAAGAAAGTAAAAAGTTTGCCTGTCAGTTGGCTGCATCTGTTATTCCCCAAAGCCTACTGAGAATACAAAAAGGGGAATGAACTCAGATAATCAGTCTCAGATAATGCTCTATTGTGTAGCAGACCACAGATCTCTCAAGCTGCCATTAAGATGAGATTCATCACTGGTAGACAACAGAATAATCTAAAATAATTATCCATTATGAGAGCATTGGCACCTTTCCTGAAAGCATCCTGCACTGCACCTTGGTCGAAAGAGGACACAGGCTGTCTTAGGTCTATATGGTAGCTACACACTCTTTCTCTCTCCTTTTATACTGGGAAGCTCCTGTGTTTCTATACCCCCTGGTACTCTGGCAAGTAGTATCCAAATGAAAAAATGGCACATGTCTTTTAAGAACACAGGTTTCTCAGGTTATAGGATACATGCATCTTTACACTGATCATTTGGTCACTCACTAGTAGAGAGAATAAAGATTTTTTCAGTGGTATCTGGAGCACAAAAGTCTGTTAACAGTGTGGTTCTCTGGCTGAGCAGATTAGAAAATTCAAGATGTATATCATTTAAAGGTGTTTTAACCTCACTGGGAAGCTAGCAACATCATGTTTTGATATTGCTTTCAAAATAAGTATCAGAATTGTGTTTGGGCAAATAATGTGCCTGTAAAATGGGCAAAACACTTGCAATGATCTTACAAAGTGAGGGGAGACAGATGCTACACTGCAGTCAGCCATTGGTCTTTTGGACAGACCACTTCCTCAGTGCTATCTCTCCCTGTCATTCCCTACCTTATTCGCATTGCAGACTCCTTACAGCAGGACACATTTCCTAGTAAGAGTCTGTGAAATGCTAAAAAATTTCAGACCTTACTGCTTGTTCATTTTCATGCTGCTTTGAGACCTTAAGTGACTCATACGGGGCAGCTTCAAGGGGAGACTGGACAATGCTTTTAGTGCCATTGAACCAACTCAGGTGTGTCTGCACTGAAAATGTACTCCAGTCCATGTATCGCTGATATTCTGTAAAAACCTGAGGAGTTATAAATCTGGATTTTAAGGTCCAGTTTTGCAGCTACTGAGGTTGTTCTTGTGTATAGAGAATTTTTCATTTTAGCTAAAAGTTCACCTTTTAAAGCTTGTAACCATTTATCACAATGACCAGGATTATAAAACTTTAATTCTAAGACTTACTGTGAATATTTATGTTCAAAAAATAAAGTCCGGAAGATGACCAGTTGCACATCAGCTCTGGACTTGTTATGTGACAAATGTGGGATTCTTCATTTTGTTTAGACCCTTAACTAAACTTGCCCACATAAGCCAATTTTATTTCAGCAACAAAGAATTTAAAAAATGAAAGATCAAAAAGTTTCATTTTGATTTGGGATTGTCAGATCAAATCATTTGGTTAACATCTTTATGACTGTTTCATTCTACTATTATTGCTATGTCTAAATGTCAATCTCTTTATCCTATGGTACAGATCTTTTTTGTTTGCATAGCTGATTCAGTCTTTCCTCCCTGAACCAGATGTAACAATCTCCCTTTGACCTTCTCTGTAGGTGTTGTAGATGAAATTCTGCACAAGGTGTTAAGAGGGAATATGAACAGACTTACAGCTTTGTCTATGGTTTCAATAGAAGTAAGAGAAAAACAGTCCAGCATCAGCATAAGACATGAAAACATCCTACAGGAGTGGGATGATTTCCTGAGCTCTTTGGGAACAAGGGCACTTAGGAAGACAGTACAGCTATTAACTCATTACTTAAGCAGAGATAAAGCACTTTGAAATACTATGTATTTGATAAGTTTTATATAGACCAAAGAGACAGCTTGATGGATGAATTTTCTGTCAGCCTGTCACATGACTCTCAACAAATGTGACGTTTATTCCCGTTTTTCATAATCTCTGCTGTATAATAGTAATAAGACAGTAAGCAAAGTGTTTCAAATCAATGGTGCATTTCTTGCCTGGTGGAAACCACTTAGCCTTCATTTGTGTTTCCAAGGTGCTTCACCTGAAGGTCAGAACAACTCCTTAGATACACCATGGACATTGACTGTCCTGGCACTTCAGCAAAATCACAGGCAGTCTCCAGTTTTGACAGAATGAAGTAATTTTCTGACAGCTGGTGCCCATAATACAGATGGTGATCTCAAAATATCATCCTAAGCTTTCTGTTCGAGGAGGGTGGGTAGTGCAGTGTAACCCTACCAACAACAAATAGCTTGTTTGTTCCTTTTCTGTGTGGTTGACACTGCAGTTCTGTTCTGAGAAACAGGATTTTGAGGTATTATTACTTTAGGACTCAGGACATTTGAATTCAATTCCTTGTGAATGTCATGTCTGCTGGGATACTGGGTAAGTCTAGATCCAACAAAGGACTCCAGTGCCCTACAAAGCAATGCCCAGGCATGCAGAATGCAGAGCTTTGTGCCTGGTAGTAGGCTTCCTATGTAGTGACTTGTTATATATGAGGCATAAAATAGCTTTCCTATTAAGCACAAACACTTAGACACCAGACTGAACTTTAGGCTTTTGATGCCTAAGTCAGGGTGGCAGGTAGAGGCCTCCTTTCATTCCACCAGTGCCCAGAGCGACCTCACAGAGACAGGTACCTACACTTCTTTGAAGGAACAGGACAGAGTTTTTGATTTTTATTGTTTCTGTCTCTCCTGCAGAATACAAGTGATAAATAAAACCATAATCTCCTTGGTGGCTATCATCTTCTTCAAGTCCAGATTTTAGAATAGTATGACACTGATTACTGAACTCCTAGAGAAAGTCTACCTTTTAACAGTGAAAACTTATCATAAAGTTTCTAGAAGATACTTTTATGCATCTCTTATATTTTCCTCAGCTCTTTTGGTGAAATATTTAGCTGAATGTTGACAGGTATTGTATATTACTGTGGCTCAACTGTGCTCTTTACATTGATGTGTACTGAGAATCAGGATATATGCATCTGTTCCTTCCCTTTGCTTCAGCAAGGCAATCCTTTTCTTTGAGGTCATGAGTCCTGCAGAATGAAGCAAAAACTTGAACCACCTCAGTCATAGCTCAGCCATGCTTAGTGTGAGACCATCCTAGACTGATTCCAGCAGAAAACCTGTGGCTATTTCCAACTTGTGATGTCTTAACTACATGGTGCTGTAGCCGGTTGCTCAGTTTCTAAATACATTTCAAGGGAAACAGTAAATATGGATTGTTATTGCAGCAGAGCAGTCCAAAATATTTTCCACAGCATTTCCCCACTGCAGCAACCCTCCCTCTTATGAGGGCTGCTGGAGCTTCCTTGTCTTCCATTCTGCCATCACAGGGTCCTCTCCATCTTCTACCTGAGGGCAAAAGGTGTGGGAAGGATAAAGAAAGTTTATCCCATGTCTGGTTTGAACAATGTATACGTTATCTACTTCTCATAGACGTCAACACTGACATCTTTTTTTCTTTTTTTTTTTTTAAATCACTACACCATGACAAGGAGCTTCTAGCATTCAGAGGTGTGGGCAAATCACACTTCCACAGTGCATATAAGCCCCACCACAGCTGGACATACAATTTTCAACTCCCACATTTGTGTAAGTGGCCCGTTCCTGGAACCACCTAATGGAGAGGACATCTTTATCCCAAGAGTATTCTTGCTAGTAAAACCTGGTGATAGTGGGTTCCTGTTCCTGGGCAAAATAAATGTAAAAGTGGTATACTGAGTAGAAAAGCCATCCAGGGATTTGATCCAATAGAACCACTGGATGTGAGTCAACCACTTCCAATCAGTAACCCTATGCTCTGCTGTCTTGCACTTTATTCATAAGGATCATTTAGAATGAATATTGATTTTGTAAGCAATGTGGTATATTGGAAAAAGTCTGCTAATACCAGTAGGTGAAGAAACTGACTTACACCTTCGGTCCATTCAAAATTCATTATTTTGAGGTTATCATAAGTGAATGAACTAGTGGATTTTTATGCATATTTACACACAATTACCTGTACTTTAAAAGGTGCATATAGGACATTAATATTTTATCTTGCTAGCTATGAGCAAGCTCTGATCTTACCACTGCTCTGCACATTTTTTATTCAAGTTTTGCTTGCTTAGAGATGTATCTTGATATTTAAAAGGTTTATATATTCTATTTACTGTTTCAACAAACATATGTGAATATAAACAATGTCCAAAAAAAGTTTCTCCATGACTGAATAAAGGATTTTTCAAACTGTGGGTCTGCACACTGTGGAAACTGATACAAGATGGAAAGGATGGCCTTTTTTGAAGGGACCTTGGGAGACCTTGCATGCCTAACACTGACAAAAGTAGCTGTATGCTTTATACCAGGGGTCCTCAAACTACGGCCCGTGGGCCGGGTACGGCCCCCCAGGGTCCTCAATCTGGCCCCCGGTATTTACAGAACCCCCCCACCACCACCCCCCGCCGGGGGTTGGGGGGGAAACCAAGCAGCCGCAGGTGACTGCCTGCCACTGCATCCGCGCGCCGGCCCCCTGGTTAAAAAGTTTGAGGACCCCTGCTCTATATGCATTAGCTCCTGTCCCAGTTCTAAGTGGTCTATGACATTTTCTGGATAGTGGCTGTTCTGCAAAAATAGGTTGCTTTTTTTCTGAAATCCTGCAAAGATGTCAGAATTTTCCACAGCATTTCTGTGACTAGCCTGTACATCAATGATACTGACAAAAGGCAAATGTTAAACTGACAGTCCATTGGTGTTTGTGTTAGAACTGGTTTGTTGCATTGGACAAAGCATCGGTAGACACAGAAGAAAGACAGAAATTCTTTTCAAAAGAGCTGTCACAGTGTACACAAATGAGCCTGCCTGTGATGTGATTATCCCAGTTCTAAGTATCATTTAGCAGGTACTTTGTGCACATGAGAATCATAAAAGATAGCAATAAAAAGATTATTTTAGACTTTCCATCGAACAGAGACTCATTTTTGGTTTCTTTTTGTTACCTTTAAGGAGTCCTTATTCATGAATGTGGGCAATAGGAAGTTTAATTAAAAATAATTAACTATATTGCATCTTGCTGTTGTTAACTTCTGCTCAGTCAGGTAGGACTTGAAAGACACATAGAAGAAAGATTCAGATTTTCCCCAGGTACTTTAATCTTGTTTATTGTCAGCTTCCCTCTTGGATTTTCCTCAGGAGAGAGCCCAAGGTCTGGTGATTGCTTCAGACCCTTATCTTTGTAAAAGGACTGCCCACCAGAAGGAGTAGAAAACACATTATTATACTCAGTAACTACTCACAGTGAATGAGCACAGGTCCATTTTTTGTCAATATTTGTGATAGCTATATGTTACAAAACTTGTCACCTACAGAGCTTATGTAATTATAAATTATTTAAAGGAGAGAAAAACATTCTCAAGAATTATTCCCAACCAGAAAAGAATCCAGCTTTGTCACATTAATGCCTCAGCTCTTCTGTAGTTTTCACAACACAGTATCTACAAATTTAGGTTGTGTGCCCATAGTCTTTCTAGCCACAACACTCAGATTTATGACAGCATAGATTTCCCATCAGAACAGATGGCATACTGCAGCAGAATTTATTAAAGCTGCATTTCCCAGACCCCTTTCTGTAGCACTCTTGCTCTTTCCCCTCCTTTTCTTAATGTGACAGGACATCGTATAGCTCTGACACTGAAACTAGCAAGAAGACATGTGTGGTTCCTTGCAAGTCTGCACTGCATAAATAATCATTCCGATTACTGACCTGCTAAGGCTCCTAGCTGGCAATCACACAGCAAAGCTTGTCATTTCTCCTGTTTGGTGCTGCTCCACCATTCCCTTATCCTGACTTCTAAGCTGTTATGTGTCTCTCATGTCTGACATCAGAGAAGATAATCAGCTGTGGCTTAGGAACTGTATCATTCTAGGTCTTATGAGTAAGTATCTTGGGTTAGTAAGAACACAGACAGGTATCGAAAAAAGGATGTGACTTGACAAAATAAGGCCAAGTTATGAGTCTTTATGTTTCTAGGAAGTGTTATAATTTCGGGTTTTCCATAAATCAGGTTTGTAACAGATGGGTGAAATGTAGGTCAGATGGAGCAGACATCTTAGTAAACACTTGCTTTATGGTTTTTTTTAATAATTTCTGTCTCTTGTCACATGATAAAAGGAGGTTTAAATCAATCTGTGCAGACCGCTTCCAGTAACACAAGGGATAATGCGAGGGCAGACCTGCAACATGAAGGGCAGGATTCTGGCATTCGTTTGTGCCTTGTGTCAGGTTCATCTTGGATGCACACTGGATAAAGCAGCAGCGTTGCAGGCAGAATTTGTACACCTGTTAATAAGTACTGTGACAAAAATGACACACAAGACCACATACTGAGCTGAAGCTCTTGCAGTCCCAGGGCATCAAAGGGTCAACCAAGGACACAGTGGCAGCCTTGACTTTGAATTTCCTGGCTGTTGTTGACCAGCTCAATACTTGAGGTTCATGTGTCTCCTTCATATTTTGAAAAAAGCTGCATGGGACACAGAGCCCCCTCCTCCAAAACATAAGGAATTCCCAGTCCTTTCCTTTTAATGGCTCACAGCCCCTTCTGTAAACATATATATTGAAGAATTTAAATGATGGGCTTTTACGTTGGATATCCCTGGATCTGTGAGGGCCTGCCATATAAATACATCACACCTCACAGGTGCAAGCACTGTTGCTGCTCCTTTTGAGCTGTAATGGTCTCTGATGTTGTTGCACCTGCTGCACATGCTGCAGGTTCTCATCTTGTGACGTATGCAGAGCTCAGCGTGTATTGCTCTGCCCTTGCGGCTGCTTTGGGCATAGAGCTAATACAGATCTCCACTTCTTACTTGATTTAGCTTTAAATATGAAAAAATAAACTTGCAGAAGATTCAAAATCATCTGTCATATTACCCTTTTTTCCCAAATACTTCCCTCCAACTGTTTTCCTCACATCTGGTATCTTTCCCTAATTTAGACACCATGTTTCTTGTTTTACATCACTGACCGTGTGTACTAGGATTTTAATCCCCAGTAAAGGTTGAGTCAAACCCAGGAACTTTTTTCCTCATACATTTCTAAGTTTGTTTAGTTCTGAGCCTAAGAACAAATTATTTTGGCTATTATTTCTTTATACAGTTTATATATTTTATGTACTTTATCTAGAGAAGCCAGCCAATAAAGCACTTGCATATGTGCTTAATTCAATGGAATTGCCATTCATCTTAAAGATATAAGTACTTGACTTTCTGACATCCCTGGGTAGAGCTGTAAACAGGAAATTACAGTTACTGATACAGATTTAAAAATCTCTGTCTTAGAATACTTCATAGCCTGTATGGAAAATAATTCTTGAACCAGACTCATGTCTATGGGCAAAAGGCGGGTAAGAAATTACATGGTTTCCGTGATACACCTTTGGGGGCCACTGCTGTTAATTGCAAGCCAGACCTGCAGTGGGGCAGATGAAGGCCAGGCTACGTCTTCCTCGGCAAGCGCTGCATGAAGAGGGGTGCAACAGGAAGCCTCTGGCTGGGGCCTAAAGACAACATCCACTGGAACTGAAATCAGTGGTAACCTTTCCACGGCATGAAATCACATTTGGATAGGATCCAATAGGAAAATAAATTTTAACTTTCTGTGGAACTGACTATCTTTGCTGCCATCCTGTTCATTTAAAAGGAATAAGCAAAGACCCATTTCCCCTCATGCAGCGGAAACTTATTAGAAACCACTTTTTTTGGTGACACATCTAAGCTCCCCTCTGGGACCACTCATCCCGTAAAAGTCGTTTAAGGCATTTCTGAAGAATAGCTACCGGTACTTGTTCTGGCTCTGTTCTGATTCTTCCTTGCTCTCTTGTCTCTTGAGTGAATTTGTTGGCTCCTCTATAATACATACAATATTAATCAGAGCCAGAGACACTTTGCCACATACAGGTGAGCTGAATAGGGTCATAAAAGCCTTTGGTGGGAACACAACTCTGGTTTCACCAAAGTAGTTACACATACATGCTTGTAGCCTATTTACTTATCATTACCTTAAAGAAACCTTGCAACTTCTCTTATCTTTGGAGAAATTTAATCTGATTCATCACAGCTGCATTTTATGTTGTCTTTTTTCTAGATTTCTGCACAAAATCAGAGTATTATGCTTTGCCTCGCTTCAGCTTTTGGCAGTTGGTGGTCTTTAAAACAGAGATGAACTGGTGAACTGTTCTTGACTGGAAGGGCCATGCAAAAGGCAATGCACTTCTCTTCATTGCAGCTGTAGGCTGTGGGTCCATGTGGTGCTATAAGTAGAATGGGTTCTTTACTGATCAAATATCAACATATCTTTGATAGAAAATTACCTGTATAGAATATATTTATTGCAGTACAGTTACCTCACTTTATAAGAAGTGGAAGAAGAATACCGTGACTTGTGGCTGTGTCTAAGCTCTTAACAATGGACCATTTGATCTAGATAAATATGATGTAAAAGCTCTGCAAGAAACACGTCTTCATGTTTAATGACTCATCTGTCGTGGATGGAGAACAACTGCCTTTCTCCACCTCCAGGAGAGTTGTTAGAAATGAAGCCTTTCTCCTTTTCACGTTGTCACTGTTTTTAACAAACAGCAAAAACTAAACGTGCCTCCTTGCTTGATGTTGCCCTGAAACTATGCGTAGTAATGGATTATCAAAGCAGTGCAGCTCTGCTTGTTAGGGACATTTTCCAAAGTGGAGCTTTGATGTACCATGGCACAAGAATTGTGCTCTGGCTTCTAATTAGTGCTGACGTGGATTTGATAAGGTGCAGAGGCAGGGCTGGGACTGCAGTTGCCAGAGTGGTGTCTCTCGCCCAGCATGAGCAGTTCCAGTACATGCACACCACTAGGGAGGGTAGCGACCTGCCCTGTGATACAGCTCCACAGCCGCATGGCGTTTTATATTTGTTTCCACCATTAAAAAGACCCACTTAAACTCAAAAAACCTGTAAGCAGTGAATGGAAATTATAGCCTGGCAAAGATGACATTTCTCAGGATTGGCTATCTTGAAAATGCAGCCTGTTGGTCACAACTGTTGAGTCATTAATTTCCTTTCTAGGCAAGCAATTAGTGCTCTGTTTCCTGTGAAGAAAATTTCCCTTTGGATGGCAGTGAGTGAGGCTGGGCAAATGATGACAGTTTTGCAGAGGTTAGCCAGCTGCCTAATCCTTAGAAAAGTTTCTGACAAGATGCATTTTACAGAGGAACACTTGCATGTCCATAAACATCCACACACATGTTCATTCACATCCCACACAGAAATGTCAGCCACGATATGGGCCTCATTGTTCCCTGTGCTGTAAAGATAGGGTTTATGCCTAAAAAACTTATAAACCCCACAGCTGATGCCACCTGAAAAGTGATAGATCTATATAAATCAATGAGATTTGATTTATACCAAGTGAGAAAAACATAATTTCTCTGCTTTTATTGGAGCTTTGCTTGAATAAAGATTAAAAAAAAATATGACAGTGTATACCTAAATATATCTTATTTGAGCAAAGATAGAGAGAAATAGACGGATTTTCTTATTCTTCACTTTGTTGTACAGTTCATCTGTCTCTGTTATTATAAGTGAAAACTGATAGACATTAATAAACTAAATATTTCTCACCGTGCATTTTATTTCTGTTGTTAGTGAGTGCTGCTCAGCTCAATTTCAAATCCAGTTCAGACTGCAGAGCATTAATAAAGTCAACTGATGAAACAAATTCCACCTTTTATAATCTTAAGCTCTAAAAGATTTACTAAATTCTAGTGTCCTTCGATCTCATGTGACGTGTGCAGTCAGAGGAAAATATAAAAACTGCAGCTGGGCAGATAAGATTTAGATTAAGAGAACCATTGCCTCAAGAAATCACAAATGTTGAATTCAGTTTGGATGTTGCACAAAGCAGAACATAAAGCTGTGGGAAGAGCCTGTGAACCCCCTACTGCTGGACAAATTTCTTAATGCAGCTGCAGCACTTCAGTAATCAAAAAATGACACTATACCTTTCTCTTTCAGTTAAACAGGAATAATTATAAATAAGCTTTCTATGAAACTCTTTCCACCACTAAGCATGGCATTTTACATTGAAAATTGCTGCCCCACGTTTTTCAAAGGCCTTCAAACACATGAACATTTTCTGTAAGGGCTTGGGGACAATGGGCAGATGCGGCTCCTGGTTATATGGCCCATAGGATGGGTAAGGACAGGAGCCTTCCCTCAATATCACGTGGCCAAGGGTAAATGATGCTGTGCTCTTGCCAGTGGATTCCCCTACTCTTTGTGGAACAATGTGCTGGACCGGGTCCTCAGCCCGTGCAGGCCCCCAGGGTGCCAGCAGAATGTCAGGCTTCCCCTGCAAAGCTGGCCATGCGGTTTGGTACTTCTGGATGTCAGCCCCAGCTCTTGCTTGGATGGTAATCTAATGGCCTTGAGCTACTGGGGGATTTCTCTGCACCTCTCTCTCCATCTTCTCCTTCTTCCCCCGCTTGTCAAGTGCAGAGGGAAACTTTTTTGGCTGGAGGAGAGGTATGGAGGGGAGGAATAATACACATCTCTCTGCTTCTCTGATCCTGGAGCTGGTAGCATGGGAGGCAGAGCCACACTGCCTCTGTTCTCATTGGAATCTGTAGTTACCATTCCCCAGGGGACAATTATTCAGTTGGGAGCTTTATGAAGCAGCAATGGTCTCCCAGGGATCAGTCCCTCAAGGCAGGTGAGAGGAGTAAGAAAACTGAGACAATGTTCTGGCTCTGTTTGACAGAATATTTCCTCTGTGTTTGTTGGTTTTGCCTGTTCCTGGAAATGCAAAGGGCCTAGAAATAGTTGTGGACCTGTCTGTACATGCTGATGCCAGTTCTCTTTTTCAAGTTCATCCAAAGCTAGAATGAAGAGTAATCTCAGAATTGATTTTTGCTTCTGATGAGCTCTGAAATATGTGTCAGATTTGTGCTTCAAAGAAAATGATTATTCACCCACACAGGATTGCACTTTTTTTATATTCTCCTCTGCATTTTAACTACATGCTGTGGACTGTTCTTCCAAACAGAGAATTCGGATGCTCAGCTGAGTACCAGCAGCTTTTGTGACACGTGTGCTGCAGTAAACAGCCCTTGTTTCTTCTGCTGCATATAACCTGAGGTGAGCACTTTTTTTCTGCAAAAAAATTAGTATTTTATTTCTCAAAATATCTTTTTTTTTTTAATTAATATATATGTGTGTGGATAACTATTGATTAGGCCCTTACAAAAAGATTTTCCAGTCACAGTGAAAAATTCCAGTGAAGTGGTTGGTCATGTTGCACAATACTAATTGTTTTAGGGAAATAAATGAGAACCATTAAGCTAAGTTGATCTGTGGTTCACACTTCTTGAAGATGAGATGAACACCTACATTCAGCGGCCAATTTTTCCAAAATGAAGTATAGTCTTTACATGTTTATATTATTCTGAGCCTTTCAGAAAAACATCTGCAGGGCCAGCTTCAGGTCAGAGTCCTGCCTGGAGCAGCACAAAACCAGGGAGTGTGGCTGCAGTAAAATTTGCTCCTTAATCTGAAGTGAAGAGCTAATTCTTGAGCAGTGAGGCAAGGTAACAGAGTGGTGATTATCCATACTTTATGATTATCATAACTCTGCTGCTGCTGCAATATTTTCAGCCAGCACAGGATCCACTTACCATGCCACCTTACAACCATCAACAAGGAGCACAGTAGATCCCAGCTGGGACACATATCAGCATATATTATGGCTGAGGGACAAAGTAATTCTCCTATCTGCAGGAATTTATACTTACAAACCAGAGTGTATCACCTGCCTGGGGTGGTAAATCCTTGCTGTAGCTGATTGCCCAGTAGTCTGGCTCTGTAGCAATGCAGGGGATCTCATGGGCAACCTAGACCTGCTGTTGCACAAAGCTATCTCATATTAGGTTTATAGCCAGGAGCTGCTGAAACAACAAGGGCTTATATTTGTTTCCTTTAAGTGCTGATGTGAACAATAGTTCACTCAAAAGACTATTTGCACAAAGTAATTAGGAAGGGTGTGAACTTGCCTGACGAGTTATGTTTCACAACTCAGCTGTGTGCTCAAGGCTGCCTTTGCTACTTAGCGTGAGCGGGTAGTCAAGCTGAGTGCATAGGCTTCATATCAGGAACAGGCTTGTGGCTGTGGCCATAGATATTCTCCTTTCTACGCCTTTGTTCTCTACGTACCCTTCGTCTGTCTTGCCTATTCAGGCTACAAGCAATTTTGGGGCAGGGATTGTTTCTATCGATATGCAGAGTGGAATGATGCACTAGTTTGAACTCATCACCAGCTCTGTACATGCCCCAAACCCAGAATCAGTACAGAAACATCAGCACAGCATTTGACCATTAAAATTGTTGTGGAGGATAATTAATCCAGACAAATATCACATTGACAAAGTTATATTGTCTCCTAGTTCCTTTCACTCTGCTGTGCCCTTTAGCTACAGCCTATTTAGATGAACAGCATTTACACTAAAGGGACCTTGATGTTGAACAGGACTACTGTGTAGTACTACAACAGAAACTGAGGACATTATCAAGCGGTGCCCAAATTACTTAGTGCAGGGATAAGGAATAAGGTGAACAGCAGTAACTGTTCAGCAGTGCCCTGGATGCCAATTGATGAATACCTTCATGGTCCTGGAGGGTTTGTGCTTGGGGGAGTAACTAAACAGATAAGGGAGGGAGGATAAGAAACAGCTGTTTCATGAACTATGAACTGAATGAAGGTAGATTTAAACTAGTTCGAGGTTATAGCCTGTAAAATAAGGCCAGGATAGCTGTTGAGCTCCTGTCTTACTGAGGTAATAGGAAAACAACTTGATTTATAGTGAGTCCCTTTGGCCTTATTTATATCTGGACTTGTGGCAAAAACTTCCGGAGTGAGGCATTCCTACTCTCATTTCTGTAACTTACACCACTTTGTTTTGTAATTTTTATTTTTGGTAATCTCTTTTGTAAACAGAATGTCCTGCAGAGACCTACAGTAGTGAGTCCAATGCAAACAGGACATCAAAATGCATTACATTTAAAAACACATGCTGGTGTATGGTTAAGATTACAACATTCAGAGCTACATTATATAGGATACACTATACAAACACTTGAATTTCTCACACAGTTACCACTATTTTTGAGGGAGTTTATGTTTGAGTTTCTTAGCACCTTATCACAGATTTTATTAACCGTTCCTTGGAAAATCCTTTCCTTTCCTTTCCTTTGTATGTAACAGAAATTGGTGTGTAACCAGACCACAGGGATATCTTTGCACAGGGTATTCTGCTCAGGCACTCTATAACAGACCTTTAAGGCAGCTGGGATTTGCAGGTAGCCCCAGCTCTGGGCAGTGATACAGCCAAGCCTGGGAAGCTGCCAGGCATGCAGAGCCCACTGGGGCTCTAACTCTTTAGGCTCATGAGACTGCTCAGACCCATCTCTCACGCTCTTCTCTCTCCTTGTCACTCAGCTGCTGCCACCCAGGTGCTGAAGCAGCCAGCAACAGTTTTCTGGTCCGCAATGTCTGTCCCCTTGCTTGTGTTCCCTTGCTGTCCCTGCTGCTGCTGTCAGATGAAGGTGGCTGATGGTTGCAAGGAGCAGACTGGGCAAACAAGATGCAAGAGGCTGGGGGACTGCCCACACTGCAGTCTCAAGTCCAGTGGCTCCTACTAAAGACATAGAAAAATGCAGAAACAGGTAACATCCCAATATTTTAGTCTATGTCTTTGTTTGGAAAGGAAGTCCCATATTAAATTGGAAATCTAGCAACCTATTTGGGGCTTACTCCAGCCTTGCTGAGAGACTTAAACTGGAGCGTCATGGCTTAGCTCTGTCTGGTAGAGTAGAAATATGTGAGAAGATTTGGCCCCTGTAGAAGATAGCTTCCAGTCCAATTCATTTCAGTGATTTCTGTGTTTGTCTTGCAGCTTGTCCTTCAATGAGATGGAGTACCGCAGTGTGTGGGAACTTACTGTTTTGTAACTAGCTTTTGCAAAAAAAAAAATATTGCTTTGATAGAGATATCATTCAGTTTAGGCAATGTCCAAGTTTTATCAAGGCCTTCCAGTCTGCTTAATTTGCTCATATACCACATGATTGTGACCCCAGTTTCTCAGATGACTTTGACTGTTTCCTCCCACATAATTAATTTAATGCAACCCTGAAAACAGCGCAGTTTAGTCTCTGTGGAAAGCCCTGTAGCTCCAGCACAACTTAATTCTTTCCAGCTCTTTTTTATCCACGGACTTTCTTGCAGTGGAAAGAAATGGCAGTGCAGGAGCTGCTGAGAGACAGCATCCCTACAGCCATAAAGCTGACACACTAAGACAAGCAACAAGGTAGCACTTAAAAATCTCCTGACACAGCCAAAAAAGAATGTTTTCTCTAAAAACTTGTCTAACTATGTTAATTAAAAAGAGCAACTCAACAAAGAAGAACAAATTCCAGTCTTTATGAAGGCAACAGGAATCTGGAATTACTTTCTAATTACTGAAGTGCAGTTACAAAAGATTTCCACTGGCAGAGGCAAGATCAGCTTCAGGCCCATGTCACAAGCCACATTTTAATGTTGTTTTTAGGACAATTTGCCCCAGGTGTGGCTAAAGTGTGTATATGGATTTTAGACGGGAGGAATAAATACCTGGGGAAATTCTAGACATTTTTTTTTATATATTGGTGAGATACAGGCAACACTTACGAATTGAAAACAGTCCTAGAGACAGCCTTTGGACATTGCTTTCAGAAAGATTGATTCTTATCGTCTTATCAGCTGAAGCATATGACTGCAGAATGCACCAAGAGGCGGCAGACCGTTTCCACAGCTATGACACAGAAATGACCAGCAGATTATCTGCTTGAGTACAGAAGGTCAGCAATCTTGCTGGGATCTTGGAATACAGGGAGGACAAATTCCTCTCTGTTACCAGGTACAAGTTTAAGGAAAAAAAAAATAATAAAAAGTGCAATCGATTTTAATGGAGTGACTCTGGATTTACACTATTACAGCTGAGACCAGAATTTGGCTCATTGTGTGTAGATATATCTATGAATAACCTTCTTAACCTGTTGGAAAGCTAATGATGGAAAATGTTCCCCATGAAAGCATATATATTACAGCTGTGTAAATATATTAAAAAACCCCAAACTGTCAGCAAACTTGCTGGCAGACATATGAATGTTTCAACAAGTTCTCTGTACTCCACATAGCTTCATTTTTATTCTCTACATAGACACGCATACATGCAAACACTTGCATATATAGACTTAATAGGGTTTAAAGAGTACAAGACTCTTAAGAGAGGTAATTTTGATCAGCTAGCTCCCCCAAACAAACAGGATCCTGTTGCAGAATATATGGGATGTGCTGCTTATGAAACACATTTTATAAACCTTACCTGCTTGCCAGCTGTGAAATTCAGCAGGCAATCTACATAATAACCCTGAGATTTAAGAAACAGAGGGCCTTTTTCTCTCCCTTCACATCTTCCAGGGGAGAACAAGAGATGCCCTAATGATGGCACTGGAGTCTCCCCAAAAAATCTTCAGCAAGAGCAGCTGTCCTTCTTGAGTCTTGCTGTAAATTGCTTTTATTGTAGGCTAGTGGCAAATTTTTAAGGAGCAAGGAAGAAACATAGAGTAGGTGTCTTTTAAGTCCCAGTGCCCCTTGGAATTACTTCTGGAGAGGTGTGAGTGACACTCAAGGCTAAAGCTAGAGACATGATCGATCGGTCCTTCATTTTTATAACTGTGTTTAATAAATAAAGTGACTCCTGACCCAAACTTGTACATCCACTATTTCAGTGGAAAAAAAAGGGGTAAGGGAGGATTTGACACATACTTCTGGTATTTTTAAAAGCTAATAGACTGGTTAAATCCCTATAACTGAGTAGTTATAGTGAATAGTTAGTGTTTTTGGCAAGGCTGTTAAGACATATTTACAGCATGCAATTGGAAAATAAGCTTGTTATAAATAAACTATTCCCAGTTACAGATTAAGAAAATATTGGATATGTACAAAATGACAGCATTAAACAATGAAAGTATTTCCTGAGGAGCTGAGCCTTAGCAAAAGCCACAGACAAAATATTTTTAGTGGCATTCCAACACTGTGTTTCAGAGCCATTTATAACAGAGCTCATTATGAGATATTCCTTTCTGCTACAGGCCACAGCTGGATATACCAAAAAATAACCCTCAGGAAAAAAAAGATTAAAGAAATATTTACCTATGAGAAAGAGTCACAGTACCTGGCTTTATTTCATACAGCCAATTTCTCCTTTTCGATCCACCATGTGGGTTCAAGAGAAGAATTTGCCCTTATGTCTCCAAATCTTCAAGCCCCTGCCTCTCCTGAGGACTGCTATAAATCCTGAGTCATTCCCATCTGCAGGACCACAGAAATCCCAGAAAAAGGCTTCTGTAGAAGCCTGGCAGGGCATGAGGATACCTGTATATGTGGGCTGTAATTACCTGCTCCCCTGCCATCCTCCTACAGCACAGTAGCTGTGAACCCTCTTTACAGCACATGTAAAATGGATCCTGACTTCAGCTATTGTGCTGGGCATGAAAACTAGCTTTCAAGTGAATCATGCTGCTAAAAAGTTCAGGTATACTTTGTCTGTTTAGAACAGCAAACCCAAACACTAAACTAATATCTGTATTATAGCTCTTAACGCCTAAGATAAGGTGGGGAGGTGGAGGGTGAAAGGAAGAGAACACAAGTGTAAAAATGTGTAGCCTCTGGGCAGCAGTGGCTGGAATGCCTTCAGGGCACTAGGAGGAAAATACTCAGAGGAGGCACTTTGCAGGCTTTGTAAAGGATAAAAGCATCATTGCCA
This sequence comes from Falco cherrug, assembly GCF_023634085.1. NCBI lineage: Eukaryota > Metazoa > Chordata > Aves > Falconiformes > Falconidae > Falco > Falco cherrug. Next base: position 43,164,364 of record NC_073701.1, read on the forward strand.
GTGAAACTGCCCTGCCCCGCAGGCCAGCTGTGTTACTGTTCAGTGACACCACAAAGGGCATTTTGGTTGCTCCCCATTGGGCATGTATCCACCTTAATAACATTTGTGATAGTCTGCTTTGTCCTGCTTGTGACTCAAACCACAGCTCACCCCAGGCACTTTTGTTTTATGCAGCAGTTTTGCCTCCTACCAATCTATGTCTGTACTCCTGGGTTTTCACCTTTTTCCTCCCAGCCAGGGCAGATGGCGCAGTCTGTAACTGACCCAGGAAAGCCGTTCCGGGGAGAAGCAAGTTGGAAGGAGGCAGAGGGGTATCATCCCTTTGCTCAGGGGACAGCTCTATAGAGAGCTACATCTAATTTTGCTTCTGTTCCTCTCCTTTCCTGTGTGAATGGTTTTGATAGGGTGTGTGCAGGGAAGCCTGCCAGGCTCCTGCAGCTGCCTAGCTGGTTACACTTTCCCAGGGAGAAGACATGCAGGTAGAGCTGCCAGTTGTCTTCCTTAGCTGAGCTTGCTGTATAAATGCGTACACTCTTCACACGTTTGACTTTCTTTTGGAGAATATTAGTTCATGCATGTCTGGATGACTGCAACTCAACACACATCAAGTGCCACCTTGTCTTCTCACCCTTTGTATGTCCCCTTGTGTGCTGACTTTAAACATACCCAAACCCAATTGTATAAATAGACGCACAGGAATCCATGCCACTGCATGACAACAGCCCTCTCCTGGAAGTGAGAGGCAAAAGGGTTCTCTTGGGTCAATTTGTTTGTCCCTCTGATCAGTGGGGATGCAACACATTCTGAAATAGCTAATAAGAAGTCTAGGTGTTCCCTGATTTTTTGCGGACAACTGTTTACTGCATCAAAAGTTTGTCTTATACTTCTTCCATAAAAGACCATGGATATACACTGATGAGCTTTGATGGGAGCTGAATCTCATTCAATATTTTTAATAAAAAAATAAATACATATCAGTTTTTCTAATCAAGGTGATCCATCTTTTTTTGATGGCAAATTTTAGATCTCTTCTGGGCAACATGGAATTGGCAATGGTAGGTCTTGTTCTAGGAAGATACGAGAGTATTCATACCTCCAACCCTTCCTTCCAAGAGACAGAACAGCAGTGATGGCATATCTTCTGAGCTCATAGAAAGATTTCATAGGCCTGCCCTAACCTCTGGTCCTCCTGCTGTTTTGAATGATACATGCTACGTGGTGGAAAATGAGTTTGAGAGTCCAAATTATTTTATTCCGAGGGAAGTCTAGTATAACTGAAATGAGACTTTTGGCATTTATACTAGCCTGATTTTGTTTTACTGTCTGGATTGCTTGATGCTATGAAGGGCTACACGGTAAGCAAAGCTGTTGCAATGGCCAGAATTTCCTTGTGGGGTTGTTCCAGTGAGTTGAAAACTTAACTAGGAAATCAGATAGTCCTTTACAGAAATACATCATTTACATACTACTTTTCCAAAAAGATCCCAAGAGGACCCTAACATACTGTAGTGAGGTATATTTATGACTTGTTGCATATTTTTTCCATGAATCATATCACATTTTGAAGATAAGAATTTGATAGTAATTGAGGCATGTTTTAGATCAGATAGGAGTGGCAAATTTTATTCGTAGGTAGTGTAAAAACAGAATAGTTCCTCTAGGGTTTATTTCCTTAGCACAAAATCTCACTTCCATTGAATAAAATGCAAGTGTGTCTCAACTTTAATAGGGTTAACTGGATCCACTGAGTGGTATAGATGAGGGTAACAACAGAAGATAATGATTGAGTCTATAAGCCATGTAGAAGCAAAAATAAAACTCAATAGGAAGATTACTGTATTAAACAGGAGCTTTTACATGTGTTCATGAATCTGTATTTACTGTCAGTAACTATATACATAAGAAAATATTTTTTTTACTGTGAAGGTGGTTGAACAACTGGAAAAGAACATGTCCAGGGAAGCTGTGAGTCTCCCTTCTTTACAGAAATTCAGAACTTGACTGGTCATTGTCCTGAGCAAACTGCTTTAGCTGTAGGGTTGGACTAGATGATTTCCAGAGGTCCCTGCCAGCCTCAGTAATTTTGTAATTCTGTAATTTCAAAGTCCAAGGGAAAGTTTAAGAAAAGATAAAACGTACTCTTTTCTAAAGCTTTGTGCTTTAAAAGCTACAGCTTGCTCCAGCAACAAATAAAAGCTTTTGTTTTGTAGACTTTTTGCATGGAAAGTTGTTGTAAATATGAAGTGCAGCAAAAACAAAGCGTAGAAAAATTGTGAAAGGTAAATAGTAAATTTTGGTACAATTTTTCCTTTTTCCCTGGATTTCCCACTCAAAGCAAAAAGCACAGCATCGGAAGTGAGTGCTGGAGGATGGGACTACATTCAGAAAGCTCTAGTTCTTGTAAGCTGGAAACATAATCAATAACCATGTAGCAGAATGGAGAGTCACCAGTATTGTACCGCCCTTCAGAAATCTGCTGTTGCAAAACCAGGTATGGTGACTGTCATGTTCAGGATAACTAGCTAATGGGCAATTACAGTCAAATCCCTTCAATTTTCCCTGTAATTAGAGTAATTATATACCCTACATGCCTATATCCCAAGATGTGAGGATGCTAGAAAAAGTAATTTGTTTTCATGAAAATCTTATTAAGCTGCTTCATTGGTATTAATCTTTCCCTGTTAAAAACTTTGTTATTTCCAATAATTGAAGTCCAATGCATTGTGCTTTTTATATTGCAAAATCCATCTGTATTTTGCCTCGGGGCAAAAGGTCTGAAGCAGCTGTTAATGGAGAAAGGTCTAACAGTATAAATCATTTGAATTTCTCTTCAGTTTGATTCTAAGTAACAGCTGCTTTAGGCTACTTCACAGCACATTATGTTTGTAAAACAATGCAAATTGGGCTGTGTTTCAATGGTTGTCCTGTTTGTCTGGTGAGTGTTAATTCAACACAGTGCTGCATTTTACTGTCATATTTATAAAGAACAACTGATTCCTACCTTGGGAATTCTCTGTCTGGATGTTTTCCACCTTTTGAAGTATAATAAGAGATTGACTTCAGCTGGAGTAGATGATATTTTCATCCCATTGAAACGTACATATCTGATCAAATTCTTTGCCCCTGTTTTCCTTGTGCAATCCAGTTAAGGAAACAGAGTGAGTGATATGTGTTGCATATAGCCTTCCCTTGTGCACAGATAGTTACAGGGCAAACCTGAATGGAACATCGCTGAAAATATTTACTGTACCCAATAGTGACCTAAGTCAAAGTAGCTGTTTTTGCACAAGCGTCCTTTACATGTTTCGCTTACACTGAAAGGATAAAAAAACCTAAGATTTTTCCCCTGTCTGCTTTATTAATTTGTATTCAGAAACCTGCTAAGAGTAAATGCTTCACTTTACTCTTAGTATATGGCTAGGATTTGTGCCCTTTCTATTTCCACAGTTTTCTTTTAATTTGCTAGTTTCCCCCAACCAGTTTTAGACAGTTTATTTTTCAGCTAAGCTTGAGGTAGATGTGGGTAACCATTTGAGAATAGTTTTGCACATTCTGAGTCAGTTTTCCCATCTTAGATTCATAAATTCACACATCTTTGCTTCTCAATGAATTTTGGGTGTTTGTTTCTTTGAATAGTAAAGAATTCCTACTCTTTGAGAAAATATATACGTAACACCCATGCAGGTAACAGGAGTTGGCAAATGCTTTAGTGATGCTACTGTAGTTGATGTCACTACATTCATCAAAAATTCTTAACTTTGCTTACAATGTTTTTAGACATCCAAAAGCAATGCAGTGGCCAATATATGGTCAGGAAAACAGTAACAGAGAAGCTCTGGTATGTCTTGATGAACTAGTTAAATCAGCACTTTTTTCAAGAAGATATGGTCCCCAATTGCTAAAGCTGGCAGAATAGAGCATTTTACTGCACCTCAGCTGTTCCATTGTACAGTTCTATACATGAGCTTAACTTATCAACAGAAGTTGTTTTGCAGTAAGATACCAGATTATGAGCAGCAGCAGCTGAGGTGCAGCAGGTTTTCCTGTATCTGGAACAGGAGCAAGAATTTCTGGCAAAGGGTCAGTAACAAACAGCTGGGATAGGGGGAGAAGAGGCAGTAAGGTCTTAGCCACCACAGCTGGTTGCTCAGTGAACGTGAATCAAAGCCTTGAGAAAAGCATATACTCAAAAATAGTTTAATAGTTCATGAAGCACCTGTAGTCTGAAATACATTCACAGAGAATATTTGTTGGACAGCTGTAAATGATGAACAAAAGCACCCTTATCTACTCTTGGATCATTTGCACAGAGAAAAGAAGGCTATGTCTGTAGTAAAAAATATTCTTTATGAAGCTCAAGGCCTTGTACCTGAACTTTGAAGATAAAATATTTTGAATGGAGATGACTTTTGTTGAGTGTGTCCTTGTAACCAATATGTCCATATCACTTTGCAAAATGCAATACATTTGAAGTTATGCAAATGGCACCATGGCACCTGCCCTTTACAGTGCTGCAATAGTTTATGAGGAAATACCACAATAGGAGTCAGAGGACATTGAGGAGAAAGAAAGCTATGACACCAGCCAAAAAGAGGTCTTGGTGTCAAAATACTCCTGTTTTTCACCCCTGTTCTGATCATTTCCTGACTCTCCTATACGGAGAAGCACTCACACTATTTATTTATCGATTGACAATCACATCTATAAAATACATGCCCACTGCCTAAGCATCTGGGTGGATTTACATTCACAAAAAGCCTAATAAATCATTCACAACATATTGCCAACAACTGCTAGAGAAAAGAGAATCCCAAAACTAATTAGTATCCGAGAGCACAAAAGCCCTCTAGAAACTTCATTTCTAACCAATTTCACCACTAATTCTGCTAAGATAACAAGCCTCATGGATTTTCTTAGGAAGAAGCACAGGGAAACAGATAAGCTTTTCTGTGAGCCCTGAAGGCTAGCAGGACTAGCAGTCCAGCTGGGAAACAAGTTCTAGAGCTGAGCATACTTCACAGCAAATATTTTCCTGTCCATTACTGAAACTGGAACTGGCAAAAGAAATGGTCAGGTGAACTCAATGGCTTAAAAGATAAAGGAAAGAAAAAAACAGGTCCCAGACCATTTAGGGCTTTGTAGCTTATGCCAACATGTTCAATATAATCATTCCACAAACAAAACTTTTATAGAGTGTTTTCATAAAAAATGCACTCAGAACTAAGAGTAAAATGTCCATGGAGTTCATATATAAAGCAATAAAAGTAAATTAGTCATGGAGCAATAGAATAAGGTAAAATAAAATCAGATTTGCTTATTTGAACAATTTACAACCTGGAAAATAAAAGACAATAATTTGGAAAAAGTTTTATGCCTTGACAATAAAACCTTTAAACAGTCAGATACATTATCTTACATTTAATGTGAGGGCAAGCAAGTTGAAAGCTGTTTAGAAACCTGCAGAACTCATTGACTTCTACAGTAAGAATTCAGCAGATGAGTAAAATTTATAGAGTTCTGCTGGTGTAGGCTGGATGCTTATGACCTTGTGACACATGCCACCGAGGGTTTAAGCTCAAGAAGCTGACACTGTTCACAGACTTGAAGGGTTCCTTGCTTGGTGGATTGCATTCCACAAGTGCTGGGGTTCCCTATGTACTTCAAGCCTGTCAGGTGCAATACTATTCCAGCAGGTGTTTCGCTTATTGGTCTCATTAGGAAAGGGAAACTTTCTTTGTCCTGTAGAGATATTTTTCCGAACTTCCTTTCTGCCTTTTCCCCACCACAAACCATTATTGTCTAATGGGAAACAGCCACGCTGTTTGGTGGGGGGGAGCTGAACAGTTCTATCACTTCACCAAAGATGGTGGAAACTCTTGTCCTTAGTTCTATGTCAGGGTAATTGTGATGGAGAAACATTTTTCAGAATGTCTAAGGGGAGTTTAGAGGACACTGTTGATTTCCGGGAAGAAGGTGAAGAATCACTAAGTGTGTGCAGAGAACACAATGGAAGGTGAGAAGGAAAATTAAACTACTTCTACTCAAGCCTGAGGACATTCAAAATGCGTATCTAATCAGGACTCAGATAAAATTCTAGTTCATATAGAACATTTTACTTGCTGTGTATCTCATTCAAGAAAATCTCAGAGCTCCTGCTGTTCAATAGTCTGTAAATTCTAAAATATGGGAGAATCCAAGAATCCCCCTCCCCAGTGACATAAACTTCATTATTCCCTCTATTAAACAAAAGACAAATCTTATTATATCCCATGCCTGCTGATTAAAATCAATACCGCAAGTACAGTCCCGACAGTGCAGATGGGGCCAAGCTAAGGAGGGCCTGCTGGGAGAGGTTCTGCTCTATTTGCTTCCCAGCTCTGTCATTCTTTGTTAGGTTTTTACTCAGCCAGCAATTGTCTTTTGGACAGTATTAAAGAGCCGGGAGTTATCTATGCATTTCTACTCAGTGTAGGACTATTACATAAAAATGGCAGAACACACTTACTCAGGGCATAGTCAGAGCACTCTTCGTATGCAGGCTTGTGGCTTACTTCATGAAGAAGTTGACATGAGGTTATTTATTGTCTGTTTCCTAGAGATAGAGCTCATTGTTCTGAGATGACACCTTCAGCAGCACAGATTTTGATCACATAGTTTCTGTGTGGTCACAGACTTTAACTTGAGATTTCCTGCTAACCAGACTGATGCTATCAACACATTGTCTTCAGCACAGGGATTTCTACTTTATTTTCTTGCTTCTTTTTACGGTGAAGTTATCGTTCCTACACAAACAGCAATAGGAGGTAATTGGAGACATGTTCCCTAGCAGTGTGAATGGCATGGGTGTCTTTTTTTGCTTTTTTCTGCTGGAGGTTGGTTCAAGTTGGCACCAGTGCCACCTGAAGTGCAGAGCAGAGTCTGTCGCCTGTGGAACCACCATCTGTTCTACCTGAAAATTCAGCAGGAGTCTCGCTGTGAGGTTCTTTTTGTTGGTCTGCTTCATCAGTGTTTCAGGATAGGGAAGGACGTGCTACGGGTAGTGGGTGGCACGACAGAGCCTGAGGACTTCACAGGTCCAGATGGGCTCCCAGGAGGGCACCATCTACCAGCCCCTTATGAGAAGGGTCTGAGGCACTGATAACCCCCTTGTGCTTCCCAGCACACTCCTAAAGCAGCTGCGCTGCCTGAGACTTCACAGAGAAAGTTCCCCAGAGTCGTGAATATAGCTCCAGGGTCTTAGTCCAGTAGTCTGTACTGGTGAATAAGAAATGATGTACTGATTAAAGGTGTACAATTTTAAGTAATAGTCACTCCTGGTTTATATTTTTTTTTCTGTGCACATCATAACTCCATGGATAGCATCTAAGGGGTCTATGTAGAAGGTATCTGCTACCACAGAAATGATCACTAAATCTTTGTTGTGCAACTAATTTCTGATCCTCCGTCAGATCTGCTGCTCTTTGTTCTTCAGAATGTGGCTCAGACATCCACTGAGATCAGCGACCTTCAAAGGCCATCCAAGAGTTTTCCCAAAGGACAGATAAATCAATCTACCAACACTGTCAGAAAAGTAAACTTTACATCAGTAAATTACATGCACTGTGTTTCTTCCCATAGGATGCTTGTGCAGTCCATTGAATGTCTGCTCCAGTGTGTTATGCAAAAGCATCACTAAGACCAAACAGAATATTCCAGTGTTTGAGAGTGTCAAGCCATCTACATTTTTAGAATGTTAAACTGTGATTAAGATCTTTGCTTTTTGTAGAGCCATTTCCAAAGCTCTATCAAAAACGCTTGTAAAATATATAGATGCATACTCTTTTATCAGCCTTCTGGGATAAAATTAAATTTCATATAGATCTGTGCACCTCTTGAATTTTATGAATCCAGGCACTTTTTCACAAAGGACAATCACAAAAGTGATCTTAACTAATTTCACCCTATATAAAGTTAAGTGTATATAAAGTTATGTAATGCCAGAAAGTGGGCAGATGCGATCCCTGTCAAAAGAAAGGAGGCAAGTCTAGTTGGCAATTTGTCTTATTCTAAACTGGATAGTTAAGTTATCCTGGCAGAGTACCTCTCTGGAAGTACCGCACTTTACTGAGTATAGCGGGGTTCCAGGAAAGATTAAGACCTCCTACTATTTGACAGGTGCAATCAGTCCTAGCTCTAATAAATGCAGTCCCTGGTTTACACACTTAGAACGTCCCAAGTATTATTCCTAATATTGTATCTCTGTTTTACTAGGCCAGATTTATAGATTTGTAACTTGATGCTAAGACATTAATCACGAGATGGTACTGACAACGCACTGTTAGCAGCTGGCAAGAATGACCAGATTTTTTTTGCAGTATTTTGTAAAGTTAACAAGAAATTCATTGCGGCAGGAGGCAAGGACTGATCTTGACTAAAGCCAGAGCCACTGCAGATGTTATCATGACTAGAGTCATGCATATGAAAAACATAACCCTGAGTTCACAAATCTTAACAGCACCTCCCATGAATCCTCCTAGGCCACATTTAAGATTTTAAGTCTACAGTTGTATATCTTACCATTTTCTGCAGGAGGCTTCAAAACACTTCTGTGTAAGCATCACGTTTCATGAATTCATCCACCTGCATAAAGATAGAGGAATATATTCATAGGAACACAGAGCACTGAATGCATCAAGTACTTTGCAGAGGAAGCAGACCACACTTCAATTTACTTACAAGTGAGTTAACAAAACATTGTAACAGAGGATTTATTAAAATGCAGAATGTGAAAATGGGTAAGAATCTGATTCTGAAAATCGCTGAGTGCCTGAAAGGCTGTGTGGAAATGATAGATACTGTGGGAAATATGAAATGCTGTGCAAAAGCTGCACTACAAGAGTGTCTGTCATCATGGCACTGCCCATGGGACTAAATAAATACAATGGCTGCACTCACTTCCATTGCCTCTGATTTTCCTTCTTCGGTTTCTAAGATTGAACTGAATTATGTTTTGTGCAAACACTACATTTTCCTTCCTTCAGATGCTTTCTGATATATCTGCCAGTGTTTGTCACTGTAACAATTTGTCAATAAAGAAAAAGGAGGTGTAGTATCTTAGTCCTTGCTGCAATATTTCTTAATAAGGCTCTTTGCTCTAGGAAGTTCAGTCAAATGTTAACTACTATGAGCTACTGAAGTGATAACAAAACAAATATTTCAGAAAAGCTTTTCAGCTCTGGGACCAAGTCTAGGATGTGTCTCTTTTGTGACAAGACGGGTTCAAAGCTTATAAACAGCCATGACACTAGTAGAATCAGGTAACAAGTTAAAAAGTAAAAAAGAAGCCTCATGAAGGTTTCACATTTTCTCATGTCACGTCTGCAACATTTTTCTTTTTCTTCCCTGCTGTAGATGAGTGTATTCTGTAGTTACAGAGCTGGCAGGACATGGTGTAGACACCTGAGGAGAAGCGTTTTGCTGCAAACTGGTGTTGTGCCATCCTGAACACTGTTGTAGGCAAAAGCGATAGATCTGGTGGACCACAGCAATGGCTGTGACACAGCTGCTTCTGTGCTACATAGATTGTGTTAGGATGAAGACTATGTGATAGCGTGTCTTCCATCTCTCCTGCTTATATTTTGCACAATCTCTTTTCCACATGGTAAGTTTTTTATCTGCACTGAGTGAATATTGTTCTAGCTTGTTCCTTGTTATTGCTGTGATTGAAACAACATTTGAAAATTCAACCAGATCTCCAGAGACTGGACACTGTATTTCTGTAATACCACACAGACCATTTTGTATTGTTAAGAAACATGGACAAACTTAAGACAAATTCTTAGATCAAGCCAAGACTTCCAGTTAAAACTCTCCACTTGTAATGCTGAAGAATTATTACACCTGTATTTACACATACAATTTATTATTTTAAAGATAAGGCAAGTTAACTGTAGCATCCAAAGTAACACCATTTTCTCTAAACAAAAAATAGGATCTACTGGCAGCATCTCAAATACTTATTCTTTACTGCTGGCAAAAATTGAATTGTTTAAATGATGACAAATATGTGCAGTTTACTTTCAGCTTGCTCCTAGTGATTAGATCTGTATAGTAGCAGTTAACCACTTTTAACTTGTTTTATCCCTGTTAGTATTAGGAAATGAGTCAGCCTATTTCCAGTTGGACAGCAACAGGAGATCGTGGAAGTTGGGAGAGCTTCTAATTCTTTCATTCAACATGATTCAAATAGTAAACTTGAAAAAAGAATAAAAATCCTGAAGTCATTTAGGCATCCATGGCAAAGAGTAAAATTTCATTTCTGTTCTCATGTGATTCACTGTGAAGACAAAAGGACTAATATTTAAGATTGCCTCAGTGACTTGGGAATTGTAGAACTTATTTTTAAAGGAAGTTTGTGCAAACATACTCTGTGCTGTGGCACTCTGTGCAAGGACACCCCAAGTCTGGGCTTTGGGACTTAAGCCATTATCCTCATGTAGCAATGTGCTGCTCTGTGAAGATACAGCAACCTGTACAGAGCTACTCCAGGGATCTCTCAGCTGAGTTCCCTTGATAATATAGACATGATGTCAAGCAGTTGCATGACTAAGTATTATCGAAAATCGATGGGGTACTCATTTCTGTTTCCAGTAAGGATTCATATTACCGTAGCGTAGACGTGCTTCTATTCCTTCATCCTTTCACTGGAAAAGCTGACAAAGACTTCAAGACAAGATTGTTAGTATCTTTTATACTGTCTCAATGCTATATGGCCAAAGTTAGTAGGAATTATACAGTGGTGTGGGGTAAATGTTTTTTTTTCCATGGGTGTAATTATGTTCCTGTTTGCTTTCATTTCTTTTTTTCTGCTTAGGCTGCTTGCATATGTACCTTTATTTTCTTTCCTGATGCCCTGTATTACCTAACTCTAGAGTACCTTACTTTGTGGATCAATACACCTACTGGCCAAAAGCATTACAATTTGGAGACCTGCCCCCTGATGCACATGATGCAGTTTCCTTGCTTCCCAAGTGCTGGAGGCTACACGTCAGGTGGTAACTATGGTCAATGGTGAGACAATTTTAGAGTTCACTTCATCTCGTCCCAGAGTAGAAATCTGAAATAGGCCTGATGAATAAATTTGCCTTTGGCTCTCTATTGACAACCAAGGCTGTAAATGCCCACTTTCCTCAGCTCATGTGTGGATGGGTAACTTTGAATGTCATGACTTGTGTTCATTGAGGCTTTTTTTTTTTTTTTTTTTTTGGTTAGTCACCGGTTTAAAAATGTTTCCAATGAGGACAACGGTTGCTAATGTGACTGTAAGCCAATGGTCAGGATGACTGTGTCTGATCTGGGCTAGATACTAATTAAGTCTCCCAGTTTCTTTTATGTGGTTCATGAGATCGGACTTCAAACAACAGCTTCTTTGTCCTGTTCCAGAGCCATGCCTGTTAAAAATGGTACAATAGATATTCCTGGTACAGTAAATATTCCATTCACTAGTGAGCTGAACATCTTTTTGTTCCTCTTATCATAAAGAGAGATTGCTGGTAAGCCTAAAATTGGATCCATTAGTTCTGCGTTTTCTGTTTGTGAATGTGTATGCACTTGTCACACCACCCCTCTGTTCTGCCTGTCCACTCAGTTCTTGTAAGTAGATAGACACTGAAGTAAATGTTATAAGGGTCATGCTCCCCGAGAGGTCCAGGAAAGGAGAGTCTTGCATACCTCTCTACCTTGCCTGCACACAGAAGCAAAGGAGAGAAGTGGAGTGGCAAGGTGATGTGACTCACATATATCTGCACAGAGATTATGATCAGTCCACTTATTCCTCTGGGTTTGCTGTGGCCATGATACCATGAGAATAGCTGAATTTTAGCAGTACTGCACTTGGTCACTGGGAGGAATCTTGCTTCTATAGGGCAGTGGACAAAAATAGCATTCTCAAATGAACGGATAGTTAAAAATGGGACCTGTCATTCTTAATAATGTCAGTTTAAACTTGAACTCAGGGCTTCTTCAAAACACACAGAGCTATAAATGCCACAACAGATTCACATTTAGCGGGTAGCTGGCAACCACAGCATACAGAGGCAGAGTGCAGCTACTGTTTTGTGGCAATGCAACTTTATTACAGAGCTGCTTAATGTTATGCAGGGAACCTGGAGGGGGAAAAAATCACAAAGGGTATTAAAATCAGGTCTGCTGGGAAGCTCTAATTATAGCTGTTGCACAAAATGTTAAGGCCTGTATATAAGTCAGCTTCTGTGTGCCTGTACCTCTTGCCAGCACAAAATGTAAGTACTTTCTCTCTTTGCCTTTCTCCATTTCATAGTGGTCTGTAGAAAGGTGAAGAGTATTGTTTCTACAGAGGCAAGATACCAAAATTTTGTTCTGTGCTACCTGTGGTTGTAGAGATTGGAGGAATCATGGGCAGTGTTCAGCCTTGTACAGGCGTGAGGCTATGTATTAAAGAAAACACTTAGAAATCTGTGAATCATTCCCCAAGCTCCAGCATATTTTCTAAAAGCACTTCCAAGAAGATCTGTAGAGACTTAGAAAAATTGCCAGTACATTTCCAGCACTTGAAAGGCATTCTGAGACATAATATGAAAACAACCAAAGGTGTAAATTTCCATCATAGGAGATGCTCTGGACTACTGATGAAGATTAAATGAGATGAAATATATCTCCTTTGTGTATGAGGTATAGACCAAGCAGACCTTAGAAAGGTTTTTTTGGGGTGGGGTTTTTTGGGGGGGGGGGTTTGGGGTTTTTTGTTTGTTTTTTATTATTTGTTTGTCTGATTTTTTTAAAGATCTATTAAGACACACATGCACACACACACACTGCCTCCCACCTGCTAAAAGATCAAAAGAAAATGCTTGAGACTATAGAGAGGTGAGATACAGCTTTTTTTTTTTTTTTTTTTTTGCTTGTTTTCAGCACTGGACAGCAGAGTGAATGATTAAAGTTTGTTGCACGAAATTAAAATGGTCTGGGATATAAAGTAGTGCAATCCTTTCCTTAAACAGAAATCTTTCTCATGATAGAATGATAATGATATGCAATGTCTATAACAGCAGTCTTCCAATAGCAGTTATCCACCCATTGGTAACATTGATAGGCAAAGCCAACCTTGTATCATGGTGTAATTATAGCACATACAACATATTTAGTAAGTTTAAAATTGTGTCTTGTGTATCCTCCCATGTGGTGACAGCAGGTATGTGAGACACACACAGGGGCAGGGGCTGAAAAAGCCAAAGACTTGGGTCTTTGTGTTTTGTCCAATAGGAAAGACCAAATTACATCTTGGCTCTGAAGAATATACTGAGAAATTAAACTCCATGGTTGAGACTAACTGATTCACAGGACATGTGAAAGGGAAGACAGCCAGGGGGTTGCACAAAGTCTCAAAACAGGTGAATCTAAGACTTATAGAATAAAAAAAAAATCTGAGTAATCTTCTAAAAAATATTGAAAAAAACAACAGAGAGATTTTAAGGTACCTTCCCAATTAGGTGACCATCCGCATACAGGACTGTTATTTCTGCCAAAGCCTACAATGCATTGGTGAGTCTAGCTTAAAATGACAGTAAGGAAGAGTGACAGATGCTTTGTCTGCTTGCTGAGGAGTACAATCTTATGGAAATCTCTGGACCATTTGAAATAGTTCTGTGTTACCCAGAAACTATGTTGCTCTCAGTTAAATACCCTTCTCCATTTGCTAGGGTAAGGGAGAAAACATACTTCATTCTGAAATGAAAGCAGGCTTTGTTGTACCCCACCAGGAAACCAAAACTGTGTTCTTGATAAGGAATTCCTGTTGGGCACTTTAACAGCTCAAAGTCAACCACCATCTGCAGGTCTCTGAAGCAGTTTCCTTCCATCAGATGAGACAAATAAAAATCATACAATCATCCAACCTCATTCCAAATGAGGCTGCTGCTGACAAATTGGAAGCAATATTAAAATAAGGGGTCTCCTACCCCACTGGAATTAAAGGTTGAGTGGAAAAGAGTACAAAAATAGCAGAGTATATACTGCCTGGGAGTATAAGACATCACCTATATAACATTATTCCACTACTCCAATGGAAGAGGACTTGGAAGAAGACATCTACTGACCCATTAAACCTAGGCAAAACCATGTAGGGTGGGCTTCTGGCTAGTCTTACAAACTTATCCTGGGGTACTAGTTGAGGGGTATTCCCAGGAAGGTTTCCTTGTCTCCAAGGAGCTGCTTGGAAAAGGAAAGATGAAGACATAATTCCTGAAGACATACCTGGCACCCACTTTGAAAAAATAACCTTCCAGAATGCTGGACAGATGGCAATCTTAATGAGAGGAGAAGCTTCACTATGTCTACATTAACTTGATTGGGTGCCACTTAATGACTTTATTCATCTATTTAAATCATCTTGCAAAATCCTGTACAAGCTTTATACTGGCAAGTGGAAGAGCAAGGCCCTGTTGCTAGTCACATGGGCTTTTATTGGGTCATAACACATTTTGTGACATGCTTTTCATTTATACTCTTCCTTTAACATTGAAAAATCATTGTCACAATAATGAGCTATCTAAAATCAAGACTAATTGAGACAAAATGAAAACCAGATTGACACTTTGTTCAGACATTTCTAGCTTGTTTCCTCCTTCTTCCCACCTGCAGGGAGGTAAGATAAGGTGCAAGTACAGCAGGGCACATCTTCTTGCTGACCTCTTATTCCTACAGGCAGTTTGCAGGTGGGAGCATTCATCACCTCAGTTCTCATCCCTACTTGTCAATTCAGGCATGGGAGATGCTGGGCATACAGCATCCTTCTCCCCACTTCTTTTCTTGGATCCAAAATGCAGGCAACCCTGATGTCAGTGTATTGATTTAATAGTGGCTGCAGGAGACAGGACTTAGTCTTCTAAGAGACAAGTGTCTTCTCAAAGGGCCCTGTAAGTTCCCTCTGTAGTTGAGAGGTACAGGCATTTCCAAAGGATGATTCATATAATCAAAAATTAAATGTGTAGAATAGATGGGATGAACCCTCTAGAGGAACAATTTTCTCTGCACTGTCTGTTCAACTAACCTAGATGACAATTTCAGACTAGATGCTTGAATTTTACAGGGTTGCAGTTAGCTAAGGTGAACCCTATCTAAACATAAATTCCAAGGACACAAAACAGTATCTAGAAGAGCACTTTAAACCACAAATGTGGCTGAGTTAAACCTGTATGCCTATTGAAATAAAATGGGATTTGGGTGTGGAGATCCATAAAGAAATTTTGGAAATACCAGTTTAGCTAGTGGAAGCTGGCAAAAATCACCATCCAGTAAGCACACATTTACAGGTTGATTATTTTTCCCTCTGCAGATGAGTCATTTACATGAGTAGTCCAAGAACTATAGTCCTTCTTTTCCTGTTCAAACATGTTCTCTGTAATCCTTTCATTTTCCTTTGAGGAACAACTTCAGTGCTTTCTGTTTTCTTTAACGAAGTTGTTGCTTTGATTAATGATTTAATTGTTTAAACAGTTTGAAAATGTAAAGACTGCCTCTAAGCCAGGGCCTTTTTAATGAACAGCAAGAACAAAGAAGCTGCAGTATATGTTACAGAATTGTCTTCATTGTGGTGGCCCTGGTGAGATCACCAATTCCCTTGTCCACCTCTGCAGTCTAGACATTATTTCCCGTGGAACAAACCCTGAGATCTATACTCAAAATTTAATCAGGAGAAGGAAACAATAATGGCCCTGAGAACAACTTCTGGAGCAGCCCTGCATAACCTGAAGCTATTTTGTCTTCCCTGCAGCAGCGTGCTCCATTTTGCTTGACATAATGATAATGCTCAGGAAAAGGCAACACTGTCAATCCTAAGGAAAGCTGACCCACATCCCTGTCTACCCGCTCTTGGAAGCGTGATGAGAAGGTTTCACTCATTACCTTTACCTCTGTCTTTTAAGAACGATAGCAGCATGAGAGAGTTTTTAATGAAAGAAACGTTATACGTTATCTCTGTGCTTTTAAGTCACACCTTAAATCCCCTGCCCATTTCTTTTTAGGTGACATTGGCCTCCTTCTTTCACAAAGCCTCATCCTGTTTTATCTCCCCTCCCATATTTCTTCTTCTCTGCATTGACCTCTTGCCACAATGACTATCCTCTTGCTTCTGTTAATTGAACTTTGATGGTGTCGAAATAAAGTTTCACTGTGCTGGTGTACTGCTGTGTGCCACTTTCCATAAAAATATGCTTTTCTCTTTCTTCTCTTCAATGCTTCTGTTATTTTAGTGCTCAGTGCTGTCATCACTTTACTTGCTTCCTCCAACTCGCAGCCCAGCAGAAGGTGAGAGAGGCAGTCAGCTTTCAGCTCAGGATGACCACTCAAATATATGGAAAGAGCTGTTTTGTTCTTTTTCTCAGAATCAGAAGTGCTGAGAAACGCAGAGCAGGCACTGTTCTGCTCTGCAGCTCACTGCAAGGTATGGTTTGTTGGGCTGATAAGAGGCTCTGTGCTTGCACATGAGTAGCTCATGATAAGGGAAGTGATTCAGTGCCCAAATGTCCTATTATCAAGAATGTACAACATGTAAAAGAAGTGTCTGCTCCTAGACAAAGATAGTGAAGTTGTTAACAAAACCCAAACAAAATAAACCTGCCTATATTGTAATTAAAACCACAGGAGATAATGTGAGTGTTATGCATTGCTTGGACTGTAGCTGTAATATAGGTGCTATCTTTTGCTTTATTGCATGATTTATTTCATTTTTATCTGCTTAAAAAATACTCATTATGGATGAGCTGCAGGAGAGTGATTTTTGGATAGACATGGGTCAAAATTAACACATAATGAAAGGTGACCTTTCAAAAGGGGGATTACCTATAAATAGCAATGGTTATCCTTCACAGACTTCTGACACAAGCCTGCCAGGAGTATGAAAAGGAGACCCTTTCCACCAGTTCCTCCAACATTATTGCAGATTGGCACATGATACATTTTGGCCATGAATATCTGAAGAGAATTTGCAAGGGATCAAGCAAAAAGCCTTAGCAGCTGGCTGGCTGTCAATATTCCCTTGTGTTTAAAAATTAGCTCAGAGCTTCCTTCTCTTTCCCCATTAACAATGACACACACTTCACTAGAAAGGAATATTAAGATTTTATGTTTGAAATATGTCACTTTGGGAGCTCATTTATTTAAAAAATTAATTGTAGCAATTTTTAAAATTAGCCAAGCAGTGTCAGCAGAGTATATTCAAACCCCAGAGGGCTTTAGTATCAGGCTGCAGTTCTTAACTACTGTTTTAACTTCTGCTCTGCACCATGGATGGATGAAATCCTTTATTTGGAATGAGGAAGAACTGGTATTCCTGGTAATTTACTACTGTTAATCTAAAAGAAGTGAGTAAATTAATCAGGAAAAGATAAAGTCTGTTCTGTTTGTAATGCATGTTCGTTACTTTTTTGCCCTGTAGGATTGTTATAAAATAATATTTCAGAGTTCTTATTTTGTGAACCTTCGCCTGAAGGTCACTCTGCAAAGAGTCAGTGCATAGATGATGGTTTTAAACAGTCAGATGTAGTCAGTGTCTGAACGCTTCTGTACTTTTTGGATGCTTATGTATCTGCATCGCATTTTCAGGTGCATCCTGTGTGCAACCAGAGATCGCCAGCAGCCCCTCCACAACAGGTAAAACTGTTCCGTGGTTCTGACTTTTGTGGCCTCATGTACTTAGGATAACAATTCTGAGAAAAAAACCAACCCAAAGCAGCTTGGTTGTTGTTGTTAGATTCATATTGGGTAATTACATTGTTTATTGTCAGTATTAAAATGATGATTATTAGTGACCAGGATCTGTATACAAGACCAAGGCCATGTACTACATACTGTTGGTAAACAAAGTAAGAGATGGTCTTTGTTGGAAGGCATTTACAACCTAAATAGACATTCAGACAAGAGGTGTTATTATCTCCACTTCACAGATGGTGACCAAGATATGCTGATATGTTGTGCCAAGGGATAGGCGCAAATGTGAGGGGGCAGGAAGGGAGCAAGCCAAGCGCTGAAGTGGGGTTACCAGGCTGCCCTGACCACGACCATGCTTCCTCACTGCACCTGCTGCAAACCTAACAACTACCGGGTTTCCCTCTGCTCGAAGACAGGGAATGCATGACAAGCAGCTTCCTCTTGGTATACAGCAGCCCTGGTTTTGCCCTCACAGTTGATTTCTGCCAAGCGGTGCCAGGTTCCTGTTTACCCAGGAAGTATTTGTTACTGGTTGGCTCCACAAAAGAGATATCCGTCTTGCAGATGTTTTTTCAATGCACATTTGCAGTTGTTTCTCTGCTTTAACATCATGATCTGGAAGCTGCTCACTCTGGATGTTTACAGCTGTTGTTGGGTTTAACAGCAGTGCTTCATTCAAACCTTTCTGCAGCCCAGAATTCATCCCTGATTATTTTGTGGGGAAATGTCGCCTTTAAAAAATTAGGGTTCTTAGAGATGAGTTAGTGAAAAAGGTTATGTAACATCGTGCTGGCACTAGAAACAGACTCTGTGACACAGAAGATAGCTTGCAGTCCTGTGTTACTGCTGCCTATGAAACAACGACTTATTTTCAGTGCAACACTACTGAGCATTGCAAATTCTCTTCTGACATGAAAACCCCCTGAACGGTGACACGGATCTCTCTTTTACTATTGCTATCGTGTTTATACTTACATGCAACTCCAGTCTGGGATCAGTGCCCTATTGTGACCTCTCTCACAAGGACAGATACAGAAAATCATCCCTGTCCTGAACTACCAGGAGAATAGGAAATGTCAGCAGATGCTAACTGCCAATTTACATCTCCTGGTTTTCCTTCCAGCATAAAATTGAGGGTAGCTTTATCATGCAGCTGCCTTGCTGCTCCACTCTAACTGGCAGGTTAGTTTTTAAATGTGATTTATAATGTGGATCTTGTTTCTGTGTTGGAGTGCTTTTGGATTACAGTATGGAATTTGAATGTGTCTAAATAAAGGGAATGCAGTGGTGGTGGTGGCTGGGAGGCAGGGATTATATGAAAGCTTTCAGGATGCTCCGAGCAGTGTGTTTCAGTAGCCAAGGGATTTTTATGGGCACAGAGGCACAAAGTAACCCCTCTAATCCCTTTCTCACTGGCTTACAGACTCTGAAGAAGCTTAATAATTACAGGGGAATGCAGTCAAAGTGTTTTTAAGGACATATGTGCAGAGGCTTATGTTAGTCATTTCCTAACAGCGAATGCACTGGCAGATTCTCAAGGAGAAATCTCAGTGCAAGTTCTCCCTTCTCCCACCTCCCCAGCAAAAAGATGACGATTTACACTTATACCAAAAAGAGGCTTAACCAGTGAGGACATGAGGGAATATTTCCCAGCCTGTAGGATTATGATTTTTCCACAGCCACACCATGCACCCTCCTCTTTCTGGTGAAATACAAAGTGTGTCCCTGTTCTGTTGAGCCCCTGAGATGATGGGCTTTTTTCAGTGAAAAGGTCAACAGAAAGCTTGAGTGTTGCCTTTAACTTATTATCCTTCTGGAGAAGTATTTCACCTTATCTGAAATTACTAGTTCAGCTGATGGTGACTCTGCTTCTTATGTATCGCTACACATAAGTATGTCCCTTATACATAACTGCGTGTGTACTATATATATGCATACACAGGAGGTGTCCAGGAACTGTTACTGTGCTCAGCTTTTAGTTTCACAGCTGTGTCATTTCTGGAGGAATCTGTGCCCCAAAGGAAAGATATGGTGTTACTCCCTCACCCTGGAGAGTTTTTGTGATTTTTTTTCTTTGACAGTCTTGCCCAATTCAAAAATTATGGCACAGATTTTCCCTCATTCTTCCTCAATTATCACCTCCTAAGAAAACTGGGCACAAAAAAATTACAGCGCCATGAAAAGTTTTTTTGAGTGTTAATGGTAGAGGAGGATAGGAAATGTATACTTGCTTTATGGTGCATGCTAATGCAGTACTTGGCATCCCACTGTTGTTTGGCATATAAACCGCAATAGAAATGAAAACACTTATATCTCATTGCATTACTAACTAAAAATGGCCTATTTTCTCAGCTTTCTATCAAAGATGAAAGTTTTGTCCATATACTTGCCATTTCTGTAAGACACTCTTGAGACCTGTAAATTCATATTAAAAATATATGATGTAAGAATTAAGCTCAGCTGCCTGGAATTTCTCTTTTCAAATCACAATATTCTGCCTGCATCATCAAAAAAGACCCTAACTAAAGTCTTGATCTTTTTCTCCTGTGGAACATGTTGCTCATGTTAGGACTGCAAACTAACTTTGGTTTGAACCCTTAACATTTGCTATGCTAGATCCAGTTTACTGTGTAAGAAGGTTTTAGATGAAACAGTATAAACTAATCCAAGATCTGTCTTTCCAGTTTTGATATTTAGCAATTTCTGAAGACAGGGTGTTTGCCGAAATGATATGAACCTGAACCTTCTTTCCTGTGAACCCAAACTTTTTTCCTGGGGGAACTGACTCCCCTTTTACTTAATGATTTCCCACCAAAGGGAGGGCAGCCTGATTCGTGTGCTCTAAGCAGTTTAGATTTAAGCTGATTCAGCCAATCTCGGGTTTCAAGGTTGGAATCTAGACACCAGAATGAAGTTATGGACAGGTGGGTCACAATGCATACTGAGACCCTGGTTGGCTCCATATGAATGTGGGTGTCATTGCACTCACGTCAGCCTCTTGCACTCTATCATGCTTCTTTCTCTTGCTTTGCATAAAAGATGCCAGAGACCTTCTTGACAGCAATGGAAAAGAGAAAGCTTTCACCCTGCAAATGGGAAGGTCTCCTTCCCTGTGTGGTGGCTACACATCCATCCTTCAAACAGAGCTTTGAAGTTCTCTGAAAGCCTTCAGAGAGCCACAAACCCATCGCTAATTTTTTGTGGATGGCATAGAGTACCTTCACAGTATTTGAGATGAACAGGTCTATGCTACTCTATAGTGTCCTATTAATACACCCCAACTCATGCTAATATGGGGTGCTACAAACTCTTAGTCTGACCTATCTAAAAGTTACTTACACTGAACAATGTTTCTTTCATAACTAGTTCTGTAGACTTCTGTGGAACGGCTTACTGTGGACACAAGTGGTATAATCCAGCCTTTCACATTCATAATTTGAGTTACCAGCTTAAAAAAAAACAAACCCCCCAAAAAACCCCAAAGAAAAAGAAAAAAAAAGTGTGGGATTTGGATTTTAGATGCCATTACCCCAAGGTGCTGGCTGTAATCGGGTTTTGTTCCCTTTGAATGTTTCCAGGAAAAGCTGCTCCCTGAGCAAAGGAAACATGAAAGATCAGGAAAGTGACTAATAACATAGAAACCTTAATGACACCTATCAAGTGCAATAACTGAGAACACTGCAGACTGTGGCAAGGATAACAAAATGGGCTGTTTAGCACAATGACTGCCAGCTATTGTTTTTCAAGCAAATGACTGAGACTTGGCAATGATTAGTCTATAACCAGAGGAGAGGAGAGGAAAAACACAAAACAAAATGTGAAAGGGACTGTAAAAACCCAGGAAATAAACCCCATAAACAGACTTCATATAGACATGAATTTCACTCCAGAAATTGTCAATGATCAAATTTACTCTTCATATATGCTAATAAAGTCAGCATGTTTGCACTGGGTTAAGTTTAATCTGATAAACTTGATCACAAATTAGCTCTCTTTGGCAATAAAGAATTATCTTTTACTGCTTGAATAAGTTCAGCCCTACCTTGTACACCTTCATGCTGCCCCATTGGCTTTGTTGGTAGAAGGGAGTAGAGATGGTATTTCCTGAAGAAATAGTCGTAAGCATTTGCAACAGAAAATCACCACTGATGACAACTCTCCAGACAGAAACAAATGTCATCCATAAACACATCCATTTCTGTGGTGTCTGTCTGCCCCAGCAAGGACCTCATGTTACAGTAGGAACACAATCGAAAAGGCAACTTGTCATTAAAATATTGATGGAATGATGTTAGTAGGAAGGGGAATGCATATTTAATAAGTGCCTAGATATTTTTCATGTACACAGGTGATACCAGATCTCTCAGGCTAATCAGAGTGAGGTTGGGTCAGTCCTTGTGAGGGAAAGGTTCCAGACAATACATGGGGATATCCTGTTGTAGCTGGTTTGAACATGTCTTTCAGTGCCTTGACAGGATGCAAGGAGCAGGGTAAGTGATGTCTTGATGTCTTCCTGCTAGGGACACTGTTCAGGTGCCTCCCCTCAGGTGGTGTCTCAAAAAGCTCATTTTCTCCATGACTACCTCCTTTGTAAGGAAACACATGCTTGAAGACGCTGCTGTTGTAGCTTTTGTGGGCCAACAGGAAGGCTGGAAGACATAATGCTCATTGTCGTTCCCCACCTGGAAGCTGGGAGGTGGCAGAACTCCTGATCCAGCAACATGACATAAGGAAGCCCCAGTCTGCTCAGAGAAAGCATCTGGGCAGGTAAGACAAAAAGCTCACTGTGTTCTGAACACCTCCTCACAGAGAAAGGTTAAGAACAACATAACCCAGGCTGTTAACGGCAATGAGCTGTAAAAGTTGTGGCTTCTGCATTGTGAAACTGTGGTTGTGACTATGATGTACAATAGAAACTGCAATTCCATCTTTGTCTGTGCTGGGCCTCCACATGGGACTGTAAAACTACATGTAAACAGATGTGCACACCTCCATGCTCTGGCTTCACAAAGGTGTGAACCGCAAGCAGCTGTTAAGTTTTACAGACATGACAGACAGCTTCCCAACACTTTGTTGTAGATGCGTAAACGTTAGCCTCTGAATTGTAAAATTGTCCTTTGTGTTAAAGTACATAAGTTGCCTCGTGTGCTGATGTATGTATGTGTCTGTGTGTTTAGGTACTTGTTCCTTTATTTGGCTAAAAATGACTTATAACACTTACCAACAGTCCCCTGTACATTTTTATTATTACCAGCTCTTCTTTAGCTCTCACACACCATGCATTTAGTATGAGTAATAAAGTTTACTTAATTGTTGCAATAAAGGCAACTTTGCATGCTTGAACTTTGATTTTGAAGGAGTTGCCATTATATAACTATATACTTTAAATGTAGACAATAAAGTAATGACTTAATAGAGAAGTACTTGGAAACAGTGGTAAACCTTATTATGAATGTCATCTATTGGTGACTAGAGTGCGTTGTAGATTGCTTTTTAGTCCTAGTAACAGCCAGTGTGTTTTTCCATCTGAGAGCGTATGTTTCCTTTTAATACCTTAGGTAGTGAAGAGGAAAAAAAATCTATGGTAATGAGAAAAAATCAGCTCGGTTAAAGGAAGAGAGTATTTTCACAGAACCTGGACAAAGCTAAAGCACACTACAGGCAATTATTTGTAGTCCATTACATCCCAGGCAAAGCATACTTGCAAAGCATTAATAGTTACGTGTGCCAAGCCAGAACGATGCTTTCATCATAAACGTACTCCATGTTCTGGCACATCATTGCAGACACAAATCTCTGAGGATCATTATGTTATTGCTGTTCCCTTAAGATGTATTCAGTGATAATGTCGGTTATAAAGAACCTTAGAAAAAGATGGAAATATCACTATTAGGCCAACTTCTACATATATTGCCAATTTGCCATTTATAAACTCACTAAACTTTGGTTTGATTCATTTCACAGATGTTTATTGGTTTATAAAATATTAACAGGAGCAGTAGAAAATATTTGTCATAGAAATGCCGACAAGTAAGATGAAATAAAAGCAAACTGGAATATAATCTGAAGACCAGGAAACTTCTCTAGCTCCACCTTTTACCAGGTTATTCATTAAGGAATAATTGAGTCAAATCTGTTAGAAATAAGTGGAAGTGTAGGACTTTTGAGGACTCAAGTTACTCAAGCCACTAATGCTTGACTTAGAGCCTTTCCTGAAGTGAAGGCAACACAGTGGAGATATTTAGCATGCGTATGGAAACAGACTGGCAGATACTAAAAAGGGGCCCAAAACAGCACCTCAGCTATTTATTTGGCATGTTGAGATCTACAGAAATAACAGAGCAGCCTGTCCAAAACACTTCCAAATGATCTGGAAGAGTAAATATACATCTAGTTGGGAGTATTCAATGCAAAATACACACTGAAGTTGGAAGAACTATAGAGCAACCACACTGTATTACATAAAAAAGCCAGTTTGGATTGCTCTCTGTGGAGCAAACACCCGTAAAGGAGAAAAATGCATCACATTCCTGGGCTTCTGTTTCATTTCCTGGGGTGGGCTGCCTCCAGTGGAAGGGGCAAGGGTGACAACACCTATGGTGTGGGCCAGGGTGACTGCACTGGAGACCCTTTGCTCCCAGCATTACACCTGCAGCCTATTGCCCCCAAACTTTCTCCTGGGAGGCAGCCATTAAATAGAGCCATGGTTGCAAGGACTATTGACCTGACAGGTGTCCCTGCAGTCCACTTATATTGACGCTCTCAGAAAGGAGCTGGGGTGCCTTTTGCAAGGGTTTCCTTTGCAAGACAAGGTGAAAGGGAGAAGACATACCTTCATATTCCTTCCTCCCTCTTCTCCTCTAGTCTTATTGCAAAGACCTGGTGCCACAGAAGGGCATGGGGGCAGAAGGATCTCTGACAGGACGGAGGACCAGGTCTGTATACAAAGGCTCCTCTTTATGTGTCTATCATGAGGATCACTGGCTCAAGGAGGAGCTGAGCTGGCTGCTACTAGATGAAGGGCTGCATGTGCTAATCTGCCTGAATTGAAAGGATTGAATAGCATTTTACTCACTGCTGCTCCAGATCAGAATAATTAGTGAATTAAAATGGATTTTCCACTAGGCAATGTGTTGCTGAGGCTGGTTGTAGAAGGGCTTTTTTGCCTTCTTGTTAATAAAAAAAAATTTAAAAAATCCAAGACAGCTGTCTTGTGAGGGATCTGTATTCAATATTAGAAAGCTACACAGCTGTGGAGTCTGGATGCTATCATAAGAATTGAATAGCAGAGACATGGCATTGCTGGAATACAACCCACTTTGTAAGTGTGCTGGGTGCTTGGAATGTGCATATCACACAATAAAAGTGCTGCTCTTGTCTGTGTTCAAAGCAAGAGCACCAATAGGCCTAGCGAGCTGATGTAATGAGATTCAGGCTGCCCTCAACAGCTGAACTATTCAGTTCAGCAAATGGGTATTTCAAATGTAAATATTTATATGGGCCAAGGGCTCTTTGTTGCTCTGCTATTTTGACATTTTCAAATCCCTCAGCTTTACTTTTGTTGAAAAGATGGTCTATTTGCTGACGAGAAGAACAAAGGTCAGTGGCTAGTTATGCAGAGATGGTGTTATTATCACAGAAAAATACCAGTTCTCCCAACCCACATAGCTGTGGTTCCATATGCTTCAACATCAGAACCTACACATTGATGGGAATAATGCATTCCCCTGGTTGTTATAAGGAAATACAATAATAAAAAGAAAGAAACAAGTTATTTGAGGTCCTGATTAGATAGAATTAATGGTTCATCAGGAAGAAATGTTAAGTGCCTTTACCTTTCATTTCAGAAACATTCCCCAGCTGCTCTTAATAACCACTTGTTACATTTTGCAGGACTTGTATTCACTTTCAATTCCATTGCTATTGCAATTGTTCATTCATTTAGCAGTATGCTCACCTTTTGGGTTTCACCCAATTTAGAGATTTAGGAGAGGTTTAGAAGACTTACATTTTAGCTAAAATTATTACTGTTTTCTAATCTCTAAAGCTTTAAAATCAATGCTACATTCTTCTTGATGTTACATGAGTGATTCCTTGCCTTTCTAAAGTTAGGTGTCACTGCCACTGCTTTTTCCTCTTTGTGTACCCCACCTCCTTCAATCTTCTGACTCCTCACCCCTTCCCTACTCTTTCCCCTTGCTATACTTTCTGCTTTCTCTCTTTTCCTTCCAGTTCTTGGATCACCTGCTGCCCTCAAGCAGTGTGCCTCTGCCTCCTTGCCTACCACCTTTTTACTGTCTTCTGCCATTCTTCTGGGTCGCTGCTAACTCCTCAGCCCACTTCCATCAACTCGGATCCTCAAGCAAAGCTCCTTAGTTTAGGTTTCCCCCAACTCAGTGCTAAGTCTGATTTTTCTTATTGCTATGTCTTATTAGTGGGAATTGTTGAATTATATATAACAGCTTCTTGGAAACTTGAAACAAAGCCTGAATGTTTACCAAACCACTCTTTGGCAGATGCCCAGATTTATATTCATATTGTTGGACTTCTGCCATGAATTGTTTTCTATAAAAATAGAATACCGATAGTTTTCCTGAGGAATATATACACCTGAAGAATGAATTCTTCCAAGACAATCAAAACAAATACAGCTGATATGGCCTTGCTGCTACCTGCTTAGGTGGGATGGGTCAAGTTCTGAGGATATCTTAGCCCACTTAAATGTTTGGGTCCTCAATGTTGCTGGCTACTTGGTGTTGCTTTTGATGAGGGATGCATTGAGGCATCATTATTCATATTCGGTTTTTTTCACTATGCAATTCAGAAACCAAGGGTTAAGCTTTCAGCAGGAGTCTAATTATGATTCAGATCTGGAGCTCTATTTGACTTGCAAACCAAACTGGGGTGAAACTGTTCCCTGCAGGATTCCTTCCTCCAGCCTCCGGCATCCTGTGTGCACAGACCTCTGCTCATTTCCTCCATTCATCACCAAATTCTTGGTCCTGGTAAGTGGTTTAGATTCTCCAGGCATTTAAAAAAAACCACCAAAAAACACAAACCAAAACATTGAAACGTTCTTTTTCAAAGCAAAACCCCAGCTACATTAACTGCTGGAGAAAGGAAGTTCCTGAGACAGAGCTGTAGAATCAGGCTACTATGAAAGTAGATGGGAGGTCAGGAGCATGCAGATGTCCTAAGAACATATGGCAAAGGTTGGGACTGTGAATACTTGTATTATAGGGTAATTAATGTGATACAGAACCACAGTGTAATTGCAGAACTCCAGCTAGCCTCTTAAAAGAGGAGGTCTGAGGTAAATGACCTCAGTTCTTTTCCAGTGCCTCCAATTTTGCTCAGTTTTCAGATATGAAAATTTATGTCTTAGCATTTGGACCATGACTAACAAATGCTTTTTTGATGGATGTAATTGAATTTCCACATGGAGCCAGTTACATATTTTGTTAACATCTTACAATATGGTCAGGTCACAACTTGTGTTCCCTCTTAAGGGAATGGATTTGGAGAGATGTACTGGTGTGTTTGTGAGAGTAGTTCCCTGACCGTTAAGTGTATCATCATTCAGTTGAATGAAGATCTCACTTGCACACCCCACCTTGTCACAGATGAAGTAAGCATGGACTGCACTGCTCTTATCAGGAAAAATCATTCTCGAGATCATTCTTCCAGGTCACTGAGAAGCTCATGCAGAAGTTTCATTTTTTGTGTGCTTTCATATGCACTGGTGTGTTTGTGAGAGTAGTTCCCTGACCGTTAAGTGTATCATCATTCAGTTGAATGAAAATTTCACTTGCACAGGGAAGGAGCACAAAGCTGTTTAGGGGATTGGGGCATCTTTCATATGAGGAAAGGCTGAGAGAGCTGGGACTGTTCTGCCTGTAGAAGGCAAAGCTCAAGGGAATCTTATCAATGTGTATAAATACCTTATGGAGGGGGATGAAGAAGACAGAGCAAAATTCTTTTCAGTGGTGTTCAATTAATGGAAAAGATACAGTAGGCACAAATGGTTTAAAACCAACCGCCTCCCTTTTTTATTGTGAGGGTGATTGAACACTGGACCAGTTTGCTCAGACAGGTTGTGGAGTCTCCATCTTTGAAGGTTTTCAGAACCTAACTGGGCACAACCCTGAGCGACCTGCTGTAGTTGACCTTGCTTTGAGCAGGGGGGTTGAAGTAGATGATCCCCAGACATCCCTGTCAACCTCAAACATTTTGTGGTTTTGAAGTTCTTCCTCATACTGCTATAAGATTCTAACTTTTTTCTTATTTTGCATGCCTTCATGGTCTGCTTTTTTTGAGACAGTTCAGATGTAAAGAGCTTTTGTGTGTGCATCACATGCTGGTGTGACTTGGAGTAAGCCTTTAGTTTTGCCAGCAGGTCACATTTTGAGAACAATTTGCCTAGTGATTTTCTTTCACATCTACTCATGCTCTTAAATAAAATAAATTCTTTTTGATCAAACTTTCCGGTGATTTTTTGCACCAAATGTATCTCATTATTCTAGAACAATTTGCTCAGTGCAATTTTCTGACCTGCCTCTCATTTCCTTTTGCTTCTATGTGTTGCCTGGCTAGGTTTTAATGGCATGCAGTGCCTGGAAAGTTGTATACATATAGGTATCAAAACATTACTTTGTCTCAGGTCCTGCAGTCCCACAGAAGTTTCCAAACAAACTCTTCATGAAGCAGTTTCTGCACACTTGGAGAGAAAAAACCCCAACTCTGTATTACTATCACTACCTAAATGCCATCAGAACCACACTTCTCTATCTGTACTAATGTTAATTCCCTATGAGCTTTAATGTGGGTGGCTGTGAATCTCAGCTCCTTTTCTGAAGGGGAGGGGGGGGCACCAGTTGGAAGGAGGGAAGGAAGGAAGGAAGGAAGGAAGGTAGGAAGGAAGGAGGGAAAGAAGGTTGGGAGGAATCTTAACAAAATCAGTGGAAGCACAAATTTCCTGAAGAGCAAGATATAATCTTAGTAAGATGAACAGTAAAACTTCCAAAGCCTTCTGGAGGTCCATGGTTTTATCTCACTCTGCCTCACTTTATCTTCCCATCATTTTCATTCTCCTTTAGCTTGTCTACCAGTCTCTGCCTTTCAGTTCTGGGAAAACCTTTATCAAAACCGTTGAAGTTACTCGGTGCTATAGACCACTTATGAAGTCATTTCCACAATGCAGTCCTTCAGATGCAAGACTGAGAGCTAGACTTAGCTCATGCTTGCAAAAGCATGTTTCACAAAGGTGACCGAAGTAACAATACTGCCTCTTTCTCCCCCATTTTTTTTCTTTTGGGGGGGTGGGGGATGGGGAAGGGGCCAGGGAGGGAATACATATATATTAAGTATGTCTTTCTCCTGCTACAGACACTTCCAACAAGGCAGGTGGTGGGTTTTTTTTGTTGTTGGGTTTTTTTTTTTCCCATTTTCTTCCTGACTATAAGCTGACAACGGAGCAAAACGGAGAGGGGAATGGAGCCCTTCTGAGCTGTGGCAGCTGATAATTACCTTGCTCTGCACAGGGCTCTCCATAACCCCAGCACTGTGAGAAGTGTACTTGATTACAGCATGTAAGCCCAGCTTGGTGTAAGAGTTCTGCTTCATTAGGGGAATAGAGCTGCATTGCTTTTGGCGATCTCATTTCCATCTCCATCTTTGCCCTTGCGTGTAGAGCTAAACTACCTTTATACTCAAGTAGCTGCCATACTTTTGTCCTTGCAGAGCCTTACAGGTAAATGCATGGAGGAAAAACAGTTGGTGAAATATTTGTAAAAGAGGGCAGGGTGAGGAGAGGATAACCTGGAGGACCACGGAATGATCTCCAGAAAAGAAAGAATAAAGTTATGATAGGCTTTCTCTGGGGAAATAACAGTCCATATCATGTGAGTGGGTTGGTTTGTTCAGTCCCTGGAGGAAAAAAAAAAAGAAACACATTCTGCCCCACAGGGAAAGAGGAATGAAATCCTTGTGGAGTAAACAGACACTAAGTACAATGATAATGATGATGATGATCAGAGGCTTTTTAATTTAGAAAAATGGGTACATTGAACATTGTAGCAGCCTGGCTCCCGCTAGGTTCAGGAATAGCCCGTGGCACTCCATTAAGGTATGTAGGTTCTTGGGACATGAAGAGAGCTTACTTGAAGGGATTGTTCTTACAACTGACTGATGTTTTCCAGGATGCATGTTTTCTTCTGTTAGTGTTCAAATATTTAAATTGTAATTGTGTCGTTCTCTGATTTGTCAACTTTTCAGGACATTTATAATGACATTTGAAAGGTACATCCTCTCAACCCCAGCGTTGTTCCTCAGCACTCAGCAGTGAGTGTGCAACCCTGAGAACAAAGCAAAAACTTCATCTTGGACAGGAAAATTATTTAAGCATCTTTAGACCTAACAGCAGATTTGGGATTATTTATTCTTTCAGGACCACAGTGTTTAACTCTTAATGAGTTTGTGAGTGTAAGTCCATTGGCATTAAAGGGATGGGACAAGCTAACGGATAATTAGGGTTTATTTACACCTTATAATGGAGCAAATAGATCCCTGAGCTAGGGTAGACTGGGGCTAGTGCACACATATTACAATGCAGTCAGCAGCAACCAGCTTAGGACTGAAGGTAGATAATATCCTCCTGAGACCATCTTGCTTCCAGCTAATTCAAGCACAGATGGCAAGTGAAGGTGGGAAGTAGGATAAGTGAGTATTTCCCTCCAGGTAATGCTGCTCTCATGCTCTGTTATAAGATATGCTACTGCCACATTTTTGTGGCTGTGGAGTCTCTGTGGGGTCAGGGCTGGGTATCACCGTGGCTGTCACAGATCCAGCTTGGCTATCACCCTACTGCTAGCATAGACATACTGTTAGCTTTTCAGATCTCATGCCTATGTTACACAGACGATGAAGCAAGCTGCTTGAACGGCTTTCCTCAGTCATGTGTGTCTTCAGCTGATATTCCACATGCTGCAGTTCAGTTCACAGTGATTTTCTGGATGGTTTTGAAATCTGTAGCTACAAAAAGCTGGGGTTTTAAACCTAATTTGTTACATCATTATCTTTAAAAGAGCTCCTCACTGTTAGCTGTACAAAGGGAAAAGACTGATCTGAAAGTCAGGAAATATGGACCTTAGCTCTCGTTTTCATGACCATTTATATCCACTCCTAGGACCCCTTTATAGTGATGGGCCTGCTGTGAATTTGGTTAGTGCTGTGCTGCAGCACATTAGGCATGATAGAAGCAAAAAAATGGGGCCTGCTGCTCTGCCAGCCACCCATGTTCCTTCTGGTTCCCTGCACCTCCATGGAGTGATGCTGGTCCTCCCCAGCCTGGTAGAATTCCCATGCCTGTATACTCAGTATCTTCCTTTTTTTTAATGTATAGAAAAAGACCCACCACATCAAACCTATTCATGAAGCTCCTCTGAACTTAATAATGCTACTTAAATGAAGTCACCACAGAAGGAAAGAATGTTTTGTTCTATTACAATTGAGAGCGAGGCAGTATTACTGGAAATCTGGTAAAACAAACAAAAAGGTCTCATTGCAAACAAACCTCTAACCTACTTTTTAGCATTCGTCCAAAGAAGAATGAGTTTTATTTCCACCAGTGGCTGAGGTTTAAAATAAGATCTTTCCTATTATGCTGCTCATGACCTCCTTAGATCTTGTCTCAGTCATAGTGTGTGGAATGAAATGGAGTATTACAGTGTTGGCTCCCAAGGGACACTCGAGTCTTAGTTACCTTTTGAATTAACTAAGCCTTTTGGAAAGATTAAGCTATTCCCATGCTATTGTGTTTCATCTGCCCATTTTTTTGTTTTAGTTAGCATTTTATATTTTACCAGCTTTGATCAATATTGTCAGATCTCTCCCTAGATCAGAAGAATCATGAATGCAGTTCACCTAATCAAATTATTCTCACAATTCTCATCTTAGTACAGTCATTGGCCATGTCATGAGCAGCACACATGCAGCTCCAGAGGTAGTCTCTTCTGCCTTATTGTGAAATGTGCTGCTTTTCTAGGACCAAGGTTGTTTATAATGCAAGGGCTGCTAAAGCTGTCTCAATCAAATCCTTGCAATATTTTCATCTGTTTCTATACAGTAAATGTGGTGGAGCCTTTGACTGCACACTATATTGTATCTGCATTAAGAGTGTTGGCCCCATGCTCTGGTTCTCAGGCAAGATTCTCTGCTTTGAATCAAGAACAGGTAGGGAAGAGGTATAGGGTAAACTGAGTCTGTAAGGTTATTTTGAGGGCTTTTGAAGCAGTGCCAAGGCCGGCCTGCCTCATTTATACCTATAGCATTCTGAACTTTTCTGTGCTGAAGCACAGTCTGCTTTCACTGTCTCCATCACACTTAAGGAGCTGAGTGTCACCAACAGAGCAGACTCTTCCTGCTAATTGCCTTGCATCCTCTTTCTAGCCCTCCTTGGACCCATGTTCTTCTACGCAGGGGACTAAGCTTATCCAGCGCTCCTGTATAGAATCTAGGATAGCTGAAACTGCTTTCATAGAAATGGGATGTCCCTTTTTTTTTTTGCTTTTTTAAAAGATCCTTTTTGAAGCCAGTGTTCAACAGTAAGACCCTTGTGTGACTGCAAATCAGCTTTAGTGCCATGCTTTTCTGTATCCTCTTGGGATGGTGGAGCCTTGTGGAAGGGAAAATCAAGCTGTGAGAACTTTGTAAGAGCAGGGTAGGTGTTGCTCCATTTCCAGATGATGATATTGTGGGGGGCTAAACTTGGCACCTTAAGACTATTTTCCTAGTGTAGTAAGGTGGGCAATTAAAGCATCTGGTCATTCAGCAATTACCTTCATTTGATAGGTAAATCATTAACAGTGCTTAGGTAGGCAGTTGTGTGAGACCCATGGCAACTGGATAGTACCTTTAACAGTGGTTGTGCCCCTCACACAGATATGTTTATGTTGCAAGCTAGAGAGATCCAAGATATCTCTAAAGCAGCTAGCTTGAGTTTGGGAAATGGTGTGGTTAAATAGGGTAACCTACCTGCCAAGAAACAGAGAAAGAATCACAATAAGGTTTAGGGGGTGAAGGCTTATGCTATGCAGGTAAAAAACAATGGTGTTTCAGTCATGTAAGAACTGAATAAGAGCGTGTTGAATCATTTTTTTTATTATTTTTAACCATGGGAAACAGACACTGAAATGTGTATGGGAAATGCAGCAGAATGTGCTATAGCCCAAGAATCTGCAGAAAACCTGCTTCACATTTTGGGTAGACTGTTAAGGTAGGAGAATTAATAGCACTAACAGCCTTTGAGGAGAAACACAGCTTTCAGATTTCCTAAGTGGGTGGGTGTTAAAACAAGGTGGATGGTGGCAAGATGATTTTCAGCTTTAAAAAGAGCACCCAGAGCTCCAGTGAATAGCTTTAACAGCTCAAACAGCTCGCTACCAAGTTGAACAGCAGTGCTAGGGATGAGGAGAGCGAATGGGGAAAGGAAGGGAGGGAGAGGAGAGGAATGGAAGAAATAGCCCGCAGATTACTATCAGTCTCTGGCCAAGCTTACTGAACTACAAAAGGATGGCTCTATTAATTCAGCTTCACCTGCTGCTGGGAACCTTCTCCCCTGCCCTCTGTCACATCTGATCTCAGCTCTACATTTAAGAGCATGTGTCAAGCACAAGGGAGAAAAGCTGCTGAATATTTTGAGCACGGACTGTTTCTTTGTGAAAAGTAAAAGATATTTTGAAACTGAAGCATGCCTCCTGGAAACATCTTTTCCCTTCCCTTTCCAAACCACATTTACTTTCTGACATGTATAATCTGAACCTAGGTCATTCTAATTTTAAACATAAAACCTACCCTGCTTTATCTTCTTTCCTGACTGCTGTTTGGTAAACTCTTTCCTTCACAAACACAATTCACAATGTTGCAGAAGTTACGGTCTTTTCATCCTCAGCACTGAAACTGTGTAGTCAAATATTCATTTTGTAAAGCTGCCACACGGGTATGATGTTGTGAGCAACAAGAGTACCTCACATTTAGTTACAGGCCTCCATCTCCAAAACCACGTGACACTGGTGGATAAACATTTAAAGTATCAGAGTAAAGAAAACAGCCACCTTCAAGATCCCCTTCCCCAAGGAGAGGAAGTCCTGACTCGCCAGATGCCCCAGGCCATACTCCTGACTGACTCAGGGCACTGCTACAAGTTGCATCCCCATGTCACTCCTGCTCACAATGGGCATGGAAGGGACACTTAGTAAATACAAACAGATTTGATTTGGGATATCTGTTCTTTTTTTTTTTTTTTTTTCTTTTTTTTTTTTCCTTAGCCTGGCAACAGCATGCATGGTGAATCTGTGCTAGCACATGTTCTTCTTGCTGCCACCCCCTCTTTGTCTGTTCAATATTCTTGCCAATTGCTGCCTTAAATTGGGCTTTAGCATCCCATGTAGGGACCCTCCCTTCTTCAGTTTTTGGTGTCTGAAGCCACCAGGACTATGGAACTTTATTTCTGGCTAGGACTGGATTCAGTATTACTGTAAAAGCAGGTCTTCTGGCTCCTCTGGCTCTGGGCCTGTTACCACAGACTTTCTTCAGGCTCTCGCCACAGTTACAACATGACAGTAGGAAAGTGTCATTTTTCATGCATTCTTCCCTGGTTGTACTAGTTCATCTATATTTTAATCACTGTTCCCCCCTAGGAGGCTTCTTTGGATGATCAGCCTGTGGTGGCTGGGGCCCCTGGACATGCTGCCACAGAAACATGGTTGAGTCATGGAGCTCTGCCCTTTCTGCTGCTGGAAGCCTGGTGGCAACCAGCTGCCTGAGAGACCCTACAAATATGTGAGACAAATGTGAAATCTCAGTGACTGTGGGTACTACATGTGTGCCAGGCCACAGTTCAGCAGGAAACACAGTTCTGGCCAAGCACCGTGGGTTGAGTGAAGCTCCACACCCTCCCTTATCTGTGTCAAAACCAGCAAAAAGGCAGGAGGTGGTGGGTGCATTCCCATGGGCCTGGAGCTGGCTGTAAATGGCCTCTGCTGGGTGCCAGGTGGGCCTCCCACAGTCAGGGACCACCAGGCACCCCGAAGGGGCCACATGGCATGGGGAACACGCAGGGCTGTGCTGCTGCAGGGTGGGCGGCAGCACCGTGCCACCGGGAAGGTCACCCCGTGCCACCGCGGTGCTCACCCCACGCCAGGCAGGGCAGCCTCCCCATGCTGTGTCCCAAGCCACCCGAGGTGCCCGCAGAGCTCCATGCTGCTCTCGTGCCACTCTCTGCCCAGGGCAGGCGATGCCGGGAGGCCCTTCCGCTGCTGGGCCGCAGTGGGTATAAATAGCTCTAGCTGAGGGAAGCAGAGGGGCCACCGTCCTGCCAAGAGGACAGAGCTGGCACGGGGAGGGGGGGGGCTGGCAGGGGTGGCAGCAGCCTCCCTGCCGGGCTGTGCCTCTCAAAGCCTCCTCTGTCTCAGCTGACTCCCTCCCAGCAGTTGCTAGGTAAAGGCAGGTGTGTCAGCTGAAGTAGTGGAAATTTCTATTCATCTTATAAATAGTTGAACAGCCCGACTTGGTGAAATGTGAAACGAGCAAACATCCCATCTTCTCCTCAGAGGGCAGATCGGGATTCAGTCTATAGTGCTGTCATGTCAACTGTGTCAGCGCTGCTGTTCATGATGCCAAGGCCCTATAAGTTATTCATGTGAACACAGCAAACAAAGGTTTAGCCTAACAGAGGGATGAACATTCCTCCACCTGCAGCTTTCTCCACAGCTAGACACAAAAAGTGCAGAGGTCACTTAATCTGTGACAGAAATAGACTGCATCGTCTTTGGGATCAGTATGCTTTGCAAGTATAGTAATATGACTGCAGGCAGGCCTGAGGGCTTCTGGCACAGCGTCCTTGGTAGTAAAAGAAACTGTCATTAAAATACTAATGCAGCTTGGCTAGTTTGCTTGAAATTTGCTGGGCAAAATTATAAATTTCCCTTATAATCTTGTTTATACCCTAGGCTATTAGAAGTTTTTTTTCCTTCTGCTAATCCCTCATGCTTCTTGTCAGACCACATTGACCCTTGTTCTCTGGTGTATTAAGACAGATCTCCACCAGAGGTTCAGACTGTGGGAGATTTTCAGGTCTTCCTCAGTGACTGAAGAGTTTCTGCTCATAAAATGATAGACTCCACAGCCTGAATTTGGAGCTATATGTCTGCTTGGCAATATATTAAATGGAGTTTATTGTAGTATTTAAATCACAATCAGTTTTAAAGAAAGGAGATATCTCTGTAGTATTGCCTGGAAACAGATGTGTCTGAGCAAGCTTTCATATAATCTCAAAGAATCTAGCCACCAACATCGTCTAGTGCTCAAAGCAGAGGGCTGGAAGTAAAGACACATAGATTTCAGTTCTGCCACAAATCCTTTAGCTGAACCAACTAAGCCAATCTCTCCTGTATCTTACATGATCAAATTGCCATGAGGACACCAAGAATAACATGCACAGTAAAGCATGGTTTGCTCATTAGATAATAAGGAGTCTGTAAATGCAAGTTTCTGCTTTCTTTTGTTCCCGTTTATTCTTGTTAACCAGATGGTAGGATTACGCCAATCCATAGCTGGTCTGTGCTCACACCTCCACATAGAGGTGAGAACACGGCAATGGCCCTGGGTAGCAGCTACTGCCAGCTACTGCCATGATAGTGACTGATACTGTCTGAAATGGAACCAGTATAACATTTGCGTGCAAAACCGAACACGTTCTTTCATCTGACTGGTTTACTGGTGAATGATAAGACCCTGCTCTCATTTGCCTTCTTTCTGTGTAGCTGCTTCTGGAAAGCGGTGGCTTGTGGCAAGCCAAAGGAGGGTGCTGTGATGAGGAGCCAAAGGAAGCATGTGACTGAAAACCAAGCCATTTAATACCATCTTATGCCTCTCCTGCACCCTTCTTTTTGTTAGATTCATATCCACAGAGAAGGAAAAACTCAGCCTTGTCATGTTAGCTATTATTCTTAACCCATGTTTGTCCGTAATATGATCAAATACAGGCAAAAGGAAATCAATCAAAATTAAGACAGAAGACATTGCTCAGCACAAAGCTGGTTCTTTACCCCTTAGCCTGTGATGTAGGCTGTAAGTGAGCCTTGCTACCTTTCTGGGAGACAGGTAAGTAAGTGGAGCAGTCATATTTAGCAGATGTAGGAACATGAAAGCCTATAGCTACAGCATGAAGGGGGAGGATAAACAATTTATAAGTACTTGTAAGTGATGATGGCACAGCTCTGAGTTGCAGTTCTAATTTACTGCTCTCTGCTTGTCTCCCCCGCAAGCTTCAGCCAGCAGATTGCAGGGCCATCGCTTTTTGAGCTCTGTGCGGTGTCAGACACATGCCGAGGGCTACGCTGTATGAACTACAATTGCATTTTTGAGAGCATACACGAATAGCCTCACTAAACTCAGTGGGATGCTTTGCATAAACTCACTCTGTGTACAGCTTACGTAGTATAGTGCTTACAAGATGAGCCACTCAGCCACAAAACTTAGCAAAGGCATAAAAATACAACCACTTTTTATATAGAGCTACTGCAGCCCATTGCCCTCAAAAGTCCTTGTTTTTAAGATGATAAATGGCTAGTTCCCAAGGGCAGTCACTACTGTTGTGGAGAACAATCTGATACAGAACGGCAAACAAGGGTTTATTTGATGCAGAGTATTGTGAGTGAATTAATGATTTAAAAACTGCCTTCTCTACTGGGCTAACCAAGTACAGTTCTACACCATGCAAATAAGGTACCCATGTGGACATATGCATGTTAACGTGGTATTGCTGGAAGTGTTACGTGGTCTCATTTAGTGAGATGCAAGACGCCATTTT
Organism: Falco cherrug; assembly: GCF_023634085.1. NCBI lineage: Eukaryota > Metazoa > Chordata > Aves > Falconiformes > Falconidae > Falco > Falco cherrug. The sequence goes on from NC_073701.1 coordinate 43,201,952, forward strand.
TTGGTAGGATTTCTCAACACCTGAATGGAAGGGTAAAGATTTCTTGAGGACCTGTGTGCAGATCAAAGGTGCTATTTGAACTGCACCTAAGAATCGTTGAGGCCTCGGAAATGAGTTGTTATGGAAGATGTCTTTAACTGTGAGTGAATATGTATCTTGCAGCAAGAGAAAGGAAACTGTAGTTTCCTTAGAACTTCAAAGGGAGGAAACTTTATAATGAAAAACTAATATACATCTTCACATAATGCTTCAGATTTTGTGTCTCCTGCCATTGTGTAGCCTTGCATCAAAGGATACCTGGGTTAGTGCTTGAGGTAAGCTATCGGCAAGGACAGCAACACAAGCTATGGAGGGAGTGAGAAAAAGAGAGTTATCAAAAGGATCTAAGACAGAATAAAATCAGGAAAGGATTGAATAAATTATGTTTCCCATATTGAACTTTTAAAGATGAACAACAGCTTTAAGAAGCTGTTTAGACATGTCATGTGACATAACTACTGTAAAAAAAGTCCATAAATATTCATATGTTATCAAAGTGATAGTTTCCACTGTTTTATTGTGCTTGCACATTGTGTGGGATTTGCTGCCCGATATTCATGAAAGTTCTTACACTCAGCTACTTTCAAGCAAATGTTGAGAGATATTTTTGATTACCAAATTCTAAATCAAAAAGATATTTGATCTAGTAAAATTCATAAGACTCCTAAAATTTCCTAAGAAATACACATATCCACTCAACAGGTACTGTCATGCTGATTGGCAATGAGATCATTCTCAAGGGAGGAGAATGGGGAACTCAGGGATTTGGCTCATTTGAGCAATAGAACTAGGAGTACAGTTTAAGTTTTAAATATTCAATACCCACAAGAAACCACTGTATGCCACAGATTATTCAAAAAGGATAATTAAAATAATTTTGAATACTGAATGAAAACTTCAGTGTGCCCATGGACAGCTTGAATACAGAAAAAAGAAGTAATATTCATTTAAGGGATCATTTGCTAGGGATTGTTTGCTGAGTTTAATTGATTGCCATCTTTTATTTCACATTTTACTCCAGCTCTTCCACTGGAGATATAGTTTGTTATTGAAAGTCTGGAACAGGAACTTAAGGTACAGATAGGTACTTAGGGATCACCTAGCTGAATTTTTACTGAAGTGATTTCAGGGTTGTTTGAAATTTTCTTAGTGAAAACCAAAGCTGTGCGGAAGCTACATAACACAGCACAGCTTGTATTCTGCTGTTCAATTGAAACAAATTCAAACAAACACAAAAAGCTTATGCAAAGCTATATGAAACAATCATCCTCATTCTACAGATGTTGCTTTGAACATAAAAAGAGATTTCTCTTATGCCTTTGAGGTTAAGATGGCGAGCAGCTGTAGTACTCAAACCTGCTTTCCTACGGATTTTTGTGTTAAAGTTGAGCTCATAGATAATATCTGTGATGGCAAATAAAGTATGAGCTCTTGCTTTAACTTTTTCCTAAGTGAGGTTGTCATTAAGTTTCTCAGCCTTTGCTTGCTTCCCGAGAATTTAATAAATGTGGGATATTTTGCCATCCACCAAAGATGGAAGAAAATCAGCAGTGGATTTAGAAGTTATTAAAGAAACTAATAGACATTGGCATCATATAATCCTTGTTTCTTTCAGCAACCAGACAGCAACAGATGGCAAACAAAAATATGTTTTGGAAGTATACCCCTCCCTAGGTTTCTTCCTCGTGTCTGCAACAAAATCATGCCCCCTAAAACTTTGAAGACCACTTCTAAAAATTGACTAAGAAGTTCTTAAGCACGTGTAGTGCAAGTGTAATGGGTACTTGCATGCAAATGCTGCTTTCAAGAAAGCTAAAAATATGCTTGATGCTCTTTACCTGAGAGAGAACAGAAGGAAGCCAGGCCAGGCCACCAAAGGAGGCTGCTAGGCTGAAGATACTGACAGTGTGATTCCTCAGCTCTAACTTAACAGTAGTATACTGCTTATGTGTCATGCTATGTCTTCTGCATATTCTCTTTATCAGAAGTAAATAGGAAATTTTAACTCAGAGTCTAAAGTTAACACTGTTGTCTTGTTGACAAACAAGAGAGAGGAGTACACATATTTCATTATCAGAACTCACTATTCACCATTGGGAATGTGATGCAGTGCCTAACAAGTCCCTCCAGAGTGTGATGTATGTTTTGGCACCATTCATGTTGATCAGGCTACTACAAAGAGTTTCCAAAAAAAGATAGGATGGATTACTGAAAACGTGTATATGCCATTCAGCTATTTGGCTGTAAAAAGAGCTCAACAGCTCATAAGAGAAGATTTTGCTACCCAAAGCCTTTTTTCCTCTCCCCTTCTCTTTCCGTGGTGTTATGCAATAAGTCAATAAGGCCTGAGGTCACAGAACAGGAGAAGAAAAAGGACTCCATTTGCAGTATGCAGCAAACTCTGTATCTGTCAGATGTAAGTGTTGTAACAGCCTAGCTGACACTCAGTAATGTGTAATTAGTGCCCTACTTGCAAATTGTTATTTTAAAATACCCTTACTATACCACTGCAAAGCTTTAGAGCATGTCAGATGCCAGGCAGTTTGATTCTGCCTTCCATGACTCCATGGGAATCTGATCTGTGTGAAGGATCTGTTTAGTACTCAGCTCTCTAGAGTATTTTTTTTGTTTTGTTTTTATATAACCCCACCTGCTCACAGAAGAGGCTGTGATGTTTCCTCAACACCATTTTGTGTTTCTCTCTGGACCATAAGAAGTTCCCCTTCCAAAGTTCTCAGCTGAGTCAGAGCTCCATTGGGATTTATGGTCTAGCACGGACACACAAAGGACAGAGAAAGGGGGTATTGTGCTTTGCTACACTGTTACTTTCAGACTAGCCAGATCATTTCTGGAAACTGGGACAGGTCAGGCCAGGCACTCGTACAGCTCAGAGCTGTATCACATCCTTATGGAGCTCCTAGACCTGCTGCTGAGCATCTGCAAGGGGAGCCAGATCAAAGGGAATGAACATTTGTGTGCTTCAAGGAGGATGGTAAGCCGCACTCCACTGAGACACAGCTGCCTATGCTAAAGAGGATTCCAGTTTTGAGGAGGCTATTTCCTTTGAATTGCTTAGGTCCTGATGTTATTGTTCCAAAGGTTTAGAGGACACCTTGCATGGCTTTAAATGTGAACGCCCTGCTCTGTGGTGCTCTGAAGGAGTAGGAAGCAAAGCACCTGATTCTTTTGATTGAGAAATTTTTCATTGCTCAGTGATAATAGATAGCAAAGGCCCATGAAAATCGCTGCTCACTCTGGTACTGATCAGGAATTTTATTGATGTACAAAGAACAGAACTTTCCCCAATTTTTATTTTTATTTGATAACATAGAAATTACATGGCTGAAGGCTATATATTAAAAACACTTCACATGTACATTAAAACAATAACTCAGACCTACAGGAGTTACTTATATTTGAAGAAAGATATAACTCAACATGAGTCATATCAAAGGATGGCCAAAGACGTCACCAAGTGAACTGATTATGTTGCTTTTGGCAAGTGTATATTCAAATCCGCTAGTCATAGGTGACAATCTAGTTCTCAAGATGTCTTTGAGGAATGGCTCAGATATACCATGAACTGTGTTCTTATTGGTCATCAAATCCGAGGTGTAAATCTGTGTATTCAACTTTCAGAGTAGCAGCCTTCATCTTACCATAATATCTCTTACAACATAAAGCTGGGTTGATGATTGCCCAGGCAATGTAAAGATAGCAGTTTGGAAATACCCTTGAGGACCATATACACAGGGTTCTGGCGCTTGATGAAAACAGAATTACTCCAGTTAGTTTTATCTCATCTTCTATACTGAGTCATAAGAAATGAAAAAATAGTGGCACAAGGTCAGTTTCTGCTGCAATTATTTACAAGTATGTAATCTCAGGACTTGTATTTTTTCCATTGTATCAGATCTTATTTTTAAGCAGTTACGCCCTGAATACTCTGATGCCCCGTCTATCTTTCTGGCAAGCATTCAAAGCACAAGAAATTATCAGTGCTTTTGGAAAGCTAATGAAATTAATGCTGATGCTTGACATCTTTATTGTTCTTGACTTACCACTTCACAAATCATTTTATGGAAGAGTGCAAACAACAAAAAATAGCACATACATTTACTAAAATATCCTGCCATATACAGTGGATGTTGAAAGTTAAAGGAAAAAAATAAGATAAGCTGGGGTTGTATGTTCAATTACCTTTTGCAAGGGTAGAGTAAAACTAAACAGTAAACTGACAGGTAAAGACCTATCAACCACATGACGAAACCGGATTACTCCTATTAACAATAATTCATTTTTTTTTTTTTCCTTTCTGGATTTGAGGCAATTGATAAAACCTTTTGATCTTTGGAGTGCGAGCACTTACAGCAGGAAAAATTGCTTGTTAGCAAATAGTAGAGTAGCAAAGACTAGAAATAGCATTTTCTTCATTCCTGCTCCATGCATTCCTGTACGTGACATTAGCAAGCTCTAGCTCTTATGCTGATGTTAACAAAACAATGCTGTAAAAGGATCAAATAATAATAATAAAAAAGTATATATCCTGGCCTTAGATTTCCTTCCTGTAATTTTCCTAAATGTTTCTCCCCTCTCCTTTTTAGAAACACACAATGAACCTTTAAAAATGTGGAGCTGCTTTCAGAATTGCTATCGTCATCCAGATCAATTTGGAACAAAGTCCTGCTTCCCAATCTATTCTAATTTCAATGTACACACTCTGCTGGCTGGCTGCCAGCATGGAGCTCAGGAAATGATAAATACCCATTTAGTCACAGACGCACAGATTTCCCTGGGATGGTAGATTGGGGCTGCTTTAATAACCCCAAACTTACTGCACATTTACACATTCACTAACGTCACTCAGTGTAATATTTATATGCTGGGAGTAAGAATGACACATGGAGGCGAAAGGACAAAACTTACACATGTGCTTCTAGAGTACTGGAGCTCAGAGTCTTGTTTGCCTGCCCTGAGTCAATAGCCCTCCACCTCAAATAACTGTAAATAACATGAATAGAAAATTCAGTTGGACTAATCTAGTTTGAAACAAGCTGGCCACAGCCAGCTACTGTGAATCTCACATGTCTTATGAACTGGTTATGATAACCATTTGACATGCCTACTGGGTACAAACCATATTTCTCTATTGTTATAAAGTGCAAGAAAATAGGCTGTATTGTGTTGACATTTTTGCTTATGGGCTTGGTATCTTTTTGGGTTTTTTTGTCTTCCTGAATTGCTGGGAAGATTGCTTTTCCTGTGCTCAACTGAGATATTTCCAGAAAAGGGGTGAATTAATAGCTTTGGAGGATTTTTACATATAATTAAATCTTATATGCTTCTCTCCAATTATCTGAGGCCTGGATGTTTTGCAAAGGCTGAATCTAAAGTCAGGGTAAATACTTTCCAACATGGTTTGAATTTTTTTGGTGCTTCTCTTGCTGATATGTTAAGTAGTTGAGTGCTGTTAAAAACATAGGCTTTAGCAAACCCTACAAAAGCTGGCAGCCTACGATGCCGGCAACTCTAATAAATGGAATCAGGTTAACAAAGAAAATCAGATTTTTCCTTTACATTAACAAGTCATTGAAAGACCAAATACTTTGTTAAAGAGTAGTTATGGATGTTTAACTACTACTGTAGGCAAGAAAGGTCCCCACAATTAAGTTAGAGCCTTGTAAAGTATCTGATGTGCAATGACAATGTTAAAAACACATTCCCATTTTCACCGGCATTAAATTCAAACATATGTTTTGACTATACAGATAATTTATGGGCTGGATATTTGCTGCCCTGAGTTTCTTCGGAGTTTAATAAACAGGAGGCTGCCATGACCCTGACCTCATTTTCTTGGTTCTCTGCTCCTATCTCAGTGTAGGTGAGAACAGACAGTTCTATGGTTGCCCATTGTATGGGGATTATGAGAGTTTTGCTTCTTTTCCCTAATCCAGTACAGTCCTCTCTCACACGCATGGTGCTGCAGCCATAAAGATACTCCTCATAATGCTTCCCCTAGACAGACATTCTCCTGAGAGAAAGCTGTGTGGCATTTTTACACCATTTGCAATTCAGGAGTGTCTCATTGAAAGCAGAGAAAGCAGGTGGAACTCTGTCTCTCCAAAGCTGCAGCAAGTGGTACTGAGTGAAATTCCTGGCTGTTATCTATGGACATGGGTATAAAAGTTAAAAATAAATAAATAAAAATCACCAAACAGACCATCTAAATGAAGGACACATCCATGTCTGCCTTTGTTTTACTAATCTTTCAAATGGCTCCTGCCTTTTAAAAAATACCATGCAAGGACTACTCTTAGCAACAGCCTCTCCAAGTCATCACCATTAAGCCAGGCTAGCAGAGCAATGATGACATTGCCTCCTATCCATCTGAGTGGGGTCCTAAGTGATGCATTTCCCTTGTGAAAGAGTGGACACATGCAGAATGGTGGCAATACCATTGTCTCAGAAACATAAGGTCACAATTAAGGTAAGGGACACAAGTACACACTTGCTCTGGCTCAGTGCTGGCTCTGTGAATACGTTCATGTTGGGGGAATTTTACTTAGAGGTCTACAGTGCAATGTCTACAGGTGAGCTGGTTCCTCTCAGCTCCCAATTTTCCTTGGGAGAAACAGACAATTCTAGAGCGCAATTTGTAAGATTTATTTTAGACAATATGGTCTGGATCGCTCTGAAAATGCCTTTGTCTATTGAGGGGATCCCAGGGACATTTGTTTAGACATACACGATAGATATGTAAAGTCAGTGGAATGAATCCTATGCCTGATTCCTGTTTAGGCAATAACAAAGGCAACTACCTTAAAAATTGTTGATTTCTTACTTAAATTGTTTAACTAGATATTTATACTAGATGGTAGGGAAGTTTTAGTTTCAAATCTCTTAAGACATTGGTAAAGTGAGTCTGCTTTTTGCAAAGTTAGTGTTTAATAATACTGTGAGTCTGATCACAATTTGTCAGGAAAACAGCTTAGACTCAAAATAAGTTCCGAGCATTTTAATCAATGAATATAGGTTTTGTAAGCATTCATAAATTAAATTACTTGGGAATATAGACAAAATATGTAGAGAGACCAAAAGCAAAGAAGGTATCCCTGCTAAGTGTCCTTTTTTGTGTTTTCAACAAGGTGACAAATATTTTCAAGTATAGAATTGCTAAGGATGTGACTTTGTTAGGAAACTTACTTGATAATTAGTATTAATGAGTTTTAAATTTACATCTTACTTCGTTCTGTGCAGGCATACAATGTTCTTTCAATATTTCATAGATGAGTTTAGAAGAACAAGCCTAATCAGAAACAGGTGCTTAGCTAGGCCAGTGCTTATCCCCAGTTCTATCTTAATCTAACAATCTTCCAGAGTTACTAGTTTCAGTTGTCAAAACTCACCTGTCAAACATGAAATCTATTTTATACGACACCTTTTCACTTTTGTGCAAATTGAAGCATGTGCATGGACCTAAGCCTGAAGAGCTGAGTAGCTGTGTGACCACAGCCATGCCATGGGATGTGGGATGTTATGCTTGTCAAATCTGATAGTGACACCTGGGGGCTACTGCAGCCTGGACCTTAGCTTATGCCTAAATAGTTTGTGTGTGAATAATTGCTAATTAAATTGTACTGTAAAAATTAATTTGCAATCATAATAACAAAAGCAAATGGGTATTTGCTTTGCAGAGTGTATTCTGTAATAAATTAATCTCTAAAATGTTACACTAAGCTATATTTTCTTGTTCTATCACATGCCAAATTTTTGTCTTCTTAAAATGAATAATTGCAAGGGCACAGTGTATTGACAAACATTACCATTAGAGAATGAGGAGGAAAGCAAAGTTCTTATCTCAGAGAAAAGGAAATGTATGTTGGGAATGAAGTAGCTAAGATACAATAAATTAAGTTTAGCTCTCACTCATATCTCTGCAGGGATGTTTGTGCTTTCCTAGTATTGGTTTGTGAGTCATTCATCCTTTATCCAGTAATATGGTTAAATTCCAGGGTTATCTTTATTTCTTTTTTCCTCTTCAAGAGACACGAAGATTTCCTTGAATGTTATATTCTCCAAGGGCAGAAAAACATTGTTTTCTTTCAGTCATCTGGGAAGGAAAAACATTCCTGGCCTTTAAAAATATGTATTGTCTACTACTGGATTTGCAAAAGAAGCCTAATGAAATCTTTGTGAGCTAAAAAAGTTATTTTGCATCAAAGCTATTTAAACCACAATCCAATTAGATAATATTTTTTTGGATGCACAGGAGCGCATGTGAATAGAAACCACTATTTAATACAGGCACTTACAGGAAGGTTACTTCAATTTATACATTGCAGTGGTGGAGATAACACATGTATAGCTGTGTATAGCTGTCTGAGCTTAGTGCCTTTTAGTGTGCATCTCCATCCTGGCAGGAATAAAACCACACCATGTTTTGCTGCTCCCTGTTCATTCTGCCGAGAGGGAGGCTGGAGAGCTCTTGGCTGAATTGTTCAAACAAATAAAACTCTGTAGTACTAATTCCAATTTAAAATGGGACTGGCAGTCCATTTGCTTACTAAATTTCAGAATAAGTTTTCCATGGACATTTCATTTGCTGAGGGTAAATTCCAAATATGCTTGCAGAATGGCGATAATGTACTTATGTGCTTATAGACTGTTCACTTAAGAATTACACACATCTGGTGTTTTGGTGATGTGAGCAAAACTCTGCTAACACTTGTTACCAATAATAAATAACTTTCCTGAGTTGTCTGGTTGTTTCCCAGATATGAGTTAAAGAAACGAGGTCTAACACTTTCCCCCCGGTTGCTTTTGAGTTTGTAATTAAATCCGTATGAGAACAACTGCTTGGTGGATCGGGGTGAATAAAGTGCTAATAAAAACAACTCTAATTTCCTGGCCAGTCACTGTTTTCCTTCCTTTGTGCACCAGTGGCTATTCCAGGGATCACTGCCAGATCTGCAGCCATGTCCTCTGGGGCTTTGGTCTTGACACATCTTTCAAAATAAACAGAACAGAGGATGTGGACAAGCAAATCAGTAACACAGAACCAAGTAAACCACCAGAAGTACCAACACCCTGTGGGTCTTCTTGCACCTTGGAACCTGTTTTTACCATGTATCATTGAATAAGGACATGGACATGAGTATTTCCAGTGAGGTAGTGATTAATTCCCATCTTTACTTATTTTGGGATGTTTCTGAATAAACCCTGAGCTTGATTAAAATGCAAGTCTTGCTGTATCCCCCTTTAAAGTTATCTTAAACAGTCCCATCGCCTTAATGAAGTTGAAATCAAGCCTGTAGATTGACATCTCAAAGGAAAATGTGGGCACTACAATAAAATGATGTGGGTGAATCAGTAGGTGTCAGATTGTTGAGTCCATAATGAATAATTAGCATAATTATGTGTGCTGTTTTTCAGGCAAGATGTAAAATTGAGCTCCTTTTGTCTCCTGGTAATTAAAAACACATCTCTTGTATGATTGCACATTACAAAAGACTATCTCTTTTGGAGAATATGGTCTTCTAGTAGTATCCAAAGTTGTGTAAGGAACTATTATACTGATAATTAGAATCGGCTGTCCTGTATAATATTATCTTCCAGCATCCCTAATACTCATTTTTGCATTTTAATTTCAGTTTATGCACATATTTTGTAGAAGAAGCTCACATGTTTTACTGTCTTTGATACTTTTTTTAGCTACATGTATATGAACAGAACAGGGGTTTGTTACTCCCCCTGGGTCAGCTGTGATATAATTTTGGGTTCAAAAATCAACTACTGGATCAACTACTGGATTTCAAAAGCAACTGGATTTATTAATGGGATAAAAATTCCTGAAGGAATGTTAAACACAGAGACACAGCTTCTGGTTCAGGAGATCCTTGAGTTACAAACTGGTAAAATTGGGAGAATATTCTTAAGATACAGTCATGAATGTTCCCTTTGTTCCTAAATTCTTCCTTCAGTATCTGCTGTTGACCATTGTTTGAACAAGGTCTGGGGCTATACATATCTTTGATTTAATCCAGAATAGCCATGCTTAAGTTTCTATATAATATAATGTAACTGCTGAAAAGAAATATCCCACCATTAGGATTTCTTAACAAGGCAAGGAAACAAACCTGGTTTTCAAAAAAATATTGAAAGTTTAAGTAAATTGTTTTCTCCTGAAGAAATGTTACGTGGGAAATATTTTTCTATAGATATGTTCCTAATGTATGTTATTACCAAAGTGGGTATCTCTTATCAAGATTTGTGCTTTCTGTAAGTTATAGTAGTTTTTTGGACATTACTCCTTGGACTGCCCTTGAAGCTATTATGGGAAATTGGATGTAGGATAGCAATTTCTCATGCTCCATCCAACTTCTTCAGTGTATCCTCTCTTGGATTTGTTAGGTGCCAATACAATTATTTTGAGTGGAAGAGTCATGAAAGAGCAAATGTAGATGAGGCATAGCTAAAATCACTTTCATGCATCTATCCCAGAGATAACAGTTAAAGGATATTTTTGTGAAGAACAGTAAGTCTGTCTAATTAAAACTGTATTTCTCACCTGCTGCTCAGAACCAGATGAAAGAATTGAAGAATTGCCTTAGTGTACAGTGACAAACCACGAATTTGGGATTTTTCTAGAACTTTTCCTGCTTATTGTTTAGTGACCATAACTAGTAAGGGCTGCTTTGAGCTTTACCCTTGACTGTCCAGAGACTACACCTGTGCTGTCTTTCAAATTGTGAATTTGAGATGATTTTTTTTTTTTCTGGTAAAATTGGAGAAAAAAGGGATAGAAGACATGGAGCCTCCAACTTTGAAGCCAGGCAGAAAAAATGGGAAGCTGGAGATGAAATCTACCTGGCATTTTTATATCTTCATAACTGACACATGGAAGATGAGGAGAGGGTCTTTTTCATCAACGAACAGCAGGGTGAAGGAAGACAGGAAATAAAGAGGAAAGAAGGTGGTTTGGGCTTGCCCATTGTAATGGCAACTAGAAGATGAGAAGAAAACCACTAATTGCTCTCTGATTGATATCCTGGAGAAAGAATAGCCTCATGTTTTAGCAATTCAGACATCAGAATCTCATGTGAAACTATAGCGACATGGTACATTTGGTTTGTGACACTACATGATGAGGTGGTTTTAAACAAAACAGTTATTTATCTTGGCTCAATTTTGACTGACCAGTGGTGAATAATATTTTGAGCTTATCAAGAAATCATCAAGACAAACGTGCCTTTGGTTAGATTTTGATTAAGAAGGAAACCTGAGGCACTGGAACAAATGTTTCAGAGTGTTTGGAAAATAATAGTGTATGTATACCCGGGTCCTGATCCTGCTACCATGTTGTAAGTACTGAGAAATGAAATAAGAAATTATGACTTTATTATATTTCAATGTTCTCCTGGTCTGGTGGAAGTGTGGAATCAGATCTGGCAGTCAGGTGTGGTCTTCAGTGAGCTACCCCGGGGGCACAGGTGTACCCCGTGCTGATCAAATTGCAAGACAGTAGGCCTGCCATGAGACATTGTCAAAATAAAGAGACATGTCATGTGCTCGGAGAGGTATGGAATAAAGCAGTTCTCAAGCAGGAGGCTGCGGTGTTTTTTTCTCTTGTGTTTGCCAAGTGCATTTACACATGGAGTTCTTGGCCACCACTTGTGCAGACTTCCCTCGGAAACATTTTCCATCTGTCATGCTCACATGCAAAAAACCCCCTGGAGATTCCACCCCCATCCCTGAAATGGAGCCTCTCTTTGTCTCTTACAGCTTTCAGCAGGACTTTTATTAAAGACACAGGGTGGGGGATGGGGGTGGGAAATGCAGACAAGGTGCTTTCTAGCATTTCATACCAAGAGCTGCAGCCAGTAGGATCGCAAATGCCTGGGATGGCAAAGAGAAAGGGATTCGGTTTCACCTTGACTGCTTGTTTCATCTGCCAGCAATCCTCCCTTTATCTGCAGCATTCTAAGCTTCATCAGCTGCTCCATCCAGGCCTACTAAGAATTAAGAGTCTCCTTATCTGTAGAGGACAGTCAAATAAAGTGCAGCCAGAAATTCTTGACACTGCCTTCTCCTATACTTAGAACCACATGTAAAGTGCCAATCACCTTCACAAAAGTAGCAGAAAATTCTTTTAAAATATGTTTCCTAACAACATTCCCTCTTTTAATATGTTGCTGACATCAACAGTAAAATAACAAAAAATAGTAATAAAAGAAAATCACTGAAAAAATACACTGGCCATCCTAAGCCTGGTTGGTGATGATGCAGGGGAAATATATGGCTCTGTTATACCTCCTTTCTTCAAAACAGTAATTATTTTGCAAATAAACCACTGTCTTGTCTGATGATTGCTATTTTCAGAGGACAAACTTTGTGACAGCACATTATAATCTGTACAAGGCATGTACTGAATGGGTTGAAATTTAGGGCATTAGGTGGCAAGAAAACTAATTTACATTAGAGTAACTAGATCTTTTGAACAAATGGGGTCTGTCTTTAATAAAATTTCCTTCATTTAAATTTCTGCGTCACATACCATATGAAAGGAGGCTGTATATTCAGAAAAACCGAAGGCAAAGCCTGCTTAAAAGACTGGCTGCTGAGCCTATCATTGACACTGAAAGTCTGAAATTTCTGATGTATTTTAGCTATATTTTGGTGATAGGGTCATTTAAAATTATCTTTAAGAATTAGGATATTGGAAATAAGTCTAACTCTTATTTTTCAGAAGGTTGTTTTGGTTTCTCCTGTCTACTGTCCCCTCATAAGCCTACAGAAGCTGTCTCCCTCAAGAAACAGCAGGTTAACACATTTTCATGCAGACATATTGGGCCGCTGCACATGAACTGGGCTTCTTCAGCTCTCCTGTGTGACACCATGCAGTGCACCAGGCTGTGGCTGGGCTGACAAGGCTTTGCTGTGACTCATTATTATAGGAGGCACAATCCGCTGGTGCAGCGAAAAGAAAAAAAAGGGTAAAAAAAGGGTTTATCAAGGATAAAGCAAACAAGTTATTCAGGAGGAAATGATCCATAACTGCTTGTTATTAAAGCCTTTAAGAACTACTTGTATAAGAAGAAAGGAATTGCATAATAAATTTAACTCTCTGGTTTGTTCTCAGAACATGAATGAGTCAGGGCAAAACTATCCTGGGAGCCAAAACACACAAGTGCTGAACATGCTCTTCGGCAGGCCTCTTAAAGGTGTTTTATTGAATTTAATGCTATTACTGATTCATTCTGTATTGGAAGAAAAAGAAAGTGGCAACCATGTGAAGGTTTCATTTCTTTTGAGAAGACAAAAGACAGAATATGAATTGGAAAAATTCCTTTGAGACCTCTCCCCTCACAAGTCCAAAAAATGAATACAAATCTAATGATATCATTGTTAATGAAAAACATACAGGCACAAGAAAGTACTCTCAGCTTACCAGAAGCAGCCCTGTTGCAGAGATTATCATTGTGTTCTAGTCTGCATCCTTTTTTATTTTTTTTTCAATAGTTGCTGTAACCTGTTATCCAGCATCCATGTTTCACCACACAGGTGTCTGCAATTCAGTTTTGGCTGAGGAATTCGTGGTTTGCAGGGACAAGCAGGGAAAAGGTAGCACAAAATGGCATAAAGGCAAGATAAATCTTGCAATGCCCTCTGATCTCCGTGGTCTGCTGCCTGCCAGCAGTGACCACAAGCAGAGTGCAGATGCACACACAGAGATACACACTACCAGTCTCCTTCCCTGCAGCTGGCTTTGCCTTGCCAGCTGTCCTTATACCACAGGAAGATATTCCTTATTCCTAGGCCTGCAGGATGGAGGGGGATGAGGGAAGGAAGAAGATGCTGCTGCCAGGATGTGGGGGCAGAGGGGTTCTGGAAGATGTTCCTCCAACTCCCCCACAATGACTGTCTCGCTGTGCCCACCCTATCTCAGGGCAAACTGTTAGTTACAGACTAATATGGGCAATTAAATGGGATTTGTCACACTGTGTGTGTCTGATGGACAAATTGCCATGGTACTTGCCTATCCAAATATTGTATACACAGCATCTGATAAATTCTTGCTGAGCAATCAAGACTCTGAACAGAATGGGACGAGAGACAGAAACTCATATATATCCGTATATGCAGTTAAAGTTGTGAAAGGTTCATGCCATCTTGTTCTGGGTGCCAAAATAGCTTATTATGGTTACAGTGCTGAAGTTACATCATGTTTATATTCTAATATCCTGCTTTTAATGGCTAATAACATTCAGAAACTTTTCTCTGTTCCAGATGTGGTTTCCGAACAAATGTAATTTTATTTGGAAAGTTTGAACAAGAACAGTTCTTGTTTTTTGGGTTGTTTTTTGGTTTTGTTTTTTTTTTTTTTTTTAAATTATTATTTATTTATTTACTTTGTGTTTGAGGAGGATGGGAAGATAAAATTGTTTTTAAGTCCAAGAAATTGTTCAGTTCTGTGCTTTGGTCATGGGCTGATGAAAAAAAGATTTGAGTCAGGCTAAATTCACCTGCTTTCTGTGGGGGCATGCCTGGGGGGAGAGGCATGAGCAAGTCTTCTCTTACAACAGCCTCCAACCTATGTACATCAGGGCTTCATTTGTATACATTAACTGAGTGCAGGACAGAAATATCTCTTGCTAGAGAAAATGAAAGACGTGAGTGAGGTCAGCATGAGAAAAAACAAGGGATGTGGGTGAATAAGGAAAGTGTGATGTGCTGTAGTTGGGGACATTTTCTGAAAAAGATAAGGAGGGCAGAAGGGTGAATTATTCATATCTCTGATCAAAAAAGCATTACTATGTTTTAGGTTTTTCTCATTCTTCTCACCATTTTTTGGCAGTTGCTTTGCTTTTGGGAAGGCCCTTGGCATCATTTCTTATTTTGTTCCTGTGAATGTCTTTCTGTCAGCTTCTGGTGAAATCTTCTCGTAGTCTTTGACTGAGTTTCTTGCAGTGCTTCTCCAAGGGCCACAGGGGTGTCACGCAGTCATGTATTTTCTTTAGGTTGCCAGCATCACCTGCACTGACTCACCCATTAGGGAACAGATAACCAGATTTTGTTTAACTGCTCTCTCTCATGCAGTGCTACTTGGAATGTAAATACATTTTTTTTTTACTGCAAAAGAGACAGAAAAACAGAAAACAGTCCATGACACTGCACGATCTTCAGTAAGTATGGACAAGGCTATGTGAGCCATTTCAGTACTTTCTGCAAGTACTTCTGTGTGTGCCATTTGCTGTTGGTGTCCTTGTTCTTAACAAAACATTGCAGGCGCTGTGGCAGTGTGAATGATTTCACTCCTGCAGTACCCGAGGCATTCCTTCTGCTGCTGACTCAGGTTTGCTTATGGTTTTAATGGCTCAGCTTACACCCTTTCTGAACATTTTCTCACTTGTATGCATGGGTTTCCCACTGCGTATGAGTATTGTGTCATTGCTCATATGGCACAATTTGTTTCTAAAATGTGTTTCTTTTTTTCCTATCATCAACTTGGTGTGACCAACACCAACCACATACTTTCTGTGCTAACTTATCTGACTAATCTCAACACCACACCTCTACCAATTCACTCTAGTCCAAACGTTATACAAAACCTTCAGCTGATCTTTGAAGCCTCATATTTGAAGTCAAGGCGATAACAGCTTTGCTTGTGCTTGTAACCACCACCACCAGATATCTCCTCTAGTTCATTAGCAAATTACATATGCATTGTAACTAATCTGTAGCCTAGGAAGAAGCAACAACATTGTTGCAGATATTACAGATTTTACATTTATGTAGTTGTGAAGTCTTACATTACATTATTGTCTTTGATGCAGGGAGAAGAAACTTAAGTTCTTTCTGACTTGGGAAGTTATTCCCAGAGTCTTTGTAAGTTATTTGACTTTTTGTTTGTTTGTTTGTTTGTTTGTTTTAGACAATAGTGCACAGTTTGAGGATGTGAAATCCCTTTGTGTGGCCTCACCTTTATCTAACAGTCCAGTGTGAAGTTCCTGTGGGAAAATCATTTCTGTTTGACTGTAGAAATGATGAATAATTGTCTCTCAACAATCTCCAATCACCATAAATGACATGGGAAATTGAGCTGTCACTGAACCTAGGGTCTGTGTGTACTAAGGCTCTGGAGTGACTCATGGGATGAATTAATCCCATCTGCTTGAAACACTCTAAAAAACTAAAGAGAATGGCTGGTAAAGATCAAGGGTTTCGAAGATGGCAAATCTGGATGAAACCAAGTATGTGATAAAAGACCTGGAGATCTGGCTACAAAGCCTGTTGCGTATGCTTGCTTGCTGTAAACAGCCATAAGTAACAGCAGTGCTCTGCTATGCTTGTTAGCTTGGAGCTGCACCTGTGGAGCACCGAAATGGACATACTGAGCACGAAAAGTGAGGCATGCAAGTGAGAGATGAGAAAATCAACAGTGGTTGTGTGGCTTGTCGCAGCATCAGGAATGGGCACCAATCTCAGAGATGAGAGTAGCTGTGCTGACAGAGATATGACTCATATGGTTCAGTGCAGCTCAGAAGTGACTGTCAGTGATCTGACTAAGAATTTGTCGTAGGAGAGGATCAGAATTGTTTGCCAGTAAACTTATGGGCAGCAGTAGTGGAGCACCTTCATTGTTACACCTCCTTGTGTTTCAAGAGAACTTTTTAGTTCAGTGTGGCTGCAGGTGTGAAGTACGGGTTACAAATTTTTACTTGCTTTACCTCTCCAGGAAGGAACATGTGACAAAGGAGAATGCAATTCTGTTAGGGAAAATGTCTCTGCCTCTGAGTTCATCGGGAATGACTTGAAAAGGGCTGCTCTTGGAAGCACCAACTGGAGATCAGCTGGTGCTGACAGCATGTGACAGCTTCTCCAAGTATGAGATAAGAGCAGCCTCACAAGCAAAAAAAACCCTGACAGAGATACATTACATAGTCCTTGTTGGTGTTCAGCCATACTTCCCCCTCTCCCACCTTCACTGGCTTATTTTAGGACTACAGAAACCTTTGTTTCCCTCTAACTAGGTCTTTGTAGCTAGTCCTGGCATTCCTAGGGCTTCAGAAGATGGGAGAGCAGAAGAAGCGTAGTCAGGGAGCCTCTGACAGAAAGACTATGTATTGATGCGCTCAAAAAACAATAATGACATGAACATACAGGACACAAAGCAGATGTGGCTAAGCATCCAGAGAAAAGCAGATAGGGAAAATCTTAGAATACTCCTTTTACCATTCTTTTACGTATCTGACATAGTTGTTATGAATCCAAAAGCCTGGATTCAGAAAAAGAGAGCCTGCTCTTTGCAGCACATTGAAAACTAGCATGCAGATTACTTAAAAGTGAGAAAGGCCAGTAAAAAGAAAACTCAAAGGTTGAAGAGACATGAAAGAAAATTTAGAAATATTCTGGTAAGTTCTGCGTATCCTAATAAGTTTTGTTGCATTGGTTTTAATGGAGTAATTCACAGCAAAGGAAGAATCGCTGCTTTGCCATCTGAACCTCAGCTCACTACAGTATATAACTGCCCAGAGGACAGTCCTGACTCTGCTAACAGGAGACCTGTGAACATTGGTAACACAGACGTGCATTTGAACAGTATTTTGAGACTTAAGACACTACTTAACAATACCACAAAATCAGATGAACATGTGGATTCCTAGGAATTAAAGGAGTGATAAAGGCTTATTAAAGCTGTCTGGATTGGAAGGAGTTGCAATGGTCAATGCAGATATCACAAATACGTGCTAATAGTTTTAAGTTCTGGGTGGTTTTATGTTGATTTACTGTCATCTTAAAGGTCTTTTCCAACTGAAATGATTTTATGATTCTGTGATTCTACAACCTGCCTACGTGTGCTGGCATTGGTATTTGTGATGTCACTTTAAAACAAATCGTTCCTGTTTATGAGTATTAGAGTATCCTTACTGGAGGTGAACTGCTTGGGTTTCCTCCATGGCTACAAGACTGCACTAGATCCAGTAATTGTGTATGTATGCATGTAGGTATGTATTTCTTCTCTTAAATTTACCTTGATGACCGCTTCATGCTTTTTTGGAGAAACAGAATAAATGGTGCAGCGTATTTAAATGTTGTGTCCTAATTTTTATATGAGGATACAGCTTTCAGAATTCCTGTCAGCATGTTTGATATTAAGATAGATATTATAAGAAAAAGCTCCATTGAATCAGATTAAATTGCAGTGAATCGTGTGCCCCACCTTTTGTGATCTTTGCAGAAATATGAATTAAATGGCATTTGGAAATGGTTGCAGAACCACAGCCATGCACATTTGAATATTTCCTCAATTAACTTTTTTGTTAATTAATTTCCTCAATTAACTTTTGTGATTTTTAAAACATTTATTGCTGAGTTTCTTAGAGTAGAATTGTTCCCCAGACATCCCAGGAGGATTATCTCTCGGGGCCAGGCTAGGCTCACAGAGTAAGCGGAACTGTTCCCATCTCATAACATTGTTCCTGCACATTTTTTTTTCTAACCAGGATATTGTTGATTTTTCATTCCTTTTGTTTTGACTTTCACTGATAGACAAGAGCAATTCCTGATAAACAGGAGAGTGAAGCAGCTGGGTACAGCAGAGACTTAAAAGTGGGCAAAAAAAGTCAAACCTCTTTTTTTGTAAAAGTGAAATTGGCTATCAAGGAAAAGACAAACTCTGGGGAATCAACAGCGTTCAGGGAATTATGGCACCTTGTACACAGAAACATGGAGCCAGGGAAAGCTTTTTTGATGGCACTGGAGCCAGCAACAGCTTGCAGGTCTGTTGAATGAGCTTTCAAAATGGGTGCCAGCAACAACTAATTGCCTTCTGGAAATAAAAAGGGCAGCAAAAAGGGTATAGGATCTTAGAAAACCACCTGAAGTCTTAAAAATGATTGGCTTCAGTTTGAGAATCAGGCTAGGTTATTTCCTTGAATTATTTCTTCTGCTATCACTTTGAAAAACAAGAATGACTCAGTCCCTTAGCATCTTACATGTGTCTTAGTCATTGTCAATCACAAAAAAGTTACAGTCTGGTTCTCGTGTTGAATTGAAACTCTTCCTGAGAGAATGGGCATACTTGATGCAATGCTGAGTCACTCTCAGCTGCTCACCATTATTAGGTATTCAGCATTGCTAAATTGATACAATTAATTTTCCTGAAGTCCCATAAAAGTCTCTTTATCCTCCTGACAGTATTATTCTTTTTCTTTTTATTATGGTAGTCAGTGTGCTGCTAAAACAAAGACAAGCCAGCTTATTTTCTTGCTTTTATATTTTAATCTCACAAAGCAATTTTTTTACCTTCATTTTTGTTCATTTATTTGTGAATCACTGCATCTTTCAGAATATGAATCTGTAGAACATCATGCTTTTAGGTATAATGTGAAAGGAAAAAAACCCTCAGCCATCTCCTGGGAAAGTCACAGGTAAAGAATTACTGGAGAGGCTGACCTACATACCACACAGTGTCCCTTAAACAAAACAGTTTGAATATTTCCTGTGAATCACTGTGGAAGATATTACCATTGGAGACAGGAGACACAGAAATAGCCCAGAATGCTTTTCATTTCAGTCAGTTATTGCTTACTTCCCCCATTTGCACACAACCAACTTTTTTTTTTCTTTTTTCTTTTTTTTTTTCTTTTAGTATCCATTCCATATGATTTTTGGGCATGGATGATTTTGAGATAACAAAGAACAGTTTGATAAAAGCTGGATCTGAAAATAGCTCCCAAACCATCCCTCTGGAGAAAAGCATGGTCATGGTGGGTGTTCTTGTCTCCAGCCAGAGGAACTGGATAAGGCGTGCACCTTGGTCTGGAGTTCAAGATACTGTGACTCTGTCTGATAAAAGCAGAAAACATGTTTCAGAAAGGAACGCTGAGGCTGGCTTGTTAGATCTGCCTTAGCTTATCTCAGCTGCCAGTCTGAATTACCAGGAGAGACTGATTTCAGGGGAGGCAGATCCCAAAATGTGGTTGGCTTCATTGGCTAAATCAGCAGACAATGAGGTCTGTGCCTGACTATCACAATGTAGGCATCCCAGCTGTTAAAGGTCTACTGGAGGAGAGAGCAGGTATTATATTTTGCACTCCCTGAACAATCTTTCCAGACCTTTTTCCTGTAAAGTACAATGCTATACCTCAAGCTGAAGGCAAACAGCCCCCCTCCTTCTCCCTCTGAAAACCAATTCCTGTTAAACCATGGAAAGATATTGTGAAGTCCTATCCATGGTAGAAAATTTGCACTTTCTTCTAGTGCATTTCACATGAAGAAAAAGAAACATTCCTGTACTTTGGGAGCTGCTAACAGCAGAAAATGAAGAGGCTTTCCAGATTTTAAACCCTGTAACAAAGAACAATAATAAACTTCCCAAAAGAGAAAGGAACACCACCTCTCCTAACTGCAAAAACATCCCTTCCTCAGAAATGCCACCTTCTTTTCCTTTCTCAGCTCATTCACTTTCCTGAGTGCACTTCCTTGACCTCCACTTCTGTGGCTTGAACCCTGCAAATTACCAGGTCCAGGCAAAAATAAAGATTAGAGCCATGACAGTATGACTAATGAACTAGAAACTGTATTTTTCTTACGGATGATGCAGAATTTGTTTTTAAGAGTCATTGGCTGTGTAGAAGCTTGAGTCAATGCAGACAGTGAGCGTCAGTGGTTCCAAGAAAGAGGGTAATGTGTATTGCAAAAGGGATCACAGAAAGAATGGTGGTTTTGTCATATGTAGACTGCCACAGTCTGTTCAGACCAACAAAGAAGCAAATGACATGACAGCACCAATCTTTTTGACTAGAACTTCTCCCTGACAACTTTTGTCTGTCTAATGCTGTGCCAAAAACGTATTTTCAAACACAGCTTCGATATTGTCACAACCCTTGTTCATGTGTGATTTTCCCCATCTCAGATCATAGATTATGGGGCTCTGGATAGCTTCTTTTGTTTCACTCTGGAGGATAATCAAGAGTGGACTTTAATGTAAGTAATCTGAATTGAAAAGAGCCCCAGACTCACCACTTCCTCCAGTGTAAGATTCTGGACAGTTTTTACTGTGTTTTCCTATTTATTTTATTATAAAAAATTAAATGTGGATATTTTAGAAAGTTTTTTATAACAAATTTTGGGCATCAGAGACATTTAAGTACTTTTAATGAGAGGTTTGCTTTGGGCATATAAAATTAACTGAGTAGCACTTAATTAGGTCATCAGAAGTTTCTAATCTTTTTAGGCTTTAAAGATGTGTTTGGAGGTCAGAAAATGTGAGGCTGCAGTTCTCTTAGAAAAACGGATGAGGTCTGCAAACTGTTAGACAAAACATGAACCTGGTCTCTTGATTTTCTTGTTCTCAGTTGTTTGTGGGACTTTTGGTGATCTTTCCCTCCTAAGGAAGGCTGCTGTAGAAGAGTGCAACAGATTTGTGATATGGATACACACCCAGTAGTAACCAAAGGGAAAATTTCAGTAGCTGTGGTTTTGGCCTGTTTGCTTTAGACAAGAGGGATTTTTACAGCTGAAGCCCTCTTACAGCAATATGATTTGTCTGTATGGGGTAGTAGATGTCCACATTGAAACTATAAAAAACCAGCAAACACCATTGTGATTCCAAGTTTCATGTGAATTGGATCCTCAGTTGATGTAAATGTGCACACCCTCATTTATGGCAAAACCCCTTTCGTATGTGTTGATTAAAAATAATAAATAAATAATTGCAGGTCAATCTTCTACTTTCCAGAGCCTCATCTTATTATATTAAATAATAATCGGAAATTCAACTATGCCAGTGGTACATCCCAAACATGCACTTTGGTGCCATCGTGTAGAAGGCAAATTTCCCCCTTTCTTTACTGGAAGTTTTGCACGCATGAAGTATTAACTTACATAATTAAGGGCATCCTGAACAAAGGTCAATAAATCTTCCTCTTTTCACTAGTTTTGTTTTGAGGGGTGACGCTGTTGGTGTTTTATTGTCAAAACTTCACATTAAGAAGATAAAAAACAAACAAACAAACCATTTTCACAACTAATTGATGGACCGCTGAAGAGCTTTGTTCCATATCTGTGCTGACACCTTGAGGGTAACCAAAGCCACTTGCTCTATATTTGAAAGACTAGAGAACTAACTTATATTCATATTCTGTGTATTTATCAAAAGAAAGAGTAAAAGAATCATCAGCAGAAGCAGGAAATGCTAGATGGAGCCTCAAATTTCCCTCTGTGCCCAGGTACTGATTTTTATTCATGCCAAGGACAGGTTTGGAAAGCTGGTTGTGCTCTAATAAAAGCAGTCAATGGAGGGAGGAGGGCCACCAATTATACTCCTTACCTGATGCAGAAAGTCTGGGTTAAATTTCTTGCTCTGCCATGACCCCAAAACCTCCAGTGATCCTAGAATGATTTTTTTCTGAGAATTAAGAAGCATCCAAACCATTTGCTTCTGCAAATGTAAACGTCTTCTCTTGATCTTGCCTGTTCTAACATAAATTCACTGTAAAACTGTATTCTGATATGCATTTTAGCAGCTTTTTTATGTAAGCACTGTAGATAGGCAAAATGAAATTACCTTGCAGATTGAGCTTTTCTAGCAACTAGACAAGAACATGGGGTCCTATATGCTTTTATCATTTTGCCAAGTCTGTGTGAAAGACAGGCAGAATTGCAGGCTCTCTGCTAAATGTGGAACATGAATTGTTCTCCATCTATTACTTCAAAAGGGGCAGAGGAGAATGGAGAGCAGCAGGATGAGGCCTCAGTACCAGTCTGTCTTGGCTGCTTATAGGAAGGGAATTGTGCTGCAACAATTCTGTACAGGACTTGTGCTCCTTCTCTTCTAAGGAGAGATTGTAGGTTTATCCTGGATTGGTAAGGTGCCTGTTGTCCCACTGAAGGTCCATGCCTACAAGATACAGTTTAGGCCCCCAGTTACCTTTGAAAAGGAACCTCATATGTGAATATCTAGGTAGAATGAGCTTTTATTGCATGTATATGAATGGCATTTATATGCAATATATACTGTGTATACATACTAATATGTATTTATACCACTGTGGGTTGTAACTGCAAAAGACTGGACTTTCTTTTCACTATATCTGGACATGTTGATTTGCAATGAAGTATGCCTGAAGTCTCATTATCATTATTAAGCAGGTATCCACAGTTTGTCTTGCTGATTAGAGCAAATTTCTTAGACATGTTAGACCCTCAGGAGTCTGGAGGTGCCAAAGTCTTGTACTGACTCTGGAGAGCGCTGTTGGCCCTGGAGCACTGCATGAACAGGGCTAGCCAGCCCAGCCTGGGCATGCAAGGTGGTGTAGTAATTTTATTCATTGGGGTAATCAATGATGACCATTTAAGTCACTGTGAAACTGTCTTTTTTTTCTCCGTGTTACCAGTAGGAGTCCTGTACCTTCCCATGATAACATTGCCACACTGTGCTAGGGATAGAAAAGCTCCTGTTGGAGTGACCTGCCTGGAGACTGTAAAAAGAGAAACATGATTGGAGACCCATGTCACGCCCTCTGCCTGTTTGAAAGTACAACTATACCCCTGGTTTACAGTACTGTTATATCTCTTGCCTTTCTTCAGGCTCATGCATCCACCATCCCTGCACTGCAGTGCATTTTTTTGGTTTTGGTTTTGCTAAAACCCCCATAATAATCAGAATGATAGCAATATATCAAAACTCACTCAAAATTAAATATTGCTCTCCTTTATCACATTCAGATGTTTCAGTAAAACAATGTCTTTCTGACATTTTTTGGAAATCGTTGGCTGGAGTCGTCACCAGAATGACGTATCATTTGCTGTTGTGTCAGACCTGCGAGCTGTTGCAGAAGTTAAATTATTTTTTGGCCCTTAGTGAGCTTTAACATATCTGCATTAGAGGGGAAGACATTGTGACACAGTTTCAGTTTGTTTGCCCACTGGCATGTTTTCAGGGACTAAACAAGTGAAAAGACCATGTAGTGTCGGCACTGCTTCTCCTGCTCTATGTGCATGATGTGTGTCAGCGTACCTTTGTAGACTCAGTAAAACGCTATCATGCCATTCCTCAGCAACAAATGCCCATTCCTAATACATCTGCTTGGATTTGGCTCTAATTCTTTTCAGCTTTATCTGTATTTATCAGTATTTCAGAAATTTAAGTGTCAACTAGGCTCATACTCTAGCATGTCTGCAGAACTGACTCAATAATCTTAAACTTTTAGGAAAAATCAACAGTGAAATAAAATAAATGATATATTTAGATCTGACAAATATACTGTGACTAACTGTGCCTGTCAGCAGTCATGTCATTTTATATCCTAGGTTTCCTAGTGTCCACTTGATAGAACATTTTAATGAAAGAAAACTTCCTAAGAAGAATAGTAAAAAATACGAAATTGCAACAGCATCTATTTTTAAATCTGTATTTGCAACATTGTAATGATAGACTAAAGCAGTTACTATCCATGCAAGTTTAAGAAGAATAAGCATTCTGTAATGACTTAAATATATGTATATTAACCAAATTTTAAAATAATATTTGGCTTTTTAATCTCAAAATGTTGATTTCTCTGATGTTGGATGACAGGCTGAGGAGATGAAGGGAGACTGGTGGATGTTGTCTACCTTGACCTCAGCAAGGGTTTTGACACTTTCCCACAACACCCTCACAGGTAAGCTCAGGCAGCGTGGGTTAGGTGAGAGGACAGTGAGGTGGGCTGAGAACTGGCTGAGTGGCAGAGCTCAGAGGGTTGTGATCAGCCGAGTACAGTCCAGCTGGAGGCCAGTAGCTAGTGGTGTTGCCTAAGGCTCAGGACAGGGTCCAGTCCTGTTCAACTTAGTCGTCAATGGCCTGGCTGAAGGGACAGAGCGTGCCCTCAGCAGGTTTGCTGATGCTACAAAACTGGGAGCAGTGGCTGATACACCAGAAGGCTGCGCTGCCATTCAGAGAGACCTGGGCAGGCTGGAGAGTTGGGTGGACAGGAACCTAATGACGTTCCACAAAGGCAAGTGTAGGGTCCTGCACCAGGGGAGGAATAACCGGGTGGACCAGCACAGGCTGGGGGCCTGACCTGCTGGGAGGCAGGTCTGGGGAGAAGGACCTGGGCGTTCTGGTGGACACCAAGCTGACCATGAGCCAGCAGTGTGCCCTGGTGGCCAAGGAGGCCAATAGGACCCTGGGGGGTCTTGGGAGGACTGTGGCCAGCAGGTCGAGGGAGGTTGTCCTGCCCCTCTGCTTTGCCCTGGTGAAGCTGCATACAGGGTGCTCTGTCCAATTTCTGGGCTCCCCAGTTCAAGGGAAACAGGGAAGTACTGGAGACGGTCCAGCGGAGGGCTACAACAGTGATGAGGGGAGGGCACTGGAGCATCTCCTTGATGAGGAAAGGCTGAGAGAGCTGGGCCTGTTTAGCCTGGAGAAGACTGAGAGGGGATCTTATCAATGCCTACAAATGTCTTAAGGGCGAGTGTCAGGAGGATGGGGCCAGGCTCTTTTCAGTGGTGCCCAGAGACAGGACAAGGGGCAATGGGCACAAAATGAAACACAGGAAGTTCCATCTGAATACGAGGAAAAACTTTTTTACTTTGAGGGTGTCAGAGCACTGGGACAGGCTGCCCGGAGAGGTTGTGGAGTCTCCTTCTCTGGAGACATTGAAAACTTGTCTGGACACCGCTCTGCAACCTGCTATAGGTGACTGTGCTTTAGCAGGGGGCTGGACTATATGATCTCCAGAGGTCCCTTCCATCCCTGACCATTCTGTGATTCTGCTGGAAATCCAGTAAATTCTTACTATAATTAAGACATTGTAATCCACTAAGTTATCATACAGGTAAATTTAAAAAATGTACAGTGCCTCAGTAGTTCTTGTCCAAAGTGAGGTATCTTTTGTTTTTTGAAAGTGCCAAGCAGTTCACAAAGGAAATGAATCACAGGGCAGGACATATTTTCTGAGATGACCAATTTAATCTCAGCCTAAATCTTGAGGAGAAAGTATTTCAAATGTCAAATGTATACCACCCTTTACATTTATAATAGTTCTGTGATACATTTTTTTTCCTTATCAGTATCATCTGAGAGGCTTGTCTTCTGAAGTTAAGCTATCTCAAAAGAGTTTATGGTCAGCAATTAAAACAGTTTATGATCACTGATGACTTAGGGTGGATTCACACTCATGTTCTAGAGATACAATGACCTCTGTGCCATTCACAGTGCTTTGAACCATTCCACCTTTAATAAGAACTGAAAGAGTGGACAGATATTTGTCTGTCAAAGGAAATATGTGCTGCAGCAACTGGCATGTTTCTGAGGTTGTGTGAAGACCATACAGGATTAGCAGTTTTATCAAAGCTACAACCTACTTGTTCAAGGATATACACTTGTTGAATTGTTAGTACTTGGAACAGATGGAGCTCCTTCAATTCAAAGTGTTGCAAACCTTTAGAACTAACTCCTGGGCTCACAGGATTTGCAGAGCTAATGCAAGTCTATGAACTTTTCCTTCTCTAGTGCATAAAGGCTTCCCCCCTCCTTACAGCCCCACCCCACCCCCTGTTTTCCACTAAAGACTTTTTTAATTTTCCTAAAGTGCAGCCTGTGTTTTGTATCAGGACATGGTGATACCTCCAAATGCTGTGCTGGCAAATCAGATGTGTTATTACCTCCAGAGCACGTATCTGGTTATTCACTACTTCCCTCTTTTCCTTTAAGCTTGTGCAAGGGAATTTCTTGGGAAATTTAAGTCATCTACTTCCCCATTCACTCAATGTGAAACACTAGCTATAAATAATTCTCCAGTGAAGGTCTAAAGTCATGAGCTATGGTCTTTTCTGCTGATGAACTTGGGCATTATAGAATAAGCAAGAGGAGTTATCCCAGAATATGCATAGCCTCTCTTAACCAGGTCTGTGGGATTCTTCTTTTTATTTCTCATTCTCTTCCAGAGTCCAGCTGAAGTTGGTATGATTAAAACATTGATTTTTCAGACAGCCCAAAACATGGAAGACAATGTTGAGCAGTAGAGTCCTTAAAAAAGATATTTGTTAGGTAGGCTTTTAAGGATAAATTAGTTTCTATAACAATGTTAAAGTACCTTAATAAAATAAAACAGACGATTTACATCAGTAAGCGATATAGTTGGAAAGTGGCAGGTAGCTTCAAGATTTCTCTTTTTTCCAGTATTTCAGCCTTTGTATTGATACTATTCTGCCTGTTTGTGCTATCAAAATAAACCTAACCTCTCTGCTGATTTGTGATAACAAAGGGAGGAATAAGAGCTAAGAAATAACAAAAAGAGAAATAACTAATACACTCAGCTTGGCTGTTTTTGCTTTGTGTTGTTATTGGTTTTGATTTCTTTCCTATAAAGCTTTTCTTATTTTTTTGTCTTTCAGAAAGCTACCTCTCCTAAATACTTATTCCACCACAAATCTCGCTTTTAAAAGGTCCCAACTCATACGGAACCAGCAGAATTGGAAGGGCTGTCATCTCAGTAAAGCACAGTTCCTTCATCCTGCAGTAGAACCCTGACGTACTGCCCCATTCAGAACATCTACCTGATGTTCTGACAGGTCTGATACCTTCTTTTCCATATTTGAAATATACAGTAACCTGAAATGATGTTGTGTCATACCTGGAGCTATGGGAAATGTTCATTTCCAAAGGAATTTTTTTGCCCTGTCAACAACACAAAGTAACTGTTCGCAACAATGGGGGAAGTAGGTAGGATATTAAAAGTTTTAGACTTTTGGACTCAAGGTGGACTTTTGCTTCTAGCCTTTGATAGAACTGCTTTATTATCAAGCGTCTGAGTGCTCAATATAACTAGTGCCTCAGATTGGATGCTGGCAGAGAACTACTAATTTTATTAATGATTGAATAACTAATAAGAAAATGCTGTAGATCTTGCAGATTTTTAAATTAATGACACTTACCTTAGAAGACTTCTGCTCTCTTATTCTGATTGTAGATAGAATGTACTTCAGCTGAGACATTTCCCTACTGATTTGATTTCTATGGGATATTTTTTCTGCTGCTCTGGAAATCAATTACTTGGATGACATAATAGGCCCCATTAATCTGTATGGAGCACAGTACAATCTGTTTCATTTCAAGCCAAGAAGACCCAATTGATGTAAATTATAGAGTCACTCAGTTTGTTGCTATTTATAAAATTAGTCACCTGCAGCATCATCCTGGAAGAAGTCCAGCGGATGAAACAATATTGAAACAGTCCTATCAGCACTTAAAATATATAGGACACAGTGTTTCCCTTGTGCATCTGCAAGTTGTACATCTCTTACTTTGAGGATGGGAAGTCCCTTTCCATTCATTCTGAAACAAATATAAAAAGACAATAAAAGCATTTTAAAGTAAGTTACTTTGTTTCCCTAGCAAAATTCTATATCCCTCTGTTCCCCTCAGTTATTGAAAATGACAAAATTGCAATTAGAAACTGAGAAGATGAACATCAAAATTTTGCAGGCCTAAAGGATTAGAAGAAAAACAATTCTACTTTTTCTTTTGTTGTCCAAAACCCGTCTAGCATATCAACCAATTTATACAAACTAGAAAAAAATATCCTTAGAAAGTGATGGGATTAATCTTGCATATGACTTCTGTTTGCCCAGAGTAATCATGACTTACATTCCTATGCTGTTTTGTAAGCAAAAAAAGTTATTACTTTCTTCCACTTAATTTTCTGTAGATAAGGTGAAAGAGAGAAAGATATTGCTGTTTTCTACTGCTCATGATGACTATTGCATTAGTAGTTTTGTTTTTCTAAAGAGACTACATGCAATGCTATCACAACAGATCTGCTGTAGCATTAATAGTAACAAGCCAATGTAACGCTAGAATAATTCTTATTCAGTAATGTTAAATTTGCATTCACATCCATGAAAACAGAATTTGTCCAACATACTTTTCTTGTAACACAGATGTTTTTTTCCTCTTAGCAGCTATTTGACCTGGTAAGGAAGAAGATGCTTTGTGCCACTAACAGATGCCACTTTTAATGGGCATGAATCAGTTAAGCAGTGCCATGCTAAAGCTGAGCATTAAGAAGGCCTGTCCACTGATTTAGTTCAAAGCAATACAGCTTAAATGTCAAGCGTTTATGTGTATACATATATTTTTATACATATACATTCACATTTATAATTTAGAAACAGCGTACTGTAGCCTTGCACAACACAGAGCTGAAAAGTGACCTGATGATGTGGACATCTCTGGACTTGTTTTAATGAATTTATTTAATGCATGGGTGATTCTCCATGTCAGAATGTGATTGTAAGGGTTTGGAATGTGTCCAGCTGATTTCCTGGCAAAAAAAGGATTGATTCTCATTTGACTTAGTGTTGCTACTCACTGTGAGAAAGCAATACCTCCTGTCAAGACAAAGGGAGTTTTACTGGAGGAAGTTACTTTATCATTAATTTTGATTAAGTGACTTATCTCCTAAAAATCCTGGATCCGGTAATGGAATGCCAACATTTAAGAATTGTTCATGAAAGTCTGAAGTATGGTGATGAGCTCACACCATTTTGATTGGGATCCTAATTTATATACTATCTCATCACTGGTCTAGTCCAAGATCCTTTCTCCAATAGTGGCTGGTGCCACTAGTTGGAATTGACTAATGGAGTTTTGGTTCATGCTTGAGCCACAAAAAATAAAGGGGTTAAAAAATTCAGGCCAGATCAAGCCAAAACAATATACTCAGTGGGACACAGAAGCAACAAAGAAAATAAAACAATTATAATTAACTTTTATTTTTAATTTTCCTGAAATTCTTCTGGGAACCCCAAATGAAACTGTGCATTGTTTTCAGGTTATTTAGCTTTTTCATATAAAAGATAGAAACCATTTTAAAAATAAAATTTCAAAACAAAATGCTGAAATTGGTCTTTGGCAAATACCTTAACTGAAGAAATTTCTGAAACAGTTAGTTGCATTAAAAATTCAGAACAACTTTAAACAATATTCTTTTATGAGAAACATGCATCCAATTGTGTATCAAATCTGCAGGTCCAGAATTATTTGGCCATGGAGAGAGGTTTTTCTGAGCTCATAGTTTTACAGATACTGGTTTACCTCCAGAAATATTAAAAATTTTCCCTTGTTTTGTGTAGTTCTCTTTTAAAACTTCCATTTTTTAGCTACCCGTAGATCCCTCCTGCTTTGAGCAGGAGATCGGACTAGAGATCTCCTGAAGTCCCTTCTGACCTTGACAGTGTTATGATTCTGCCTCTATGATCAATACTTGTAAACACCTTTTTAAAGTTCCCTTTTTCTGAAGTGTTCTTCCTCACTACTGAGGGAATAAGAAATATTTCACCCATCCCAATAAACAGTCTTCACAAAGCAAATTCTTTCTTGTATACAGAACTAACATATCATATAGCAACAGAAATTCATTTATCAGTGTGCCTGAATTCAGACATGTCAGGCTACCCCAAGGAACAAGAAAATTGCTCATTTCACTGTCCTGTTACACAGCCTTAGGCTTATCCAGCAGGGACATCAGTGTAGTTTGAAGATTCACACACTTGAGATAACAGCTGAAGAGCCATCAAGTTTTGCTGCAGGAGCCATCACCAGCGATCCTCAACATCTCCCTAAAGTAGTCAGCAAAACCCATCTGCACTACTCATGTTAGTATGAGTGAGAGAGAGTGGAAGGGACACCTCATCTGTTTTGTACCACTTTTAGGAAGGAGGTGTCAGTTTGTCTCCATTGCCCAGAAGGAGGGCCTGCATAGTTACTGTAGCCCAGGCAACTAACTCTTAGGTTGCCAAACTTAGGCTGTGTGGGTCTCATCCTCCGTTACTATTGTGAAGATAAAACTGGAAATCTGGAGTTTAAAGCTTTCATTGAACATCACCAAAATCCTGGACCCTTAACACCCATGAAATATTTTTGTAAAATTTCTCTGATTAAGGCATCTTTGAAGGCACTTACCCTAATCCAAGATCACAGTCAAAATCTCTGCTCTAGAAGGGCCATAAACAGTGACCTCCAAAGCTTTCCAGATATCTTTAAAAAGGTGCAACTGAGACAAAATGATAAACTTGTAAATCCTCCTTAACTAAAGGAAATCAAATGCTTTCAGGTTACCAAAATTTAAATACTAGTGTCACAGACACCTAGTTCTTACTGCTAAGTGCATATTTCTTTTCCTGTGAAGTCAATAAAGTGCACCTATTGCAACTTCTCCGAAGAAGAGGAAAGTTAGTACCTATTTATCAGAAAAGTGAAAAAAAGTAAAAGATGAGGTAATTAGATCAATCAGTTTAACTTCAATTCACAGAATAAATCTGGAACAGCCTTCAGTGCCTAGAGAACAACAGGGAGAGGAGCAGAAGCCAACATAGATTTGCCAAGAACAAACCAAAGCAAATTAAACTCAGTCTTTCAATGTTCAGGTAACAGGTCTTGTGGATAGATGAGAAGAATAGTTCATGTATCTTTACTCAGGCAAAGTTTTTGACACAGTCATAGTTGATAATCTCATATCCAAGCTAGGAAAAACATGGCCTTTAATTTGTGGGCACAAAAGTGATTAGATAACTACACCATAGAGAAGTTAATAAAGTCTCATTATGCTCAGGGTTCTGTGGGGGGTCTGCCTTAGATCTGCTTCTCTTCAAGGTTTTCATTAGCAAAACAGATGGTGGAATAGTCAGAATGCTCATTAGTTTTGCATATGACACAGTGCTAGGAAGGACCCAAATGTGTTGTAGGATAACAGTAAAAATAAAAATCTGGAGAAATGGACTGGAAACATCGGATGTAACTCATCCTAGACAAGGAATAAGGGCAAGGTTAAGACACAAGTGCAAAATACTGCAGGACAAATCAATGATACAAATTCAGGATGTTAAACATTAGGAAGCAAGTTTTTCAAAAAGATCTTAAGGTTATATTGAATCTCAAATTGTGTCTCAGTCCACAATGTTAGGTTATTTTGAAAAGACAAATATTCTGCTCATGGTGTACAAACAGAAATACAGTCCACAAGATACACACTATGATCAGAGGTTGTAGAAGGCATGAGGAGATAAGATTGGAAGAATGGATTTTATCAGGCCTAAAATAAAAAAGACAAGAGAAAGATGTTAGTGGCAAGAATGTTTAATAATCTTAAGGCATTCCTGTTGTTGCAAGGGGAAGCAATGCTGTTCTCTGTATCCACAATGAATGAGGCAAGAAGTAAGGCAGTTAAATTGACACAAGAACTATGAAATTAATTAGAAATGCTTTCTAATAATAAAGCTAATTGAGCATGGGAAGACATAGCTTGGGAAGACTGCATACTCTGTCACAGGAAGTCTTTAATGAAAGTTTAGTTGTACATCTTTCAGAAATGATATAAGTATTGCTAACTCTCTATAGAGCATTGAGATGGATCAAATTGGTTTGTATTTTTGAGTCCGCTGGGAGGCTGTGGCCCAGTAGGTAAAATAAGAACTGGGTTTTTTTCTCATAAGTGTAACTGTATTGTGCATTAGTTCATCATTTCAGTAAGGCTAGACACTTACATTTTAATGTATTTGCTTTCAGAAATTTTGCTTTTACTTAATTGAGGTAGAACTTAAGTTGGGCATTATAACTTACATCAGTAGCAGCAGATGCCCATCACTGCTAGTTCTTGACTCTTCTCTTAGAAGTGTTTTTCCATAAGTACAGCTATTAGCACTGGTGCATACCGCTCTGTGTGGTCTGTTGGTTTTTATATTTATTCTAATTGTGCAGCACCCAAATGTGGTGGCCAAAGAACAGGAGTAATTAAAAAATGTAATCATATGAACACTGCTCTTTATGGCTATATGCAATTGCAAAGATATTGGCTAAAAATTGGTAAGAATATTATTTCCATTAGACTGGAATATGCATAAGTGACTTTGATGACTTTAGAGACATTTAGAGACATTATAATCCCGCTTTGTTCTGTAACTGCAGTGTATCTCTCCCTATAGCAACCTTGTTCCATGGAGTCTAGGACTAATGAAACCATGGGCTTGTGTCTTGTAGTTGATCACCTCTTTGACCAAATTAATACTGAGGCTGCAGGGGAAGCTCATGCTCTGTCTTTTACTCGGGTGAGGACCCTGACTGAAAAAGCAGGTTCTCAAGAGCCCTGTAGAGCCTGGTGCCTGCCTGAGGCTTTCCCAAAGTTGAGTCATCCAGAAAATTTTCCTCATTTGGGTCCCCTTGTGTCTAACACAGGGCAAACTCATGCTGCAGCTTTTCCTTCAGTGGGTTGTTATCTAAGGTCCTCACTCATGCAGGCCTTTTGTTTTTTTCTTTCTTGAAACTCCCAGGACAGGGTGTACAAGTCAAGTATTTATCAGAATGCATTAAAGACCTCCTTGTATTATTATTGGACTGCAAAATTCCCAGCACTACAATAGCCTAAGTTTCCCCCAAACTGTCAATATCATCCTGTCAAAATACACTGAACACATCACTTCTGTCCCTATACGGATTAACATCCATTCTCTGTCTTTTCCTCTATTCCTCATCATAATAGTCCTTGTTCCTTCCTGTATTCCCTACCTACATTTGTTTAGCCTGGAGGCTGGCCAGGAGGTGATATCTGCTCTGGCTAGCCCAGACCCATGTACACGTGAAATGGTCAAGCTGGTGTTTCCCCTGCCTGAGTAAATGCCTGGTGCCTTTTCATTAAAGATTTGCAGCACAGATTTAGCCCTGGGAGCTGGCCCAGGAGCTGTGTGCACTGACTGATCCCAGCCACATCTGTGGGTAAACCTTCCTTTGCCAAGCTGGAAGATGTGGTCAGGGCCTGAGTTTTTGGATGGGGTTGGCAGATAGGCTTCCCACTCCTTCAGACTGACTGCAAAAGAAATCTTTAGTTGGGGAAAACAGGCAAAGTTTTCCCCTGCTCTGCCCTACAACCT
Source organism: Falco cherrug (assembly GCF_023634085.1). Lineage (NCBI taxonomy): Eukaryota > Metazoa > Chordata > Aves > Falconiformes > Falconidae > Falco > Falco cherrug. The sequence goes on from NC_073701.1 coordinate 43,235,900, forward strand.
CCCCAGCTTTTAATCTGCTAGCTGTAGATCACAAAAAGAACCTAGTAGCAACCCTTCCTATTCTCCACACACATCTGTATTTGCCATGTCTGTACTGCTGTACATCGTAATAAAGAAGCACTACTTCTGCTGGGTAGGACAAGGAGAAACTCCTTCCACCTATCATAAGCAGAAGAATAAGAAATGTAGAAACAAAATCTGGGATTAAAGAAGACAGCAAAAATCACCTCCAAAATTTGATTAAATGGAAGTAACTGAAGGCTCTTTAGCAGTTTCACTGAATTTAATATGGGTATTTTTCTGCCAATGAGAAAAAATTGGAAACCAAATTACTGTGGTAGACTTTCAATTAAAAAAAAAACAAACAAAACCAAACCAGAAAATGTGTTTCATACATTGTTCACCTGATGTCTATTATTTAGTAAGTCATAAGTCTTTCATTTGTAAACAGAAATGTTCTTAGAATTTGAGAGACAGAAAAATATTTTGTGCAAAACTACTTTTGGAAGAAAAGCACTCTTGACTAAAACTATATCCAAAGCATTGTCTGAAAAATAAACTAACCCTAGGCAGTATAATTTGCTTCAGTGTTAGCTACAGAACACTTTCAGTTTACCTCTCTTGGCACATAAACTAGGGAGCATTGTGCTGTAGAAAAGGGAATGGGCTAGAGTGCCTCTTCTTTTACCTACAAATGTCTGCCTTCCTATTCGTGAGTGTTTCCTGGTCCTTTTTCCCCACCTGGATCCCATAAACTTCTTTTAATCAATGGGTGTGCAAGAGTTTGTGGTGCTGTGTATGTATGTGTATTATATTTGGTTCTTACAAGGGGTCAGTCAGGTGTGTGGTGCTCACAGTCACAGAGCACTAGCTCAGCATGAAATTTTCTGATGGACTTTGGTGTAATCTGAAGTCAAAAGACGTATCTTGTAAATCCCTTAATTCCTGAAGCATAAATTGTCTCAAAATATCACTGAGGCTCACCTAAGAAGGTGAAAACAAATTCCCATAAAATGTCATTTTTACATACAGAAAGCCATAACCTCAGTCCCAGCTTTGAGGCAAAGCAGTTCCAATGAAATGCAGAGTGGATCAACTGCTTTTCAATATGCACATTAGGACCAAAAAAGGATCTTTGTCCAGACAATGTTATGAACAAACAAAAAGCTGCCCAGTTTAACTTCCCCCCCCCCAGAAATGTATTGATAGAAACTATTTTAGATATCAATAATATTGACTATATATAATTAACAATTCAGTACTTGGGCCTGAAATATTTGCACCTTTTGCCCCGATGAGATGAGAAGGATTTTGCCATTTCCTGCCAGGAGCTCTGTATGCGAATTCACGAACAAGCAGTTCATCCCTGACATTTCCTTATGCTCAGACAGACAAGGTGACATGTGAAGCCCAGGGGCAAAGGGAAACCTGATAGCTATATAACTGAGCTGCAGTCGGAAGTGGTGAATTCCCTGGACCACAGGGAAAGCTTCCTGTTCTTTGTAGATGATCCTATTATTGGAATACACTTGCCTGCAGTTAATCCTCAAAGTAATTAAATGGAAAGGAAGCAATTAAGTCACTGAAAAGGAATTACATCTGGTTCAGAGGGAAAAATCCAGCCCTAGGAAGTATTTCAGTGATAGCTGGATGTACTCAGTGTAAACAGGTATCTTCCTCTTTGCACAGATGATTAATATTTATATGCTAATAATATCTTGTGGTGATCAAATGAAATTGAAAAGCAGAAGTTCTCATTATTGTGGCCTATAAAGTACCAAGCAGAGAAATATTTATATATATTTTTCCTATGATGGGATAAAAACCACACCCGGTATCTTCACCTTGCATCAATTAACCTGGCACCTTGAAAGCCAGTAAAGCAGTGTACATTTACATCTGTTGAGAAACTATCTCAGCATTTCAGTAAGCACATCCCAGAGAAGGAAGGTTGCAAAAATGAAACTGAGGGACATGATTCATACAAGTCTCCAAAGAGAAAGAATACCCAAGTTCAGAAGGACCTTGGAGTGAGTCCTTAAAATCAAGTGCCAGGGCTATGCAAAGCAAGACTGTACGGTTTTAAAATTGACAGAAATCTTAAAATAAATACAATTTTAGATGTGTTGTAAACACCAATTGTTTTAGAATTCTTTTTTATGCTTGTTGATTAAACTTGTTAATTACTGCAAAATAGGACGTATCACTGCATTTTTAAGGTGCACTTTTTGCTCAGATTGTAACAAGGGATCCCATATATTGTTCCAGTCTATAGGTTAATTGCTGGAAAGCCATCAGGAGTATCTTGGAGAGATGTACTCATCAAAACTGTGACTGACGCTTCTGTATTTTCAGTGCTAGAAAATAAGTGGTTAAAAAACAACTATATTATTTTAAAATCTGTAGTACAGAAGTAGGATTCTGCTGTAAGAGCATAAGGAACCATAAAAGCTTCTCTTCTCCTTTTCTTTGTCTTGCTTATGTCTTTTATTTTTAATTTGCCCTGTTCCCTGGCACACTCTGGTGTTATATGGGATCTTACTGTTTTCACTGTTGCTGTCACCCAAGAAGCTGGAAGCTGGTCTGGCTGAAGGCAGAAGGTGATGTCCTGATGAGTGAATGACTACAGGTAAGGTAGGATAAGCTGCCTGTGGCACTAGCAGTGATTACTAGTAAGTGATGTTTGCTTTGGCTGAGCAAAAGGGGGTGATGCAGGAAAGAGAGCTGACATGTTTAAAACAACCGATTCAAAACTATATTTGTGGAAAAAGACTAGTAAGAAAGATGGTGGTGGTAGGAACTAAGACCTGAGAGAGTGAGGGTATGGATGGGAGTTGTAGGTGTTTAATTGGACAAAAAAAGGTCGTATCTGACAGGTCATCCAGTAGCAAAGATGCTACCTTTTTGCTCAGTATTTGAGCTGAAAAATGTGCCCAGATTATTGATCTGAGACATAAACATTTGTTGCTGGGACTGGGAGATGGGAATGAAGGTTTGGGGAGAGAACAGCAACACTGACTGACCTTTGGTAGCCAATGTTACATACAACCTGCTTCATTATTTAAAGTATTTCACTAGCTGGCAAGAAAGAAGTGTCATTATGTGTTGCACATGAAGGACCAAACTTTACTTTTGAGTACCCATTGGTGTACTCAAATTGGCTCTATTGTGCTAGCCCAGATACAGAACAGGCTCTTGCTATAGCTAGGTCTAGAACCTTTCTTTTTATCTTCTATCAGTCTTTAACTTGCTTCAGGCTTTCCCCTGCTCTCAGAGAATCAAATGCAAGATGACAGTCAGCTACATTAAGATTTTCTTCAAGACCAGCTCCCTGAGCTATACATCTTCATTGCTATAATACAGATAGTATAGTACTTGGATGCTTAGTTCCCCATAAACTACTGTCTACCTGTGTCAGACCTTAGTAGATAGGAATGTTAATATCCAGATTGCGTAACGTGGAATTTATTCAAATGGACATATTAGTATATTAGAAAATTTGCTTGTATGGTTCTCACTATGAAATATTCATTTGCATTCTTTTAGATTTGTCTGGTAGGACAATTGAAGTTTGTGTGATACTTCCAGAAAGGTCTAATTTTTGATACTTGCCTAAGACAAGTCATGGGGTTGACATTTTTTGTGTTCAGTACCGCCATGAGCTGTTTTATTTTGTTTTCTCTTCAGATGTTTGCAAAAGGGGGCATGTCTGCAGGAAATCGGGTTCCTTAGTCCATGCCAGAAAGATTGCTTCTCAGCATCATTAGGCTCCTCATATTTGAGGCAAGGATTTGAGGCAAGGATCTATAGGGTAGCAGGCAACCTTTGTATCAAGAATCTACTTTCAGCTGTCTATGATCTTTGCCAAGATGGAATGTTTCAGAAAAACTTCTGTTTGTTCAGTAGGGACTACTGAGACTTTAATGAACAAGCCCCGTTCCTTCCCATGCCATTTGCAGCAACATGCTAGAAATCCACTGAGCTGTCAGGAAATTATGGTCCCTGTGTAAATGCAGGTACTGCAGCTGCCTACCGTGGCTCAATGAGATGCTGGGCATAAGGAAGAAGGAAGAAAGGGAGGGGAGAGGAAACTGCAGGACTCGGCAGTTGGAAATGAATTGGGAGCATGGAGTAGGAATGGGGCTAGAAATAGGGAACAGACTTTAAGACTATATCTCCATATATATCCATGAAGAACTGAATTGAATTTGATCAGACAGCTTTAATAGTGCAGTTTCTCAATTCTGGTGTCCCTTTCTATACAAGCTTGATGACCTTTTAGGCTCAGTTCTTCTGCCCATGTTTTGGCACTTATTACTATTTGCAATGCCCAGGAGTGTCTGCTGGGAGCTGACATATAACACAGGACCTGCAGATCTGTGCACTGCTTGAGCTAGACAACATACCCTGGAGTGTTTCACACGGTACTAGCACCTTTGAATAGGCTAATGAATTGCTCCCTCAGTGCGCTTTTTGGAGAGGTAATACATGTTCTCAGGGTGCTAAGTGCCATTTGTGTTGCTCAGAATGAACAAGCAAGGTTCTCCCCTTGCACTGCGCTCTACATCTGGTTCTGCTGCTCCATCCTGGCATTTCTAAGCTATCCTGGCATGGCTGAAGGAGGGATGCAAACGCCCATTGTGGTTAATTCTTGCTGTTGCAATGGATTCAGGGGAACTGTTGTCAAGTTGGCATGACTGAATACTATCTTAAGGTTATTCAAGTTTATGTTGGGACTATCAGTTTGGACCCTAGCTACTTAGTTTCCTCTCTTTTGTAACCTTGTTCAGAAATAAGCCTTTGAGAAAGTGAGAAAGGGAACAGACCGAGATTGTATCATAGCATAAGATGATTTATAAATTCATATGAAGGGCAGAATTTGCCAATAAATTTTTTTTCTATGTAGATTCTTGCATGTACACTCTTTACAAATGCCATATGAATTTATCAGTCCCAAAGTTATTTCAAACTAAGATGTTGATCATATTCTAGTTGTTTATTCATGCAATATTTTCTTTCCTTTTTAACTTTTTTTGGACTTCTGCATCACCTCGAATATATTCACTCCTACTGCAGCTGGACTGTTGCAAACAAACATCACCAAAACAATTTTGAAGTGAGCATGCAGCTGTTCTGCTACAAGTGTTATATGCTGGCCACAGGAACAAAACCCACAAGGTTTTACTTGGAACCTAAAGGGCCAACTAGGAGGTTGTGTTGGGGGCGAATACAGGACTCATGGAAGATTTGGGTCAATAATTTCTCTGTTCCAGTAGTGCTAGTCTTAGGGCTGAAATTGCAGATAACAGTGGGAAGTCCTCAGTGCTGTTAAACTTTGTTTAGTTTGGAGTTCTGGCATTAGAAGGTCAATTTCATCTACATTATTGGCCATTTCTAGCTTACTATACCTGAAGAATGACTTCGCAAAGGCACGTAGAGAGCAGTTATCTCTGCAGTATACTATTCTGGGTACTGTGAAGGGGGAACAGGAATGCATAAACTGCCAATTGGTTTGCTATGGTTTTGATAACTGAACAGTTTGTCTTTATGGCAGGAGACACTGTGGCCATGTTGCCACTACGCTGTGTAGGGAAGGCAGAACTTTGGAAATGCTGAAGCTTCGTTGCTTAGTCTCTTTGAAAGCAAATAAATAAAACTAAAATGTATTTAAAACTGCCTCAAAACTGTGGCAACATTTAAGTAAGAGAAGCTAATCAATATATCAGTGGCACTGCTAAATCCTCCCCTCTTCTCTCTGCATACTGCAATGAACGAAATTCTTGCAGCCTCAAAACATGGGAAACTCATGATTTAAATGTGATTTTTTTTCCACAAATGTCAACACTTTGAAGAACATGTTGCAGCTGCTAGGCAAGTAGTCTAAAGCTGCAGGACTAGTGAGTACAACAGTGAATGAATCAAGCAAGCAAAACTGGGCAAGCTGCAGTATTTCATGCCCTTATAAACCAGAATGACTTCTCAGCCTTTGCTTTGTGCTGTAGGGGAGGATATGATGCACAGCAATGAACAGATTACCTGATGAAGGCACAGTATTTTTAATTGAGTTCTTTACCTATCTATCTATCTATCTATCTATCTATCTATCTATCTATCTATCTATCACTCCTATTTTATCTTCACTTACAAGGATTTTAAATTAACAAAAAATGAGCTGTTTGATGAATGTAATTTGTATAAAAATTCAACAGTGTTGCCACAGATAAAGCTAGGCAAAAATAGAGGTGTCGGTAGACTAGATGCACTGTAACCCTACATATGTAAAGAAGACCAAGGCACAGAAAGGATACCTCTGTTTGTTGGAGAAGGATCCCAGGGAAAGATACAATTAAAAAAAAAAAAAAAAGAATTCATACACATTTGTAGATTGAAAAGTGTGCTAACCAAATATAGGAAAAACGTCCTCCATTCCCAGACTGTCTGGTAAAATGAGATGCCCCTTGTAGGGGTCCGTTAAGTCCAGGGCTGGTGTCACTGCACAAGTCACACCATGCAGTCAGGCCTGGTGATGACATAACCTGCCAGCTGGAGGGGACTTCCCCGAAGAAGCCTATGTCACCACTCCTCAAAACAGTCCAGAGGCTTTCAAGGACTTCTGGAAACTGGATATAGCCAGGAGCAGCTGTTGTAACAGGTGTGCTGTTCAGTGATCCCTCAGGGTTAGATCCACAAGGGAATGAAACCTCCACTAACTCTGATTGTCAGGGGCCAGCTTGTGAGTCTATGATCCTCATATCCCTTTGGGTTTTTTTCAGCTGTCATCTTTGGAAATGTGTAAAGCCCATTTGAGCTTCAGATTTGGGTAGGCAGAGGAGGCTGGCTTGTCCTACCAACACAAAGCCCAAACCAGGACTTCCTTCCCTCTGGTGAAGGCTGCAAGTGGCCGGGGGATGGCTTCTGCTTCATTCCTTGCCTGAGTGGATGTTTCACCATGCTGTGCAGACTGGAACAGTCTCCAGAGGCGAGATATCCAGTGTGGCTTCTCCTCTCACGTGGCTTGGAGCGAGGTGTATAGCCCCCTCCACCATGCATCAGCAGCTTGGTGGCTCTCAGATGAGAGGAGGAGCTCAATCCCAGCAGGAACACAGCAATCACAGTGTGCCCTCGTAGATGCAGGACTACTGACAGAGGCAGGCACAAGACACACCTCCAGTCTGGTAGATTGCACAGTGGAAGTATGATGCATTAACTGTGAAATATGTCTTTTGGTGATTCATACTATAAATTAAATGTTATCCTAATTCTTTTCAGTACAAAATGTACTTTAAAGAGTTATTCTTCTGGTATGAATCACCAAACCAATCTTTCCTCTAGATTAGCAACAGAGAGTAAACTACAACTGGTCAGGAAAAAAATATAACTTTTCTCCACTCATTTTGAATTAGGGAATATATTCTGTTTAAGATAATATTTTCCAGGAAACCAAGTCTCCAAAAACTGAATTCTGGCACCCCTAAATGTGGACTTTCAAGCCTGCTGTCCAGCATGGATAACTTATGTGGCCAGGCAGTTCTTGGTGTTGCCTCAGCCTGCACTGAAGTGGTGGAGGATTGGCTGCCCGAGGAGCAGCTAACGAGAGAAACCACAGGCTCAGCTGCCTTTCAGAGCCGTTCTTGGTGGGAGTGGGGACCCAGAAGCCTTGGAAGTGCCACCGTTGCAGGAAGAAGTCAGATGGGCAATTTGGAGAAAAAAAATGGCAGGGCATCCAGAGCCTAAAAGTCCCTGGCATCCAGCTGGGGCATGTGGGGAAGCAGGCAGGGAGAGGCAGAGAGGTGGATGAGTGGGGTAGATCTTCTCCCTGGTTGCCTTGTTTTGGTCAAAAGCTTTGACAGAACTGCATATCCCTGCACAAAACTGAATATGCAGCTTTTCCCAAGGGAAATATTTCTTGAGTTTTGGATCCTGGAGGCTTAGAGCCTTAAATAGAATAGTAGAAGCCTTTGCTTACAGGTATGATCTTCAGCCTATTCACAACTCTAGCAGTGAATGTTCAGATTAGGTTTGGCATTTGGAGCATGGGGACAGAGCAAGACCTCTTGAGTTGAACTTGAAAATAAAGCATGACAGAAGTAGTGGCAGGAAGAGCTACTTACCCACCAAACTGAGTGTGAATGCTATGGTTATGCACAGGAGGTGTTTTTAACAGCAAGGTCTACTGAACCCTAGCAAGCTAACTGCAGACCATCCCTGCACAGTGTAACCCCTGGAGAAGTATTTAACTCTCCTGTAGTGTGTTACACAACTGCATACTTATCAGCTGTTTCAGCAGCAATGAGCCCTGGAGTCTATTCCTGGCTGAAGGTGATGCGCTAGGTATGAGGAATAGAATAGTTTAAAAAAATAAGGATATCTAGAATAGCTTAGTCTCTCCATAAGACACTGTCAGGCACTAGATAAGATTACAAAGAGTTAAATGTGATCTGGAGATGGTCTGCAGTAACAGGAAAGCCATGGACAGGACCTTCTCTTAAGTTAATTTAAAAAGTTCAGATTTTCCCCAGCCTTTGTTTGTTGAGGTTCATGATTTCAGTCAATGATAAGGAAAATGAATTCTAAAAGTTTCCAGGAATAGGCACAAGTTTTGGCCTGGGCAATGTTTTCTGAAAATGTAGCCAAGCTCTACCACTGCAGAAGCACAATAGGAGAAACAATGCAGTTTAAGAACAGTAACAAGCTACTTTAGCATGTTCTAAAGAAAAGAAAAGAAAAAAAAAAGGGGGCAATTTATTAAAAATTTGCCAAAAGTGCCAAATTTCAACTCTTTTTCTTTCTGCAATGTCCAAAATATTCAACTTTTTTTATCGGACCACCAGAATAATCTGACAATGTTCAGGATTTATAAACTGAGTTTTAGAATTTGCAATAGCAACAAGATTTTTACTTCGGGAAAGTTTAAAGAGCTGATGAAAACTAAATTACTGCTACTGAACCATAACTTAAAGCAAGAAGAAATAAACTAAACTATTAAATGCACCAGAAATAAATGACAAGTTTTTTTCTTGTGAGTTTATTGTTCCTTGTAGTTGGGATACCACATACAAAATGGTGGTTATTACAAGCAGCTGCTGTCTCTAACTGCCCTATTATTAGCACTATTAGCACTTGCTGCTCTCAAAAGTCTTAACTAATTTACATTTTTAATCATAAAAGAACACTGCACTTTTCTTTCTAAAAGTGGATCTACTCCACTCTTTATTAGTTTTAGTCTTCAGCTTTCTAAGTATATTTCTTAAAGCAATGTGGCATTTTTCTTGCTTTATACTGAACTCCTTCGGCCCACAAAAGTATTCTAAAAATGTTTTTCAAATTCAAAAACAGTCTTCTAGATGAGTTTTACACAGAATCATTATTTTTGGAACATATATATGCTTTTCAGAGTGCTTCATAAAGTTAATCTTACCTAAAGATGTGAGAAGGCACATAGCTGTTACTATAAAAAAATGTTTAGGTGGGTAAATACTATCTTCAGTTTTATGACTTTAGATTTGAAGACATCTTATTATATTTCAAATGAAATGCAGGTAATTAGAAAAGAAAAAAAAATCTGAACAAAGTAAAAAAATAAGTAAGAAGTAGCTTACTGTGCATGTCAGATTTTAATATGAGTAGAAAAAACTTTTCTGCATAAATATTTATTCTTTAATTGTTTATATTCGTAAGTCATTCACATTTTTTTTTGCAGCCCTACTGAAATATGTTTGTTAGGTTTGAGATCAGTATGCAAGCCATAAAACTTGAAATGCCAAATTGCATTCCTCTCCAAAGCATGTTAAGCTTCTATTGCACAGTATTGTGACTGCAAGGACATATTGAGATGTTCATATCAACACATATCATAATACATGGGTATACTGAGGGTAGGAGATGTAGATGAAGAATTGATTGACCCTCAGAGAAGAATTTAAATTACCTGGTCTCTTTCAATGCATGTGATTATGAGAATTTTCCCCATCTGTCCTTCTGTTCTGAAGAAAAATGTTCATGGAACTGACCAGCAGATGTTTCATTATTGTTAAACCACTGACAGAATAGTAAGGATACCATGTGACTGTTACCTCTCTGTATGATTACTTGGCTTGCTTTGATTTCTTCTTTCAGGTTTAAAGCTGCTTCAGGCAATGCAAAACAACAGAATTGGCATGTTCCTTACATGTAAGATGAATATTACTTTTATTATACTGTTGGCTTCATGAGGTTTATTCAAAATTCATATAATGATAAACATTGCTTTTCAGTGCTGTTTCATTTTCATAACCTGATCTGTCCTCCATGAAGAGCATGAAAGCTGTACTACATCCAGCCATGTATTTTCATACATTTATTTCATGTAAAAGCATCAATATATTGCTACATGTGGTCTTTAGCTCAAATAAATAGATATTTTGGTACTGTGAAAAAATACAAAAGGATAAATTTCTACCTTTTCTTTGCACAGCTATTATAGGTCCAAATAATTATCTATATCTCATCATGTTGATGAGTGTTTCAATATTTTAACTAATGAAATAAAATAAATATTTTTTTAAGAAAAGTTTATAATGTGAATATTTCTCTTAATTTTCTCTCAAATGCATGAGCATGGCCTCTGTATCTTCAGTTTTATTATGCTATGGGTCTGCACACATGCTGTGAAACACAAGCACATTTTCATGCTTTCAGAGAGGACTGAAATTTATATACAACCATCTGACAACCTAATCATTCTCTTAGAAATCATTGGGTTAGAGCTTTCCTTTACATTTTTCATTAGTATCCATTAAATCAGCAGGATAGATTTCTTGGCAAGACTGTAGCAGCTCCATCATTGGAGATCTAGGAACTTGCTAGACAAACATCTATTTCAAGCTTCATAAAACAAATTAATCCTACTTTTGGACAGAGTGATGAATTAGATAGCCCCTAGCACCACTTCCAATCTCATGATTGGATCATGTTTCCTGAAAAAGAGCATATAAAATGATTTCTGGCACATGGAGATTCTGAATCAGGCTGTAGACTGACCCTATTGACCAGATGGTCACTTCTCAGCAGAATGGCAGGAGGTGTGTGTGTGTATGAAAGGTATGGGTATTTATAGGTGGGTGTTGAATAAAAACTTAGGGGGAATATGATGAATAACTGGAGAATGTAAGACATTCTGTCATCTCAGGATCCAAGAAAGAACTCTTTATCCCAGCATGTGTCCCTGATGTATCTCTGAGATGCCTCACAGAGATTAAAAAATGGTGAAACAACAAATTTAACTGTTCATTTGGGGTAGAATGAAAGAAATGTTAAGTGTGGAGAAATGTTTTTTGCCATTCTTGTTAATAGTTTGAACAGGAAAAAAGCCACATGGTATTTACCATAGTGCTAAGTTCTTAGAAGTGAAAAATAACAGTAATCAGAAAAGGTTTGAGAATTTGTTAGAACATTTGTTTTTCACCCTTTCCCTGTCAGCCTATGAACACTGAGAATTCTATTACATTTTAGAAGTTCTAAATCCTTTATATGCATTAGAAATTACTGTCTGTGCTATAGCAACACCTGGAGACTCTAAAGGAGTCTTGGCCTTTTGAAGATAAATGCATACCTGCAATACTTAGAAGCAATGCATTTCCCACAGAGTTTGAATTCCAATCAGAAAAGCCAGGAAAGAGATTCCTAGTTTGTGAGGGGGGTTTTGTGTTTCTTTTTGCTTGTTGGTTTGGTTTGGTTTGAAGTTTGTAGAAACTAATGCAGAGAAAAAGCACATATGTGGCTTAAAAATTATGCAGAAAACCTATGATACATATCAGAACCAAGTGAATCGCTGCCAAAGGTTGTTCTGTAGGCATATAATAATATTTATTGTAAGCAGACAGTAATTATACGATATGATCTACAAGTTGCAAGAGATCACTTGAAGGGATCCAATGGCAGGCCCATGACCTCTGCTTATAAACCATTTAGCAATCATCAAAAGTGGTTTTACGTGTGCATGTTTGTTTGCATACCCTGTTGTATGCACCTGAAACTCAGTTGCTGCTTATGCAATATATGGTTATTTGCTACATTTGTCAGAATAGTATCGATATGCATTTTTTTGATGAGAAAAAAGTGAGTAATTGAAGTAGAAGGCTACTACAGAGAGAGAAAAAAAATCTGGTAATGGCTTTATAGATACAGAGGAGAGATTTCTGTATTGAGTGTCTTAAGTACAGTCTCTAGACAGTGCAGAACACTGAAGGAAATGCATTCCCAGCTTGGGAAGTTTGTCAGGAAGAAAATGAAGATCTGCTATTGCATTTTAGAAGGTAATTTTTGAAGTGAAAAACTTCATAAGATTAAATTGTGGACACTTGGCCATCCCGTGTGAATCCATAATTTGTCATTCTACAAGGTGTTAAAGCACCATGATGTCAACAGATCCCAGAAGACTTAGCTTGGATGACACAACTGCGACAATACTAAATGATAAAACTACAAGAAAGACCACATGGAGAACAGGGAAAAGCAACAAGACTTAAGGTGCTTCCTGTAGTCACACATGCCACAAATATTAGCCAAGGATTTTTGCATGTAGTCAAACCAACATATTCTGCTTGACGAAGACAGGAAGAGAGTCACGTGAAGTCGCTGGAGTAAGAAAAAGATAAAACGTGTATCTTATATTTTGTGAATTAAATAAAGACAAACTAATTTTTTTCACTTCCATTCAGTATTAGAAATATCAAACAATAAAATCCACAATGTACACTAGGTTTATGGATAAAATGAAAAAGAAATAAAAACATCTATTTTCATTCTTCTGGTGGAGTTTTTAGTTATGCTGAAGGATATTTCCTCAAATTGTAATAAAAATATGCTTGACTATCCATTGTGTGCCTTATAAAATGTTTTGTTTACAGATAAATGAGTGTAGATATACTTCAAATTTAAAGGTTTATTTTTAAGAAACCTGGGTGATCATTATTTTATTGTTATGCTACTAATTTATTAGAAATTGGCTTCAATTCTTTAGTATTACTTATGTAAGGGAATTAGCACAGTGAATATAATTTTTAGAAATCTCTACCTGAAGGAAAAAATGTTGCTGGAATTCATTAAAATTAAGAGAGAGTGCTTATTTTCTATTATACTTAACAGTTTTTATTGACGCTAGGGCCTTATAGCACTTCCACAAACCTGTTAGCTTCATTTCTGGTAAACTACATCTGAGTTTGCTCTATAGGCAGTGGGCTTGGCAGTCACCAGGCACAGAAGGTTGTGGAGTCCGAAGTTATGTACTTGCTCACTGTTCAAGTATAGGGTTCCTGAAGCGGATCTGACCTGGACTGGAGCATGGGACTTTTTATATCCTGATGCCTACTGGGACCCAGTTAAGAATTCCTGCCTGGATGCCAATCCATGGGTTACGTTTTCCAGCCAGTCTCCACTGTGACTGAGACCTTCCCAATTGCTCTGCCAGTTATGGTGGGAATCAAATTATGTAAAAATGACAGAAAGACTGATCACAGGGGAGAGGAAGGAGGAAACATTGGCTGTGGAAGGGACAGGATCTGTTCAGCTGGAGGGTTTAACAATGACTTTGTTTGATGGGTTACATTTGTGAAGAACAGTAAAACTCCATGTTGTGGTAAGAGCACAGGGCCTTCACTCTTCTTGGCCAGTGGGAAAACATCCCCTGAACAAACGTACTTGCAACTCTTCACTCACCAGAGTATCCCCATGTGCTACTGTTTGCCACCAAGGGCTTCTTTTGGATTAAATCTGCATTGATGTTTGACCAAGGCACACAGAAAAGGAGACTCAGAAGTACTATTCATTGCTGCCTCTGAGCCTCCCTCCTGAGGCCCTCAAGAACCCTCAACTGACTGTCAAACATAAAAAAATAAAGTCAAATTATTACACCATTGGAATATTTTTTAGGTAGTGTTGCCTATGCTGAGGGTTAAGGAGAGGGCATGTGACAGTATAAAAGCAAAACAAAATGAAACAACGCCCCTACACCTGCAATTTATTAAATAATGTACCTAGCCTTTAGGCACCCATCTCCTGAAAGAGGATGGAGGCACAGGGTTTGCTACCTCACCTCCATGGGCAGTGTGTGCATGGGGTTATGAGCCTTGATAAGAAACCTTTCATTGCGAATGGGGGACACCCCAGGCTATGCAGCAGAGAAATAACAAGCTGTCAAGTGAATCTGAGATGTCATTGGTTCCCATATGGTGCAGAGAAGAAAAGTGTACTCTGTCACCTTGATGCCCAGGGCCTGTAACCTCCTCGGAGGGAGGGAAGCTGAGACACATCTTCCAGAGAAGGGAGTGCTGTCTACTTTGAGTGGTGAAGGTGGCAGGGGAGATGCTATTGCTGTATAATAACATCATGGCACGGTGAAAAGGTGCAGCCCTTCATCTAGCTCCCCCACAACATGAGGGAACTGCAAACCAACAAATTTTGCCTCAGGAAGACTGCCTTTACCACAAGGCTAGAGACAGGGAATGGCATGTTATGTCACTCCCACTGTGTGCAATTACATACTAATGAACATCTGAGAGGAGACAGAAAAGAAATAGAGAGAAAGGAAGTAAAGGAATGAGTAGGCTTGACAGCTGAATGGAGGGCAGCTGGGACATCTGGGTAGGAGAAAGAGTATCTCTCTCCTGTTTTCAGGTCCTAACTGCACTAAACTAAGGAGGGATTGTGAGGCTGCACGTGTGGGTTTCCCAGCTCTGCCCCAAGCAGCTAGAAGTTGGGTGCTACCCATGTCCTCATCCACATCCAAAGCCAAGCAGATATGGCAGAACCTGTCTTTAATGTAAGAGCTTCACAGTCAGTGCACTCACTGAGGAAAGAGAACTCTTCATTGCATATTCTTTGATTCAAAATCATATTTCCCATCTCAGAGGTAAGTCTCCTGAGCACTGAGGTGTGAAGGGATAGAGATGCCCGTCACATCCTTAGCTGAAACATACTGCTGAGTGAAACCAAATTCAAGGTTTACTGTGGGAAAAAGAGATGAAGAGATGTAGAGCACGATTTGAGCACCCAGGTTCAGTTTAGAAAGGTGATGTCTTGGACTATAACGTTCTGTGCCAAAGAACAGTTTCTGTGTTTTGTATTAAAGAAAAACTGTCCCAGCATCAGAGACACCAAAACTCTAGATTTCCTCATCCAAAAACTGTCTTAACATTAGACTAGAGCATTTTCTTTCTCCTGTTATTTTATCTTCTTCTCCTTCTGACTCAGCAACCCCCCCTCTATACAGTGGCACAGCTCGGATGGAGAGAAGTAGATAAGAGAAGATGGAGAGAAGGGTCAGAGCCAAAGAATATAATTTTCTCTCTGCAGCAGACTCTACTCCCACAGCTGTGGCATTATTCTCAGATAGAGCTTGCCTAGATCTGAAGACTGAATTGCACCGTAAGTCCTTCTGCCTGGGTGAAAACCTCCTCATATGAGGCTATTAAACAAACAGACATTTGTTCTGCTGCATCTTGTGCAAGAAAGTGTGGCCCCCTCTATTTCTTGAAAGGAGTTGTTTCCCATTAGATTGTTTTAGGATTACTCCAACTGAGTGTCCCAGAATAGACCTCAAACTAAATAGTGAATATTAAGTAGAGGAAGCATGGTAAGTAGAGGAAGACCCAGTTTCTGAACTTAAACAGTGCTCAGGCATGAGCCACAGAGACCTGCCAAGCCTGAGGTTGTTTTAGACCTGCACAAATTTTACTCTCTTCCTCCTTTACTTCTCAAAGCAAAGTTATGCCCAGTAACATCTTTAAACTTCTTAAAGATTTCCAAATGCTAGGAACCACTGCAAGAGCTTCTTTGCTCTATTTTCATGTCCAGATACCTTCTACTGAACCTTTGGTCTCACTTCTGCCTCTGATCTGTTCTTTGTTATTTGCCCCTTGAATTCAGCTAAGACCCAGATTCCTGACTGCAGGCTCAGAAGGAAGGTGAGCCTTCAGCTTTGGCTGTGCTCAAGCTCACCCTGGCCTGGTTTTCCCCAAAAGGTCCTGAGTGAGGCCATACATGAACAGGGATTGTGAGGACTGAAATTCTGGCTGCAAGTGCCTAAGTCCTCCCTAAAGCCCCTACTCAGCTGCTCTAAGGTTGAAATCAATAAACTAAAGCCAGAAGGTTCTGAGACAGATGTGACAAGTGTGAGGTAAAGGGTTAAAATAAGTGCCTTGTTGGTGGTTCATTTTCATAAGGGGGTAGGCATTCATTCATGCTGGAAGCCATTGAACTAGGAACGTATGAAGTCTTTAATTAAAGTTGATTAAAATGGTAATTTTTAGCGATCATTTAGAATAACATTTTTTTTCTCTCCTCACTCCACATTTGAAAACGTTCAAACTACTTCAGTGGACTGCAACCTAAGTAATCCTGCTCCTATTTTTAGGGACATAAGCCCTGGCTTCAGCAGGGCCATGGCAGTTAGAATAAGAAGATTTTGCAAGTGTGGAGGATTAGCCTTTGCAGCAGTTGTATGACAAAGCAATACAGTCACCACTGATAACACAGGAGGAGGAAAGAATTTATCATCTATTACATATTCATATTTGCCTTTTTTTAACTCAGCAACCTGCTAAAATCTATCCAAAATGACTCTTCTTTTGGATTAACTCGTAGGTTTCAGACCCATGAATGTTTCACCTCACTGCAGAGCAGAGTGGAGGAATACTGGATGCCAGCACTGTCCTGGAAATGAGAACACTAAGCATCACAGTTTGGGTCCTGTCTAATCCTCTGGTGTGGAGTTAACCTGCTGAGACCTAAAAGCTCCTCTCTTCCTGGGTACTGATCTTTGTAATCACAAGGAAAGCAGCTAATTAAGTACACAGATGAAGGGACATTTTATTATTCAGCTCTTAGATATCTGTACTAGCTTTACGCTTCCTCTAAAATCCATGCTCCAGCTGAGCAAGTGAACCAGTGCCCTTAAATTTTATGACATCAATCCTGCACTGGCGAACCTGCAGGATAACAAAGGAGAGAAATTACTGAAACGGCAAACCCGCAGAGGATAGCACAGAAGGCTAAGAGGTAAAACTTGTCATTAAAGCAAAAAGCCCCCAACCTACACCATTCCCCCTTGTCCCTTCCATAAAACCCCAAACAAAGACCCCCAAGCAGCCAAACTCAAAACTCTGTAATAGCCCTGCTTGGTGAAACACACAGGATTTCAGAACTAGGGTGGATAAAAAAGGTCAGAGACGTGTAGCTTTGTATATTTACTGAGTTGGGATAAATCTCCCCTTTCAGTTGCAGAAATTTTTGATGTAAAGAAGTAATAACAGGGGCATCAGATAATCTTGGTTACCTTAATTTATATGTTTATCCGGTCCTGTTTACATTGCCTTGAAGTTCACTGTCTATAGATTTTTCAGAGGTCTCCTTTTCTGACTTAAACATTCACGGATAAGGCACTTCAAACTCATGCATAAGTGTTTACAGCTCCTGAGGGACACACTTCTCTTCCTTTTTATGCAAACTTACGGCATGAAGCAGCCATTAATTCAGACCATAGGTACCCTGAAAGATACCCTATTGCCCACATACTGCAAGGTGCTGGAATGATTTTAAGTCATTTGCCCCTCTTGTAGTGCCTTAGGTCTTCTCTCAGGAAGCTGTCGTGTTCAATGGAAAAACAGGGGAGCCTTAAAACCTTGAAAGCCTCTTTAAGGTAACTGCTAGTGGGCAGATGCAACAGCCAAGCAGAGATTTCTGGAAAGGAGGTCCCAGGAATCCTTCTTTTTCCAGGCCAATACTAGCTGCAGGGTGGTATAAAAGCATGGCAGAAACTCGGCATTTCCAGATGCTATGTTGATTTCTATGGAGAATGCCAGTGCTAGGTTACTGTTGGACTCAATGATCTTTTCCAACCTAAATGATTCTATACTTTGTATTTTCAATACAATGAAATACCAAACACAGGCGAACCTTCCTTAGTGAATCTATGACGTTAGTATGAGCAATTTTGGTCTTTAAGCAGTTTCACTGGGTCTGGACATTAACAAAATTGTTATCCTCTGATACAGACCCATGATCAAAGTTGCAAAGACATCTTTGATGCTGATAGATGTGCCTAGTGGGATTTGCAAAGCACCTAAAGAATGTAGGTGCCGAATTTCAATTGCTTTGGCAGAAATCCTAAAAGAGATTTACTAGATGACACAAATGTCTAAAAATGAGTTAGAATATTGCCTAAGTTTCAGCTGTGAGCCCTACCATCCCCCCCAAAGGGTTCTGAACCTTGATGGAGGAGTCTAAGTCTCTACAGACTTCATGGGAGGCTCAGGTCCTTCTGTTTGCTTTGCAGCAAGCAACCTGTGAGTGCCTAGCATTAACTCATCAAAGTTTTGAGAGAAATGTCAGAAATACTGACCATCCTTGTGGTTCAAGACTCATATTCAGAACTTCAGGATGTTTTGATCAGTTCTGAATTCATAGAAAAGGTGGGCTGTTTTTTTTTCCCCTCCTGAGAATAGATTTATCCAGCCTTTCTTTTAAGAGAAGCTGAGCTCGATGTCAGAACTGCACCTGGTGGCAGCCTCCTTGTATTAGCCTGGTGAAGAAGCCCAAACACTTAGAGCCTTTTTCAGCTTCATCTTCCTTTTCCCTAAACAATGTCCTGAGTGTCAGCCTACATGATGCTTGGGCAAGGCCAGACTTTAAGCTACAGTGAAGCTAAGCCATTTGGATAACACACACCAGAGAGAAAGTGCATGCAAGGAAATGGGTTTGAGTGCTGAAAATCAGGTATTCAACTTGAGAAGCATGTTTCTGGTTCCAGCTCCTGCTGTGAAGACTTTTCTAGAGTTTTTAGTCCATTGGCTAAATGTGTGAGAAATTGAGAATTACTGCCCAGGATTCTCCACTTCCACTCCCGGATAGTCCCTGCTAAATATCCTTTTCCGTAAATAATGTCACTCAAGTTATTTGCTATGCAGTGCAGGAAAGACAGTGTGTCCCCAGGCTGCCTATTCTATCAGGGTTATGCTAGTCTCATGGATACGTGGGTTGGACTCTGCTCACGTTGCAGAGTCAACAGAATTTAGGGCTATGTTTCCAAACTGTCCTGCCACTGAGAAACATCTACTTCTGCTCCCTCAACTGTAAAGAAAAGGATGCCTTCATTACTTTGGAGTGTGTTGAATACCTCTGCTGGAGTGGGATCTTCAGCAGGTGTGAGGTGTGTGCTAGCCATCAGCATACACACAATTGGCATATGCAGAAGGCATAGGTACCTAAAAGAAGTCTTAATTAGCAAGTATCCATTGAAATTTAGATGCCTCGAAATTTAGGTGACAGGAGGAGGGGGGAAGGATGCTATCTTCTAATTTGGGATTGGAAGTTTCAGTCCCTGTAGTTACTAAAGCCCTACTGGAGAGGCACTTATCTGATTCTTGGAAGCTTTGCAAATTTAACTTTGGAGCCCTTCCCTCTGAACCCTAGATAAACAAGTGGAAGATTTTCCTTTGCTTCTACCTTCACTAGCAGCAGCCTGGATGGTTCAGTTTGTCCTCTGTGGACCCCTAAGTCTTACTTACTGTCATGGCAGTTCAGTCTGACATTTGTAAACCTGAACATCACCATGACACTGCAGCAGAACACTGGTGATTTAAGTGTAGGATAATTTCAGTTTGGTTTATTTCTTATAAAAAATAAAATCAAGGGAAAATATCTCAGGGAAGTTTCATATAACATCACAGACCCTATTCTGGCATAATTCCATGCCCTCTAGAATATCCTTCCATTAAACCGATTGCAAAGCTTATATGCACTAGAAATTGAAAGGCAATGTGGGTTTATCACTTAATCTTTAATATTAGGTTTTTTTGTTTTGTTTTTTTTTTTTTTTTTTTTTTTGCATGGGACACTTTAGTTGAATCTCTTCAGAGACTATATAATTTCTTTCCTGGTTTTCCATTTAAGATTTTTCAGTGGAACAAGTATTTGTCATAGATCATTTTGACCTGAGGTCTCCTCATCAACAATGTACACATCAACCACACTCTGAAATGTGTTCAGTTTTCTTTTAAATCTGTCATGAATTTGCTAATCTTCAGATCACCCTCTATATCACTCAGATAAATTATAAGCCTAGTGATTCTGCAAATGCTGAGCAGCATCTCTCTTTTTTATTAATTTTTTCCTTGCAGCAGAGATTTGTTTCATGCACAATCATTTTAATTTGTTTATCAGGATACGAGAAAGGCATTTTGAATAAGATAAACACTGAGCTGAACTTTCACCCAAACAGGAACCAAATTAACCTCAATGTTAGGAAAATAGTCTTTAGAAATACTAAATCTCTGTTTTGCAGAGATATGGCAATTTCACAAGAAAACCAGAATGAGATATTTACAAAACCATTTATATGACACACTCAGATGATCTTTGGATTAGAATAGTCTTCTAATTTTTGAAGTTTCCCCATCACTAGATTATATTCTTTCTGGCTTTTTAACAATGCACAGAAAAATACATTTCTATAAATCTGGTTCATTGGTTTTGCTACTCTTTTGCACACTATGGTTTATTATATTGCTACCTCTTAGCTAGCCCCTGTTCTAGTGAGGTAAATTTTATGGGAGCTGCATTTAGACCAAACTATGCATACATAATATGCAGCTGACATTTTATATGAAATGCTAACAGAAGCAGCTGATTTTGTTTCTAGTGAAGTCAGTAGATACAGAACAAGTCCTGAAGTAAGTATTTATTCATGAGTATTAGTTGCTGCACACACATATCCTTACCTGGCAGATGTGCTAGGGACATGCGACATTGCTAAGAGCTATGAGGACAGCATAAATTTTAGGAAGAATTACAATTCCTGAACTGAAAGAAGGAGTAATTGTTCCATCTTCTCAGATTACTTATGCTGGGATCAAACTGAAGTGCTTTGGTTAACGGTATGTGTGTTTGCTGCTACAGATACCCTCCTATTGGAAAATACAATTTTGAAGAAAGTAAAAATGGCTAGATGAATTTGCCAATTTTATTGCAATTCAAGGGAAGAAAATGGAGGAAGGCTTTTATATAAAACAAATGTCATATATACAAAGTATTGTCATTTCAGGTCTGTAATATTTTGGTTTTTCAATATGAAATGGTTTTGAATTTTAAAAATTCATAGAATCAAAGAATCACAGGAAAATTCAGGTTGGAAGGAACTTAATCCAGTCTGTTCCTGATAATAGACTCAACATTATACTCAGACCAGATTATAGTGTAAAAACTGCAGAAAAAATCAAATATGAGTCAAAATATTGTGATTAATCATAAATGGAGAGAAAAGAATAAATGATACTTTCAAGACAATTTGAAATTGTCTGCTTTCTTCCTGGTAGGTTATGATCCAATATTGAAAATATGAGTTTCCCAGGAAGCAGAAACTCCTTTATAACTCATTTATAACTTCAGCTGACAGCATCATAATGTACCAAAGCCAACACAATAATACAAGAATCAGATTCAGTAACTGAAAATCTCACGTGTCTAAATTAAAGCCGGTCAAAGGGCCACACTATTGTAAATATTGTAGTTGATTTACTCAGAGTGAATATTGATTTTCCATATACACAAGAATAAGTTTATACCCTAGAGGAATAGCAATCCAACCTGCATGTTAAGCTCCAGCACAAATAATGTGTCATTTCAGTATCAAATGGAAAAGTGTATTTCAAACAGTAAGGCTACCAGACCTCTCGTCTTTGGATTCCCCTGTGACTCTCTAGCAATATTTTAAGACAGAGCTGAAATTCCAGATTCAGTGTTTCTGGTTCCCCAGATGTGCTAAATCCTCTTCTCTCTTCCGCTTCTTACAGTCCTGGCAAATTCCGCCTCTCTCCTGTACCAGCTTCTTGCAACAAATTAAAAGAAAATGAACCAAGGATTGACTGCTGTCCTGAAACACATAAAATTAAACCAAACAAGCCTTTCCATGCCCCTCTTCCCCACATAGTTGATACTATAAGTTAGGAAAAGAATGTTGTCTTTAAAAAGTCAGCCTCTAGGTATAAATTTAAGTACCTAATACAATCCAGAGTGCTTCTTTTTAGTGTTTTGACACTTTGATCAGACAAAATATTGCAGGTAACTTTGTACAGTATTTTAATGGAAGTATGCTATGAATAAACATGTCTTGCTGCCAGCATGAAAAAAAGACAAGAAAGGCAAGAAAGTGGAAAGCAAACACATGTGTAATGTGTAAAGACACAGAATGAAAAGGAATAATAATAAAAAAAGTAATAACAGTGATACTGAACGGAGAAATACAGAAAACAAAAAAAAATGGGAGTGGAAGGAAATTAGAAGACTCAAAGGTGAAAAATGCAGTGAAGCAGCAAAATGGGAAGTCCAAAAAAATAGAAAAGAAAAGCAAATAAAAATGAATTAAAGAAATCTCTGTGCAGTCACACTGCATAGAAATAAACAAAGTAGAACATCTAGGGAGATAAGGAGATAATCCAAGAATGAAAATATGTATGTAAATTGAAATGTGTATTATTGGAAGATGGGAACAGCAAATACTGTAATGTAAGTTAATAATGGAAAGCAAGGGGGAGGCCAAGAATTTTGGAAGAAAGTTCTTGACCAATTTGAAAAAGTTTCAGGATCTGATTTTTAGGTTTTTAGATTACAACTGACAAATCTTTCCATGGGGGTTAAAGACCATCACTTCCTCAGCTGCTTTCCCTTCGCTTTTGTTTTACTCTGGTGTTGGAGAGACTTGTTGGAAAGTGTGTCCTGCTTGTACTTCAGCTGCAGCAAGGCACAGCTTGCAGCGCTGGGGCTGAAGTGCCTGGGCTGAGGTTTTGCGCAGTCTTCATATGGTTCTTTGAAGGTTTGGGTTAGTTTGTCTACCAAAAGCCCTGTGGGAGAACAAATGTCAAAAAAGTCATTGAAGGAAATACACCCTTGCAAAACGCCTGAACCATGCAAGGTCTGCTGTGTGAGGGAAGAGTAACATAAAACTTCGTTACAGTAATTTGGTCGATCATGGGTGTGTCCTTGAGACTAATGCTATAGTGCCTCAGACACTCTGAAACTCAATCTATACTAGATATCTAAAGGATACAGAGTCCTTTTGCTCCTGTCCACCTCTGCTAAGAGCTTATCTAGTTTTTGCTGTTCAAAAAAAAGTGTTTCCTGATTTAGAAGCAACTCTACAGGTTTTATTGCTGGGCATGGTACTCTTCCAAGTTTGAAAGATTGTTAGAGCAGAGCATCAGCAATGACAACATAAGGGGCAATATGTGTGACTCTAAGTGGGAGAGAAGGATCCATGCAATGGAGTGTGTCTATGTCTTGGCACAGCAGGTCAGAAGGCAGATTTACTGGTCTTGGAGGACTGGCAGGGGAATCTAAGCAGCTGAAAAAACCCCAGGGCTTGGATAACAGCAGAAAGGGTGTTTTCAACAGTGCAAGGGGATACAGGGCAGAGGGATGGGGATCAGACCTCTGCAGAGGAGGTTAGATGCTCATCTTTCTTAAATAGCCACAGTAATCTCTTAGATGGATCCTATCACTGTACTATTTATTTGAGCACCTCACAGTCTTTAGTACAATTATCTTTTCACACCTTTTGTAAAATAGGGAATAATCATGATGCCCCAAGAGGCTGAAAAAATTTGTTCAAGATGATTCAGAAACTGTAGCTCAGCAGGAAGCTTACATGGAAGTAATGTGATCCTGCATCACAGACCATTGGGTTTTTTCATGATTCCCCATGCTTGCTCCCCTTATTCCTTTCGTCTTCAAGAAAGATTTCCACTAACTTCACCTAGTCACCCTTTTGGTCTTCTTCCTCTGCCCCTGCTTTCGTTTGTAGGTGCCATGTTGGTACCTGTTGCTCAGCAAAGGGTACAGCTGGGGAAGGGATCTTCGGAAAAGCAGCAGAGAGCTGCACAGGAGGTGACCAGAGAGGAAAGCTGGGCTAATACACATCCAGGGTGTTGCATGGCTGTGTCAGGCACTAGTAGGGAACCAGAAGCAGTGAATGTGGATAACCTGTATGTGTCAAAAATGCTTTGTTTATAAACAAGGGGAAATTAAGTGCCCCAAGGCTGCATTAGCACTGACTTGCTGTTGCAGTGAGATTGCTTATACTCTTCCAGAAAGTGCACACTGAAGCCTTGAGGCACTTAGGAGTGCTATAGTCTGCATGTTATCACAGCCATGGCTTTTCTTTCTGCACCGTGAGCCGTGGCACCTGTAAAATACTACTGCTGTGATAGGAAGCAAAGCACGTGTCCACAGTAAAATAGGGTCACAGCATTTAGCTTGCTGAGGCACAACCTGCATTTATGTGAGTTTCCTGAACAGCAAAGCATCCAGTCTACCTGCACACCAGTCACTCAGCTACTTCACAAGAACAGCAAGTTAAGGACCACTTTTCCCCACCAGTTCACAACTCACCATTTAACTTGCCACAACCTGCTCATCTCATGCCTTCCTACTGACCAGCTTCCACAGCCGAGAAGCCTTGCTCTCTGCTTGCAATGCAGCCTGCGGAGCACAGTGCATGTTGTGACAAACTTGGTCACTCACCCAGCTCATATTTTTAGCCAGCCCTAAAGGAAACCCCATATGGTAAATAGTAGTGTCCGTAGTGACCTATGCCTGCACTAAGATCCTGCAAAGGCACTAGTCTCCTTGGTTCCAGCAGCTCCAGTAGCAACCATGGACATGTGGCTTTTGGAAGACAGCTGGTACCCAGCCAGCCAGCAGGCTAGTAAGCTTCAGCCTGCAAAAAGTCCTGTAGCTCTACCCCCATTTCCTGTTATCATAGTCATAATCCTGCAAAATCGATTCTGTGAATCCTTTTGTCACACAGCTACCTTTATCTAAATGTATGCACCTCAAATTGCAGTTTTCAGCTGGGGTCCACAGACACAAATGATGCTGAGAGGTAAGAGATGGAAGTAGCCTGAACCAGCTTCCCAAGAAAGGGTCTGCCACCCCAGCAGAACACTGTTAGAGGTTTTACAGCTCTCAGACTACAGATTTAGGTGACAATTTCCATCTTCAGGGAAGCATTAGTATGTTTGGTCAGACTGGCAGGGTCTGTTGAGTGAGCACATGCATATATGTATACATGTATTTGTTAATCCTGTGCTGAAAATTTCTAAAAAACTACCTGCAAAGAAATGATGACATACTGACATCTCCTTTTCCATCCCAATAAAAACTGAACAAAATAGTCTGTCAGTTTCACAGCAGCAAAAGAGTTTCCTTTTGCTCAATGACAATTTTGTCCTATCGGTTACTAGGATGGGAAGCCTTGCTACAGCATATATTGCTTTGCTGCATTGTTCTTAGGTATGTAAAAATATTAGCTTGTGGGGTTTCCTGAAATTTGGGAACAATAGGAAAGGAGCAATATAATTATCTTTAACCATATTAAAAGCTAAGGAAAAGCATGTGAATTTGTTTTAATTAAACCAAATCACTCTACCAGCTTATGCCCTAAACAAGGCCATTTTAGCAAATTCTGTCAAATGAAACCCAAGTGGGATGAAGTGCCAAGTATTTTGCTGCCAACTCTGTAAATGCTGGTGACATTATCCTCTTATTTTGCCAGTGTAATAGGGGATCAATTGTAAGATTCTACAGAAGCTCAGCTACATAATCATTAATTATGGTTTCTGCATTAACTACGAAGAAAAAAAATTGGTAAAACCTTTCCTAGTTTCAAATGTCAAGTTGAGTCTGCAAGAGGCTGATAAATGTACTGAAGATTCTTTGCTCTTGGCATGATTACCGATACAGTCATCGTTGTTGGTTACAATAAGTGCAGTGTTGTTACAGCTGGGAAAATGTAAGGCAAAAGATTGTGGAATATAGTAGCATGAAATGCTGTATTAAGCTTTACAACAGTGTTCAAAGACATAGTTGTTCAGGAAAATGGAATTGTATACTATGCAGATAACATGAAAAGGTCATGACTGTACAAAATTTTTACAAAATAAAAACTATTCCAAAACTGGAATAATGCTCTGATCCTAGGTTTGATTATTGAACATAACAGTCCACATGATCTGAAGATACATCGATTTGGAAATGCAAACCTATCATAACCTATATGTAAGCAATTGCAAGAGGCATTACTTTAGCTGCTAAAAAAACAAGGGAGTCCCCTTTGCAACACAGAACATCCTCTTTCTTAAGCTGATGAAAGCACCTTGAAGAGAAAAATCCTCAGATCCCTTGAGAGCAATGGAGAAGAAATTATACCTTCTTATTAAGAACTCCTGTGTGCAAAATACGATTGGGGCTCTGAAGTAAAGGTAGCACAACAGTAGGAAACTGGTAATAGTTGTGCAGTTGCCTTTTTGCTAAGATAAAGCTTGCTCTTGGGCAAATGGAGATTCAAACAAAGCCACGTGAGCTCTTCATCTTCCATGGCCCCTTTATCTAATCTAATGGCAGGCAAAGAGAAATCTAGGTCCTCATCATCACGAAGTGCCTTTGATAAATCACTGTCTTGGTAATGCTGGCTCAGTCCATGTGACCATGGCTTCGTGATTTTTATTGCTATGCTTGGGGTGAAAAGACATTTCTGGTCTAGCCTCTGGGGGATATACCAAGTTCCTTGTAAATATGAGGTCACCCACTGATTTACAGCTTTACTTCTCCTGCAGTTTTCTGGCCAAAGAAAAGTAAACTCAGCATTCCCTCTTTTGAAAATGTACTTTGCATGTACCTTTCATTACACAGCACTTCAATAAATGAAATAAAGCTTGATGACTTGAGGCAATATGATATTTACAGATAATTTATTTTTAATTATCTTCTGCCTGTAATGCTTACTGTCAGACTACATCCTCTATACACTTGTACAGATTCGTAGTGGCTGAAACAGAAATAAAATGGTTTGAGCTTTTTCTTAAACCCTTGGCTTTTTTAAGGCTTCAACTGCAAATGGAGAACATGACATTACAACTAAAAAGTTTTACTATGGAAGGCTGTCATGGAATCATAACATGTTTATTGGTGTTTGGAAACCAGTGTTTTCCACTGATGGCAATGGCTGCTTGTCTGGATTTCTCTGCTGAGAGTCTCCATGGTTATTTTTCCACCATAGCTAGTATAGGATGACAGCACTGCCTAAGCTACATATCTCAGTGAAACCTGATTGCCTTTTCAGGACTGGCTAGTTTTGCTTTCTTAACATCTGCAGGGACTGTTATATGATTCTGACTTCAGCATAAATCAGATTTATTGCAATGTGCATGTAGTAATTTGTATTTATGTACCAAAGTTTAGGTTTTAGGATATTGCACAAAATCCCAGACTGCATCATTAAACAGTTACTCTATAGTATTTATTAACTGGTTTTCTGCTGACAGTAATTTTATCATACATTCATAAGGAGGAATTGTATTTCTGATGTATATATATGTATTCGTTATAATAATCACAGAATGTTCCAGAAGGACTATTAAACTTGCATGTTTCCACAATCTGTTTATGTAATGCTTATTATATGCACAGCATATATCTGCTTTTCCAGGAAATTGCAATAAAATGTGCAAACTGTAATCTCTTTAAGACAGGACTTCTTATTCCAAGTGCATTGCCAGCAGTCAGCAATGAAAAAACAGAGTAAAATACGTATAGCATGTTGTCACAAGATGCATCAGATGTGATCACTGCTACAAGTCTCCTTTCCCTAAAGGTACTTCTTCTTATGCTGTCTGAAGAAAGAAAGCCTTTTGAATAGGCTTGGTAATTTCCTCTGCAGGGTCAGAAGATGTGCAAATTAGAGGTTGCCAAAAATATTTCACAGGCACACACAGACTAAGACCTTGTACTTGTCTTTAAACAGTCAAAGAATCTCAAGCCTAGCAAGTATACTAGAGACATGTCAAGTGATGAAATTGAATGTGAATGTAAAAGCTTTTCCCTGCTAAAAAAGAACACAGTCTTTAGATTAATATTAGCAAACCCTACTATGTCACATTGCTACAATCAGCATCTCTCTTGGAAATAAGAATACATTAGTTCAGGTCAATATCTGCACTCCCATCAGACAAAATTACCTAACTGTCTTTGTCTGGTAATGATAATGACATTGCTAGCCTCCAGGGAGTTGACGTCACACAACTAAGCAACTCAGGAAGAGCACTGTGTATAAGTGAACCAGCAAAGACCTCCACGGGT
This sequence comes from Falco cherrug, assembly GCF_023634085.1. Taxonomy (NCBI): domain Eukaryota; kingdom Metazoa; phylum Chordata; class Aves; order Falconiformes; family Falconidae; genus Falco; species Falco cherrug. The sequence continues at coordinate 43,264,064 of NC_073701.1, forward strand.
ATGGACTGATTCAGCTGATGGATGCCACATCAACCCTGCTGTGCAAAAATCCAAATACGCCCCAAGCTGCACCTGATAAAAACCCAAGCAAACTGCAAAAGAGTTTTTTAGGCATATAAACAGTTGTAAGTAACCCGTTGGAAAACAAATGTTGAAAGAATCAAATCTACTATAATCATGCTTGGATGTATACATGTGTTACTGCATTTGTGATGGCTGATACTCCTTTCCACTGTAAAATATCAAAACACTTTACCTGATCTCTTTTGCTGTTGGCATCTATCTACTTGTCTATATGCACCTGCCTACCTACCTCTGAGTATAACCAGGTCTCCCAAATACAGCTTCCTACAAATAGGAAAAGGTAGTAAAATATGAAAGACTATGAATAAGATTGACTGAACTTTATTATCGGCACTGAAGTAAAGGTGGCATGTGGAATCTTTTCTTCACTAAATAAAAAATGACTGTGCACTGTTTGCCCACTCTGTCTATTTTATAAGAAAGGAACAGCCAGTTTATCAGAGTGATTATAGGGGCTAGGGTAGTAGGATTTTTTTGGTGTTTGTTCAAGGGTTTACGTGAAACTAATTCTCTCTGTATATTGCATTTATTTAATTAAAAGAGAGGCTCAGTCAATATTGCTGTAGCAAAGCCAAAGCATGTCTGAACTCATTAAAGTAGGGTTTGTACGCTGACACTGATGAAAGACCTGCTGCTGGAGCTGCTGCTACTCTAGTTAGTTTTTATTTGACATCAAGTTGCTCTGCCTGCACTGTCAGAGCTCGCATATGAAGTCGTAGCACCATGAAAAAAGAGTATATCTGACAAGAAGCCAGGGATTTCTCCAAAGATACCTGGACATTGCATCATTTGCCTGGCGTGTGATATAACAGGCTTGGGCAATCTGCTTCTTGCTCTCTTTCTTTTCCATCTCAAAGTGGTGCCTGTCCTCTTTCTGCGGTCTCCTCCAAATAGCTGCGTGTGGGAGGAGATACCTGCAATACAGCTTCCCCTACCCGCATTCCACCTCACATATGTTTGAGAAGGGAAGAAGAAATGGAGCAGTCGCAGGCATCCAAACTCAACACTTGTGAAAGGAAGCAGCTCTGCTAGAGCTAAATCTTCTGCTGCCAATGGTTTTCAGCCCACTGGGCTGCCAGGAAAATCTGCAGTTAGTGGTTGCAGCTTACCTAACATCATAACTGTGTGGACATGCTTTTGTAGGGCATTCATGAAGGCTGACTTAGCCCACTCAAGCTCATGTCACCAGACTGCCTCTCATAGCCAGGGCAGAGGCAGGAGAACATGCAGGACTGTTACAGAATCCTGATTCTCTCCAGTGACTGCAGAGGTGATTAGCCTCGCTAGGCTAAAGTTAGCTTCCATGAAAACTCTTTTTAGTTGTACTTTTATCAAAATGACTGCTTCAGGGTCGAGCAGATTATATTCCCATAGCTGCATTTTGATGCGCTGTTTTGCTTTATTTCTCTCTTCACAGTGCTGCTTAAGCACTGCCCAGAATTTTTAGGAGCTTCAGATCTGATCTGATTCATCTGTTTTGAATAGTCTTGCTATGTTAGCCAGAGAAGATCCTTTTAATTCCCTCTTTTAACCTGCAAGCTAGGTTTCAAAAAGGATCTGTCCCACTCTGTTCATTTGATGGTTTGTTCGCCAATTCCTGTGAATGACTTTTAAGCACACTGATCAATTCCAACTTCATTTGGCAGGGCACAGATGTCTCAGAAATATTAGCTTACTCAAAAAAACCCCACCAAAAACCAACCTCCCCCCCAAAAAAACAAACCCAAACCCCAAACCCAAAAACCCACAGAAAAAAACAGAGGAGAGGCTGAGGGATTGGGGCTTGATTAGCCTGGAGAAGAGTATCCTCCCAGTGCCTATGATGAGGTCATCAAGAAGATGTATCCAGGCTCTTTGCAGTTTTGCAATGTAGTAGGAGAAAAGGCATAAATTGAAATGGAAAAGTTTCAGGCTGGCTGTAAGAGGAAGCTGTTTCCCCAGGAGGACAGTTAAGCAGTGGGACAGGGGCCCATAAAGCCTCTGCACTTGCACTGGAGGTTTCAAGCTGAATGAAGCTCTGAGCAACCTGGTGTGATCTCAGCACTGACCCTGCTCTTTGGTGTTGGGACTAGGGATCTCCAGAGGTCCCCTCGACTGAATTGGTTTGTGATTCTGAGTAGTCTCCATAGAGGGCGTTAAGCACTGCTGGCCTTAGGCAGGAGTGCCTGACCAAACCCAGGATGAGAATTTGTATTTATTTTCATTACACTTAGGAAGAAATTTCTAAAGTTTTTTCTATATTTGTTTTTTAGCAAATAAACTACTTCACTTACACACTTATATACATTAACCTAGAAAAGCTGAGAGATCACACTTTGCATTTTGTGCCTCTAAGAATCTCAGAACTACGCGACAGTAACTGTTTGAGGTACATTCTTGCAATGGTGCTCTGGGACTGGGGGCCCTTGCCTTCTCCTTCAGCATTTTCTCCATATGCTTACTTTCCTCTGACCCTAGCAACAGAAGATTTACAGTCGCTTACCAGGAAGCTGCTGAACCCCTCTCACTTTAATGACAAAAATCCCTACCAGCTTCACCCTGTGTGCCCAATCTGGAAAAGCCCAAATCCTGCTGCAGGCACTAAGCTGCAATATCATCCAAATGCCAAAACAAAACCTTTACCAAAAGAAGCAGTAGCAACATTATTCCCCATCCAGTATCAGACCCTGCTGTGGTCTCAGCTCTTTCTTGCCTGCCAGCTCTTTCAGCAGAGGGCACATTTGCACTAGAGAGGAATCAATCCTCCTGATTAAAACTTGGAAAATGTCTCCCACACTCCACTCCTACAAGGCACAGTGGCATCCAGACGAGCCTGACCTGCTCACCCTTATGCTCTTCCTTTGTGCTCCACTCTAGTACATCTACTAGCATCAAAAGGCAGGTTGCCAGAGCAGCTCCAGAATTGTTCTCTTGGCGGTAAAACGCAGCAGAGATGCTGGGCTTGCCCATAGTGCTGCTCCAATGGAGCTACGCTACCTGCAGGACACAAACCTGCTCTGCCCTGTGAGGTTGTTCCCATGCCTTGTGGATATGAGACCACTTGGAGTGACATGAGAAGAGATGCTCACACAGCGATGCTTGCTCACTCTCTACTACAAACACCTGCTGTGGGCATCCTAAGCATGTGTACCATCTGTTTATCCTGTTTTTTTTCCGCAAGCAGGCTTTTTTCCTTCAACCCTTGCCAGCTTTTTTTTTTGGTTTTGGTTTGTCTTGACCACCAGCTCCCAGCGTCCTTTCCTTGGAGGTCCCTTCCTCTGTGACACCCTGACAGAATTTTCTCTTCTTGTTCCACCTGGAGAAGATTTCTCAAAGAGTTAGATTTGGCAAGTGGAAAGCAGAAGCTCGGCTTTGCCTTTTCTAATGACATTTTTAACTTCCATGGAAGAAATCCAGCTAGGCAATCTACCCCAGAGTTTCTGTTTGCCCCTGTGCAAGATAATGTTACTGCAAACTTAGTAAGCAATTTATGTTATTTAGCTGAAAATTACATTTTGAGGGCAAAAGAATAAAATTAGCATGTTGAAAGACTGACTCTGCAATGTTCTCTGCACCAGTGAATGGCAGCCGTGCCCTGGCTTTGCAGGTCCCGAGCATAGACTGCCAGTAAGGACACTAGATGTGCACACAGATTAAGAATTAATAGGGTTTATAAATATATTCTGCCAGTCAAACAATATTAACTTTAATTCAAGCTGTAAACAAGGTTTGCATGCCACATATGTCTGTTTATATCTGTGACTGCTGAAACTGCTTTAGTAGAATGGACAGGCAAGTTTTCCACGTTTTGGTAGTAAATTAAGAAAAGTCTATTTCCCAAGCACTCATCCAAACACATTATGAGAAAGCTTAGGTCCATATTAGTTTCTAACTGCCTTCACATCACAAATTTATTTCTACTTGAAACCCTTGTAGTCCTTCATTATTTCTGAATGTTCAGTATTTTGGGGTTTTCTTTTTTCGCTTCAAAAATATATTTTTTAGGATTAAGAAAAGGAATTTTATATTTTAAACAAATATATATTCTTGTGCAATAATTAGGTTTTCTTTTTTAGTGATTCTGCTCAGAGTTTTATTGGCAAATACTTGTACAAATTCACAAAGAAAATATTAATCAATATTTGTTTTAATAGAGCACCATTTTGGAATGATATTTTGAATGGCTTTCCTGTGGCAGAGCTACCCCAACTAGAAAATACAGTTAGACCGAATACATTTATTGCAATCAGTCTTGAAAGAAATTCAGTGCCCTTCAGGCAAATTATTTAAACAAACAAAAAAAAAGTTTAAGCAAGCAATCTGCTTGGTGTTTATCTACACACAGGCACACAGGCCTAACATTCCTGCCGACAAACATTTATCTTTTCCCTACTGATTCCATTTTAGTGCTTCATGTTGATTATTGCTGTTTTCATTATAATTTTCCCATTTCTATCCCAAATTTATGAAATTATTTCCAACCAAAAGCATGATCTCTGGCCTAAATCATCTGCATGCCGAAGACTATGTTAGACTAATATGCCACAGGATACTGAAACACTTCACTGATTTCTGCAATAAAACTCAAAAGGATTAATTGTGTAACAATTACTTCAGGTCATTAGATTGCTGTAGCAGGTGCTGTTTTATTTGCAAATTCCAACAAAAAAACTGATTTCCTGTAATATGAGATTGTGAAGATGGGAAAGTTACAATGTCTGGAATATTTCTGCAGCATATGTCAGCTTCTTCATTTCCACGGGCTGGGCAAGAAAGCGAAGAACCCATAGCTGACTGTACTGTACTGTTTTAGGGAACAGACAGGAGAAAGTGCTTGCAAATGCTTCTGAGGAGTTTGGTATACAGTTGATTTTACATCTGTTCAAACCTAAATACAGTGCTCTCTTGGTTTAATTCTGGAAGTTAATAAAATCATTGCTATTGGAGTTAAAGTCAGAATGCCGATGATGAGAGGGAAAGAAGACATGCTTTCACCAAATTTCTCTTTTTTGATATCTGTCTGTATTTATACATGTATGTACAATGCACATCTATATATTCAAGTGGGCAAATTCCATCTGGTTTCTATTATCTTTGGTACGAAGACATATGTGATGGGATAGCTATATTAATGGAAAATGCATTAGATATTTGCCAACATCATATGCCTGAAACTCAGAAGAAATAACAGAAAGGAAAATATCCTTCCCTGGTTGACCTCCTGTGCTCATCACCATGGTATCTCAATATGTTCATAGAAACACTGATTGCAGTGTCTGTTCTCTCTCACACATGGTTCTTTTTTCCTCTTATCCCTTCTCTCCCCATGCAAGAGTTAGGGGGTAGAACTGGATTAATTTCTAAATGTTATTACTCTATAATATGGAATGCAGTTTTCTTAGTGAGCCATATCAGAAAAGACAACTTTTATTTTGAATGTAGAACAGCTTAGTTCTTGTGAGAACAGGCCCCGTAGTTTTTCAGAGACATATAAGGAAACATGAAATTGGGAAAAAATAAATTTTAAGAAAAGTTTAATCACTGAACCACTAAGAATGACACTGACCAGTGTCTCTTCTTTGTGTCACATCTTTTAAATCCAAATGAGACTAGTATGTGCACAAAGTGACACGGCAGACAAGTACATTACAGTGTCTTCAGGATATGAGCATCATTGCTCAGTGCCATTAGAAGAGCTAAATCCCAGCGGGGAACCAGATTTGGCAGTGTTGGCTCTCTTATAACCATAATGTCATGGCAGCGTTACAGTATGCTCAGTTCTGAAAACAAACTGGGAAGACCAGTAATTGTCCTTCAGCCAGTATTAGCCACACAGGTCTCTCTCTGAGTTGTGGCAAGCTGAAGTGAATCTGCTTCCAATGTCCCAGATGGTTCTTGTACAATCCCCGTAACTTCTTTCAGTCTCCTATTCCCTTCCCGCTTTTCCTTCCAAAATGCCACTGACTATGAATAATTTAATTTGCCTGCCAGAGTTCTCCATCACTTTCTCCAGCCTTAAGAGAGTAACTTTCTAACACTGTATTTCAATGTCTTCTGGCAGAATATTTTCCATCTGCTTTTTAGATGTGTGAGTGTGGGAGGGGCAGAGGAGGCTGGGATAGCGGGGGTGGTGTCAAGGAACGATGCCAAGACATGCTGCTCTCGCTGAAATGATCTACTGCTTCCTTTCTGTTTCCACAGGGCTTGGTACGCTGCTCTCACTTCCCTTCGGTGTGGCTGCTGTTCCTCACTTCTCCCAGAGGTAAGGATAAAAAGGAAAGAGAAAAAGAAGGTCAGCTCCTCTACAGATAACTTTCAGAATGTGTTGGGATTGGAAAAGTCCATGAAACAAAGCTTTTATCTCATTATTCCAGGCTTTTAATTGCAGCTAGCAATGTAGCTAGCATGAAAAGTATTTGAAGAATGAGCACTGATCTGGGTGGACAGAGGGAGCTGGGCGAGAAGGTGGGCACTTGGAGGAAAAGGAGCTGGACTCTGCCTGTCCCAGATCACTCTGGGCATTGCTCTGTGAACTGGGAGGACAAAGAGTCTTCTGGTTATCACAAAAGGGAAGTGTCACAAAGCAGTAGCTGTTTTGCAAGATGCTATTAATAGGAATAACACATGTTTATTTGCCATGTGGATTTTAGGGATTCACCTTTACAGTGAAGATACACCTACTATAAGCAGTTTTCTGCTATTTGGGCTGGGAGAAGCTGGTGAATCTCTGATCTTCCTTACCTGTAGACATGTCGTTGGAGTGGGTTTTGGTATGTTACATAAATAATGGGAAGCTGTAAGAGACATCCTGAAGCAGCCTTTAGGATTGCATTGCAGTACAGTTATGTAATAAGAAGCAGCAACTTGGATTAGCTTGTGGAAGTCAAGAAACATGACAGCAAGCATTATGCTTAACAGGGAACATATTAATGATAGATTAAATAATACAGTATCCTGTTCTAAAAGACTAGTCAGATAGTTTGATGCCTGTGGCTATGCTTGATGTGGTGCAACCCATCACATTCAATCATGGATACTAAGTTCGGCTGTGCAGGGCCTTTATGTAGATGCAGACCTCTTGGAAATCCCACCCACCTTTGCCACGAGTCAAGGAACTAAACTTGTTCTGTGAAGCAATATTAAATCATGGAAACGGAATGCAAAAGTCTTTGTGCAGCTCTGCTGTTGCTGACACATAGCATGGAAAATGGTTGCTGATTGCCCCATTTCCGTTGAAATCCTGTGCATTTCTTTCTTCTGAGTTCTGCTAAATATAGTGGCATTTCATCCAAGTTATATAGCTTCTCAGTGGATAACTGATTATTAAATATAGTAGTGTTTTATCCAGATGATGTATTTTCTTTAGTAGATAATAACTTTAGCATATCTGTATGACTGACAGGGTATTGGATGAGATTTTCACATTCTTGAAAGTTGTAATGTAAAATTGCCTCAGACATGTTCATGGGATAAAGACATGACTTTTCTTTCTAAGAATCATTAAGGCTGAATTAACATGTTTTGCTATTGCAAAGTAGCAAATGTAGATGCTGATATCTATTTGTTAATATTATACTGTGGATATTTTAACTTTTTTTCTCCATATTTTTAACTCAGTTTGACAGGTGAATACAGCTGAATAATTAATTTATACTTTGTCAAAGTTAGGAAACAATTTGAATGGCAATTCAGAAGAACATCATGTAATGCTTAAGTTAGATCATTGCTCCATGTACCTTACAGTGTGTACAAGACAAAGGCTGAAATCTACAGCTTTGTTCTGTTTTGCATTAAATTGTAGGGTTCTTTTTTTTCCCTCTTTTTGAGCATATGCCACCAAGCATGCTAATGAACCACTCAAAGAATCAGCTGTACTAACAGTTAATGAGAATTCAAAGAGATTTATTTGTCTGGCATCATCATTTCAGTGAAGACTCAAAAAGGATTAATTTGATTTATGTCAAAATGGAGGAATCTTTATATAATCTGCAGTCAAACTTTCATGAATATATTTATGCAGAGTTGCACATTCAAATTCATGTGTAAAAAGCTATGGGAGAAGAAGACAATATTTATTTATATGTAAATTATTTGTTTTGCGCAGAAAATATATTTCAGGTTTCAAATGTGTTTATATCTCCTCTTTGCAATGCTGGGGAACTTACAGGATGAAATTTTGAGCTGCTGAAATCACTGAGTTTTATACATGATTTTGGTGAACTCCAGAATTCACCTACAAAAAACTGATGGTCAGGCACAGATGAAAAAAACCTGTACAACATATTTCTCAAGGGCACTCAACCATACCTCAAAGCAACAATTTTTCCAGAATACTTATCACACACACAGAATACACATTAGTGTGCTATCAACATTTCATCTGCTCTTTTTTGGAGGAGCTGCATGACTCACATTTTTCTCATACCCAAGTACAAAACTTGTGCTAATAACGTCATTACAATGCACCAAAACCTCATGTATAACTATATTAAGTATGGAAAAGACAGCTGATTTCAGCACCAGCAGGATTTGTAAGCACATCACTGCTCCTAAACCCCATATCATTACCATTTCCAGGAACTGTGCACGGCATCTTGAAGTGGGTTTTCATATACCGTTTCCACAGACCTTCACGCACTACTGCTTTCACACAATGACCCCATATCATGCATGAAGATACTGTGAGTCACAGAGGGCTTTAACACAAAAAGCCTTGTGTTGAGCAATTTTCTTCACATACACATTGAAATCCAAATTATTCATGAGTAACTATACTTTTGTTAGACAAGTTGTGCTAGCTAAACTCCAAATTCACAAGATTATTCATGCATGGCCAGAAAAGAAAGAAACTGTAGCATGCAGTATTAAATGACCTGGCCAGCTCTTACATTGTCCTTCACTCTTTTTAAAATTTCTTTGTCTAGTAGGGCTTTTTAAGCAATGGGGAGAAGTACTTGTGATGCACACAAATGCAATCCTTTGACCTGCTCTTTCCAAGGTTTTAGGTGAGGTTATTATTGGCAGTGGACATTAATCCAAGACCAGCTATGAGAAGCAAAAGCATTTTACTTGATCCAAATGGCTACTGGTAACTGATAGTAACATTCAGAATAAGCAAAACTTCCAACTGACATGTGTTTAGGCATATAATGTAAGGGAAAAAGGATATCTAGTCTCATTTTGCATATAATGTGAGGGGAAAAGTAGATCTAGTCTTTTTTTGCACCAAAATGTCCCTTACCCGCTGACACACAGACTCTATTTCACTTCAGTATTCTTTCATGCTCAGTAGCGGCATTTGTTAAAACGTTTTCTCTCTGAAAGGATTCTCACGGCCTCTGGCTGTGGCCAGTGTTCTCTGTCAGACACCATGTTCAGCACATATTAATAATGTTATGCTTCAGTGATAAGGACTTAATGTCATGTACTGTCCAACCTACTATATGGATCATGCACATAACTGTGCAGACATTGAGAATGAAATCTTAGCCTTGGCATTGCCTAGAAAAAGTAAAGTAGGAAAAATCTCTTTGATACATACCTTAATTTTAAATAGTCACATGTATTTACTTACTATACTAATGGAATACAGATGTGCAGAGTGATGCAATATTTTTGGCCAGGGAAATCTGAAAAAGAGTAACCATGTGGGAAGGATACAAGGTTAGTCTAGTGTGGCTCCCATGGGCATCAAGACATTCTGTGACTGGTATCAGTTGGAGCAAACTCTGTGGAGCTCTGGCCGCTGCAGAATTTAACAAGAAATTTCTGCAGGGAAAAAAAATAATAAAAATAAATAGAGGCTTGTTTGACAGAAGTAGTAAAATCTGCTCTTCCCTAAACCAGACTTTAATATGAAAAATGATGCTAGAAGTTTCAGTTAGTCTGGCAGGGTGGAAGAAGTCTGGCTTTCCATGGATCTGTGTTCTCTGATTTTCATCTCTTACTCACCCACTTTTGTATTCCTATCCTCTATATTCTGTGTACCACAGTTTCCTTAGGTCTTTCTCCCACAGACAAGCCTCTTTTCTGATACCTCTGCCTCTTCAATGTCCCAAGGCTCCTGAACCAGTGTTTTGCAACTGGTGATGCTTGGGCCACTAGTAGTCCACAGAACTCCAGGTGGCTGCCAATAAGAAAACTGGAAAAATACCCAAAGACTTTTACATGTGCAAGCAAATGATCACAGAAAATTGGGGAAACAGAAGCAGTTAATTAAAATTCAGAGCTGATATTAGTTTTAGTTTATTGATAAATGAAAAGAAGTAAAAGATGCTCTTTGGCTGTCCTGCAGAAGAGGAAGATATTTTTTGAAATGGGTAAGCAATCCTAGAAATAAAACTATCTAAGAAATAATATCTTAACCATATGTATTTCTTGCCATGTCCTTTACCTGTCACGTTAGGCCAGAGCATCACTTGCTGTGGCAGGTTTAGACCTACCTATGAACTGGCTGACTCATCTCTTGATGGAAACTGATGGGTGCTTCAGCAGGGCAAGTCCACCCCTAAGCCTCACTGGTAACAATCCAGGTACCTCTCTCCTTCCTAGCCAACAGTCTTTACAAAATATACAGGAAGATGATATCGTTGAGACGTCTACTTTTTTGTCATATCTCGTTGTAACTGGCTAACTGATTAGACATTTATTAGTTGGTACTGACAGGTGAATTCAAAGGCCTTGATCACTAAAATACCCAGCTGAAAATAGAAGGATTATAGCAATGTTCTAGGTGGCAGTTTCAGTATGATCTTAATTAGCGGGTCACATTGGTGCATAGCATATACAAACTAAGCAATCAGGTCCTTTTAATGACATTTGAAAGGAAAGAAGAATACATTTATTTACACTGAAACAGGAAAACTTAAAATTTGCACAGGGTAGTTAATGAGTTGGTCTAAATATTGTCTGCTACTGCAAAATGCAGGTTCTGTGTTCAGTCAGTTGTGCTATGATAACTCTGTTACGTAAAGTCAGGTCATGTGAATGTAATGCCATTTAATGGGATAGGTTATAAAAACAGCTCTGAACAAAAAATCCATTACGATTTCCCATGCTTGCCTTGACTAGGGTTTAAAACTTTGTAGTGGCCTGCATTATCTTAGCTCTGAACATATGGTGACATTGTATTCCCTGTTAAAAGAATGCATTTACTTTTCTTTGATCTAGAATGTAATTCTAAACAGCAGTTACCTATACTCTCTTATGCTGTAATGTGTATATACTACAGGTACAGCAAAGTTAATTTTAAGCTATACAGCCTACAGTCATTGGGATGGCAGCAGTATGGGGCTCAGCACAAACTAACCTCACAATTATTTGCTTTGCTTTTTTGGCTTTTCATCTCTCATTGAACCTAACACTTCCTCTGTCTCCTGTACCTGAATCAGCCAGTATAATGCTAGCTCAGGATAGTTCCTGTTCCACGCAGTGCAACAGCACTGTAATCAGTAAAATAAAGGAGTGAAAGGGCCCAAAAGTTTGTGCCTTATGCTGCTGGAGAACAGTTACGTATGGAGAATAATATCTTCACAAATCACACCAATTAACAAAAGGATTTCCCTTTTATTCCTGTTGTCTTACTACGGTGTGATAGAAGTGGCAGATTCCCTTCACACATGCCATCCATGCTTCCAAATATGAGATCCGTGTCCTACAAGACAAAAAAACCCCAACCACGTTACATAAATGATATCATACCCTCCATAGACTGACCTAGAAGAATCACTTCAGTTTTCAGAAGCTTCATTAAAAAGCTTTCTTTCTCTTCATGGGGGAAAGAGGAAAAGAATAAACATTGCACAGAAAAAGAAACATTGGACTGTATTAGAGACCTTGGGTTTGTTGAGGCAGTTTACCCAGAAAGACATCAGGCATAGAATTTTTCTCCAAACCTTTTGGAAAACAGATGACCCAAAAATAACTAAGCCATCATAATAAAAGCAAAGCTCTTAAATCAGCCATGAGCCTGAGCTTTTCCAGTGGCTATTCACAACGGAACTTTGAATATTTTTTCAATGATGTGCAATGAAAGGAGTTATGTCCTTCTCTAAAAATGTACTCTGTTTTATAAAATATTTAACATGTATAAGTAAACATGTACAAGTAAACTGTAGAAAGAATAATATATTAACTACCAGGAGGGAACACCATCCACTTAACTTATTTCTTGAACTTCCTTTTAACATATACTGTGGATGGTATCAAGCCCTAATGTGTTATATTTATAATCTGTTCTTTTTCTAGAAGCAAAAATGAGACTTGAGTAGCATTTTGGATGTAGAGATTTGGTAAACAAATTAGCTGTAAAGCTTCCCACATAATAATATTCCTTTGACTTTCAGACTTTGGCCTCACTTTTAAAAAGCATATGCTGCACATGGAAGTACTTCATAGCTCTTTGAAAGTGAAATGAAAGCATATTTTAAGATTTAAAAATGTCAGGATATTCTTTCCTGATTTTTCTATTTCCTAAATTAATGAGAAGGGAAAGATTCACAGCTGCAACTGTCATAGTGCCAGGACAGTGACTGAGAGTGTGTGGGTTTTTTCCCTTTTCCACCCTTTCTTCCTTTTGCTAAGTTTAATGGAAAGCATTGTATAAATAATGCCTGGCAATAGGGTAATAAATATGTAATATCAACCTTCAGATACTGGGCAATTTCTCTAAGGACACTAGAAAACAACTTATATCACAGTTTACCAGTACTGCGTTTACAAGGAATGCATTACCCAGGACTCCAGGACTTCTGGTGATGCCTGTGGGTTTCAGGACAATGCTTACACTCCACTCCCACTTTGCTCCACATATGGCTGGGAAACTTAGTCTGAAGAAAAAGTGTAATTCACCTGTTCCAAGTGGTGCTACATTCTCTCATGTCTGGTTAGTATCTCTTGCTCAAAAACACAAAGATAACCCCACTAATATTAAGTTACAAAATACTCCTCCTGCCCTCAGCCCTACAGCCAGACCACAGCAGCAAGGCAGGCATTTATTTATTTTGCTTTCATCTGAGATCTGCTTTCTAGGATCATCTGGAGCCCTGTTTAACAAACTGGGTTATTTTCAGGGCCTTAGGTGACTGGTGGTGGTCTCGCTTTCTTGAACTCCATTAGAGGGCAGGGTAACTCGGGCATTTGGTCTTCTGCTACAGGCTTTAACTTTGGCAGGGAGGGTGGGCAGCAGCTCCTTGGATCTGGTATCTTATGCTGCAGCTGCCAGCAATTATGGGGAGCCAGGTCTGACAGTCTTGGTGTTCCCATATAGTCTCAATGTTTTTGTATACTCTTGATTCAGAAAGACAGGGTGGTACAAACACAGGCAATGGGGAAAAGTAACACTAAGAAGCCAAACTTCCCTGTCCCCTTCTTTCCACTTGCCCTGTAGGCCACATTCAACTGTGATTTCTATAGCAGCAGTGAAGAAATTGTATGCTAATTTCTAAACATTTCCTGGAGCAAGAGAATGAACAAGCTACAGATATGAATTGCATAACCAGTACATGTCAGTTTATAAAGTGAAAAAACCCAAAGCAACCCAGATTAACATTATTAAAATTCAGTTTGTCTTTTTTCCTCTTTGTTCTTCACCAGAGGCAGTAAAAGTCACTTTTTCTGCAAGATCCCACTCAGTCAGTCCCAGATGGCAACTTTGGTTTCATTGCAATCAATGACAGCATCTTCACCAAGCTTGCACAAAAAACAAATTAGAGTCTTTCAAATTAGTAAGTGGTAAGAAGACAGCTCAAGATTACTCTCATGAAGTAGCAGTGTGTCACCCCATGCAAAAACTTTAGAGCTATTATTTGACCTTGTTCTAGAAAAGAGAAAGGGTAGCGCTCAAGGGTCAGCCTAAAGAGTGCCTCCAGGCTGGTGAACTTCTATGATGTCTCCTCCTGTCTATGCATCTGTTTTTCCTCTAGGAAAATCTGGACTAGATTATCTAAAGCAATTACTGTATTTGAAACCGGTTTACTAGATTTTGATTAAAAAAGGGAAAACAAACAAACAAAAAAAGAACATTTTCTGCCCATGTCTTTTCTTAGCTTTGGTGATGTGCAATAGTGAGGGGTTTTTTTAAATCCTATTCTGTTGCTGCTTGTTTCTACTGTGACATTAACAGTTTAAGACTGCTTTCATCTCCCCTTCTTTTCTTGCTCTATAATACATACAGAGGTCCTGGCACAAGCTATCATATACACTTCCTACTACTGATTTTTGTGTTTCTGTAACATGCAAATGAACAGTAATATAGTATAAAGTTCAGCTCAGATCTCCTAACATTTGGCTGCTCATAGTTTCCCATCTCCAGACAAGGAAAAAATACATAATATATCTTGTTTCTGTGGGGAATAACACTCACTTGTCAGAACAGTCCAATTTTTTTAAAGCAGCTCCTGGGAAATTTCCTACTATTTATTTTCACCAGTTTTGGCAATATTAAGAACATTAGCGCATGTGTGATACTAGCTGTACTAGCGTGTTCAAAAGGTGGTGCGGTATGCTCTGAGTCACTTTGAGAAAAGAAGACATCCTTTGTCAGAAGCATCAATACTGGCCAGAGATTAATTCCTCAAAATGGACCTTCAGTTGTCACCAGGTCCAGTTAGCTACAGTTTTTGTTATTTAGCTTGTAAGCAGATGTAATTACAAACATGGAAACCAATCACTCACCTTCATTCTTTCCACATTTTGTTTGCTTGAAACGGTTTCTAAAAATTTCTATGAGAAGTACATCCCTTCTTGGTCTCAGTCTTCAGCCAAATGACAAATTTTTTAAAGAGTGTCTGGTGATATTCTTCCCAATAGAAAGTACATTGTGAACATTCAATAAAAAGCAGAGTGCTAATGTTCACATTTGGTTGTCTGATGGTTTAGCACTCTTTTGTTTCTGAGATGCTTTTCTGATTTTCTTCATTCTTTGCTTTTCAGTGAATCTTTTATTCTCCCTCCTGGTTGCTTTTGTTTTGCAGGGTTTTTTTTGGTTTGTTTTGTTGGTTTCTTTTTTTTTTTCCTTCCCTCAAAATATAAATCGGTCACATTGCATAGTCCATATTTACATTGTTCATTTATCTTCCATCTAATAGACTATTGTTTCTGTTGCTTTCTAATGGGTCCCAAATATGGTACTTGTAGGAGGTGTAACTCTTGATTCACTTTAGTGGGTTTACACACTTTTACAAATTTAGCTTAGATGACCAAAATATTTTTATTCATTGAAAAATACTGTGGTATGTGTGTATACTTATTTCAGTGTAACTAACAACCTTTACTCAAATATAATGAGCAAACAAAAATCACAAAGCAAAAACTTTTTCCAATAATAAACAAAATGTGGAAAGAATGAAAGTGAAAGATTGGTTTCTATGTTTGTAAATATAGTCTGAAACATACAACTACAGTAGTTATGGTTACCATAAGGGAACTCCATAGCAAAAAAACAAAAGCACTGGCAATGTCATTAGGCAGTTTAAATACATTTTTAGCAAAACAAAATATGCTTTATGTATTGGGAATTTTAAAATTTATTTTTAAAGCAAACTCTTTGTGTCCAAACCTTGAAGATTATTGCATTATATTATTACATTGTATAAAATTATGTAAGCTTTATTAAAATTCAAAAAAAGTAGGATGTCACATTATACACATGAAGATATTTTGCTTAAACATTTTGCTAATCTTTTAATTTTTGTCCATAATTTGTTCCTTTTGGTCTACACTACTCACTTATGTAAGTACAGCCATTGATGCCAACAGTACGATTTCAAGATTGTCAATATATCCAACTACTTGTCCCTGGTCTAGCTTCTGTAGCTGTAGTCTACCTTTAAAAAACATTTGCGTAGAAAGACAAAATTAATTTTATTTTTAGAAATCACAAAATTCCGTATGTGTTTACAAAATGGGGATACCCATCAGTCTCTGCAGCCCTGCTAAATAGGTAATGCACACTGTCACCACAGACTGCAAATACTATCTAGGAATTGCTCCTTAACCACAGTGTGACAGTGAGAACTTGGAGAGATAATGTGCCCCATTTGGGAAGGCCACTTAAACTACTAACGTCCAGGACTCTAATGAGCAATAAATGTGCTTCAGATATAGGCCATTAAAACTTCATGAGTACCCTGTACTAGTATGCCATCTCACAAACATTCCTGTCTATATGGAGAGAAACAGAGAGACCTCCTTATTGTGGCAAACCTGTTTAATAGCTGTATGTAAGTAAACTTACTTGGTTATTTATAAAACTATATAAGGTTTCTAAACTATATTTGTATCTCTTCCTCTCAGCAACCATGCCTTCTGCTATTTTGAGGTGATAATTGATATCCAAATAATCCTATTTGCTATATACAGCTCATCTTTATTTTTGGTCTCCTATAACTAATGCCTGTGGGTCTTGTCAGTTTGACCTTGAAAAGACCTTCTATTTGTCACATAGGACAATACAGATCTAAGCCATCAATGATGGTAGACATGATAGGCTTATGAAAGTGTAACAGAAGGCACCAGTCATGGACAGGTCATGAATTTAAATTGAAGTCTTCCTATTATAAATGAGGTGGAAAAGTGGACAGCATGTTTCCTGTGATTGGACAAAAAATCAGGATATTCATATTCTAACTCTTCCACCAGCTTCCTGCAACATGTGGCTCTGGAAATGGGCTGTAGATTTTCATTTTTCAGTCCTAAATTTGGACAGAGAATGAAATTAATCTCACCTAACTTTAGACCACTCCAGTGGAGATGCCAGTAACTCTTTACAGTCTCATAGACATAGAGTTACCATAGGGTGAGACTCACATACTTTGTATGAGATGAGAATTCACTGATTATTCAACTTACAGGTATCTTCATGAGATTGGAGGAATTCTAGTTTTAAACCCCAATGTTCACATGCAAATCATCCTCACCATCAGCTGAAGCTAATGGAAGTTGCAGACATTCAGCACTGCTGAAAGCCAGAGTCCATTTGTGATGCACATAATTTGTAGTTGCTCTTCTATTGCCATGGTTTGAAAAGCACTCTCATCTCTTACCAGAAACATGTTACGGAAGGTAGTGATGAAAATACATCTTTAGATATGAACTGAGCCACAAAACTGTTTCAATAGTTGATAAACTCTGTAATCATTTTGTCACCTCAAGTGTATTCATGCCTCCTGAGAGGTGGTCAGATTCCACACAGTGATGCAATCCATAGAAGAGTCTACAAATAAAGTTAATAATGAACTAACTCTTACAATTTCTTCAATTTTAAATACAAATGCTAATTTATCTGTACAAGTACAGGAATGCATTCAAGTTTGTTTTAAATGCTGGCCTTCTTTAGCTGCTGAGGTTGATTCAGAAAAGGAATTCTGTCTGAAAAACAAACGCAGCACAAAATACGAAGTATTTTACTGGGAGGTTTTACAGATCTACCCATTTTACAAGTTCCTTTTTCTCTAGTACAGTAGTTTGTTAAGTCATAAAATGAAATACCAGACAGTCTTTTCAAAAGCGAGACTTATGTTTCCTTTTATCAAAGCAATAGAAGTTGAATGTATGTGTGGATGTGTGGTAGAAAGTACTCTGCATGTACGTACAGGATAGAAAAAAGGCATGGAAACAGTTTTGGCTCCATGTTCCAGATAGGTCTATTTTATCTGATAAAGGTTTTATGAGAGATTTAAGGAAGGGTTAAGATTGATCATAGACTGCTTTGGGGGAAGGGGAAAAGGGAAAACTGGACCCAAAGCGAGGCCCAATATGACTCAGCTGTGACATGACTTGATGGACATGGCACAAACTGAAGCAAAGCAAAACTTCCTCTCCTGAACCTCTGGAAAGTGATAGTTTTCCTGCATGATGAGATTATGCCTTGAATGTAACAAGGATCTCCTGATATCAGGAGGAAATGGATGACACCTCACTGCTCATTTGAAGGATGGTTTACCATGGTGCTCTGTGGTTATGTTCCACATCTAATGAAAGAAAAAGACTGAGGAGATTGGAACAGAGCTTGAGGTTTGAGGTACTAAGATGGCTAGAGAGCAAGAAACCTAAATACCTCAGCTCTGTGCAGACTGATTGCATGATACTGTTCTTTAGCATAACCCATGGAAATAAGAAATGAAAACTCACTCATTCATTTTGCTTTGCAAAAGAAAAAAATGTACTCAGCTTACTCTGTGGCTGTCACAGATGTACGTTTTGAATAGGCTATCCTGGACTAATTCCAATAGACTAGATCATGTTGCTAATATCTGTGTGAATGTGTGGATGCTTAAATATTAAAAGAGTCATTTCTTTCCATAATAACAAGTAGTAGCTGGTTTGACTTCACAGGACAGAAATACTGCTGAAGCCTGTTGCAGAATCTCATTATATTGGATTGGGAAAAGCACACACAAGTATTGAAATGGCTGCTTCAATGGAGTAGATGCTAGTGAGCTGTAAGATCTTTTCCTTTATCAGTTTTGCCAGGCAAACTTTTTGTGCAACAAAGGGAAAAACTAAAATATAAGTGAAAATCAGGCTTGAAAACAGAAGTTCACCTGCTGCAGTATGCATATTTGACCATGAATTCCATACAAGGAAAAACTTTTTCACTGTGAGCATAGTAATATATTTGAAGAAGCAACCCAGAGAATCCCTATCTATGGGAATATTCAAAACTCAGCAGGTCTCTGAACAACCTGGTTTAACTGGACTGCTTCAAGCAGGGGTTGGATTGGTTGTGAACCAGATGTCCTTTCCAACCTAATTTATTCTATGATCAGAGAGGTTGGGGACTGATTGCACACATAAGGCCAAAATACCAACTTTAGTGTGAAAACCAGAGTGAAGAGCAAGAGAGATATCTGCACTCAGAATATATCATGGAACAAGGAGGTTATTTTCTAAAAGATTTTCCAAACAGCTGTGCAAAAAATAGTTAAAAATACTTGCCTTGAGGTCAAATTTCATTCACTATTGACTTAAAGTTAGAATTACACCAATAATTAAATAAAATATACCTAAGTTGATTCGGTGCTCAACTTTTAAGCTCAAGTTAGGTGAGAAAGCACCAGTCTTTACAGTTGCCTCTGTTTTTTTCCCCATGTAGGACAGAAAGATGAAGAATGTTGAAGAGCTGCATTGTTTCTGGGATGCTGTAAGCTTTGAGTGCTGACTAGGGCAGAGGTACAATAAAGACTGGACTTCAGCAAAGCATTCAACACTGTTTCCTGCAGCCTTCTCCAGAGCAACCTGGACAGGCTGGAAGAGTGGGCTAGCAAGAACTGTAGGAAGTTAAAGAAAGAGAACTGCAAAGTCCTGCACCTGGGTTGAAATAACCAAAAAACCCAGTACAGGCTAGGATCTACGTGATGGGAAAGGAGCCTTGTTGAAAGGAATCTCAGAGTCCTTTTGGGCAGCTAGCTGAACAGGAGTCAGCAGTGCACTGCTGCAGCAGTGAAGGCAAATCGGATCCTGGGCTGCATCTGAAGGTGCTTTACTAGCAGGGACAGAGACGTGATCATCCCACTCTACTTAGAGCTTGTCAGGCCACACCTAGAGTGCTGTGCAAAGCTATGGTCCCCACAATTCAAAAAAGATGTGGACAGACTGGACAGGGGCCAAAGGAGGGCCACGAAGTTGGTCAAAGGGCTGGAGAATCTGCCCTATATGGAAAGACTGAAGGAGTTAGGTCTTTTCTGCATGGAGAAGGAAAAGTACAGGGGAGACCCATCATGGTATTTCAGTACTTAAAAGGCATCTACAAAGAGGACAGAGGCTCTCTCTTCACAAGCAGCCACATGGAGAAGACAAGGGGCAACAGACATAACTTTCAAGGAGACAAATTTCACCTCCATATAAAAAAGAAATTTTTTACAGTGAGAGCAGCTTATCATTGGAACAATCTCCCCAGGGATGAGGTAGAGCTCTTGTTGGAGATTTTCAAGACTCAGCTGGAAAGGGTGCTACGTAACCTCATCTAGGCTCCCTTTCCCATGAAAGACTGGACCACATGATCTTTCAAGGTCACTTCCAACCTGGGCTATTCTATTATTCTGTAAAAGAGAAAGAGATAAAGCATATTGAACATCACCTGGAATGCAACTGTGTAGTAAGGTATTACTTCATCAAGAGCATGTGGTCAACAGCTGATTTCAGCAAAGACTTGTTAGGATTTGGCATTGGTGCCCTTTGGTTATTGCCTATATTGACTGTTGTCCATCAGCTCCCAAACTCAAGAAGCGGCTCTCACACAGCAGCAAGCAAAACCCCTTCCTTGAAACAACTTTCCCTGCAGTTGCTTCCCTGCCATGAAAACTGCAAAGACACCGTCTTTCCAATGTTCCTCTCGCTGCCACTCCTCCTACATAGGATACAGGAGGAAAATTTCCCTGGGTCAAGTATGTAGAGGAGGAGAATTAAAGAAAAGAGTGTGGAGCTGGGCTGGAAGAACTGTCAGTTTGGCAGGAAGGAAGGAGAAGAAAGTTAGCCAATAGTGGTGCATGTTCCTGTCTGTCTGCTGAGATTGAACCCAGTAATACCAAATCTCTGTTTCTTTTACTGTCTAGAAAGAAACTGTACTGCCCATGTGTCCCCAGCTCATGGCAGATGCAGAGCTGAACAGGAAGTAATTTTTCCTTGCTATGAGTTCCTCTCTCAGATTATGCTGTCATGACTTTTAAAAATATTTAGACCCTGTTGCTGCTGAGGATGTGGTCATTGGGATCTTTGCAGTTCCATGGGATGGGGCCTTGAACCATGTTCATTGTTAAACAGTTCAGGAATTTCATCTCAACTGACATGATTTCAAAGATGTTTGTGAAGTCGACTCAGTATTTGCTGGCCAATAGTATTTCAGTCCCTGCTCTGACATGTGCGCCATTACAATTGGAAAAGTTAATGACATTTCAACTGTTCCCTTGTAAGGAAATCTCACCAGAATTGAATGTTAAGAGCCTGCAGATCACTCAAGTGCAGACCACCTTCCCATATGTGACTAATAGAGTTGCGTGAACTTATGTTTTGCTTCAGCTATCTTTATTTTTCTGTAGGGGACAGATAGGTTTGAATGTCTGAGAGTTCCAAGGAATTATTCAAAATTGCTGTTGACAGAATCACGGTGTGAAATATTGCAATTTACTAGAGAAACCAGGAAAGAATGCACTTTGTGTCTGTGGTGGCAACCTTCTGGTAACCTTCTCATGTTATCTGTAGATAAAAAACCAAAAAGTGCCGGGGTTTATTTATTTATTATTCTGAGGGATGAACCACCCTAAAGGGATCCTGCTACCTCCCAGATGAATTACTTCTGACATTTCACTTGTGATCTGAAACATGGAACCAAATCTTGTTCCAGGCAAGTTTTAATAGCTGGTTTCCTGCACTAAATATACATTGTATAGAAAAAGCAATGGTTAGGAGGGGAAAAACAAGCACTACTACTGGTATGGGTGCCTAGCCTTCTGCTGCTCCTTCCTGCTCTCATAGTTTGGTAATTACAACCAGGAGGCTGGATGGTTTTGTGTGTGGCTTTGTTTTCAGTTTCATAGACATTTAAACTATTCATTGAGCAAAGTTGGTGTGGTGAGTTAAAGCAGGTCAGAGATTAGTCCATTTGAACGTGGGGGTGCAACACAGTCCTTTGTGTAAGAGCTGAGGAGCACATCCCTAGACCTCAGTGTCCTCAGGCCTTACAATGGAAAGGTGAGCCTCTGATACTGAACTCACAACAGCTCCTGTTTAAATTGTGCCATGGCTCCACAGTTACTTTGAGACTATCTAAGAGTGTAATGTTTTCCTCATTTTTAAGCTTTTATTAACTATTTCTTTTTTAGATAAAGACTGGATATTTGAGGTCTAACAATTAACTGTAAGCCCGGAACAATCAAAAACATATATTGTGGTGCTTTTCAAGTTTCCTTCCTAATTTATGAATACTGTGTGGGAGAGGACAACAATCTGTACTCAGGAGAAATCCAGTGAATCAGCCTGTTCTCTATGGTGAAATATTCTTTTACGCAGCTGCTGTACCTTGGAGAAAAATCCAAATAAACTCCAGATTCTACTTTAATCAAACTCATTTAAAACAAACAAACAAAAAAGTTAGGCTGTTGTTCTTAAAACAAAGATACTTCCCAAGAATGGAATCTAAAGTCTGCAGTCTTAATGCAATATTTGGTATTGTTTGGAAACACTGTATAATGCCCCCCTCCCTTTCTCTTTGGCTGCAGGAGCAATACTGATTAATCACACTAGACTATTATGGAAGTTAGGCAAAGGCAGAGATGGGGAATAGTACATAGATCTATTGTCCCAGGGAAGGATCTGGGAGGGGTTCTTCCCTAAGTGCTCCCACATGCAAACAGTGCTGGTTGAGATCCCTTTTTAGGAAATTCAGACCGTTATCTGTGTACCCAGCTGACCAGCTAGGGGCAGAGAGAAACAAGCACAGCCCTCACTGCTTTTCCATCCTCTGTGGTGCCGAATGCCCGCCAACAGTAACCACTTCTTACCTTGCTCTGTCACTGGGCAGGGACATAAGAGGTGACAGAACAGGTACTTACACACTCAGAGTCACCACAAAAGGGCACCTAGAGAAGTCGGTGTCAGTCTGATTTGACCTGAGTTGAATTATTACACCCTTTGTCCCTACTCTAGGGAGTAAAGGACAATATGGAAATGTACTAGTCAGCTCAGTGACAGCATAGGGCAGTGGCTGTTCCTCTACACCTTTTCTGGAACAAAAACTAGCTGAGGCATTAACACAGATTTCCTCAACATGACTGATGACTGACAGTTTTCAGTTTCAGCCTGTAATTACTACTTTACCAAGTGTCACTGTGCTATGACCATAAAAGGTCTGGGAACTTGATGTAAAACCTGAGGCATCTTGGGATTACGTGACTCAGGGGACCACTTGAATGGTCATGTACTCTGACATCTCTTCTACTTATTGTCCTAATGTGACAGACTCCAGGAGTAAGGCTGGAAGCTCTCCATTCTTAGAGACTCTCACCAGTGATGTCTTTGCTGGGCACAGTCCTCTGTAGCACAGATCTTTTTGAAGGCACAGCAGGATAATGTTCCTTTGTGCATTTCTGCTTCACCTTCTGGTCTGACCAGATACAGCCATGGCCCAGCAAAGCTCTAACCTCAATAACAACTGTTCTTGTTCACTGTGGACATCTGTGCAAGTCTCAAGGGACTGCTAAGGTTTTTGGCAGTGTGTCCATTCCAGATTGCTGTTATGACTACACATATCTGCATTTTAATTTATATGACGAGAAAGAGTTTCAAGCATTTTTTTTTTCTTAGTGGCAGACATAGCCTTGGTCACCATGCCTTACACAGCTATTGCAGCCACAGGGGGATCCAACAGTCAAAAAATGCCCACTCCTATCATCCACATGCTAGAAGACACCAAGAACTTCACGTACATGCTCAGGACTCTTTCTGGCTCCCTGGCAACTGCCAGGGATAAACCACTCACTCACTGTATGAAATAGACAATGGACATGCACTGTTTCACAGGATAATAGAATCATAGAATGATTTAGGTTGGAAAAGACCATTAAGATCATTGAATCCACCTGTTAACCCAGCACTGCCAAGTTCATCACCAAACTGTGTCCCTAAGCACTGCATCTACACGTCTTTTAAATACCTCCAGGGCTGGTGACTTAACCACTTCCCTGGGCAGCCTGTTCCAATGCTTGACAACCCTTTCAGTGAAGAAATTGTTCCTAATATGCTGACACAATTTAAGGCCATTTCCTTTTGTCCTATCACTTATTACCCAGGAAAAAAGACCAACACTCACCTCATTACAACCTCCTTTCAGGGAGTGGTAGCGTAAGAGAGTGCCCCCTCAGCTTCCTCCTCTCCAGACTAAACAACCCCAGTTCCCTCAAATGCTCCTCATAAGACTTGTTCTCTAGACACTTCACCAGCTTCGTTGCCTGTCTCTGGACACGCTCCAGCACCTCAATGTCTTTCTTGTAGTGAGGGGCTCAAAACAGAACACAGTATTCAAGGGGTGGCCTCACCAGTGCCCAGTACAGGGGGGCAATCACAGTTCCCTTGTCCTGCTGGCCTCACTATTTTGGATACAAGCCAGCATGATACTGGCCTTCTTGGGCCACTGCTGGCTCATGTTCGACCAGCTGTCAGCCAGCACCCCCAGGTCCTTGCCCACCAGGCAGCTTCCCAGCCACTCTGCCCCAAGCCTGTAGCATTGCATGAAGTTGTTGTGACCCAAGAGCAGGAACCAGCACTTTTCCTTGTTGAACCTAATAAAATTGGCCTTGGCCCATCAGTCCAGCCTGTCACCATCCCTCTGCAGAGCCTTCTTCCCTCAAGCAGATCAACACACCTGCCCAACTTGCTGTTGTCTGCAAACTTACTAAGGGTACACTCAGTCCCCTTGTCCAGATCATCAATAAAGATATTAAACAGGACTGGCCCCAATACTGAGCCCGGGTAACACCACTTGTGAACAGTCACCAGCTGGATTTAACTCCATTTATTGTGACTTTTTGGGCTTAGCCACAGCCAGTTTCTACCCAGTGAAGAGTACACCCATCCAAGCCAGAAGCAGCCAGTTCCTCCAGGAGAATGCTGTGGGAGGTGGTGTCAAAGGCTTTACTAAGACCCAGGTAGACAACATCCACAGCCTTTTCCTCATCCACTGAGTGGGTCACCTTGTCATAGAAGGAGATTGGGTTAGTTATTTCTGACCTTATACTCCCAGAGGAAAAACTCATTGCAGCTGCAAGCAGGACCTTCACATTTGCAAGACATTCCTCCCACTCCCAGCCTTCTCCAAACACACCTTAGAGCAAACCTAACAACAGGCAACATGGCCTACAAAATACTTCCTGAGAGCAGGCTCTGCTTGCAGCAAAATATGAAATTGTAGCTCACAGAACAGATTTGTAAAGGCACTCTGTTAAAAGCCAGTAGGAATTAGGCACAAAAGCATATTTACAAATGCTACTTGGTGAGGATTTGCATCTGGGCACCTGAAATCTTTCTGAGGCCCTGAACTTCACTCAGTGGATTTGCCCTGTTTCTTTTCCATCTGCAAGGTGTGGAAGAAAGGCAACCGTTATATTTTGTCTCATTTTGCAGGCATTGTAAATGTTCCATTTTACGTCCGTTCCATACATGCTTTTCGCATCAGAGCAAAATAGTTTATGAATTCAGATTCATGCAGTTATCTCTACTAACTGGGTTACGACGTTTCAGACCCTTGATCTGAAATGCAGCAGGGATAAAGTGATGATTCACCTACTTGTGTTCACAGCTTGTTTTACTGAGCATTGCAATAGTTTGTTTTCCCCCAGCAACACCCAAATATGTTCAGACGCAGCTGATACTGTGGTATTGTGAACCTTTGAGGTATTTTTTTTTTAGATTCTTATGGTGAGTCCAGTTGTAAAGTGAAGATCCAGATGAACCAAGGTCAGAGGTGTTTACGTTCCTAGGTTCAGTCTGGGAAACTAAAAATATGGGATGGAATTTTATTCCAGCATTCTCCTTTCCTGACATTCAGGGTGGCAGCAGCTGTTAACGGTTGGCGTTAATGACTTGGTGCCCAAAAAGACCCATCAGGTGACAGATTGTTAATTATTATGTAAGGTGATCATTTTTCAAATGCTTCTAAAAAAATTTGTATTATTATTGGTATCATTCATTGTAATGTGTGATAATACTGACCAGATTTCAACTCCATCATTCACAAACAGCCCTATATTTGAGAAGAAATTGGACTGCTTAGTTTAGGTAAAGCAGCAACCCCCCACAAAGGGAGGAAAAAAAATAATTCTGCTGTATATGTTACACATTGGAAATTTTTTTCTTCCAGTCATGGAATACGAGGACTAGCATATGATTAAAAACTTTATTTTCTATGTATTTGCTGATATTCCAGCATGAATAAGGCATGACAAACAATGGCCAGAGTGTTACAAATATTTATGGAGATGCTGAATTTTAGACATGCAGGTAGTCCATTGAAATTCAACAAGCATAGTAACATACAAGCCAAAAGCAATGTTGATATTTAGAGAGAAAAAAGCCAAACAAACACTACTGTTAGTTACTCAGGGATGTACCTTAGTAATGACATTGTTAATGTAAGAACGTGTTTCCTAGGCATACTTTAGAAACTGACCATCTTTGACTCAGTTTTCTTGAAGAAATGCTGCAACAGAGGCATGATATGCGTTTCTGTGGGATAGGCAGACCTCCCTTTACACTCTCACTTCCATTTTTTATTTGTGCGCTCTGTGTGTTGGGAGTGAACCAGGGTCCTGTTAGTGGCAGCGGGTGGTCAAACAAACAGCAAGTTCTGCTCAACCCTGCGGCAGAGACAGGCTGGGCGTGAGTACCGACGCTGAATCAATGTGTGCTAATAGAGATTTAGTGGGGATATGTCAGCTTCAGAGAAGTGATGCTTGGAAAATCTGATGCATCTGAGCTCTGTGGTGGGCTGTTTTAAGTATGAAGAATGATTTGTACCTGACCTCCGAATTGGTGTGCAGGTTGGACATTCTTCTGAAATTGTCAGGTACTGAGAACAGGCATGTGAATGCCTCAAGCTAGTGGAACTGGACTTCAGATCCAATTTCTTTTCCCTGGAGACTGGCACCCTAATTGCTTGGCTCTTTTGGAGGACATGAAGGGGAGCAGCAGGACAAGGAGAGGAGCTAAAGCTTTCACTTGCTCTTTTTTCTTGTAGAAATTGAAAGGTCTCAAATTCATCCCAATATGGAATGGAAAACTGTTTCTCAACTTGAACATATTCCTGGAACGGGAGTAAATGGTTTCCTACTAATTTCTATTCATGGTTCTTCATTCTTTCTATTTACAGCTGTGGATTTCAGATTATGAAAACTGAAGTCCAGACACCTTTGAATAGCTGTCCTCCCAGGAGATGCTTAGTATGGGTGCACATGGGTGAGTGAAGATGGAGGACAGCTGCCTTGTAAAAAGTATCCCACTGCTTTCCTTCCTTCATTTTCACAGTATTCTTTTGGCCTTCAACTAACACCAACCATTTAGTAGAAGGAAAAATAGCTGAAAGCCTGTCATAAATAATTATATAGTCCTGCAGTCCTCTTAGCAATGTTCAGCAGTTATTTTTGAAACATGCCAGCACTAATACACAATCGTTAAAGTGCTTCAAGTTATTTGCTTTTTGTGTAGTGGTGA
Organism: Falco cherrug; assembly: GCF_023634085.1. Lineage (NCBI taxonomy): Eukaryota > Metazoa > Chordata > Aves > Falconiformes > Falconidae > Falco > Falco cherrug. The sequence continues at coordinate 43,291,325 of NC_073701.1, forward strand.
ATTTTTCCACTGATGTTTTTTATTAGATGAAAACAATGCAACTGTCTGGGAGCCAAGAAGATCCTGTATTCTAATCCATGTAAGACAAGGATTTGACTAAGAGCTTGTTGCTGTAACTGTGGTTGCCCAGGCCAGAAGAGAAAAACTCACCGAACCAACAACAACCCCCACAGATATTAGTAGATAGGGGAAAAAAGGCACAAACGTCCACTGATTGTGTAATTGCCACCTCTGTTGAATGAACTGGGGCAAGATGATTCATAGTATGATGATTTATTAGATCAGGGATATTGCTAATTAAGTAAGTAGCCATTGCAGCCAAGTGCTTCATCTTCAGACCATTTTTCTCTTTAGTGTTCTCTGGAATCTTGTGTCTCTTACTACACCATTGGATGCAGATCTTGTAATAGTTATCCATGCGTTTTCTACCTTTAAATTAATCTGACATAATATGCTGCATGGGAACTATCTGCCAAGGCTTTCTGGGAAATGTGTTAGTGCAGCATATAGCTGGCCTCTTACTGAGCAGCAGAGAACTTTACCTCGGTGCTCTGTGATTGGCATCATCATCATTTCTTCATTTCCATGTAGCATTTAAAGTATTGCTTTTAACCAGTGAAACTGAAATAGGTCTCTTTTAGCTTGTTAACTTAAGAATCTGCCTGTGCTGTGCAATGCTATCTCTAGAAAAGACAAAAGCTGAAATGCCTATGTCTCTTATTATCAAAATGTGACATTAACATCTGGTAAGCTTGACTTGACAAGTCTCAGCAACTTTTAATTTAAAATGTATTTCAAGGTAAAGAAGTTGCAAGAATATTGAACTAGAAAAAGAGAAGGGGGGGAGAAAAAGGAAGAGAAAATCTTTATTATAGTGCATTATTTTTACACTTAGATAACTTTTAACATTCTGGGGAGCCAACAGTGTTGTTGAACCAGTTTTGCCAGTTTATCTTATTAAAAAAATACTAAGAAGTGCTTATCAGTCTTTTATTGCAGTTCTTTGTGGGACTGAGCAAAACTGTGTGAAATCATCTTTTCCATCACCTGGCTGTGAATCACCTGCATTAGTTGTAAATTACGTCTGCAAGAAAATGAAATGCTGCAATTAGACAGAGATCGCTCAGCTCAAGCCTCACAAGCCTTAAACTTCCTCACAGAGGAAGAATGCACTTTAGGTGACTTCATCACTTGCAAAATAAGACAGAGGACCAGAAAAGTTTCCTATAAAATTTGAGAAATGCTCTGAGTAGGCAAGTATCATATAGAAAGTATTTGTGAATGCTTCTGCATAATCCACAGTTCGTTTCTGGCTTTGGGCATGCACATAATGTGATCAGATGGATGGGTCCAGATAGTTGCACTGTCACTCGACTCCAGAGTCTAAGATGCAATAAAAATTTTAATTTTAGCAGGACAAAATGGTTTGAACTACATGGTATTCAGCCAGATTGGAGTTCAGGCAGAATGGATATGTAACTGTCTGTACCTATGTGTGTAGATGTGTCCTAAATCTGTTTACTTGCAAACACTGGGGCAAGTGAAATGCAGGCAGCATAGGAGGTTCAAGGCTCAGGTAATTGTATTTGTACAGGATGCCCTATTTTAAGAAAAAGAAGGATCATGACACAGAAGCATTGACAGGACAATGATAAATATGTAAAGGTAATTTTCCAAGAGGAAGAGAAATATTTGCCATAAAAAATGAGCACATCTGAGCAGACAGAATGGAAATAATATTACATGAGCCCGAGGGCTATCATATGGTTTGTACACAAAATTAGGAATGAACTGGAAGCTAAATTTCATGGGTGAAGAACAGACCAGTTCTAGTTAAAGATATTGTGAAAGGAAAAATTACATCATTAAGGATGATGTGTGGCATTCAGAGCAGGTATAGGAGGGGATAATAGAGACTTAAAGATGAAAATACCAGAGGTCTTTCTGAGAACATCAGAAGGATTGAAATTGGCAATAAGTTAGGGCCAGGCCAGGGTGCTTGTCCTAGGTGTTTCAAACATTGTAAATAATTTCATTTTTTTCAATTATTTTATTTTATTTTATTTTATTTTATTTTATTTTATTTTATTTTATTTTATTTTATTTTATTTTATTTTATTTTATTTTATTTTATTTTATTTTATTTTATTTTATTTATTTTATTTTATTTTACGAGATTGTGTTAAAATTCTCACTAGAGGTTTTTTGTTTGGGTTTGGGTGTTGTTTTTTTATATATATTTGTCCCAAATGATTGTTGATCATTACATATGAGCAATAAAAAATGTGACTGTGTGGGCTGGCTATAATGAAGATGGGATTTTGTGTTCATTCATCACAAGATGTAAAACAAGTGCATCTGTTATCTATTTCAAGATCTTTTTTTCTTATGAGTAGCTTCATGTATAACTGAGCTAATGAGGATCTTTGTAAAAAATCATCAGGAAAGAAAGTGCATAGAGGCTTCAACATGGTGTCTTTCTGGTGGGCTCAGTCATGACAGAAGAATTACAGAAAAATAGGGCTTACCTTACACAGATTGTCACACAAGCTTTAGCATACAATTTCAGACAGTCGTCAGGGCCCTCTCTATTAATGCTGTATGGAAATCCAGCTCTTACCTTATACATCTGCCTTATGATGTAGAGAACTGGCTTGTGAAGGTGCTAAACCCTCTTCAATTAATACAGAGAACCAAATAGTAGCTTAGGTAAGATGCTTCCAAATGGCCGGTAACATAAATCTCACTTTAGCAATACAACAAAAATCCCTCTGCCTCCAAGAAGCTGTTGAAGGAGAGAGAAACGTATAGGTCCTGCAAACAGCTAGTGGAAGTTGGGTACAGATCTCAGCAAGTACCTGCAAACTCCAGCCTTGGGGTGTTAGGCTGTCCCTCCTACCTAGCAAAGGAGGGATATGGTAGCAAAAGGCTGCGTGCAAAGAAGCCTGACCTCATCTAAAGCACTCTAGTCATGTGTTGCTTGTATATAATTATTGTGAACTTCAGAACCAACACAGGCAGTGAGCTGCTGACACAAGGGAAGAGCATGGAGGCAGGAAGAAGCTTGAACACGGTCATCTGAGTGAATTAGTGCAGAGCACAGAGACTTGCATTCTCTGTGTAAACAGCAGATGCTGTTTAAAGACATACCTCCTCAGCTGTTTGCCTGCTGGAGGTTACTGTTCCTGTAACTGTGCTGGTAGAAAGGAACATGTATGTGTCAGCAGCTCCCACTCACAGACCTGCATCTTCATACAAGACCACTTTTACTGGTGACATCAGCTAAGATGCTGGTCCCGATGTTCCCATCAGGGCCATGTGGGCACAAACTGAATTATTCTGATTCTGTCATGAGGAGGCAGTAGGAAATGGTGGGCAGTGGAAAGCTGTAAATTAATAGCTCAACATTCACCAGAGATGCTTTGTCAAAGCCCTAAATCCATGTAGAATTTGATTGTTCATCTCCTCCAAAAGCCTCTGTCATTCATTCACAATTGCTTTAATCAGCAGTTTGCTTATGGTAGGGGACACGCTTCCTGTTAGAGCAAGCTGTTGGAGGCCACAGAGGTTTAAAGGCATAAACAAGAATTAAATACCCGACCCTAATGACTTTTAGTGTAACCTAGTCTTTAGTGTAACCAAGTGTTGTAGTCTGCAACTTTCAAATGCTTACCTGTGGACCTGAATGTGCTGTTTTTCAATACATCTTTGAGATGTGTTTAGTCTTCTCCTAGAAATTGCTGTGCTATTTTTGCATATTCAGATCTCTGTATCAGTATCATTCCAGTTTGGAGAGGCCAACTGTTCCCTCTGTTTTCATATGAAGATAGAATGAATCAGTGCTACTTCCACCCATATTGCTGTTCCCCCAAATGCTTCCACAGATGTACTAGGAACATGAAGTTCTGCGGTCTATAACAGTAATACCCCAGACTGGGCTGCTTTCAAAAACCACACTGAAGGAACCATACAATTATAAGTAACTCAAGGCTGGTAGGAGTTATCATATGTTGCATGAGGAAAGATCCCATGAGGGTGCTCAGGTGATAGCAAATCTCTAACAGGAAAAAAAAAAATCACAGAAGCAAATGGGCTTCCAGCAATTCTGTGTCTCCAAGACTGGCCAGCCCAGTACTTACCAGACGACTGTAAGGAAACTACTGACTGGCATATCATTTCTTTTCAATTTGTTGTGTAAATTTTAGCTTGCTTTCAGGCAGACTGGTACCAGTCTATATATTCTTTTCTCCTTAGAAATAGGCTAGAAATCTAGCATATACTCCTATATATAAGGAGACTGCTGATTTTTATATCCAGCCTGCTGTGAGAATGAGTTCACATCACAGCATCACCGTGCATCATTTGTACTAGCTCAGCACAGGTATCAGTGTGAGCTCAGAATGGAGGAACTAATTAAATCTACATTCCTGATGAGGAAAAATATGTGGGAAGTACTGAAGACAAGAAAGTACAGTGGCCTAAGGATGAAGACGGAAGGGAGCGAAAGTACTTCAGCTGGTAGACTCAAACTCTACAAGCCTAGACATTTTTTTCTTTACACTCCAATGTCAATAATATCGATAACAGTTAAGAATAAAGTGAAGAATAAAAGTTACGGATAAAACGAAGGCTATGTAAGCCTTCCCTATCTGTGAGACACTTAGGCTCCACCAGCTGTGCTGGCTTGCTTCCTACATCTGGGCTCCAAAATGGGTAACAAGAAAACTCTGAGAGAACTATTTTAAGAACTCTGGCACCAAGCAGAGTGGGGAAAGGAGGGAAAAAAAAATCCTAACCCTCCACTTCTTTACTGAAATCAGTCTGTTGAAAGCATTTCTGTTTGGCTGCCACAGTTCGCCAAGCAGCCTGATGTGCCAGCTATTAGTACCCAGCAGAGAGCATGTTTGCAGCTATTCAGCAAAACTATCACATGTCCTTAGCCAAGGAAAGAGGGATCAGCTGCTGAACACTGGAGCTGATGAAGAGCAGAGCTATTAAAGCAAGCAATAAAAAACAACGCAACCCAGAATGGAGACTGATTTTTATTATTATTTTTTTAACCTAATGGATGACATTTATAACTGGAAAGTATGAGTCAGAGCGTGCTGTGCCAGCATGGGGTCTTTATGATGTTTTCATCTTGCTCGTTCTTCTTCCTTGGCTGGGACCATTCTGCCTTGTTGATTTGTAAGTTTTAGGTTCCTTGCAGTGCTTAGGAGATGGGCGTGCATGTGTGCGTGCATGCGTGTGTGTGTGAGTAGTGACCACAGCTCAGTGAACTGGAAGTAAAGTGCTAAACTACTCCACTCTGAAATTTTTTAGGGAGTAGTGAGACTGCTTTACAGTGCTGGGACCTCTTAGATAAATTATTGCTGCCAGAGTGTTATTGCTGCCAAATGTGGCAGTGGTGTGAGTGTGGGAGGCAACCACCCACTTCCTAGTGAGGACAGAATGGACACAGCTCTGTCCCTGCAACCACTAATCTCATCCAAAAAGCTTTAAAAACAGAGAACTGTTTGTCCCTTTGTAGCACATAAGCAAATAGAATCCATTTGCCACAGAGCTTCTCTGTAATACCGTATCTCTAGTATGTAACCAAGAAACAAAATTACACTATTTGTTGCGATGACATTAGAGTCTGGTTACCTCAGAAACAACACGCCTGATTCCGGATCCTGGTTCCAGAAATTTCTCTTTACATTGCAAGATCAGCCCCACAGCATTTCCCAGGAAGAATACGTTGAGGAACCCCTGGTATGGGAGAGTCCTGTCCTGACATAAAGCCAGCATTGTTTTATGGTAGCTTCTCCTACCCTGCAATGCCCTGTTGCAGAAATCACGTGGGGACAAGTAGGCTCCTGCAAGCAGAGTAACCCCCAAGACCCACGCAAGGCAACATCACATAGCCATGGCTGCTTGGGCTGGCGCGGCAGCTGAGTCCCCTCGCGGCTTCCCGAGGACATGGGGAGGTACGAGGGACCTGCAGAGCCTTTGCCTCTCTTTTCCCACAGCTGATATGGGTCATGCTCAGTGCAGCTGAAAATTGAGCCCTCAGGCAGGGAGCTGTAATGAATTCACTAGATTAGGCAATGAAAACCAGTGTGAACAAAACAACCAGCTGGCTCAAGAATATTTCATGCTAGCATAAAAGTGCTACAGGAGGGGGGGAAATAAGCTTCAAAACTGCCCCCTTTCATTCCTCTGAATATCCTGCTCATCTTTTCTTTTATGCACATTGTTATACCCTACATACAGCTGTGAGACTGAAAAGAAATAAAGGTATTTTCATCCTCTATGTACTGTTATATGTCATAGTTATTAAAAACAGTAGACTGTGTCCTCATGTAAGAATGTGATGCACCTTGGCAAAGGACTGTTCAAGGAGGATTTCTGTCTGAAGCTCTGGGATGTCACTTTTTTCTTTTTTTTTATTTTATTTTATAATGAGTATTGAAATCCAACCCAGTTGTTTAGCTCTTTGTAGTTATTTTTTAATTCTGGACAATTAAAAGGCTTTTCAAGTTTTCACAATCATTATTTTTAAAGAGTCTGTGAAAGAAAAATAGCATACATAGGGTAACAGAATTCCAGAATCAGAAACTGAAAAGGTGTTTTACCTTTGTTATTGAAAGTGGAACAGTAATTTCAGCACAACTAGTGTGAGAGTAGACTGCAGTTTATTTCATTGCTTTCATCCTACATCTAGGGTTGTGTCAAAACCCTGGGCTTTAAAATGCTGTTGATTTTCCTTTAGCTGAGATGTGTCTTTTCACATGTAAGCCAATCCATTCACACTCTTCCTGTGATTATCCTCAAGAAATGAGAAGAAAATTCCATACAATGTGCATGCCTGATAGCATCGCATTTACACTTCAAGCCTTCTTTCACTTGATTAATAGTTTCCCTTCCTTTGCAGTTTCCAAGAAATATGTATTCCCATGAGGTGTTTTTGGAAAATGCATGGCAATTACTCTACCGGAGGAATGTCTCCTATGGATGCCACTCTTACCACAAAAAAGGCATGGGTAAAAACAGCCTCGCATTTGGCATTTGAAGGAGTGAAAGGCAACACTTAAGAATTCCTGTATGGCGTCGCCCTTACAATCTCCTAAGGAAATGCACCGTAAAATACAGTATGTGCTGAGAACAGGCTGGGCCACCTAAATATGGATTGCTTTTGGCTTCAGCTATTCAGAAACACTGAGAACAGGTGCCAAATTAAGTCACCCTACTAGCTGCTTTCCATGGCTGAAGGTCAGTAATAGTTACCACAGAGCGGAATTTGGATAGCACATCTTGCAATTCCAGAGCACTGTAACTGCTCTAAAACACCACGGCATTCTTACCTTGGGAAACCTCAAGTACAGAGCAGTCTAGCTTTCCTTTGACATGGCAGTGGTTTACAGCTTATAAGGAAAACATATTAGTCTTTCATATCAATGTTAATTTATGCCACATTTCCTGTCTATTTATAACTCAAACATTCTAAATTAGAACTATTACATGCAAATATATTATAATCTGACAGAAGGCAAAATATTCCATAAGTCTGATTTGGAAAAGGGAAATATTCATTCATATATAGCTGACTAATGGTTCTACAGTTGCAATTTCAGGAACATGCTTTTTTGAAAGAACTGCTGACAACCCATGTTAAACTTTGAAGATTAGTATGTTTAGCCATAATTTTGCTCCCATTGGAAACCTACTGTGTTGTCTGCTTGTTGCTTATTGCCTTTTTTGTTTCTTAGAATACTTGCATAAATAGAGAATTTTTGTTACTTGAAAGGTTTTTGATCTCCTTTTCATCTCCCACCTGCAATTATAACTCTTTCTTGGTGACATCATCCATTGGATGAAATGAAAAGAATTTTGATAAATGGCTGAATAAACAATTACTGACATCAAGTGGAAAATAGCCAGCTGGAACTGATGAACTCTGAAAAAGCTTGTTTGCATGCAGGAATCATAAATAAGAAAGAACACAATCAAAGAAATACAGAAAATACTTTATGCAAACTATGCAGTGCAAAGTCAATGCACAGAATTGAAAATCTCATGAAGGTGGTTGGTAATACAAAGTTAAGTATGTAACCTGCTTAGCTAGAGAATGCTTGCAAGCATGAATATAACAATAGTGATATATTATTTTATTTTATTTGAATAAACAGTGAACTAGTACAGACATTGTAATTTCTTTTTCTTCCACATCTACTTAAATTCTGGCTGGTACACTTTTAAGAAGATCCTTCTGCAAAGATTAATTTCGTTCTCCTGTGAAAACACAAGTCTATGATAGGCCCATATTCCTACTGACTTACTATTTTATCTTTTTCCTTATTCCTAATACTATTAGTTGCATTATAAGTTCAGACTGAGGAAGTATGAAACAGTATAACTCCATGCATGGAGCTGCCTTTAAACTGTGCTAGTCAAGAATCTAGTACTTATCTGAAACAAGCGCTGACATACACTACTGCTTTTGTGTGTGTGTGTGTGTAAACAGGGGTCATATTGACCTTAATCATATTTACTATGTGGACACAGAAGTAAGGATTGCAACCCACTTCCCTCTTTTAGGTGAGAAATACTATTTAAAGAGAATTAAAAAGAAGTTGTTGCTCCTGGGCTCTGTCTACTGTTGTGGTGCTTCATAATATTCACAGCATAAAAGTGAAAGCAGGGAATATGGCATGTACCAGTAATCCTAGTTTTGGCCTCTTCTTTTGAAGGAGTTGGAACAGAAGAAATTCAGAGAGGAGTTTCTGTGAGTTTAAATTTTTGCCAAGTGGACAGTAGAGTTACCTGTCTTAGTTTTGTCACTCTTGGTTTGCTGTCTAGCAAAATGTGATAGCTAATGCATATTTTGGAAAATCTTCGGGTTAACAACCAAGTGCAGTTTAAGTCACAGTTACATATTATTATCGTTATAGCTACTTTTCAGACAAGCCTGCTATGTCAAGTGATTGAGTGGTGCTTGGCTGCCGGCCGGGGTTAAACTGTGATACTTTGTTCGCTGGATAATAAGATATAAAAATTTACTGAACTTAAGAATGTAGAACACAGAGATTCAGTAACAACCCCTAAAAGAACAACAACAGTCATACACAGTCTTGCAGTCAGAGCTGGTTTCCATCTGCAATCACAACAGTATTGTCCATAACGCTTATAGAAGCACTGTGTACTAATAAGCATAGATCACGTTAAGGTTTTCTACTGTACTTTGAACTTACACAGCTTATCAATTCATAGTAGAGATGATGCAAATGCATTATCTGGTTCAAAAGCAGTTGCCCTCTGGAATGACTTATTAGATGCTCCTATTTCAAACCTAGTTATTTAAGTCTAAAAATCTCTTTTGTACACAGGTTATATCTGCTGTGAGTCCATCAAAGCTACTGTGGGTTTACACCATTGCAAAAGTAAAAGAAAAGCAGGCACTGCATAACCTCTCATCCCCCAGGGTCTCGTCTCTGTCTGTTTGGAATGGCATTTTTGGGAAGCCCATGAGCTCTGCAGTATGAACCAATCAAGCCAGATTTGGTTTAAAGCAGACTTTTTGAGAGTTCAGGTAGACATTGTATGTAAACGATGTGGTGTAAACCTCTACTAGCCTAACCCCTCTTCTGATAGTCTTAGATGACAGAGGGGTGGAAATCAGAAAATTATTTAGAAACTCCAGTTCTGAGAGGAACACATTTTGCATATAAACCTTTAAATAATGTTAGGAACACTGTATTTGCCTGCCTTGATCTTTGAAACAATACCTTCTGGCTGCATAAGATACTGGCAAATGCATTTTGCATCCAAGCAGATTCTTTCATAACTGTCACAAATGACTTTTCACATGGAGCATCATTTATGTGACAGTTACAGTTCCTGACAAAAGCAAACAGAGACATGCCCAAGAATGCCACTCTTTCCCCTCTGAGAAGATGAATGATTCTTTTACCAAAGACAACAAACAGTTTGTTGCATGGTAGACTTTTGAGTCATACATCTTATTTAAAATCATATATGTAGTTACTAAAGGGAACACTGTGACCTCTTTGACTGCAACCATCAATATTGTGATGTCGCTTAGCTCCACTTTGCTTCATATTGTGCAGATGGCACAGTTCTTCAGCTTTATTTATGCTGGGTTTGAGATCATTGCTTGGTTGAGAGGTAATTACCTGAAGCACATCTGAGAGAAGCTGGCAGACTGTCTGAGAGAGGTACTATCTGAGACTGAAGGAGCAATTTCCTTCATCATAGCCAAGCTTGTGAACTGAGAGTAGCTTCTAGGACCTTTAGGTGCTTATTGATACCTTGACAGCAATAGTAACCAGGAACTTTATTCTGTTTTGTTTTCTTATTTAAAATCTATGTCCAAATGCAAACATTCCGGTATTTTGCTTATCCGAAGTAAGCCACTGTAGAGCCCAGGTTTTAAAATAATTTGAAACCTCAGCAAGAGTACAATATGGTTTGCTTTCTGCTCCATCTCTTTTACTGCATTGCTGCTTAATAACTATTCTGACTTCCACTTCCATTCTGGATGCATATTAATTACTGGGGTTTTAGATCACTGTATCTGAAAGATACAGTTTCTTACAAGGCAACAGGTAAAATGACCAGAGGAATACATGTCATGGTCCTCACATTTGAACTTCTGGATGGCTGAACTTCTACCTTGGTGTGATCTTCAGTTCTTGGTTTAGTGTGCTCATTATCAGTGAATACTACTGGTATAAGGTATAATAACTTAGGATTTTATTTAGAGGAAAATAGTCTGTTTTTTGCTGCTTGGGAGTTATTTAAAATTATGTCAGTTTGCTGTTATCAAGAACACCATTTTTGTATAAGTTTTGTATAACATATACATTAATCCAGAATATTTGGGACAGGTGCATCATATAAACTGATCATATAATTGCATAACTGTTGTAGATATAAAAAGCAAGAGTTTACTGGAAAACGCCTGTATAATGGCTGGTGCAGAAACTAGGGCATGATTGTGGTTTATCAGGCACAGTCATCTAAAAGTGTCATTTTAATAATTTGTGCTATTAGAGAAGATAATATTGCTTCATTCCCCAGCACAGGGAATGAAGATATTTCACAGGCTGATGCAAACGCAAGCAGTTAGCTGTAATAATTTATTGGGTTCAGCCCTTCACTGTTACGCAGTAAGACACAGCTGTTTTACCAGGTCAGAGAGCGCTTTTCTTTTTAGTTCACTGTTAAGGGTACATTGTAATCTCTGTATTAGTTTTCCTGAGCAGAACACATATCCATCATAAATGTTTTAGCAATGCATTCAGAAAACAGGCAATGCAGCTTGTCAGCTTTTACAGACTATCATTATCTGGTGCTGCTGGGGCAGGATGAGGACTTAATAAGTGCTCTTCCATTGAGAAACTGTCCAAGATCTCACTTCCCGTACAATTTCAGTTAAAGTACCTCTCAAGAGCTTAACAGAATGGATGGCAGTATAAATGAAGCAAAGTTTTACAGTAGAGACCTGTTCCAAAGATAAGCCAATACAGTAGTAGACTTCTCAGTGATTTCACAGTGCTTTCTGCAATTTTACACCAGGCCTTCAATGTAAATTTTCTTTTTCTCACTGTAATTTAAGAAAGCAAGGAGGCAAGACAGACATTTCAAATCTATTTCTTTTGATTGGAAGGCCTTGTAGCCAGTGAGTGTATTTTTAGCATCTGCTAGTCGGGCATCATCTTTCACCACTGGATTAACCTGTACTACTGATACTTTCATTACTTTGGTTTCTATGAAAAGATGGAAGTTTTCTATTAAAACAACAAATGTATGCTTGAGTATAAATAATGAAGACAATTCTGCTAACTCACTTGGGTGTCACTTTGTAAAGACAGCCAGATATTGAAAATTTTACTGTCTGGGTTGAGTTTGGAAAAAACATTGATGAGAAGGAAGCTTTCTTACCAGATTCCAGCACTTCCACTTGGCATCTTAGCTGGAAATACCAGAAGAAAAGCCTTTCTATTAGAGCACAGTCATTTCCAGCTCTAGTCCCTGGTGGAAATCAGAGGTGCCAAAGTACTTTTGGTCATGAAGGGTTCAGTGTAAGTTCAGTTCCAAACATAGGCTGAGGTTACTTTTGTGTTTCTTCCTTGCAGCCTGTGGGGGGGCTTGGTCTGTAATTTTTTTTTTTTTAACCCTAAGTGTAAACCAGAAGGGCCTTCACTTCTAATTGCTGAGGATGTGACTCAAAACAATAGTTTTGAGAATGGACCACTGATTTTGCATATATTAATTGGCAGGTTTTCCATAAAAGAGAAAGGAAGCGGTTAAGGCAGGGGTCCTCAAACTTTTTAACCAGGGGGCCGGTGCACGGGTGCAGTGGCAGGCAGTCACCTGCGGCTGCTTGGTTCCCCCCCCAACCCCTGGCCGGGGGGGGGTGTGTGTGTGTCTGTAAATACCGGGGGCCGGATTGAGGACCCTGGGGGGCCGTATCCGGCCCGTGGGCCATAGTTTGAGGACCCCTGGGTTAAGGTATTGGATGGAACTATAAGTTATAAGTCTAACCCTTTTCCACAAAATGCATAGCTATCTTCTTCTGCCTGAGGAGACTTGAGCAGCAAACTTTTACATCCCTGAAGACTGCTCTAATCACTGCACTTCAGCACTGCCTGAGTGGGAAGGAGGAAAGTCTTGGCCACTTTTGATGAAGCTATTTCACTTTGAATAATATAAAATGAATTAGATAAGAGGTTTAATGCACATCTCTTTATATTCAGAGAGGTGCTTAAGCTAGAAGACTTTTATTTTCAGTGTTTACCTCAATTAATATTTAAATGAGTGCATAGGTAATAGAGCAGTTTCAGTCAGAGAGGTAGAGCAGACCCTCCGGTCCACAATGTGCCATACCCAGATATTAGATCATGCTTGCAGAAAATTTAAGTTCAAGACCACTGAAGCAGATGAGAAATGTGAGTTCAAGACTTTCAAGACCCTGAGTGCTCTAATGAGCAACAGAGAAGACAGCACCAGCATCTCTTCCAGCAATTTTTCTTTGTGTATGATGACTGGTCCAGTAGCCATGATCTGAGAATTCCCAAATCCTGAATTGATGTTAAGCTGGATGTTTAGTTCATACAGACATGGTTTGGGTGGTTCTGCACATGCTGACAAGCAGATATTTGAGGTTAAATTGGGATTGATCTTGGTTAATTCTCTTCAGTCAAAGACGGCACTGTCAGTGCGTTGTTCATCCTATATACCACAGGCTTACACCTTATGGTAGGATGAGTGGTCCTTTGAAGGTTTCTATTTCTCTTCACAGTAGGAATATAGACATAGAGCTTTAATTATATTAACTTTTAGCATAACTGGTAACAATCCTACTGTTAAATACTCAGGAAACTCATCTTGTAAAAGTGGATACATTTACAAAATTCAGACATCTATACTGTTTGATAACAATTTGTGGGGTCTTTGAAAATTAAAATTTTGAATATCAACAAAAAAAGTCGGAAGCAGGCACCCCAGCCTGTTTGTTGATGTAGCTGTGTGTGCCTGTTTGGTATCTGCTCTCCCTAGGCCTGAGGCAAGCTCTTTAGATGCTGTTTTAAGACAAATAAATAGTGGTCCTTATTTTTCTTTGTGAAATGCTTTCATGTAAAAAAATCTGTCTAACAGTAAAAAATGTTCAGGGTACTGGCTTTAAAACCTTTTATAAAGTTCATAAATGTGGGTTTCATGTCTTCATTTCTTTCTTGCAAAAATACCTGGAACAGTATGCTTTGCCAGTTTGATATAGGTGTGCAGATGGATTGGCTGGGAAAGATAGCATGATTCTTTTAATAACATTTTCAGTTTTCCCTCCAAATTAAAAATGTTGATTATTTTTGAAAATACTGTGAAAGCTGCAACATCTGTAATTCTTTAAATCATTTTTTCTTTTTAAAGTTTAAATTAAAGAATCAGTAAATCTCTCCATTCTTAATTTTTATTAATTCCCATTCATTCTTAGTTCAGAACTTCACATGAATAAATGGAGCATTGAAGAACTTTGTGTTCTCTTATATAGGTGATAGCCTATACTTCTCCCTTAGGACTGATCTGTGGAAACCGTGCTCTTGTTGCCAGATTCCTAAGACTATATCAGAATACTGTATTATCAATACTGTAGTACATAACCATAGCCAGCACAAGGCAGGGACAGAAATATCCATGGGACACCAGGCAACTTGAGTTGTGAAGCTGGATCTTACCTTAAATCCATTCTAGTTTAGTTCTGATGCTTATGTCTGAAAAAAAAAGGGCTAATCTCATTCTAGAGAGAAGTACTACAGCCCTGAGTAAAGTGAACCAAGATTTTCCTGCTGCTTGAAAAAGGAGAGCTGGTGATGAATGTTACCAGAAGGTCACCTAAAGTAACACAGCTGCTTTAGTGTACCATCTGCCTAGAGAGCAAGAGTCCTGGCTTACTTTCTGCCTGAAATTACTTTTTTTGTTGTGTGTATTTTCTTGAATCCATAAAAATGTGTGGATTGTACCTGTGAGCTGTCTATACTGTGGAACAGTGTGGAAATAGGCAACGATCCAGCAGCCAAAGTCACTAACCCAGTTATCAAGTAATTTCTAATTTCTTCCTGTGGATTTCAGCTTCTTGAATAAGGAAGGCAACAGCCTTTGAATATCAACATCATCAGGAGACGTGTTCAATATGGGCTGTACACTGCTGTGCTTGTAATCGTTGACATAAACGGTGAGCTGGGGAAGGGACGGACTCTTTCCAGTCCCTAGTCATCCATTTGGCTCACTCAAGGGCAAATTTATTTTAACAATGGTTGATTACTGTCTGGAAGAAGTGAACTTCAGAGAAGGCCAGGGAAACGGAGCTGAGACACACACCTGCTCAGATCACAGTGCCAATGAAGTCTGTGAAATGGTACATTTTTCCTGTAGAAAATCCTTTCTTTCTGCATAAAGTGTATTTTTTCTCCAGAAGTTAATTAATTGATATTTATGTTTCATAATGTGTTGCTTCTATTACTAACATTATAGCCTACTGCACAATACGCACATCAGGTGTTTCTTCTTTTTGCAGGCTTTCAAACAAGCGTAGCGTGGCACTAGCTGTTTAACAAGACAGAGCGCATACTACCCATAGCTAATTCGTCTTCAAAGCGGCAGTTGAATTAACATAAGCTTCAGGTGGGTGTTATGTATTCATTTGCACATTTTCTGCTGCTGCTTATGACTGGTTTAGCTGCAATCTGCTACACACGAAAGGACTACTGCACCTATACAGAACCTTACTGAAGTGGCTTCAGGTGTCATTTCATAAACTGATGCAACACACTGCAGGTCATTAGTTTCAAACGTTTGGGGGCAGAGGTACAAATCTCTTCCATTCTCTTTCTCCACCCACAGTCTCACCCACCACCAGTTCCAGACAGACACATTACATTGGCACTCTCTAAAACTTACCTCATCATCATGAGTCATGTTTCAACTTGTTGTCCTTTTCCTCTGCTGTCTATTATTCAGGTGAGATATTTGCTTAAAATATACCCAGGATGCACTGGTTGTAAAAGAGATAATTTTTTGCATTTACCTCAAAAGACTGAACCTAGTAAAATGCAAACAATTGCAGCGCTTGCTTCTCCACATGTGCCTGCTGCAGTATCCCCAGCCTGAAGGACCCTGTGCATAACCCTCTGCTGAGTGTGCTGTAATGACTTTGTTAAACTGTTTCCTTAGAAAGAGTAAGATGAAACCAACACCAACTTTCTCTGCTATTATCTAGACAAGATCTGAATTCAAATTTTTTGCAGAAGTTCCTGTGACAGTTCACAGCTACTGTTTGTTTCTTTTTTTCTGGATAAGCGTCATTTGCAGAAAATAATCAGTACTGTGGCTTCCTGAATTCAGATTAAATCATGCAATATATGCTGTTTCTAGATCTGGAAAATATGATTTTCTTCTCTTGCCTTCTGTTTGGAAATTACTTTGCATGGCTTCTTTTTCCCAGAGCATATTAGCACATTATATTTTTTTGTTGATGTATGCAGTGGTAATTTCCAAGACCACATAGGAACAAAAGCAAAGTGTGTGCTGTTTGTTTTGATGGCTTATCCAGCCATTGCACAGCAAGAGTAGAGCTCATTCATGAGTTGCTCTTCATTTCATATCAGTTACCACTGTGACCATTCTGTGCAAGTTGCTTCACACACAGAACTGTAGAGGCATGTTTAATCTATTACCTCACTCAGATCACTTCATAAAGCAATGCGTGAAGGGGATTACATAAAAATGTGGTTTGTTTTTGTTTCTGGCCCACATTTTACATGGTGTCTGTCTGAACACCTTAGGCATTTCACAAAAACATTTTTGTACACACTTTAACTTTGAAACACCTTTTTCTACAGCCTGTGGTTGGTATGTATGAAAACCTGTGGACTGTATCGCTGAAGGCATGTCAAATATCAAATGTCACACAAGGCAGCAGAGCTATTCCAAGGGCAGATGGCTAAAAGTCAGACTGTGGCCAACAGAGTATTGGGCTCTATTGTAAAGTGATCTGTCTTTCTAATATCTCCAAATAATGACATAGCACAAACTGCCTTACTTCCTCCACTATTTTGATAGCACTGATTTACTGAGTCAGGCTGTAGTTGTGAGAGATGACGGACCAGTGGAACAAGGTGACCTGAGAGGTTGTGGAGTCTCCTTCTCTGGAGACATTCAAAACCCACCTGGACATGATCTTGTGCTGTAGGTGAACCTGCCTTAGCAGGGGGCTGGCCTAGATGACCTCCAGCTCCGTTCCAGACCTGACCATTTTGTGATAGGAAAAGTGGCTGACAAACTGCAGAAACCACTGTAAGAATGGAGACAAGAGGGCTGATGTCTGTTTCAAAGACACCAGTTATCCATGTGAAATCTATCTCTGGACATGCTCACTTTCCATTGTCAATCATGCCTTATAAATTGTTCCTTTTGCTTCTTGGCTTCTGTGACATGCAGTATACAGTTTCCCACCCCTAACAGGTTGCTATTTATGAAACCTACTTGATAAAGAAAACTATTAACATTTGAGCCTCACTTTGAAATGTTAAACATGCATCCTTTAGAGATAAGCAACTTGTTTATACTCCTACACACTTTTTTTTTTTTTTTTTATGTCATTGGCTACTCAGTTTAATGACATAATTGTCCGTGAATATTCTGTTAAATAACCCCAGTGTAAACGGCTTGGATACAGTAACTGAATGATATATTAACAGGTTGCTTCAGCTGTAGGTGAAATGTCCCTGTCGCATATACTGTTCAACATTCTCAAAACTGTCTTTTGAAACAAATGTTTCCTAATGGGAAAAGACAAAAAATACCCCCATATTCTAAAACTTTTATTTCAACCAGAAAAAAGGGGTATCACACTAAAAATATTACTTTTCAAGAGATTTTTTCTTTCTTGATTTTTTGGGGGGTAGGTTTTTTTTTTTTTGTTGGTTTTATTTTTTTCCACACATTAGATGATTAGATGATTGTGTGATTAGATGATTTTTTGAGTTCCTAATATGTGACACACCACATCAATTCTCATGAAGGAAAAACTCAAGCCTTTGACACACGATGGTATTTATCTCACCAGGTTTTACCAATAAAATATTCAAACATTTAATTTAAGCTAATCAAGTAGGCTCTGTTTGCAGCTGAAACAGCTCCATACTATTTCAATACAAGTGTCTTGGGCTGGTGGGGTGAACAGCCCTCTCAAGATGCCTGCCTCTCAATTAAATATAGATGGAGCCTAGATGACCATCCTAGATTTGATGTCACATCTAACTTTTAGATGGATAAAATTTGGTGAGGTAAATTGCAAGTGAATTCACATAAAAATTGATTCAACACAGTATGAACTCAAGATGTTTTTATTTAGAAGAAATTCCAACATTAATTGCAATATAGAGGAAAATAAAATAAACTAGATAACAAAATCTTTTGCTATTATGTTGCACTGCAATGTGACTTCATGTGAAATAAGGCAACAATGAAGGAAAGAAGGCTGAATAATCAGGTAAATTATCAGTCTCAAGAGAGCAAAAGGGCTCTCATTCCTTGCATCATTACCTAGGTAGAATAATGATCCACATTTCACTCCCATCTTCCCCTCTGGGGGTTTGGGCAGCAGAAGCAGAGAAAAAAGAAAGCTAGCCTTTAGGAAGATAGGATACTTCAGGACAACAGGGCAAGTTAGGAGGACAACAAAGGTGAGAAATTGTGGGAAACTGATCTTCGTTTGAGTTTGGTTAAGAAAAAATAAATTCACCCTGGTATTATTTTTTTAAAATGTTTCTGAACTGGATCACCCTTATCTACCTAACTTTGTCAAAATGGTGCTTCCTAATGAAACTGGTTTCAACATTATTTTGCTGTGTGTTTTTTTGATAGTGTATTTGGTAAACTCATCTACATATTCAAGAACACCACTTCATGTAAAATACAAGCTGTCATGTTATGAAATTAAAGGAAAACGTGAAAAACAAACCACTGTGGTGTTATTAACAAATCCACATTTAAATAGCTACATCTCATCCACTTACTTCCACTGTAATTTCAGTTATGTGATTCCTGTGTTTACTAATTATTTCTATAGAAATGCTATGTATCATTAAGCAGCTGCAATGTCTGGAGACAATGGCATTTCAGCGGTGAACCATGAGCACACATTTATATATAGGAGAGGTGTTTTGGCAATAATTTTGCATCAGATACGAATATCAGAGAAATTTATTGCACTTTGGGGACTTTGTGTTACTTTTTTTCTCAAGAAAACTAAGAAAATTCTTTTGAAAAACTATCAGCTAGCTGTGGAATGCACATCTGTGTGCATCAGATTCTGTTGATAGAGGGTGCTAAGCAAAACAGAAATTCTTAACTACAATTGTAGTGAGTTATCTGTGTTCACTAATGACCAGAAGAATATTTTAAGAGAAATCACTTTCTAATGTTGGAGTCTAACCCATAATGTTTGGATATAAACAACAGAACCTAAATGTATAAAACCATATTTTGTTACAAAGTCAGATCTTTATGGGCGTGATGTAATCAGAGCTTCTACCGGCCTCTGGGGGAACCATTTTATGGCTCAGCACCTCTAAAAATAAGACTCCAGAAAACTAGATTGAAAAATCTTAAATAAGTAATACTGACTGAAAAGCAAAGACATTTCAAAGCCAAATATTTTGTTTAATATATCAGTCATCGTAAGTAATGATAACCTCTGTATTTAGTTTTTGGAGGCATTTGTACTTTACACAAAACAAGTGTCATTACTAAATTAGGTAGTTTGAACAGTCATACTTGTTAAAGGAGTTAACCCTGTGAGCGCTTGCTGAAAAGCCAGCCTGAGGCTTTTCCACCACATTCCTTGCATTTAATGAACTATGGCTACACAGAGACTTACTGTCATTTGGATATATAATTCCACCACGGTCAGTGAACAACCCAGAGAATCACTATTCATTAATACGGTTATGGGTTTATTGTTTGTTCTTAAATAAATAATGATGCCTCAAAAATGTAAGGCTGGGGGAAAAGACCCTGTAAATATGTAAAACAATAGTACGCTCATTAAAACTAAAAGTGTTCTAAATAGAAGCATTTCTATTGAATTCAGTAGAATTGCTATCCCAGAATGCTGATCTTCAAAGCCACATGGGGATTTTGTCTGTAAGCTTCCCATTAACTTTGATGTGAAAATTTCTGATGATGATTATGACTGTTTTCCTTTTGTTCAAATGATTCACCTAATTTTTTTAACGGAAGAGTTACCTTCTCTTAAATGTACTTTTCTGACAAGCTCATAACATTAGCCCTCCTTCAGCAAATGTTTAAGATAATTACAGACGGGAGCATTAGAAGCAATGATAGACAGAGCACTACAGTTTCTGCACTTTAGCTGATTTGACATCTGAGAGATCTGTATCAGTGGTGGTGATGTGGGAAGGCAATGCCAAGACAACAGGTTTCACTCAAGGGTATAATTCAGACTATGGCATAAGGAGCAGCTCTTACACCAACTTGCTTGAAGCTTCATCATATCATTCTTGTACCTGTTAACCTGGAGAGGTCCGTCAGTTGTAGCTCCTTTATTCTAGCCCATAGTGTTTATTCTATACCCATAGTAAACACCAGTCAAAGGGGTAAAAAATGGGAGGATTGCAGACTATTTTTGCAGTTAAGGTCCAAAGTTCCTTTTGTTTTTCTTCTGGCTGACCAAATTTGAGTGTATGGTTAAATATTATTTTAAATTACTACCTCTATCTTGCTATTTAGAAGCAGACTTGTACCTTTACAAGTATATTTGCATGTGTATGGATATTGCCCTTTTAAAAGGAAACAGATTCAGTCATACAGTTGTCAGCTCCTACCTTATGTAATTAACCCCAGGCTGTGAGGGTGATTTTGCCCTTTGTTATTCTGAAAGTTAAAAGCCAACCCTAAGCTAACCATGTGGGCTGGGATTCTTCTTACCCTTACTTCATTCATTTATAGATTCAGAGTCATAATTTGCCTCCATGGCCACTGGTCATTTCTAGAGGACAGCTGACTCCTTCTGTCTTACACCTCCCTCCATGACCAGAAGACTCTCTCTCAGCCGGTGCCCAAACCTTTTCTGTAAAACACAGAGGCAAGTACTTGACTTCTGTGGTTTAACCCCAGACAGCAACTAAGTATCATGAGCTGCTCACTCACTTCCTGACACCCCAAGCAAAATGGGGGGGAGAATCTGGAAAAAGGTCAAACCCATCAGTTAAGATAAGAACAATTTAATAACGGAAATACCAACAACAACTAAACCAACAATTGTAATGAGAAAGAGAGAGAGGAATAAAACCCAAAGGGGAAAAAAATCCCATGTGATGCACAACACAACTGTTCACAACGTGCTGGCTGATGCCTGGCCAGTCCCCGAGCAGCGATTGGTGGCTCCTAGCCGACTCTCCCTAGTTTATATACTGGGCATGATGTTCTATGGTATGGACAAGCCCTCTGGCTAGCTCTGGTCAGCTGTCCTGGCTACTCTCCCTTCCCGGCTTCTTGTGCACCTGCTCACTGGCAGAGCATGGGAAACTTGAAAAGCCCTTGATTTTGAGCAAGCGCTACTTAGCAACACTGATGTTTTAGTGGGTTATCAACATTATTCTCATACGAAATCCAAAATACAGCATGGTACCAGCTGCTAAGAAGAAAATTTATTCTATCCCACCCAAACATAGGACACTAAGTCTGGACCCACATTTTAGATGACTAAAATTAGTGAGATGAATCCTACCATCTAGGTGCATGATCTCTACATAGAAACTTTGTATTGTGTGGAAAAAATGGATACTACAACAAATATCACCCTTGTAAGATCCGAGAATTTCAAAACACAGCCATGTGCCTGATTTTTTTGTCCAAACTGGGCATGAAGTTTAAATATATGCTGAATTTTGAATAATGTCTTCAGCATCAGGCAGACATTTTCAATAAGCATATATAAGTAAATTTTTAAAAACCCCAGAGGCTCCCCTCTTCTGCTAAAACTATTGATTAGGTCTTCAACACCTTCTTGTGAAGCAAAGGACATTATTGTAACAAATACATTCAGCTGAAAGCAAAGACAGTGAGGCTAGATATAATTATATTGGCTCAGAGTCTAAACCCTTGATTTTCAATTGGCAATTAGCTTTTTTTGGCCTTGAGAACGTTAAGTTTCTGGAAAAAGAGAACAACAGCATGGTTTTCTTTATTTAAAAGTTTCAGTCTGTGTTTGATGTGATTATATGAATGTACAGTCTATAGCAAAATTACTGCCTGTGGTAGAAAAGGCTCATTATGAAAGGCATGTAAAAAAGAAATATATCAATATTAATTTGGTATTGTATCCACCAGTGCTTCTTGGATATCAGGGTGTAAGTTAGGTGTGGTCATTCACCTCACATGTTCACACTTTTGGGGATAGCTGAGATATTTAAAAGATCAGTACTCTCTATTCAGCAACTGATGCAAGATTGTCTTTGAATTAAAGACTTCTGTTGATATACAATCTTCTTTCATCATTTTATTCCTCCAGAAAAGAGCGAGTAGCATATGAACATTACACTGATGGATTTTTTGCACACGGTTAAAAAAATCTCAGCTTGGAAACTTGGGGAAATAATGTGTGACATTTACGTAAAGTCCGCCTCTACCACAAAACAGTAAAAGCTTTTCTGGCTTTTCACCTCCAATCTGAATTAAAGTCAGAGCAGAGATAAGTTTGAGTAGATGGTATCTTTCATATTTCTTCTTCCCTAGAAGCAGCTGACTAACTCCACCTGGATTATTTGGCAATCCTTAGTGACAGCAGTCCTGGTAGAGAGAACACATAGATGATCATGAGTAAGGCGTTTGAACATGACAGCTTGCACTTACTTCGTAAAAAAAAAAAAAAAAAAGGTAGGAAGAAAGAATCTATTCTTTAAAAATGCCTAGTGCTAATGGAATATGCCCCTGTTCCGTCAAACTGAAGCATTCCTTGCACTAAGTCCACATTTTCTTAACTTACACTGGCATAAAGTACTTTCCAAAATATCATCTATTTTAAAGTGGTTACCTTCTTTTCTGTTCTCCACTGAAACTTATATAATAACTTCCTGTTAAAGATGAAAGCCAATAGTATCTTTATTCTCCCCATAGGAATATTTCTTTTTTTAATTTGCCAGAAAAAAATCATGGCTTGGTGTTCTTCTTAAAGCAAGAATGTTTCTGAAAATACATATTAAAATGTAAATTTGTAGGGTTTTCAATAAATGCTGAAATATAGGAAGAAGTATTTTCTGATGATATACTCTAAGAATCCCCCCTCCACAACCTTGCTAGGTAGTAACACTGCTGGAAGATTTTTAATATGTGTTTGCCTTCATTCATTTTGCAGCAAAAACAGTGACGATGTTCATATACCAGTGCTCATTTATGGCTTGTTTTTTGCAACCCTGCCTCAGGAATTAGCATTTCCTTAATTCACAAGCGATCCCTTTTGTTACTGCATATTGGATACTTCATAAGTAAGTAATATTTGGTTTATTCTGCATTGCTCTAACAGTCCAGCTGATGCTCTAGAAACAGTCATTCACCTGTATGTACCAGCCAACGGGCAGCAAACCTCAGCAGACTGCACCCCATGGCCATCAGTCTATGAACTCTTCCTATTTTTTGCTGTCTTAATTTTTGCTTCATTTCCAGTTCCACCACAAACAGTAGTGGAAATTTCCCTACCTTTGTACATGTTTTGTATTGGGCTATTATTTAATAAACCTAAAACCATCAGGATTCTGTACCTGAACCGAAAACCACATTGAAGGGCCATTCTTTCCTTAAACCAAAGGTGAACAGCTTATATACCTGTGGATTATAAAGACTGTTAAACCAGCTACTGGTTCATAATGGTGCTTTTTACTAAAAACCTCAACCCCCTCACAGGCCCCTCTTTGGCCAGCACAGAGACTCTCTGTATGCATTACGGTGTGAAACATGTTCCTGTGTTGCCTTGTGCTCTCAGTCTCCCCTTGTCTCTTCCCCACACTGCTACAGATTGGGACAGGGCAGCCTCAGCCCCTGCTCTGCAGCCCTGACCCTGCTTTTGGCCGCTCCTGCTGCTCTTTAGGATTGAGCCTGGTTTCACAAAAAGTCTCATTTGTCTATAACCTGAGAGCCGTGTTTCACGTGCCTGCTCCTGCAGGAGGTGCACTGATCTGGGTGATCTTTTTTACCAGCAAGACCCACAGTCTGAACTTGTCAAAAGACCTAACTCCTTGTGACTCTCTGTGCTGTGAATATTCATTGACAGTTAACACATGCTGGTTTCTGTTAGGGTCTGGCTTTAGTATGGGGAATGTATCAGAGTAGGGTCACATAATGGGCAGATCACAAACAGTACCACCCTGTATAGGTGAAACCACCTTGGGACATTGCCTTGACTAAAATGAAGAGAAGATGTTTTCTTTTGTTTTATCTTTTCCTCAAATTTTTGGAAAAAAAGAAAAAGAAAAAAAACCCACCCATGTGGATTATGGAAGGAATTGAGCAGGAAAGGAAAGGAAAAGATAATTCCAATTAGATCAAATTTCAAAGACTGAGACAAAGGGGATCTCTACAACAGAACTGATCCGGCAATGTTGTTTCAGAAGTGGGTATTAAGTCCTAGAAATACTCAAGTCAAAGCTAGAAGACCAAGGAGAACAAACAACAAATTGTGGGAGAAAGGTCCTAAACATCTGGCAGGATATACTCAAAATAAGTGGTGAGAAAACTGTCAGGAAAATGTATGTGACAGTATTTGCTGCTGTTTGCCTAAACTTTCCCCTTTGCTTAAGGCTATGCGGATCATATGGAAAAGTGCCCAGCAGAGTGGCATGGGAGAGTGCCCTGTTGCAGGGAGCTCAAGAAATGCTCTCCTGGTGGACAGAAATGGTGTAATGGGTTATACTGGCGGGCAGAGGTGATGTAACGGGCCATGGCAGTGACTCAGAGAAGCAAACTGCATTGAGGCAGCAATGTAGTACTGACTCTTGGTGAGAGAAACGCCAGCTGTGCAGGTGAGCTCCTTCTTGCCTCTCTACTCCACCAAACCAATGCAAGTGGGTCCAAGCTCCTGATTCAATGGCTTGAAGAGAGCTGTTCTCATCTTGCGCAGGTTTAAATCAGTGCAGGACCACTGACTTAAAAGAAATTGCTCCTGAATGAATCCAATGCAGGTGAAAAAAAGATTAGTCCATTATTTTGTCCATAGCAAATCATGCCAATAGAGCCCATGAGAGGCTTTTCATGCACTTTAACAAACATCTCAATGCTACTTCTTATTGTTGCATTGTCTACTTCTGCAGTCAGTGGATAAGGTGGTAGAATTCCTGCTCCTTTAAGTATTGTGTATAAGTATTGCGTAAAATAATCTTTTCTTGAGGTCCAGAAGGCTTTTTTCCCTGCTGTACTGTACCTGTCTGCAAGGAACTCCTCTCCAGTTCTTAGTTTTCAGTATTTGTTAGAAATGCTTTTACATCATCTGGCAAGGTGACAATAGAATAACCCTACCTATGAAGGAAATGTTCTCTTCAAAAGCATTACATAAAATGAAAAAGGAAATAAGCATTAACATAAAGGACTAAAATATATGCTACAGGGTCCTTGATGTGTCTTTTTAGCTTCTGAACATGATGTGAGAGAACTATTAAAAACCCCAAATAATATATTCATAGACAGATCACTACAACCTCTTGGGTCTTGTCTGATGTAGTTACATATGTATCTAATAGTTGTTCTGCCTTTTCCTGTCTGTTGTATGAGTTAACCGACATTGGTTTTAATGCTGATACTCAAAAGAGCTGTCTTTGCTATTCTTGTTACACTTCCCTGACTTAACTGGTGGGCACCAATACATGAACCAAATACTCAAGGACATACTAGTTCTCTCTGTTGCATCTTATATTGCTCTTTATAAAAAGATAAAATTGATTTTAAGAGACAACATATTGTTACTGTAAAGCTTAATCTCAAAGAATCTCAGTATAGTTTAATGGAGCAACCACAGTTATTTTCTGATAAGGAGCTCCCTTCTGATAAGGACAGGTAATGTTATGGTTTTTCCAACTCCAGACACTCAAAAATCGTGGGTCAAGTCCATCCTCAACACATCCAAAATAATTAAAAAATGCCAACATAATTTTTCTTTTTTCTTCTTGGTTTTTGGGGCTGTATGTGTGCTCACAGCACACTTTCAAACTATTCTTTTCAGCCAAGAGTATTTTATTGCAGTTTTTAACTAAAAACTGGAATTATGTTTTTGCTCCTCACCTCCAAGAGCTGAGGTTTAAGACAATGCATTACAGAGAGGGGGGCCCTAGATAAATTGCAGTAGCTGGGAATGCACATGTAAGAAAACCATGGAAAATGTAACATGTATTTTTGTGCTATAAAATAAAACTGTGGCACCAAGAAAATGATACACAATTTAAAGAATGAATGTTAGATATTGCTAGCTGATCTTTAGAAGGAATTGTACAAACATTAAAAGTGTCAGCGATTGACTCTTCAATTTAATAAAAGCAGTAAGAAATATGTTTCTTATTTCACTGCCTCTTGCTATTCATACAGATTCTCACTCTGCAGTAGCTCATTTCTTCAATTACAGGATGTACCTTCATTATTGTTGATGTATTTTATTAAACAGTAAGTCTCTTATGTTAATATCCAGAAACTTGTGGTTGCCAGGCATCCTTCTTAAAGAAAAAACCCTAGAATTTTCTTTTTAATTAAACAGTTGTCTCCAGTATGAATAGTTGTCATATGCTACTGCTGTTACCCAAGGGGTAATGTTTCCAAAGATCATCACAGAATTATCCAATAAGAAATCCCACATCTGTATTTATTGAATCGTATATGAAATACATAAAACCAGTCAAATTGCCAAGTAGACAATTCTCTACTGTGGCCCCCAAAGAAAGGAATTGTATAACAGTACTGAAGAAATTTTTAGGAGTTTCTGCAGTTTCCCATTGTATTCTGGGAAGAAATGAGATAACCATGTTTGTCATTTGTATCATCTGCTCTTATTAATGTAATACTCATCTTTTGCTCTTAGTTTTTCTGTGGTGTCTGTTGCAGACATTGGACTCATCTCATTAACTGGTCTATAATAGTTTGATGAGGAAGTGATGTTATTCGAGAAATCTAGGCAGCTCTTAGTGAGAAGCAGTGGCAAGGGCAGAGTGGGTACTGCCTCTTGCTATGAATCCAGCAGCTGGGGCGTGAGCCATGTGTCCTGTAGTGAGGGCAGCAGTGAGGGCTGACCTCAACTGACCCAGTGTGGAAAGGGGATAATCTGGATTAGGTAACTCAGGGTAACTGAAAGGCGACTGCCCTGTCGCTCGCTTGTGCATCACTGACTACACAGCAGATACTGGCTTACCTTAACCACACCTGATCACTTGTAAAGTCTTAGATGAAGTTGGCAGATCTCAGTGTAATGAATCTGGTCTTGGCCCGTGCCTTTGGGCCATTCGTTAAAAATCTGAAATATGAAACTTGACTGTGAACTTCACAGTGTGCAGAAATTTCCCGTGTCACTGACTAAGACAGAACTCATAAAAAATATGCCCAGCTTCACATGTTTGAGCCTGGGAAAATAGATGGAAGATGTTTCACTGTGCTTTCCTCTCTCTTTCCCAGTTCTTCTTTGGCTACTGCAGTAATATGCAATGAAATAATGATCTTACAGAAATATTGTGTATTGAAAAAAAAAACCCCAAAGAATGCTTTTTAACAATGGGATTTGTTATTTAATCAAAGCAAAACTAATGTGATGTTGCCTCCAAAGGTGATTCCGTTAGTCCTAAAATAAATACCTAAAACAAGTGGGATCAATTGCCCTCTAGAAATGTCATACTTTTTTGCATTGTCTGCTGAGGGAGCCCAGATGACTAGTTTAGATTATGTGCCTAATTTCTAACAGGCTAAAATTAAGTCCTAAAATTGCTCTAGATGGTTGTGTTATAATGATCAGCTCTTTGATGTCCCACTGCACTCAGTGCAACACTGGCACCAGAAGGAGCCCTGAGTTCAGTTTGATGATAGAAAATGATTCCTACTGTAAACCTACAAAGATCTCTAAATTGTGCAAAATGCTGTAAGACAAACAAACAAAAGCTCCTACCATTTCTTTTGTCTTCAGAAGACTGAAAAGTCTTCAGATTGTCTGTTTTATAAAGCTTTAATAATTGATGCAAGTACATTTAATTGTTCTGGTGCTTCTGTTAATGTTTTTCTCAGCATTTTACCTGAAAATCACCCTAATGGAGAACTGGGCAGAAAAATGTATTTGGCAGGAAACTGTGGATTGTCAGAGAGCTGTTACCTTGACAAAGAAAACCAAAGAGGAATGGAGGAAAGTATGAGACAGGAACATTAGCTCTTGCTGCTCCTTCACCAGCATTATTATTGTTAGAAAGACCACTTTCCAACACAGCAATGAGGAAAATAGAACTGAAGGTTTGGTCTTGTTTTGACATAAATAAGACAGTACATACCTCTGTAGCTGACAATGAACATAACAAATGGTCAAAATTTAAGTTTTCCTGCATTTTATTTTCCTTTCAGGATTGATTCAAAGTTACCATTCTTTCTCATAATAGCCTAGGAATCACTTGTAACATTTAGCCAAGTAAAGTAAAAAACAAAGTTTAAAATCTTGGCACTAAATTTCATTAAGTTTTCAGAAGACATCAGAGAATGCATACAATCTAACCTCAAAATGCATTCTAATTAAGTATTTTTCTGTACAGAATATGACATATCACCATATACTTATCTTAGTACAACACCTTCCTCAGATGCACAAATACTTCTAGTTATGACTAGTGTAATAAGATTATTTTTGGATTACAGCAACAAGAAGGATAATTATTTGATATCGATAAGGAAAATGTATGGATTTATGAATAATAAATCAAAATAGAACATTAAACAGGATTTTTAATAAATTAATAAATATCCTTTATTATTTTTTAAATTTCTATTTCTTTAAGAAGACTTTCATATTTGTTCTGTCTCATCATAATAGGTTTATCTGCCACATCTGTCCCTGAACTTTTAATAACTTTTGATCTTTTTGACTGAATCCAGACTAATTTGACAGAGAGGAGGAAATTTCATCAAGAAATTCTTAAGTACACCATAAATGCCTGGCTGGAGAGAGGAAAATGTGTTCTAATGAAAGGAAAATTACCATAGGGATTTATATCTGATTAGGTACCAAATAATTAAACCAGGAAAGAGCCCTTAGACGTCCACTGATACATGGAAGAACTCAGTCAAATTTGGCCCCTTCTTGATATCAGATTCAATTAATGATGATAATGATGAGCTCTGAGAAGAAAAACCCTTGATTAGTCCCAGTGCTTATGGAACAAGGTCTTTGTTTTCTCAAAGTCTGTATGTGCTTACACCCTGATAAGAAGAGAGTCAAGGCAAATTCATTTCAGTTCCCCTAGCTGAAGGCGCCATATGATCTCGCCTTTAAACTGTCACCAACTATGCAGTTTCAAACACCTCTCTTGATCAAAGCCAGGTTTTTAAATTAATTTTTCTTGCTTGAAGAAAGTTTTCATTTTTCTTAACTATGTTGTGTTAGAAGTGCTGAAATTAAGTGAGACGAGCTTTGAAGGCTCTTAAACCTTCACAAGATTCCACTGGATTCTACACATGTCTCAAACATAATGGCACAAGATACACAACAAGTCTGATTGGTTATTTACAGATCTTGTCTTGTTTTAAGCTTTACAAATTTAGGAGCTAAAAGTGGTCTTGACTGTGTCTTGCAAGTCATTAGTACAGAATATGCAAAAGCTCCATTCTTCTCAGATCATAGAAGACTACAGATGGCACTTACTCCTAGATTCCTAACTTTTTATCTGCTAAGCAAAGACCATCTATCCACCTGGTTATGAGTGACAGAGGAAGATAATTTAAATGAGCTTGGCACCCATGAGGTGAGCCACCTAGCACTTGTGTGGATTTGCAATGGAGATTAATGCCTGTTTAAAGCAGACAAAAGAAAAATGAGACACTGTAGCTGAAGTGCCAGGGATTAAAGCACCAAAAATTGGGTGCAACAGTCAAAATCTTCTTAAGTTAATTCAACCTGAATGAGTACAGCCATTTGTGGGTAAGGTGTGCTAACTTCAACATTTGAATTAATTTTTACTTCTTCATTCATCCCTGCTTCAACTAATAAGGGAAATGTGAAAATGCTTTTGAAAGTATCAGAACATTTTGCCTAATTTTACTTACTATAGTGAAAAGCTGACAAAAGTCATAATAGAATCTGAAACCATTTACTATACATTCTGTAAAATCTAGATTTCCTGTGAATGAGAATAAAAATGGCTCAAATATGTACATCTGAGCTGAGAAGGACAGGAAACAAATGGATAAATGTGTGTTTTGCTTACTTTAATTATATGGCCACACATACCTATATTTCATATATTTTGTTTATTAATATTTTTAAAATCAGTTTTTGATATTATACACATATACTTTTAATACACAGTAAGTTCTTATTTTAAAAAATGTTAATACATAATTTTATTTTATATATTATTTTCATGTTTATATATATTTAAATAACATTACAAGATTATTTAATATAATAAGAATTTATAAACATAATACATATATACCTCAAGCACTTTTGGCAGTCTTTAACTGGAGCACTGATGGTGAAATACCTTACTATGTATTCCTTGATATTATTGATACTGTTAATTAGGTGTTGTCTGTTTCCCTCTGAGACAACACCACTTCTGCAGAGGAAACAACATTCTTTATCTCCTAATAGCTTTTGGTGGAGCCAAGCATGTACAGCAAACTCCAAAAGAACACTTCGGGTTAGTGAAGACAGTTTGTAAGGAACTTGTAGAAAAAGGCTTGGATTAAATACCTGGAGGAAGCCACAATTTTTTTGCTCAATGCTTCAGTAGCAGTAGTTGGAACATCCTTGTAAATAAGTAATAAAGAGACTAGGTTTTTTAGAAGCACACAGCCCTTTCATGTCACAACCCAACATATGTGAAACATGGTGGCAAGGAGGAAAACTAGTCAGAATGACAACAAAAAAAGTGAGTGCAGTCAGCAGCAAAACAAACCAGCACTTAGAATCTGAGTAGGCGACTCATATGATACGAAATGAGATAATTAACAGAAATAAAGCCCCAAACTGAAGAAAGTGGAAAACCTGTTTAAATTCTGTCACCTCAAATTGAAAGAGTGTCTGTGGTGACTGTTTATCAGAAAGCAGAAAGCAATACAAGTGATAGTGTTGAGAAACTTGTTATATGTCACTTTGCATTAAAAATTGCCTAATTTTTGGCAGGGGTGTATCATGGAACTTGTGCCTCGAGGCTTTGGGAGAGATTGGTCAGAGAAACAAATTTCAACCTCAAAAATAATCTGCAAATAACTAATATAAGTGAAATATTCAGAGAAAAAGGCAGAATAAACTTGGATGTTCAAAATTAAGGAATTCACAGGGCAGGACAGAGGGAGAAAACTGAGGAAAGCAGGCAGTCCAGAGCAGCATGTATTCTGCAGAAACTAATATAGAAGTCTGAAGGAAGATAAACCAGCTTCTGGACAAAAATACTAAAGAACAAAAAATCCCACCTTCTTTTTACCCAGTTAATTGTGCAGCTTCTTCAGGAGGAAGAAGGTAACCGAGGAGGACAAAACTGCTTCTGGAGGGAAGGCTACTTGTGATGTGATTTGCACACCCATTGCCAGACAGCTGCTGTGCTTGCTGTGGTGCAAAAGGAAAGAACTGTCTTAGGTGTTGCCTGGCAATGACTTTATGTTAATTTTTTTTCATTGAGGAAAAAGATGAAATGAGTGAAAAAGTTTTAAATAGTTATTTTTCTGATGAGTGCAATGAAAGAAAGGAAAAAAGGTGAAAATGTGGTTTTGAAGAAACAGCAGTTTTGGGAGAAGAACAAGTCACGCTATAGCCAGCATGAAAAAAAACACCAATAAGCACAGACATATCTGAAGCTTTGGAAGATAAGTTCAACAACTACTGATCTGAAAAATAACTTCTGCTAACTGTTGCAGGCATGATAAAATTTGAGAAAGTACAAGCGGAATTATAAAGGGGACACAGGTTCGGTTAAGATCCCATATATTTCACAAAAATTACGATGAGTCTACAAATCCATTAGCAGTAGTGGTTATGTGTCCTTACTCTGTACAGAGCCAAGCATGGTCTTTTGTGCTTAATAGTTTGCAACAATGGTAATATAGTACATTCTAAAAGGATTTTTGCTTTCAATTGCATTTTTTTTTACAAGACTTGAACAACCAAAGTGATAGTTTAATGATTGAAAGAGTTTAATTTTGTTTCTCTAGATATAGAGAAATGCCACTTAATAGCAGAATGGAGACATTAACTGAAAAGTAGTGCATGGAAATCAGCTAGAGGGATGAAAACAAGTTCCTGTCTTAGAATCACACCTCTAGCTAAGCATATTATTTTGTATATATCATGCACACATAGACACACATTTTAAGAGTTCAACTAGCTTTCTGTTTCAAACAGTAAATGGTAAAGTTACTTAACATTCTTACTTTTGGAGCATTAGATTGTAAGGTAGGCTCTTAAGGTTTGGGTTTGGATTTATTTTTTTTTTTTAATATAAGGATGTTCTTGTAAATTCCACATCTTTGCAGTTTACAGGTTTATTTTAAGACGGCAGCTGCCAGCAGCCTTGTTCATCCTACTGTGTTTATCCCATAACATATCTTTTTGTTTCTCCACGAATTAAATTATAATTCATAATTCTATCTCTGAATTAGCTTCCCACAGAGACGCTTATTATAACAAATGCAGTTGTTATAACTCATTTTAACAATTTAGTCTGTAACTTGGCAGAAAGTACTTTACGTTTTTTCTGTTAGTGAACAGAACTTATTTTTGAAGGGAGTTTAAATGTTTATATGTACTGCATGCTGACTGCCTGATAAAGTTTTGCATCTCTGCCATTACAGTACATTAAGAATGTACAAATGCAGCAAACAGGAATGTTAGCAGCAGACCTGAATGTGAATTTGAAAGAACTAATACTGAAGAGAAAAAAATAACACCTTTGTGGAAAAAAACCCTAGAATTATGTTGATGTCTTAGTGTATGTGGAAATGTATTCTAATAAATACCGAGATTTCGAAGAAAAACTCCTGCCAGAATGTTGAAAAACTGTCTTATTACGGCATACAGTGCTTTCCCTGCAGGCAATTCTGAGTGATATGGCAGATATTAGGCTTTATTTATAGATACATAGGTAGACAGACTAATATATCTGTATTTTAAGCTATTTAAGACTGGAAATTATTAAAATGGATAATGTGTGTTTTCTGTCTCTCAGCGTATCCCTAAGCTGTCAGGGAACAGCCAGGCACCAGAAGGCTGCCCTGGGGCTGGGGGGCTTGGGGGGGGGAGGGGGGCAGTGCCATGCTGTTGCCAGCAAGGGTGCAGCCCTGCACAAAATGAGCAGGGCAGGGGTGGTGGCAATGGCTGGGGACAGCCACGGCCTGGCTGTCATCCTCGTGCCACTCTTTCCCAGGAGATGGTGCAGGGCTCTTGGAGGTACCATCTCAGGACATGCACAGCCAGCCTCCTAGGTGCAGGAGGAGGCTGCAGAGCCTGTTGGGGTGCTCGGAGTCCTAACACACTCCGTCTGTCTCTTTTGTCTTTCCCCACTTCTCTCGCTTCTAGTTTTCACAAGGCAGTGGTTTTTGGTTTTGGTGTTTTTTTTTTTTCTTCTTTTCTGTATAACTCATACACAACACTTTTCTTGCTGAACCTCTGTTTTGGCTTAAAGAAAAGTAGGTATCATGGGACTGTTTTTTTCTTTGTCAATACTACATTTCTCAGTAATTTCCATCATCTATGCTGGCATCCTTGGATTAAAAAAATGCTTTGGAATATTCTTTTTGAGGAGCTAAAATGCCTTGTGAAGAGACAAGCATCAGGCATTTATGTGTCACTGCATTTCTGTGAACAAACAAGAGCTTGTCTCCGTGCCTGGCACCGAAGCCCCAAAAGTCAGAATAATTTCCAGTCCTTTTTTGCATTCTTTAAGTCTTTGCTCATGTAGTCGGTTGAAAAAAGATTGATATGGATGAAGCAAATTCATGGCTTTTAGATCCTCAAATTGCTCTCTTAGGAACAGAAAAATTGATATTACTTGTTAGTTCATAAATCTGTCAAAGCTATGAGATTATTTTTAAAGCAAGGGTTACACAATGCCACTTTGATCATACCATGCTTCTGTTTTTCTGGACAAAAGTATTGGCAGTCTTCATCAGCAGAAAGCCCATGTATCTAGGTGTCTTTACCCAAAATTGTTCATGCCATTTGGACAGAAATATTCCAACAACTAAAAAAATTCATTGAGTGATACCTTTTGACATTCTAGTGAAAAGTACATTTTAATTACCTTATTAATTTTTGCTCTGATACTGCCACAGGTGATCACTTGAAGGAGATT
This sequence comes from Falco cherrug, assembly GCF_023634085.1. NCBI lineage: Eukaryota > Metazoa > Chordata > Aves > Falconiformes > Falconidae > Falco > Falco cherrug. The sequence goes on from NC_073701.1 coordinate 43,325,416, forward strand.
TTATTAACGTCTGAGTAATTTCATCAAAGGTTTATTTAACCCAACACAAGTAATCTAGATTAATCTCTGTGGCCTATGATGGAAAAAAAATTCTCAAGGTTCTCTGGAATACAATGTATAACAGAGTCCAAAGAGCACAAAATTCTGTCAGTCCAAACACATACACATGCCATAAAAACATAATTCGTTTACTGTAAATAACTTGCTGAGTTCACCCAGCTTGAATCTGCTCTTATGGAAGTCATACCAATAAAAGCTAGGAAATAGCTAGTTTTTCAGGAACTTTAAGCCATCACTCATTTGAAAATCTGACAGTCCATGGGAGGGGAGGTTGGGTGTGGAAAATTTAATTGCAACCATATCACTACTCATGACATTAAAAGTTCTTTTTAACATCATTAAAATCATCGCCTGACAGCAATCTAGTATGTTTCCCCTCTGCTCTCTAGGAATAGCTGGTTTCCATTTTAGACTATTTCATTCAGTTAGGCTGCGTAAAAAGTAGGACACCAGACAATAGAAACACTTTTCTTTTCAGGAATGAACTCTCAGTACATTTTGAAGAGATCAATGGCCAAGGGACCTAAAGTTAATTATGTTATACAATCTGAAATTCTGCTTCCCAATTCCAGCATCCAATGTTTTTTATTTATTGTTTATTTAATACTCAGAATTAGACTGAATGTCATATGTTCATGTGAAAGGTTCATACTGTTACTTAAATGAATTGCTTCTTAAAGTGCACTAATTGTGAAATCACATCACTGTATCTCCAAATAGCTAAAATAGAAGCCACTAGCTGGGCAGAAAAAGATATGTTATTTTAGACAAGACAGAAATGTTAATTAAGAATCTTACATGTTGAGAGGAAAAATCCTCGTGTCCTACCCCTCTGACCAGGAGCAATTGCCCTGACAGATATTTGAAAATTTTACCCAGAAACAGCATTTTACTAAGCAGAAAAATTTTAATATCTCTCTCAATTTCCTTTCCAGGTATTAGGGGTTATTATATAGAAAATTAAATGGCATATTGCCTAAAAGTACTGAAAATCCAATCTCAATATATACAAAATCACAAAAACAATGCATGCCAAATAAGTTATGCAAGTAGCTGTCTGGCTAAATTTCTCATAGCCTGAGCTGATTGTGTCCCAAGTTGTTTTCCAAATGGATATAATCTGGGGAGGAAACTAGATCTTCTGCTCATGATAGATGGCAGTCATTTGCCTATTACTTTTATTACTTAAAATGTCCTTGTTCTTGCTTTTAGATCCATATTACTTCAACTCAAGGTCAAAAGGAAAATGTGATTCTTATAACAATAATTTTCCTGATTGACTGAGATATTGGTTTTCCAATAGCTATTTGAAGGTATCACATTTATATATATATATATATATGTATACACACACACACAAACACACACATATGTATTTGTATATAAACATACATACATACACATGCAGAAACTAGGAAGCTTTTTAAAAGTAAAGGGACTGGGTTTGTACTCAGTTTCTACTAAGGATCAACAAGAATTTGGCAGCTGAAATCCAGTTTGTACCCTTGAAAACTCTTCTCCATAAAGATCATCTTCAGAGTTAATATCCAATAGAATAATCCTGTAGCCTCATTGATAGAAAAGCGTTGAGGTCCTGCTTCAGTACTTATGCAAAACACCTTCTTACTGGAAAAGAGAAATTAAACAAATCATGTTCCATTTGCTGTATTTTCTCTTTTCTAAATGTAACAATAATATCTTTATCATTGATGTTTGCGTCCTAATTTTGTCCTAATTACAGTAGCACATATTAAAACATATAATACATGAGAAATCAGGGCAAAAACATGACTGTTAGATCATGGTCCTCTTAACATTTTTTGGAAGAAGAGAGAAGGGGGAAGGTTAATAAATTATTATTGTACTCTAAGACTAAAAAGTAAAATTACAAAAAAAAAAGTAAGAAGTAAAAAAAAAAGGAGTAGATAAGAAGTCAATCTGTTGTTTTCAATAGCAAATCACTACAAATTGCATTTCCTAATGAAAATATAATACAATTTGTAATAATTTTGTGAGAACCGCAGAAGTGTTTAACAACAAAATATCTTTGCTAAAATATCTTGGATTTCAGCTGGAAAATAAGCAATTCTATTTTTCTGAAAAGGGAGGCAGTTCTTATCTGATGCCTTCAACTACTAATTCTTTGATACTGAAACCTGAAAAAATCTTTTCTTCCCAAAGACAACATTCCCCAGTTGCCCAAGGTCAAAATGGCTCCTGTCTATGCCACAGACTGTCCTCACAGTCTTTTTCAGTCCTTCTGTACGCACGTGACATTGTCTATCTGTCCAAATCCTCTGTTTCATGCCACCTCCTCTCTTTTACCTTCATCTATTCTGCCCTTAGTCCTCTAGGATTCATTTTTTCAAGCCTTTGAAATTCTCCCTTCTGTAGTTTCTCACTGCTGTTTTCCTATCACTCCTCCCTAGTTCTCCCATCTTTTCTATCCCTTCTCTAAAACCAAACCAAGTCCTGGTACCCTAGTATATGGACTCCTTTACCCACCCACACATTCTTCCTGTCCCTGCTTCCCACTTTTGCATACAAAACTGCTGTTGCCTGCAACCTACCACTGTCATGCTTCAACCCATGTTGATGATTCCACATTTCTTGCTATGTCCTTACTTCATTTCAAGCATGTACAAACTGTCTTGGTCTCTCCAGTTCCTGGGTCTTCAATTTCCACTGGAATTTCCTTATCTGGCACTGAATCTGCACTTGTTTTCTCTTATGGAAAGCGGTATTTTTATCATACGGCTTTGTTTATCATAGTTTCTTCATATAACCTCCAGTTTCTTTCCCTACTTGTAATTTCTCCTGTTGCAGAACAGCTCAGTTTTCTTTTCTGTTTTCCTTTGCTCCAAGCTGCTAACTAGGCCAGACTAATCCCACCTAATTTTAGCTGTCTAAAAGCTAGCATGCAGCCTGAGCTGTTCATCCTATGGTGTTAGTTCTGAAGTTAAGAAAGAAAGATAGGCAGTTTCAGAGACTGATTCACAACACTTATGTATCTCAGGATGGGAGGATATAAACTGCAGAGGTGATTACTTTTCTGTATTAACTGTCAGAGGAATATATACAGCTAGAGCATATTACACAGTTGTTTTTTCATGGTTAAAATTAATCCTCTTAATATATATTCCATTGTAATTTCATCCCCTAACTTTTTGCCTTATGATCTCCCACAATTATTCCACAGCTCTATATAACAATTTTCAATTTCTCTATTACAAATTTTAAAGAATTTTAAAGAAATTAATGACTCATTTCTCACAAATAAAATTCTGTTTCTCATAATATAGTCTGTTATCTTTTTTATTTTACCATTATTGAAAAGACTTCTTGTTGTATTACCTCACTGTTATTGAGTTGGTCAGGATAGTTGAAAAGTATATCTGTTCCTTAATGAGGATGGTTTTAATTCAGCTTTGAATACATAGTTGTTAACTAGGAATGAAAAGTAGCCACTATTAATAGAAGAGGCTGGACAAATCAGACTAATAGTTGGCATAAATTTACAGCAGTTCAGATTGAGAAAAAAAAAAAAGAAAAAGAAAAAGAAGGGAATCTAGCTGTTTTAGACATGACAAAAAAACATCCCTCAAACCACAGAAAAATCAGTTTGCTGAATATGTTAGATGTCTACAGACAAGAAACTTGAGGTATAAATAATTAGATCTAGAAGCTTGACTATTTTATCAACAGTATGACTTATCTGGAATAATGCACAGTTCATGGTGTAATACACATGCATAATTCATAATACACAACCTGTATTTATTAATGTTAACAAATTTAAGAAAATGAAATAATAAGTATAGTACATATAAATGGATATTCTATATTTATTAATATTGGTCTAAAAATTGAACCACATAACATTTTAAACCAATACAATCAATATTTATATTAATATAAAAAGTCAGAAACTAAAAATGGGAAGAAGTGCTTCCATCCAGCTCAGAGACACATATTTGCTCTGAAGTCCAGAATGTTGTTAAAGCCAAATACAGCTGATGCATAACAGCAAAAGATGACAAGTATATCGTACTAAGGATTATGGTGATTCAAGCCAAGTGAGCCAAGGTGGAGATAACTTTTTGTAAAGATGGAGCAAAATTCTCTGAATCAGAAGACTAAGTGGTTTTGTAGGGATGTTAAATAGGCATGTGTTAGAAGAGGAATTTAAAACCCATTCAGTATACGCATGGAATGAGCTGAGGGTTTTATAGAGAAAGTAAATGATGCTATAGAAGAGTGTTTTCTTCTCCTCACTACAGAATAACTGACAAAGACTGAATGCAACTTAAGCGATGGTGATCCTAAATCACTGAAGTAGGAAGAAAAATAATGAAAAACTGATAAACCCAGAAGATTTAAGAAGACAGATTTCAATAAACTATGGAGAAGTGAAAACTAATAACCCCTCAGAGAAAGTCCAAGGCAAAAACAAGTAAATGAGACCTGATATTTTCTTAAGGAAATAATGTTAAGTATAATTCCCAGCTACATTTTAGGAACTGGATTAAGGAGTCCCAGTATTGAAGATGTGGGGGTTTTAGATCTTGTGAAGCATGACTGAGGGTCCACAAGACAGGTAAAGGGCAAACAGATCCACCTTTTTCTTTTTAATTAGCACAACTAGTTTTGAGTTTCTGCACTCTGTTACTGCATACACATAACATATAGTGCCCAGAAAGACAACTACATCTCCCATTGGACAATATGACATATTAACATAAAATACATCAAAAGTGATAATGTATTTATGTATGTGAATTAATGGTTTTGTTCATTTCCTAATATTTACTGATCTACTTCCCAATACTATCAGTACAACTGATACAATAGAGCGTCTTCTGATTTTCTAGATAAATTAGCCATCAACAGACAAGAGAAAATCAGACCTTTTTTATTCACCAGTAATATATACTCCCAGAAGAAGATCAAAGTAGAGAGAGAAAGTTTATTGGGCTAATTTAGTTGTGAAAGAAATTGCTATTCTCAGCATTGTCTTTCTTACACTTTATGAACAAAAGCACTTGGAGGAGACAAATGTGGAGATCTTTGAATGCAAAGCAAAATATGAGCATGGAAATTCCTTGCCTGCTAATGCAAGAAGTAAAGCATTTTGACTACAATCCACTGAAAGACAACTGGGAGGGACACACACATTTATATAGTAAACCAGAACAACTGAAAAGAAATAATATAGATAGCCTAATAAAAGTTTGTATTCCTGCCAAGAAATAAGTGTTCATGCCAAACATGTTCTGGAGCACAGCTGCCAAAAAAACCCTGAAAGCATTATGAAACACACTAAATCTATACATAAAGGAGGCTTAGAGAAGAAAAAAAAAATGTTTATTCTTAAGATTCAAGTATATGAAATCATTATGGTTATTTTATGCACAATAAGCAAAGCTCTGAGCATGCTGCCAAGCATTCAATGATGCATTCATGTGGGTTAAGAAGCATGTTGGTCTTAAATTCAGGAAAAAGGCTCAAAAAATCTGTATCTAATTGAGTGTCTGAGATATGCTACACATCCATATTGACACAAAAACTTGCATATGTTGTTGGACAGCTCAGTCAGCTCTTGATGAAGGTCATTGAAGATGCACAGAGCAGGCATCCTGGGTGCTGTCTTGAAGAAGACGAAAAGTGGATTGCCATGTGGCTTACAAATGAGAACCTCTGTAAGGAAGCTGGAGGCCCTTAAGAATCCTTCCTATTCTGCCATTTCCAAAACAGTACTTTCACCACCACATCCTGGGGGTCAGATCACAAATTTTTAGCTTTCCTCTTGAAGTTAGTCTGTTGAGGGGTAAAAAAAAATCAGGACTCAGGGATCCAGGAGGGGAACTGGAAACCAAAGGTCAGTGACAAGGCATGATTGGGAGATGGAGCTGCCATCTTCTGAGAAGAGACTGAAGGTCAGGGGCTCTGCTTCAGAGCAGAGAAAGATGAGGGATGACAGACCGAGGTTTAAAATTCATGAAGGCAGAGGGTAAGGTGAATTCAAAACTGTCATTTACCAAATCCCATAATACTGGAACCAGAGGGCGCTCGATGACACCAGTAGGAAGTGAGATTAAAATAGCTGAAAGTACTTTGCACAGCAGGTATCAAACTTTTGGAACTTGCTGCCACAGGAGGTTTTTTTAATGTTCATCCATGAAAAAGGATTTCAGACATATTCTCCTTACTCCTTCTTGTGGGCTGCCTAAAACCTTAGTGCTCAGACCACTTATGACACTTGATGCAGGAGCCTAGACCTTCCTCTGTCTGATTTCTACACTGCATCTTCAGCTCTTACGTAGACATAAAATCAGCAACCAGGAGTATGCTCTTAACTTTTTAGCATTACAGCACCACCTACCACAGTGTCTGACAATTGTTTTTCAGTATCTGTCTCCTTCCCCATGAAGATACACAAGCAGGCACTTTAATTTGTTTTCCAGGAAAGCAGTTTAGTTTACACAGCATTCACAAGATTCCCTGTGGAATAGGATGTAAGAAATATGCTTGCAGCACTTGAAAAAAAAGAGAGGTAAATCACAAATATGTGTGAAAGGTTATTGCAGTTTGAGTCCAAATCAGTTTGCCTCACACAGGGCACCAATTGTCATGGCACAAACAACAAAAGGGCTTTACTGTGAATCAGATTCTACTGTCCACACTGTTTGGTTCCTCCCAAGGCCAAACCACACTGCTCCTTGTCTCTGCTAAGTCCAGGTTCTTCCTTCTCCAAGCTCCTCCTCCATCCAGACCTCCCACCCCCAGACTCCTCAGGGCTATTTAACTACTTAGCAGGAACGAGCTACAGCTGCACATCGTCCATGTCAATCAACATGGCCTTTGAAGCAAGGCCACAGCTGCACATTATCAATGTCAATCAACCCACTGCCTTCATTCCTCTACAAAAGGTGGCTTACTATGGGTGGCAGGAGAGGAAAATGGCTGAAATTGTGATTTGCAAGCTGGTCATTTTAGTAATGGTACTTTCTCAGGTTACTGCAAGACTAAAGGGGAGTTCCTTTTCTAACATTAATAAAGCATGAACTTCTAAGCATAAAACCTTCTGCTTTTGATGGGCTGTGAAGTTTATGATTAACTTGCGTCATTACTTCTCCCTTTATCACAATACCCAGTGAAGAGAGAATATAGTTTTGATTTTCTTTTTTGTCTGCAAGCAGGAAAGGAAAAGTGACCTCTGAACAGATATTTATTTTTTTTGTCCATTATTGCTGATTCTATACATACAATTCTGTGAGGCAGACCCAAGCTGAAGAAATCTATATTTGTTTTCACAAAACAAGGAATTTTCCTTATTCATGTAACTTTTTTTGCAATTAATCATTGTATCACAATTTTAATTATGATTTTCAATTGTTGCTATGATCAAGCATCTTGGAGTTAGGCTCAATAATAAACATCAGAATAAAAATATTTATGATGGTGGTATCACAACACCTTAAATTCCATTTTCAATTTTAATCAGCCCTTTGATAAAATCTACATTGATTTTAATGGCTGAAAAAGGGCAGAGAGAGGACTTAAGTATTCTGCACAGTAAAGAAATAATTAAGCAATAATGAAAATAGTATGATCAAAACTAGTAGTTTGTTCTTCTACAAAACCTGGCTAGTATCATGGTGTTGGCTCACTTCATTTCCAGCTGCTAGATTTCACTAAAAGAAGCTAAAAATAAATTCAATACTTTCCTAAAATGCCTTTCCCATGTAAGCAAGTGCTGCAGTTGCCATAGGGATGTTATAACATCACGAATGGGAAGCAGTTCACATAGTGGTAAATAAGCACATTGGTGGGCAAGTTGTCCATTTGAGCATGTCTCTAAGAAGAAATCTCTCAGACTATATTTTTTGAGGAGGGGAGGTTAAAACACACACACACACACACAAGGACCACTGCTTTAGTCTGCAATAGTGCAAATCACTGAAGTACGTTTCCACAGATGTGGGCATAAATGCATATGAAAGATATACTACCTATGCTGAGTGCTGTAGCACCTAACTTGTAGGTCCTACATCTTCCATTAAAAAGGGATAAAAATGTTTAAGATATCTTTAAATTCTGTGAAAACAAAAACATCGTTGTGTTCTTGCGTTTACCATTTGTTCAGTAAGCCTGGAGCTGTCCAGCCTGTCCTGATTTTCTCTTCTCCTTTGTAACACATTAAGTGACTGAATTCTGGTAGTATGTTTTTTGCTTTATACTATCCATTTGTTTTGAAAGTCTATTCAAATAAACACAAAGATGCCTAACAAACCAATGGACTTCCTTTCCAAGGTTTCTTCATAATGTTCTACAAATTTCAAAGGTCAGATGATATAAATAAACAGTGACTTCACCGAAGTTGATACTACTGTCCTGATTTACAGCAAGTAGTAATCTAGCCCCAGCACTCAAGCTTTTCATTCTGTGCTCAACCCAGAATAGAAAGCAAATGGTTGGATAATAAATACCATAGAAACAAGGCTAAAAAAAAAAAAAAACCAGCTCCCAAATCCTATAAAGAGTCAATTCAGGAAAAAAGAAGAAAAGCCAGATTGTCTGTAGTTGAAATAGAATTCACTGGAATTCAGCAACAAGATCATTTAAATACAAAATATGATCATTTCTACATTTTTTTGGTACATGCTTTCAGTTCTTGTCTGAGGGCTTTTTCTTTTAAGGCTGACAGTTGCACCAGTCTTACCAAATAATTACCAGCTGCTTGTTCTGAATTCAGTTTCAAAGTGGTCCCTTTCCCAGTCAGCTGTTTCCCATTTTGTGGATCAAGCTTTCTGAACTAGCCTCTCACAACACTATTATTCCTCTGCTTTGAACCCATAGCCACTTGTTTCCTCAGATAAATAAGGTGTAGGTTTCCCCCTGAAGTGTGCCCCATCCACTTTGCAGTATATGTATAGCTAGAGGAGAGCTCAGGCTGGTCAAGGATGTTGACCAGTAAACAATCCCTCTGTTTACTTATTCCTCTCTGGGATTTAACCTTAATTACATTAATGGCTCCATTTTAAAATATTAGGCCCATAGCAGAAGACAAGTGCTCAAACATAACACCTACATCCCCAAGTAGTGCTCCATGATCTGCTGATCTTATCAGGTTTTGTATTATCCCAGTGTGAGGACAGAATTAAGTTAGAAGAATCATCGGCCATCTTTCCTGATTTATTTCATTTAAACTAATATCTTTTGGGACCATGTGGCTGGTCAAGAGCAGCAGATGCAAACCAGTCCTCTAGAGTTTGAATTATAGTGCAAAAAGTAACCGCACTAACTTGTAAATTGGAGATTTTTCCCCATCCTTTCTGTGTCCGGTGTTCAGAGCCTGGTGGTTAGGAGAGAGTGAGCCTTAATAAGTGGATATCAAAATGGTATTTGGTCAGATTGTTACCAGGGCTGCTAGAACCCCACAGTGGAGTCCAGATCTGGGGTGAGATACAAATCATCTCTCCAGCTTTTAACAAGAAAGATTTGTGTATTGCACTAGTCACCTAGATTCCCTTTATAGTCAACAGGGAGAAATGACATTAGATAGGGTGAATTAATCTATTATAGATATGTACTCAAGCATGAGACAATTAAGGTACACTCTGCTCTGGATATGACTATTTATCTCCTTTGGTTATAATGGAAACCTAGAATGAACAACTCAAATGTGTACATATACATGACAGATTTAGGCAGACAAAAATCACCTTGGCTGCTCATACTGTCCTTGCAAGCAGTCAGCATTCACTCTGAGCTTAGCTTGCCTGCAGAAACCATGCTTCTGCACAGAAGGCAATGCCAGAAACTGTCTCAGAAGGATCTCAGAAGCCTTACAGGCAACCACTGGCAGCAAGGGCAGATGCGGCAGCTGGGGACTGCAAAGTATGGTGGCATCCACTAACAGAGCATGAGTGCTGGCCACACAGAAGATTATGCTGGTCAGCTCTGGGAACACTACCAGGGTTGGATTTGAAGCAAAAAGTGAATTGAATACCTGTGTTCCACCCCCTCTATTCTGTGAGCTATTGCTCAAAAGCAATAGCCCTCATTTCTGTCCATACTTTATTAAGTTTGTGCTTTGTGCCTTTCATTTTATCACAAGTGGCTGGAAATGAAATATGCTGGAACTGGCAGTTGGTTTCAATATTTCTGAACTTTTTCTTTCAACCCAACATGAACTCTATTCAAACAGGATTTTGTAAGTTTTGCTTTTTGGCTAAAATTATAAGAAGATGCTGACCTAAATGTAAAGTGATTGTTGGTAGTCCCAGAAATGTGTTTTTCAATGAGAAAAGTGCTTGAAAAAAATATGATCCAGCTTCCCTGTCCCTCTAACTGTCAAGTAAAATGGCTAAATGAGCAATATGATCCAATATTTAGGCTGAAGGTACAGCTGATTTTTATAGCACTGGAGAAGACCCCAGAGTGGACAGAAAAGCAGAGCAGGCCCTTGTATAGACTTTATTGTTTTTAAAAAATGAGTAACCATACTTCATTGACTCGTCCAAAAGGTCCCATGAAAGTAGGTGAAGCTCTTTCTGAGGCTGGATCCACTGAACAATGTTTGGAAGTAACACTAATCCAGAAGAAAAGTAGTGTTCAGATAGGTGTCAGCTTCCATATTTTATTACATTTGTGTGTATGTATATACATACAATTTTTATATACAGAACTGTATAGTTATATGTACAGTTTTAAATTAACCATGACTAGAAAATTTTGCTTTATGTCATGCATGCTCTTTTTGTTTATATGTATACATATGTGTAAATATAAATATGCACACACACACACATTTAAATATATTTATACAGCATAAGAAATCTAGATTTTTCAGTTCTGACCCAAGACACTGAATATGTATGAAAGTACATACAGTCAGCACAGACTGATTGTATACATGTTAGAGTGACCTTTGTAATGTTTTTTGTGGTGTTTAAAGGGTCTCTGGTTTGAAGGTTATGACTCAGGTGAGGTTTTTATATAACAAAATAGAGAAGGGAGAAGCCAGGAAAGACCTCTGTCAGTTGCTTTCCCGAATGCTTTAACAGCAGCTTCTGAATCTTCTTCCCTCTGGGGAGCCCTGGTGCTGTTACACCTCCAGCTTTTGCTGACACAGAGACTTCTGTTTTTACTTCATTGGCATGAAATGCAAAATGGTAGTCGGTTGAGGATAAAAATTTAAATATTAAATTAGTTTCATTTTTATTGTGTTTGTGTTAGTTGTTTACAAATAAATAACTGGGTAGAAACTCTGTTAGTCGGTTGAATATGCATGAGTGAATACCTCAATTTACAGTTCTGTCTGAATCAAGGTATGTGAGTGATACTGTTAGTGTCATCAAGGCAATTGCCACTCAGGCTGGGTTAGACACCGCAGTAGCAGCACTAAAAGAAAAAAGCTCCTTTCAATGACAGAATTGTATCTGTTGGGATACTGCAGCCACAGCAGGCTGTCCAAGCTGTGCAAAACGGGGAGGGATGAACGAGCTCTGATGACAGCAGGCCCTTGCATCCTAATTCAGCCTCTAGCTTAAGTTCAGCCAAGCTCCTCCCTGTTCCTTACATGTGAGGTATGAAAGTTTCTCATGCTGAAGGTGGTCGCTAAGGAGGCTGCTGGGCAGGACAAATTGCCAGTGGCTGCCCCATACTAACCCCTTTCCACTACTGTATTTACTGACAAGCCAGTAAGCAATTGAAACTTTTCTACACCAAGATAGGCAGGAACAAACTCTTCAGCTGGAAAACTTAATCCCTTCTGTCAGGCCACTTCATACAACTGACTTGGTCTAAGATTTCCTAATGTGAATAATGTTAACAGGACCATGAAGACCTTTGCCTGTCCTCTTAGCGTTTATTCCTCCTCTCTCTCTGCCTCTCGTGCAATGTTTTAGCAAATGAATTAAATATTAAATTCTTGCCATATTATATATGGGAGCTGACAGATATACTGAGCCAGCAGTACTTGCCAGCTAGATGCCAGCTATCCTACAACGGGTACACTATACTGACAGGCATACAATGTCAGCTTCTCTGACAGCACATGCTACGCCAACTTCTGCAGCTTCTGACCAGGCCAGCTCTGGAATCATATGAAGTAAGGCTAGACATGACATTGCAAGTCATGTAATTTGTACCCCTCTACCCAAAGACAAGATCAGCTGCTTCTGAACCATTTGTGAAAGGTGACCATCTTACTGGTTCCTAAGACCAAAGAGTGAGAGTAATTCACAATCTCAGGGCAATCTATTCTAGAAAACAACCATCAGACGATTGGTATTGCTTTTTTGTAACGTCTAATACAAATCTTCCTTGCTCCAATTTATGCTTATTACCGCTAGTTCTGTTCTTAGGGAACGAGGAGCATAGTTTGTTATTCTTCTTTGGCAGTTTCCTTTAGAATATGTGAAGACTGTTAGCCCATCTTTCCTCCTCATTTCTTTTATAGACAAAATGAACCTAATTCCTCTGGTCCTTCTGTGTAAGTCATTCTTTAGATTGCAGTTCATTCTCATTGCACACCCCTGAGCTCTTTATGAGAGTTAAAGGACAACCATTACACAATATCAACGCATGACTTTGCTGTAATCACAGAAACTAAAATAAGGTGTGAGGGTGATTTGCTGTTTCTTTCCAGAGGCATAAAATAGTCTATTCTTTTATTTTTTCAGAGAGTTCTTTTACCTCCTCTGAGACAGTTGTTGAGGTGCTTTGAAGGCAGTGCCACCTTAGACTCTATTTTGCTTGCAATTGTCAAAGTTGCAATTGTATAAAAATATCTGCCAAACTCTCTGCAATGAAGGTATGACCTCATTACACTGGGAAGAAAAGAGCACACATGGTCCCTTAACCTAGTAATATATATTGATATCTTGTTGATACTATTTTACATGGAGGAAATTTATTTCTTTGTATTTGAAAAGACCACTGTGAGAAACAGCTGTATAATTCAGAGGTTGTTTGAGAACCCATATATGCCCAGTCTGGTGCTAAAGGGCTGTGGCAAGTTCCTTACAGGTCTCATGCTTCCTTAAGTCGACACTCTTGGAACCACTTTTGGTTGGCTGACTGGTGATGTCAGCCCATCAGATTGAGGTAATTGTCACGCACCAAGAGGAGGAATCTGCAGAGACTGCAACATGGAAAAGATTTTTCCACTCTGCTATTCAGGGTGCTAGCATACACCCTCTCATGCCTGGTATCCAGCTTTGATTTAAGGCAGCAAGCACATGGCTTGAAAAGTGGCCCCAAATCGCTGCCTGCAAGCTGCTGTAACAGTAATACAGATACAGACAGGAACAGTGCATCCACCTGACACAGCTCTGTGATATGTCAGCAATTGGAGCAGTGGCTGAAAAAGCACAAAACACAAGCTCTTCAGCTGAAGAAATCTGACAGTGACCACACATGACTGTGTTATGCACTGGAAGTGGCACAGGTACAGATAATACATGGGCCCACAGCAACAGGCTTTGCAGGTAGATTTGGTAAAACTGGTTAGACATGCCAGGAGCCTTTACTCAGCTGTAGATTGTCATGCTGATGTCTCCAAGCAGAAAAGCCATGATGAGAAGCAACAGCAGCATATACCCTTTTTCCCCCCAAGAATGTAAAAGGTTTTGGGTGCTGAATATGAAATTTGTTTAGCTGTGTTTACCCTTCTTTTTACCAATACCAAGTAATTTGTTGAAAAGACAAAACAATAGGCCTGTTCTTGATATCTCTGCTACATGCAACCAGGTCAAATGCCACAAAGCTCCAAATAACCCTTATTACATATAATGTCCTGTGCCAAAGCACTGAAATAAAAGACCAGCCTGTGCATGGAGACAATTTGTATCTTTAGCCCCACTTGGACAGAAATAAAATATATTTTTTCTTCTTATTTTCCCCCCAAACTAAAAAGTTTTTTGAGAGGTCGGTGCATTTTTCAAACTTTCCCATCTTTAAAAACAAAATGTTAAGAACAAGAAAGGAAACAACACAAAGTAATAATAAAAAAATAATACTTAATCAAAGGACACAAATCTTGATTACTGTTTACTTTTTAGTTTTGTTTTCCCAAGGTATTTCCTTTCCCAGTTCCCAGCCAGCCAGCGCTCCTGGGTGAAAAGAATTTTCAGCAAATACTGTTCGCTTCTGGATTAATAGCACCTCTTGCATTTATATAACGGTAAGGAGGGCATATTCTCATTGAAATGTTTGTTCCTTGCAGATGCTCCCTGCCACAACTCACTTTCCAATTCTGGACATGCTGAATCTTTCCTCATCTTCAGTCTGTGTGATTAGTACCATTATTCAGGATCTTTGGTACCCATTTCCTCTCCTTCTTTCTACATGTGCTGTCAGGTAAGTGGTGATTTGGGTGCCTCCATGAGAGGTTTATTCCCATCTCTCCCTTTTAAATCACAACCACTGGTCTTGTCAGACCACAAAGCAAAGTTTTTCTGGGCTCTGCCAGACCAGCAATTCCAGGTTGTAATTTCATTACCTGAAGTGCAGGGAGGCAGAACAGTCTGAACGTATCAATCTGCAGACAGGACGTTTACATGAGTGTACTGGATTGCCATGCTGCTGGAGATTATGCTAGCCTATGACAGAGAACCTTAACCATCACCACTATAAACTACGCACACATTCATATTTGATCAGCTGCTCCTTTGACTTGTACAGACAGGTTATTCAAGCATGTCCTAAAACTACTACACATTTACCAAGGAAATTGAGGAAATAATCTGCATATTTGTCTCTGACGCAAACAACACAAAATATACATCTATGAAACACTTTTTTTACATTGCAAAAATGAATTTGCTCATTTACTACATATTTCAGTTAATTGCCAAACCAACATGCTCAAGGCATGACAACTGACACCAATCACAGAATTTTTTATGATGGTAAGTCTTTTCCACTGAAATGTAAGCCAGTCAGTAAAGTAACAGCTAATAACACTGAATACTGCTTTGCAGTGCTTCACTGTCCATACAAAGAAACATTTACAGACATGGAGTTTTATACTTCATAAAGAATATATCCTAAAAAAGGATTGGCTGTATTTAAGCCAGCTTAGTTGAGAAGAATTCATGGGGGACAGAATTTCTTATATTTGTTCAAAATGGTGGTACATTTAATCATTTGATAAACATTTGTCATACTTCCAACCTCTGCCTACTGCCTTTGCATGTAAACAACCCCAAATTATTTTCAAGTTTGAACATATAAAAGGTCACTGATGGCATCAACATGAACTATCTTAGCCTTTGAGCTAGATTAAACAACAAAAGTAATGTCCTAAATCCCAAATTCCAACAAAAATCAATTTCCCACAAGAGTATCCCATGCATGGGATGACGAAAAACTGAAGACTTGGGCACACAGAAAAAGACACTGGCCACAGATTCCTTTTGCTGAGTGTGACTCTAACCATTGCTGGGGAACAGTAAGATGCCTGTAGCCAGCCGAAGCTCTTCTGGTGCATCAGACAAACCAGAAACAACAAACCATGTGTTTCTGAAGAACGTCATGGTTAAACAAAGGAAGATTCACTGATGGGATTGTTCCTCACTTTAATTTGTCCTTGGACAATATCATTTGATCTCACCCTCTGCAGGAGAGTTAGGATTGCTAGATACAGTCCAACTTTAAGACAGTATAAATTATATATATATATATAAATATCCCATTAAAATAAAAAGTAATGAAGCAGGAGCTTTGGGGGACAAAGAAAACCTGACGTACAAATTAGCTCCATTCTTTTGTCCTGTCAACTCAACCTCATCTCCTTCACCTCAAAGCCAGCAGAAGTGTTTCTTAGCAGAGTTACAGACCTATATCAGGACTTCAAAGCATCTCCTTATAACTGTCCTTGATCTTATTATGCTGGGAATTTTTACATACCCATCTTTTACACACTGTTTTTACTCTTTTGTGGCTTAGCACAGGCTGCAGAGGAGTTGGCTGCTGTCTCAGTTACACTTTTCTTGTGCTTCCTTCCACCCCAGTGGAACAATTTTCTTCAGAAGCTGTGATCCTGCAGGAATTCCCTGGTATATTTCCTATAATTAGTTTTTGTATAGCTTAGAGGAATTTGATAATTCTCTAAATCAACTCCAGACATTGTGACATTTTTTATTAAACATCTGATGGTGTGGTTAGCTTCATCCACTTCATAGCCAAGTACAACAGAAGTGTGACTTCTGCCCGCCTACCCTCCGCTTTAGAGATGTTCATCTTCTGGACATCGTGGGAAGCAACTATGAGTACAAAGCTCTCTATGGGTGGCTTTCAGCCTCCTGTGCAGCCTGTTTGACCTTTACTGGCATCTAGTGGTAAATGAGTTTGTATGGAAAGTCTTCACAATTAAATGGCAATTAAACCAGTGAATACCAGTTTCATCTTTATATGTGTAAGTGGGAAGAATGGAGCTTGCAATGCATCAGGATGGTGAGGACAGGATGCTGCCTGCCAGGCTACTTGACTGGTATAAACCAGTCTCCAGGTACTATTAGGCCATGTAACCAAATTAGTTTCAGTACTAATTTACAGAGCTTCCCATGAACCTTTCTAATTATGGTTTGGAACAAGGGCTATAGGTAGTTAAGAAGTTAGCATTAGCCACCTTTTGCAAATAATAAGTGTTATTTTTGCTACTTTGTTGATTTTAATTCCTTTGTTTCGTATAGCTGTGGGAGACACACTTCTACCACAATGTGACTCTTACTATTACCCTTCAAAATGTCACAACAGATTTTGATATTGCCTTGGCAGAAGAAGTCCCCCTTCCTAAGTGAGATTCACTACTATTTTGATTTTATCAGATGTCATAATACTTTCTTCTCCTGTCTAGTATTAAAATATACATGGACCAATATGCTAGATAATGGCAACCCACAGTTCAGACTCAAAAGATATTTGTCTCGTAAATATATATTTCCATATTCAGGCACCATACTGATAGAAGTTGATAGAGACTTCTAGCTGTGCTTGAATAACAGTCTGCAATTTTTAAACTGCCATGCTTTTAATGCATTAGTTTTACATGAAAGTTAGTTGCACGCAAAAAGAAGCAATTTAATAAACACTGTAGACGAAGTAGTGTCCTGGTTTCAGCTGGGATAGAGTTAATTTTCTTCTTAGTAGCTGGCGCAGTGCTGTGCTTTGGATTTGGTGTGAGATACTGATGGCACACTGATGGGTTTGGTTGCTGCTGGGTGATGTTTACACTCAGTCAAGGACTTTTCAGTTTCTCGGTCCCTGCCAGGGAGAGGGCTGGAGGGGCACGGGGAACTGGGAGGGGCACAGCCAGGGCAGCTGACCTGAACTGGCCATAGGGATATTCCATACCATATGGCATCATGCTGAGTATATATGTAAGCAGGCAGAAGAAGAGGGAAGGGGGGGGACATTTAGCATTATGACATTTGTCTTCCCGAGTAACTGTTGCGTGTGATGGAGCCCTGCTTCCCTGGGGAAGGCCAAACACCTGCCTGCTGATGGGAAGTAGCAAATGAATTCCTTTTTTTCCTTCACCTTTGCTTAACTTATTGAACTGTCTTTATCTCAACCCATGGTTTTCTCACTTTTACTCTTCTGATCGTGTCCCCCATCCAGCTGTGGGGGGACTGAGCAAGTGGCAGCATGGGGCTTGGTTGCTGGCTGGGGTTAAACGACAACAAGTAATCTAACCAAATGATTTTTTAAAAATAATTCTGAATTTTAAAAATTCAAGCCAAAATATATATATGAAACATTTCTGTAGGAAGTATCTCCACAAGTGCAAAATGTCATACATGAATTGAGGTATGCATATTTGTTGTTATTTTGTAGCTGTATAGGGGATGAAAAAGTGGCTGTGAATATAGCATTTACAATCCCTGAAATCTTCTGAAGAGATTTAGTATTTACATTATGTACCCCCTTATATTCATGTAACAGAAAAAGGTCTGATGCAAAGTTTAATATTGCTCATCATTCGGACTGACTGAAAAAATACTGTTTGAGGATGCTTTTCAGTGAAACATTTTCAACTAAATTAATTTCTTTACTGAGATACTGTCAGATTAGACCAACTTTGCAAGAAAACCTAGTAGGAAATGCAGGAGGATGTATTTTGGTCATTGAATGGCTGAAAAATACTATCTAGTCAAATCCTGTAATACAACTATGAGAAAAATACTGTAATATGCCATTGTGGGATTTTTTGATAAAGTCCTTCCTTCTGTATTCCGGAAATGCCTCCTTTTTCCTGGGAGCTCCCACTTCCTAAAGTTGCTATAAAGCAATATGCTATAATCTCTTAGGTCAACTTTTTAAAAGAAAGAAATGACTGTTGGTTTAGGACATGGAAAAAGTCAATGAGTCACAATTCACTATTTCAGAAAGAAACAAGAAATCTTTCCTCAGAGGATTAATGAATGAGATACATTAATTCAGCAAGTCCTTCTTATTTCCTTTGCTGAAGGATATACTCACATTCTGGCAGCCAATAAAGCCTGGGAGGCCAGAAAATGTATTTGGTCCAGCTGAGTGTGTTTGCCTGCCAAATTAAATAATAGAGCAGAGACACTGGAATAGGACTAGAGGATGCAGAAGATAAGTGAAAGCAGTGCCAGATAAGAGGTCTAATGGTCTTACTGGAAAGTGGCTTGAACAGCTTGCAGCTGAGATGAGACAAAATGTCCATGTGGGTAGGAGAAGTCCATCTGTCTCTGAATGCATTTTTCCACTTAGTGTTTAGGAAAGATGCAGAAATTATTTGGCTTCCTTGATTTGCATAATAAAAGGAAAATGGAAAAAGATTGTTATGTTCTTCTGACATTGCCACCATAACTTCAGAGCAGCTTTTGCTTTGTCCAGGTAAAAACCTTCCGCTTGAAGAAGCATTAAAAGATGTGTCTGGCATCAAAAAAATCCCTATTAATAAAACTGAATGAATGGTCAGAAAAAAATCTATAGCACATAGCTGATTCTAGCAGCGAATAAACTCTATCCAGATGAAACTCATTGGACATATAAAAGACATGCTTTCTATGGTTCAAGAAATATTGACTGTATACCTGAGAAGTCCCCAAAAAATGTCTCCTCCAGAGGAGGTGAGTTTAGAGGAAGAAAATCTTTCTGGAGTTACCCAGCATCCTGGAAGCATGAAACTATCTAAAACAAGAGGTAGAGTCCATAGTTGCCTTCTAGTGTGCAATAAGCTGATGGCTGACAGCTGATCACAGAATTTATTATTTTCAGTGTGATGGTGGCCTTTTAGAGAACGAATAGCTCCTAGCTAGAAGAGGACTGGTTGAACAATTTCGGTATGATTCAAGCAATCAGTATACAGTTGGCAGGTTTTGGAACGGTACTTAAATTGAGGTGGATTTTGTTCTTAAAGGCTTATATTTTTCAGGCATGGTTCCCCAGCGGTCTAAGTGTATGCTTCTCTCCCTGCAAATCCAAGAACAGATGAGACTGAAGGACAGGTGCTAACAAAGCTGTAGTAATTTTTTAAATTTATAGAGTATCACCAGTGTGAGCTGCATTTGTCTAAAAGATGTGGCAATGCAATGTGTTTGCCAAAGTGCTTAAAATCTGAAACAGTTACATTTATAGCCAATACGTTAGATTAAAGAAAATTATCCAAATACTACAGAATTATTTTTTTATACTGTAACACATAGGTCTAAACACAATAGACTAAAAATTATTAAGGCAAACAGAAAAGTCATAGTCAGATTTATGCAAAAAATATTTTAGGGCAGATGATATTTGGAACACAAGTGTAGGGAAAAGTTCTAGGTATTAGTAGACAATGGAATATGCTTCAGTGAGAACAGCAGGCAAAGGAGCAATCTAATGATTACTGCTGTCCTTATAGGCTCTACTGTGCTAACCAGGAGCCACAAATAGAAAAAATCCCAATATTTTTTCAAAGTAATTCCTCCTCTGAAGAATGTACCCACATAGGAAGAGAAAAAAATACAGGGATGAAATAAACATGTAGAGGAAAAGAAGGCAGAAGCACAAAACAAATAATGAATGTTCTTGCTTATTTTTAACTGATGGGAGCAGCAGGAGGGAAAGAAATAAATGCCTTTGGGATAGCAAAGAGCATTTTAGAGAAATGGAGGGAATAAGAGATCAGTATAGATGGTATAGTGTAGGTAAGGGTGACTAAGAAACTTGAATATGATGCCAAAGGAGAAGTGAGGCTGATCAAGGGATTCAAAGAGGAAATTGTACTGTACTGCATGCAAAAGACCAGTTAAGATGGAGAAGCTACAAAAAGCAGTCAAAGAGAGGATACAATTATTAACAGAATCAAAACAACACAGATAGAGAGACAAAATATTTTTTGTTTTTCAAAACTCAATTTGATGGCCTTTACATGCTGTACTTTATGAGTTCAGCACTTTTACCATAGGCAGCCAAGAACATTAGGAGATTGTTGCTGCTACTCACTTGCAAAGAAATAGCCCTCATGAAGCAGCTCTTACTTGACGAGACTTATTCCAGGGATGTACTGCATGCTCCAGGGTCTCTGAAAAAAATGTTTAAACCAAATATTATATTTATTAGCTATTCAGTTATTAAAGACTTTGGATAAAGTAAGAGTCACAATGGCCTAATCACAGCGGGGCTATAGTCAAAACCAGATCAGATCAGCCTTGACTTTTTCTAGCTGCATCTTGGAAATCTCCAAAGATTTTCAGGAAACCTCTAAGGATGGAGATCACAGAATAATAGAATGATTTGGTTTGTAAGGGACCTTAAAGATCATCTGGCTCCAACCTCCTTGCCATGGACAGGGACAGCTTCCACTAAACCAGGTTGTTCAAAGCTCCATCCAACCTGGCCTTGAACACTTCCAGGGATGGGGCATCCACAGCCTCTCTGGGCAACCTGTGTAAGTGTTTCACCACCCTCACAGTGAAGAACTTCTTCCTTATAGCTAATCTAAATCTACCCTCTTTCGGTTTAAAGCCATTACCTCTTGTTCTGTCACTACATGCCCTTATAAAAAGTCCCTCTCCAGCTCTCTTTAGGTACTGGAAGGCTGCAACAATGTCTCCCTGAAACCTTCTCTTCTCCAGGCTGATGAACCCCAGCTCTCTCAAGTTGTCTTCATCGAAGAGGTGCTCCAGCCCTCTCATCATTTTCATGGCTCTCCTCTGAACTCCAACACGTCTATGTACTTACAGTGGAGACCCCACAACCTCTGTGATTGCCAGTGTTACATTGTCCTCCCAAGACAGGTTTTACCTAATGTCCTGTTTGAGCCTTAGTTATTCTCCCACAGAAATGCCTATAAATTCTCATAATTTATATCAAAAGTTAAAAAGTCCCTTTACTTAAGAAAGTTTCAATGCTGGAAGACAAGTTCCATGCATTCAGCTACACTTCTCATAGACTCTTTCTGCTGTTAGAGAAGCAGCAACAACACTAAACCAGTCAACATCTGAAAGGGGAGAATCACACAAACATACCTAACTATTTATACTGTTAATTTTATATTTAGTGTTTGCCTCCATTTTACCATCACCTACCTATGTTACGACAAAAATGGCACATAGTTCTTGCAGTCATGTTTCCCCTCATGATGCTAAACAGAGCTTTAACCTAAGAGCAGAGTGGTAAAAAGCTTCTTGCTGCATGCAAAAGTAGAAGTCTGAGATTACACCTTCTTCTGGATTCATGCTACTGGCTGCCCCTGTTATGAATGAGGTTTTGGTCATTTGAGCTGGGGAATTGAAAGCAGCTGGATATAATGCTTGCCTTATGTGCTGTTGGCTACAGATGATGGCATTCCTTAGCCATGCAAGTTTCCTCTGTCCTTGGGGAAGCACTTTTTGAGCACTATAATGTGCGCTGTAGGTGTATCCTCCTACTGTCACACTCCAAGCTGTTCTTCAACCCATTCTTTCTCCTTCCCTCCTCAAAAGATTTCCCAGTTTGGAGAAATCTGATACAAGTATGTATATTGGATGCCTGTGCTGCCTCTCATTTGCAACTTGTCAATGCTAATGTTTTATTTCTCTCTGCTGGTTCTAACAGGAAAGCAATTTTCTCCATGTATCTGAGTGAGGAATCAGTCAGTACCAGCAACAGGGGGTACTTAATAGGCTGTCAGTATTTAGCACGAATCTTAGATCTTACAGTTTTTAAATGCTGATCCCTTAATTAGTAGTCTTCATGTTTTTTGGTTTTGTCTTTAATGAAATGAGCACTCCAACTCTGTTGTGGAATCATTCATGCAAGTCTGAATAAGCCCAGTTATTCCCCTCATGAAATGGATGACCACAGCATTGGAATGACATTTGTGGTTTATTTCTAATTTGTATTCTCTTGACAATGTACGTTTTCAAGTGTAGAAGTAACTTTAAAATGAGTAACTTTGCCCTAACATAACCATCTGCAGCAAAAGAGTAAGAACTTGGCAACACTAACTAGTTCATAGAAGTTCTTACTAGATATAAATAATCTCGTTTTCTGGCAGAGAAAATCCTCGCAGTGTGATCTTTAGTTAGAGGAAAGAAAACTTATGTTAGTTGGCACATCTAACAGCATAATGTAGTTATTATTAAAAAAGTGACCATGTAAAAGTGGCACCTTGTTAAATAATGTAACAACTCTCTGTGTGTATTCTGGGGTAGATTGGCTTACACTGTTTAAAACAAAAACAAACTTTTACTGCTTTCTACTCCTATTAACACTGCTGAGCCAACACATCCACACAGAGCAGCAAGAGGCCAGAGCCAAATACTGACTGAAGTGTTTTAGCAGGACCAAGGTGGACTTTAAATGTCAGTCATTAATGCAGATTAAAAAAATGGGGCTACTGTAGATGGAAATTTCTAACAGAATCCTCTCTCTAACAGAAACCCTGATCACAGGGGTTTTGAAGAACATGCCTGGAATTTCAAGACCTCTTGTGATACTGGCAGCCTTGATGCTTCCCACCCAGCAGCTGCATGACCAGAGGTCTCAGACACACTCCCCTGTTATGGGCACGGCTGAGATTTCTGGACATGCAGCCGCCTGGTCAGAGCCACGCTGCATTTTTTCTCCACTCTAAGCCCTCTGCTTCAGGGAAGCTTGAGGTGGATTAGTGATGCATGCTGCATGGTGGCTGCTTCTAGACCAGTGAATTAGATGTGCTCAGGATGCTTTTCAGCACAGAGGCCACTGGAGAGAAATGCGCCTTATGCCTGCTCTTAACTCTATCCTCCTCCAGTTCACAGTGCCTGTATTTCCCTGCAAGAAGATTCAAACACCAAGCCATGGAAATGTACCGAAGACACCAACTTTTTGACAAGACTGGATGGGGGGTGGCATTCTCCACTCATTTTCTGGAAGCTAGATTGTTTTGTTCCAGCAGATGTAATGGGCATCAGGACAGTGTCATTACAGCTTTGCGACAAGGTCTTCCTTTCATAGAAGTCTGCAATTCTTGATTTCGATGTTGTCCATGCATTTTACATTAAGTAGTTGCTACACTAGGAGGAAAGAAACAGGCTCTATCCGTAGTTTAGGACTGGTTCCTAATGATTTCCAGGTGACTGCCTGCCACTGCATCCGCGCGCCGGCCCCCTGGTTAAAAAGTTTGAGGACCCCTGCCATAGACTATTGAGCAGATTTTTTTTCTCTTTTCAGGCAGATGGTGTAAAGAAAGCTTTTGATACCCCTATCCTTGTGCAGAGCATATGATTGTAGATGTGTTCAGAAACAACTACTGGTTAGGGACTGATGGAGAAGGATGACCCACATTTAGGTGCTTGGGTGGTCAGCTGTGTAATAGGCGTGGTGTTTTTGCTAATGCCCATAATCAGGGGTGTAATCACCTGGGGGACACTGACATTGAAAGCTGAAGTGCCTACACACTACAACCACCCTGTGGGCTGGTGAGAGGAAAGGGAGCTGAAGATGCATGTTTTGAAAACAGATGTCTGATCATATTTGAGTTTAATGGATCTAGGGCTTATCCATATTTGGCTTTAAGTAATTCATGCACAAAATTGTGATCTTCCCCAAACTGTTTGTTCATTTTTGTCATGGAAGATAGTAATACATACAATGGAAAGAACCTCACTGGAGGTAGGTTTGTCCTTCTGTATAGAGGTGAGTAAAACATTTTTTCTTAAAAATTGCATTTGAATGAAACCATACCTGATCTACAGCTACTGACAGCCTGTTGTCTCCAAGAGATAGAATTTGTACTTCTTCAGTACAATAAAAATGCAGCCAAAGTTATTGTTTCATTTCTTACTTTTTTAAGGTTTTCCACCACATTGCATAGCAAACCATTTACATCACAGAATTTTCAGTATCTGATGTCTTTGAGACTTTTAGTCCTGCTTTACTAGAAATCTTAAACTCCTGGATTTTTTTGGTTATTATTTGTTCCAGCTCTAAATGAAGTGACTAATGTTAAGATATAAATAGAATAAAAATTAAGTAAGGTATTTTGTTTTGCTACAGAATTATGTTTATGTGCTCTTTATTTGTTAAGTTCTACCAATAAATTGTATTCTTAATTCCACTATTTGTATGCAAGTTTAAACCAATGTTTAAATGGAGAAAATATTGATATGGTAAAACCTACTTTTATTTAACATTGAATCTAAAAATGTGCACATAAAATTGCAAAATTCGTGTCTTCTCTAACCAAAAAATGACAGATTGCTACTGGCAATAATCAATGACACCTACCTTCTAGGGGATTTACTGTAAACCCTCTGTGATACAGTTTTAGGATGTTTCCTCACATTTTCAAAGGAGTCTTTGCAATAGATTTTTGGCCATTTAAGTTCTAATACCTGTTTCCATCTTCAAAAAGCTTTGGATTTTTTTTTACTTTTCTGAAAGAAAAGCACTATCCTGTGATTCACTCAGATAATCGCCACAGGTAATTTTGGTTCTAAAAAATGTATGCTATGTAATTTATTTTTGAGCACTTTTGAAGGTCTATAGTGCTGACTCAGACATAATGGTCAGTTGTATGAAATGACATTTAAAGCAGCTTTTAGAAGACTGGTATGTAAGCCTTAAATGTTACTATTATAAGTTATATTCTCAAAGGCTATTCTTGCTTATATTGTTAGAATAAACTACTTTGAGACAGCTAGAGTCAGGTAGGAAAAATCCTGCTCATGACATCCAGAAAAATATCTACTGGCACAGACTAGGAGAGTGCTACAGGCACATATGTAAGAAGTCGTATGTGGAAATATATTCTCTTAGCTCCAATGTGGATTAGTCTGATGCACCAGGAAGATGACCAGTAAGCCATTCTGTAGCTATTTAATTGCAATTTATTTGCCTCAGTGTGTTAGAGTTTTAAAACTGTGTCTCTTTCCTTTAAATGGTTGAGAATGAACATGTGAAGGAATGGTTTAAATAGTGCCAGTTGAAAAGTAAACTACTTAGGGACTGAAGGAATTTTCCTCTCTCTGAAGAACACTGGTCCCACTGAGCCAAAATTGATGCTTGTCCTTGATTTAAGTGAAACCAGATTTCATCAGAGGCTCACAGGTGTCCAGCTCCATTGACAGATGTGGAAGTTCAGCATTTCTAAAAGTCAGCCCTGAGTGATAATCCAATTCAAATCTAGAAAGTTCAACTGGAAAGTCAGGTATGTCTACAATAGCTAAAGTTAAAGTTGTGTTTTCAAACAAGAACTTGCAGACCATTTCTGCCTGGTTTTCCAATGCAGTACTGCTTTTACAGCCACAGGTGAAATTTTGTGCTGCAGTGTTTGCAGAGCCCGGAGGAGCTGAGGGAATCAGTTCTGACTGGTAAAGGCAGCAGCTATTGACATGCTGTCTGCCTTCCCAGCTACTTCATATCATCCATTAGTGGAGATATTATCTTAGCGGGTGCATTAGTGCCCAGCATTGCCAATAATATTTAGGTGAGTACTCAGGTACATTATGAAGAGAGGACATTTTTTACTGGTACCGGTAAATATCTATAGTTATCACTCCTGTATCACTGCATTCTCTTTCCTTGTACCTTGGTCTTGTCCCACAGTGGGTTTTTTAACTCCCTATTGTTCTGATGTGATTTTTTGATGATGATACAAAACCTGTCAGATGAGGTCAAATAAAATTCTCCAAACCTTCAAAGATACTGCCTCACACTTATTATATTTATGATGTGTTCTGAGACAAATTCGCAAAATTCCTAGCAAAGTTTTGCTAAAGACCATTCTGTATAATTCTATCTTCAGAAGTCCTACTTCTTGATAATGAGAGTTTTGAAATGTGGATTAATGGCTAGAGCTGAACCCTGTCTCTTGACAATGACATTCTCCTTTACAATAGCAGAGAACAGTCTTCCTTTTCAACAAATTCTTGAATTCAAGATAGTTACTTTAAAAATAAGATTAAAAAGAACTATATATAGTGTTACC
Source organism: Falco cherrug (assembly GCF_023634085.1). Lineage (NCBI taxonomy): Eukaryota > Metazoa > Chordata > Aves > Falconiformes > Falconidae > Falco > Falco cherrug. Next base: position 43,351,895 of record NC_073701.1, read on the forward strand.
CACACAGGTCTCTAAAGGCATTTCTGAAGTCAAATAAATTGCTAGTAAATCCAGACTTGATCTTAAATTAGTTATTGTCATGACCCTCTGAAAGGCTGACAACTTTCTGCAAGATGTTCCTGTGAATATTTATGTATCTACTCTGTAGTTCAGCAGTCAAAAAGATAAGACCTGTGGCACCGAGCATATTGCCAGATGCTCTCAACTTCTAATACAGTGATTTTATTCCCATTAAATCCTGTTGAGGAGAATTTACAGGTTTGGCCTGACCTGGAATGTAGCATGGGTTACAAGGGGAAATTCAAGCAGCTTTCTTTCGCCATGCTTATTACAAAGTAGGGAGAACATCTCTCTTATGTATGACCTGAGGGCACTGGCAGCTCCAGAGGAGCCAGGATAGAGAAATTAACGCACTGTTCCTTCTCTGTAAAAATGAGCAAATTGATACCAAAGGGTTTCTACAGCCTACATCCTTTTTGTAACATCTGTTCATGTGACTAGTTTAAGAAAGAGGATAAGGAAAGGAAAATTCAGAGCGATATTTTCCTCATGGTGCAAGCTGTGTCATGAGTCTTGCAGAGGCTGCCTATTCACCACTGTGTTTATTAGCTATAAGTAGACATTTCTTACACATAATTGTTTCATCTTGTTCAATCCCGTTTGTACTGATGGCAAAACATTCAGACACAGCGAGTTCCCAGCAACTTTATACAGGATGTAGAAAAACTTACTTCTACTCTTTGCTTTTGACTTGATGCCTCATGATTTCATTTAGTTCCCTCCAATTCTGGTTTTATGAGAAATAATGAAAAATTATTCAACATTAACTTCTGTGCCATGCTTCTTTAATGTGTTTCTTTCACTGTTTGTTTTCTAAGTGAAGTTTTAGTGAGCTTAGGCTCTGCTTAGGCTCTCCATTTTCTTTGATTCCTCCTGTTGCCTTTTGTATAATTTCTTCCTCTGCAGTTTTGTTTTGGTTGTTTTTTGGTGGTGGGGTTTTTTTCGGTGTGGGTTTTTTTTTTGGTTTGTTTGTTTTTTTGTTTTTTAGGTGGAATGACCAGAACAAGGCATGATAATTAAAAACAGTTTGCATTAGAAATTTGTACAGCAATATAGCAGATTCCCATTTCATTTTCTATTCTCTTCCTACTAATTCCTAGGATTCAATTTTCCTTTTGGCTAAACACTGAGATGGAGATTTTAAAAACCCGTCTCTTACAGATCTCTTCCTTCAGTGCTAGGAATTCATTTAGAGTTCATCATTTGTATGTATAATTGGGGTTGTTTTTACCATGTGCATTAGGCAAATTACTGACAATGGATTTTATTTTCCTTTTTTATCACTCTGCCACTCAGTATTTCAAAATGGTTTTAAAGAACATTATTGTAAATTTTAATTTTGGCCACTGAAGCTATTTTTGTATCATTTGCATGTTTATCTGTGTAACTGTTTGATCTCTTTTTCAGATTGTTTAAAAATATGCTTGGTCCCTAAGATAGTTCCATATAGGGTTCCCCTGACAATCCTCTCCCTCTTTTTAAGAATGAACATGTATTGCTGTAATTTGTTACTTATTTTTCAACAGAATACTGATCCACAAGACAACTTCCTGCTTTTCCACATGACAGCTTAATTTCTTTTAAATAAAATTGCAATAATTCCTTGGAAATCCAAGATGAGTTAGATGGGTAACCGTCTCCATACGACTACTGACTCCTTGAAAGAACTAATACCTCTCAAACTTGGAAATTTGGGAGGCATAATTTTGCTCTTCAGATGTTAAATTGCCTCAGTTTTATTATATTTTTTATTTGATTACTGATACAATTTCTATTTATTTCTATAATTTCTCTTTGATATCTTTTTTTGTTTGTTTAATTTGCATTATCTTTTTTCCCTGTGAAATGTATAATTCAGCAATTTTATATTTGGGCTTCTTTGGATCCCTTAGGTGAAGCTCTTTTGGTCACGCTGGTTTGTTTTTATACACATTATGAACCGATTCCAAAATTCTTTCACCAACACCAGTCTTGCAGAACAGGTGAGGTAAACCAGGCAGATTGATTCAAGATGGTTCCCTTTATGACTGTACTTGTCTCCCAGCAAAGATTTATCTCCCCTCCAGATCCACACAGGACAGTGACCTCATGTTGTCTGTTGCTGCCTCTCATACCTAAGAGATGCAATGTACCCTATGGTAGTGAAAATCAAGTTACCATTTCACACGCACCAGAAAACCACCATTCAAACCATGTGTCTGAAACCAATGATCAATGAAAAAGGGCAAGCCGTATTTCCTATTTTATTTGAAATTATTAAGAAAGTGGATGACTGTGAAAAAGACTGTGTAGAACTACACTGTAAAAAGTTTAATCTGCTAGACATTTGTAAAGGCAGCCTACAAAGAGACTGAAAATAAGGGGTCTAAGCTTTTTTGCTTTCTTTAGAATCTGATCTGAAAAATGATATGGAAAAAAGGGACTCATTCTCTTGTTACATATTAACAAAACAGATATATGGAAGGCAGGGGGCAATGATCAGTATTTGACTTTTCTATAATGAAAAATTCAGATTTTGTTTCTACACCTGTATTTTTCAAGAGTTTTTTAAAAAATAAATTATTCTAAGACAGGCATGCATGATTTTTCTTTGCATTGATGAAATCTTGTCTGATTATTTCATTTTAGCACCTATGTACACATAAATACTTGGAAAAAAGAGTGTATGAACATCTTTAACGACATCCCTTGTTCTCTCTTTCAGCTTTAATCAACAAACAGGTATGAATGTGGGTAAAAAGTCCAAAGACAGTCCAAAAGACTGACATGACATTACTGATATTTTTGTGGTTTAACAATAGCAGAATATTAAAGTCTTTAGAAGGGAAAAGCAAAAGCTTGTTCACAGTGTTTTTATCATAAAGAAACAAAGGTTACCTGTTAAAAGAAAGGAAAATTGGGTTATGTTCTCTTTAAGTATAAGTATGTAACAGGTCAAAGAGCCATTTGAAAATAGTCTTCAAATAAATTTTCTGGTACATTGTTATAACTTTTTTTTTCCCAAGCTTAACAAAGCCTCTCAGTAAGAATTTGTAGAAAATTTGAACAAAGCCACAAGCTATTAACTACTGTTAAAAATAACCACTATCTTCAGAAAGTTCTTTGCTACTTCAGCTACAGATGGAACTTGCTATTCCTTAAGGAACATATGAAGTAGTGTTGACTTAAAACCAAATAAAAATTATTCTGAATTGCAACATTTAGCTAGGTATAGTATCTCCATTATGCAAGAGGAGCTGTATTGTTTCCTCTTTGTTTTCCTGTACATGCTTTACACTTTTTTGTCCTCAGGGTTCGGATTATTGCCATGACTGAGAAAATATCCTGGAGACTTAAGACATCTTTCATGTTTCACTTGGAGTAGCTCCTGTTGTTGGAGACATTAATAGTTACAGAGAAACTCTGCTGTTTTGGATGGAAATTTACTATGATTTGAAACTTAAATAAGTAAATACAGTGGTAGGCATAATGTCTGATTGTTGAAACTACATAATGACAGGTTGTTCGAGTAGGTAAGCAGAATTCCAGAGTATTTCAAAAGCAAGCATTTGAAGTGAATGCAGAGTTATGACCTTTTCCTAATGACTTTTGCAGTAGGTACTGTCTCTTGGCTGCCATAAAATCTTAACCAGTATTTTCCCCTAAGAGTAAGCTCATCATATATAGAGGAAGTATTTCTAAGAAAACAGTATCTGGTAAAACCATGAACATACTCACAGATAACACCATTTTTTCATTGCCATTTCCATAAGAAATTGCAGTAGTAAATATAAAGTGTTAGTTTAAGATTAGTGTAAGTATAGCTACATTTACAATCTGCTAACCTGAATAGATATATCTCTCCAACATCTCTTTAACAGAGCTTTAATAAGACTTTGTATGAGTTATAAACCTTCATTCATATACCACACTAAAGGGCAGAGATCATGAGTTAAGTAGTTTTCATTTATCAGGTACTATGTTTTCTTATATGTTTATTAGTGCATAAATAAACTTTTAAAAATAAGAATGAATCAAATGGGACTCTTTTACTCCCTCTCATCTTCTCACTTGTCTCATATTTGCTGCCCTTAATCTTTCCTTGGACCTTTCTTGCCAAACCATAGGAAAATAAGAGCTTCCACCTGTTGCCACATCGCTACTGAGTCCAGCTGATTGACCAGGAATGCTTACAGCCAGTGTGAAATGCATTACAAACACTCTCAGGTTGATCCCAGAAGATGTGGTCACTTGACTAATCTTTTTACCTCCATCCTTCAGATAACGCAAGGCATTAGCCTGTAAGCAAGTCTCTGAAATCCTTCCCTTCATACAGATTAAGTGGTAGAGTCGCATGCATCTTAGTCAGCAAACTGTTTTGGGAATGATGATTGATTTTTAAAAGCCTACTGATACAAATGCCTTCATGTTTCTTCTCATGCTGTTGTACCATCTATACATGCCTATATTGCAGCTGTGTCCATTCTTCCTGACTGCGTCTCAGGCATTCTTCTACAGGGACCTGGTAGACTTCTTGTGTTTTCTATTTCTTGATCCTCTGTCAGAGACTTGTCAGAATAAGAATATGTCATGCAGGTTTAAGGCTTTGATTTTTGAAGGCATTGTAGGGGAAATCAGTACTTAGCTGCCATTCTTTCCCAAAGTCCTGAAGTCACTTATGCCCTCTAAGTGGCACGTCAGCCTCATAGACGAGCACAGACCATCTTCCATGCTTAAGGTACATGTGCAATGCTCAAGGCCATCCCAAGGAAGTATCTCGTCTCCGAGCCACAAGAAAGAAGAAACCTATTAACATGAAATCCAGGGCTGGGAGCAATCCCAGGAGTGCACTATTTCAGTTGCCTTTCCTTAGGTAACCAGAGGTTCAGAAATGTGCTGTGCATCCCGGTGAAGGACCTCACTGAACTTTCCTCCTTCCCCTTATAATCAGGCTGTCCCAAAGTAGATTCATAAATGCTCTTCTTCTTACCTGATACAAATACTGTTCCTTTGAAGATGCCAGGGACACACTTAGATCCCCAAGCATATTGCTGGATTAATACACTTGAAGGATGGCAGCTTTCTACCAAATTTCTAGTTAGACAAATGGGTTGCTCATTACAGCTTAGGTGTCTCTGCTAGGTGAACAATCCTGTCAAGGCAAGTGAAGAGTCTTGGTATGGTAGAAGGTGTCTGAGTAGCAACATTCTGTTTTTGTGGCAGAAAATAAAAAAAAAGATTGTGGTAGTGAGTCATCTTTCCAAAATTTTGGTGTAGGGAACACTCCTTCCTACCTGGATAGAAAAGGGAGTGTGCTGCTGCTACTGAGATGTGCCCAGGCGGGCTGCACACTTCTGAGGCTGCCAGCTTAGCTGGGCTGGCGGAGGAGAGACTGTAAAAGCCTGTGCATGTCAGCCAACCCACAGAGTGATACTGTGCAGCATGGCGGGGGGGTGTGGTGGTGAGGCACAAGGCTGTTGTGCTTCAGGGTGTAGTGGCAGATGCAAGGATGCTCTCACCAAAGGCCTGAGTTTCTATCCTGTAGACAAATCACATAAGCGGAATATCCCACAGAGCTTCTTGGGTTTATCAGGTGGCATACTATGTGACATTCACTCCTGTGGTTAGCTAGCACAGGCTCTTCAGGAATTTGTCTTTGAGGGGAGAGATGAAGGTGCTCTTGCAGGACTGTAAATACAACTACTGGTTCTTTTGCATTTTTTCAGAATATCCACTGATTTCAACCAGATCTATAACTGCATAGCTCAAACTGGTTAGGGCATCCATTAATAATTTACAGTATAATAACTCATATTCCACAATCAGCGACCTGTCTGCCACAGCTTCCAGTAGAGCTTAATGTGTGCTCATTAATGAACTACCTCTTAGAGAAAGAAAAAAGTAGAATCTTAAATTAATTTTCTTCCTTTGCTTTAGAGTTTCTTAGCTGTTTCCTTTTCTTGTGTGTGACAATCTTCTTCCTCAAATTTACTAGACTTTCTTTTTATATTCTCAAACAGAACTTGTTTTTCCATCATTGCAGCAACATTTATTCAACCAGGATTATTTAAGCATTTGAAAATGCAATATGCACCCTCCACGTGGGAAGATTTCTGGATGAAAATATAAACTGCATTGCATCAGTGTAAACCAGAAGTATCCTCACTGAAGGTGATGTAGTTATAACAACATAACAATAATGCAAATGAGATGTCTTCAACACCTAGTATTGTAATCCCTTGAGTAATTAATTTCTTAGTTTGTTTGTACCAATCAATATCAATCAGAAGTGGGATGAAGAGAGAGAAAAAGAGAAGTTAAATAGAATCATTATACACACCTTAGTTTAGTAAGCATGTGATTCTATTACTGTAAACCTTACCACATTTTTTACTCTGTTTTTCATTTATTTTCTTATGTTTCTTTGGACAAAGAAATTACTTTCATCAGGTAAGTTCTAAGCACATGTCTGAATAATAATTAGCAAGAAGGTTATACTATCTCTTACTTTCAGGCCCACAGAACATTGTAATTCATGTTCCTTCTTTTCTCTGAAAAAATCATATGATCTTACCAATTTGCCATCTTTTGATTTGATTATATGATGTTAATTTTTTTTTCATCAAATGTGAATCATAATTTTTTTTAATTTCCAGTTAACCTTTTCATGCCACAAACACACCAGCTGAATAATGCTGCTTTTTCTGCTTGGAACAGTGAAAACTGTTAGTTCACTATCATCTAATCTGCCTACCTATTCTTTGTCTGGATAAGGGTTTAAATGTATAGATAAATACTTAGCGTATCTAAAAAAAGAGAAGCAACATAACAGTAATCCCTAAATCAGCTTTACATGCCGCCTTAAAACAGCAGAATACTTTGTTATCATTTAAATAGTAAACTCCAAAATCTATTGTAAGTTAATTGCTGTACTCCCAGGGCAGAAGACCTGCTGAAATATACTCCTAGACATGGGGTACCACAGACATGTGTTGGTCTGGATGAGTAAAAATAATAAGGGCTACTGGTCTTTTAGACTATGACTAACCCACTTTCTAAGTCAGTGACACCAAAGCAGTTTATCTGTTTTCTTGGAAACATGCCTGTTCTTCTGTCCCCTTCCTTCTTGAAATGTACTGCACACAGAGCAGCTGCCAAGCCAGATGAATTGCACACTAGGGGGAATTGTTGAAAATAAGCAGAATGCAGACTGAAAATCGGACTTGGGAATAATTGCAGTAAAGGAAAACAAGCATGGTTTTCTCCACTGTGGTTTCCTCTTAACCACTTTCTAAATGCTTCATGTACTATGGAAAATATTCTGGAGAAGAGGTGCAGTGGCCTGAGCTGAAAAGAAAATTCATTGTTGTTAATGACTTTTGACACCAAAGGTTGACATCAGGCCCTCAGTCTCCCCGCATCCTGCATTCAAGGACTCGTGTATTAGTGACTAAGACCTAAAAGAGTGTGCTCAAGTACAATATGAAGTTTGGTGCCTTTGTCCAAAACTGAAATCAAGTTCTGCCTAGCTTGGAGGCTGCCAGACAGTAGGAGCATGTTCCTGACTGCCCAGGCACTTTCTTCCTCCTGCGTCCCTGGGTAGCTCTGTCTTTTCAGGGCTGAGCAGCCCAGTGGCTATTTCACAAGCCATCATATAGATCATCCAACACACAACTGGAACAGACTCCTGAAAAAAAAATGTATGAGGTTGACTTTCTTAAAAGACAGCTAGATAACCAATTTCCCCTGGGTATACAATTTGAGCACTCATCCTAGAAGCAGGGAAAGGCTTATTTCATGCCCTTGACTACCCAACAAGATGCACACTTACATTTTCTGCTGCTTCCTAACCATTATAGACACTTTAATGCACTATGGGAGAAAGAGGGAATATTTCCAACCCTTCCTGTTGAAGCAGTGTTATTGTGCAAAAGAATGTAAGATTTATTGTTCTATAAAGGCAGTAAGACACAACACAAAGCAAAACTGCCTTTTCGTATTCTAGCTTGGAGGCAGCCATCTAGGTTTCCTGTCCTGATCAGAGGCTTTATAAGGATTTAAGGAACAATCACTGTGTAAAAAATGTGTAAAGGCTGTTTTGAAAAGGGTTAGGATCCAGATATCTTACTCCCAGTGTCTTAACCATTAAGCTATGAACCAGGTTCATATATTCTGATTCATTTTTTGTTCATTCACCAATCCGATGGGTGCTGATTTTTTACTCTACAACTTAGTTTCATTACCATAGGGACCTGAATTTCTCTATTTCTCCCTAAATATATTTCCAGCTAAACCCAAACACTTTTATATGAGGCTACAGGTAGCATGATGGTTAAAATATTTTCCTAGCGTGCTTTTGTACTCAAAAAAGAAGTGCCCCACTTTGTTATGAATATTCCAGCAATTGCATGGTGATAAAACAAGAGCAGGAGCAATGTTTTAGAAGACAGTAGCAATAATTACACTTGTCTTGTTGTCCCTATTGGGGCATGCTTAGGGGTTCTGGGAGAATGCTTGTCAAACCATATCCTTCTAGCTACGCAGATGGAGGAATGCCAGGCCCGGCCATTCCTTATGCATCAAGCTTCTCATCTAAGTCAACACTGAGAAAGAGCTACACATCTATCAATTAGGTGCTGCTGGGATCAGGAAGCAACAAAACTGGCATATACAGAGTCATCATTTAGGACTGCAGAAGAATTTAGGCTTCCAGCTCAGCTTTTAGATGTTTAAATCCTTCAGTAGGTCTGGTCCTAAATTAACCAAATACATGTATGCCTCCATGAGAGAGCATCAGGTCAAGAAGCAGAGTAAAGTCTAGTGTGTTCTTAACTACCATATATATCTTATTACTGGGATTATTTCGTACTGTGGAGTTAGACTGAGATCTATGTGACTGTAGATGGTTCCCAACCTAACAGAAGATGTCAGGATCCATCCCACATGGATCCTTCAATCACTGCTGGTTCTGCAATATCACCCCAAAAGGAGCTGGTGTATATATAATGGTCTGATATAGCTCCTCCATGGGGTTACACTTGAGTCTTTAATAAGAGGCAGCACAGTCTCAAGTGTTGTCTTCAAACTATGGAGCAAATATAACCTGCACCTAAATGCAAGCATGTGTCCTTACACCTCTAGATGCTAGTCCAAGCTTGTCTGAGTCCCATTTTTTAATAGAATGTTGGGGAATTTGGTCTCCAGTACTTGAAGACCGGCTACTTTGGTCTCTTTGGTTAGTGGGTGATTACTGAAAACAGGAATAACAAGAAAAAAATTCTGCTTGTCACCATTGATGTTACTTTGGTTTTTGTCATTAACACAGCTACTGTAAGAACTGGCCAGTTATCTTGGCTAGTAGAAATGCAGGTCTATTTATATTACAAAGAAAGTTAGGCCTGATCACCAAATTACAGACCATACTCCAAACTCTCAAGTGTTTTGCTTTCTCAAACGCATGTATTGTATGAATATTTGGTTTTAACACTACAGTCCTTATTCAAGCAAACCCACCCACTATGGTCAAAAATAGTGTAATTTGGCATCCAGTAACAATCTATTCTCAAGTGACATTATTCTCCTACCATCACCATTGCTTCTTGCTTGAATAATTATTGTTCTCTCAGCTTTCTCCAGCTTTATTAATTAATTTTATTTCTCCTTCTAATAAGAGTGATTAAAACTTGTCAGAACTTTAGGATGAGGACACAGCATTCATATACTGTTATTATTTCTTGCATATGCTAATAAGATTGCAATTAATAGTGTCATATTTCTTCTTTCCCCTTATTAATGCAGTCTTAACATACCAACCACTTTTTGGGGGCTCTGGTAAATATTGAGCAGATCTTCCAGTGTGGTGGTTGCATAAAACCCCCACCCTTATGTACACTGGGTTTTTTTCATCTATAAAGAGCAATATACTTATTTTCAAGGAAGGTGACTTATGATATGGAAAGCCAGCAAAAGACAAAGAAAATATATTAGAAATAGCGTTTATTTCTCTTCTGCGAAGACCTTCCATTGTGAACACGTTTCTAATCTTGCATAGATACATTTTATATTTCAAATGTATTTTGAGAGAAAATAGCATCAGAGATTTAGACCCGAGACTTTTCTTAGGTCTCATTATTTGGAAAACAAATTGCTTTTGATTGTGCATGCATGTATACATATGTGCAGTCATACATGTGCATGCCAATAGTTATAGAGTGCCATCTGCTGTCATATGGGACTAAATAGTGTTATTTCTGTTAAGTTCTTAGGATCAATAAAGTTGTGTCCTTCAAGGACTTTCTAAGTCACCCTCACAGACAAAGCACATTTTTAAAATGTAGGAAGATTGGAGTGTTTTTTTCCTACCTTTGAACACGTTGACCCCTCTATACTGTATTCTGCTTTAATTCATATAATTGATTAATCTTCCTGGCTGCCCTATCTGTGCAGTCTCTTTATTCTTTTGGTCATAAACGAAAAAATACTTTTGTGACAGGCTTGTGCAAAATATTGATTTTCTTAAAACGCTAACTTATTTAGACCAACACGTTGTTTTCTTATTGATCTAGAAATAAATTACAGAGTCCAGGCACAATGTAAATAGCAGCAGAGGTATTCACAAGCAGCATTCAGTCTCCTTTTTGGGAATGAAAATCTAAACTTGTTCTTCAGAAGAAAAGTCTGCCTTAAGAATAGGAGTCATAGAAATGTTAATGCAAAAAATAAACTTTGCCACTTGTCACAGCTTCCTCAGAGAGGTAAATCCATCTCCCCCAGCCATATGGCGTTTCATTCAAGACTGAAAACTTGCTCAAATGCTGTGTCTCTTAAGACTGTTCAGCATTTCCCTCTGGTGCCTGTCCCATAAAATATTTCTCACAAAAGTTAAATTGCTTAAATTACTCTCTCTTTGAACTTAGGAAATGTTGCAAAGATCTAGATGCATAGAAGTTTGCACCAGTTTTCAGATGGGGTCTAAAGTGGTTTTAACTAGAAGGTTGTAAAAAAATATTTTAATATTATAGCATGTTTTGTAACAAGATCTTGGTTTCCAGTTTGGGTTAGGTGGGTCGTATTGGTGAAATTTATTTAAACTTGAAATCTCAGGAATATCACAAGAGCATATTTACCTCAGTTTTTAAGAAAGCAAGAAGAACGAAAGCCAGCTATATACTATTCTGGGCAGGCTGACTTTTTAATCCTTTTAGGAAAGGTAGCCAGGGAATCAGGACATATTCTTGTATCTGACATGATTGTACAACTAAACCTTCCACTCTGCCATGGCATCTTTATGTGCTGCCATGATTATTTTGTGTTCCCCATGAAATGTATTCCTGTGGAAATGTCCTAGTCTTGAGATTAATAAGACAACATTGTTTGCTTTTGTTGCTTATGTATTTTCAAAAACAAACCCAACTTTTACTGTTCCCTCTTTTGGCATTCAAATGTGGACACCTGTAACCTCATTTTCAGAGTTACTTGCATCAGCATTTTCAATATTTTTTGGCAGTGAGCACTTAAAATAGGCTCTTGATACAGGTATCCACATAAAAAAGAGGAGGTAAAAGGAGCTAATAACTATGGGTAGGATTTGAAAAGTGGTGCCACTTTCTTATTCACTCTCATTTTCCTGAATCACTCCTTTTTGTCTTTTACTGTGCTTTTCAATGCAAGTTACCTGCCATTCATACTGTTGTGCATGGCATTCTTCTGTGAAATATTTAACTTTCTGCTTTTTTCTCATTATGCATTTGATTATGTAGTCTTCATTATTTATTTTTATACACTACTGTGATTACATGAAATATTTAATCTGTGAAAAGTATATATTCTGTAAAAGTTGCTACCCTCTTCACTTTTTCACCTCCTTCTACAAGACCATATTTTAAAGTCTTTCTTTCATGGAATACTGCAGCAGTGACTTAAAACAGCAGTCAATGTAAAATATGGAAATAACTGAACCTAAACTGAAAAACTCACTCTGTTAGGTCTCATGCTGATGCTTTTCACTGTTGCCTAGTGTTTTCAAGTTTTGGAGGATGCAGGAAAGACAAGCATATCCAGGCCATAGATCTATATTTTATGTATGGGAACCTAAACAGAGTTAAATGTGGACCCGCCTTGAAAAGTGAGATTGCCACTGGAAGGATGGTTCAAAAAATATTAGCTGGAGGGAACTCAACCCATTTGTGTCAGCCTTCAGTGTTTTCTTATACAAAAAAACATTTCTAAATAGAAAATGAGTGAGACTTATGTTGTCATGTAAAACTGACAAAAATGTGTATTTTGGAAATAGTACCATAAAAAGCCAACACTGAGGTGGATATCTGGAATGGATTTAAAATTCCTATATTTCACTAGGTTTAAATTTTGGCAGAAAAAGATAGAACACAATATTCAAATGATTTACTTAAGATTTGTGTTAGGTGATTGACTGTTCTATGGGCCATGATCAGGGACCAAGAAGGAAAAAAGATACTGTATTACCTACAGCTTGCCAGAAATCTGGCAAGAAATGTCATTTAAATTAATAATATTCTTGAAGGGAGACAAAAAATGATGTTTGGATTTATTTTTTGTGTGAAAGAGGAATAGTGATTTTAAAAATCTGTTTAAGAGAGAAGCAACAACAAACAGAAAGTCATTGCATTTTCAACTTTCCCTATAGCTAGACACATCCCATCTTCCTAAAGTTCCTGAGGACCCAACAGTGTAACTCCAGAGGCAGATGGAAATTTGGTAGTTGAGAGAATATGGCAGTCTGGCACACCGTTCAGGAATGCCGGCAAGCAGGCAGGTAAGAAACCAGGCAGAGAAGGAGACAGTTTGTCTTAATCCCTTAATTCCTTAGATAAATTCAACAGAAGCAATATAGTATCATGTAGTATTTTAGTCTGGTGTAATTGGTTTATTGTGCCAGAGAACAGTTCCAGTGGTAGATTTTCAATCTATCCTAAGGGTAGTTTGCACTGCCAGAAAGGCTTCTACCAGGGATCTCAAAGCACTTCCCAAATGCTCATGAATGAAGCCTTGTAACATATCCTTCTCACTGGGCAAGAAAAAACATGGGAATGAATGGAAATTTATCCTTTCATTGGAAATGATCCAAATTAGCATCACTGAGCACTCCCCCTTCATTTCAAGTGGAAATATCAATATTTATTTGACACACATCCTCTAAGAGAGAGGACCTATCCTTAATCTTGTTCTTTCACAAATGTAGGTATGTTCTGGCAAGAAAGACAGGAGCAAAGGAAAAGGTAGATCCTAGTATTATAAACAATCCTTATTTTTGCTTTAAAATTGCTTAAGCAAGGCCAGATTTGACTTCCACAGTAATCAACTTGAATAATTCTCTTTTCAGATGTGTGCTTTACCTGTAGGCCTGCAAATTTGGCAAGAGTTTTATATGCCCAGTTTTATTTATAGACTTTTTACAACATACGAGTGATTATTTTAAGAGTAAATAATGCTCACTTTAAAGATGGGCTGCTGTAAGTAAAAAGGTTGAGGACAAAACCAGCTCATAACCCCACTTGCCATCGAAACCAGGAAAGTGAAAAAAAAAAAAAAAAAAAAAGGAATTTAAAGCCTTCAAATGCCTCCCAGGTTCCAAATATTATTACAGATATAATATCTGTAATCTGTCTGTGAATATACACCATGACTTAACACATAGTCACTAAGCACTGGTTTTCTTGAATTCTTTAATGAAAGTAAGTCACTATGTGTCCTCTTTTTATGTGCAATATTTACTGTTTGTCTTTTCACTGTATATATCCATCGATTAGGTGCCTTTACCAAGGAACTTGGATCAATGAATTCCACTTTTTCTTGTAACTGAAATATAAGCACCTGGTGTAATTTTTAAGATCTATGAAGTGCCAGTGAGACATCAAACTGAAATTGATGTCTGTGCAAGACCGTTCTGTAATTTTCTTACAGTGTCAAATATCAAGGTCAGATGTGATTACAACAGTACAGTGACAGGTAAAGAAATCTTTGGGTACTCTATCCCATGAGAACAGGCTTTTCATTACAGATCATAAATCAGAAGAAAAATGACAATGTTTCACACTCCAATGTGAAAGCACTTATTTCCCTTTTCAAGCTTTTGTTATTGCACTATTATTATAGACCTTATCATCATACACTTACATTATGGTGCATTAGTACCATCAAAAAAAAGGGATTCACTTTGAATAAGACAGATCATTATGCCTTCTAGAATTAAGAGAGTTTTGAGGAAAGCTTGCATTGATGTCCCTAGGGTTTGGAAAGCCTTTGTTTAGCTCTTGGGGATGAATGCTGCCCTTTAGAATTGTACTGCTCTTCTTTTGTTACCTCTAAAAAAGCTCCCAACAATAAACTGTCATTGACTCCAGAGAATAATTAAGTTTAATAGTATCCCCAGACATAATATTCAAAACACAAGCACTATGCTACATAGCATAATGTTGTCTTGCAATAATAAATATCTTAATGCATTTTGGATGCTTATTTATCTCCTGTTTTTTACACATTTGACATATATTTAGGTAATTTTTTCAAGCTTTTCATTGAAACTTGATTTGGGATAAGAGAACGGTGGAAGTTGTTTTATTGATGATGTTTAATGAAAGCCAACTTTCAGTTACAAGAAAAGAAATCTGGTAGGTAGTAGACCAACCACAAAACTGTGGGAACTGGCAATCCTAATACACCTTCACAAAGATGCAATGTGAAGTCATTTTTATATCACTTTTATAACTAGCCGAAGCTGAGTCCTGCCTTTAGATTTCAGGGGACAATTACTAGGAAAGCTCTTTCATGTTTGGAAGAGCCAATTTTAAAAGTTATGAACATGGGCACATAGAGAAAAAAGTTTCTAAATTAAAAACTACTCATCTTTTCCAGGAATGGAGAATAGCATTGGAGTTACACTATCAAATGCAAAAGCCATACAAAGAGAAAAATAAATCTATTTTAAGAAACTTAATTTATTTCTAAAGCTAACAGATATAGAAGATAAAGATACTGGTATAGAGTTTCTATATAATTTTAGAAGGTTTAAAAATAGAGTTTTAGGGGAATACATATATTTTACAGCAGTCACTTTAAACTTAGGAAGCACATTTCAAGGGAGGGAGAGAGAGATGGAAATTGCCAGAGCATGGCAGTTCAGATTCCTGCAGTAGGGTGGGAAGAATTGCTGTCTGGAGAAGCCTGCCTTTCTCCTCTGACTACAGGCTGTCTTGAGCAATCAGCTTATACTTGATTCCTAACATTTAGATAGCTAAAATTAGGCAAAATAAATTCCACCTTATGTTAAATACTTCTCCATGAAGACAGAAACATGAAAAAGACTGTGAGGTGGAAGATAATGCTATTATCTGCATTGCTTGTGCCAGGGGTGCACTGAAGTACCTCTGGTCTTTAACCAAGCTCCTAGTATGCAATGTACAACGCAAGCACAGAACAAGAGAGCGTGCCATGCCCTGAAGAGCTTGTTCATTCCCCACTGTCAAAAATACTGATAGTTCTACCAAATCAGGATTATCTTCCCACGCTGGTCTGCTAAAAAACTATGATCTCAGTCATAATTCAGTAATGAGCTTTCTAACGCAAGTAGAGAACACATTAGAAATGAAAAAAATATTAATACATTATATTGGTATCTTCTGTGATTCTTAAGTTTGTCTTATTCATAAAGTCTCCCCACAATAAAAGGTCTAACTTCCATCACAAGCTGAAACTGTTTAAGAAACTGATAATTTTAAGAATTCAAAAGCATTTATAAGCATCTGGACTCCTATCTTATGTGTACCAAGTGGTAAGATAAAGGTTTCTGTGTATGTATAGGTGGGTTAGTGTCCCACTTCCTTACTAGAGTATATAGAAGCATCATTTTCTAAGAGATTTAGTTTAAAGATCCAAGGCTGAAATCAGATAAAATCTTATGAATTTTATGGTATATATTCCAGCCCCACTATCCATCCAGTATGATTTGTCTTGTTTTTCCTTTAAGCTGTACTCAAATAATCACTGTGCAGACTATCACAGAAGTTCATTACAATGGACAAAATCTCTACAATACTGGGTGTTTTTTCTTATAAAACAGCTTATAGAATCTGTCTTTGCCCAAATTGGCTTCCTCCTTTCTGTGTGACACACCAAAGATATAGATACATCAAATCCTACATTAATATCCCATACAAAATGGTGACCCTGATAGATACACAGTTGATGTATGCAGGGCATGCCAGAATTTGTTTGACATGAAGATGTTACAAATTCTCCCATATCAGGGACTGAGTTATATTAACCGCATTGTATTAACTAGTTTTCAAAACTCCAATGACATCTATAGGAACTAAAAACATTAAAGCCGTAGCACTGTAAAACAAGGAGAGGTCATCCAGAATGCATAATACATTGCAACACAAAGTTTATTTACTACTAGTTTGCTTTTTAACAAGCTTTAACATCGTTTTGAATTTTCAAACATACCCAGATGTTGGGGTTGGTGACTATTAATTCATGTGTTTATTTTTAACCAGAAAAATGCTGTAAATTACTTGTTTCTATGAGGCATACAGTAGCTGATGAATAAATCCAGTAGCTGAAATATAGCTGGACATACAATAACATCTAAGATGAAACTTCAGAAGTAATAGAACAATAACTGTAATGAATTAAGAGATGATGGAATTTGAAAGCAATTAATCTGGTGCAATTTTTTTAGCTGATATATCAGTGACATAACTGTAAAATTTGAGCACTTCCATCAGACATTACTGGACACCTCAAGAGACAGACAAACCTCTTATTAAAAGGGTTTATGTAGTTATGGCATCAAATTAAAAGCTGGTGATTCATTTTGCCATTACAGAAGAAATAACATTACTTCGAATTTATACATTATTCTTTTTGTCATAGAATGCATAATGAATCACAATTTTTGTTCATCACTTGCTTATTATTAATTTAACAGGCATAGAGATAGTGTAATATATTTTCTTCCATTCCATTTTTTATTAATAGAAGTCTTCCTTTTCAGGTTTAGCATGGTGCCCAAGAGGAATGTAGTGTTGGGGTAATGAAGGAGCAAAGAAAACAAGTCTCCTTGAATTTCAGTTCTCCTGATTTACATAGCAGTCTTCTCAACAGGGAAAACGATTCTATTACCTGCAACAGAACACACACCTCATTATGGATGAGTGGTGCACACTGCTTTAATGAAGCCACAAACTACAACACAGGAATCGTGAAGGGCTCATCTGGGGTGCAGCTGCTTACCTGGTTGTAGAAACACACAGGGAATGTATACATTTTATCCTTTCTCCAGCTAATATGCAAAGAGTTGTAAGGGTAATTAAATTAATGATATTACATCAGTGTTTATGTAGAAAATATTTATTTATATGTGTTTAAATATAAAATATCAGCCCTCTTTCCATCCAATAACTGCCGTCATTCCAGGATCTACTTTCAACGTTTCTGTTTCTCTGGAGAAAACCGTACAAAAGTTATTAAACACAGAAAGGAATTTTGCTAAATGTTCCTTTTCAAGATATCAGCAATATATTAATATATATTAAGGCTCATTTAAAATATATTCCATTGTTTTCAAGACAACACATCTATTATTAACGCTGCATTTCTCAATTTGAAAGCAGTGCAAGTCTCAGGAGGAAATCCGCATGGCGCAGATACAGCAGATACTGTGGGTGTGTGTTGAGTGCCTGTTTGGATATAACAGTAACAAAGGAGTTTCTGGCTTTGTTCATGTTGCACAGCTATAGTACCCCTGAAACTTTCATTTGACTTTCAAAGTGAATCCTCTGAGTGCCCACAGCGTCTGACCCCAGGACATCCTGAGCACAATCTGGCTGGAGGAAACCAGTGAGGAGAAGCTGCCCTTTCGGTACCTGTCAGAAGATCCTTAGGCACACTGTGAATCACCCTGACATGGAGCATGTCAAAGGCCCAGCAACCCCCAACACATGTCCCATCTGAGAAAGAGAAAAGGGAGGAGCTGCACCTACAGTATCCCATTGTGTGGATCTTCATAAGGAACACCTGTAAGCCATTCAGCAAATCCATGCATTTTCAGGTTCTTCTGATCACAGATAAATCTCTAGTCTTATGTGACAGTCTCATATCACAAGCACATACCTGCCTGCCATGCAGCCCAAGTCAGCCATCTATTAGGAGTAAAAGACATGTAAGAGACCATCATCCTGCTGTGACAAAGGCAGTAGAAACATGATTTCTCTGTAAACAGTGCAAGCACAATCTTCTCATCCAGTATCCAGGCCTCCTCCAACAGTTCACCCATCCCCAGGGCTGAAAACCAGCCATTCTCCGCCTGGAACCAGGTTGCAAGTATTCATCTGGGTCAAGCCTCATAGCCAGTAAGGAAAAGATGAACTGCTCTTTTTGGGCAACCACTTTCTGGGGCGGGTCCCAGAATGCTTAGAGTCATCTGCTGTTGCTCTTGACACACCATCAGGTCATGTTCCTGGATATATGCCCTGTAAAGTGTATGGCAGCGTAGCCCCTCACAACAATATGCCTTGATCTTTTCTTGCATGATGATCCCTAGGACCTTTGCCTTTCCACTGTCTTCCAACCTCATTTATGATAGCTTGTGACACATACTAATGCGAGTGAGACCAATACAGAGACTGATGATGGGACATTTTAGAGTAAGATGTTATTTCATGGCACAGACAAGTAGAGTGGGTGAACACTAAGAGTATCTTGCTAGACATGCTGTGAGGACTGGTGAAATGTCTTGATGAGAAAACCTTATCCAGTTGGGATATATCTGAGCTACCCTAGAAATGTCCTGGCAGTTTGGTGTGTTGACAGCAAGTATGAATGCAAGGTGCTCTTGCTGGAATGGTCTTTAGAGTGGCTGAAAAGCACAGTGGAGACAGAACCAGTGAAAATGAGAATTACTAAGTTAAACCTCCAGCTTGCCAAAAGCACAACTTCCATGGGGTAACTGTGTAAGAAGGGGGGTAGAGGTGTGAGGCAAAGAAGTTACCAGTTCCAAATTACCTTCAGATATAACACTACAGTTAATACTCACAAAGTTTAGGCTTTATTTTCAAGCTGTCTATATTTCTGAAAGCAAAAGTGAAGACAGAGCACAAGTATGGGGAACGTGGAAGGTCTATACAGTCTTGCTCTAATTTTCTTGCCACCGAATGAGAATTCAGGTGCCTGGATGAGGGAGAGTCCTGTGGTAATTCTTCAGTGCTTGCTGCCCTGAGCCCCGTAACCCTTGTGAATGCAGAGGTCTCCCATCATTCCCTCAGCTGCCTCTGGACTTCTGTCCACTTTCCTGTCTCAGATCTGCTCTGAGTCCTTTCAGCCCAACCTCTTGCCTCCCATCACTCAACTCTTCCCATCTCAAAACCTTCCCTGTCCTCTGCCCATCTGTTCCCAAATCCCATCCTGACTTAACAACCCAGGTTCATGCTCCCTGACACTTCTCTACTACCTTTTCCTACTCATGGCTATCTCTACGAGGCACAGCTTTCGGCATGCAGGCTGTTGTGCTCCTCTACCCCTGTAGTGCCTGCAGCCTGTGGAGGCAGCTGCTGCCACACCAAGCCACCACTGCTGCAGGCATCTGCCTGTACCCTTCAGCTTGTCTTCACCCACGTCCTCCCAGCAGTGGTTGTGGCTTTTATTCTGGCAGGGATTTAAAAATCCTGCAGAGAAGTTACATTTATAAAATACTGCCCTAGATGCACTTCAGAGGAAAAGTTCAGGAAAAAGATTGGAAAAGAGAGGTTTCCTTGCAGGAGCACTCGCTCCTCTACCAGCCGTAGAGATTTTCTGGGAGAATCGTTGAGGGTTAAATAAATCTTAAAATGGTTGGAAAATGTTTTTAGGAGATCTTGGCTTTGCCTCAAGATCCTAATATAGCATTAAGGAGAATTACATAATTTAAAGACGGCAAAGGCCAAGCAGATGACCCAGTGCAACCTCTCAGCAGTACAATCTTGCACTGTTTAGCATATTTTGTGGTGTCTTTGTCCAGTCTAGATCCGATTTACAAGAGATGAGGCTTCCTGTACTCCTTTGACAGTTTACATGATATTAACCTTAAGAAGTTTGCAACATAAGAAGTCTGATACCTGTGACTGTCATTCAGACTACAGAAACTTCCATTTTACACCATACTAATTTCAGTTATGTACAAAAGCTGAAACATACTGTTATAGTTCAGCAGCAACATAAATAAAAGCAAAAATGGGCTACTCAGTCATTTTCTCTTTACTAATCATTCACAGGGAAAAAGAATTCTGACGAAGCAAGATCTCTCTCTTCCTATAATTGTCAGTGCACCTCACCTGTTTTCAACACTTACCTCTGCTCTTCTGGCTGAGGGTGTCTTTTTTTTTTTCTTCCTTTCATTTCTCTTTTTAATTTTGACCTTTTCAGTCATTTCTCAATACCTTTTCTCAGTTGCTTTGGGGGATTTTATGAAATACTTCAGATCATTCTGCAAAGCTGTAGGATGCCTGAAGTTCACAGTAACTCTTACTGATTTACTATAGTGTGTGAAGGAACCACTGTTCCACCGAAATCAAAAAGGATTTTGATACAGATTTTTCTGGGGTTCAAATGCCACCTTGTTTCTGCTGTTTTTCAGGTTTATTTTCCACTTCCAATAAAACTTTGAAATCACTAATTCTGATAAGAGTGATTTGATACCAAATATTACAGCAGCAAATAAGATGTGTCAGATTGACTTTTAACACTTGTGTCAAGCAGGATTTTGTTCTAGTAGGCCACACACAGTACTACAGATTTGTGTGCTTAGTTGTGCAGATAAGAAAATCACATTGACTTGAGCAAGACTACATGGAGGCACAAATTCATTACGGATGACTGTGTGATGAAGGATGTCATTGTCCGCATGACACAATGGGAACAGCTTGGCTTGCGTTAGTGCTGAAAAACTTCAGAACTTCAGGATTTGAGTTTTCTGCATGAATTGTAACAAGGCCATTCCACCAGTTACGTTGCTCTGTGCAATGAAAAAAGGTGAGAACTGTACTAGAATTGGCATTGAAATAAAGAGATAGTATAAGTGCTTTTGCTCTCAAGCGCTTGGGGTGCCATTTGAGTTGTCAAGTCTTCTTATACTGAGTAACATCCACACCTGTCACGTGTTGTTGAAAGACACTTCTAATTCTTCGCCAATATATTTTTGGACAGAGAAAAGCATTTCTTGTTATGATAGTGAATGACAAGCTTTACAATTTCATTTGTGGGGTAGTATCTGCAGAGAATTTAAGTTGAAATGAGAAAGACCTGGCCTCTGCTTGGACATGTATGTACAATGGATGTAACATTACCTGTCATACAACAGGCTGGGACTACTCTTCAGAATTTTTCTTTGTAACTGTGTGGCCTAGATATATTTGAAATAAATCTGGGTAAAATGTTTGCTATTATGTAATGGGTATTCTGGCTCAGATACCTATACAAAACACAATTTTTGCTTTGTTGTAATTTGATGTGCTCATTTTGAAAAGGCATTGGCTTTCCCCATTGGGTTGAAATATTCATAAGGAAAAAAAATATTTTGCAAAACTTGCATTTTTCCATGAACCTAACAAAGTGAAAACTTAGTAAATGGCTCAAGTTATAAACTATTAATCAAGCTGATAATTTGACATTATATTGTTATAAAAACAATGTTTTTGAGTCACCTTAAGTGACTCAGTCCTCCTGGAATAAAGCACTGAACTTCCAAGAGATGATAGTCTTTCTGGTAATCTGAATGCTGAACAAGATAATTGTGATTAATGGCTATCATAATTAATGTAGAATAAATTAGTAATTGCTTTCAACTTTGCAGTAAAATGCTGAAGATAACACGTATCTTCTGTGATGTACTTACTCTACATCTACAAGACATTAATGTTTTAATGCATACTATTAAATGATGTGAAACTGCTATTATTCATTTGCTTTGGAAAAAAATATTTTGTATCTTACTCTTGATCAGGTAGTAAAATCTCATTAAATTAGAGATATTTACAGGGGAAGTATGTAGGATATGTCCTTAAAAAGAAATTACATTTTTGGACATGGAACACTTAATAATGAAGTATAAATGCATTTTCACCCCAAAAGTCTGTTGCCATAAACTGGCAAATTCTAAGGCTGCCTTAATGGAATGGCTTTTGGGCATCCTTACAAATGAAAGCTGCCATATTGAGACAAAGAATCTGATGCAGCTCTTTTACTGTTGTTAACTTAAAGCATAAGAAAAAAAAATCAATGAAAAAAAGAGGAGTGAGGTAGCTGAAACTCAAGATTCAAACTCTTACTGCCATTTGTTTACGTTCCTTGAGAAGTGAGGAAAACAGTTGTTTAGATTGTCCCTGCATTTAAGGGAAATGTCAATATTCAGGCTGAATGTCTTGTAATTGAATCTGAGTGTGCTTGCTTCCATGCCTGTTTGATATAGATCCTCCATGTTCCAACACCCAAAAATAGAACCAACCTTAAATGTCACATCCTTTCACTGTTCACCGCTAAGAGAATAGAGGTCAGTTAAAGACACCTAGCAGCATTGTACAAATTAACAGTTAAGAGAAAGCAAGGAGATCTGGAAAGCAAAAACGCTCAGCCGTCTGCCTTCAGCCTGAAAGATCACACACAGTAGTGCTTATCTGCAAAGCTGTGGAAAAATCCCATCCACAGAAATCAATCTATCACAAGGGATGTGCATTTTTTTCATTTGCTCCATGTCCTTTCTGATGTTTATTTTCAAATGAAGGACCTGCTAGGCTGACTCTAACTGAACAGCTCTCAGGTCTGCTGGCTGGCTTGAGGAAGAAGAGGGGGCTTGGTGTGGGAACTGTGGTCAGCCAGCCACCATTCCAGTGTGCCTCTGGGACTGTCATGCAGGCTTAGCTCTTCATGATTAACTCCTGCTGAAACTTCACTGAATTAGATGTCTTAATACTTCAAAGCTGTAGAACAGGATCAGCTTTGAAAAAATCTTTAATTTTGATTAGTTGAAAAAAAATTGGTGCGTGACCAAATTTCCTGGGCCATTTTCTGAAGAGAAGGTCTGCTGAAGCCAAGTGCTGGAGCTCCACCCAGAAGCACTGGGGCACGAGGTTAGTTTTCTCCTTCTTCTAGCGTTATTGTAGATAAGTTGAGCTTTTATTTTCACAGGTCCCTATTGCTATGCTGGGAAAAACTGTCAATCTCAGGCAATAACACTTATTGCCTTTCCCTTTGTTACCTATAAAAAAGCTGTTGTGCATTAGTTTTAAAAAGTAAATGGAATTTGTCCACCTCAGCCACTCTTGTTTTTTCACCAGCTAAACAGGGCAGTCTACTTCAATTGTTTTTTTTTTTTGCCTACTGGGAGCACAAGTAATAAATAGCAACCATATTTAAAGATCACTGCAGTAGGCTTGTGATAGCTGTTCAATAGTTTCATTGCCACAGGAATCTTTATTTGATGGCTATGTGGGTTCCCACTAGGTCTGAAAACATTAAAGATCTTAGGAAAGCCATTTTCCTTCTTGACAGGAGAATCAATTGGACTGAACAGATAGGTTCATGCTGATATGATTAAATGACATGTGATAAGAAGATGGACTTCTTGCCTTATATTTTAGCATCTAAAGAGGCAAATGTTAACCAGCGCTGATCTTCATATTAGGTCAGCTAAGAGCATGAGGTTGGACAAGGCGATTTTTCATTTGTTTTATTTATTTTTGATGTGTAAAGGAACAATATTACAAACTACTTTCTTTGATTTATTGCCTTTGAGGCAAAAGAAGTCTGAAACCTAAAGTAGGCTTTGGGGATTAGAACTCAGCCAGCAAAGGACAATTTCTTTTTTTATATATACCTATGAAGTCCATTGGCAGATGGGACAGGACCTAATTTCATTTTCCTTCATTTCAATGGACATGTGATCAAGAAAGGCTGCACATAGTGCAAGATGCCATTGACTTTATTGACCTCAAAAGTGTAATCGGCAAAGTTTTGCTCCTTGTGATAAAAGAAACTCTTGGTGCCATACACAGTTGTCCCCTTTGGCTGTTCCCCTTTCCAGTACTCATTACAATTTGGTGTTGTTACATGTATTACGAAATGTGGAGGCATTTAAACTGTTCAGTTTACAAATAAATCTAAAATAAACTTTTTTTTCAACATTAAATAATTAGAATTCCTACAAACAACAGATGAAGGATATGTTTAAGAGTTTATTTTGTACCCCATTTCTTATCTATGCATATATAGAATAACAAGTACAATTTTACATTTTTCTACACCACTGTAAACTATTGTCAATGTCAGAATGTTCATTCCTTCACTAACAGATATGAACCTCTTCAAAGTTTAATTTTAGATAAGAGTCGTCACACAAATGCAGCCTCTGTTTACTGAAATGTTGTAAAGTTATTTCCATTAATAGTAAAAAGTGTGGTTTATCCCACAAAAACTATGTGGTTTTGATAATTTGCTTCACTTTACAGAAACTGGAATTTCTTTTCCCAAAATCCTGCTCTTAGTCTCTGAAGACAGTGACAGCACTGACATTGACTTTACTAAAATTAGAATGTAAACCTTCAATCTCCATGTAATCAGTATTAAATACACAGATATCTTTTTGTCTTCTGTTGCACTTGCTTTGTAATTTTTTGTTGTTTTCTGAATTACGAAGATTCATCTTTCAGTAAATTACTTAGTAACCCAATGGCTTCCAGATTCTTCTCATGGTCTCTTTTTTTTTTTTTTTTTTCTCTGGAAGGAGCTTTTCAGTCATATTCTATTGGAAAATGTCATGGGTGACATAGTAATATAAAAGTAAAGATTCAGCTAACGCTACCCATATTTGGGGCAGGATATGCTGCAATCCAATTAGAAAGTGGAGTGGATTGAACTACACCATTCTGAACTGTTCTCACATAAACCTTAGGTGATGGTTGCTGTACAGATTGTGTGCAATATTCTTGTCTCTGGAGGAAATTAATTAAATTTTTAGATATGCCATCTTAATTGCAGAATATTGAACTATTAAGCTCTTATCCATCCTTTCTTAGAAAGGAAATAGCTGTATTCTCCTCATTTCTGTTAGTTTTACATGTAAAAGTCATTTATCCATCAATAAACCAAAAATGGTCATGATTTCATCATTGTTAAACATGTATCAGTGTAAAATCACATAACCACTGACACAAAATAACAAGTCTCCTAGGTGCAAAAAATCCCTGCCTGAATCTTCTTAGCCTATTTTGGGAATTCTTGAGAGAAATAAGCTTGCAATTCTGAATTCCTCATGGATCAAATAATGTCTGTTTATTTCTGTGGAGCCTCTCAACCTGTGCTGTGTGCACCCTTGAAACTGCCCACACAAGCATCCAGAGAACTTACATCTTCAGGTCAAGGCCAATTCACCTCCATGGATCGTTATAAAAGTTTTTGTTTCCTGAGGGGAAGTAACATTACGTTCAAGAAGCGTCAGACTACAAAGGCTCTGAGAATGGGGAACACACATCTGTATCAGTGGCAGAAAAAGCAAGCTACAAGACTTGGTACTTATTTTAAGCGCTGCAGTGATTATGTAGTTTGAGAAATTGAAGGCCCAGCACCTGGGGGAAAAATTTACTCACTATGCAGCAGCATGATTTTAGGTACAATGTGACGTTCGCGAGTGTCTAAAAAACACCAAAATGTAGTACTAAAGAGGACCAATTTTCTCTCCTAAATCAAAAGGCAGAGGAAACAACATAGAAAATAGTAAATAACATGCTTATTAATCCCAAGTTAAGCTGCAGTTGATTATTTTCTTTAGATTTTCTGGGCTTTATGTCTTCGTTTCTATGGCAAATTGTCAGGGTAAATGGAAGAAAATTACTAAGCAAAGCATTGCATGATGATCATCTCTCATACATTAACTCCCCCACAACACGCATATAACTTACTGTTAGGCGTGCACCGAGGACAATAGGAGTACAACCCTCTTACTCTTCACCACAGACTACACTGCCAGGAATGGAAATACAACTCACTGACCTTTAACACCCAGGATGCCTTCTACATCCCTTTCTATAGATAGAAGTTAAATTTGCCATCCAGCTGCGATCCAGGGGCTGCTTGTAATAGCATGTTACACAGCTTGGCTAGCAGTCCTGTGGTTTCATTAACATATTAATATTTAACTTAATTATTTGATCTAATATTTCCTGCATATTTGCTTCAAACTCACCTTGTGCTTCTGACCTATCTGCACAGAGGATGCATCAGCTATGGGATTCTCCTCAACTTCTTCAGCAGTAAAGACCAATGGAGAGAAGTCATTGGGCTCTCCTGCTGTGGCTTTATCAACCCTCAGTGACACTCCTACACTTCTGCCATCAAGCTGTCCTGTCATTTTGTAGGTGGTTTTCTGCTTTTGATGTACTTAATGAATTTTCTACCATCAACGTTTATCCTTTGCTAAGTGACCTTCAAAATATTTTTTACCTCTCTTAATTCCTGGTTTATAGTTCATAGACTCACAGAATCATTTAGATTCCACTTCCCTGGGCAGCCTGTTCCAATGCTTGATAACACTTTCAGTGAAGAAATTTTTCCTAATATCCAATCGAAACCTCTCCTGGTACAATTTGAGGCCATTTCCTCTTGCATAAGACTTAGTACCTGGGAAAAGAGACCAACACCCACCTCATTACAACCTCCTTTCTGGGAGTTATAGAACATGATAAAGACTCCCCTCAGTCTTCTTTTCTCCAGACTAAACAACCCCAGTTCCCTCAGCCATGCCGCATCACACTTGTGCTCTAGACCCTTCCCCAGCTCCGTTGCCCATCTCTGGACATGCTCCAGCACCTCAGTATCTTTCTTGTATTTGAGGGGCCCAGAACAGAACACAGTATTCGAGGTACAGCCTCACCAGTGCCCAGTACAGGGGGCCAGTCACCTCCCTAGTTCTGTGGCCACACTATTTGGATACAAGCCAGCATGCTATTGGCCTTCTTGGGCCACTGCTGGCTCACATTCAGCTGGCTGTCGACAAACAACACCAAGTCCTTTTCATCCATACAACTTTCCAGACACTTTTCCCCAAGCCTGTAGCATTGCATGAGGTTGTTGTGACCCAAGAGCAAGTCCCAGCACTTCTTTTTGAACCTCATACAATTGGCCTTGGCCCATTGATCCAGCCTGTCCACATCCCTCTGAAGAGCCTTCCTGTCCTCAAGGAGATCAACACTTCTGCCCAACATGGTGTTGTCTGCAAACTTACTGAGGGTGCATTTGATCCCCTCATCCAGATCATTGATGAAGACACTAAACAGGACTGGCCCCAGTACTGTATGGCCTCATGACATCTTTCTAGTCTTCCTGGGTTGCCTGACTCTTCTTCTAAAGGTTGTATACTCTGTTTTTTTCCTGAGTTGCAGCCAAATCTCTCTGCTCAGTCGGGCCAGTCTTCTTCCCCACCAGCTTGTCTTTCAGCACATAGGGGCGGATTGCTCCTGTACTTTTAAGATTTCCTTCTTGAAGAATGCCTAGCCTTGCTGGAGTCATTTGCCCTTCAGGACTCTGTCAGACCCAAATGACTCTGTCAGCCAGGCTCCTAAACACACCAAAGTCTGCCTTCTGGAAGTCCAAGGTGGCAGTTCTGCTGACCCCCCTCCTTACTTCTCCGAGAATCAAAACATCTCTCATTTCATGACTGCTGTGCCCAAAACATCCTCCAATCATCACATTTCCCGCAAATCTTTCTCTGTTCAGAAACAGGTCCAGTAGGGTGCTTTCCCTAGTTGACTCACCCACCAGCTGTGTCAGGCAATGATCTTCCACACACAACATGAACCTTGTAGGCTGCTTCCTTTCCACTGTATTGTATTTCCAGCAGATTACTAGCAAACTGAATTCCCCCATTTGAACAAGGGCTAGCAATTGAGAGGCTTCTCCCAGCTGCTTATAGAATATTTCATCTGTCTCTTCATCCTTCTTGTGTGGTCTATAACAGACTGCCACTATATCTGCCTTGTTGGCCTTTCCCTTGAGTCTTACCCGTAAACAGTCACTCTTTCATCACCGTTGTCAAGGTTTAGATAGTCAAAACACTTCCTAATATACAGGGCTACGTCACTGCCTATCCTTCTTTGACTATGCCTTCTGAAGAATTTATATCCATTGCAGCTCTCCAGTTGGATGAGTCATACCAGTGTTTCTGTGATTGCAACTGTATCACAGTTTTCCAGCTGCACAATGGCTTCCAACTCCCTGTTTGTTGAGCTGGGGTATTGATCCTGTCACCTTTCTAGGAGGAGAAGCCATAAATCCTATGTCACTCTTTTCATGTGCTTCTGAAGTTTCTAACACATCAACAATACTTGCATCTTTGCTGCCACATGAATCTCCATCCCCTACCTCCACTAAGATGGATGATTTTACCTGTTGTGTTTCATGAGTTTTCCTGTTGTCTTCATTTGTAGAGGTATTTTGCTTTAAAAATATCTATTTTTTTTTCCTTACACCAAACTTTTCCACTGAGACATAAAAATGCTTGCTTTTCTTTTTTAATTTTAAATTTAGGCACTTTTTTCTTGAGATTCTAGCAAATAATTTTTTAAACAGATTCCAGGTGGCTTAGGGGATTCTTGCTTTTTGCATTGTTCTTTTTCCCCCCTTCTTTTTGTTATTATTTTTGTTATTTTTTCCCTTTTGTTTTTGGTTTGGGTTTTTTTCCCCTCCTTTTTTCTTTTTTTGGCAATTTGCTCATTTACACAGTAGCCTTTCTTAAACTGAATATGCATGTAATGATTTTAAGATCCTTTCTCAGTTAAATGGTGATTGGTACCACAAAGTGGATCATCCATTCATATATGTTGAACTAGGCCCTATGCTCCACTGAAAATCAAATCCAGAACAGCATTTTACCTATAGAATCTAAAACAACGTGTCTTATTAAACAGTCAATCCTTATCTTTGTATGCCAAACCTGTGTCTCTACACCTTGTCTTTAATAGGTATTCATCCAGTCTGTATGTAGGCAGTTGAGATCTTCTTACTCTTCATAACTGTCATAAATTTGCAGTTTCTCTTGTCTTACGTAACATTTCCTGATCATTGTCATTGCCCCATTGCAGCGTTCAGAAGTGTAATCCTAATAAAACAATCTTTACCATTAGGAGTAATCCCATCTGGGATTTCCACCTATAAGGATTCTACAATACCTTATATTCTACAATACTTTATATTTTACCAAACTTCTATGCTGCTACATTAAACTAGTAGGAAGTCCATTGTCTTATCATTAAGCAATACTTCCTATTGGTTTTGCTTTTGTGGTTTAGGATTATTATGTCACAGACTGAAAAACAGAGAGGACTGAACAGTCCTGACAAGCTAACTACATCAGATGAGACTGAAATAGTTGATGGTTCAGTAAACAGAAGGTCAACTGGCAACCCAAAGTGTGAAAAGCTTTTAAGACTTCTTCCCTGCAACAAAAAAAATCCTTATATTATCACTTCAGAAACAAAATGTTTTTATGAAAAAACACTGGTTCAAGTATTCAACTAGGAAATAAGAACACAATTTCCCCTGTAGTATTGAGAAGAGCATTAATTACTGTCTGGGGTGTGTGTATGTGTGTTTGTGAAAATACTCCTGATGATTATTTTCTTGCCAAGAGGCTCACTTATTTGCAATTTCTTGTTGGTGAAAGAGGTATTGGAACTAATGCCTGACTAATTAAGTAACCACTGACTACCATAATGAAATAAAATCCCATATTTGACTACATCTTTCTGTATAGTCCTATTGAGCTTGGAAAATAATACTGAAATATGTCCATTGATATGTGTTTAGTTATTACACTGGTATTTCTGTGCCTCTCCTAATTTTTCACATTAATCCTAACAATCTTATTTTTCATGTTAATGCTTTCTAGAAAAGTTATATGTATGAGTTTTCATGGAAAATAAATTTTAAATTCATGCACACTTGCATTCAGGCAAAAGAACAAACTTTCCCTGCCTGCCAGGTTATGCCTGCTTTGTCTTTAAGAGCTGTGTCCAGAGAAGACGCTGAAGCCTGGTGTGATCCCTGAATTAATCCTGTGCATCTATATCCACATGTGATATCTGTAGCAGATCTGTCTGTACTGTAAGGCAGTGATCAACTCATTTCTTTGGTTAGAAATCCCACCACTCTGGGGACAGATGAGGACTACCACGTCACGAGGCATGTTTCAATTGCCCAAACATAGGCAATGACAAGGTCCTGTGCCATTAGTGCTCTTCTAAAGTTGCAAACATTTCTGCATGAGGTTAAGAGATATTACACAGGATATGAAGAAGACCTCTGCCTTTCTGGAGTGTCAGCACAAGGCCACATGGCATCAGAAAACTATATTTAGGCAACTAGATTTTGACACCTTAATGAGAGCAGATGAGATACCTGGTGTTGTCAGGCCATGGACACTGTGACTACTCATCTGCACTATGGAAAAATAACTGCTATGATACATAAAAAAAGGCCTACCACAGGTTCAAGCTTTCTTCTCTTCCTCCCTCTCCCACCTCTGTCTCTGCCATCACCCTCTGGAGGTACTGCAGATAAGTATGAGTGGCCTTGAACATGGGTTCAGGGGCCCATGGTTGATTCACACAACAGGTAGATCAAAAACCAGCAGCCAGAATACATGACTTCTGTGGAAAATTTCACCTACAGAATGTAATACTAACAGCTTTCAGAAACAAGCAGATTTGGCTGTTTTTTCTTTGGTAACCTAGGAGATAAAAGGTTGTATATAAACCATTCCTAACTCCCTGAATCAGTGCCCTGAAAGAAGATATAATTATTCCTTTAAAGGATGTCAAACACTGTTTATAGACAATGAGATTAACTTGATTAAACATCAACTTCACCAGTGAATATAAATGATTAGAATTCACTAATCATAGTTTACTGTATTTTATAAGTTCTCAAAAGAAAATGGGTGTTCTTAGGATTCAGTCATTTAAAATGTTGCTGTCAATCTTAGAAATAATGGCAAGAAAATGAAAATAATGAATTCTCTGATATCTGTGCATGATTTTGCAACAGATTAGAGAATAAAACTAGCTGTAGTTGCAGCATTAATAATGGCAATAATAATAATAATAGTGACAAAACAAGCAATACAGTGCTTGGAGATTATAGGACACAGCTTTTGGATCACTTTAGTATTTTTAAAATGGAAAGGAACTCTTCTAATATATACACCTGTCACATCCAATTGATAGAGGTTATCAGTGCCTGCTAGTGGTTAGTACTTGGATGCCAAAGACCTTAACAGGAAAGCATTGTAGTCAATAACACGTTAATTCGCCTCATTCCATTGATGTTATCAGAGCTAGAATTCACTTCACTGCATTCAAATCTGGCCCTTAATATTTACAAATAGCACATGAGAAATATTTGATCAGTTGCAATTACTCATAGCTCACTGCAGGGTTATGGGTGATGGCAGGCTGGGAAATGTGCTGAGTCTGAATTTCCAAGCACAGATGGATAAAGCTACACAGGAATCACTATGCACATCTTATGGAGAATTTGAGATTTTTTTTTTTTTTTTTGGTAAGAAAAAACCCAAGCAAACAGAAAACTGGAAATGCACATCATACCATGCATTTCTTTGAAGAAAATTTCAAGGCAGTGAGGTGGCAAGGGATACAAGCTATTGTGGTAAAACAGAGAGCCCAAGAAGCATGTATTACAGTATTCAGCCAGGCAGGTCTGGAGGTAGCTTAGAACCTACCTATCTACCTCCCAGGTTTTCACAGTTGTCATGGAATCTTAATGATCCCACAGAAAACTTTAGATGTGTTGAATCACCACTTACCAGCTGAGATCCAGTTTACCTGAACTCTTCCAAACAGTTCTAAAAAGACAAACTCAATTTTCCTCATACTGGAGCAAGATGCTTTCTAGTTCACATTTTAATCAACATCCCTGCCTTTGTAAACCAATGGGAAACAGCTGAATATATTTAAAATCAAATTATGAAGCAGCTGAAAATAGTAGCTGTGTTTGAATTACTACACAACAACATGAGGAGAAAAGGTATTCCTGAATAGTACTAGCAGCCGACAAGACAATACAGGGCTATGATAAGAACATAAACAATTATTATTATTCTTGCCTTGAAATAGCACTTGCATGTAGACAATTTATGTTTTATTTTAATAACATGCTAAAGGTAAACAAGATAAAATACGTTGGGATGACTTGCCTGATTCTGAGGAAATTACTCCCAAGAATTATCTAATATTTTGCCTCAGATTTATTGTTGTTATTTCCTGCTAGTCTTATCTTGTCTGTGTCTTGTTGTCAGAAGCCCTATAGTGCATTTTTTATATATATATATATATATATATATGTCCTGAGGGTATTGGCAGATCATTTCTTCTTTCTGTTTCCTTCCCTTTCAACTAAAGGCTGAAGAATGTTAACTTCTTTACCTCTCCACCCCCTGAGACCATCTACCCTGTAGAAAAATGGAAGTTAGACCTGATCAATCTAGAGACATTACTTTTCAGTTAATTTCATTCTCATTCAATAATCATCACTAGTAAACAGCACAGGGCTGTTAATGACCTTTAATTTGCTTTAGAAACTTAAAATAGAAGTAATTTTATTCCCCCTTGGTATAAAAAATGAGGGAAAGCAAAGACTGCATATGTGATTGGTCACAGAACAGTCATTAAATCTATTCATTGGTATCTAGCAAATTCTTATTTGACTCAAGTTCAGAGAATTCAAAACAGCCAAGAAAAGAACAGTGACAAGTACAGGGAAATGTGGTTTTATGGCTCGGCCTCCATTCTGCTGCGGCTTTCATGGTGACTGAAACAAGCCACTCATTGCTGGCATGTACTTAAAAGGAGAACAGCTGTTTTAGCCTCTCCTCCATCCCTGAAAAGGTGATGGAACCGCTCATTCTGGAGGTCATGTCTAAGCATGTGGAAGAAAAGAAGGTTACCAGGAGTAATCAACATGGATTCACCAAGGGGAAATCATGCCTGACCATCCAAATAGCCTTCTATGATAAAATGACTGGCTGGGTAGATGAAGGGAGAGCAATGCATGTTGTCTGCCTCGACGTCTGTCTCCCTCAACACCCTCACAGGTAAGCTCAGGCAGCGTGGGTTAGGTGAGAGGACAGTGAGGTGGGCTGAGAACTGGCTGAGTGGCAGAGCTCAGAGGGCTGTGATCAGCCGTGTACAGTCCAGCTGGAGGCCAGTAGCTAGTGGTGTTGCCTAAGGCTCAGGACCGGGTCCAGTCCTGTTCAACTTAGTCGTCAATGGCCTGGCTGAAGGGACAGAGCGTGCCCTCAGCAGGTTTGCTGATGCCACAAAACTGGGAGCAGTGACTGATACACCAGAAGGCTGCGCTGCCATTCAGAGAGACCTGGGCAGGCTGGAGAGTTGGGTGGACAGGAACCTAATGACGTTCCACAAAGGCAAGTGTAGGGTCCTGCACCAGGGGAGGAATAACCCGGTGGACCAGCACAGGCTGGGGGTCTGACCTGCTGGGAGGCAGGTCTGGGGAGAAGGACCTGGGCGTTCTGGTGGACACCAAGCTGACCATGAGCCAGCAGTGTGCCCTGGTGGCCAAGGAGGCCAATGGGACCCTGGGGGGCCTTGGGAGGACTGTGGCCAGCAGGTGAAGGGAGGTTGTCCTCCCCCTCTGCTCTGCCCTGGTGAGGCTGCACCTGGAGTGCTGTGTCCGGTGCTGGGCTCCCCAGTTCAAGGGAGACAGGGAAGTACTGGAGAGGTGGAGGGCTACCAAGATGTTCAGGGGACTGGAGCATATTCCTGTTGAAGAAAGGCAGAGAGAGCTGGGCCTGCTTAACCTAGGGAAAAGACTGGGGTATCAACGTCTACAAATATCCTTAAGGGCGAGTGTCATGAGGATGGGGCCAGGCTCTTTTCAGTGGTGCCCAGCGACAGGACAAGGGGCAATGGGCACAAACTGCAACACAGGAACTTCCATCTGAGTATGAGGAAGAACCTATTTACTTTGAGGGTGTCAAAGCACTGGGACAGGCTGCCTAGAGAGGTTGAGGAGTCTCCTTCTCTGGAGACATTCCAAACCTGACTGTACATGATCCTGTGCAACCTGCTTTAGCAGGGAGCTGGACTATATGATCTCCAGAGGTCCCTTCCAACCCTGACCATTCTGTGATTCTGTGATACACATAAACAGTGGGATATTGATTAAGAAGGATGATTTAGAGGAAGAATATTAAAATAAAAAATAATTAAAAGAAATAGAAATGTAAGAAAAATATTTTTTAAATGTGGTATCTATTGTGATGCATGCAATACCCTCACAAGTGAAATGAGAAAAACCCTCTTCTTTGTAAAATTAGTTTATAAATAGAAGTACAGTAAATAACCAAGCATTTGTAAATGTACTTGCAAACATTCAGGAAAAGCAATG
Organism: Falco cherrug; assembly: GCF_023634085.1. Taxonomy (NCBI): domain Eukaryota; kingdom Metazoa; phylum Chordata; class Aves; order Falconiformes; family Falconidae; genus Falco; species Falco cherrug. The sequence continues at coordinate 43,386,419 of NC_073701.1, forward strand.
CAGTGTAAATTAAGGACAACTCCTTAGCAGTCAGCAGTTATATAAGCGTAAAATCAGCACAAGTGAGGTCAGACCAGGGTCTAGGAATGTTAATGTGTTTGAATTGGAATGTTAATGCATCTGAACAGGAATGCCAGGTACAACTTTACAATGCAGCGTCTGGAATTAATATTCAGTACTCTTCCCCTCTAATAGAGTTTGGTACTGTGGAAAATACAAGAAGCACAAAAGAGGAAATCTCATTCATCTGCCAAAACCACAATCAGCAAAGCAAACTGTGAGCTGATAAACAGCTGGGTTTCCATCTTGATGTAATAGTACCAGAAAGAGAAATATGAAAACTGGAAGGCTGCAAATGAGGTTGTTTCCTTCCCATTCAACTCTTGAACATCCCAAGGAGCAAACAGCACCTGAGTTTTGGGTGTCCTTCTCTGGCATTGACTTATTTTCACTCTTTCAAAGCGCTCCAGTGCTCACTTGTATCTCACAAGTGAATGCTGACAAGCACCATGTATGTCACAAGAAATCAGTCGTTCAAAAAAGAACAACCATTTTGTGTCATTTCAAAGAAAGCTCTCTGCTGAAGCCACACAGCCAGAAGAAAAATAAAATAAAATAAAAGGTCTCCCCCACCCCAAAGACAGCAGCCAAGCAGCAGAGTGCTGAAAGAAAGCTAATTCAAGAGAAGCACAAAAGAAGGAGAATGAGAAAGAAAGTGGGTTAGCCCGACTGATTTAGGATGGGGATGATTCAGAGTTGAGGCCAGCCCATTGTGAGCTGAAGTCAGATCACAGTGGACTTGGCTGGTTGTCTTTTTGATTAATTTTTGGGCTGTAAGCCTTTTGGGGGGAATACTATGAATAATAACAGGTGCTCATTTCACAGCATTTTAGCTTCTGACATTTCACGGTTCTGTGCAAAGATACCATTCTGAAGAAAGTTGTATTGCACCACTAACTTAGCAAACATTAAGACTATAAAAGGACTGAGAGGTAAAACATAAAAACACAAAAAAAATTGAGCTTCTTTACCATTCTTTCAAAAAATGCTGCTGAAGTGATTGTAAGTAGTTGTTGAGCCCTCTTCTTGGCTAGATCCATTTCTCATAAAGCAGCAAGAAGTGCAAGATTAAAGAAAAACAAACATAGAAGGGTAAAAATGTCCTCAAGCCTGCCATGCATTCAAACCTACCTTTGACCTTGCCTTTTGCTACTATGAGACAAACCATTTCTCTAACTGGCAGGACCTCAAAATTAAATCAGGTCCCTGCCTCAAGGTATTTAAATTAAGTAGCTCTCTTAGCTGGGGCAATGTAAGTCAGCCACTCATTTGACCAGGCTGGGGAGGGAAGGACTGGCTTTTCTGGCAAAGCTCCAGGCAGGCAGTTGCCTTCAGAGCCCAGCAAAGCACCTTCCAGCACAGAGCAGAGAGAAAGAGATAAAACACTTCTCCCCAAGCCATCATCAGCTTAATATCTACTTCTCAATGAATCCCTGCTGAAGGGCTATTTAGCAGATGAAGGCTGTTTCTTTTGGGCTGAAGGAGCATGACCTCTCCTATGGCAGAGAAGGACTTTTATCTCCTGTAGATGGCTGGCTGTCAGACACTTGGTTACTCTACCCACACAATGCTGCATGCATCCTCAGGTGGCAGCAACAGCAGCCACGCTCACATGCTGTTTTCTGGAGATGTACCAGCAAGTCTCAGCTCTGGCCTACAAAGGGACTCAAAAAGGGGCAACCAAGCACTGCAGGTCGCCACCCTGAAGAATTCTGCTGGTGGTGGGCTGTTGGGTGGCATTTCTCAGCCAGGGATGCTTCTGCTTGTGATGGCGGATGTCTAGCATGCCAAATCTGTACTTTTCTGAATAATTTGTTCTTCCATAACTAAAATCCCCACCTTTGGGTTTGTTTGGTTGGTTTTCTGTTTTGGTTTGTTTGGGGTTTTTTGTTTGTTTGTTTGTTTGTTTGTTTTCCTGAGCACTCTACCCTCGCACACAGTTCTCGTAACAGGGCAATCCTGGTTATGCTCCTGCCACTGGAAAGGAGTTTTCAGAGCAGCTAAAGAATCAGCTCATTCCTCAGTGACTATTAATTATATTTATTTTTAGGCAATAAACCATGTTAAATTCTAAAGTTTCAGAACTACAGACAACAAAATCAACACCTGAAAGAGACAAATAAGGCATAAAGATAGCAATGGAGAGAGTTGTATCCTCCATCATTTAAGAAATCCGGGGCTTTGTTTGTGGAAGGGCAGTAGTAACGGTCAGGTAAAGAAGCAAAACAAAACAGTGCAGAAATTAGCAGCAGACCATGGGATTTTCTGAATAAGGTACTTTGGAGCAGACAGGGCTAAGAAAATCTCCTCAGAAGGTACAGGGGAAGTGGGTAGATGAGGGAGAGAGAAAACTTGGCATCATAACTAGGGAATTCTACACGTTTTATGATTTGAAAAGCCAGATCAGAGCATTTTTTCTGGTTCTGCATGCCCAATAAATGTCCTGCTGGAGAGGAGTAGGTGCACAGGTCATTGTAGAGGTGGAGAGAGCTAATTGATCCTGATCTGACAGCCTTTACAGTGGGGCCGTGCCTTGGGAAAACAGAAGCAAAAGTTAATTTTCTGTCTAAAAGGAGGATATTAATAGTCCCATGTCATTTAGTATGATTTGCTCTTTTGATCTGCCTATGGCTTTGTCTATCCTTCATTAATTTACTTAAGTGTTTGCAAGGAGGGGCCAAGGGGAAAAGGTTTTCATTACAGCTACAGAACAGCTGAGTTGTTTGACAGTAATTCTATTTGGAATTCATTTATTTAAGTACAGACAAGGTGGGGTTGAGGAGTGGTTTTGGTTTTTTTTTTCTTATGCGAATAGGGTAAATAGTTAAATGGATGTGTGCATTGATGACTGGAATTACTAAAAGCTTATCCCTGAGCAAAGTTCACCTAGTGCAATGCTGTATGGTATAGTGACAGGGCTTCCTTGCTGTGCCTGGCACACTCATTCCTGCTCTAGACCAAAACCAGGCAAATACACATGTGTACATGCAAGTACATACACAGGAAAAGCCACAGTGGAAGCTTTGCCTGTATTTTTCTCTCAGCGTGTCCCAGGACTCCCAAGGGAATGATTTATTAGAGACAGTATTTAATTCCCCAGGACTATATTCCAGCTTCCTTGCAGAGGCTGCAGAGATGACAGTTGTGTTGCTGGTTGCTAAAATGTACTTATGCAGTGCACTGAGGTTGTACCGAAATGACCAACAGACTTTTCACTTGAGCAGCAGTCTCTTGGGAACAGATTTCAGTCACTATTAACCTAAGCTGTGTTTAAATCATTGACATGGAGATAAAAGGCTTCATATCTTGTTACAAGTTCTTCAAGCCAGCTGCTCCTCCCTTTTGTTAAATAAAGTAGAACTGACTCGATATGAGTTGTGGTGTTCATTGGCTTTCTTTTTTTTTCTCTCTTCAAAGGGGAAAAGTGAAGAGGATGAAACGTTAGAAGTCTCATGTCAACAGCCTCTCTGCAGACCAGTTGTGACGTGCATCTGTGCTTTTCCACACTACTCTCTGTACCAAGGAATTCTGTGTGGTCACTTCTGGTTGGGTTTACTCTACTTGGTAAAAGAAGCAGAGATGAGAGACCCTAAATATGAAATCTGAAGGAAAAAATGCCATAGTATAAAAAAGAAGGTTATATAATAACATGATGAATAGCTTATTAAATGCCAGAATTTTAAAACAAATAATAAGTGAAAAATGCAAAAGAATTCATGATAAGAAATTCCACTAACTAGATAGTTTTCTATCAGGAAGTAATATAAAATTAATTATAAAACATAATTTTTCAGAATATATTCTTTAAATGATAGTCTGGTTTAACCAAAAAGTCTTAATGTGTATTAGTACTTAAAACTTGAAGTGTTGATTCATTATAATAACCATTATGTACTATTTTTCTCTGATTGCAAAAAATATTATTTTGTTGTCTAATTAGTACACAAGTAAATTGAAATGAATGTTTCCATGAATTAACTTGAAATAATGGAAATTCTGGAAGTATTTCTATTTATACCTTTCAAAACCACTTACTTATAATGAATTTATTTTAGTAAAACTTAAACACGTAGTGATCTCAGTAAAAGATACAACTGATGTTAAAGAACTGTTAAATTAAATAAATGAAAACTCTAAAGGAACAGGTAATAACTTCTCTTAAAGTGTTTGCCCAGCTGTAGGTAAGAAATACAATTTCTTCCAGATTATTTAGAAAATATCACTGCGTATTTCATATATATGTCTTATTTTCATGGATTTCAAGATGATTAAGTCCCTTATTTCCTCCAGGAACAGTACCAATTAATCTTGTACGCCATTAGCTCTGTCTTAAAACTCTGAAGTACTTTTTCCACATGTATGAAAGGTCAGGATATTCCCAGCTTTATTTAACTACAACCAGATTCAGATCACTGTTTTCTGAACCATTTTATTTTTATGTTGTCTGTCATTTTGCATAACTCCCAATACAATATTAAAACTAAAATTTCTATGCTGTTGGTGATTTTTCATATTAAATTAAAATGCAGCAATAACACCTTTTATTTTCATATTATTCCTCACAGTAGCTTCAGACTACTTTTATAATTCAGTCAATATTGATATGTGTATTAAGTGGAAATCTCTTCAAATTTTAAAATGCAAAGATGCATCACTTCAGCTAATTTATATGATTGATGGTAATTTTTGCCTGAAATAGCTTTTAATTGGATTAAAGATAAAATATATCAACTATGGACAAATATGCAGTACTTTAAAACAGATTTAAATTTTACATCAGAGGTTGAACACAGGGTGCAGAAGTGCTGGATCCATATTATCCCTTGTCAATGAATATGCCTCTACCCTCTACCCTCACCCATGACATCCCACCTTTAAAGGAGGAATGCCTCTCTAAGTGAAATCATGATGCCATTGGAGTCAGTGGAAAAATGTCCAATGTTTCATCTGCAATGGCTTTTCACCTCTGTTCTTATATAATACTCTGTAACAAGCAGATTTTATATTTGGCTATATTAAAATTCATGTATGAGGTACTAATGAAAGCTAAATGCCAGATTGTGAAAAGTGGTTCACATTGTTCCACTGTTCACATTTGATTTTTCTCTCCATTTATCTCCAGCTCTTTTCTTTCTCTCCCTCTCTGTTAATAAAATACATAGATAATATTTGTAATATTGGGAAACTCAGGATATTCATCACTTCCCATACAAAACCATCACAGGCACTTCAAGTCTTGCAGGGAGGTTATGTGGACATTTACAATCAGCCATTTATTTACTCCAACTCTTTTACCTCATTCTTTAAAAATTTGCTCTTTCATTTTACAGCTCAATTCTCTGACTGTTTAGATGGACTGTATTACTAAAGTAAGTTTGCCTTTCCAGAATCTTCAATATCTGCAACAGATATTCCTAGTGACTTTCCATGACTTACAGTTTCTCTTTCTTTTTCCATGGGCTAATAATTCCTTCCTCAGAACTCAAGGCTTCTGCCACCTTTTCCAAACATAGTATTTTATCCTGAAGCTTTTGTTAATTCTATCGTTCTCCTTTATATCTTTATATTTCAGCCTATTCACAAATTAATTTTATATGAACTTTTACTGTAAATAGCCAAGGCCTTTATATGCTACCTTTGCATCTCAGTTTTCTCACAAAATATTTTATGGCTTACCCAGCCCATGTACAAATTAGCTTCAGGAGTTATTTCATTCATTCACTGCAGAAAAATAGGGTGAAATAAAGAAGACTTTAACAGCACATTTTAGCATTATGCAATGGTTTAAGACAAGAAATGGGGAATGTCATATCAATTTAGTCCATGGAGGAACATGGAAAGGCAAAATGTTGTTAACCTAGTTACAGTTTGGGGTAGAGACTAACATGCATTATAAAATTTTCTCACAGGGATATAAAATAGCTATGACTCATAACTCTTCCAAAGCTACATAAGATCTCGTCCATCCACACTCACTGCACCAAATGTATGCTAATAAAGTTTACTGAGGAAAATTTCTAGATACTATATTGTGCATAAAGATAATGAAATTTAGTGAATTTAAAGTATTATATACTCTGTGTATTACAATGTTCTGTCTGCATGAGTATTTTTAACAAATTCCTCACCAATGTCTAGGATTAAATAAGGTAACTTTGGCAGGAACATCCTTAACCCCTTAGTAGAATGGGAAGAGGTTGAATCTTAAAAAACCCCATGCATCAGAAATTGACTTGTGCCTTTTTGTTTGTCCAGCACAGAAAGCAGAGAAGATCAATGCACAGGCAGTCCTCACAGAAGGTTAGAAACAGCTCTGGGAAAAATCATGGCTCTTGGACCAAGTGACTGAGCTGCAGGTCTTGTAGGAAAGTAGAAGAATAAATGAAAGCCAGGGCAGAAAGGTGCCAACAAGCTGTGTCCCTGAACCCACGCTAACAAGCCCTTGTTCATGGACAGTGGACACTGGCTGGAGTGGCACCCAGGGTCTCTATCTGCCTGTCCCATGGCCATGCTCCTTCATTTAGCCATGTGTACAATAGGTACCTGTCAAATCCAGCCTGTCAAATCCATCTTCTACCTATCTTTAAAGCATCTTAGTACCAGGTTTGCTATGGTACTTACTGAAGCAGTTCCAGCAGCTTTGGCATGTGCATCTTGTTTGTTAGCACAGTCTGAACTGAAGCTTGTTGGGTTGACAAACTAAAGCAGCCCATGAATGCTGAAGAAATGCTGCACTTTGGTGCATGAATATGAAAGCCCTGGGTCTCCCATTTGTAACGGTCCCATCTGTTGGCAGATCATTCACACAGAGGCTCGGAGCAGCACCATGGCAGAAGAAGTGATGTCTTGCAGTTTTATGCATTAACTTTTCCATGATTCATCTACCAAGCTGTGCAAAATATTGTACTCAAACCTACTGGAACTCAGGTTTGGATTTTTTAATGTTCATTAAACTCTGATTATATTACTGAAACTCCTACAAGCTTGGCTGAACTGCAAAACCAGTGAACCGCCTTCATCTGGAGACACACCAGAGGGAAATGGTGGGCAGCTGCTGTGTTCCAGTGTGGGTTCCCTGGAGGCTAAAAGGATTCAGCTTGCTCCTCACTGTTCAAGATATATTAAGCTATAGAGGAAAAAGATTGTCCTCCAAAATATACAGGCTCCCAAAGCTTCAGAAGTGTGTGCAAGTGCATTTTTTACATGCTTTTCCATTTATTGTATGCCCATGTCTGTCTGCATCATGTACCTATTAGCCCCTCTCCCCCAAGAGCCACTGTATGATGCCATCTCCCTCAGCGTTTCAGACAGCTGCCATTCCTTTAAATCAACCTGTCAGAGGAACATTTCCTCATTCTCTTTCCAAATGGTGACTCCCTCCCTCCCCACTAAATCATCCTGGCTTGAGGCCCAGAATGGGCAATGTTCAGTTCTGGACCAATGACAATTTTTCTTTACAGATGAAAATGTGGTTGTGTTTAGCATTTTCTTTCCCAAGCACACAAAGTTAGGAAGAAGGGGTTTATACTTTTATAGAAGTCATTCCTGCTTCCCAATATTTCCAAGTCCTAGAGTGTCTTCCAGGTATCAGATTTCAAAATTTTGTCAGTTTTCTGAACAGAACAGTAAATTATTTTGTAAGTTGGTTTGTATTTATTCAATTCAATTTGCCTCTCTTTCTGAGGCATGAGCTGTCAGGGAGAGGAAATGAGTACAAATAAGAGCAGAGTGGGAAGAAGATATGAACCCTCTGAGACAAAGTTTCAGTGAGATGAGATGAGGCATGGGAAATGAGGCTTGAAAAAGAGCAAAGAAAGGTGTAGGGAGCTAGAAACCAGTGCATACTGTGGCTAGGAGGATATGGAGAGAGAAGTTGCTGTGTCTACTTGATATAAGGTGAGAAAGGCCCAATGTATACAAGGCAGTAAAAAACCAAACCAAAACAAAAGGAATTTTAAGATTCCTAGCTGTGTTATCTTGAACTTTGTGACTATGTGTCTTTCCTGAGGTTCAACATAAAAAAAAAAAATTGTCAATGGTTCTCTTAGCCAGTTCCTTAACAATTTCTTCTTAAATCCATACCCTTGATTTGAAGAAGTTGTCCTTATTCTGGGAATTACCCCCTGATACCTTCAAGAAGCCCCCAGGTTTTACTCCCATGCTCATGCTTCTAATTATGGGCTGCTTTGACGATGTCTCCAGCATATTCTCTTCACTTCCCTGGAACTGTCAATAAAGGGACTTTTTGCCAGTGCTATCTCTGGACTGCTCTTGGGTGTTGGCTCCCTCTCAGCACCACCACTTTCAGTCAAACATGTAGCCTGCTATATTAAAGCTACCTTATGGCCAGAGTGTGTTAGGGAAAACCCCTATCTATAATCTTCTCAATGTACATAAAAATACACAATGACACATTTGGTGACATCTCCCTCTTATCATTCCTCCTGGGGTTTCAGGACTGGTCCTCACCAGGAAAAGTGTTTGGGTAACTGCCTAGAAGAGCTACTATGTGTCTGGGGAATTTGTTGATAAAAGGTCATCTGAAAAGACTCCTAGCATTGCTGCTACCTCCTTCATTCACCCATTCATAGACAGCAAAAGCTCTCAGCCTGCCAAGCATTCACAGAGTCCAGGCTCGCTCACATGACTAGTAAATTCTCTCTCTGGGAAAATTCCTTGTGCCATTTAGGAGCTCCTTGCACTGGTTGCAACACATGCTTACAATAATCAAGTGATTCCTTGGGGTGCTACAAATAATATTGGCAAACAGATGTCCTCTACTTTCTTCTGGGTGTTCTTCATAATAACTAGCACACAAATGGCATGCAAACCCCTCACTTTCCTCTAGGTCTTTGATTTAATTAAAGACTATACAAAAACATTGTATAAAGCAGTATAAAAACTTTATGCTAAGATGCAGTACTGCCTGCTGGTGACAGTGCTGTATCTTTTGGTCATGATGATGCATTTGTATGGGTACTTACTGAATTAGATTAAATCATCTAAAGAATGCCAAAAGAAACATTAAAGGAATGACATTGCAACGCACTTTTGCAACCTAAGCTTATTAGAGTTAATCAATTTTGCATGTATGTAACAAACTGTTTAAATCTGTGCTTTAATTGTGTCAGCAGCAAAAGTCTTGGACTTCTAATCTACAATGAAAAAAGTCACCTGGACAATGTAATGTTAGTTTCCAGAATACAGAAGTGAATACAATGTAAACAAATCTGATTTTCAGGTGTTGAAATATCTCCTTCAAATTTATATCTGTTATAAAATAAACCAGGGTAGCAGTGTCTAGTAAGCAACCATCCTTATACAAGCAATAGGGACCACTCTGACAAATAATAGGGTATATGCAGAGTGAGCCAACGCTGGTAGGTTTTCCACATCTTTTGTATTAGAATCAAAATCATCATTTTGCACCTGCCATGCAGATCATATTTTCTTAGCAAAAAGCAAGGTCCTTCATTTGCTTATTTTGTGCTGGTGAATTTCACTTGCTGCCTTTACCTATTAAGCACATCTATTACCAGATCATGTAATATTAAAAAAAAAACCCTAAAACCCACCACAAACAGTTTTAATGAAATTTATCAAGGGCTTGGAATGAAAGTGTGCAGTATGAGGCTTTTAATACTGATGAGAAAAAAATGAGTTCTTAAAGTCTCTGTCTTTGTGCTCTTGGCAGTACCAGGCTTGCGAAGTTAACTCCTAATAGTTCATTCAAAAACATTTTGAATATCTTCCTGTATATTATTACAGGAATATATTATATATTATTACCTGTATAATAATATACCTGTATATATAATACACCTGTATTATAATATACCTGTATATATAATATACCTGTATGTATAATAATTATTACCTGTATAATAATATACCTGTATATTATTACAGGTATATTATTAGCAACAGGTATATTATTATTATAATTAATAATAGAAAATATTTTCAAATACATAATGTATTTGAGAAAGCTGGACCAGTGAAGAATAGATAAAATATTATCAGCTTGCTGTTAAAGTCTGTTTCACATTTCTTAGTTGCTGAGGTTTTCCTACAGGCTATATAATTAGTTTTAATCTAAACTTTATCCCAACACACTAATCTAGAGTATGAGCTTTTATAATTAATGTAAATGCTATTTCAGCTCAAAGAAAAGCATCATACAAGTCAATATATAAAACCTTGGTTTACTGAAGTCAACAGCAAAACTTGAACTGATTTTCATGGCACTGTGTTTCCCTTTTTTGCCTTTGCCAAAAAAACATAGACAAAGAGAGGGAGAAAGATAAAAGGAGGTGGCTATTTTATGAAATAAATTTAATTAAATGAAATTTCTTTCACCCTATTTGACTTTTGAGGAAGAATGGGCAGGGAAGCAATAAAGAGGAAAAGTATTTGCCTTCTACTGACCAGCAAAAGTTTTCTTTGAACAGACACTATTAAAGAGAAATAGGAGATTAGAGAAAGAAATTGAATTTAGATCAGAGGCAATTGTGTAGATGTCATGTTCATTGAAATGGTCGCTGAGAGGCAACTGGGGCACAGTGCTATGTCCTTCAAGAGCTGGACATCAATATATGAAGCTACTGTCAAAGCAGCAGCAGGAAAGCAAGCTTATCCAAAGAGTCTATTTTGACAAGTAAGGCTAACTACTTTTCCCCTCTTTATTAGACTATGGCTGCTGGGAAATTGACTGTGCTAGTCTTTGCTGAGAAGTAAAAAAAAAATCCATATAGAGCATTCTGCCTTGAACGCAATGATGTTATGGGGTCTGTCTTTCATTTAACAATGACTTAATGCATAAAGAACATTATTTCTCAGGAAAGTATAAAGGCCACCACTAAACCATAGGTACAAGATTTTATTATCAGAAAACCTTCAAGGAATTATGTAATGCCATACTGCAATAGAAGCCACAGTATGCTTTTGTGTAAAACACTGTCATGACTGCTTCTTGATGTTTAGGCTGCATTCATCACTTGTTTGGATTTCTAATTTAAGGGCAAACACTTTTAACATTTGTACTTGCCTTTTTGATGTTGCTTTCTGTAGCATTATCTAAATTTCTTTTGCAGTAATCTACCCCTACATACCTCATTACAAAACAGCTAAGGGATAATGCTTTATACAAGCCTTATGAACAGAGTAGAAAGGATGATACAACCCTACTCCAATGAGGCAGTGAGGTGAAAGAAGCTTAAGCTTCCTGCTACATTTTTTGTGACTCAACATTAAATGAAAGTACTATTATTGTGATGTTATGTTATAAATATATTAGAAATATCTGCAAAGTATATTAATGCAAAGATGTTGCTAAGTGCTTTGGGTGCATTTGCTTAGTCACACAAAGAGACACAGACATATAGAAAATATAGTCCAAATGCAAAGCCAAGGTAACATGCCTGATAACTGCAACATTTCTGTGCTTGAATATTTGCTGTAAATTTTGCTTGAGTCAGAAATCGTTATTTCCTCATGTACCCGGCATTGTGCATTTCATACTTACTAGGAAAAACACATACAGGAAAAGGCAGCTTTCAAAAATATTTCCAGGAAGGCAATGGCCCTGCAGTCCCAGCCCTCATTCACTGCCTTTATCCTGTGTTAGACAAAAGCTAGATAGGGCAGTTGCATCTCACAAGGGAAAGAAATACATTAGGGATTTCCATAGAGATTTACTCTCATGAGACTGCAAGTATAGGAGGTTGCACATGAAGTCTTGTTGCCCAGGTCTGACAACAGTAGGTGTAAGGACCCCCAAGATTACTGAAGTATAGTGTAGTGAAGATGGCCCTGGTCATGGCAGCACAGCTGCTCCACAGATGATGGAGTGCCAAACTCATGAACATGAATTTCAGCCTCTAATACCTACCTGTACATCATCACAAGCATTAACTATATACTGTCAAGAGAGCACAGGATATGCTTCCCTGTCCCATAGAGATTTTATTTGAACTAATTTTAAATGTTGTGGAAGTATGAGCATTTCAACACAGTTGTTATTTGAGTAATATTCACAACAACTAGGAGGAGAGAAAACAGCATCACATATATTGTTTGTTGTTTGACTGAAAGGAAAGTCTTTAGATGAGGCGTGAAATTCAGGAACTCTGGCTAAGATCACCCAAAAAGTGAGGATATTACTAGATCTTAAAAGTAAAAGATTTTTCAATCCACAATTTCGCATAAGGGAGTTTTGTGACATTAAAATTGCTATATAAAAATTCCAAAGGTATAGACAAAGTCTGAAATAACACAGTTGTCCAAACTTTGAAACATTTTTTGCCAAAATGAAACACCTCTGTCTTTCAAAGTTCAAGTGAAATTAAGAAGGTAAAAGCCCTAAGACTTCAGGGGTCCTCAAACTTTTTAACCAGGGGGCCGGCGCACGGATGCAGTGGCAGGCAGTCACCTGCAGCTGCTTCGTTCCCCCCCCCAACCCCTGGCTGGGGGGGGTGGGGGTGGGCGGGGGGTTCTGTAAATACCGGGGGCCGGATTGAGGACCCTGGGGGGCTGTATCCGGCCCGTGGGCCGTAGTTTGAGGACCCCTGCCCTAAGTCATAGGATCAAATTGACGTTCTGTGGCAAAAGTGAGATACCAACCTTCATAGTGGCTCTACTGCCACTTTAACATTAACCCTATTAGGAAAAGTTATGCCTTTTATAGGATGGGGGTTTTTGACCCAAGCAACTCACCATGTTTCAGGGCTCCTTGTGTTGCTCCAAATGAAGAGAGAAGTTGATTTATCTCAGGCAGCTTAGGAGCAATCACAGCTATTCACAGACAGTAAACAATTTTGATTTTCTGAATGCAACAAGAATAAAACAATAGCACAGAGCTTCTTTGCTTCAGCTTTAAGTCTCTTTCATTCAAAAGCTCTTTATGCTCCTTCAGTAAGTGACTGCTTCAGTGCTTGTTTGGTCACGGGCTACGTTCCTGCTCCCTCTCTGTGCTTTATTCTGTGGTGCTTCTTACACATGCAGGCTTCTAACTAAAATTATATTCAGTCAAGCCCTGCTGCCCAGCTGCTTTAAAATCTGATGTTTTCTCATGTCAGGTTTTGGTTGGGACAGTGATATATGCTTGCATTTTTATCTGGAGACAGTTCTTACCTCAGCAACCTATTTATCTCTTATGGACAGCTTAGGTGCAGGACAGGCTTTACTCATCAGTGTCAGTGTACCCATCAGTCCATCTCCAAATTGCATGCTTTTGTAGCATCCGGAATAGGACTATAGGTCTAACTGGGGATTTTGGAGCCTAATATAATATAGCATAAAATTATGAAAAGTTATAGTAGGCATGATATATCTGGGTTTGCAGCAGTGCAGGTTATGAGCCCCTGCAGCAGGTTGATGGTACCCATCAAAGCTGCTTTATCACTCCCTTCCTCAGCTGGAGGAGGAAGAGAAAAGGCAACAAAAGGCTCATAGGTCAAGATAAGGACACAGGGAGATTGTTCATCCATTACCATCACAGGCAAAATGGACTCAGCTTGGGGAAATTAGCTTAATTGATTATCAATCCAGACCAAATGGAGTAATGAGAAATAAAACCTAACTCTTTAAAACACTTTTCCCCCATCCCTCCCTTCTTCCTGGGCTTAACTTCACTCTTGATTATTCTCTACTTCCCCTGCCTCTGCAGTGCAGGGGGATGGGGTTTGTTGTGGTCAGCTCATCAGAGGCTGTCTCTGCTCATCCTTCCTTCATGTGCTCTTCCCCTGCTCCAGCATGGGGTCACTCCCACAGGAGACAGTCCTCCATGAACTTCTTCAAGGTGAGCCCTTCCCACAGGCTGTAGTCCTTTAAGAACAGATTGCTCCAGTGTGGGTCCCCCATGGGGTCACAAGTCCTGCCAGCAAACCTGCTCCAGTGTGGGCTCTTCTCTCTGTGGTGTCACAGGTCCTGCCAGGAGCCTGCTCCAGTACAGGCTCTCTACAGGGTTACAGTCTCCTTTGGGTGCATCCACCTGCTCTGGCATGGGGTCCTCCATGGTCTGCAGGTGGATGGATATCTGCTGTCCTGTAGACCTCCATGGGCTGAGTGGGACAGCCTGCCTCACCATGGTCTTTACCACGGGCTGCAGGGGAATCTCCGCTCTGGTGCCTGGAGCACCTGCTCCCACTTCTTTCTCACTGACCTGGGTGTCTGCAAAGTTGTTACTCTCACATATTCTCACTTTGGCTGCAATTACTCCTGTGCAATAACTTCTTCCTCTTTTTAAATATGCTAGCACAGAGGCACTACTGCCATCACTGATGGGCTCAGCCTTAGCTAGCAGTGGGTCCATCTTGAAGCCAGCTGGTGTTGGCTCTGTCAGACATAGTGGAAGCTTCTAGAAGTTTCTTACAGAAGCCCCCCTGTAGCCACCCCCCCCCCCCCAACACCCCCAAACTTGCCACATGAGGCCAATACAGTCCCACAGACAGCTTGCAAAGTTTCATGTTCATAAAGATGGGTGCAGTCTGTGTGATCCCACCTGTATTCCAGCCTTGAAGCCCCAAAGCTGCATCCACATGACAATGAACCAGTACGGATCCTCTGCTCATCCCATCACAGCCTGTTTGTCTGGTCTCAGCATCCCAACAGCATGGCTTCAGGGCATCTATACCGGTATCTGGCCAGGCTTGTCAGTGCTGGTTCATCCAAACATGCAACCACTGGCACTTAGCTGAGCAGTGAGATGACCCAGTGCAGACCTAGCAGTGATCCACTTACAACTTTTCATAGAGGCACAGTGAACAGCCCAGTCTCAGAAAGAGCAGGAGAACATCAGATTTGTTTGTATATCAGCTAAGGCTATGATGATAAATCTCCAACCCCTTCTGAAAAGTCAGTCTGATTGCTTGCTTTTTGGGGTGAAGGTTATGTTTCGTGTAATTTTTAGCAGGAAGGAGAGGGAACAAGAAAGAAGGTGGTGGTGGGGGGGGAAGGCAGCCAGTTTCTTCAGCTGCACTTCATGACTCACTGGAAAGTGTTTGACTTTGGTTTGCTGACAGCAGCTGCCCGCTGGCAGTTGTGGGTTTACACAGGTTTCATTTCTATGCTTCACTTTTTTTTGCAAAACAGATATAAATAAATTGGAGAGTTTGACATGAGTGAACTCAACATTGTGTGTTTTCTCCTGTTGGGATACTGAATTTTGACACTGGAATGGGTAAAGAAAAAAACTGGACACAATAGATGAACAGTGTGGAGACAAAAAGCTGTTTGCTTGAAGAATTAGGGAAGAATAAAAATCTAAAAAGACTCATCTGCCTGTCACACATGAGGATTACTGCTAAGAAATTGGAGTAGAAGGAAGCACACTAATTACAATGTGTAATTAAACCTATTGTCTCATTTACCTTTTTGGTCAATGTGACAAAACCAAAAAGACAGGGAGAATAATCAAGCATGATAATGATGACTATAGTATGTTATTCTTATCAGTACTTGTAGAAAATATTGGGTTGACTCCTCCGATTCTCAGGTTCAGTTTGCTCTCGTTCAGTTTGCTCTCTTTCAGCTCATGGTTGTCTTTTATGCATTGCATTTTTAGTATAGAGCAGCTGGATGTTGTCCCATGGGATTTCTTTCTGTGTATTGGGAAGCTCTGCTGTTGTAAAACTTCCTATAACCACCTGCATGGCTTGGCCTAAAGTCAGCTGTGGGGTGAAAAGACAAGAAGGTGAGGGAGTGCATGTTGGACCCATGGCTTTTCGGTGAGCAATTTCCCGGGGGAATTATGTAGCTGAGGGAGTTTGGCAAGGCAGGAGCCAGCACTGATCCTGTGCATCTGCAGCCAGATGCTGGATGTCACAGGAGCAAATTGAAACACTATTTGAAAAATTCTTTGGAAATTAGCCATATTCAGGGAGTAAAAGGTGATTTATAGCTGGGATTTCCTACATGGAAAAAAATATCCACCAATCAGCTGTCAGGATGGGTTTGTCTTCCCAGAAAACCAGGGTTTATCACACTAAAGGAGTACAGATAGCCTATAGAAAAGGAACGCTACACTATAAAGGAGTGTGTTACATTTTTGTTTAGGTATTGGTCAGCTTTATTATCCATGCCCTTGAAACTGATGATAAAAATAGTCATTCTAAATGGGTATGGACTACAGTACTGTTCCTTGTGAGCACTTTCATTCCCTTACTAAAGCAGTATTAAAATTGTGTCTTCTAATCCACTGCACTTAAAGTTGCTTTCCCACACATAGAGGGTCATCTGTACATCTTCTCTTGCACATCTTTTCAGTCTTCATCTTTCTCTGCCTCTTTTGGTTATTTTCCCCTGCAGCTTAACTTGGAAACTTTCAACATTTTAGGCAGACTGTATTATTTTTAAAATCCCACATTTGATTTCCTGAAAAAACCTGGAAATTTATTTCTGAAAAAAAGGACCCATAGAGACATACAAAAAATATGAGGATTTATATTATTGGAATGCAGCTTACACACTAGACATATGGCAGATCTGATTCCCCCAAAAATGCACAGGGTGTAGGTATGGTTATTTTTGAGTACTGCCAACTCTGAACATGAGAAGTCAATAAATTTGATGCTGTTAGAGACAAAGATTATCTTTAAAATTTCTGTCCTTCCAGATGAAGGCAACAGAAGACTCTCTGTAGAAAGTACAAAGAAGGTATATAGAAGTAAATCTAGTATATAGAAGCTATATCTAAATGTTTGCTTTGCTTGCACACAATCTAAATTACAATGGCTGTTCATACATTGCATTTAGATGTAAAGATCATGACTACCACAATTTACCAGGAGGGGAAAAAAGCTTTCTAGGAAGAAAAAAAACCCAACCTGGTGTTTCAACTCTTTCTCAATCTCCTGCTATGAAAAGATAATCTCGCTTATTTTTTCAGCAAATGTCAACCATGTCATCTCTGTTTATAGATGAATGGATTTCGGTCTTGAAACGTTTATTCTAAGCCTCTGTTAGTGGACAAATTTTTCTTTGGGTAGTCTAGTGCAAAGAAATGAACTATTCTGAACAAAGGGAAGAGGAAAAAATTGTAAAGGATTATGACTGGATTGCAGCTTTGGGGGCTATCCAAGTTGGTTTTTGTGGACTGCATTATACCCCATATAATGGGTATATATATATATATAATGGGAAATATATATATATATATATATAATATGGGTATATATGTATATAATGGGAAAAGTAATGTGCATGAGGTAAGATGTAAATATGACTTCCTTCAACTCTAGACCATTGAAAGAAGTGAAGAGTGCAACTGAAGAGTGGAAATATGACACAGATGTATTTGATGAATTACTTTCAAAAAAATGTTCTTAGGGATAAATTTTTAGACAGTGTAAAAAATGTAAATTAATAGAAATTGCTTCATATAGGCAAGTATAAATACATGTTTGTAGAGAAAATGTGTTCAATGAAGAAGAATTAATAAAAATGAACAGAACGTAAAGGGAAAACCAACATGTTCAAGTCAGATTAATCAGGATCAGTTCAATATATCCACATACAAAAAAATACAATACAAATTAGAATGAGTACAGTTAAAATAAGGAGCAAATGTGACCTAACACTAAAGAAGGGGTCTCGCTCAAAGATTCCATAATTTTAATCTTTATTCTTTCTGTTAACTTTTGTTGGTCAAAGAATTGTCTCCTTTAACTCCTCCCTGCGTCAGTTCTCCCGTGATATAAAACAGTAAAAGACAAGGCTTGTTCACCTATTCACTTGCTCACTGCTCTGCCCAGACAGATTGAAGTGTGTAGTTGCATGTGTGTAACGTCACAGGTGAAATTTTATCTCTGTTTGAGATCACTGCCAAAACTTACTGATTTTTCAATTGATACTTTCTTCTACAGGCCATAAGTGGAATGACAGCTAGTACCATCATCTGCATCTCTTAATCTTTTTGTTTTCTTTCTTTTACATCATTCAACACTTTGCACCATTCTAAGCTTTACAGTCAGGTGAAGCTGGAAGTTAAAGTCCTTCAGAGACTGCCTGCTGCCTGCCTTGCCTGTGCCAGATATCTGGAGAATCGTTTTTTGTTGTTATCACCACTGATGGTCAGGTCCCTCTGCAAGGATGTGGCCATTGCTAGGCAAGGCAGGGGACTTAACAAAAACAGCAGCCTCTGCTGTGAAAACAAATCACACATCCCCTTGCGAAAACAAACCCAGCAAGCCTGTCTCCCCAGGGGTGACTAATTTTATCCATAACCTTGGGGCTGTAAGATTCAGTTTTGCCTACTCTCCTGCTAAGAAGCCTAGAGTAGGTTTTGCCTCTGGCTGTTGTTTGGTGCACAGAGTCGCTGGGGAGACATTTAGACAGCAGTTACTGTACAGCTCAAAGCTTACTGAAGTCAACAGAAATGCAAGCATTTCCTGAAGTGAGGTTTGGTTTTAGCTTGTTATACTGAGTATGTGACAACATTCAATCTTCTATTATTAAAGATTAAACTGCAAAATAATAGATTTTAAAATAATTATGTGGCTTAGCAATTTCTCGTTGAGAATTAGTGTCACGCTATCACCAGTACTTACAAATTATTCAAAATTTCAAGACAGTTTGTGTTCTTCCCTGAGATGTGAAGTTGCATAATTTATCACAACAAAGATTTAAATGCACTTAGAGATATAGATGTTTTCATAAGAACTCTTTAACAAGTAAATTTAATTCAACATTTTTTTTCAACAAATGCATTCTCTTCCTTTTTAAAAGACATAATTAGCAACACTGAAATGATTTTTCTTTGAAAAAAATCTATTTCAAAATAAATATTGATTTGGAGAAAGTGAAAGCTTTCATAACACAGGCTTAATTCTGAACATACCGTTCTTTCTGATTTTTCATTAAAATCATCCCATCTTAAAATTTAAGACACTTTTGAGTTAAAACTATAAATAACTGATAATATTTAGAACTTTTATGTTATGCAAAGAAAAAAGTCATTCGTTCTGAGACAAGAATTAGATGACAAGTTGAAATTTTAGGCTTGGTCCAAGGTGGGGAATAAGAACCTGTTTTTCAGTCTTATTCAGTTACAATGTTTGTAAATCTATGGGAGAAAACAAGAGGAAATGTGGGATACTGTAGATGGTCCAGTCATGCTGAAAGAAAAAGCTAAATATGTCATAGGTCTTCTAAAGTTATTTCCATGAAACATGATGGAGGTTTTTGCACAGGTAAAACTTGTGGTGGTATTGCTGACAGCAATAAAGCAGAGGAGAATGGGTTATTTTATCAGGAATATTTCTATGTAACAATATCTGTCTTCTTCCTCCTTTATGAACTCCCCATCAGCCAAAGGAATCAAACTAATGAGTCTATGCTAAGAAGTTATTGAGAAGGCAGTATAACATATTATCCTCTGTAATTTTTGCTGATGCAGTGTTTCTCCTGAAAAGTCTTTGCGGAGTCCAATTTACCAATGTGCTATATTTTAAAAAAAACAAAAACTTTAATTACATTATGAAGTAGCATGGGAACTGCAAAATACCATTTTTCTAGATTTATGAAAAGAAATTAACTGGCCCAGGTTACATGTATAAAATGAGAAGGGAAATGGCATTGTTTCAGGCTTTCTGCCCAACGTGGTTCATAATTTCTTAAACATTAATGTACTTGGAAAGGCAGAGATAGTTGAACTTCAACTTGTCCAAGTGAATTTCTTATAATAGCAATAACAGATTTAGTATGTACTGGGTGACTTCTTGAGGTTCCCTAATCCTGATTAAAGCCTAAGTGCTTATAGGAAATGAATTTTATTCAGCCATGCTGACTTTCAGTCTCAGCCTATAATTTCTGAACAACTGGCCTATTTCATGTGGTAAGATGTTACTCTCAAATGTGTTAAGTTCCTGAAATGTTGTGAAAATTCACAGCTGAGTGAAGGAGAGAAATGCAAATTAGTGCCAGAGTGCAGGTAAAACTTAGGCATCAACTACAGTCAAGAACTTCTGCAGTGGCTGAGCTGGAAGGGGGACCCAGACCACCAAATGGTGGCCAGGGATCAGGAAGGAAAGACCTGGAGAGTGCTTATGGAGTCAAGGTGTTTGACAGGGGCTGCAGGGTGAGCAGTCACTAGTTCCCAGGAGCAGCACACAGAGATCAGGACCAGAGTAAAAATGAGGCCAGAGAAATACTGAAAAGGCCCTTCAAAGCAGGCAAGTATCTCAAGGTCCCAAGAGGAGGAGCTGTGTCTCCAAGGCAGAGGCTGAAATTGTCCCTGGAGGGACAAGTCACTGGAAAAAAGATGGATTGTGTGGGATATTCAGTGGGCACCAGTGTGTTTTGAAGCATCACCCTCAGGGCTTCTCAGGAGTATATGAACCTGACTATTCCAAAACAAGGGAGGCACTATTGGAAAGATAATGAATGAAAACAGTCCAGTAAAAATGACTGACAGGGATAGGTACGCAATCAGGAATGAATTAGATTATGACAATTTGCTATCTGGTGCCAGTGGTTCTGTCCTTACACATGTGTCAAGACCTGCCAAACCTTGCAATCAGATGGCAGAGCTTTGATGTTTATTTGATATGTTGACACTGAATGTTTTCTTTTACTTTGTTGTATTATTCCCCCAAATTCTTCAGAGAAAAAACAAATAACAAGCTTGACTTTTCAGTCAAAAAATATTTTGTATTTCAGTGCTTAATTTAGATGAAATTTAAAAAATGCATTTTTTTTTTTCAAACTTCCCTCAAAAAACAGTGCGCTTCAAATGACCAAAAGCGAGGTTTTGGTTTGCTTAGCATGCTTCAAAAAAATTGGGGGAAAATTTATTTTGTTTCATATGAAAACATTTTTTCTAATTAATTTGATCTGCAGGCACACTATTTAAATATTGGTTTGTTCAGTGCTACAGGAAAACTGATCACAGGGCAGTTCATCCACCAAACACATTAACATCTTAAATGCAGAGAGGCTTATGGATCATTATGATCTTTTTCCCTAACCTTTGTGACACAGACCTGCCTCCTCGAGCGTTAGTCAGGGCTGGGTCTGGGGATGCCAGTGCTCCTGCCTGGGAAGGAGTCTGGCTCCCTGCTGAGCTGCCATAGTGGCAGAGCAGAATGACCTCCAAATGAGCACAATTTAATACTTGTTTCTCTATTTCAAACCCAAAGTATAAAAATTTCTGTACATTCAAATGTTTATTCATAACTGTTGGTTTAGTTAAAAGAGATTTCTTCTCCAACAAAACTATTTCGCTTATTGTACCATTGTAGTTAAAAGAGCATGAGCACTAAGATTAGGCCTGAGGTGTATGTGCTCTCTTAGCCTGGTAGGTCCATCAAGACATAGGCCTATGGGCCCACCTCTCTGCTTTCAACCTCATTTCGTTTGCAATCTGTACAGCGTTTCACCTGTGGCTTAAGTTTGGGCTAGACTAGCCCTAAAGGAACAAAAACATTTCGCTTTGTCCCTGTTATGAAGCATAGCAGTACGGTCCCGCTCTCAGCTTTAAGAAGTTATTGAGTATTGGAGAGGCCATCAGACACCTCAGATAATCAGGCCACAGCGGCATTTCAATGCAAGCAGCAGTGATGTCTTTGCCTGTGACGAGAACAAGAGTGAACGAGTGCATTATGTGACTCATTTTGAACAGTCGCTCTAAGGGAAACATGAAAAGCAATCAACAAAATATCAGACATACTACTCGAGCTTTACAGGTGTTTTTTTGTTTTTGTTTTTGTTTTTTTTTCTTCAATCATAATAAATATATTACATGAATATTGTGTGTTCTGCCTTGAAACATTTCAGTAAAAATGTACCTCACATACAATAATACCTGTATCTGTACTGAAAAACCCCAGGGATCCAAAGTACGAAGCCAAAGCACAGAGAGAAAAGGCACTGCGTAAAGTGTAAAGTTGAAAATCAGCCTGTTTGAGACTGAGAGAACTCAAACCTACCAGAACTCATATCTGCCTACCCCTACATGTGAACCCTAAGCACTTGTTCCTCTCCCCCTCTCTCCTACTGATCTCATGTATCTCTTGTCACTTGATGCAATAAAACCATTTAACGTTGCCTTTCAACTCCTGGCTAGAGCATTCCCCAGGGAAGGGGCTGGATTGATGACAGATGCCCTCTGACCACTAGAACACAGGACTGTGAGGTTTCCCCCCTGTGACCACTCACTCTTCCCAGGACCAGTGCAGAGCCCTGCACATGTGTTCAGGCTTTACACCAGAAAGCCTAAAAAAATGACAGGTTTAATTGCTTAACTTATAGATGCCTGTGTTTGTTATTGACTCTAGGCATAGCTGCCTGAAAAAAGTCACAACAGTTAACATTAATAGATGCTTGCAGCATGTAGTGAAACCACAAAGTTTATTGCAATAAAATAAAAACTGTAAAAGCCTTATTCCCCTTTGCAAGCAGACCTGGAAGGTTAGTGAATATTTATAACTAAGAAGCAAATATTCTTCTTGTCACCCTTCACATCTTCCGTTTACAAGGAATGATTGCTTAGGAGATTCTTCAATTGACTTAAACATTTCAGTTAATGGCCAACAAAAGCACCTTGTACATTATAGTTTTCTCTAGGCTTCACATATATGAAGAGTAGTGGTGGCTGCTACAATTCAGGAAAAAGATTATAGAAACTAAAGCCTGCCAATAATATACTAATGTTGTTCATAATCTTTTATTTTGTAATTAATATTAATATGCAAGCTCCTGGATACAACATAGAGATTTCTAAATCAGGGCACTTTTGGTTTTATATAATTTTGCATATTTTTATGATTTTCCAAATCTCATGACACCTTTTGCTTTTCACTTTCGAATAATATATTATTTGAGAAATGGCTTTGCATTTTCCATAGTTGTGTGTGATTTAAGCCTGATGGATATTCTGAGATAGCTTTCCACTATACCTCTTTTAAATGGCCTATTGATCCCTGCAGTTGTAAATATCCATAGCATGCTCATTTAGCAGGAATGTAGTTTAGCTAGAAAAATTAAAATGGTATAAATGATCCATCTGGAAATTACTGTCTTCTTGCCAGAACACCATTTGGGATCTGTTCTATACAGCCTGGCCCAAGTCACTGACACTATAAAAAAAGTCTAGGGACTGTATTCATTTTAATATGTTATATATTATGCCACCATATTAGTCACAGTGTCATTCATCTACAAACACATAATTGGGAGCCATGAAATGTAGCTGTATCATGGACCAGCTGGGTGGCTGAGAAATCTTTCTACAGAGTGAGAACAGCTATAATCCAGCATTCAAGGCAGCCTGCCTGACTCCAATCAAGGACTCACACCTGGGTTTTCCGAACCTCAGATGTGCCAGCTGCCCCTGATGCCTGTCTGTTCTTGTGCAGAAATGTTTGTATACGTTTAATGCATATAAAATGTCTGCAGGATCCTACAATAAGGGGCACTGAGAGACATAGTCTGGCACTGCTGCAACATATATGCTGTTATGAGTATCTGTGAAGTCTAATTCTGCTTTTTCCTTCAGTCAGGTCTTGATTTTGTTGCAATGTATTGTGATGTTCATGAAAATTTAGACCCAACCCCAGTGTACCTTTTTGATTAACTTTGAAATGTTTAATTAATGAAAGCTGAATGATTTGCTGCATGAGAGTCAGCTGCAAAGCCAAGCCAGTTTGCTGGCTACTTTACAAAGGCTTGATCTCTAACTAGAAATTTGGGAGCTCCCAGTGAATCATTCATGAAGCTTTTTAAACAGTTTCTCACATCTGCTCAGAAACTGCCTGAAATAAGAAGGTGCTCCCATTAACATAACATGCCCATCATGAAAGATGAAGTTTTTTGTTAAGATTCTGTGTTGATGGAAGAACAGGCATTTTTGGAATAGTGCTGGCCCTGCTTTCCAAACCTCACTCTGGCAGCACAACTGGCTGGAGGCAATCTTTCTTCTGAGTGGGATGAGAGAGCTTCCATGGGGCAGCAATTTCAAGGGGTATTGGGAGGTATTCCTTCCAAGTGACATTAAAGATTCATCAGAAACAGTGTAGGTGAAGTGTGGGTTATAGGGAAAAGGATTCAGGGACAGGTTCAAGGAGCCACTGGTCACATGCAGAGGCCCGTAAGCTGGAGCCATAACCTTTTTGCAACCATTGTGCAGTCTTCACACTGAATGCAACAGTTGATAGGTGGGTGATTCCTGTTTGCCCGTGACCACCAGGCAAGTCTTATGAGGCCCATGTGTTAAGTGTGCAAACAGCTTTCCATGAGAGCTGGGGAAGAAAATTATTATCCTCCAGTGAGCTCTTGCTCACTGACTCTGTTTCAGTCCAAAAGCCAGGAATATGCAAGGGGGGGGTGAATTAAGCAATAGATGTCTCCTGTACATGAAGGTGGAACTAACTACCCAAAATTTTTGCAAAGCAATAGAGACAGAAAAAGAGCTGGAGTGAGTTTTGAAGGTTGCTAAGGCACTACAATCCTCACTTTGTGATTAGACACACACAGGTTTGGGCTATCTCATGAGCTATAATAATGTTTTGCAGTGCAATCAAGCAAAGGAAAAAAACAGTGCAGTCCCAGTTACCTACAGGAACTCTTCATGCTCATTCTGTTTTAACACAGCAGGTTGCTGTTTCACTGTTTCATTGTATTCTCTTGACAAACAAAAACTATGAGATGTATTTGAGAAGGAAAGTTTATGTGATGAAAATACTGTTGGTTTTGGGTTTCTTTTTTTCAAAGACAAAATTGAAACCAAACTTAGAAACATTTTGCAAGTTTTAGGTAGTACTACAAAAGGTACTGCAGAATTACAGTAACTTCTCTTCCCAGGTACTTTTCTTCCTCCTTTTTCGTGTAGGATACATAGCTGTAAGGCATCTATAACTAAAGAAGGTAAATCTTCTTGGTATACTCTGAAGAGATCAAAGTTATAAAGTTTCAGTAGTTTGCAAAGATATTATGCCCATGAGACTAAATAATCTTAAAGGATTTTCTTTGCAAAAACAGGCATAGTTAATCTCTGCTCAGGATAGTTCAGAGTCCATAGAAATATCAAGACACCTTAATCTTGACAAAACATATAAATCCTTTTGTGCAAGCTCAGGAACATGTTTTATGGTGAAACCTGTGTGTGTAGCTTTAATGCAGAGAAGGAAATTAAGCTAGCTAGTAGACTGAAAAGTGTTGGGGAGGACTGGAGTCAATGACAAAAAGATGTCCTCTCTTGCTTGAAAGTAGAGAAAGAGAGGATCAAGACACTGGCAGGAAGCGGGCAAGTATTTGGGCTATGATTATTAACTCAATCATTACAAAATATTTTCATCATTTTTGACAGGATGAAACCTCTCCTTTCCCATACAGTGAGCTACTGTAGTTCTTTGGGTTAGGTTTTGAATATGAACTTGCCCAGCAAGAGACTGTCTCATGTCCCTGAAGTGAGTGGCAAAACTCCAGAGACTGTCTCATGTCCCTGAAGTGAGTGGCAAAACTCCAGACATTTACTTGAAAAGGAGCAAAAGTAAAGCCAGAAAAAAACCCCACCTTTAATGTGAAATTTAGTTCCAATAAGATATTTCTATAATATTTAAGTGTGAATCACCTGCTTTGAATTAACAATTCTGTTTATTTTGATTAGATATACATTCATTCGATATCCCTAAATTGTCATATTATATGTTATGGAACATGTTCTTGAAATTCGACTACCATATGAATTACAAGTACAAACTTAACTACTTTGGGTTTATTTCAAATTTCCTGAAAACAGGGGTATTCACAATACTTCCTTTTTTTAAAAAATATGGAGAAAAAGTCATGAGTGAAAGCACAAAACTGATGTTTGCTATATATTGAGGAACATGATCTAGCAATTCATCATGCTTTTATTTGCTTTTCAGTTCATTTCCTCTTCCTGACCCTATTTGTAAAATTAATAGCATGGTTTTTGTTAGGCATCCAAATTGTCCAGGTGAGAACATTCCAATGAAAAGAAGCAAAGTACACATTTATCTTTGTGCAAGGAAATAATACCAAATGTAAAATCTAATTGGAACCATTACAGCCAGTAGTTAGCAAGAGATGAAAAATGTTAAAGGGGTGAAATAATATTTTATAATCAATTAATAAAACCTGTAAATGTCCATACACATTGAGAGTCACAAAGATTATCTGTAAAAATTGTAAAATTTTCTTTGTTAAATTTATTTAATATGCTTTAAATCTAATTTAAACCAATGGAGGTATTGTTGTTTCTTAGTTGATGCATGCCATGCCAAATTGGGACTTCCAGCTGTTCTGCGTTTGAAGGATCTGGTTGAATCCCTTTCTGAAGTGAAATGCCTTACCCAAACACTCTTTTCTAGAAAGTGAAATTAAGTAAAAGTGCAGTATGATTGTCAAACGTCTTCTACCAAGTATTTATCTACGTAAAACAGAAATGAGAGGAGTTAGAATCCGATTTAAGATGCCAATTCAGCAATACAAATATTTAACTTTCATGCCCTTTGCTGCTGAAAAGACTGCAACGTGGAAATACTGTCCAAGGTTTGTAATGCAAAGCATAGGTATGACCAGTATCTAACCAGGAAGCTGCTAGTGGGAAAATCTGGGGAGAGGAAAAAAAAAAAAAAAAAAAAGCAAGCAGCAGCTCAGGGGTGAGTAGACCGAAGAGAGTGAGAAGGGAATTTTCTGTCTCCTTGGCTTTAAGTTTGGGTGCTCCCTGCCTGCATGTGGCACTCACATTTTATGTGTGCCTTGTTCCTCATGTTCATGAAGGCACCACAGAGCTCTGAGACCTGTATAGAAAAGTCTCAGACTACATTGTTGAAGAAGTCTCACTCAGCAGAAGAAAACTGAATGCTACCGACAGCAGCAAGAACTAAAGCCAAGTTTTAGGGAAACAGAATCTGGCATTCAATCATTCAGACTTCTCCCTAGTGCATGGAGTGTTCAAGGGTTCCTGAGAGGAGGAACAGCACCAACAGGACTCCAACACCAAAAGTGAAATTCTGGGATATACTGCTCCTCAGTGGATAAGAGCGCTCCTGACAGGTGAGAACAAGATGAGTTTCCTTTAGGAAAGACATATATTTGCAGGCAGATGAGTAAAGGAAGGAGAAAGCCCTGTTACCTTTTTCACTCTCTCCTTGCAAGGAGTGCTTTAGGTATCTTAGTTTATGTCTCTGGATGTGAGTGTGGATCGCCACATGCATGAATCCTGTTGCAGAGGTGTGGGGTAAGAGCTGAGTTTCTCTGTGCTGCCAAGTCTAAGGATGTCCTTCCTATTGCAGTGGTGAGATGCTGCCCTGGGAAAGGCTGCTGCCTCCTGGACATAGCATCCTCTGGCTGTGTGTACTTGGGGAGGAGATGGATGCCTATGCCACTTGGCAAATGGTGCCTGGCATAAATGATGAATGGCTGTGGGTGGGTTTTCTCGTCCTTTTAATTTGGTTTTAAATATTTAATATTTACTCGGAAGAAACCAGTTTTAAGGATGTTCATCAGCAGATCATCTATGCTTTAATTCAAGACCAGGAGTGATTTCTGTGTAACTCTCATGACTGATCCCACATATAAGCATTTCCTCTGTGGCAAGGAAGAAGCATTTTAATGGGTGCATGGTCACAGGGATGTGTTACATGTCAAGTCAATTTATTTTGGGAGCCAATAGATTAAAAGGAAGCATGATGTTGTTTCACAGTTTGTTCCTTCTTTATGAAACTTTGCTTTAAAATTATTAGGCAAAGGAGACCAGATGTCTTGGCTTTACCAAGGCAACCGTTTTTTTGAGACCCTATTTTAGTGTTTCAACAATTTTTACTGCAATGCTAAATTTTTTTTCTATTTTTTTTTCTGCTATTAAGCAACTCCCACCCTGAAGTACCATCTGTTGAGAAATGTTGAATGTCTTTTCCATTTCTCAGTACTTAAATGTATTTCTACAAAGGAAAAGAAGTCATGATGTGTATATGTCTGCATGTGAGAATGTATGTGGAAAACTGCATGAGAGAAAGGAGATATGCTGTGGTATGCCGGTAGGAAGTAATTAATGGTAAATGCTCCATGACAAACTCTAGCCTTGACTGGAGCAGTCTGAAGCATAAAATATATTAACGCAGAATAATTTATTTGACATCTGATTGATTTTTGTATCACTTTATAAATAGCACTGAACTATTTATATAACCAGTTTAAGAGACTCTGAACTACTTTGAAAGACAGGGAAAATATTGGAAAGTACATTATTGGTAAATATTATTCAGTCTGTCTACCAATTATATTTCTGAATGCATTACTGGTACTAACTAATGAATACAATCAATAACTGAAATTTCAGGACAGGAAGATGACTCTTTCTCAGCTAAGGCATGATTTAATATATTTTTCTTTGAGAGTTTTTTCCATGTTTTCTCACTTTTTCAAAACTTCAAAGTTCTTAAATTTAATCTCTGCATTATTACTTGCCAATATTTGTGATATCCCAAATGTTCAAAATAAATTGCAAAATATTTTTTTTCTAAATTTCAGCAGCCCCAGACTAGTAATAACAGCACATCTATCCATCTGGCCCAGTAAGGAACTTAAAGATGTACTGTATTGTGCAGAGATAATATATGATTAATTCTAGAGTATGTGGGTCTGTTCACACAAAGAATCAGTGAAGAGAGATCAAGATTATCACTACTATCAATTTTTTTCACGGCACTTGGCAAGTCCTTTAGTTCAACATTTTCAGTTTTATGCTTAAACATGTAAATTCAGAGCATTAAAAGAAATTAAAAAAAACTTACTGAGCACACATAACCTTTGCTGAATTCTCAGAAATTGCCATTTGCTTATCTTCTTTGATTCTGCTGCTTAAATTAATCTGTTCCATGTATAATGAAGTCCAAAAATATTGCCTCAATACTTTTACCACTGCTTTTCTGTATAAGTGTATCTCTGCATCAGCACACTGGATCTTTCTGGTTTTAGTCAATTTGTCTTCTAGCTAATATTAATAGTTAACAAACCCAAACATTTTTGACATATATATACACACAAATGTGTCTGTGCCAATAATGTTTTTACAAGAAATGATAAATAATCAGATGCAGCTTTGATGATGGTTTCCCAAATGAAAATGAATTTTGTATAGAAATTAGGAAGGAAATATCCATCCAGTGCAAGTGTTGATGTACTTAAGAGTAACAGCTTGAAAACTTAGCCAGGAAAGTTTTCCACCATAGGTTAGCTAGCGTTTTCATGTGAGATCACAGTAGACACCTGACCATTTATTCTGAATAATGTCCTTACAATGACAAATATCAAATGAATTAATATTAGAACATAAAATAAAGTGAACACTTTTTCATATGAAGTGGAAAGCCTCCATTTCCTCGGTTTTCCTGTAGTATGATAGGATTCCTGCTGATTTCTTTCAGTTTATAATACAGCTCTAACTAGTGGTTAGAAAAAAGCTCTAAAGGGGTAAAGGTTATTGTCACAGGTGCCAATTGAGCTGTTTTAATGTTGTGGTTTTTTACAATGCATTTTTGAAACACACAGAGGCAATTTCCTCATTCCCTGATAAGTGAGACTGCTGGGAAGCAGCTGGTTTTGATTAAGTGCAGGTGTGGGTTTGTACATATTACCTTTGAATCCTTTCTATACTAACCTGTGGAGCGGAAGCATTCTATTACTAGAGAAATTTGAAATGTCTTTGATAACATTTCTGAAAATTGCAGTTGAATTTACTGTCTTCCTTACTAAGTGAAAACTGTAACGTTTTAATCGAGGCTTAAGTTCGATTTCTTTCTGTGCCATTTACTCTCCACTAATGTGAGGCCAGATGGACTTTGTAGTTCCTTTGGGATGTAATTAATCCCCAGCTTCATTGCTTGGGAAGAGCCGGACGCTGCTTGCCTCTCGCACCGCACCAGCTGCAGGGAGGGAGATACCTGCATGGATCTGAACCCAATTGATAAGGCCTAAAAAAGACTGTGAGGTGAAAGGGCTGCTGCGGGGAGGAAGGGACATCACAAATGTCAGAGACAATAGGCTTCCCAGTCCACTGCAGCACCCTCTAAACAAATGCTATACTCAAAATCAAATACGCAGTGGTTCCTCCATCACACCTCCCACTACTCACCCAAATCTGAAATCAAACACAAA
This sequence comes from Falco cherrug, assembly GCF_023634085.1. Classification (NCBI taxonomy): domain Eukaryota; kingdom Metazoa; phylum Chordata; class Aves; order Falconiformes; family Falconidae; genus Falco; species Falco cherrug. The sequence continues at coordinate 43,416,596 of NC_073701.1, forward strand.
CTAACTCAAAGTGTGTTTTGCTATCCCCAAATAACACATTTATTTACCAGCTGCTAACCTTGAAAAAGGTGAAGGTCAAAGACTGGTACAGTTCTCTTTCCAAAACAGCTTCGCTGTCTTTTCCCTTTAGCAGTCTTCAGTGGGATATTTTGTTTCTTCTTCAGAAGAAACTTCTGTTCACTTCAATGGGTAAAAGAAAAGATCGTTTCTCAAAACAGGATCCTTAATGTCATGCATCAGGATCAGTTCATCTTGAAATGCATGAATGCAATCTGTATAATATTTATTGTAACCTTACTCACAAATCATTATTTTTTTTTTCCTTTCAAAAGAATCCAGAGGGTCTGGGGGTTGTTTTTTTGGTTGGTTTTGTGGTTTTAGGACTGAACTGTTTCATTATCCCTAATTACATGATGAGCTACTCAAAAAATAAAAGGCACATTGAAAAATAGCTTGAAAAGAACAAAAATAGCCCTACAGTTAATTATGTTAAAAATACCAAACACTTGTCAGCATCTCATTAACATCTTAATGAGGGGAAATAACCCTCATCTGTCTTTAAAAAAATAAATGTTGCTTTCAAAAAAAGTTCCAACTTAGTTTGTAAATTTTGCACCCTGAAATACATGGATTATTTCTCCTCATTAAAATCCTACTAGCAGGGTATCTAAGAGTTGGAAAGTGTGAAGATAACAGTGAGGCTTCTACTCTAGCTGTTATTCTGCTTGTGGGCTGGAGGAAGATTAATTAGACTGCAAGACCTTATATTAATAGGACTCATTAGAGCAATAGATCTGTAAAGAGAGGGAATGGAGCCTGGACAGCTATGATTTGTGGGGTGATTTGTCCCAAATGACGTATAAATTGTTCCCAGCCTGCATTTATTTTCTCAGTATAATCTCTTCTTTTTGCTGTGATGAGGTTATGCCCTGGACCAGGCAGGTAAGAAGGATGAGTCCCAGACCAGATCTGTCCTTTGATTGTGGAGGGTCAGTAAGCCATGCTCTTGGCAGTGCTGATAAGAAAATGCTTCTTCTGGGCTCCTGCAGGAGCTGACAGCAGGAGAACAGCAATGTAGCTGCACTGGTCTAGGAAATGGCAATACCTGCACTGAGGAAGTAACAAGATCATAAAATGTCTTTACTCAGATACTGAAGTGCTGGCATTAGTCTTTTATTTCATACTCCTTCAAAAGTTAACATTCCTCCTAATTCTTAAAATAGTATTTAAAAACTACAATTCCTCCACGATGCTGTCAATGATATTTAGCTAAAAAAAAGCATTTGGAAGTTCAGCTGGGTAAAGTAGAAAAAAGTTCAATTTAAAAAAGTTTAATATTGATGAGTTCTGATTTGCATCAATTATCTATGATGTTAGTTCAGACTCCATTTTCTTCTGTGTCTTTGTATCTGAGTTTGTTCAGCCTCCTCATCCACCTAGTGGGAGCAATTAAGGACTATAAAAAAGTACATGGGATTTAATCATTGTCATGAAATTTCAAAGTATTGAAAGATTCTATCACTGAACAACTCTTTAAGAGTGGATGTGAGGAGAAAGAACACAGGTTATTTATGTCCCTAGAAAGGTTAGGTATGATATTGCTCCTTCTTCATGTCACCAAAAATAATACTACTGGTCAATACGATATTCCAGACTGTTTCTTTTTCAAGTTCACTGGGGAATCCAAGGATTTTGTAGGATTTTGACTACAACTTTTATATAAATGCTGTTTAATTTGGAAGGAGTTATGACAAGCTTTTAAAATGTATTGCTAATTCTTTTTTCATCACATGCTGATAATATGCAGTGTACTTTGAGACATCTGCAAGCCTTTGGTCATCACAAGTTTTGTGCCCTACCTACACAGAAAGGTAAATTTTGTACACAAAAAAATAACTTCCATGTTGACCATTATGTGCTCACAATAGCTAATTAACACTTCTAAATTTTCTTGTGTCTCAAGTAGAAAATTTACTAGAATAACGTAAATTTTTCACCAATATAATCTAAGAAACAGGTTTCCTTGAGTTTCAATCTGTAGTCGCACCCACCCTAATTTGGATTAAAAAAAACCCAAACTTACTTCCAGAGCATATTGATTTATGAACACCTAAGAGGGCAAAATGTTTCTTCTGAATTGTAATCTTTGTTCCTTTAGGAAGTTAAAATCTAAGCATATCACTAAGCAAGACCGTTAGAGAGAAACTGCACTTCACTATAGACCTTAGCTATGCCTTCGGATACCAGTAGACTTTCCTAGGAGTTTAATGCTCTAACTACACAAATTCATCTGAAAACCCCTTCATCAACACTTTTCTGTTTCACTTCTTGAAAAGTATACTATCCTGCTGCAAACATGTGACCTGTTACGTCTTATTTGACTGCAGTATTACAAGTTAGACATCATAGTAGCTGAGTCTACGGATGTTTTTTGATAAAGCTAGTATGGCATTGCCTCTAATTTATCAATTCACACTTAATAAGTTATCATTTTCTGTGTACAGGAAAAAAACCAACAGGTTATGATTTTTTTTTTTTTATTTTACTAAAGTAAAATTAGAATAAAACTGATGGAGAAAAATTAATGTATAAACAAAACGTTAATTATGTTCAGGCCTACATGATAGAGTCTTTTGCTTAGTATGATCTTACAGTCCTTGAAGTTTTATGCCTAGGTAACTCGGGATGGTTTTTAGATTTTTTTTTTTTCATAGGCTGCAGACAGCTTATCTATACAAAGCATTCCTCCATTTAAAAGAAGAACCAGATCCCTCACAGTTTTCTTTTCTCTAGTATATTCTAAAGTGACACAGAAAAAACAATGTACGCCTACTGATTCCAAAGCAGTACAACTTCAAACTGTGAGACGCTGTGACTGGAGTAGTTGGCTAGGTGTTCTGTGTTAGGATCAGGCAGCTGTTCTGTGACATGCTGATGGAGCAAGCAGAGAGGTATACCCTGCTGGACAGTTACCATAACTATTAACTACCAAATGAAAATAAGCTTCAAAGCTATTTGTAAGAAGGTCTCTGCAGCCCAGAGGAATATCTGTTGATGGTCCATATGTTATTACCCTATGAACTCCTAAAAAATGCAGTGACATTTTTGAAAGGTTTGAGGTTGTGATATATGAAGTCTGCAACCTGTAGCTTTGCCTTTTTCAGAGAGATTTTGGAGGCTCATATTCAAAATGGTTCATTTTACAGATAATGGAGACAACTGGGACTGTATATATACTTCTAGCCACTAAAAATCAGCAGTTAATGCATCACTGTGTGCAAGGTGTCACTATTATTCTCAGTATTACATAATTGAATATGGTATCTACTGGCTTTTTAGTTTCGACCATTGCAGCCATAAAGAGATCATTCTTTTCATATAAAAACCAGTATAAAAATACATTATGAATAATACTTGCCAACTAGCATCCAATAACTAACACATTGCTCTGTTTATGTATCTCTACTAAGCCTTTCCCCCCAGCTTTTGCAGCACCCTGCTGAGCTGACCATAACTACCAATTAGACAAGCAACAAACTAAGGTTTTATTACTTTAATTTTCCAGACAAATTATATGACAGTAAATTGTGGCACATGGAAATACTTTTTGAAGGATGCAAAGGGAGGCAGACTTTATATTTTGATGAAATGAGCTACCTAGATTTCCAGATGAAAGGCTTGTTTTATGCTCCAGCCTATTGCTTGCTTTAACTGCTTATATATCTTTCCAGATTTTAAGTGATACAATGTACAGCTACAGTCAAACCATAAGATGCACAAATTAAACTAGTAAAAATCATAATGGCTTTAAAATGCCAGTCACAGCCATTTATAACCTCCAGCAGCAAGTTTCCTGGCCTGTCAAACCTTTTGCTTTAAACTGAACGTCAAAACTTTATCTATACTTGTTCTTGAATGCACTGCAGGAGTGTAATGCATTCTTTATTTGCAAAAACTGTAGGAAATTTTCTGACTAAATACATAAACAGGCAAAATCTATCTTAATGGAAAACTTAATCTTTTAACTACTAGTTAACTACAAATGTGGTGTACACATTTGCTTTAGACTTTTTTAAATCAGTAATTAATGACTTCATCATGAAAAGCATTTATTGTTTCCATTTCAGGGAATTCAAATCAAGATAACTGATTTTAGAGAATGTTCAATATTACCCCAACCTTTTCAAAAGGACAAACAGTACCATATGGGAGCAAGGGGGCAGGATACGGGTTTAGGAACAATTGAAGCCAGAGGAAACTTAACTGTGAAATAAGGTACACAAACATTTTTGATTATTGGTATTAATGACTGTTTATCTTGCAAACTCTGTATTGCCAAGAAGTAGATGTCATTTTCATCGGTAATCTAGATGTAAAACTTGTTTACTGGAGGAAAAAAAAGAAAAAAACCCACAGCACAAGAGTGTAAGGAACCTGATTAGGAGACGTGTCATGCCCTGGATATTTTTATAAAGCAATCATCCAGTTTTCCTTTACAGATATCAACAATTTCTCAGCGAGCTTAGTTACAGCCCTTCCTTTTCCACTGTACACCCCTAATCCAACAGGAAATTTGTTTTCCTTTACTTGCTGATTTAACTAGTCTTCGGATTGACTCAAATCATTACAGCTCATTGGACTCTTGAAATTGCTTTAGGTAGCTGGCACTTTGGATTTGCTTCCTCTAGAGAGAAGGGAAAGGCAATTCCAGTTTATTAATCAAATTCACTGAGTTAATTTTAAATTCTGGGAAAGCTTTAAATGTGAACAGTAAGTTTTATCTTTATCAAGCAAAGGGATATATTCTGGTTTACAAACTGGAAAGCATATATACAGAAAAGCAGCATTTAAGAAAAAGAGAAAGAAAAAAAAAAAAAAGCAAGAAAACAAAATCTCAAAATCTACCTGAAATCAGTCCATTTCTCCAACTAGTGTTCAGGGTTTTGCTGAGGTCTTTCTCAGCAAAGTACTTAAGGAACCAACCAAAAATATTCTGACTTTGCAGCAGTTGGTGTTAAGATTTTATAATGTATGGGCCACTATGAATTTTTCAGCAGATAAGCAGCTTTTTAAAGCAAACTAAAGAGGGCTATGTTTTTCATTACTTTCGTAGACTCTTTAGGAATAGTTAATGCAAATTATTCACTAATGAGTTGTCCTTTAAAGTGGACTCCTGCCCTGGGGTTTAAGTTCCTTATTTAAAAACCAGTGGGTTTTCTTGTAGCTACTGAACTGCAGTCAGTTCTTAATGTTTTAAAACTTTTCTTTTGTGCATGGTTCAAGTTTTTTTATTGTTGGTTTGGGTTGCTTTTTTTTAATATATATATATATCAGTTTAGGGCCACTTGAGTTTCACTGCTGCCTGGTTTGGGTTTAACATTCTAAGAATCACCTAAAAGTAAGTATTCTCTGAGGATCTTTGAAGTACTGACCCTGTTACACATTTTTACCTTTTTTCTTTTCAAAAGTCAGTCAAATTTCAGCTCTTTATTTAACATTATGGATATTTTTTTCAAACCATAGTCCATACAGTCCATATTTTTAAAAAAGTTTTAAAGTTTGGGGGAGTGGGATGGAGTGTTAGGGCTTTATTGTCTTTTTTTTTTTTTTGTCTTTTTTTTTTTTTGTTTTGTTTTATGTGTTCACTTGTAGAAGACCACAGAGAACTCATTCCTATATGCTGCTAGTTTTAGGATATCCCAAGTGACAGGCTTAACTGTAATGGCTGTCCAAACAAAGGCTTCATTCTTACCCCTTGTACTGAAGGTAGTAATTTTCCACCAGCAGAGAGCAATGGTAGAAACACATTTTACACATTTTTTTTCTCTCTTCTTGATTCATCCAATGATTCAAAACTTTGTTCTGCTCCTTCTCCAACAGCTGAAACAAGATAATGTTGAAACAGAAGATAAACCTAAACTGCAGATTGCAGTTACATGGCTGTTTTTTAATCTGTAAAATGTCAGAGACCACTGAGTATACTGATCTCTTTAAGCACAAAGAGAAGGAATAACACCCTGATGTTTCAAGCAGAAATCACCACTTACAAAGATATACCTGGAGGTAGAGATAGAAATTGGAAAACAAGACATGTTTATGCACAGAGAACATGAGAAAAGGCTTCTGTTCCTGAAAGCCTAATTTTCAAAGTTCATGTAGCAGAAGCTATGACTGTATTTATGTATTTTGCCTTGTCTAGGTCCTTAATTTCTCATGACTTCAGCACTAAACTATGGAAGATATCTTCCATAAAATCAAGAAATGTAGATGTGATACAGAAAAGAATGGATTTAACAAGTGGCTGAGATGTGATAAAGTAACAAGCCACTGAGCTCACTTATTACTGTTCTATATCAGAAAATGAGAAATCTTTGTACTACCCTAATTAGATAAGACTGCAGTAGGTGGATCTTATAAGACTGTCATGCTATTGTACTGTCAGTGGAATATTTTGCTTTCACTGCTGATTTATCTCAGATACAGTGTCTAAAAGACTGGTTTTGCCACATGGATGCCAAAATCTGAGCTTTAAGTTTCTGCGCTGTGAATTTTGTAGTAAAATAATGCTTCAGTAAAAGCAAACACTTAGGCTCCAAAGACCATCTTCAAACACTATCATGATACTATAATAATTTTTGCCTGTTTCAGAGGTGGATTTTTCCCTAATGAGTTTTTGGAAAATGTGTCCTAGACATTACATCGATCCACATCTCCCTTGCAATGACACATTCATTCCTGAAATGATTTGTAAGGATAGGCAGCATTGAATATATTAGTTGGTCATCCTCTGTCTGCATTTTTTTGCCTGACTTCCAAATGCAGATGCTTCAAATTTCCAGGCAATTAGTCTGCATGGATGGCCTGCCTTGAGCCATCAAGGAGCTTGGGGTGAGGCAAACTATAAATCTAAATATACCAGTAATAAGACAAACTCTGCCAGTCATATATGTTTTAATTTGGGTAAAATAAAATCACTGTTAGATCAACTGGAATATTGTCTAATTACTGACAGTGCTAATTTGATCAGTATATGCTAGGATTTAAACATATGTCTGGTGGATAAGAAATGTAATCATTTGGTATTTTTACACAAAACTTTCCTGATATCATATTTCTGTGCCATATTTCTTTATGTTTTACACACAATATGCAAGAAAAAATTGTATTAGAATTACACAATAATTGAGTTAGATACTTTATGAGGTTGAAAGTATCTGGATACAAAAAAAAAAGTGTGTGAATTTTTTCCATGTGCATATTAATGGGAATTTTTAATCAAAGATAAATTAGACGCTGTATGATCCTAATTACAGGGCTACTACATCTAACTGAGTGCCTAAATTCAAACATCTTAAATTAATCAACCTTCATACGCTGCATATTTGAATGGGTTTTCTTAACATGACTGTATTTTTAAATGAAATTAATCAGCTGCCACATCACGTTGCTCAGGTTCAGTCTAGAGAACAAAAGCTGTTTAAAGGTAGAATGACATCTCCCAGACACTGAGGCATGTTAGTTGTTCAGTGGTTTGCTATGTGGTGGTTTCTAACTACCCCAATTACTCCTATGCATGAACTGAAAAAGGCATCTGGAATCTATAGAATTACTAGCGCATCCAACAAGACAGCTCCTGCCTTAGAATACATGAATGGCTTGCAACCCATCACATCAGGTGCTACTGCTTTTCCTAATGTCCTCATGGATTATTTTCCATGTAGGAACCAAGTGAAGGAGAAAGACTGGCTGTGATTATTTTTCTTTTATTTTTCTCTTTTTTTTCTTTTTTTTGTTTTGTTTTCCCCAAAGTACAAAGAATTTAAGCATTTTTCCTGTAAAAAGGACACACTTAATTAGAATCTAATCTACATGCAGAATCTAATTCTTTTTCCAAATAAATGAAGAACTGAGTTCAAATGATGAAAACTACATCCAACTAATATCAAATAGAGTTGAAACATTTTTAGTAATCAGAAGTGTCACCAAATATGTCCTGCTGTAACTCCAACTGGTAACAACATGGCTTTTCTAAAATATGCTCTTAATATAAATATCTTGAATACTGATGTATTATGCATACAGTATTTGTGATGAAAACAAAAATATATTTGCTATGTATTTGAAATTGAAATGTGTGTCTATGCAACAGGATTTTGCCGATTAAACTCAATCAGGGAGACAAAACAGAGCTCTTCAGTTTATATACCGTAAAAATAGTGAAAAGAAGGACCTGCTCCCACCCCAGTAACTCACTGACAGCGATGTCACATCTGTTCTGTGAAGTTGGAGGGCATGTCTGAGGCTTGTGCCATCCACGACGGCTGTCCACACTGGAAATGCCTGTCCAGTCTTAGGATGCTGTCAAGCTCTGCTCACTGTACTGGAGCACTGACTTCTGCTCAGGGCTGTTCCAATACATCTATGCAGCCTCTGGCTCCTGGAACACCATATATACCACTTTTTGTAAGAGATTACATAGAAAGAAGTAAGTAGCATCTACTCACAACATTCTTGCAGTATAAAGAAATAGGATGATATTATTATTGTTGTTATTATTATTATTATTGTTATTGTTATTATTATCTCTCTTGCAAGTATAGTGCAGTAATTCAAAAAAGATATCCTTTGCTTATTGTCATTTATGCCTACAGGACTGAGATCTGGGAAAGAGCAGCTAGATCAGAAGTCTAGCTGTCTGTCCATTTAAGCCTATGGAGTTGTTACAACTGTCTCAAACGGAAAGAAGGTTTCTCCTCCTTCATCCTATCAATATGATGAGAAAAATCCAAATTACTGCTAGTAACTCAATTGTGGAACTCTTCTAATTAATTAAAAAATACTATCTGCATGTAGACAACCAAGCTACAAGAATCCTTTAAGAGGGAAGACATTTCTATTTTTGTCTTGCACTAAAGTGTGGGTTTTCATTTACCTTTTCTCAAATGCTGTATATCAGATCCTGGAATGGAAACTCAGCCCCTTGCATACATGTGGGCTCCCCAAGGATGCCAGGTGTCAATCCAGTTTAGGACATTAGTAAAGAAAGAAAAATATCCTGTTATTTCTTTTTCTGCTCTTCATTCTATCTGCTGAGACGAGATGCACACAAGCTCTGTTTTTGTCTGCTTATAGTTGCCAACCCAGTAGCAGATATCTGGGTTGATAACAGAGTACTAGGCTACTTGAAGCACTGATATAGCTGGAAAGGTGTTTCTTTTTTTCTCATGTTTAAAGACTGTGGCAATTCATCCTGGTTTTCCCAGATGCCAGTAACCCTTTCCTTCTTCACTTTTGGGAGCAGAACCGACAGTGCCAGCAGGCTGTTACTGAAGATGCATCAGGGCTGATGAGCAAATTCAGACAGTCAAGATACGGACTGGAATATCTCCATAACACATAGCCTACAGTACTCCCATGGATCCAGTACCTGCCAGATACATTTAATTTTCTTTTTGAAATAATTTCTGGGAGCATTTCTTAATGGCACAGAGTACCTTCGCTGTCATTCTATTAATAGGACTGCAAAGACCAATAATGAGAAATTTAGTTTTATTCTGTTTCCATGGTGGAAATGCTTAGTCACACTCCCTTAAACAACAATTTGAGAAGCTGGGTTAAATATGTGATCTGTCATTATTCACATTACCGTAGTGGTAAGAGGGGCAACCTGATCAAAGGAGTAAGGAGAAAGGATATCAGGTAATGAAGAACCCATTGTAGAACATCAGCTGAGGAAGGTTCACTCCTATGAAGAAATGTTGTTTTCTTCTAATATTGGTCATTCAGAATTTGCATCTGTTGATAATTCAGACTGCCAGATGTTTCCTTTTGTATTGCATTTCCTTGGAGCTTTAAAATGTATAAACCCCTCAAAATTTCCTAAGTTCCTTTCATAGTCCTCAGTTAATCCTCCTGCAGTTCTTTGGATATATGACAAAGAAAAACGTGTATACCTCTAGTTCATGTTATGACCGAATAACAAATAACATCACTAATTATAATCAATTACATTTAGTAGTTATCTGCTAACCACCAAATGCTTAGCTAGCTAGTAACCGTTATGCATATCAAGAAAGCCTTATTTTTCAGTTTATAGCATAAAATCTCACAAAAGTAATCCTCAGGCTATTTATAGAACACCTGTTTCACAGTGAGATTTGTATTTGTGACTGTTTTCCTGTGGGAATTGGACTGGGGAAGCTGACAGAAAGTACCAAGTGTCAGTAAAGAGGTGCTGGGAAGAAAACCAGGGAATTCGAAGGGACACACTGTGCAGAGGTGCTGGGCAAGGCAGTGCCCTGGCACAGTTGGTGTTGGCCCAGTACAAGGAGTTACATCAATGCTTATTTGCTCAGGGAAATACCTTAGCCCTGATTATCAACATGTATCTCTGCTGCAGTCGAAAACTGAAGTCAGTATTAACAATTTTTGTGTACATGAAGAGCAGAGAGAACACGCTACTCCAAAGGCAGATGTTTAAATTTACATTTCATTAAAAGGCTGAGAGATAGCAGGCCTATTAAAAGGTAGGCAATGTGCAAAAAGACTGGTATAAAATGCTTTGAATTACACTACCCTTTCCCAGCTAAACTGCATGAGTAAAGACTGCTGTCTGAGCTGCTTTCGGCCCAAAGCCCGGTTTGACCCCTACCAGGGCGCTACTGGATGAGCACGGCAAAGCACTACAGAAAGAAGACCTAGACAAGACTCTGAATGTGTGTTTTCCATCTGCTTTTGCTCCTGTAGCTTTTGCAGACTCAGGTTTTGTCCCTGAGCCTGTGCTGATCACCAGTGCACGCAGCTGCCAGTACAGACAGGTTTAAGGCTGCTCTGCGCAGCTGCAAGCACATTTCCCTGGTAGGTCATCAGCAACCAGGGACTCCTGTCAGTGCTGTGGTAGCATTACACCTGGATTGATCCTTTCTTGCCTGTGTAAGGGTGAAAATACCAACATAAAAATTGGTAAATATGCCTGCAGTTTGCTCTAGGGAAATAAGGAAGCTAAAGGCAGTGCATAACCCTGCTTGGCAGACCTTGGTATGTGCAGCCCAAGTTGAATTGGTTATGACAAGCAAATTGTTAAAGGGCCTGACTGTGAGTGACACCGGCAAGGGGAAGGACAAATAAGTTTGCTCATCTGTGTCCAAACTCATGGCAAGGCATATATGGGCTGCTGAAAACTGAACTATCTGAGACTGTCAGAAGAGCGTAGTGGTGTTATTCCTGGTGTTCTCCGAGCAGAAACTGATGCAAACTGACAAGCACTGTGTTTGCCTGTAAGGGCTGATATCTCCAGTGATTTTAGTCAGCTTAAGTGAGCTCTTCTTCACATATTTGCATCACTGTCTTACATCTCACTTAGGAAGCATTGGGACACAAATTGAAGAGGTGGGTTTATTAATGATAGTTACCTCTAATGCTTCTGTAGGAAACTTGCACTAGCAGAACATGAAGAGTGAGACATTGCTTTCAGAATATCAGACAATGCAGCCATTATTTGGCCTCTTGATGAAGGCAATTAATGTGTTTATAATTACAGGAACCAGAATAGATGTCTCTGGCAGTAACACTATGGTGCAGATGTGCTGTACAGTGGTCCTTACAGTCCTGACCCCGCACACTCTCCAGCCAAACACTGATTTCCTGTGAAGGCAAAACCTGTGTGTGCACTGTCCGCTGGCACATACTGGTTTCCTCTGAAAAAAAAGGCAGAAGGTGGAGGAAAGAAAGCAGTAGTGCTATCTGGGCTGGATGGGCAGAGGCATCTGGATGATGGGGTAAAGTACAGCAAAGCAAACCTACTCCAAAATGTAGTCAGAAACTTAGGTCACCTGTCAATTAGATGTGATGCACGTCTCAGTCTCTTCAGTAGAAAAGCAGGGAAGGCAGCACCTTGTAGTGACTGAAGTAAGAAAACTGAACTACAGAGATGCTGAGACACCTCATTCATCAATCAGTTGAGGTGGTGAAGATAAAGGTAACTGATTATATCAATTTTTGGGGAGCAGCTTCTACTGCTGTATTATCAGACCCTCCATTGTCTGCAAAATATTTTATAACAGTGACCAAAAACATTAAATAAAAAATCCTATCCTTAACCAGGTGAACTACTTTAAGGAGTTATTTACTGTTTTGTGGCTCTGAGGATCACCACATTGTCTGATACCTCTGAAGATAAAAATGGTGGGGAGTTAATACATGGTGACTGCACAGAGGATTTTTGGATCAAGCTGTTTGGAGCCGGTGGAGAGGATTGGGTGCAGACTTCTGTCAGAGGAAGACTTACTGTATTTGTTGCAGTGCTGACCTACTACTGCAAAGCTCTATCTGCAGAGGGCCTTGTTGTAGTCCAATGTCCTGTCTATGGTCCACACTCATATGTTCTCTTGGTTCACAAATGACACGCTACTTAACAGTTGCCATCCTAATTCAGTCAGTGTTGCTTGTCTACGGAAGAGATTTTTGTGGCTGAAATAGTGGTTACAGAGAGCCTGCACATCAGGTGGCTCAAAAATTAATCAAGAATAACCCATTAAAATGCAAGACTCAAGTCTGCATTTCTCTTAGAAAAGCTGAGAAGGCAGCTGCCCAAAATTCCCATACAGAACCTGGTGGAGTAAAAAAGTCCTTGAGTTGTCAAATAGGTACAGAATTCAGCTCATAAGGTTGAGGGCAGGTTTTCATTTGTCATCTTTTCTCATCAGTACCTTTATAGCAAATTATATGTAAAGAAAGTGAGAATTCAGCTCCTTACCTAGAAATCATAATGTATCTTGAACAGTGATGCTGTGAAAGGTAATGAGCATAGACGAGAAAACCAAGTTCAGAGACACGTCTCAGCCTAATATGACAATGTGTTTCAAGTTTTGTTGACTGTGACCAAATGCAGCCTTCCTGACTAGCTCAGATCTCATTGGCTGGCTGAATTTCACAAAACTTCACATTAGACAACTTCACATGGAAACCCAGACTGATAGTTTAAGATGTAATTAGAACCTTGCATATGCTTATCTGGATTTTGAAATGTACGAACAAATGCACTCTCAGATTTCATAGTATGGTGGTTAGAAGCGCCTTCGAGAAAAGAACAGCAAAGACATCCTGCAGTGGGAGGAGAAAATTTAAAGGCTCACTTAGCACGACTCCAGTTTTTCACTTGTTCAACCATAATGGCGATAATGAGGCTGCAGCAGTCAAATATTAGATTAATGAAAGGGATGACAAATAAAGTTATTTCCACATGCAAGTGAATAGTAAACTTCAGTTCATCTTTTGCCTTCTGAAGAGAAAAGCAGGCCCACTCACCCAGTAAAATGGTCATGGTTTGCTCTGACTGCCATTTTGCCTCCAACTGTCAGACATTTCCAATGCCATTACTTGATACCTAACCACTTTGAGGATTCACATCGAGATCCAGTCCTGACCAACTTCAGTTACAGTTGGCCCAGGCTCCAGATTGTCTCGAACTCATAAATTGGTTACTATTCTTTGCCCAAACTGAAACAGTTTTCATACATATTGCCTTTTGTGATTGACTTAGTTGTCATTGTTGAAATTGCTGTTATTTGAAATTAAATGCTTATTTATTCCCCTCATTCATGTATCATGAAATAACTCAATGTGGGTTCTCAGACTTTATCTAAAGTTGTTAGCCCAATGATATTTTGATATTCATAACGTTAAAAATTTACTTTTTCCTTATCATATAGGAGAAGTTTTCATTAGGGTGCACACAGAAATGTAGGCATATATTTCACATTGGAATAAAAAAAATCATTTTTTAAAAAATTGTGAATTCTTGTTAAAGATAGAATGCCACACATGAGATAACATTAATTTATATATGTAGATACCAACACAAAGTGTTATCAGAAAAGCTCAGTTATTCACTAAAAAGTCAGAAAAAAATTAACACAATCCTCATTTTCCCTTATGACAGAAATACATCAAGTTCACCACAGGAATGAAATAAGATGCCCTTTCTTGGGAAACTCACACTAATTTCATGGGACATGATCAATTGAGACAAGATTTTATGAAGTTCCTTAAATATTTTCAGGTTGTTTTAAGTCCTTCCAGCAACGTTATCTAAAAGCAAACCAAACCATTAAGACTATTAATAAGCTTTTATTCTCTTTTTCTATCTACCCCAAACAAGGGACAAAGATTTTTTAATTAGAAAGGGGAAAACAGTGAAACTAATGATGCATTACATGCCAAACAAACCAAACATTACAGGAACTACTTTTTTAGTCATCTCTAGCTTCCAGTAATTGTAGATATTATTGGTAACAGGAAGTTTTTTTTTAAATCGAATACAAAAGCTGACTTTGCTATTTTAAGCAGTCCTTAAAATCGCTCCCTTATTTAATTTAATTTTTTAGCACAGGCAAATAAAAAACATTAGGAGGTAATAATTTACTAGCAGCTCCTGCAGGCACAGGATATCATGGGTGCCTTCAGGTCATTCAGAATCTCCTGCCCCACTTCTGATCACTGTTGACTTGCCATGTGTCTGGACTGTTTATCACATCTCACGTGAGACTGCTCTCTGTCTCTGGGGAATCCTCTACTGAATTCTCTTAACATTTTATCCTTAAAGACTGCAGTGTTACTCTTAGTGCCCACATGCTTTTTTCTTCTGTTGTCCTCTTTCATATGACTTGTTTTTCCCAATTCTGCCATACTTCCTTATGTCTACCTCATTTACCATCTGTCTTCTTTTGCGTAAACAGGATAAACTGAGCATTCTGCAGTGCTAGTGTGTCTGGTTAGATTCAGGTTCAAAGCATGAGCCTTCCATTGCCATGGCTGCTTGATTCAAGTTTTCACAAGAGGTGAAAGTTTAGGCATGCAGATGTTGTTGGAATAATTCCTCCTGATTTTAAAGGGACTAAGAGTTCCTCCATAAACCATGGGAATAAAGCACTAAGCACCTGCAATTTGATTAAAATAACCCTCTTCAAGCTATTGTGGCTCCATGAAAAGGAATAAAGGAACAGAAAAGCAAAAAGAGTAAGTGATATTCAAAATTAATAAGTATTGTTTTAAGAGGTATTTCTAACATTTGCAGAATGACATCTACTCTCACAGGTTAAAAAAAAAAAAATATTTAGGTGGTGACTTGTGGATTACAAGAAAGCACAGACATGCACTGAAAACTGAATAGATGTTGGCTTTGTTAAATATTCACTATTTGATGGCAGAAATGTAATTACCAGAACATCTAAGAAACCTTTACTTGCTGAAGTTATTGACCTATGAGATCACTTTCCTGATTTTATTCAGCAGATACCAGAAGAAAATTCACCTGAAAATTTATGTTCCAACAAAATCTGTAATTGCTGAAGATAGAAGTAAAACTCTTCTTTCCAATGCTTTTCTATCCTCTGTTGTTCTTATGTGATGTCTGTCCAGAATGAAATCTCCCTAGGAATGCAATACAGCCCAGTGCCGATGCCTTTGGTGAAATTAGTTCTTGCTGTGAGACTATAATAGGGCCCCAAACACCCAGCCCTGTTTAGAGTAAGGTGATGAGGGACAAGGTCACAGTGATGCCCTAATGGTGTCCACTCCAGCTTTTCAGTGTGTAGCAGTATTCCCCATCTTTTGTATAGACAATTTTTCCAAAACTTCTAAGTTAAGTGAATTTTAAATGCCATCACTCTGCTGAACCTTTATCTGCACTTCCTTCTGAACTCTTAAAAAGTTTCCTGCAGATGATATTCCAAAACTCAGATTTAAACTCAAACTTTGCGAGGGTTCATTTACAAAACTATGTGTTATAGCCTATCTCTTTTCTCTAGAGTCTCTACACATTTCTTTCACAAAACTAGTAGCAATATATAAATAAAGCATTCAGGAATAAATCAAGTGATTTTATTTCATTAACCTAAATGGAGGTACTTTTTGGAACGATGAGGTGGTCTTTGCACTCCTAAATGTGACAGTGGTTTTACTGTCACATGTAGGAACCATTGGACAGTGTTCTCAGAGTGTGAGGTTTCCAGCTCCTGTCACCTTCCTGAAGTCGTATTTTGTCAAGAAATTCCCCTGTTGGTAGCTGATCGGTTTAAGCAGGATCTTTACCTCAAAGAGGATAAATGAAATACCTCTGGACACAATGAGAGCTGAACAGCATTTGCAGCACTTGGTCCACCGACATTGCTGCCTGTCTGGAAGAAGGGGAGAGCGGCCTGTAGTTACACTGAGCTGGGCCACCTTGCTGGTGCCTGACTGGCCTGGCTGGTCATATACAGGTATTTTACCTTTATTTTCAGGTATTGTGGAGCAGGTATATTAACTCTATGCCTGAAGTAATGATATTTAAATTTTGTTTTAAAAGTGGCAGACCACTGCTGGGCTACTTAATCCCAAATCCTATGTTAACCAAGTTGTGTCTGTAATCAGGTCCAAACCTGTCCCTTTAGCCTCCCTGTGTCCATACTGCTGAGTAAAATACTTTCAATCAGGTTTCAACACACATGCCCTAGTATTATGCTAAAGCAACACAAACTAATAGAGCTTTCCCTTTTGGCTCTAACATAGTAGGAGTGCCTAATATTAGGTGAATATTAAAAGAAACTTGAAGTCAACTGGAAACGTTTAGCCACTGGCTACAAGGTCTTTGGTTAAATGGAAATTTGATGCCACTTGTGACCCATCTCAGTCCAGATGTGAGCTGGGTATTTGGATCACCAGCAGCTGTTTTACCTTGTCATAGTTAGGTGAAATAAATCTGATGGTATGTGTCTACATTATTAAATAAAAAACTGGGTTAGACCCAACTCTTTTTGTTCTTTACACAAAGGACTTGGAACATGTGGAAGCTTCCTGAAAGAAATTACATGTTAAAGTAACTAGAAATTTTGTTTCTCATTCAGCCTTAAGCTTTTTGCTGTCAATTCTGATATTTCTACTAAGATGTGTGCGTAAACTTCAAATGTTCATCAAAAATCTTCACAATTCTCTTTCTTGTTTCATCAAGTCGATTTTATGTTTGTTTTTAAGTTCAATTTCTGCTAAGGTTTGAGATTATTGTGATACCCCCCTTTCAACAACAGACAATAAGAAACATTGTAAAAATTCCTAGCTTCAGGATCTTCTCTTAAAGTAGGTGAACCTGATCCAGACCTCATTTCTTGTCTGTGAAAATAACAAATGACTGAGACACAACTTTTGTTTATTGTTCACTGGCTGGGATTATTCAGGTAGAAAGACAATTTCCATGGTAGCCCACCTTCTCAGCTGTTCATTACCTTGACAGTAACATTCCTCTTCATTTGATGTTTTCTTTGTTCAGTTTAGTCCAGAGGCATTCCTTTAACTTTTATTTTTTTCCCAGAAAAGCCTTTTTACTTAATACTTTTCTGACTTAATTAAAAAAAATAATCTATTATTTCAATATGTATACATGTTCTATTGCAAACTAAATACCTCGTATCTGAAACAAAGATTATTTTTGTGTAAGTTATTTCGTAATTTTTCCATGCCATAACAGATTAACAAAATGAGAATTGAGGAAAGATGGTTCAGTAATTATGACTCGGAAAGTACTCAAAGTTTTGATGCCTTTTCAGCATTAGCAGGAATTTCCATCAGATGTTCCTGCTTGGTACTGGGACAAGTTTTCCTATTTAAGGCAGCAGTGGCATTTATGGAAGGGAAAGCCCTTGATTTTCAGTATCATTCCTATTCTTTATTTCTGTGTAGAGGATGTATGTTTGCAAGCATGCTTTGCCATGGATTGGTTCATTTCTGAACATTGTGAAGGTTTCTGAATGCTGGGAAAACTCTCTGCTGCCTCAACAGATTGCACTGAATGTGTACACTTGCCAACATTTTTGTACTGATTGCTTCTAGGGTGTTTCAGCTGTGCCAGTGTACAGTCACGTCAGGGGATAGGTCCTCCACTTTCAGATATATACCCAAGCCCCAAGTCCACAAAACAGTCTATGTCTCAACATTCTGAATTAAAACCAGCACTGCTCAAACTTGTCAGCAGATTCACACAGACTTTTTCAGTCCATTATTCACTGTTTGAAACTAAAGCAAAAGCAAGATATTCCTAAGAGCTGAACAGCAAAATCCCTTAAGTGATGAAGAAGAATTGGTAAAAATGTCAAACTTTGAGAATGTCCTGCTTTTTAACTTTAATATCATCTACTTAAAGGACATGATTTGTGTTAGTAAGCTTTACCACAGTAATAATTAGTATCTTTTGCTCAAAGTGATCACTGCATACTCTTCTCAAGAGGTATAGAGATTTCTCATTATCTGCTCGGTTGCTTTTTTTTTTTTCATTTTTTCAGAAACCTCAATACAGTTATTTTGGTGTAGAAATGTGGCCTCCTGTAGGAGAGAAGAAACATTAATGTATCTGTATCTGCTTCAGGAATGTGTTTGGCTTTCAAATTTCAGCATATAGCTAGGTGCAGAAAGATAGATGTTAAAAAGCATACCAGACGCTTGATCAACATCAAAATCAGTCAAAAACTTCCTCAAGGCTCTGATTGGCTTTCAGATCAACTCCCACTAAAATTAAAAATTAAAAGCAATAGTGAGTCTGAAGATTTCTTAGGAGCAAATCATGCTCTCTTTTATTAGAAATCAGGCTTAAGAAGAAAAGCAGAACTCATTTAGACAACTACTTTATTGCCTAATTGGTATTTTGAAAATGCTGGTGTTTGATTATCTGGGTTTGCAGAAGTACTTGTTCTATGTTCAGGACACATCACAGAGGGGTGTAATCCATTAAGATGTCACAGATTAAAATGAATTTGATCATCTTATTCCTTAGCATACTGCACATTTATTTTCATCTGATGACTGTCCACTGTTCCACATGACTGACTGGCATTTCATAAGAAAAGGTTAAAGACTTTGCTGAAATTATTAGCCACAGACTTGTGTTCCATTGCCAAAAATGTGCAGAGTTGCACAAACACTAATATGATTCATGGTTGCTGAAATTTAATTTATACAGATCTTTCATTTACTCTTACTCAACAGTACCACTCACATTCAAGAAACTGTCATCACGTAAATGTTCATGAGTAAAGGCTTTCCAAAACTGCTGCTTAAACTTCCAATTTGTGATCAAAGAACAGAGTTGGATGGAAACTGCCATGATAGAAGAGGAAAAAAAAGCCCTGAAAGAGAATTTCAAGTGAAAATCTTAGTGGTTTTCTCAAATAAGAAGTCTAAATCATGCATATCAGGTCAAAGTAAAATAATTGCTTTAGTAATTTTGAAGTATTTTGTTTTGACTTCAACTCTTAACTCTCAGTATCAGCTAAGTTATATTTTTTAAAATGTTATTTCTCATGAAAAAATGGACTCCCCATTTTGAGAGATCAAGATATGCTACTCTAAAATTTTCTCAAATCTTTGTTTTAAAAGTTAGAATTGACATAAATTGACCCTTTTCTGCAACAACCTTTTGGTTGTTTTATGAAGAAAGCATTTCTTCTGTGGACAAAAAGTCTGAATCTCTATCTGTAGGAACATCAGATCAAATGCTGGGACATCCAACACCTGCAAAACCAGCCCATGCATAGTGAATCTGAATGACAATCAAGTGAATTTTAAGCACCTTCTGTCTAAGATCTCAGATCTTGAAGGACAGAGCAACAGGAGGGCACTGATGGAGTGGGGAGCTACCCAGAAAACAGTTCTTGTGTTTCCAGGACTATTACACAAACATACCTGGAACAAAGCTCTTTTTTTTTTTCTTTTTTTTTTTTCTTTCCTTCCCAATTTCCCTGCCTCTTCTTGAAGGTTTCTTCATCAGGGTAGTATGAATGATGACAATTTATCTTGCCACTCTTGACCAAAAGGCCCTCTTGGCTACACCTGTTATCTTCCTAAAGGAGTCCTAGAGGCCGGGATGTTGGACAGTCATTAGTGATAGATGACTTGATGATTAATGATTGTCCCTGTTGACATTAAAGAGGACAGCTGAAGGTGGATTTATCATTGATCAGCTTTTACATATAGGGTTGGAATTGAGGCAATAAGTAGTCCATAACTGGGATTGAGATGGAGGAATTAATTGCATTTCACACAGATTCCAGGTCCGGAGGGATTCCAGTATTTTTTTATTGGGCTCCCCCCTCCATGTAGATACATATAAATACAGGTGATCTGCTAGCTCAGTCTTGGCCCATCATAAGTCACAACGGTGAAATGTATAAGCCCACACAGACCTTGGTTTATAATATGAATGTCCACTGAACCCTAACCGCAGTCACATAAGAAAATCCCATAGAAATTTATTTTCTCAAATAATGATGAATCATGTTAAAGCTATTTGTCTTGGTTATGAAAGACTTACTATTGAACTAAATTAATATACTCTTTTGGCATCAAATTTTTAAATGCAGATACATGACAGTGACACTGATACATTCTTATTTTAATAACCATGAAAAGAATTGTTGACAGAAACTAAAAATATCAAGAAGCCAGTAAAAGCAAAACTAACATTCCTAATTTTCTAGTGTTGAACTTTAAGCCAAGAAATTAACCATGTCTCTGAAACAGTTTGTTGTACACATCAGAAGTGATACATCTCCTGTTCTAACCAGAGTCTCAAAAATTTGAGAGCGCTGGTGTATTTACAGAACTAATTGATAGGAGATGAATTGCTACCATTAACAACATGACTGACTAAAACATACTAGACTGCCTGACAAAAATATTTCTTCCTTTTCAATCTAAACCATATTCTTTTCTTTTGACTAGAGTTGGATTCACTATATTTGACCAAATAATTAATAAGTGACAGAAATTTAGCTGTTTATTCCCTTTAGACCTCATATTTATTCAAAGTAAATAATGAAAAGTATGTATTCTTTACAGTGAAGACATTCTTCTGTCAATTCTAGGCTTCTCATAAACAAAAAGTATCTGGTATCTAAAAACATTGGAATAAGTTGTTTTCTGAATATATGACACTCACCAACATTAGTATACATGAAATCATGTGGTGTATGGATGTCTGAAATATATAAAATATTTTTTCAGCATACCTGTGGAAAAAGTGTCTGATATAACCAACTCGTAGGTGAAAATTACTTGACCTTTGCAAAGTAACTTTTCCTTTCAGAATGCAAAAGTTACTTATTTAGTAGTACTTCTATTGTGATGAAAGTAACTTTAACAGGATGATTATGCACAATGATGCATCTTGATTTATGTATGAACCCAAAATATTCTGCAGTCGCTATCTGAAAACAAGCATCTAAACAACCAAAAAGAACACATAACATGCCTGTAATGAGTCTTTAGACTCTCCTCAGGACATGCTGGATATCACAAAACTAATGGAAATGCTAACTGTGAATACAGTGTAGAACTTTCTGACTGCTATTAGCTATTAATGATTTCACTGCACTTTTTGCAGGAGTTGCAATATATATGCTTCTGTTAGAGTCAGACTTTACATTGCCAACTCCATTTCACTCACCCCATTTTCAGTGTGGGTTAATGTCTGTGATATTCCTTATGTTCTTTACTTTTTTCCCCTTAACCATGTTGGAGATAATCTAAGTAGTAAAACATACATCTCTCTTTATTCTAGAAGTAGAGACTTATTGGTAATGGGTGAGGTTGTTTCCTTAGTACTTGTTTTATGCGTATCACAGCCCTGCAGGTTCCTCCTTGGAACTGTAAACGCACCAGTCTAAAAAGTCAAATCTGGTTTTGTGTTGCTTTTAATCTACTTTGCTCTAAATAAATTGAGGAAGTTGCAGCAGACTTGAGTGGAGCACAAGAACTTCCAATTTAGAATCAGAACCAGCGTATCCCTGGGTGGTCTTTCAGCTCCTTAAGATACATTTCAATCCTGCCTCAAAACAGCTGCAAGGCTAGACACATTGATGCAAAACTGGCAAACTTTAAGCATGGCTATAAAATGTTTATAGACTTTCCAAATCCTGTTATCATCCAAAATGTCCATAATACAGGCAATGTTAGCTCTGCCTTCCACATACTCAGCACAGCTGTAGCCCAGGAAAGACAGCAGGCTTTAGTACTGTGTTCTTGGTGATCACTGGCTATTTTCCACAGACCCTGCTCTGCAGAAGTCCTCTCCATTGGTCACAGACAGCTTAGGGCAGTTTTGCCCCCTTATTCTCCTTTTAATATTTATCAGAATAAATATGAACATTTTACCCTAGACTTTCCACAGCTTAGTCCTGAGCTTTCCAACCACGTGACACACATCTAATAGCAAAATTATGTTCCCTAACCCTGAAACCAGATGGTGGAGCATAGCTGAAGCCTAGCTGGTTAGACTTCCTTCTTCCAACAAACAGGCTGACTTCATCCATACCCTTCACTGACCCCCACATTGTCCTTCTGATCATGCCCCCAAACAATGTATGTTTGACTCAGGCCAAATCTGTTCTAGTGAACGTGCAAATAACTAAATGATACAGATGATCACGGGGCAGTGTTTGAGTCTGGCCCCGCTCAGTTTCTTTGTGAAGATATAGTCAGTAATTGCGCAAGCAGCAAACTCAGTTTACTAGTAAAAAAAGAAATCAGCCCCCCACACACACACCCATGGTACCTTACTCATGAAAAAAAGTTTAGCTACTGCAGTCATGTTTGCTTTCTGAGCATAATTTAGGAGGAACTGCAATGTTACCATTACTGATACATTAAACAAAGCAGAAACACAACAGAGCAAAGAATCACTCATGGTCGTGGTACATGGATATCTAACCATGCAGAAACTGCACAAGAAATTATTCCAGTAGCACATTAATGTGAGACAGATAGTAAAGACCCTCAATTATTTACTCATTTCATAATCCAAATAGCTATTAATGTTGTTTAAAATAGTTGATTTAAAACACAGCTCTTAGTGATGAAGATTAATTTATAAAATTGGTTTCCATGTCTGTTTTTAATATAATAACCTTGATCCATTTTAGAAAGCAAATGCTCTAAGTGTATTGGCAAACATCCCCTCATTTTTTTTACTTGTAAATTTAACAGCAAATCCATTTTTTAAATTTGAGAAACCCAACTCTGCCAGCAGGCTGCTCCCTCCAGAAAGAATGGCACATAGGTCTGATGAATAAGGTCCATACTAGTGGGGCTTCTAGCGTAACATTATTTTGCTGGAGCCAAATGTATCAACCACTCATGACACTCCATTAGAACATAGTAAACTTTGACTATCAGTACTAATCTTTGCAAATATATGCTGTTTGGAATTGCTCATCCGTTGCTAATTACTAGATAGGAATGTCAAGTTGCTTGTTTTGACTAACACCATTGTTTGTCATAATTTGTTATTCTGGGAGAACATTTAGTAATAAAGTCACCTCCTGTTGTCTATCTATCTTGTGCTCTGTCCCGCAGCACGGCAAACATTTTGATTCTGATCTAACAGCTAAAAACACATAGATACTCACATTGAAGTTAGTTATGATAATTCAAATGTATATTACTAGGAGAAGGACAATGAATTTTCAAGATATCCATTCAGGCAGCCTTAGTGCAATCATGGAATCACAGGATGATCAGGGTTGGAAGGGACCTCTGGAGATCACCTAGTCCAGTCCCCTACTAAAGCAGGTTCACCTACAGCAGGTTGCAGAGTGGTGTCCAGGCAGGTTTGGAATATCTCCAGAGAAGAATCCACAGCCTCTCTGGGCAGCCTGTCCCAGTGCTCTGACCCTCAAAGTAAATAAGTTTTTCCTCATATTCAGAAGGAGCTGCCTGTGTTTCAGTTTGTGCCCATTGCCCCTTGTCCTGTCGCTGGGCACCACTGAAAAGAGCCTGGCCCCATCCTCATGACACTCGCCCTTAAGGATATTTGTAGACGTTGATACCCCAGTCTTTTCCCCAGGTTAAGCAGGCCCAGCTCTCTCTGCCTTTCTTCAACAGGAATATGCTCCAGTCCCCTGAACATCTTGGTAGCCCTCCACCTCTCCAGTACTTCCCTGTCTCCCTTGAACTGGGGAGCCCAGCACCAGACACAGCACTCCAGGTGCAGCCTCACCAGGGCAGAGCAGAGGGGGAGGACAACCTCCCTTCAGCTGCTGGCCACAGTCCTCCCAAGGCCCCCCAGGGTCCCATTGGCCTCCTTGGCCACCAGGGCACACTGCTGGCTCATGGTCAGCTTGGTGTCCACCAGAACGCCCAGGTCCTTCTCCCCAGACCTGCCTCCCAGCAGGTCAGGCCCCCAGCCTGTGCTGGTCCACCGGGTTATTCCTCCCCTGGTGCAGGACCCTACACTTGCCTTTGTGGAACGTCATTAGGTTCCTGTCCACCCAACTCTCCAGCCTGCCCAGGTCTCTCTGAATGGCAGCGCAGCCTTCTGGTGTATCAGCCACTGTTCCCAGTTTTGTGGCATCAGCAAACCTGCTGAGGGCACGCTCTGTCCCTTCAGCCAGGCCACTGATGACTAAGTTGAACAGGACTGGACCCTGTCCTGAGCCTTAGGCAACACCACTAGCTACTGGCCTCCAGCTGGACTGTACACGGCTGATCACAACCCTCTGAGCTCTGCCACTCAGCCAGTTCTCAGCCCACCTCACTGTCCTCTCACCTAACCCACGCTGCCTGAGCTTACCTGTGAGGGTGTTGTGGGAAAGTGTCAAAACCCTTGCTGAGGTCAATGTCCTCAATGAGATATTGCCTAAGGCCTTTCAGGACTCCCTTCACTAAAATAGTTTTTATGGAAAATGCATAAAAATATATTAAGCTTTCCAGTGTAGAGAATTAGTGATCTTTATGACTGCACAATTTCTACTTCTGGTCACAGTAAAATTACATTGTAATTTACTTTCAGCTCATGAAAATCAGAAAAATACTTGTATGTCGTTCTCCCACCCATCTTAATATCACATCCCCCAAGACCTCCATGAATTCAATTAAGTTTTCCCTACTAGTTAATTATAATTGCCATATGACATTATGGACCCTGAATTAAAACCCTTGCTGAAAGCTTACTTGCAGCCTCTAGTTATGTGCTTCTGCATGTGTATGTATGTATGATACAAGTGTCTCCATAAATGAGGTTATTTTTTTGGGTTTGTTTCTTTCTCAATATTGTAAATTAAAGGCCATGGTTAGAGGTAAGCATTTACAAACAAGGAAGCAGAAGGGTTCATGTTATAGCCTGCCCCTTCCCTTCACATCTCATTACAAAATCAAGTAGACAGGGTAAGTTTGGAGAAATCAACTGGAGATATTGGTCTTATCCCTTATTATAATATTGTCTAGCTAGATTAACTTAGCCACTTTGTCATTCTGTAATTTGGTGTCACCTCCTGTCCTGTCTGTGTAGATTGTCCTGTCAGTCAAATGGAATTCCCAAGCTACCAGGTTTTTTTCTAGGTAGGATAATGCAAGACATATTGCTCTTCATTCTAGTGTATTAAGAATATTTATAGTTCCTGAACTAGCTCAGTGTCTGTATTTTTCATTGCTTTTCAAAATGCATACATAAATTGATTCTGTCTTCCACAGTTCTGAGCACAGGCTGGCACAGAAGCCAAGCTTCTTGGGTGAAACACTCTTGCAAAATGAATAATCTCTGGGAGACACAAAGATCCTCCAAATGCAATGCCTTTAATTATTTCACTATTATATAGTGTTATCTAGCAGATGCACTATGATCTTCACCCATCCTGGAAATGGATTTTATCTCATTTCCCCCCTACATTATTTATTTAAAAGATATTTCTATGGTGCTCATTCTTGCAGTACTAAACACTTCTACCTTCTCTACCAGAAATATTTGATTCACTCTAGATCTTGTTTTCAGTTCAACTATAGGCTATGTCGCTTGTGTTTTTGTAAATTACAGGTTACACAACTTCTCTGAATAACTGATCTCTTTCAGTGCTCTCGGTGAGTGGAATATTCTCTACAGTGCCCAATGAAGTACCGAAAGAAGAAGAAATTTTAAGAATAACTTTTTGAGGTTAAATATACTTAATCAAGTTTCTCATACTCCCAGAAGCACATTATTGTTTCTCATATGACTTCAGTCAAACCAAGTATTTATTATTAACTTAATAGAAATTAAAATAATAGGGCAAAAATGTATTTAGATAAATATTTCAATAAAATACTAAACCTTGTTCACAGGTTTTCTGTTTTATCCTAATAATTAAACCATAGAATTAAGTATGACAGTTCATATAGCAAATTTTACCTTATCATTATAGAGGAAGTTTATCACAAGCACAAATATATTTATTTGTGGGCTTGAATTGATTTCAGCACTTATGAACGATGTCTGAATTAGTATGCCAAAGAAACAAAACTGTAAAAGTAAAAGCAAAGTAATTGTTTCAATATCGCATGACATCGTTTGCATAGCAAATAAACATTACTATGAATCTGGGAAGTAGATATTGGGTTTAAGAGCTGTGGTGGGTTGACCTTGGCTGAATGTCAGGTGCCCACCAAGCCCCTCTATAACTCCCCTCCACAGCAGAACAGTGTGAGAAGAAAATAAGATAGGGAAAAAAGTTTCTGGATTAAGAGAAAGGTGGTTTAATAAAGCAGAAGCAAAGGCTGTGTACAGAAGTAAAGAAAAACAAAAGATTTATTCTCTACATCCCATCAGCAGATGACGTCCAGCCACTTCCCAGGAAGCAGGGCTTCAGTACACATAACGGTCACTCTGGAAGACAAACATCATAATAACTACCTCTCCTACTTTCTCTTAGCTTTTATTGCTAAGCAGATGTCATATGGTATGGAGTATCCCTTCAGTCAGTTTGGGTCAGCTGTCCTGGCTGTGTCTCCTCCCAAGATCTTGCCCAATCCCCTGCCTAGTGGTGAAAGGGGAATTTTGGAGAAACAGTCTTGATACTGTGCTATCACTTCTCAGCAGCAGCTGAAATGCTGGTGTGTTATCAACACCTTCCTAGCTACCAATGCAAAGCACAGCACCATGAGGGCTGCTATGGAGAAAAT
Organism: Falco cherrug; assembly: GCF_023634085.1. Classification (NCBI taxonomy): domain Eukaryota; kingdom Metazoa; phylum Chordata; class Aves; order Falconiformes; family Falconidae; genus Falco; species Falco cherrug. The sequence goes on from NC_073701.1 coordinate 43,443,548, forward strand.
TAACTCCGTCTCAGCCAGACCCAATACAATGTACTGTTACAGCTGCAAAAATCCATTATTCATACTCTGAGAAGTATTATGTGAGTATTTAACCTTCTTCTAAAAGAAGGATGTTCTAATATGACCTTAAATTTAAGCATATGCAAAAGCTGTCTAGACTTGAGTAAAAGATTGGATGTATGTTAACTGCTTTATAGAAATGAAGCTCCTGATTTCCCAACAAAACATGATCTAAGTCCTCACTGCCACAAGAAAATGAACCATGTTCATTGTTACACTGAAGAATGTCCATACTTGTTTCATAATTCAGTTGGACGGTTAGGTGGTTAGGCCAGTATTAATGTGGCTTTAATTAATGTAATTACATAAACTGAAGTAAAAGGGTACATTAATACTTCATGGATTAGCAAGGTAATTAAAAATTTTAACCTCACCAGTGAAGTTTCCTGACAACTGCAGGAAAAGACACCCCTTGCAATGAATGTAAAGTAGTGTCCTAGACACAGCTGAGTGCCCTAATCACTGGGCTACTGAGTCAGGCCTCAGCTTGCTCATTTCTTTCCCCTAAATAATGGATTTTGCTGAGCCAATGTACAGAAATGAATGTTCTGGTAAAAATAAAGAAGGGTGTCTCAATTTACCCAGTCACCTTTGAGCAGATCTTCCCATTTTATCCTGTGCCTGGGTGGCTAGTGCACACTTCCCAAACAGGTGAGTTCTAGATTTAAATTTCTATATTTCATTCCACTTCATCCATTTAGTGAAGTGGATGGAATTCAGGGTTATTATTTCCTAAGTGACTGATCTACGCAGATGTGATACTAAAGGTAGGTAACACCACCCACCTTCTCCTTGAAGACAGGCCTTTGCATAAAAGAAACTGAGATTGTCCACTTCTGTGCAGAAATGAGGTGGCTGAGGTGTGTTAGAATGCCTACTAAATCAGGAGCTCTGCCATTTTGGGTGATGCTTTGTTGAAATTCTGCATATAGTTGGTCAGCAATAGAATTTGGGTGGGAAATGGGTTATCAGACCTCTCAAAATGGGGTGTTTGTCTAGATTTAGACCTCTATATTTATGTATCTAGAGAATATAATGATCCAAAATGTTGATGCCAGCAGAGCATAAAGCTCTCAAGCATTTGGTAGCTGTATTGAAGGATTTTTCAGGATTGCAGTGGGCTCCTTTTCATTGACTAAAATGCTTTTAGGGTTTACTGAAGATTCTTTGAATCTACACTTCCTTCGTGTTACATTGAATTGGAGGTGAAGTTTCCCAGCTTCAAATAGCTCCTGTGAAATTGAGTGCATTAGCAAGACCTTTAAGACCTATGGAAGGAGGAACCGTATGAAGTAATATTGCTATGGAGCTTGACAGGAAAGATTTGCTTCTGCCTATTAAGTAAAACCAATGACAAAACAAGGTTATCCTTCAAAGATAGGCAAAAGTGTTAAGACAAGTAACTTTTTATATTGGCCAAAAAAGTGATAACTTTTTGGTTTGCAAAGAAAAAAGTGAAGTACCAGTAAAAGATAAGACTTTTTTTTTTATTAAAAAAAAGTCTTTTAGCACTTAGAAATATTTTTTTTAAAGTTAATTTGAAATCAGACTAAATTAATTATTCTGGATTAATAGAACCATGGATAGTAACTAGAATACAGCTAAATCATCTTCTTACCATATACAGTGAGCGGAATTCTGCTAGGAAATATTTTGTAATTTATATAAATTATGGGGGTTATCAGTGTACATTTTAAGCATTTGTGATTAAGAAGAAGCTTAAGCCTTTACTAATGCTGAAACAAAATTATTTAAAACAACCTTCTTAGTTTTCCTTGACATGATTTCCCAGTTACTGCACTCATAAACAATACAATAAAGACATGTTGAATATACTTAATACAACCAAACCCTCAAGTATTAATAAGCAAAGTACAGTGGTCAGAGGCAGCCAAGCCATGTATTCCAAACAGGTAATTTATGAAAGTGTGGGTAAAATATACCCTTTGTATTACTTACAGGAAGCTGCCATGTATGTCCTGTATATTCAAAGACTATTACGATTCACAGATAATGAGTCTTTCCATTGATAACTTAATGTTCAAAAGCCATGAAAATTCAGATTTTTTAATAATGTAGGCACATTTAGAAAAATATTTATTTGTCATTATTAATAAGTCATTAGGAATTTGTCTTCTTGATATCTTTATTGTATACTGAATATTAAATGTATTTTTCTAGTGATTGAATTATTTGCATACTGTAAATTTTACTAATTTTTTGCAATTAATTTTATAAAATTATATAAATGTCTCTTGCTTTTTAGTCTGCTTAGTGCAGATTTGCACTGAACTTCAGGTTGGCAGTACAGCTAAATATATTCCCTTGCTGCCAGAAGTCATTAATTCTGTATCTTAACCTTCTATCTCCTAATCATCCAAACGTAATATTCCTTAGTATTCAGTTTGAAGGAGCAGCTACCTTTTCCATTATTTCCCTCAGGGAAGCTTTACTCAGGCAATTGTTCTTCCTATTTTTATTTTCTAGGTATGTTTTCACTCACAGCCTATTTTCTTAACCTTGGTTTCCTAACCTGTTTCCACTGTCCATATATGTAGGTATGTCAGTGACACTACCTAACAATTTTTGAAGCAGATGATTAATTCCAACTTATTTTGATATAAAGGAAAAGACTCTCAGATATTAAGTTCCAAGTAGGTTGAAAAAGAAAAATATATATATATACCCGATTAATGTTCTTACAGAGGGAAAGACAGGAGAGGAGTCACTCTCTACCTGTTCTATCTGGCAATACAAGCCTGGCCTTCTGAACATGTGCTTTGACTAAACAGCACAGTCTTAGCCCACAGCCAGGTATGGTATCCATTATCTTTTATCCAGTCAACAGGATTGACTATAATTGAAGTGGGAATACTGTAAAGGACATGGGTGGAGCTGGAGGCCAGATATGTCCCTAGGCATAGGGAAAGCTATTAAAGATAGCAAAATGGCCCTTGTCTAAATTCTTCATTTCCCTATGTTGATATTGTAGAAATTAAGGATAAATGCTGTTGATAAAGGAGGACCAATTTAAGGAGTGACAACTACTACTGGTGCACAGACAGCCTTTCCTTTGATTACATCAAGGGTAAGAGATATGATTATCCCCCTCCTTTTGTGCTGCATCGCTACAGCTTTCCCTTTCCTCTTTCTTTCCCATTGTTGCAATGTGCCAGGGCCCATCCAAACAACAGCAAAACCCAGCACGGACTACTCTGCTGGAAAGATTTGGGCTAACTCAGTTAGGGGTTATGGCATTGTGAAGGACTGAGAAAGAAGGAAAATATTTTAATGTTGTGAATGTGTTACGAGGCATGAGTAGAACCTCAATAATTACATATTCAGGGAGCTGGGGAAGGGGTTATCTTTGCATCCCAGTGGAATTCTTCAGGAATAAATTGGAGACACAATTGTAACTCTTAAAGGAGAGTAGCATAAGACATTCTTATTGCTCTTGTTTTAATGACCACCATGAAATTTTGTTAGCCTTTATACCCTGTTGGCAAAGGACTATTTTTTTTAATGTTCTGTGCAGGATAAAAAGTTTAAAAATTTAGCCCACTAAAGGTATATTAAGATTTATTATACGAAAGTCACTTAATTGATTTTGAAAATGCTTCACAGGTTTAAATTAATATCCATTTCATTACTTATTACCTTCTTAAACTAAGTTCTAACATATTTGTCTTGATTTCAGCAACCAGGTGAGGTTGAGACATTGCTATTATTCATTTTCTCATGTCTGTTCCTGTGGAGGCTTACCTAAGCATGAATGAGTTTTCTTCATTTTACCATCACTTTCCATTACTTTTGATATTGTAACTCAGATCTGCAGCTTTGTAATAAGTGTATTTCCTCCATATATTGCTGTTCTTGACATCTCTGCCTAAGCAATCTGAAGGCTTGAGTTGTTGGCCAAATGAAAATGAATAAAACAATGCCAATTATTCCCATGTTTAGGGATGCTGTACATCCTAGAAGGTTACTTGTCAGTCCCAAAAGTATAAACCTCAATATAATGCAAGATACTATGAATCACATAGTTCGTTCTGGTTTCTTTAACTGAACAACCCATTTATAATAAAATCATTGAATAATTTATATTGGAAAGGAGTGCAAGAGATTATCTAGACCAGCCTCCTGCTCAAAACAGGTTCAGCTTCAGAGTTTGATAAAGTTTCTTGGAACTTCGTTCAGTCAAGTTTTTAATTTCTTCAGAAACAATCTTTCTGGGAAATCTGTTCCTAAGTCTTAACTATCCTATTTATGATTTTTCTTTTTGACTATTCCAGCTGGAAGTTCTTGTGCAGTAGTTTATGATCATTGTGTCCTGTCCTTTTGCTGTGCATGTTAGAGAAGAGACTCTCTTCCCTATAACAACCTTTTAGGCTTCTGAAGGCAAAAATTAAATGCCCCTTCCTTCTTGAGAAATATCTCAAGTTTTCTCCAGGCTAACAAATCCAGCTTTTTCAGTCATTTGCAATTTACATCATATGCTTCCATTTTTAATCACATTTGTGGCCTTCCATCAAACTCATTTGAGTTTGTAAATGTCGCTCTCGTACAACAGTACATGCAGCCTCATGGGCGCTGAAAAGGGAGGAATAATCATTTACCTTGGTCAGTTAGCTCTGACCATTTTTGCTAATGGAACCCAATATGTATTTTGTATAAATTGCTTCAAAGGGGTATTCCTGACTTATGTTCATTGTGTTGTCCACTGAGAAAACTATATTGATAGTAATAACTGGAGGTGAAAAAAACACTGAAGAATAAATAGTTACATTATAATTGAAACAGGTTAATGGCTTAATTATTAATTGCTGTCACCATGATCAGGGTTACATGGCAGAGGAAGTTCATTTTATCACAGCCATTAGAAATACAATGTCAAAACTGAAGGACTAAATTGTGAATCGCACTTCTAAGAGAACTGGAATATGGGCTGATCCTACAAAAGGCTCAGAATTAATGGTAACTAAAAATTTCAGCTCTCAGTGCATTCCTTCAGAAAAGAAGATTAACATGAGGTTCAAATGCATATTCTAGGTGTTAAACTTTTAAAAGGTGGTATTTTTCCTCTAAATAGCAACAGTGAAAGTTACTATCCTGTTTATGTGGCAGTGATAAAAGTTAAGAGTGGCCAGAAAAGAACTGTAACAATGCTGAATTTTCCTTTCAGCGAGAGTCAATGCTTTTCCAAGATGAGGTGAAGTGGTAAGTTCATCACCTGTAAGTATTTATATAGAGAAGATACCACTGAGAACAAATAAAAAAATATATAGAGAATTATTCTAGATCTGAAAAGTAAAGCTGAAGCTGAGAAAACTCAAACTAAAAATACAGTGTACCATTTTGGCACTAAGTGTGAAAGTTAACTGGGAATATGGTAGGGTGTTCAGTTATAGAATCTAAAAATCAAAAGCTATTCTCTTCCAAAGGAAAAATTGTCACTGTGAAGGTAGTTATGAACTTGACACAAGTAACCTGGTGAAGTTTTGCAATTGTTAGACAAGATGTCTGAATAGAAGAACTTCAGCTCCCTGTGCAGATTTGAGAGCCACGTCTTTCCTACCAGTAGTCCCCTCAGAATATTTTGCTTTTTTTAGGATAACCTTTTTCATTGCCTTATCTAAAATGAATTGTTTAGATAATATGTATTTAAACCACAGAATTATGAATTATTCAATGTGTGTTCAAAGAGGTGTGTCAGTTTTAGTAGTTTTCTTGGCTTAGTGCATTTTTATGCATAATAATTCACCCACTTGTAATCTTACTTATACCTTTATTTCATTAAAATTCAGAGCTGACTCTTCATACTAGCTGGATGTAAACATCCCAATGATGAAGCTGTGCAATGGTGAGTTCTACTTTTTCATTTAAAGTAAACTTTTATGGTAAAAAATACCTCTGTCATCTAAGCCAAAGGGATGTTTCAGGCAATTATTAAATACAGACTTTAAGAGAAAATTCTTTGGAAGTTTAAAGGAAAAAACCCAAGAATGACTGGAAAAGAAGAAAAAGTGCAACCACATACATGTTTAATCTTTCTTTTTCTCCTTTTCTTCTCTGACACCAGTAAATCTGAGTTATTTTTATATGAATGGATGTAGTTTGTTGGGATTTTATGAGAGTTTTGATTTTGATGGTGTGTGTATGTATATATGATTAAATTTATGTATGTGAAAGATTGTGCACTTCATCATTACCCTTTCAAGATTGCTTAAGGCTAGATCACAGGGAAAAAGCCAAACATTTGTGTTACAGAATTGGTAGGAGGTCAATGCATTGCAGTTTTATTTATTGTTACTGTATTGCTTTGCTTTTAGGATTATTCACCAGGATGCATGGAGTTGTATTATGCTCTGTGATGAGTTCCTTGCTGGACCAACTCATTTTGTGTCTGTACACCAAAATACAGCAATATTTTCCTCCCGGTCTATGGCTTATTGGTGATCTGCCAGACAGATTTTGAATTATTTTTTGACCCACTGTTTTAAGAGATGGTATTGATAACTCAATTCAAATGAAATCAGAACTGTGTTTGAAATGTGTAGAGTACATCTACAGGTAGAGGAGAAGAATATAATACTTAATTTTTTCCATAGCCTTTAAAGCCTTTCAGTATCTTTGCCCCATGTAATTTTATCACTGTATTGAATTCAGTCTCGATCAGTGCTTAGCATTGTTTGAATGAGAGGGAAATGGACTGGAGGGTCCTGTCTTACAGGTATAATAATACTACTGGTTATGAGACTGACAGAAATACAAACACCCAGAAAGTTAGAAAGAGATCAAGCTGTTGTAAATATGAATGAAGGTCAACTACGGAGCATTGGTATCATTGGCTTAAATGCATTTATTTTGTCATTGGAGAAAATGCTGCACATCTGCTGTTTGAACTTAGCCTTTTGGCATGTTCTGTTAAAAAATGCCAATAAATCAAAAGGCACAGCTGCACTGAAAGTGTGTTACAAGGAACTTTCATTATGAATTCTTTCATCAAGATAGTTTCAAAATGAAAAAAGTTACCTCCAACTAAAAGTAAGGGTTGCTTACTTTTTCTTACAGAACAATATTAAATGTTTCAGAGCTGTAGCTTGTAAATAGTGTTACAACTACTACAGTAAATATCACTGGACTTTCACACCAGAACCTAAGAAGTGTCATCTCCTATGATTTTTCTTGGATTTCCTCTTCTGCTGTGAGCTAGAAACTTTCAAAGAACAATGGCTGCTACTGAGATTTCCCTAGCAACAGTTGTATGCAAAGTTATTTGCTGAGAAATCTGAATCAGAAGCAGTTTAGTTTTCAACATCAGTGCAGAATCACAACAGAATTATTGGCAGTTATGAGGAACCTTCTTGGAGTGTTATGTCAAGTTTATTTTAAAATCATCCTTGCTGGTGCCAGTCTGTATATCTTGTCATTGACAACAGTTTGAATCAGTGCCATCGGTTTACCATCACTGGCCTTTACAAAGGCAATTGTGTAGAAATTAAAGAAAATTAATTCCTGCACAGTTTTAATTAAAATCTATGTATGTGTCTTTTTTTTTTTGAGAAATACATCTCATAAGATGAAGGATTTCTCTCAAGGATCCAAGTCAAACATCTAGAAGTACTTTCCATTACATTGTTTAAAATAAATTTTTAATGTTAGAAGTGTTCAGTTTATAAAGTGCAGCTAATGATCTATTAGATACTGCCCAACTGTATGACTATAGAGGAATGGTGGAAAATATTGTTTTTCACCTCCAAATGTTTATGATACAGCTTTCTAATTTCCTTTTGCTTTAGATTCAATGATCAGCTGACTTTAATCTTTTGCAACATAATTAGAAAAGACTTTGCTTAAAAATATTCATCCTGTTACATTTGAATGGTAACACAGGGGACCGATGTATATAAACTGTATAACTGAAGACAATATATCAATTCAAATTAATTTAGATTATTATTTATGCTGAAGATATAACAATGACTGTCTTTTCTGTATCCATAGGAATTTGATTTCTGGCAAGGTTTCATTTGCAGGGTAAATTGTTCCAGAAGTCTTTGTGTAAGAGATACAAAAATACTGTATAATAAGTCAAACTCATTAATAATACCTTCAGTATAGGTAGAGTAAGTTTCTCAATCTTTATTTTACTTTTGAAAGGCATAAAGGAATTCTTCATCTCCCATTTCTAGTTTTGAATTACTAGTAAGCATCCTGTGTTAACAATTTAAAGTAAATAAAATTCAGGAATTTTTCAGTGATAAAAAACCCATTAAGATTTACTTTATCCAAATTACCATTTTGCATATTTTAATTTAATCCACTATCCATAGCTCATATCCAGTTCATCTATTTGAACTTTTAAATCAAGTATCAGAACGTATGATTAACTGAAGTCAATCCTTGACCTCCTATATGCATCTCCTAAAATGAAAGTCTAAGCCTGTAGATTACCTGTAAATTTTTATGAAGCCACCTAGCTTATCTGAGGATTGAAATTATAAAGTTTAATATCAAAGCTAATTATAAAGTCATTCTAAGGCAGAACAGAGACAACCAAACCAGATGGAATCCATTACCAATCATACTCCTGAGGCTGTCTGGCATTATTAAAGTTAATAATATTTCCATGTAGCTGTGTCTGTTTTAATCAGTTTCTGACTGCGTACCAACACTAGAGCTACTTCTATAAGCTTCTATGTAGAGGTCACCTCCACTCATTGCAGCCATAGGTCCTGTCATACTTGACTCTTTCATCTTAATTAAATGGATAAGTCTAAAAGGAATTTGGAGATTGTACGATGTTTAAATAGGGACAAACCCCCATAAAAATAGTACTTAAGATACTAAAATGAAAAGAAATATAAAAAGCATGTTAACAGCTGATGGGTGAGACAGTGTTACTTTGGATGAACTGAGAAAGAAATTGTTTTCTATTTGGAAGCCCCAAGAAAACTTGGAATAAAATACTGTTTCTTGTTAACACCCCTACACCCTCCCTTGCCCCTTTCATCTTAAGTAAGAGAAAGAATAGGGAAGGAGGGCAGTAAATGCCACTCACAGATTCTGGTAAACTTTCAAACTGCATTTGGGCAGACTGGAAGGTATGTCTCCATTTCTTATTCAGACCGATGTGTCCTTAAGCCACCTGCACTCCAAACTAGTCCACAGACATTATCATGTGAATTCAACCTAATACATCTTGCCTCCCATCATGGCTCATTAGTTGAACCCTAACTACTGATACAACACTTCAAGTCCAGAGCTGCTTTGTGTCCATGGGTCCTAGAGCTCATGGAGGGTGGCTGTTTATCTGCAAAAATCTGCATTGATGTAATAGCACAGGAACAGGTCTAGATCTTTGTGCAAAAGGAAAAATTAATCTGTATGAAATAACTTCTATTGTTTTGAAAAATTATCAACATCACATATGAAACTAGGCATAAAATTACAAGTCTGGTGGGAAACATAGCCAAAATGTTTACAGGGTTATTGATTATCCACATTTATTTTTTAAAATAACAGGGCTGGAGATGTGGAAAATGAGATTTATAATTTATAAACTAAGATAATAATGCCTTAAGTTTCCTGTCTCAACAACTCCCTATCATACATCACTCACTCTCTGTCTTACACACACATGCAAATACAACATGGGTATCAGCAAGCTGGGTTATAAACCTGCAATTTTAACATAATTGCTCTCATTCATTAAAAATTGTGAATGAAAATAGAAATTAGTGACTTTGACTCTTCTGTATTACAGTCAGCAAAACTACAATGTATATGTAGGGATTTAAATGTAAAAAATCTCTACAACTTCTATGTGCATATGATCCTGTTTAAGTTTAGAGACACACAGCAAGATACTACCATTAAATACTTCCTAACTCAATGTACACATTTGCTCTAATTTAAAGCAGATAGCAATGTAAAACATAAAATAAAATGAAATAAAATAATCAATATTATCTTCTGCTTATCATGCGTAGTTTGGATAATTCTTGCTTTGGGCAAGTCTCCTGGTTCCTTCTGTCATCTTAGAGAAAGTCAGAAGAACTTTGAGTTGCTCATTTTGATATATCGTCCATTTCATCCAAAATTCATACTATGTATGCTAGTTACACTTTCAAATAAGATCACTAGTTAAAGAAATTGATAAGAAATTTATCAAATATTGTAAAATAGCACAGTAAATGCATGGTGATTATCTGTTAAAAAAATCACTGGTAAAAGTGCATAAATGGCACTAGGAGCTGATCCCATTTAAGCAGAGAGTTTGAGGTTAGACCCTTTTCTTGAAGAGTAGGAACCGTGGACTGAAGATTCCTGAGGCTCATATAGGACTCAAAGGTAAAGTACCTGTTTCTGGGCAAGTCTTCTCACCATGCGGATCTGGTATAAAAAAATCTGCCTCCTGCTCTGTTGTGCAGTGACTGACCTCAGGGAAGGATTTAGAGTTTTGAACAAGTGGGGGGAGATGCTCACTGTGATGTTCTACCTTGAACGTTTAGACCCTGTCTGGTATTTTCTGCAAGCTAGCCTGAAGAAGCACTCTCTCCGGCTGTTGAGTTGCAGTGCAATAGGTTCAAGCCTTTGTGCGGGAAGAAAACGTGCTTCATTTAGGAGTCGTAATCCAAGGTGCACCTTCAAACCTGGATGATTCCCACTCCTGTGGGAACACTTCAGCAAAAAAAACCCCAAACACCAAATGCAACACCTGAAATCAGGGAAAACCAGCCTCCACTGTAAAATTTGTTTTTAAGGAGGAAAATTTCTAACAGGGTATGTTTCCAAAATTATATTTAGAAAAGTATGTTATAGCTGCCCATAGGAAGTCTGCAACAGCACTCAGTTTGAGTTGTAAAGGTTCATGTTATCACTTGTCCAATGTCTTGGTCCTTCATTTATCCAAGCTGTGGACTAGCCAGAGTGTAATACTACCCAGGAATCCCATACTCCTGGGTTTCATTTGCTTTAAAGTAAGTCCTGCAGATGAGAAGAATCACCAGCTCAAGGTGCTTCTCTCCTCAGTGACTGTAGCAGGGATATAGATTACTAACTCTGACTAGAAATCTAACTCTTACATCATAAAGTCAGGCAAGATGAATCCTAACTTGACTGCTCAGAGGCATATCTAGATTTTTTTTCATGGATCTAACAGCCAATGACTGTATTAACACAGAGAGTGAGGAAAAAAATATCTTAACAATGAGTATTAATCAAGCTATGCTCTGTAAATCCTAAAATTATTCTTAAAAATAAGAATTCTTTCTGTGTTTTAACAAGAGAAAAATAATTATTTAGCTGAAATGGCATGAAAACTAGCTGGTTTCTTTAGTTGCCTATTATTGGATTTCTCACTTATGAGCTTTAAAATAAAAGTATTCAATAAAGCAGACTAACTAAGCAGAGTTCAACATGAAATATATGACAAGCAGATAGATCCCTTGCCCTTCTCATCGAACAGATGGAAGACAGGTAACACTAAAAATATACAAATAGGAGAGTCAAACTGATTAATATGGCAAAAATTCCTGCACTTGCAGCACTAATGTGTTTATTGGCAGAGATGCAAATATGCATGTAGCCTACTTTCATTTTCCCAGGGCACAACTGAATTAATGCTGTCCTGTTGCTCAGGGTAACAGACTCCTACCTAAGAGTCCTCCCACGCCACACAATCAGTGGGATCCTGGGAGCTACAGCAGAAAGAAATTAGAATGTGCACCAAGTTGTTGAGGCTGATAAAGAAAGCACACTTGCCCTTCATGTATTTTTAAAGAGGTCCCTTTTCATTATGACTTGTAAATGGCTCCTCGGTGAACTGCACAGGTAAAACTAAAACAGGCTCGTTTCCCCCCCTGCTTTTGGAAGTCTGCATGGCTCCCATCCTGAGAATGTTAATATTTGAGGTTCATAGATTAAGCTAGCCTTCTTCCCTGCTTTGAGTCAAGGTCAAGTATAACTGAACAGCCCCTGACAGATATTTGTCTCGTACGTTATTCACAAACATGTTCAGCACAGAGATTCAACAGCTTCCCAAACTAGTCCATTCCCCTGTTTGACAATCCTTACAATTAGCAATGTTTTCTAATATCTCATCTTACTAACTGTTGAAGTAAATTTTAACTGATTTTTTTCTAGTCCTGTGCTCTGTAACTGTAGAATGTTACTCATTACTGTCCTCTGTAATAACATTTCATATATTTAAAACTTTTCCTGTTCCTTGCTCTGATTTCCTCCCTGACAGTTATCCTACTTTTTCCTCTTCAGCCTTAACCATTCCAGTCCTCTCAGGCTATACAGATTGTTTCCAAATTTCCTTTCTTACTGATCTTCTCTGAGTTCCCTCTAATTCATTTAAAAATGCTTGAAACTGATCTTTGTATACCAGAAAGGTCACAATGATTACTGTCTTAACCATAATACATCTGACAATGTCATCTGTCTTTAATGGAAAAGTGACTAAGTTAAAAACATATTTCCAGACATTGTATTTCACCACTTTACTTCTGTAGCGTTATGCTCAGTCAGTTTTCAATTTGTATTTATGCTTCTGATTTTCATTACTAACGGGTATCTCCACTTGATACTAAGAAAAATCATCTTAATGGTATCACTGTTTCTCCCATTTACCCACATAATTTTGAATTCAAATCTGATCCCTCAGTGTTTTTAACTTTTCCTAAGTGTCAATATTGTGCAGAGATTTTATAAGCATGTACCCTATTTTATCATCCAAACATCCCACCAGGTGCGTCCTTCTGATGTGACCAGAAACCATTGATAACTACATTGAGAATGCACATTTTCAACTGTTTGTGCACTGAATTAATAATTTTATTTTTTTCTGTCTTTCCCAGATTTCCCCAATGCAACACTGGGTGGAACCGTGTCCAGAGTTGGGATCAAGATACTGCAAACACATCTGTGGTATTCACAGACCAGTAATCCCATCAAAGGATTAGACAGATCTGACATTATCTGCTCTTGACAAATTCATGTTGGTGGGTTGTCATTAACTCTTAAGTGTATAAACATGTTTCAGTGCCATTTCAAGCACCAAAGTTAAATGAATTGTTCTAGAAATCCATCACTCTTGTGTTTGTCCATCACAAGGTTTATCTAACCTGAGCAAATATGTTCTTCTCCATCAGAGAGATGTACAGATATACTATGTATCGGATGTACCAGATGTACTGGTATAAACAATAATAACGGAATCAGGTCAAAACTGACCAGTTTTTTGTTAAGTGTCAAAGCAGAAAAAAGCATTGATAATATTTTCTGTCTCATTCATTGTATGTTCAGTCTCAGTTAAATAAACATTGTTTCTTCTTTTTAAAAAATACTTATTGCTTAAAACATTTTAAAATACCTTCTATGTCCCTTATTAACTGAAATTCTTTCTGAATGTCAGCCTTTTAGATTTTTTCTCACACTTAGGCTGTTTTCTGTATTCTTTCTTTTCATACGGTTCTTTTTTATTTGATTTTCAGTTCATGATGTAGTTATATCTCAACACCTTACTGAATAAATATAGAAAATTACTATATTAAATGGGGTTTTTATTCAAATAATTTTAATATTATTTAATTTTATTTTTTTTAAAAAAAAGTTATTCAAAGAAGTGTGGAAGTAACCCTTCACTCCGAAGCCTGAATGAAAGGACAGTGGGAGGACACCCCCTTAACTTGAAAAAAGGAAGAAAAAAATGCCATAATTTATTAATGTGCATAAGTTATTATGATAAAATATAAAAGCAAGTTATGTTTTCAAGTCAGAAATTAGTGGAATAAACCTTAATATTATTTTAGTTTCTGAATAAAAGTCAAAGAAACTCAAACCAAAAGAAGTATAATGTTTTAAAAAAGGTTGATAACATCTTGAGGAATTCCTTGAGGTTGAGGAATACCTTCTGTGAAAATCTTGCATGTATGGAGACAAAATGAAGATCAGGTTATTATATATATTATTTATGCAACTTACCTTTTCTGGCTCATATGTCCATTACCTCAACTGGAAGACTGAATTCGCTTTCCAAGCAAACATTTTTGGTTTGGTTTTGTTTTGTTTTGTTTTTTTTCCTGGAAAAATGTCTGATTTGACATTGAGAAGTTTTAAGACCTTTCCAATACTATAAAAGGGAAAGTAGCAGAAACACCAGAAGTTCCCATAGCAAGCAAAGGCCTAAAAAGGAGACAGTTTGAGGGGGCAGGAAGGTCTTGAAGAAATGGGCATCTCCACATTAATGCTGGTGGCCCCTGAGCCAGAACAAAAATGGAAATTACTCAAATAAAGTCCATGTTATAGAAAAGTCTCCATGCTATTACTGTCAGTTGAAAATATATGTCCTTCCCTTCCCTGGTCTGAAGGCAAGGTTTTTGTTATTGATGTGACAAACCAACAGACTTGCAACCAGTCAAGAGATACTTAAACATTAAATGAGTTCTCAGATTCCAGATAATGAGATCTGCACACACTAGTCACAAAAATGGGGAAAAATAAGAAGTTATAACTGCTTAGTAGACAAAATAGAGATTTCTAGATTAGGGTGATATAAATCACTCTCTAGACTTCATTTACACTATTGACTAGACCTCCACTGACTAAAGGGAGGTATGAGGTACTTGGTTTATATGTAGAAATCTTTTCTTAGGTGTCTTAATCCACCACCTGAATTCCACACAGTTTCTGAATGTAGACAAATTAAGCAACACTTCTGCCCTCATAGGATGACTACCTACTAGTGATCTTCAAAGTAAACTGAAGATCTTAATTAACCCATTATTTGTTTTCCTTTTCATTTTTTATCCATACACCTATGTCACTTCACTGTTGTAAATTAGTTTTTCATGTGCTCTATGTTCTCCATTGCTTTTCATTAATCTTGCTGAAATAATGAGAGTAAGATTCAATTCTTATTATCTACTATTGTGAGAACCTAGGTACCTCTGGCAAAATTCCTGAAACTGTACTGATTCCCATCTCAACTTTGGGAATCAGAATCTGATGCCCCCTTAAAAAAAACACAAAACAGAACACAAAAACACTTAAGCCTGCAGCCACATGATGTTGGCATGAAAAACAGTCCCAAGATGGTCACTAACCTGTTCTCCTCATTCCCTGAGCCTGGCTTGAGACTCTGTCCACAGCCATACAGAAAAGGGACCATATAGTAACAACTTATGATAAAAAAGCCAATTTCTGTTGACTATTTACAGTAACAGTCCTCTAAGGCATTCGCTGTGAAGAAGTCCAAATTAGTGTCACTTTCTCTAACTTCCTAATGCAGTGTTTGTTCCTGCAATCTTAATAATTCAACATAGTCTTATGTATATATGTGCACAACTGTGTATGCAATGATACTGCATCTAGAACTAGACTTTTGTCAACAGTTAAAAGGTAATGCCTCACATAAAAAAATATATTTTTAGTTTCTTAAAATTTTGCTCAAGTTTAATTTTTCAGACTGAAATTTTCCAAAATAACAATTTGAAACAGGCTCAATTGTATTATAAATTTTCCTCTAGAACATTTCAACGGTGCTAATACTAGACAATATGTACTCCTTTTAAACAAAATGTCATGATACATCCTGGTACCGACACACTTTGAAATGTAAAAATGAGGCACTCTAGAATTAGATACACTTTCCTAATGGTATACAAATTTATCTAAATATATAATTTATTCCAAAAAATATCTATGTTCGTGGTCAATCATGTGGCTAGTAGTCACCTCTATACACCAGGTGCTTATTCACTATGTTGAATTGCTACTGCTGAAGGCCTTTAATGGATGGGAAGAGTAAATTTGACTTTTTCCTCAGTCACTCATTCTTGCTGATAGAGAATGTTTTAGAAGGGGCTGATTTGGGGTCCTGCTTTTGCAGTGAGAACAGAAAAGTTTCTTTCTGTTCTTTCTCTAAGGCCCAGGGAGCAGGAGGAATGTAGTGTAGAGTAAGCATAAAAACTCCCAACCTTCTATGAATGCCAAAGCAAGTTAGATGAGACCTAAGGCAAGCCATTATGGCACAGATGACAGTACTTTGAAAGCACACAAAGCAAAAGGCAAGAACTTCCCAGCTTCTTTTCTTCTTCCCATTTCAAAGGTCCTGTGACCATGATTCTGTTTGTAAGTGGAATGGAAGTGATCCCTAAGGGCTTTGCACCAATTGGTTTTCATTCCCATGATACTGCCTTGCCTCTATTCTGCTAACCCTTTCTATGACCATTACTTCATTAGTGATTGCTGCCCGCTCTCTCTTGGAAGATTGTCTCTGTGGGCCATATGCTAATCACAAGTCTGTATTTTGCAGGAAATCAAGTTAATTACATCTTCAGTCTTTGCACAAGGTGGATCTTTGTCTTGTTAAAACAGGAGTGTATATAATTTCTTTCTCATTAACTCTGTTGGAAAAATATGTAATAAGTGATTACTTTCCTTCCTTCCCTCCCTTCGTATATGTGTGCAAAGACATGTTCCCTTGCACATACCTCTACATTTCTAAGTTGAGAACAAATCTGGAGTACACCTGTCTTCAAAACACTTAATTAAATTTTAAAGCCTAAAGAGTGAATTGGAAAATGTAACTTCAGTTCTCATCTAAACTATTTTGTTTACTACCATGGATTATTTCAAAGCACATCCATCCACAAGAGATTCTAAACAACTGTTCATTCAGACATAATGATAATGTTTCATGTGTTCCCATGGCTGTTTCTGTATTGTACTCCACTCTTCTGAATAATGAAAGTAACAAGACAGAATGGTACTCAGCAGAAGCCAAGGGAGGAAAGATAAGGGCACAATTTAGGAACAAAAAAAAATCTCTACTAGAGATTTGGGCAGATTTGATATAAAAGCAGGCTTAGTAGGAGAAACAGAAAACAGAAAATTACTTCTGCAGAAGTAACCTCGCCACAAGGGAAGACAGTGGTCCAGCTGCCTGGTTTTTGCCATAACCAAAGAGAATCATAAATTGATCAAGCTTTTAGATGTATTCAGGTAAAGGCCATTGCTAATTCTGTGATAATTTCTTTTCAGTTTTAATGTTCTACTGTGACATGCAGTGTTAATTATTTCTTGAAGTGTGAAGTTTTACTGAGAATAAGGTTTATGCAGACCAGAAAAATAGGCACCTGCTGTTCCCATCAAATCCTGACGTTATTTGTCAACTGTTTCTGCAAATAAATTCTATATGCAACAGAAATCACAACTGGAGAACAAAATAGCAGTCTAAAAAGAGAAACAAAAGTACCATTTTGACAGTCCAACAGCATTCATTTATTTCCCTTTTATGGTCACTTAGCTTGATTCTAAGTGTCTGGCAAAAGAAGCGAACCCAAACTGAGTCATGATTTAAAATCTTATCCCTATATGCATATATACATGTAGGAATGCATGTAGCATTTCTCTTCCTTTTCTGCTTCATCAACAGCAGCCACAGCAGCTTTTGCACTTTATGACTTCATTATGACATCACATAATAATTTTCATTAAGCCTACTTTTATTGACTCTCTCACAGTGTCAAAATGTTGTAAATGGACACATGAAGTCTGACAAAGATCTATCGTAGTTTTATATACTGTGGACAAAATTCTTCTAGTTCAGAACGATGAGATCATCAACATTATGAAGCAAATGTGATTAAATGGATTTATATATTTTCCCTAGAGTATTTATTTCAGCATGGGTGGCCTACAGTGAAAGAGAAAGTGCTATTTACTTATATAATTTTTATATTTCCACTGTAGAGCAGTTTAGACTGTACTGCAAACAACAGATGAGAATAAGGAACATCTACTGCAGAGTTTACAGCCTGATATTGTGTGTGCACTTAGTATAGAGAACACAAGCTGAACAGCATTTTGTAAATTGTCAATTATGTTACATAGGAAGGGATTTTATTAAAAATATTCTAAACTCTTAGTTAAGGTTTACCATGTGTGTTTACCCTGTTTGCATCTTATGGTGCCATCTTTTTTTCTTTCCTTTACTTTCCTTACTTTTTTTTTGAACATGCTATCTGGATGTCTCTGCTGTTCAGCGTTATACCCTTGTGTGTCATGTTTCCTGTGTACTACCAACACGGAGACTCTGCTGAACTCTAGTCTTCCTTTGGCTTAGTTCTCTTTCAGTTTTTCTCCTTTTTATTTTAGGGAATCTTTTGAAGATCCTTCTTACTCCCCCTGTATTTTCTGCAGCTGTTTTATGTGCCACTGGCCTTGAACCTATTGTCCTTGTTTCACATTCTTTCAGGTTAGTATCTCCAAATAAGAAGTATCTATGAGATCAACTAGTGGCTGAATTGTGTCCAAAAATATTTTGGCTGCCTTCTGGCATTATCTTATATAAATTGGTGTCAGCTGAAGCTCAACTTGACTAAAATCTCTCTTAATCTCTCCTAGATGAATCTTTCCTTCCTAACTTTCTCAAATGTGATGCCATCTTTCTGCTGACATTTAAAACTCTCCTTTGTCTCAGAGAGCTTTCTGGGTTTTCATGACTGGGATATGTCCTATTTCATCTTCTGTAAAACCTGTCAGTTTTCTCCAGCCCCATTCCTTCTGCGGTAAGGCCTCTGGTGGTGCAGCTGTCCTTTCTCTGGACCCAGCAGTGCTTCATTCCCCTTCTTAGCTTTTTTCTCACCTTCAGAACAGAGATTGGCACTCCAGGCTGGCCAAGAAGTAGAATACAGATTTTCTATATAAGGAACAAATTTTATTGGCAGAAACGCAAGGAACTGTGAATTTGAACGTGAGATTTGAACACCTAACAGTTATCCAGCTGATTATTGTGATTGACTGCATGCGACTTGGTCAGATAGGCAATTCAGTGTTGAGCAACTGGGAAAAAATATATATAACGGTTTATATACTAACGAAATATGTGGTGGTCATTAAACAGTGGTAGTCCAAACTCTAGTCTCAGGAAACCTTTGTGACTCTGATTATCAGCTGTGTTTCCACTAACATTTTAGTTTCTGCTACCACTAATATTGTGGCCTACATGATGGCCTGGCCTAACAGGAGCAACACTCCACCGACAAGTTCTCAGAGCAGAAAGGTTTGGTGTTTTGTCTTTTTTTAATTCCCAGAGAAAATCCCACATGAAGTCCCCTTTAGAAGAACATGTTTAGTCAGTTTCAACTTCTGATCATTAAAAAGTAAGAATTACTGTGATCCATGATCCAGTGGGTTGATACCATGCTGTGGATTTCAAACATCATGCCAGGTATAAGATTCATTATTTCCTTTTCCATTAATCTTTAAAAATCTTCTTTTCTGTGATTCATTCCATCAACTTCAAAAACAAAGCAGCAGAACTGTTATGTCATGGAAGTGGGATTTGTCTTGTATAAATGTAAATATGTACCATGCAGACAAGTATACATGAGCTATAACGGTACTGTTTTTTTCAACAGAGAAATATAGACACTTCTAGACATGATTCACCTGAATTTTTTTATCCACCTGCTTTATATTCAACAAATTGTGCTGTGGGCAGTGAAGGCACTCTGTGGTACTGTCTCAGACAAAGGGCTCCTTTGCAGATACCTATAATAGGTCAAATGAATCCCATCCTTGGTACTCAGCACTAAAACCAGAGGATATCATTTTATCATTTGTTCTCTTGGATGCCCTTAAGCTATTTGTTACCACTTGTTACCTTTTTTTAATGAATTATTAGCTTGTTTCATATGGAACAGTGCATTGCACCATGGGTTCTGCTTCCCAGCTTGGGCTACTTGTAGTAATGTTGTGCACTGTGGCACAATAATCAGTAAGCAGAGAGCAGGTTGAAGAGAATTTAAGATTTGTAAAAGGTTTTTCTCAGACTTTCCAAGTCTTGAGGAAAAGACAAAGAGCACTGGTTCTGATATCTGTGGAATCTAAGCACTTCTGCTCTTAACTTCCAGTATTTCAGGTTCCCTCATAGAGGGCTTGCTCCAGAGTTGTTCTAGTTACACATGGAGGCTGTGCAAGTGCAGTTTAATTGTTGGGAGCACTGTAAATTCATAAGTCACATTGTTAAATTCTCTTGCTCTGTGTTTGCTATGGAATCTGTTACAGAGAACTGTTCAGGGATGTGAGCATGAGCTTGTATAACTACATCATGCTAAACCACACTAGTCCTTTTACAAATGCAGCTCCAGAACTTTATTAATAGGCAATCCTTTTATGCTGACATTACCTCCTGCTGAATATCTTATACTGATACTATGATTAATTCCTAGCCATTTTTTTCAGGAGTTCTTTGTGTTTGTAATATCATGATAGATAAAGAAAACATAATTTTTAAAGCGCTTTCTCTTTTCACCATTTTTTCCACATTTACCAATGTGTCCTTTAGTGTACGGACATTATTAGCATAGGTAGTGTAAAGTTAACTAATAGGCTCAGCGAGCAACACACCTGTCCCAGGACAGAAGTGACTTGCCTTGAAACAGCAGTCAGATCATATGACTAAGATTCCTGGATGTCAAATGATAAGACCTCTTGGTCATACATTTTAAAGGATCTGACATATTTTTAAAGCAAGTCTACAAGATAAGAGATTATAGAAAGAGATTTTTTTTTTCATTTATTTATCAAGACTTGGATAGAAACCATCATAGCATGTTTCACTCTAGTTGTCTGGAATAACACTAGGGTATTAGCAACTATTCTTGAAAAGAGTCTATTAATATAGTAAACATAAAAGCCAGCATTATAGTAAAAAACATACTTTTATTAAAATGCTGATATCCAATGTAACTGAACATGAAATTTTATCTAAAGATAAGGATCTTGATTTATTCAGACATTTATTCACAGAAACACAAAGTTTGTGTGTCTAGACTCATGTTTACTTATTCTGGAAAACTCGGACTAAATGTCTCAGAAGGACCAGGATATATCATTCCAGTTGATCATGTAAATGTTTTCTTATTTGACAGTCATGAGGCTGACTAAAATAAAATAATGATAAGAATGGATTTTCTGAAATAATTTTGTATGTTTACAATCATATTATAATCAACCCCATCAGTGACTAATACTGCTCATATGATTCTCAGTCCTATCCCCAATACACACAAGTTTTCACTCACAGTTTTATTTTCTAATGGAGTGACGATCTTCATCTGGAGCCAAAGAAACTGGGCAAGGGTTTCTTTTCCTGTGAGCCATTAAACTGCCTTTAATTAGTACCTGCCAAGACTATAAATTAATTTTCACCATACAGTGACTCATGTTAAAAAAAAAAAAAAAAAAGGCTAAAATAGGCCAAGGTAAAACAAACCTATCAAGCAAACATCCTACAGTGCAGGAAAGATGTTGAAAGACTCCTATCACAGAAAAACATCACAGAATTCTTTACCCAACTCATTTAATAAAGTTGTAGCAATAAAAAACAGAACAAAAGCAAAGAATCAACTTGACATACTGCTTCAAGCTATACCTGCCTCTTTAATATTGTAAAGTATATGTTTTTCTGTACCAACTACATTTGTGAAGATGAAAATACTTGTAAGGGTATGAATAAACTACTTGCTTTTAGGTTGATGCTTAATTACTTTGATCAAAGTTTATTCAGCTTGAGCTCAAAACACCTGTAATTATTACCATTGCTTCAAACAGGCTAGGTCTGCTGAATAGCCTGTACCTATGTCATGACAGGAGCCAGCTCCTTGTAGCATCCATGCAAGATCCAGTTTTTTGTTCCATGTTGTCAGTGTAGCCATGGGGAAGCTCTCCAGTGTGTCAGTTTAGGAAGTGTTTCCGTGACACATTTTTCAGTGGCAATATTGAGACTGGCCTGGAAACTAATCCACCATTAGAAGAATGCTGCATTTTTTTTTCCTCTGCCTTCCAGCCAGCTAAGTCTGAGTTCCACACCCAGCACTGAGTTCTGCTGACCCAGTCACACAAAATGCTACCGTGTGTGTCAAAACAAATAGCAGGAACCCAAAATCAGTGGAGGAGGATTTTTATTACAAAAGCCTGGCATTTTTTCAGTGTAACTTATGAAAATTTTCTGAATGTACTGATTGCAGTAGGATCTTGAATTAGGTAGGCTTGTAGTCATCTTTCTGCAGGAATTCAGGAGCAACCCCCTGAATATTTACTCCCCTTTCCATTAATATATGGGCCAGTACTACACATATTTTTCCCTTTTCTACATATAGGAAATCTGAATAAGGCAAATCTTGACCTCACATGGGACCATTCAGACTGCTCATGAGACACACTTTTCTAATGTGTTGATATGGCATACCTTTTCCCTTGGTCCTTTACCAGATTCAGCAGTGAATATTATAAATGTAACTACCTCAGACATCCCTACACCAAGCTGTCACCTATATCTTCTGTGAGTGATAAAACAAAATCCTGACATGCACCTCATTCCTTTTTTCATTTGCTACACTATATTCTTTAGTAAAAGCTTTTGGAAATCAGTAAATTCTATGATAAACCTTCTGTTGTTGCTGTACATTCAAGTATAATTCCCTCATGCTCTAATATTTCAAGAAAAGTCACAATAAATGGCTGTAATTGGCTTTATTTCCCCTTATTGTCCTTTATACTTACTCAGTGAAACCCTACCTGTAATTTAAATTTCTTCAAAGGCCTTTGAAGGTAATGTTCCTACCCTAGATAACAGAAAATACCAGAAATACAAATGAAAATTACAGTGTTCCCTCTTTCACCCAGGAGCCTTCTGGTTTGCTCCAGTCAAAAGAGGAACTGGCAAGAGAGTCTGTGTTTTCTGGTGCAATGTTATTAGGTGGAAAGAAATGGTTAATTAAGTAACTATACATCTCTTGGTCCATTTGTCACGTGAATGAGGGGAAGACTGACTCAGTTATTCTATCAATACTTTGCTGGTGAACACTAAGCAAAGTAATTGTTGAATGAACCTTGTTTTCAGCATACAATTCACTTTGAAGAAATCTTAGTCTTCCCACAAAACAAATTACAAGAGTCTTCATTTGCATGATCTTAAGAGTGCACTAAGAAGCATGCAGAAAACAAAAGCTAAGAATAATATAGCTTTTTGTTTGACATTTTGTTTGCTGAAATAGGATATTCCCTCAGGCCTATAACTTCAACATAACAAGGTAAAGGAAGTGATATCCTAGGGAAAAAGAAAAAAGAACTTATGATGAACTTCATCTGTAGCTATGTAAAGCACAAGTACTTACTAAATATGAGTTCTCTTAGTTTTCCTACAAAAATTCAGTGATTCCTTTCTGCTTGGAAAGGCTTCAAAATATGGCCTCAGAGCATTTTATGCCATAACCAGCTTCCACAATTTTTCATCCAGGCTCTGCATCCCATAAAGAAAATAGGTTTCATGCCCTTGCAGGGCTTCACTGAATGCATTCTAGTTTCACAGAAACATTCGTGTTTCACTGAAACAAACATTGAAGTTAGAACAAGGAATGGATGAGAATCTATTTGAGGAATCAAGTCATCAGTCCCTCAAGGTGACCACTACCTGAAAACTGAAGAATCAGGCCAGGATTTAGGCAAAGTAAGAATGATGGAGAAAATGCTTTGGAAATAGTCCTTCCTCCTGGCTTCTGAGGAACTGACTCTGAGCTACCTTTACTGATGGTTGTCTCACTGCTGTTTGCAACTTTTAAATCATAATGACTATTTTTTCCTACAGACTTTATAAAGTCAGGTCTAATTACCTTCAGCAACCACTTATGTGATGCTTCAGATATACTTCCAGAATAGCTCTAGTTTGCCTAAAATAATTACAAATATACTTAGCCTGTATAGTCAATTTTTTTAGAATGTAGGAGATGATTTTATCCCATACGTTTATTGTAGCATAAATACTGGTTTCAAGGAGCTTATTATGGACCAGCAGGTAGGATGTGTGTAGAGTACTGGTATCTGAATCTGTAAGGACCGTTCCAGTCATGGTGACTGCAACTGGGGCATTCTACCCTAAAACATGTTTCTAGACAGAAAAGACTTTGTATGTTCTAGAAGTTGTGAAGAGGTTATTGATCCTGGATGACTTCTGGATATCCCTTTCAATTGGAATTATTCTAGAATTCTGAATCTAATTTTTGCATGAAGCGGGACAGTAATGATTAATGTTCCCTGCAGGTTAAGCAGAAAGGGAATTCTCAGTTGTTTTCTGTGCACATTACAAAATAATATGCTATAAATATATATATAACTGAAATTCTATCAGTGGGATTTTTAAAAATATATCTATTGTTAAAAAAAAGTTCTGCATATAGAAAAAAACTTTTGTACACTGTTTCTTTGACTTTTATGTCTATCATTTGACTGGTATAGCAGAATATTTTTGTTTCCCCAGACTCATAGGTAGTTCAGATTGCATACTAGATAAAAGAAAAATGTTATATATTACGTGTATAAGCTTCTTTCAAAATTGCTTTTTGAGAACTTTGCTTTTAGAGAACAGCTCTTCTTGTTCCCCACTATGTGTGGTATATCAGTCCTTGAGAAACTCTTCAGCCACCATAGCACAAAGTTCTGATCTGTCTTTACTTCTAATCTGAGGCAGAACTTTTTGATTTTAGCTTATTATTAAGTGGTACTTAAATGCTCCACCCTTCAGTCTCAGAGAAAGGAACTCTTGTTCTCATTTCAATGATACTAAATGCAACTTACAGGATAAATCTTTACTAGCGGTTGAAGTTAAAAAGCGTCGGTGTAAAAGACATTATAGGCCATGTGATTTCAATGTTCTGGATTTGTTTAATCTTAGTATTCCTTATTTAAGATATTTCAGGAGAAGGTGAATCAAAGGTGTATCACTGTTCTGTGGTGTAGGTGATATTCCTCGTCTCACCATTGCCATACGTGACAGCCAGGTGCCTTTCCCTGTGCAGGCACAGTGTGTGAGCTTCCAGCGTGGCAGGTGACAGGAGTCACAGAACAACAGTGCAGAAGTGGCATTTCAGGTCAAACACACAAACCCAGGGGGGCACAGGTTAGAGGTTTCTTTCCACCTCAAGGTAGAAGGTACATGTGAGACAAGCTTTAGTGGCCAGAGAGTGTGACTACATTGCAACGAAGAGCCTCTAAGCACGGCAAAGAGTGATTTGATACTAAGCTATGTTAGAAACTAAGATGAGAAACATCTTCTAGGATTCTTCTAATGAGAAAACTAAGGCACTATCCTGGGGGTTAACTGAGGCTTTAACTATTTTATGTGTAAAGGGTGATAGTGTAACTTGCCATGAAAGGCATTTCCCTGGTGTCCTTCACCATAACCTGACTTGACCTGACCTGACCTGAATGTCCTGTAACTTCTGTAGCACCCTGGTGTCTGAGAGCAAATCACTTGCTCCATGACTGTTTTGGTGGGACAGGGAAATCTGAAACCTTACACTTCTCAGACTTCCTTTTTAAATGAAATATATCTTTATAAATTTCATATTTATGTGTTATACTATATAAAATAGTACATATTTCATTTCAACATTTGCTTCAGTCTGTATCTATTTAGAATCATCAACATTTGCTTCAATCTGTATCTATTTAGAACCCTCCACTCCCAAAGGAGAAGGCAACATAACAAAAACAGAAGGAAGAAAGCAATGCTTTTGTTAGCATTTCCTCACTCCAAGGAAGTGGTGCAGGAGTGAAGTCTTTTATGGCACTTTAAATAACCTGCCTGTCTTTCTCAGTAAGAAGATATTGACATGTCTTCAAAATTTGATACAAACCTATGTTGTTCAGCTGTTCCATCTTTAATTAACAGACAATTCACTTTCCAGGGCACAAGCAGAGTGCATTTTCCTCATCTTGACTTAGGCTTTTACTACAACATAGAAAATCTAACAGGGCTTGATACATCACCTGAGAAGAGGATTTCAAAGCAATATTTTTCCTGCCAAATCTGATCAGATTTTTACAGACTGTCACTGACAATTATGGCAATAAAAAACTTATGACAAGACTGATAAACAGAGCCTTGTACAAACTTAAAAGAAAAACCTCCATGATCACTTCATCTGACTCAAGGCCACATAACTGGAGAGATCTGTCTCAAAGTCTTATTTTAGGATGACCAATGAAAAGAAAACTACAAATGCAGCTCAACAGTCTGGGATGGTTTGCACATAAGGCCAAAAATGAAACATTTTGTTCAACTTTATTAAAAATAAATTAATGTTGCATATGGTCATTAAGATTTATTTAATATTAGCACAGAATTTAATGAGACACACAGGAAAAGTATTGAGTAAATAATCTCATTTTTAGCATTTTAACATTCAGCAGCATTTAAAATTATTACCTCTGACTTTTCCTAGATATGTAATACCAAAACCTCAAGCCCCTCAGGAAATACTTCACATTTTCATTTACTCTGTAAATAAATATGCAGTTTTCCTTTGTGCCCAGAAGACTGTATGATTCAGTAGTTTACTTCAGCTACTTAGGGCACCTACTCATCTGGAAACTTAAAACTTTGAAACTATTTTGTGAAAATAAACTTTTCAAACCAGAAAAATGGCAGTTTCAACCTGAAATGAAGATACAGTTTAGATATTAGGGCCTGTCTCCTGATAAATATCAACTAGAGAAATTCTCTGAATATTCCACATTACAAATCTGTGCTTCCTAGCTTGCAGTGTCATTAATGGATTGCACAGTAATACAAATTACTGGCTCTGACGTAAAGAAATTAAATAGCTATCAGAGATGGTATTCAAATGTGTTTTAACCCAGATGCCTCTGTAAGAACATTTTATTTTCTTATACTACTTTTTTCTCTAATGTTAAATAAGTAAGCCTAAGAACGACATGTATTTTTTTTCCAAAACTGAAAAGCATTCCTTTCAGTTTTTTCATGTTTCTCTTCTCTCTGTCCCCCAACACACACCCCCACACCCCTGATATGTTTACACTGCTTTTTACACTGCTGTCCCTATGTAATGGGGAGTATCACATTCTTTTCGCAAACTAACATACAAGAGAATACAATAATGGAGATATAGGTTGGTTACGGTTTTCCGGGCAGCACATGGTGTGGAGGTAGAGCTGTTGCCCTGAGACCCAGCAGTCAAGTAGGACTCTGAAGATCAGAGTCCCTGTCTTTCCAGCTGCACTTTTTAGGGAACAGTGACATAAAGACGCCTAAATTCAATGGCTTGTTTTTAAATACAATTCACTTCAACTGCAAGAAGATTGACTATTTAATATTTTCTGCATATTTTTGTAGCCTCCTTGTGAACATCAGGTTCTATTTCTACAAAATTCACGTTGTTGAGTTTTGTTCTATTTTGCTTTTCCCATAGGTTTGGTAGATTAATGGTTGTGTTTAATTGTAAGTGTTGGTAGAAGCATACAATTAGTGGAATATCTCCAATTCACACAGGCACAAAGTCTGTCCGGCTGACTGAAAAACAGAACTTTGCTGCAGAACTATGGACACAAATATAATAGGAGTGATACCATTACACAACTCACTTCAGAAGCTTTAGGGTAACATTGTGATCTAGGTCCTGTGTAGTTATCGGGGAAAGTAAAATTTTGTAATATCAGCATTTAAAATGTAGAAAATGTTTTATGGTTGAGAAGACAAAATAAATTACATTTTCCCCCCTTGCTTGTGGAGATTCTACTACACAGAAAGTTCTTACACCAGCGGAAATCTTTCCAGTCTCCAACAGGAGATAAAAAAAATCAGAAAAAAAATACCCTAGGCTCTTCAAAGAAAGAAAGAAAGAAAGAATCCCAATCCCTAAAGCCAATTGTGTTGAATGAAAACTAAGTTTTTAAACATTAATAGAATTTCTTTTGGTGTTTGGCATATATGGTAACTTTCTTTCTGACTTTTCTGTCAGGTCATCTGAAGCACCATTTTGGATCACAGCGACATTTTCATTCTGTTCTGTGTGTAAATGAGATGAATCATGAAGTATTTTGCTGCTCCATAATTTCCTTACTTTAGAAAAATGCCAGTTCCACATTAAAGTTAACTTCTCTGCCTTTTGCATTATTTCCAAAGCACAAAAGACAGGTGAGGGCAGGATAAAAAATAAGGGAAATGGGGTATCCAATAAGGTATAAACGAATAGGTTTTAAAAAGGACTACAATTTTTTTACCTTCATGTTAGACTTGTATTAGATCCTGAACTGCAGGTAAGAACTGCCCAGCCTGTGCAGGGGATGCGGAGTTGGTCCATTAGTTTCCTTCAGTGAAGAGAAGAACATGCTAACTTCTACAGCTCTTCTTTCTGTTTCTGTGCATCTCTAGAATTGCTTTATGCTTATTTCTAATCTTGTTCTTCTCTTCCCTGTTCACAGAAGCTTCTTCAGCCAGTCAGAATTTTGATGTTTGTTTTTAACCTTGCCTGTGAGGTACAGACTTCAGCTTGTGAAGCCAAAAGCTTCTTCAGTCTTCCCTGCTGTCAGAGTGGGTTTAGCCCTTGCACCTTAGATGCTGCATGTACATACCTGTCAACATTTGACATGTAAAAACACATAGCCTCCATGCTTCTGACTGGCCAAGATGATTGTGCACAATGTATGAAACCAACAAAGATGCTATGCAATCACTTCGCGCTTGCAAGTCCAATGTATATGGGATCTATCATGTCTGAATTACTCCTCTAATGCTCATGATGTGGAACAAGTCTGCTCTTTTTGACTAAATGAGACTTGCTACCCAAGTGTATCCAGCCCAGCTTGTCACACGGGCATGTCCATCACTTCACATTGCATGCAGTGGAGTGTAACTCTGTGCATGCACAACTGGCATGGTCTAGGATTCTTAGTTTTCTCTAGATTACTTGTTGGGGATACTGCTATTATGCTCACTAAAATGCCTGGACTGTAAATCCCATACAGATGGTCAAAAAAATCTTACAGTGGTAAATGATACCTTAGAAAATGTGCAGGTAGGGAGACTGCCTTGGAAACATGTTTGTGGCAGGCATCCCATCTGGATGGTAGGCATTTTCAGCTGTGGATTTACCATGCACTTTTGATCTACAGCCAATTTTCTTCAGCTCTTTATGCATCCCCTGTAGTGTACACTGCTGCATATATATTTTTACAAAGCCATGTCTTGACTAGAGTTACTGCCATTAAACAGTAGAACTCCTTCCAAATCACAGATGAAACTACAGTCTTGAGGAACAGTCAATTGTATCTCAAGGGAAATTAAAAAATCCCCCGGCCTTTTACTACCTACTTTTAACCTATTTTGTATGGGGGGTTTATGTCATTAAGTAGAGGGGAAATATTGCTGCAAATATTTCAGACCCTCAGGCTTCCATCAGAAATGGGCTGCTTCGAAAAGTGTATTCAACACTAAGTATTTAAACTGTATTCAGATCATTATATCAGTATCACAAATTTGGCTCTCAGTGGAAGTCTGAGATTTTTCTTCTGAAGAGGGAACCCCTCCACAGTTCATTACCTTCTTTTCTGTATCATGTTGCAGTAGACTAAACAAAATAAGCAAAAAGGCACTTAATTAATTCTAATTCTAAGGTTTCTGAAATGGGTTACGTAATATAAGGCTGCTGGTGCACAAAAGTTGTAAAATATATACATTTAATAAGCATGGAAAAGAAATTCTAATTATTTTGCTCAGCAGGCAGAAAGTCTTATATTTCAGAATTGTTTTTCACCGGTGGATAGCCTACTTTATAACGTTGGAGAAAAACATTTCTGAGCATTTCCTGACATCTTTAATCCCATGTTTGCAAGAAACGTTATGCTGAAATGTTACGTACCAGGGAGATTGACCCAGAAGGTATATCCACCATAGCTGTTGCCAGCACAAAACAGCTGGCAGTTTGAAATCCATCCTGTCCTCTTCTGCCACCCCTGGAAACCCACTCTCTTCAAAAGACTTCATGGTAGGAGGTGTGCAGAGCAGTTCCGTGCCTGATTAGCTGGCTGCAAAGCATTATCTGTTTGGTTATGAACTCACAAAGTGCTGAGGGCACAACAAAAATGTCCATGTTCAAGGCCTTGAGCCTGCTATTGCTACCCTTTTTGTGAGGGAAGGAGAGATGTATATAACATCACGCAGCTTATAAAAGATGCATGCTGACTTCACTTTTATAGTACTCCCTAAAACACGGGCCTGTTTCCTGCTAGCAGTGATAATTTGGTACCAATTTTGGCAATTAGATCACTTTTACATGCCTTAATAACAGCATTGAGTAGTGTGCATTAAGCTCCCATATGGACAACGTCATTAATGCTTTGACTTTTTCATCCTGAGGAAGCAGTAGGCTGGGTAGTAAAATTAGGAATTAGTCATGTTGCCAGGAAGTAAGAGTTTTATATATGCAGTATAATCTGTTCTGAATATGGACTGCAGTATCTAACTGCAAAGACTTCAAAAACAGAAGTTCTGAATGAAGAGTAAAAAGAATTTCTAAAGAAAACAACAACATTTTAACCTTGTTTTAAATTTCTAAATTATTTAATTAAAAAGAAATGCTATCTGTCTGCCAAAGTAGGTGCTGTATTTTCTTGGCATTAAAAAAAAAATATTACATAACATTACATCATATTACAAGCTATTAGTCTTACAACCATGTACTTTTGTTCTTTCTCCATCAGCAAAATTTCACATGTAAACATGTACGAAAATGGTGAGCCCCTGTGATTTAGACAAATATCAATCTGTTGCTGAAAAAGATATCACCAGAATCATATTTTAGCTATATTACATTACATATCTTCAATAAGTAGGCCTAAATATAAACCTTAGATCTGAACTTGAATTCAGGACCTATATGTCATCTTCCTTTTAATTGGTAGAACCCAAATACTCCATTCTAAACTCCTAAGCATATAGGTTTGGAGACTGAACTCACTGCAGTGGCTCAGAAACATTTTAAAATAGGTTCAGCCTGCAAACTGGGACTCTGCTCAGGGCTGTTTCTTCAAGAACTACTTAGTCTTCTTTTCCACTGCTTTCAAAGTATTTCTGTCATTTGTCACATGTGGCTATAAGATGGAGCTACTTGGATTGAACAGAAAGATCAGACAACCTGGTAATTTCTCCTGTGTTGAAGAAAACTGTCTAAAAGCACTATGTAGCAAAGGAAGAATGGGTTTGTTTTGAGCACTGGTCTCATAGTGAACCGTCATCCAGCAGAGGATTCAAACCCTAAGCAACTAGAAGAAGGCATCCTCATGAAATCCTTATTGATTATAAAATATAGAGTTGCAGACACTGCCCAAATTAATCTGAACCTCCTAAAATTATATTAAAGATATTTTGCAGGCCATCCTTCTTCTTGGGCCCCTAACTCACAGCAATTTTTTGGCCAATATATCCTTTTGCTGCTCCTATGGAATTGTTTCAAAAATTTTCAGCCAGTGCAAAATCTCCCTATGCCTGTTCTTAAAGGTGTGATAGTTTTTCACCATTCACCCCTAGTTGCACCCATACCTCCTTAGTCTATATTAAGAATTACAGATTTCATCTTAAGGAATCACTTCCCTTTTTTTAATAAATAAGTGATGTTTAAGGACACTGTAAGCTTCAAGGTTTTGTGACAGCTGGTTAAAAAGCCATTTCATATGAATGGTAAGCAAGCTGGCTTCCCTTTCGTTGGTTTGTATCACTTGTATGGATATCAAATAGACAAGAATGTAAAAGACAGCCTCTGATTTGTCTCTGTACTAAACAGAACTAAACAGAAGAAAGCTTCAGCAATTCAGATCAATTCTGTCAAAAGATTGCTATATACAGGTACTTATTCTGCTTCACTACTCATTTGCATATGAAATCCTGCTTGACAGATCTCTGAGTGCAGAGTAAATGAGAAAGTTAACCACTTATTATCCATTATTTATGTGCTGCATAGTCTAAAATTACAAAGTTTTCTTCATATGCACTGAACTAAGTTAGAAAATCAGTATAAAAACTAGATCCAGAACATATTTTTTTGTATTTGCTTAAAATGAGAACATAAAAGCAATGGTTTTCTTTTTAATTAACCAGTGGCATTTTAAAGTGTCAAGATGTATGCTGCAAATGGAGAGCTTTTGAGCCTACCCTAAAGAGAAAAGACAAATTATTATCTAAAAGTTAATGAACTGAGTTCTGTAATGGACTGGGTAAAGCTAATTGATATGAAGTCATAAGAAAACCTGGCAAAAGCTGAAAGGGAAAAATCTTCAAGCTGATGTGACGTGACCCCGGAGAACTAATGACAGAGGATAAGTAAGAGTAAGTAAGCAGCAGGGTCCGGTAAAGTTGTCACTAAATTAATTGTTGAAAAAAGTTGTATTGAAAGATTGTTGCATGAATTCCACAGTAGAAAGGAGGATTCCTGACAGGATAAGGCATCATCCTATCAGTCCATAGAAAAATCAAAGAAGGAAGAGTGAAATACATATATTTCAGTTTCAGGCACTGCTTTTCTAATTGGACACTGAATACATTAACTTTGAAAATAAGGCCCAGTAGACTACATTTGGGGCTTAATTTCAACAGTATACCTCTCCCTAACACTTTATTTGGCTGAAGTAAGTAGAACTTTCATATGGTCAGAACTGCCATCGCCTAGATAAGCATAGATATCATTGTGTCTATACTTTTTTTGAAGACTGTTACCTTCTCAGTTGTGTTTCCACATTGTAAATCCTTCACTTGAAGAGAAGAGATTTTTAAAGAAACTACTACTCCTTTCTGCCCAGAGTCATTTAATAATGATGTCCTCTCACTCATTCACAGAATTATAGAATCATAGAATCACTCACAGTCACAGAATAGTTTGGGTTGGAAGTGACTTCCAAGAGGCCCAACCCCCCTGCAATGAGCAGGGACATCTTCAGCTAGCTCAGGTTGCTCAGAGCCCCATCCAGCCTGACTTTCAAGGTTTCCAGGCAAGAGGTATCTACCACCTCTTTGGGCAACCTGTTTCAGTGTTTCACCACCCTCATCATAAAAAATGTCTTCCTTCTATCTAGTCTGAATCTACCCTCTTTTAATTTAAAACTATTACCCTTTGTCCTATTGCTATAGGCCCTGCTAAAAAGTCTCTCCCCGTCTTTCTTATAAGTCCCCTTTAAGCATTGAAAGGCTGTGCTAAGGTCTCCTTGGAGCCTTCTCTTCTCCAGGCTAAAGAACCTGAACTCACTCAGCCTTTCCTGTTAGGAGGGGTGTTCCATCCTTCTGATCATTCTTGTGGCCATCCTCTAGACCACCTCCAATGGGTCCATGTCTTTCCTGTATTGAAGACCCCAGAGCTGGACGCAGTACTCCAAGAAGGGTCTCAACAGTAGCGGGGCAGAATCACCTCCCTCGACCTGCTGACCATGCCGCTTCTGATGCAGCTTAGGATCCTCAGCTGTGCCAGTGCAACTCCTTGCAAGGCCATGCAGTAAAAAGGACCAATGAAGTGGTCCAATTTAAAATAAAGCCTCTTCTCAAAAGGTGGTTCTTATATTTAACATGGATCATTAAACAGAACTGTCAGATGAATGACTGGACTAGCAGAGTATGGAGGACAGCACCCTCCAGTGAGAAACAGACAAAAGGGATCTGGAGAGGGATGAGATGGGAATACTTGGTATAGTGCCCTAAAGATGGGTGATGGAAAGAGGGTCAAGCAACTGAATGATGAGTGCTCTCCCATGAAATGAGGTATTTAGCCTGAAAATATCTAAATTACAGGTCTTACTTTCCATATTGGCATCCTAATTATCTGCATATAAACTATTCTGACAGACTGAGGTATATATATCACTGCTTGTTCTGCTGAAGACATCCTATAGTTCAGAAGCTTGCAGGGCCTTTGAGCAAACAAGAGTCAAATCTTTGTACCTCCGTGATTCAAGAAATTGTCTGGATGAAGGACATCCACCTTTCAAGGATTTCAAATGCATTTCACACTAAGCTTTACTGGAGGGAATCAATTACTGGCCTTAATGCACTATAAGGGGGTGGATCTGTGAATTTCAATATGACATATTTGTTTTATTGCACTTTAAAGGTAAGTATTTAGGCATTCCGTAAGTACAGGATTTAAAACTCACTCTTATGTTCAAGATTTCCTCTTGGTCAAGTTTGGTAGTTCCCAATATGACACACTGACTGTTGTGATCTTGCGTGAAGTCCCATGTGTTTCCCCAGTTTAGAGGATTTGGTATTCACCACAGACTGCAGATTTGAGTCTCAGAGTATATGCTTCAAATTTAGGTGTTGTAATGCTGAGAAACACAGTGCATAAATCACTTTGTGAAAGTACTCCTGAATGCTTAGGGCTTTTAGTAGTAACCAAAATGTGAAACTGGATAATCAGATTTCTACACTTTATTGCTTCTAATATGTTGCCCAAATTCTGACATCAGATATGAGTAACTGATCCCAATAAAGTAAAAAAATAAATAAATCTGTATCTATGCTGTTTTAAGTGAAATGTCTAAACAGCATCTTTTTTTTCTGAGGTGAGGATAAATATTTGATTTTCTAGGGTTGGAAAATTCCCCTATGTCTGAGTCATGTTTCTGGTACAAACTCACCACAATCTGGGAAATCTGCAAGAGTGCAAACAGAGTGGAATTTTCCATAAACTGGTGCCACCATAATGTGCCCTGTGTAATGTTCAGTTTACAAACATTTAGAAAAAAAAAAATAGCAGAACTCTTTAACTGGATGAGATCTTCAAAATGTTTCTAAAGAAGCTTTTGGCAAAGTAGAAAATTAGATATTCAGTCATGGATTATAACTTTTGCAAAATCTCTTGGTTAAATAAAGTCATACTGATTTCTAGCAATAAAGGCCTTATACAAGAAAGAACTTGCCAGTTTCTCAAAAAAGTTGTTTGATAATGTAAGATTATCCTATACATTGAATAATATTGATTTTTATTATTAATTTTATTTCAGGAGATGCAATTCATGGAAGTTGATAGAATTTGAAATAAGTTTTGTGAAATTGTTTACAGAGACACATGGAAGACATGGATAACATTATGGTGATGAACTCACTCAGGTGGTGTAGAAAAGCTAAACAGTTTCTTCTGATGACAAGATAAAATGAACTTTATAAAATAAGAGCCTGATGATGGAAGGCATTTTGATGCTGAAACATGTAAATAGGTGCATAGTGAGATTTCATAAACACGAAATACAAAACCCACCTAAGGTGTTTAGCTGACTCACATTGATTTCAAAGAGGGTAGAACTTTATTATCATCACTGACAGGAAGAATATCAAACAAGTAATGTTTGATATACACAAGATGTGCATATACATGCATACAGTGTGTGTCACAGCATGTATAGGTATCACAGTGATGACAAAAAATAGGGTACTAATTATTTTTTCCCTTGATTATTTAGGTCTCTGAAATTCAGGTATGTATTTTCAGAATGGTGATAAGACATGAAATGGGTCATTTATCCTAGGCACACTTGTGCATAGGCAAGCTTTAGCATTAGGGAAAAGGGTTACAAAGAGCCTACTTCTTCCCAAGTCTGCTCCTCCAAGACAGTAAGACCCATCCTACCATGAGCTAGTTGCCTGTGGGTGTCTGAGCTCTAGAAGAAAACAAAGCTTCATACCTCTAATGCTCTAATGAACCTTTTCCAGCAGCCACCTGGCCCTGCATGCTAAGAGCTGAGATCAAGGCTTTGTGAGCAGCAGTCTAGTTCACAAAACAAAAATGACAAGTACAGACTTTGTCCTAGAGCAGTAACCAGTGCATGTATGTAATGTAGTCTCAAAACTCAAGTTACACAGCACAAGAGTATATGTCAACATGGAGAGTCAGGAATTGAAATTTAAGCATAAATTTTGTAGGCTAACCCAATCCACTGGTGAAAGTGGAGAGTAATATAGACCTTTCAGAATATAATCCTAACAATTTTGATTGCAAAAATGAAACTGCATTGAATTTATAGTTGAACAGGGCATAATAGTAGTCTGATATCAAACAGAACCATAACTAAGTAACAAATTCAGACCAGTCCTCGAATGAAGATGAATTGTTCCAAACTTAACAAGTGTTCGAAACACTCCCTTGTGTTGGGTTCCTTATTTTGACTTCCAAAGCAAGTCATAACAAAGCAGATACATGAGCTCAGTCTACTCAGATGAGAGCATCTACTAGTCTAAGACAAAACTGTTCTCTGCTGCCTTTGAATTAGAACCAACAGGAGCTTAAAGTCATACATATGTATGAGCTGACCGATGATTTGAAGTCAAATTCCATCATTTAACAAGAAGACCTGCATGTTTTTAATTATAACTTTAAATATAACTTAAAGTAGCAGATTACTTCTCATTGTTTGGTGACACACAGAAAAGCAGCCAAAAATAGCATAAATGTACTTGTGATTTGCATAAAAATCATACTAAGAAAGAATGTGCTATGGTCAGAAAGACAAAAACAACAAGCCAATGAGAGCAGTCAAAAATAATATAATTCCTGTGTAAATTGTTTCTGGTTTCAGACACTAGATATATTAAAGAAAAGTTGAATGTGCTTCTGAACAATTTTAAGTATGTAATGTTCAAAAACTGGTGAAATATTGCTGTTTAAAATTTGAGTTATAAGCAACATAAAGACTTTGCCAAAGTAGGTATTGACAAAGAAGAGCTGAGGGATTGCTTAAAAAAAAAGGAACAGAAACAAATCAGTCATTCCAAACAATCTGCATTTTAAGGGCAACAGGAAATAAACTCACACAAACCCCTGGCAGTGTAGTTTTTAAAATTCATGACAACTGAAGAGATACAGGAATATGGCAGAAAGAAAAATATGGTATTAACTTTGCCACCAAGATTTTAGGCAAACATTTCATACTATTGTTCTCCTAGCTTAATCCCTACTTCTTCCATTAATGGATACAATGTTCTCAGCTGTATGCGTATATACCATATTACAGATCATCAGCTATCCACAAACAGCTCGTAACTCTCTTTATGCAATACTTTGTAGAAAGGATAAAGTTGAAGGGTTCAACCTATTACTTATTTTTTTGGACCATTTTAATATTGATTTTTGCTGTTGTGTATACAAACACCTTGTCTTGTTTCTTTGCCAGCTTACGGCTTACCATGCAAACAGCATGTAATGCTCATTACTATGTGTAGCTCATTCAGTACTGTGATAATTCATAGTACAGTGGGAACTCAAAGCAATAGGTATTCAGGGCTTGATCCTGAAAGATGCAGATTAGTCTGGCTCTTACCCAGTAAAGCACTTAAGGACATATTTACAGTTAGAGTAATGGATTTTTTGTCAAGAGATGTATTGAAATGAAGCACATGATTAAAGTCTTTGCTGAGGGAACTCCAGAGTGCTTGGGACCACCTATTTCGATAAAGCCACAGGTTTGCTGGCGAAGTTGTTTGCAGGATCACGCCTGCTTCATCCACTTTTTACTTTCATTTTATCCTATCATAACTGACAAAGCTTCTTTACTGTTTTTTTTAAGCATGGTATCTGTGGTTGATGTAGTGTCAATGTTCTCCTTCCTTACTCCCAAGATGCTGATAGATGTGAGGCCCCATATCCTTATGTCTTCTATCATTATTCTATCTCTTTTTCCATATTGTCTTCCAGTTTTCTTCCTGAGTTGTTACTGATGTGAAAATCTTTTTCTAGTCCAGTGAAACTATTATTCACTAGGCAAAGAAAAAGATTTACTACCCTAATTGAAAGTGCTGTGCCTGAACGCTTTCACTGGTGAGAAACTAGAATGAAGTAGCATACATCTAATAGTCTCTTTAAACTAAAAATCACAAAGAATTAAAAAAAAAACAAACCACCACACCCACAACTATAATAGAATATCTGGTTTTTGACAACTTAACAGACTTATTTTTGAAGGTAGATCTGTATTGGTGACGATTAAATGTAAAAATGTATATTCTGTATGGACCTATTTGTAGAACAGCTCATATTACAAAACCATGTTACATTCACCTGTTCTTAGATAACTAAAAGCAAGCAAGAAAAATAAACATAATTCCACTTAAGAAACATCATGTCCATTGTCATCTCTTCTGATGCAAGTTTGCTCCCTCACGTCCCCAGCCTGTCCTGAACTAGACGATATCAACAGAGGCTGTTAGATATCTAAAATATTGCTTGGAATGTCTTCTTTTTATTGTCTTCAGTAAGAACACCATGAAGGGGATTTAATAATAGTGAGGAATAACAGTAAGGAAACACAAAGGCACTTATTAAAACTTACTCTTGCTGTCCATCTTAAGCCCTGCTACAGAGGACCCCACTCAGCCCAGTGACTTGTGAAAAGGATGGTCCAGCTGGCCACAGAGGAAGCTTTCTGAGAATGGGCTTGGGCTTGTTGTACCATTGTCAGGTGTATGTGGGCCAATAGGAAGGACAGCCACCATATTTCCATGGGGACTTTTGGTGGTTTGACCCTGGCTGAATGCCAGGTGTTCACCAAACCAGTTCTATCACTCCCCTCCTCAACCAGACAAGATGAAGATAAGGATAGGGAGATCACTCAGAAGTTACCATCATGGATTAAACAGACTCAGATTGGGGAAATTAGGTAATTTATTACCATTCAAATGAGTAAAAGACCACCTTCCCACCACCACTCCCTTCTTCCTGGACTTAATTCCTGATTTCTCTACCTTCTCCCTCTGAATAGTGTAGGGGAATGGGGGTTATGGTCAGTTCATCACACGTTTCTGCAGCTCTTTTCTCCAGTGTGGGGACCCTCCTATGGGAGACAGTTCTCCATGAACTTCTCCAAGGTGAGTACTTCCCAAGGGCTGCAGTTCTTCATAACCTGTTCCAGCATGGGTCCCTTCCACAGGGTGCAGTCTTTCAGGAACCGACTGTTCCAGCATGGGTCCCTCATGGGTCCACAAGTCATGCCAGCAAACCTGTTCCAGTGTGGGCTTCCCGTGGGTCATAGCCTCCTTTGGGTATCCACTTGCTGCAGCATGGGGTCCTCCACAGGCTGCAGTGGATATCTGCTCCACTGTAGACCTCCATGGGCTGCAGAGGCACAGCCTGCCTCACCATGGTCTTCACCACGGGCTGCAGGGGCATCTCTGCTCCAGTGCATGGAGCACTTCCTCCCCCTCCTTCCTCACTGACTTCTACAGAGTTTTTGCTCTCACATAGTCTCATTCCTCTCTTCCGCTGGCACAGATTTTTTTTTTTTTTTTGGTCTTAATATGCCAACACAGAGGCACTACCGCTGTTGCTGATGGGCTCTGCCTTGGCCAGCAGCGGGTCCGTCTTGGAGCCAGCTGGCATTGGTTCTATTGGACATGGGGGAAGCTTCTGACATCTTCTCACAGAAGCAACCCCTGTAGCCCCCCTGCTACTGAAACCTTGACATGCAAACCTGCTACAGGACTTCACAATATTAAAGAGCCTGGACAGCTGAGAGAAGCTATTTAGTTCAAACAAACTTTATGTGCCATTTGCCTATTCTCCTCATGTCTCACCCAAAGATTTCTACCTCTGTGAACAATAACAGGAAGGAATCTCACAGGGAAGAATGGGAAGTAAATGGGTAGGTTGATAAGTAAGGATGTGTAAGATGTAAGGATGGCAGAGGAAGGATGTGTAAATTTTGCCCTGGAGATTGAAACGCTTCCAGCCATCCTGAAGTATATGCTGAAAGATATTAGGGAGGATCCCAGATTTCTCCTCTGAGCTGAAAATGCAATGTGGAGGCATCCTGCCTAACTTTGCTTGACCTCATTCTCACAATGGATTAACCTGTCATGATGCCATGTGAGTCTTTATTGGTGACAGGACCTCAAACTTATTCTCATGGGCATAAGGCATAATAGTAATAATAATAAGGCATAAGGCATAGTGCTAAGTAAAAACTGGTTGGATGCTTTGCCCCTTAATAGCAGTGGCAAAATTAACCAATGCATAATTAAGGACAGAAAAGAATGGCTTCAACGATATGATTGTCTGTGCAAATTTCAACATGTTTTTAGTTTGAATTATTTTCATAGGAGAACATGTGTATTCCAGATGTTCTATTTTGTAAGGGAACAGATGTGCCTACAGGTATTCAGTAAGAATTCACAGTATGGAATAATTCACTTTGGGCTTATAAAAATGTGGAAGACTGAAAAATAGACAAATTCATTTTTTCTGCTGTCTTCTCTGTCAGTTTATTTGGATCATTTCTGATTTCAAATCATTTAACATTTAGAGGACTCTCTGCAGTTCTGACATGAATTCTGCAAAGCACCAATC
Organism: Falco cherrug; assembly: GCF_023634085.1. NCBI lineage: Eukaryota > Metazoa > Chordata > Aves > Falconiformes > Falconidae > Falco > Falco cherrug. The sequence goes on from NC_073701.1 coordinate 43,483,798, forward strand.
AGATTTTTCTGCTGATTGCATTTCACAATTAAGCTCTAAGACTGATAGCAGTTTTTAATAACTAGTGAAAATCACTCACCAAAGTTATGGGGAAAAATAAATAAATATCTATATTGCTTAGAATAGCTGTGCTTTTGTTCACAACACTGTACGTAAGTAGCATTGTTGTCAATAAATCTGACAATGTTGGAGAAAATAGCCCTCTAAATAGAAATACTTCAATGCCTTTTGGACATGAAGAAATATGGTTAGTGGAGTTGTTGCATGGATGAGTGAGAAAAAGGCTACAACCTATGAGAAAGAGCTGATTCAGCTGATTTTAATTCAAAAGCTTCCATTGTAAGGCTTAGCTCACAGAAAAGGAACAAAAAGCCGCATATATTTTGCTGTATTTGAGACTAGGTATAGACATGGCTATTGAAAAGGTTATGAGGCATTGTAAAGAAAAATAAAACCTGAGTAGTTCCTCTAGATTTGGACAATGAATTCTCTTTGCTGAGGGAACATTTATCACTTGGGCTTATGTGCTCATGTGCGCATAGATGTTTCATGTTTTCACTCTGTTATGTATCGGATGCTCACCAGGTGAGCTAGCTAAATGAGCTGCTGTAGTCTATGGATGTCTAGCCAATACAGCCAGGGGAACCCAGAGGGCAATACCTGAGCAGCCAGGGATGCCTTATTCAGGGAGAACTGAATGACAGTCTACTGTCTTGGAGTAGGATTCAGCTGCCTAAATAGATTCATCTGGTGGCATTGCAGGTACTGTGGGATGTATTATGTCCTGTCCAAGCTGTTTCACAAATGTGCAGATTTCCTGTAAGCCCTGCTTTGTATCGGGTAGCTCTGTGGCTTGGATTCTCCTGCCATCTCAAATGGCATTAACACCTGTGTTTAGGGAACCCAAGCCTTCCCCAAATCTGCCTTGACTGAAGCTTGGACACATAGCTCACTGGATTTATCACTAGCCCATATGTACATGCACTCAGGTAACTTGTTCTGGAGCCAAAGTCATCACAAGTATCCGTAAATTGTTAGCTACATCACAGGACAGGTGGAAAAGGCAGAAATAGGACTAGGATACTGTGTTGTCTTGCTTTCCCATGTGTCCTGAGCACAGACAGTTGTAAAGGAAGTGACAGTCAGATTTGACTAGTATCATAACACTGTTCAAGGAAAAAAAATTAAGTCCAGGTACAGAATGGGGGTAGGCTAAATAAGCCCAAAAATTTGGCAGAAAGCAGAATCCTGATTTCACTGTCAGAATTATCCAAAAAGTCATCTAATAGCAGTAATCAAAAAGTAAATATGAAAGAATACAACTCTAAGAGGCCCCAAATGGTGTGTCTGCTTGTGGCAGTCTAGTCTTGAGGCTGTGTAATATGTTTAAGATGATTTACAGCTATTTAGTTGTCAAAGTTGGATTCAAGTATGTGGTTAAAGAATCACAGAATAGTTTGGATTGGAAGGGACCTTTAAAGATCATCTAGTCCAATAGCCCTGTCACAGGCAGGCACATCTTCTACTAGATCAACTTGTCCAGAGCCCTGTCATACCTGACCTTGTACACTTCTAATGTTCAAAAAAAGTAAGACAGATTGATTTCTCATACTTCCTCCAGTGATAGAGCCACATGGCACAAAAATATGCCTACTTATTTGTTTCCAGCATTTCCCATTCAGGTGATACTGAATTTAGCCAATACTTCAGCATAAAAAATAGAAATTATATCACTAAACCTCTGGCCATGTAAGTACTTATTCCTTTGCCTAAACTAGTTTCTACGTTCCTTAAGTTGTCAATGCAAAGTGATTCATCCTGTTCTAAAGGGTCAAACACAATTACAATTAGGGGAAAAGCCTCTCCCTGTAAGTTTCATTGAGGAGGTCCTCATACCTTCATGTCTCCCAATATTCACTTTTCAATACTTGGAGAAGAGCATCTTTAAATTTTCAGTAACTGTGATGACAGTGTGCTTAGGGCTTGACTCTATGCATGGCATGCAGATTCCCCTTGGGCACAGCAACCAGGGGATTTGTGTGTTGTGCCAGCTGCTGATCCCTGGGAGCTAGCTGTGGCAATCTCTTTACCAGGACCCAACATACAACCCAGGCTTGCTGTGAAGGTTTCATCTGCTGGTGCGTGGATCCAGATCTGCACTTTGTAGTCATCCTGGTAGAGAGGAAACTAATTGTTGTTATCTCATGATGCAGTTACAAATCTTTCTACACTAATCTTTTGCACAGCATATGAGTAACTTTTGTACTCAATAAACATAACAATATCATTTAAACAGCCCCTGCTAGGCTGAGTGATGCTGAGCACATGAGATACAGTTTGTCTGTCTAGACATTTTATAGAAGGCTGACTTAATAGGTCAATGGTAAATGTAATGGAAATATTTTTAGAAGAAATTACTTCAATTTCTTAAAAAAAAAAAAAAAAAAAGAAGCCTGTTTTGGCAATGAATAAACAGTCATTTCAGTCTTGCAGCTATTTTCTTGCCTACAAAAGACCTTTATCTTTGAGAAAGCATAAAGAAATGTGCAGTGAGCCTGGACTTAGAGGACTCTGAGGCTGGGATCAATATTCAGGTTCTAAAAATCAAGTGACTGTTCAAAACTGCTCTACTGATCAGTCTGTTCTGCTGCATGGCAATTGTCTTAGTAATGGAAAAAACATCATTATGGCTAAGAGGACAAGGAGAAAGATAACTGTCTAGAAGGCAGGAGGGACCAAGCTAGATTTTGAGGTCATGAGAAGATGGTTCTCCTAAGCTGCATATGAAGTGCTTCCCAAAATGGTTACAGCTGGCAGCTGAACTCCTGTCCTTTCCATTTTAGGACTTATGCTTACAGTGCCAGAAATCAGATATTGCCAAGTACCACAGAAACCATGCACTCTTTTTTTTTTTCCCTCTTTTTTTTCTTTTCTTTTTCTGCTTGAACTCTTACCTCTTTCTTGAAAGGACTACCACATTCTGGCACCAGCCAAACAAGGAATTCAGTGAGTGCATGGGTCTGCCTTCAGTGGGACTATACATTGCTAAGTCACACATTGGAGCTGAAGTGTTGTGCTAGATTTGATCTAAAACACTCACCATCTTTGACTCTGACAGCAAAGCATTTAAACTTGTGCATGATCCTAAGCTTTTACTTCCCCTGATCTGAGACGTTAATCTCAGAAGGTATGAACATGGTAAAAAGCATTTACAATTAAGCATGAGCATCACTGTTTTGCTGGGTGAAGGCCCAAATGCCTTCTCTTAACCTATTTATAATAGGCCCTAACCCTGTACACATGCAGCCCATGAGGGATTCAGTTGCATTCCTTTCCATACCCAAATGCCTTTCAAAGTTCAGTTCTACTCTCTGAGCTAAAATGAATGCTTGTAAGAATACGGTAATTAAACACAAAAAGATGTGCACGTTCCATGCTGAAAAACCACAGGCCCCTTTCCAACAACCACTTTGTTCTTTCCTCATGATCTGTGATTTTCCTGACTTCTTATTTATGCTCCTGAGTTATCAAACTGGGTTTGAGTGACCCTGGTAAATTCTTGGTAATTTTGTGGCTGTTGCAGATGCCCACTACACTTCTCTGAAGTGTAAAAAATAATAAACCCATCAAGGTGAGAAGATGTGGTAATCTGTGGAATCACAGCTGTGAATCACAGTTTCCATTGGCTTTGCCAGCTTTTACTCAGGTCAGTGTTTATAAAACAGCCCAAGCAGCCCCAAAAATATGTGACTTGACCTAACTGCTCCTGGTCCATAATGAAATTGGTGATGGATTTGTGGGGATAGTCTTATGAAGTAAAGGTCACATTTGGCAGGTTAATATTGGGAGATGCTGGCCTCTAGAGCAGTTGTGCTTCAAATGTCATAAACACTAATATTTTCTAAAAGGTTTGTGAAATATGTCTGTATTCTTTGTAATGATCTTCACTGTCAAACGTGCAAGTCAGTAGACTAGATGTGGTGTTTTTTTACCAAAATATAATATTTTCATGTCAAATCTTTAAATGCCATCTGGCAGAATTATTGTCAAAATGCACAAGATTATGATCTTATATTATCTATTACATTAGCTCTTTTTACCTGTTGAAGCGGCACCAAGTTCTAGATGTCTTAGTAGCCATGCAAACAGAAGATAAAGGTAATGAACACTAGCTGGTAGGTATCAAATATGAACATGTAACAGTCTAAATCTTGTTATTCACTTCAGAACCCTGAAATATTTATTGGAAACAGCAGTCATGTTGAAAAAACTTCCACTACTATTGTTAAATTAGCAAGTTAATTAGTGGCTAGAAAGGTGCAAAAATACTTTGCCAACTCCTTTGTAACAGTACCACACTATAATTTTCAACTGCTCTGAAGTTTGACTTGTTTATCCCAGGTAAAAATTGAGCTCTGATGCATGTGTCTAAGTCTTCAAATGAAGTCTGTCATGATCTGGGGACTATTCATATTATAGCATAGTATGAATATATAGAATAATATATTTTTACAACATATACAGTGTATATAGAATAATATATTATTCATATTATATATTCAAGATAAGGGAGTAATGTGTTGTATGAGAAGCAATCTAGTTTTCTCAGGCTCCAAAAATAGCCAATGGATAGACAGGCTTCTCTAAAGAGAGATTCAGAGCATTCAGATGGGTTTCGACACTGAAGCATCCTCTCAAGGAGTCTTTTCCCCTCATTGGTTTTACAGACAGCCCAGAGAGACAGCAAAAAAGCAAAATAAGATGCATGACATTATGTGATGAAACCATCCTCTGCCAGTCCTAATTGTAACCCACTTGGGCTCAGGAGAATATTGTACATCACAGTGGTGTGAGGGAGAATATAGGAATAAATGCTCACAGGCATCTATGAACTGCTTGTCAAAAAAACAGGAGGGAGGGAAAAGGGGAGAAAGGCACCAATTCTTTCTTCCATTAATGGGAGTTTTGTGAAATGTATTGTTTGGCAAAGATTTGATAACATTATTTCTTTGATTTTGTTTCTCTTGGGCTCATTGTCAACTGTGGTAGGCTTTTGTGCTTTTTTGTTTTTGTTTTTGTTTTTGTTTTGGCATATTATTTTTTGGTAATAATATCCTAATTCAACCAGCAAATCTCACTATTAACTAGATCTCATGACCTCACACTTAGTTTTACTCGTGTTGGCCCCAAATGGGAAAAGTACTTTATAACAGATCACGACTGTGGTGCATAGTACTGTTTGGGACAGGCTGCCACTTGCTGATCACTGACTAGTGTCCAAGTCTAGAAGTACAGATGTGCATACCAAGCATGGTTAGAGAAATCAGAACCAGAAGAGAAAGGAAAAAGGAAATAAAAATGAAACTTATCAACAAGAAAGAGAAGGAAAGCATACTACACACCTTCATGGGGTATCAGAAATTCCTAACCTTTTAAGATTACATTAGATTTGAATACATTACTGCTATTTCTGCATTCCAGAAGTTTTAGGGCTTGCCCTTGCTTTTTTATCCTGTATAAGAGAACGTGTGGCTGCATAGTTTGTATACTTGCACCTGGCTTTATACTGGAGTGTACTGTAACTAATTTTCACAAGCCAAACATCCTGTGAAGTGGCAACAGATTTTAAAAACTGAATTAATGATAACGCTCAATTGCCTCTTGTCATCTATCAAGTTGTTGATAGATACTGTATGTTAACATATATGCAAATATTGCTAAAGTACTTTTGGAAAACAAAAACTGATCTGGAACTACATGAAAAAGAACAAAATCTATTTATTTATAGGTCTAAGTTGATTATGACAAAATATTTAAATCATAGTACAGAAGGGAAATTTCCAGAGAAGCTCCTCAGCAAATCAGGTATTTGGGTATTGCCTCTGGCTTTGAATCACATCCTAAGAATTTTGCCTCCCCTGCTCACATGCTGTTCCAGCAAAAGATTTACTAAAACCAGCAGGATGACTCATGAATTAAAGACTTTCTCAGTATGAGTAAAAGTAGCTCTTGATCTTTGCTTCAACTGTTTTTGTGGATACCCAGATGGACCATTATTTCCTTAGTCTTCAATTAGCATTGATTAGTCTAGCAAAACTTCTGTGTGCGAATGAATTAAGTTTAAATCATCTCTAATACATGATCTTGTACATACTTTCATTTAATTTAAATATACAAGTAGTCCTACTGACTTCAGTGGAACTACTCACAGAAGGTTGTGAGTGTTTGTATGTCCCTAGAAAGAAGGTCTAATTGTAGGAGATTTAAAAGAGAAAAATCTAAAAATTGACTGTGAATGAAATTATATCTAAACTTATGTTTCCATCTGGTTAGAACCATTAATTAAAAGAAAGAAAGAGAAAAGTTTTTCCCATAGAGACTCAGCATAAACACAGTGATCCTCCAGAAATTCAAAGACAGTTAAGATTCCAAAAATCAAAATGTCAACAATAACTTACTTGCCAAATTCATTGTACCACAACATCTCTTCATCAAGAAGAAACTCTTCTCTATGGCCTGCTCTCAGAGACGGTGATAACAAACAGCAAGACCTTAAAGCTTATTACACACAGTCATTATATTAATAAATACACCTAACTTCACAATGTATTGAAATGTAACAAAAATATATTTTGTCTTTCTAAAAGATTTTACATACACTATTTTAAATAAAATCATTCTTTTGTTGTTACAGACTTTTCAAAATCAAGTTTTTATCCCCAAAGGGTTTTGTTGGGCTTTTTTTTATTCTTCAAGTTAAATTAATAAAATCCAAAATCATAAGTTTCTTCAAATGCTCAGCACTGAAATTTAGTTGTAGAACAAGCTGGTGTCAGCAGTTCCCATTTCCTTAAGGTGAGCCCTTGTCCAGGCTCCGGTGAATGCAATGAGAACATTTCAGTAACTTAAGCAGCCATTGAAGTAGACAATGTCAACAGAGTAAAAGCAAATATATGTTTATACATCATTTGGAGTTGCCTCAACATTAGAGTGTTTCCCAACTGCATACAGTTGCTCTCAGGCAATGAATCACAGTACAAAAAATGAAATATAGTGTTGAGTTGACCTGAGCCATTTTTTTTGTGTGTGTGTCTGTTAAACAAACTGAAATACAGCAATTTGGAAATCAAATAACTTTTTGTCAAGAGTACCAATGTGAATGCTATCATGATTTTTCAAAACCTTCTCAAAAACAATTACTATTTCAGCTTTTTTTTCTAACTTTGAATGAAAACAAATAACAAGATTTCATTCATGGCAGGAATAATAAATTTCACTAAATTGTAGTAAAATTATAACAGAGTGTGTTATAATGACAGTATGTGATAACATCACTAAATATGTAAAAGGTAGCATAGCTAAGTGATAAAACCCCTTTGGAATTTGAAATCAAAGTGTTGAATAAGAAGCATACCCCCATTGTTTACTCTTCAATCACTTTTTCATAAGCTATGAGTTGTTTAAACATTGAGTATCCTTAGAATTTAGAATATTTCACAATTTGCACTAAAATTGTTACAATCTATTTATTTAGTTATTTGGGAAAATATAATAAAAACTAGAATTTAGGATGTCAAAATGATAAATAATGAATAATAATGAAAAATAGTTGTAATGAAAGGTACACTCTAAAGACAGAGGAGTGAACTATGTGATTCATGCCTAATACAGTAAGTAGAAAGAAAAGATCCAATAGCCCTAGTCTTTTTTTAAAAAAACCACACACCCAAATTATTCCTACAAAAGGTGATCACTTTGATTGGTGGACCTTTATTCTGTGATGTTTCTGAAGTATTTTGTTCATAGTTCTTGTCTTACAATCATGATCATCATGACTACTATAACATCATCGTATAAAATATCTAATTAAATATCAATATTGGGTTTGCATATGTTTTATAACTTTACTGGAATCCCAATTTTCTTCTAAAATCTCAGCCTTTATTCTAAAATACCACTTTTTTTTTTTTTTCACAGCATACCGTAACTAAGTCCAGCACTGTTATACACATATGCGTTACAATAACCCACTCAAATATATAGAATGACAAGGACAGAGAAGAGTGGTTGGAAGAACATGGGAAAAAAAACCCCAAAGTTTTTCTTGTTATGACAAACCTGAGCTGGCCATATGAATATATTATTTCATGTTCTGTTCTGGTAAAAAAATCACTTTATGCATTTTTAAAACACAAAATAAGGATAACATTTTATTTTTCCTCTTTCATTTAATTCATCCTGTTCTACTTAATTCCAGTGAGGAAAGTCTGCACATGATGGTCCACTCCAGGAACTTGCAAACCTTTAAGAGCAGGATACCACACTGTAATTTTGTTTTTTTAAATAAGAGCTTATGTGTACTTTCATTTGCATAAGAACCAACAGATGCTGCCACTCTGTGGTATCTACCCCCAGTATGAGGCTGAAGCACCTCCAGTTTGTGATTCTGTGCTAGACCTGCTACATGCCTGTTTGTCTGTACTAGTGTTGTCGAAAACACTCATTTTCTAAGCAGTAACTTAGTAAAGTCCTGTGTCATGTGCAGGAGTTCTTGCTTGAGGGCATATGCATTCTGTCTCAAAGCAAATATGTAACCTTATAGCATAATAAAAAAGGTATGAGTAGACAGTCTTCCCTATTTAAAATATGATATAACGTATAACAGAGTAAATAAACTTTTTTATGCTCTATTTTCTGTCAATATTAATACTTTAAAATGCTTTATAAATTTTATTCCAATGTAATGGAGGAGCCTTGAAACCATTATTTCCAATATTCCTCTATGCTTTCTGATCCAATAACCAGTATAACCCTGGTGCAGAATCACCCATGTGCTGTATAGGTATTGTCAGAAGCTTTTGTGATGGGACTTTGAGTCAGTCAAATCTTTGAGCTGAAATTCTTCAAATCTTGATTTTGAAGTGAGTGCTTTAAACTGAAACTATATAATACCATATAAGAAATAATACCATTATCACCAGTCTTGCTTTCCTCCACTCTTGCTTTCCAAGTCATTGACTTTCCAGCAGCTTTCAGTTGAAGTGAACTGTACACAGTCCCTTTTCATTCCTTTGCAATATCTCCTTCTTCCCTTTCAGTATTTAAGGTTCTGCCCTTGTTCCTCCTTCTCTTTCCGACACCCTTGCTTCAAGTTATCTTCCTTACTCAGACAAGGTAGATGTGCTGGCTTCTGCTCTGCTGCCAGCCACTGTGGTTTAAAAACTTATATACTGTATTCACGATATAGGACTTTAGACAACAAATAAAAGTTATACTATCCATCACACTCTAGACTGAGGTAAATTTTGCCTTTTTCTAGGGAAATCTGATACAGACAAATTTTCAGACAGAAAATACAGCCTTCTGCTCCATTTTTTTTTTCAGTGAGTATTTTAGCATAAGATAAAGTAAAAGCAGAAACTTTCAACTAGTATTTGAGAGAAAAAAATCTTTTGTTGCCCACACCAGCAGCAGGAGAAAAGGTGGCAGTAACTTCGCTTATTGCTAACCAACCTGTTTAAATCAGTGAGTTCCAAGATATGCTGGAGGAAATTACTCTCTAGATGCCAGTTAGGTGGGGTTCCACTGTACTTGCAAAATAGAAGTTAAGGTCTTGGAACAGTATTTTTATCTTTGATCAACTTCTGCATGAAAATATACATGAACAATATTTTTAATTTCTAGCAACTATGTGTCTCAGTGACACGCTTTCCTCTTTGCTGTGTTCATGAGAAACCAGAGGTGCATTTTAGCTATAGAAGGATGAAAACACTCTACGATTTAAAATAGCATCAAGATATTCTTGGCAGAGCTGGTAATTCTGAGAACAAAAAACCATTTCCTATTATTCTATTAAATGCAAACTGTGCTTTGCATTTTATATCAAGAAAGATAAAGGAACACATTCAACCATTAAAGGTTTACTGCCATGAAAAGCTATTTAGTGTACTACTCTCTCTGTGACAGAAAACAAGCACCAGTATATAAGACCATAATGCATTGGTTGGTTGAAACATTGTTGTGTCACAGCACAAAGGTTTTATCAGAACAGAAATTACACAACAAAATAGTTAGGTAGTCAGTAAGTACTGAGAAACCTGCGTATTTTTTCTAAGAATAAAATGTATTGAATCCTCAGTCAAGATAGGTAAGCAGTGAAAATGTTCCTGGCAGTATTCAAATGACAATTCTAATGAATAGTCTGGTTATATTACACTGGGTTGGGTCTTTTTCTGTCAGTGAACCTTCTGTCACAAACAAAAGTGATGTTCAAATTACAGCAATGATTCCTATGTGAACAAAAGTGTTTAGCACATATAAATACTGAGCTAAGACTTTGTTTGCACAGTTATCCAAGTGTTGGAGAAAATAAATGCTATAGACATTCTCTAAGCAACCAACACACCCTCAATTGTAAATAAGTAGAATAAATAAGAGCAGTGTAAAAGATTTGCAAATGTATTTATCAATAATTTTAAACATTACTAATCTGGATAAGCAAACAATCTGAGAGCACTATCTATAAGCATATCAGGGAGCTAAACTCATCAAACCACTCCTTTGGTAGGCATCATTTATTTATTGGTATTCTAAAGCTAAAATTGTGATTGAGTTCTCAAGTAGTTAAACCACTGAAGGACATTTACCATCTGAGTGCTCACATTGCCAGATTCAGTAACAGCCTTTCAGCACCCTGCTGATTTAAGTCTCTCCCCCTCTCTCTGGCTGTTAAAGGAGGGTCTTTTGAGAGGGAAACACCTAACTTTGACTTGCCTGCACCCACTGATTATAGAGAAGCACAAAGGAGAGCAGCTTCCTATTTCAAATGCCTATAGTTATTCAATAGTAGATGCATCGATGCTACTGTACTGCAGCAAGGAAGGACTTTTCCTCTGATTTGGAAGAGTGTGAGATTTGTCCCGTTACACTGAGAATACTAGAGTTCTCAGGATATATTCAAGCAGGAAAACTTTTGATCCTAAAACGTTACTGGGAGGGCTTTATCAGCTAAATTTGACAAAATCTCAGCGACTCAAAGACATTCCTGCCAGACATGAAATCTAATGTCACTGATCAGATTTTGATAAAACGTTCCATGTCCTGCCCTGCTGAGGAATGGGCTTGTGCTCATACTCTAAAGATACAAGCATCATAGTTACTATCAGCGATGAATCGTAGCAGACATTTGCCTTAAGCCTTTATTCTTTAGTTTCCTAAAATATCTTTATTGTAATTTCCCATTTATGGTATCTATCTTCACAGAATTATGGTTTTTTTCCAGTTTTCTGTCAGAACCTACAGCATGGATTTAGGAAACTTTAATGAGTTGCACAGCAAAATGAACATACCTGTTCTGTAATTGATGGTCTGTCTTGGCATCAAGCCATGACTATTCAAAGGTTTTATTACAAGCAGACACTGAACTAGATGTCTGCGCAAATTGCTAGAATTTATGCTTCATCTAAGTACGCAAAAATCTAAATAGCTTGCTGAACTAGAAGAGTTTCACTAGGGAAAGCAAAATATGTGTACTATGTTTATTTTAAAGTGATTTAATTGTTCATCCTTAATTTTAAAAAAGAATACATACAGAAGTATTAGTCAGAGGATAACATTCTCTCAATATAAGGCTCTGGGCAAGATTTCAAAGTTAATGATTACAGACTACTCAAAAAAAAAAAAAGTCTACTTTTATGAATTAGAGTGTTCAGCATTTTCTGAAGATTATTTTGAGGTGTTTCAAGTCAGCTCCTTAATTGTTTTTGAAACCATTACTTCTTAGGACTAGGAAAGCATCCATTGAAATTAAATGGTATGTTACAACTGCTTAATACAGGTTATCAGTTTTTAAGCATCCTTTACAAAACACAACTTTGAACACCTGGATGGTATTAGTATATAATTTCCTTTGTAGTATCAAAATGATAACTGAAACAACTATGCAAGAATCCCTTGAAGTTGTAAATGTTCAGTATGAAGAAGGAAGCAACTGAGTACATGGAAACTGTAATTGTTGCCATTTTCCCTGAGTCCAGAATCTCACAGAAAAATATCAAACTAAATGAGCTATTGTAAAGATCTTTTACAGTAGGTTTGAAACAGATTTTCAAAAATTCAAATTTGTTGAAACAAATTTGGACTTTGTCATATTCCATGTTTCAGAAACGTGTACCTCACTGACCTGCAATGCAGATTTTACAGATATATTTAGTTTAGAATTTAGTGATGACAAAATTAAATGAACAGATCTATTAATTGATGCAGCTGAGCAAAACTTTCCTAACAACATTCTCAACTTCATTACGGAAGTGGGTCTCTGAAGGGGATCAAACTGATGTGATTCACCACAGATGGCGTTAGGCTCATCAGCTCTTCTGTATCACCCAGTTCTTTAATGAAGTCCGTCCTCCAGCAGGACTTGATTCCTTAGCACTACATAACTGGCTTCATTAAATGTTCCCAAATCCAATGTTTTGAGTTTTCAGAGTAACATTGCAACAGAGCTCTCCTACTTCCTTCCTGCACATCTAGTGGGATATAGCTTTTTTTTTTTTTCATATGGAAATCCTCTTGAAACAGTTCTTATAAGACTAAATAAAATGGCTTTTTCCTTACTTTACAGGTTGATATTGAAAAAGTGCTGTAAGTTTTCCTGGATTGTTGCTGAAATACTTGTTTCTAAAGAAAATTTTAGACATCAGGAAGAATTTGTTGGTGATAAGAACAGATTAACCAATAAGAAAGGAAAAAGATTAATAGATAGCCTCATAATAATATTTAGATTTGAACAGCAAAATAACTCTAGGTCTTTACATTTTTATTTGACTGGTAGATATGTCCTAGAAGAAAAAATAAGAGAAGACAAAATTAAATTGACATGTAGCCATCACCATTCTGAACCTTTACTTGTCTGTCCCTTTATCTATTTAAGCTGTTTATAGATTTTAAGAATTTGAGGAGATTTATGTCTTACCAAGGTTTTGCAGCAACCAGGAGACAGAAACATAAATCCTTGTATGGTTCTGTGGATACTATCTCAATAGAATCCATAATGCAGCCGTGTTATTTGAAGAGTTCTACAAACAACAATCTCATTTCCTGTAATACTGTCTTATCTTGATTATTAAGTAATTGCCTTCTTCCACAAATCTGTTTCCTATCACAGGAATGGAACATGATCCATAATTAGAAAAATTAATGAGCTAAAAATGTAAAAAACTAATAGAAATCTCTTTTCTCAGTCCAAAAATCAACCAATGTATGTTACAATTTTTAACCGGACAAATATAAAGCTGGATATTCTGTCTGAAGCCTCATGAACAATAGACTAGACAACCTTGATGTCAAACCTAACCTGCCTTTACCTCTATCTTGCTTAAAAATATATACATAGAGAAACAGATGGAGCAGAAAAACTTTTTTTTTTTAATTTTCTTTTTCATGAAAATTACTGGGAAAAATCTTTCAGTTTGAAGTCCTTCTAATATTGGTCAAACAAGAGGCTAAACTCACAGAATAGGAGCAGAGCTGATCAGTCCTTAATGACATTCACAGTTCTGAAATCTCAGCTCTACATGAGGACACTGGAGTCCAAGCCCAGTATTTCTTAACCAATGGATAAATGCATTTCTGGATGGGTCTGTCTCAGTCTTGCTTAACATTCAGAGGTTTATTGAACAGACAGGAGCACATGTTGCCTTACCTTCCTTATAATGGTTCTGAAAACTAAGAGAAATATTCTCTGTGGATCCATGCAAAGAGGAACAGCTCTGGCAGAAGACAGTGAGAATGAATATTTTTTCTGAAATGTCAGAGGCTGAGCTGGGTCTCCTCGGTGGTGAATGAGGTCCCTTGGAAGGGACCTACTAGTTGAATGAAGACTGCCTCCTCCTGTAGGAGTTTTGTGGATATTGAAACATTTACTTACTTGCATGTGTAGGGGCCAAGGAGGGAAGCGCATAAGTGAACAATTACATTCTACTGAATTTTGCTACAAATTTCAGATCTACTTGCCAAGAGGAAAAAAGTACTCTACTACAATTTCACAATACCAACCACAGACAGATTCTGGGGCATAAATGTGTTGCACTTACAGTCTGCTTCATGATATTCATTACATACCATCTCTCTTTTTCAAAATGTAACATATCTTTATATTAATGCTTTATTAAAGGAGGTACAGTCTCTTCCAAAATAAACTTTTAACCACTGAAAATGGGTGCCTTTGGGTAAGGAATAATGCAGATGACTATATGCCAATATTGATTTTAGAAAGAAATGTGAATAATATTTGATTTAAAATACAGAGAAATATCTAAGCCAGCAAGAATGCAATTATGGCAACTTACAATTTACTGTGGTTAACAGTGTTCCTGCTCATTTGAAAAAGGGTGTGGTCTTCTTAATGATTACAAATAACCAGGGCTATGGCTTTATATTCCAGCTGCGAAATAGCATTTCCAGCAGGGAATGTTGTCTTTTGCCATGCTGGAATAGTCTTTTATCAGCAATTTCATAGAGATAAGGATGAAACCTGATGAATCGTTAACACTTTCAACATTTTTTCTGGGCATGAAAATAGTGGGGAAGGACTCCTTATTAATCTTCCAACCAATATTTGGAAAATTCTGTTAAAGATCTGATGAAACTTCAGCCTTACATAGTTTAACAGTATTACACGACAAGATTAAATATCAAATAATTATATTAAGTGTGCCTGGCATGTCTAACTTTAATTTTGATAATGCATCTGGTATAAAGCTGTAATAAAATACAAGCCTTATCCAACAAAATACAAGCTATTAATTCTTTTTCAATAACACTATGATGTAAAGAAAATGTAAGACCTGAATTCTTTTCTTCATTCACATTATTTTAACCTTATTAAACAACTAAAAATCAAATCCTTTGGGTTTTATTAAACGTTTAGTCTCTTTTTATTTTCATGAAACTTTAATCAACACATTCTCACCATGGAGGAGGACGAGGATATTTCTGATCATTGTACCTGGGGCAATTTAAAATTTGTTCTTTTGTAACACTGGCTGAAAAACAACTGCAGTTCTTTGTCCATTTTAACAGGCTTTACACATTGTTTCATATCACTTCAAGCTTCAAATGAACACTACTTTCCTTTGCTATCTGCTACTTTAACATCACCAAAAAAGTGTTGGCACCAAAATGCTTTTTGCTGTAAAACAGTTTTTTACTTTGCTGTTCAAAGAAAATGAGGCAGCCAAAATCCATATGCAGGCCAGGATGGTGACCATATCTACTGATTTTTAGTACTTAAAGACAGATGGATTTTATTGTAAGAATGTGTCTGTTTTTCCAAGTTAGTAAAGGCATCTAATTCTGACAAGTCACAACAGAGTAAAGCACGACCTTATTAATTCTTGGTTTAAGGAAAGTAAATCTTTCAGCTTTATAAATCAGAGGCATATTTTAGTTGTGGTCCTGTGAAGACCGCCATTTAAAATATACCACAGTTATAAGAATAAAATACTACAGTCTTCCAGGAGACTACATATTCAGCTTATGATGTTGATGTGATTGCATGTCAAATTCAGCAAAAACAGTAGATTGCCACAGTATACCAGATACCAGCAGGACAGAAAACTATAATGTACTGTAAATCAGAACTTGTAATCAGGACATAGCTTTGTGACACAAATTAAAATATAGCTATCAGTAAAGACAAGACATATCTTTATTTATATCAGCTAATATCTGCCATTTTGTTCTATCAAAATTTATTATGTACTGATTAGAATAATTTCTGGGTGGAATTTTTAAGATCCACTAGGACCAAAATGATGGTTAGATTTGTATGGACTTTATTAAAAGCAAAATAGGAAACTGAACACCTTTTAGAATGATGGATACCACCTAGTTGCATGCCCAGATGATCTTAGGTATCAGTGATACCTGTCCTTTTAACACTGTTGGAGAAGTGTGGGTGGTGTATAGGGACAGCAGAATATCACTGCCCTTATTCCACTTCAAACACTGCTGATATTCAGTCTTCAGAGTTACAAAGTGAGAGCCTCTTGCCCAAAAAGTAGTGAAGGCCTTAATATGTTTCAGAGAGCAAAAAGACATTCTTATTGCCCTTCTTGCCTGCCTGTTCCAGAGCTAGATGTGCTTAGGTGTAGTGTGACAGGTAGTTGAACTGATTCCACCCAAGATCAGTAAGGATTTCTCAATGACTGGACTTTAAAACTCTCATTAGTTTTCCAAAAAAATACTACCTTGTATATCCAGGCTTCCCAGACCTGTAGCCAGTCTTGAATGTTTCCATGTGTATGCTGGTTTATATAAATGCCATAGCATAACATAGCCTCTAGCATGTTATAACACTCATTACTTACTAAAGAGAAAAAAACATATCCATAGTCACAAAAGGAGAGAAAAGAGGTTAATAGTAAGGCTATTTATAAATAAGACTGTTGCTCAAAGGTATCACAGTAAAAAAATCAGTTCAAATCCCTCAGTAACAGAAAGAAAAAAAAAATAACCTGCCCAGAAGAAATTTCTTGTTGAACTCCTTCAGTAACAGAGAAAACTATGCAGAAGAAATTTCTTAAGAAGGTCATAATGCTGAAATCTTCAAAAATCTGACATTTGTCAAATATTAGCATGCAACTGCTACATCTTCTTTTCAAAAGAGCAGACCAAAACCAGACCTCTACATACCCCCCAAAAAAATCCCAAGTACAATCGTTTTTCAGCCACTAGTAATTCCTGACTTTTTAACACTGGTCAGGAATTCTTCAGTTTTTATTCTGATGAAGATACATTTACTGAAGTACCCAGTAGCTAGGTCTCATGGAAAACTTTGACATGCACATTTTGGACACTACTGTGCCAAGCTTTCAAGAGTGTGGCTCATAGCAGGATCAAAACCCCACATGGTAATTGTGTGTGTGTGTATCTGCCTCAGACAGTCCCCTATTCCCTTCAGCCAAGCCCTGAGCGCTGCAAAGTGTATAACCTCTGACACAGCATCGTGCAAACCCTGCTAACTAGCTTATTCAACGGTTCTGCTTTCTGTCTCACCAACATAATGGGAGAGCATGGCCTACTGCTTGCACTTGTTAATGAGGACACCTCTCATATGCCACATCTGAGAAGTGTTTGGCCCCTCATGTTGGAATAGTCCCAGTCACCATGATAGTTAAGAGACAACAGAAACTGTGCCTGAACTCAGCACAATTCCAGTACCTAATTAAGACAGAGGTAAATATTTCCATGCCATGCAATTTTAGAATCCATAATCTGTTCCTGAAGGTAAAGACACATGATATGTGAGATACATAAGCAGTATTCACGATTTTCTTTTTATAAAGTTAGTTCTGTGTTCGTAAATTTCAGAGCATCCCTTAATTTTTGGTCTTCTAACTATTCTCTCTACATAATTATCTGACAGAAGTGGTTCTCTTTGAAATTCTTGTCATCTGAAGTATCTGATTTCTTCTAACAGTTCTGCAGATAGAAATTTCCTATTCAAGTTTGCCTAAATACACATGAGGAAAGATAAATATAAAATTTATTTTTTTTATTTTGTGTAGGCTTACTATGTCTCTCATTAAAATAATTTCAACATTCATTTATTCTTCCTCCCAGCATCCTTATATGGTAGACAAGTATTATAATCCTTTTTATAGATGAAAAACTTTGCTGCTGTCAAACAAGTTAGTCACTCACCCAAAAAGTTTTACAGACATACGAATAGATTCTGGCCATCCTGCCTTGCAGCCAGGGTTTTCACTTAAATACTATCTTCTTTTTCCTAGTGTCAAAAAAAAAGAGAAATCTAGAAAGAATATATATGAATGCCTGACAATATTTCCTCAGCTGTATTACATATTGCTGATTAAGAAAGTAAATCAGTGGGTAAAGTAAAACAGAAGTCTTTCTATCAAGTTGTAGGGGAGGTCCAGATGATCTCTCATTGTTTCTGTCTTCAATGGGAAACATTAGGAACATATCTGCAGATATCACCAAAGGGTGTTGAGGACCTCATGTTCATGCTGTATGTATTTCAGGATGTTTTGCTTTGATCTGTTTCTAGTCTGGTCCCAGGCAGTGGCTGCCCCCAGCAGCTGGAGCGCTTTAGATGTAATTTGGGAATATACCTTTTGGCTTGTTTTACCCAAATGAAATACAGTTTAGTCTCCTATGAGTTCTCCATGCAGTTAGAACCAAAGCCCAGCAAATGGGTCAGCCAGGATATTTGCTTTAGTGTGCCCCAGATTCAAGTAAAAACACTAAAGCGGACATATCCATTTTATTTGGTTTTACCAGTTAGGCACTAAATCTGGTTTGCTTTGTAGTAGTCTGACCTTGGAATTGGAAGAGATTTTGGGAATTCCCTCTCTCCTTTCCACTATTCATGAGAATGACAGCTCTGAAATTTTGAACAGCAAACTGTATGCCTCTCTCCTCACTCTGCACTGGTATCTCTGAATTCTACCAGACCTGCATCCTAATTCCTCTTCTCCAGGAGGAAGAGAAGCAGCAACTTGGCCTTGAGCTGACTGTATCTGGAAGGAGCTATATAGGCAGCTACCATTTTTTAAACATTTACATCTTGTCCTGTTAAGGAAAAAGCTGATGTGATCAACGAATAATCCCACAGTTCTAAAGTCTGTATTGTTTGACAATAGAGCCACTGAAAAAAAGAAAATTAGAAGAATCACCACAATGTCGAAATGCATGATGATTGTCAGGATGCCCAAAAGGGGACAGTGATATGAAGGATTCCTGCTCTGAACATCCTCTGTAGCAGCCTGCAGAGGTGCACCCACACGCAGCGGTGGTTGCTGTAGCCCACAGATGAATGCCATCACTGCTTTCTTCCACTTCACACCAAGTTGGTGCTGGAAGTCTTTATGTGGCACCCGTTATGAAGAGCTGTGCCTTTCTGAGACAATAAAAAAATGAGTGGCACCACTAACCTGTTGAAATCATGGCTCCAAAGGAAACTGGCCAATTCTTGTGATTCTGTTAGATCAGTGTGCTATGTGAAATGACTTTTGTTATGACATCTTACGTTGTCACAGACATCACAGATAAAAGAATGCAGGAATTCAGGATGCCTCACAGGAAGCCACACAAAAAATAGCTTTTAGTCAATAGAAGAAAAAAAAAATCACACCAAAAAAAAACCAAACCAAAAACCCTGCAGGCTGTTTACATAAGTTATAATAAGAAAAGGGAAATATTTCTGCTAGAAACGAACAAAGAAGTCTATGAAAACATTGTGAAACAGCAAAGCACTGTTCTGAGAAGAATATGCATAGTAACAGCTGAGTGCAGCTCTATGCACACATTTAAAAGACAGACAAAACACCTCTACTCCTTCAGTTCAATGATTAGGGAATTGTGGGAACTGTGAGTTTTAATCCCTCATGTGGAGAACAGTTCGGAGTCTGGCTGGCTACCTCCTAAGAATGCACATGGTCACACAGTATGAGGTCCTGGAGTATGAGGAGCATGAGGTTTCCCCCAGCCATATTTCTCACTCCTGGTCCCAACCAGACACTCACACATGGACTGGTATGATAAAGGGACAAAGTGGGGCATTTTTGGTTACCATGTGATAGAGAATAAGACAGTGGCATACTCATTCAGTACTTTCATTTCTGCTAGAACAGCTAAGGGACAAACAATACAGGAATTTTCTGCTGTAAAAAGAAGAGAGATCCCCCAGATTTTATTTATTTATTTATTTATTTATTTTGCATAGGTGAACAGTGCTGCTTTGTCCCTGTTTAAGAAGGCAAAGAAACTATAAACTGAGTAAGAACCTACAATCCAACTCTTCCCGATACTTTTTCTTTTGCTCACTTGGTAAAAAATTGCAGAAGGAATGCAATGCTCATCTTCTCTAGATCTGGGGTGGGGGGCTGTTCACTCTGACCAGCTAATGGTAATGGGCTACAATTTTCTTTAATTTTTGTACTGGGTAGTAAAGTCTTTCTAAAACCTTTTTGAAAAAGTAAAGATACTGAAGGTGACACAATCCAGTGAAACAATGATCTAACCAAGTTGAATAGGAAAGATAACAGCAAAGCACGAAGTATCACAAAATAAATCAATAACCTCAGTATTGGTCTTACAGTATTAACTGTATATGTATATGTATAAAGGCTAAGTTAGGCACTAAGTCTGAGAAGGCCTGTGCTGTTAATTTTTCCAAGAACTTGCCCAAAGTCTGTCCTACCTACTTTCAGCTACAGAAAGCTCTGCTCTTTGGGGGTAGGCTTAGGAGTGGTAAAAGAAAACGGACAATCATAACTATTATTTATATAGCTCTTTAAGTTTATTCAGGACTGTACAGTATGCTGTTATGAGAGCCCCTGGCCAGGAAATCTTACAGTTAAACAGCATGAGCCTGAAACAATATGTTCAATTATGCAAATAAACAGAGAGTGTCTCAAAGGGCCAGATGGTGTGAATCAGCCAAGTCTTACACACTTAAGTGGTACTCAGGCAATTTACAGCAGTTGAGAATCTGCCCCAAGATCCCTACAGATGGGAGGCTTTGCAGAACATCTGAGTTTGCAGCTGTTTTGTGAGAAAAGGATGAGAAGTCATTGGGAGAATGCTGTCCAGCCACACAAGAAAGAACAAAAGAAATTATTAAAAAAAGAGGACGCAAACAGAGTTTACACAGTGGAGAGGAAGAATACATGTAGTGTGATTTGGGACACAGTTACAGTCACACTTAGTAACTTTAGATGAGCTAATACATCACTGCTTCCTTGCCAAGTGGTAATCTATTTCAGAATCTTTTAGAAGTCTGCCATTCGAAGGAAAAAAATCATAAATTGTCGTATTTTCTACAGTTGATTCTGTTTGATTTTGTTTTACTGGAATGCATGCAAACTTGTATGTTTAAATGTTTTACAACTGACACACTGCAGGGAAAAATAATAATAAAATGAGCAAGTGACCTTTCGTAAAAAGAAAAAAAATAAAACATCCTCTTGGACATGTGGGTGCTCTGGCTTTTTCTATACAGAGACACTCCCTACTATCCACTAATGCACATGCCAGCCAGAAAGCTCCCATGAGTTCACATATGCACACCCCCAGTGTGGGTCTCTTATTGTCACACCTGTTTTTTGGTCAACTGGCTGGAATGCTGCTCCTGGTGTCCAGCCGGGAGGAAGCCCTCTGTGGCTCAGACAGGTTGAAATGGTGGTGGGGCCAATTTGAGTAGCACCAGATTTTGACTACTATTGTTGCCACTGCAAGGTCTCACTTCACTACTAAAAAGTGCTGGACTTCCTTTTTAGCTCCTTTTCAAGCTGACTTTCTTGTTTCAAAAGTCTCTTGGTAATCCCCTGGTTATTTTTTAATCTGGTTGATGGTTGTATTGCTTTTCAGTGTAATCTGTTTTAGGAAAATGCCCCTTCAGGCAGTTTTGGATATTCCATTCACACACACTGACATTACCGTGTTAGCAGGCATCATTCTTCCAAGCATGGGCTATGCAAGTATCCCCACAGACTCTGTTCAGGAAAATATCTTGGGATGGTTCATAGTCATCTGAACAGGAGCTCCCAATGCAAGGCAGGAGCAAAAGGGCTCAGCTAAACTCAGATTTTATAGGCAGTTACTATGGAACAATAGAGAAGCTATTATGCTTTTAGATCAGTGCAGAAATCTGTGTTCAGCTCTACCCTGCATCCCAAATTCAAGAAAAGTAGTGGAAAAGCTATTGGTTTTTCTGACCTTAGCACAAGAATGGAATTTGTGTTGAAATGCATGACATAAAGGGAGAGATCTGGAGTCAGTCTGCTTAGAAAAGGCTGATCTCGGAGTTTAAATATGTGTACAGACAAAAAAGAAAGTCTAGGAAATAAAGACAATTTCAGCAGCCAGAAGTTAGGCAAACTTAGATTAGAGAAAAGGTAAATGTTTCAGGTGAGACTCACAATCCTTTCTCTTTAAATAGCTCTATTCTGAATAACTGGCTTTGTCTTTTACAATCCATATTTACCCATCAAAGTAAACCAATATCCCAAGAAATAAGCAATTTTTTTAAAAACTTAAACCCCTGTATATAAATTTGCATTCCACATTGTTTTTCACATCATAAAATATACTTGGTAGCATATATCTAGGTTTTCCATGGTACAAATATATGGACATAGTAGCTTAGGTCACAGAAATAAAATTATTATCTTGTGTAAGTGTCTGCAAGTCCAGATGTTACAGTTACTAGAGCTGGAAATAAAGTCTACACTGATAACATATTACAAAAAGAAACCAAAAACAACTCATAAAACCCCTGTTTTTAATGTAATAAGCAAATGCATTTCCCCATCTTAAATTTGGTACTATTTTTGTACTATTTGGTACTATAACTAAGTCACAATTTTAGTGACTCCTTGTTCTTATTAAATGTGAAAGTTATTATACTCAGCAGCATGTCATCCATAGAACTTAGCGAAAGGAATCATTGCTAATTAGGAATATAGCTGGTGAATACAAGTGTAATTATTTTAAGCCTCCTACAAAAATTCTCTTAACTGAAAAATCTTAGACTGAAAAAGTTAGAAACTCAAAAGAAAATTTAAAGAATTGATAAATAATTGACATATGGGCTGATTTCATGAAAAATATAGTAACATTAAAGAACTGGAGTGACTAGATGAATATCACTAAATAGAGAGCAAATGGAGGAGGCACTAAATACTTGTAGGTAGCAAAAAAGTAGTGGGAGGAAGACAAATGCTTGCTTTTTATTCCAAAATCAGCTCACTGAAGAAGCTGGGTATAGGCATGGCTGCTATACAACCTACGTACTTCTTCAGAATCAAGAAAGATTAGTCACCTCTCGTTCTGAAAAGTAAAAATTTCAGAGGCGGGGAGGTGGTTTTTTTGGTAATTTTAATTAGTACGTCAATGAGTCTTCCACTTATTTTTCTCAATTAACTCACAAATTTATCTTCTAAATTATTTTCATATGTGAAAATTTAGTTCTAATGGGTGAATGAAGTGAATAGGGAATGCTGGGGCTCCTTAAGTAAAGAGCGGTTATGGGAAGCAGACTGTAAAACGAGCAATCATCGTTTAACTCTGCTCACTAAAGGACATGATGCCACTGAATGCAGCCATGGGAATTCATGGGAATTCTACTTGTTAAAAATAGTAAGTATATGTTTTCCCAGACCCTTCACCCTTTGGACTTTTAAGTTCTTATTTTCACAACACAGGCATTTAAACTTTTACTCCACCATTCCACATCAGGAAGAAAAATAGTGAAATATCTGCTATGATAAAAATCAGTCATTTCCCAGCCAACTTTGTACTAGCATTAACAAAAAAACCCTACCTTTGTCCTTAGCATGAGCAGGGAAGCAGATTAAAAATAATTTAAAAAACACACCGAATCTGAAATTTCAAAAGTAGAGCTAAAAACCAGCATGTAACTTAATAATGGTTGTATTCATTTTTTAGTCAATAATTAGGTATCAATAAAGGGCAATGACAGATTCTTGGTCAGTACTTCTAGAACAGCATCTGTTTGGCCATGAAGTGGAAGGAAGAGGTATAAGAAGGCATTTCGACTGCACAAAAGCCTAAGTCCTCTGTGCTGGCCACACCAGTAGTCAGCTTTATCTCAGAAGTCATAAGAACCTGGAGAAGAACCTCTGCTCCAGTCTTTTTTTTTTTTTTTTTTTTTTTATTTTATTATTTTCAGGAACCTGCTTCAATGCTGTCTTCTAATTAATATGTTCCCAGAAAACTGCGATCTTCAGCTTATGAGAAGTTCTCCCTGATAGATGGGTTACTCTCATAGAATTTTCAGTCTGTGCAACAAGAAGTTGTGTATTGTGAGAAAGCTACCATAAAATCACTTGGAGGCTGGGAACAGTGACAAACACTACCAGCTCTAAAGTAATACCTTTAAGACTCACTTTTTGTGTGCAAACCCAGACCTTGTTTCAGAACATCACGGTTTATCTGTTCCGTTCTTTTCTAATAGGAGAAATTCTTTTCTGCTTTTTGACACAGGTACAAATTTGTTCATAAGTGGTCATAAAAATAAGTCAGCAATCAGTTTGAAAATTTGTTCTGAAATAAGGACAAACACTGGCGGGGTGGAGCAAAGTGCAGAAGAGGTACCTTTGCCATGAGAGCAGAGGTAAAGGCAGAGGTCTTCTGCTTACTCTCCAAATCTGGTAGCTGAAGTCTCTCCCTCTGCCTCTGTGTCTGTCTCCCTCTCTGTGCAGTGGACAGTGTCTAACAGAGTGCCCAGGCTAAGACAGCCTGCTGCCAGTAAGTCCCTGATAGATCATGTTAGGTTTGACAAAGTGCCGCGTGAGCGGCTGCTTAGTTAGCCAAGCAAATGAAAGAGATTCACAGCCACATGCCTGGGAAAGCAATGCTTGCTTACTTTGACAAAAGTACTGCAGCAAGGTAAACACCAGGGAGAGAAAATTAACATGCCTCAAGAACAGTATTGGCACAACAAATTCCAATAAGCAGATTTGTAAAGGAAAATGAAGCTAAAGATGAGAGAAGTTTTCCAATAACCTTCAAACAGAGAAGTATCTCTGCTCCAGAGAGTCTACTCTTTTCAAGGTGAAGTTTGCCACATCTGTGTGGGGAATTATAGGAAGCCTGTGACAATGGCAAACCGGAGCAGATGCTGGACTAGAAGACCCTGTGAGTCCTATACAGAACTCTTTTAAAAAGCAAAGGACTTTGATACTGAGTATAAAGGGGGACTTGCTAGCATTCATTTTCATTAGACTGTAAAATAGTACCAAATTTAAGATGGGGAAATGCATTTACTTATTACATTAAAAATGGAGCTGGATAAAGCAGTTCTGGGGGTTATCCACTGAAAAATGTTTTTCAGGATGGATTTATGATCAGATAGAATGTATTCAGTTGGGAAAAATTGCTCCTTTTGATTTTCATATAAATCTCTATTTTAAATACATGTTTTTTCTGCCTTGCCTGTCCTTTGTGTCTTGGTTACAACACAGTTCACTGAACCTTGCCAAAATTAACTGTTAATCAGTTTCTCTCTCTCTTTTTCATCATACTTCCCTTCAGGTTAAAGATTAAACCTACTGAAATCTTACTGAGACATAAGTTGTTGGAAGAGAAGAACTGGATTTTCTCTGGAGCAAGGAACTGACACAAATATGAGTCACTATGATTGTAAAAATGTAAACTGTATGCCATCTGATTTTAATTGTTCTTGAATAAAAATGAATGTTAAAATATTAGATTTAATATAGCATTTTGGTGACTATTACACCAATTATGCATAAGCAGGGCTGTGGGATTCTGTTATAAAAAGAAGGGGTAACATCAGAGAAGAGTGATATAGCTTCAGGAGCTGCCTGTTAAAAAGAAAATAATAATAATGTGTTAAATAGGATTTATGAAAATCAGATTATAAGGCTTTCAAGTTAGGCAGCTTTCCAGAGGTGCGAAGAATAATGGCCCTCTTTATATCAAAGTAATCAGCTTTTGCACTTACACAGAGTCCATTTACTGACTCTTGTAGGAAACGTTCCGTTCTGCCACCCAACTTGGCTAATTACTTTAAAGTTAAAGGAATAGATTAGTGGAAAATAATCAATCTAATGCTTACTAGCTTTCGTAGAGATGCAAACCATTCATCAATAGGGAATAAAATACATTTTCATAGCATTAAAACTTCCTTTAAAAATCTCTGAAATAATAGAACAATTGTAGCAATGTAAAGCTGTTTGAGGTCCTAATAAAACTTAGGTATAATTTCAAATAGTTAAGAACTGAAAACTGTAATCTTTCATAGCCAAGGGTTAGACATAATAAGATGTCAGCATCTCTGTAGATTAGTGCTGTGATGACTCTGAGCAGAATCCTGATCCCTGCATTAAGTGTCCAGGACCCTTTACGTAAAGAGAATCAGGAGAGGTAGATTCTTGAACCTGGCAGTCCAAAAATCTCACACACTGAAAGGGAAGCCACCCAGAGTAAAGCACTGGGAAATGCTAAGTGTGGCTGAAATCTTGCCTTTCACAAATGAGGCGGAACTAAAGCAAAATGCTAACTGCTGATGGGCATCCTAAGCTTAGCTTTTCCACCTCACATTTTCATTCTTTACTCTTCAGGGGTACTGCCTCAGCCAGAAAAGAGGTTACAAGACAACCGTTTGAAATCTGGAATGGATTTTTTTTTTATATATATCCTTTCATCTGTTTGAAAGTTAGCATACCGTCTTAGGCAGTTTTCTGGGATCCCTCTAAACACAGGACAGAGAGTAGCACTTTCCTTCCACCTGGGTTAGACACCATCTTGGAGATACTCAGAATTCTACTGGACAAGGCCTACAGCAACTAGACCTAACTTCAGTGCAAATCCTGCTTTGAGCTGAGGGTCCAACTAGATGACTTCTGCAGGTCCTTTTCAACCTAGATTACCCTCTGATTCTATGACACTGGGATAGGATAGTACACAGAATATCCCCAGGATCCCAGGATGGGGCTCTGAATAGAAGCTCTGGAATGGCTTATTTTTGTTGTTCTCAAAGTATGCCAAGATAATGTCTTAGGACAATCATTTATATAGCTAAAGTAATGAATTCAGAGGTAGTTCAAGGCTTCTCAAAAGAGTATGCAGAGCTAAACGTTGCCATCTGGGAAAAGGTGGGCTCTCTGTACCCACAAAGCAGAAGAGAATGGAGGTAATAAACATGTTAGCAATCAGAGTCTGCAGATCTGGGGGTACAGCAGTTAAGACAATGATTTCTACTACTGAGAGGGGCTCCTCTGCCCTCTCCATAGCTGTTGCCAGAGCACATGCTGCCTGCTCCCTCAGCTGCAGTGACAGTCAGGTTGGTTTTCCAGGACCAGAAAATATATCTATGGTTGGTTGCCACCATGCATAGTTTACTATAGCCATAAATGCTGCTTTTGTCTACTCAGAGGTGGCCACATGTAAGTCCACCCTTAAAATCAACTTAAGATCTCTTTTCCTTTATTGAAGCTGGGTCAGGATACAGGTAGTATGTAAACTCACCCACCAAAACACAGAGGGAAGGGATGCCTACAAGCCCAGAATCTGAGTTGTCCTACAGAAGGAGATAAATCCAGGTAAGTACAGAGGTACATGCTGCTCCTACTCTGTCTTAATGCAAAAAGCAGTTCAATTCAGTCCAGGCTCTGTAAGGATGATACAAAGTGACACTTTTTCTCCAAGACAGGTTGCGATGATGCCTTCCCTCTGGGCAGTCTGGGCTTCTTCTGAGGATTCTGTCCAAGAATAGCTCTGCAAGGGCTGTGACACTGTTTTCTAAGTCTCAGCCCAGTTCCCTCAACTGCAGCATAAATCCCAAACTCTGCCACTTTGACTGCTGGAGTGAGGGACCAAATACAGTTTTCCAGTTGAAATGCAAAATCTTTCCATACTGAGAGCAAGCAATGGGATGTTTGCTGTGACCATGGGGTCTACTGGCATGCCTGCATTGAGCGTGCATGCTGCCCTGTCTGTATGACTCACGAGCAAATGCAAATACAGACGCCTACTCAGCATTTACAAAATCCTGAATATAAACCTACAGCATAAAATACAGAGCTATCTTAAGTGCAGTCTCTGGCCCCTCAAATCATCATTTCAAAGGGGACACTGGTGACCACCTCCTGAAGGCTTGAAATAGGCCTGGTCAAATCACAAAAGGGTTCTGTGGTTACGGTCCCTTCCATGGCTGATCCACAGCCCAGCCTGTGAATGTTGAGAGGAATGTAAGGTATAATTATTCCAGAAAGACAATAACAAGAATGGCATAAAAGCTTTAAATACTCAGTGCCTTTCTTATGCATCTGCAGCTGTCACCTGCTCCTTCAAGATTAACACAACTCTGAAGCGCAGCTCTTAGTGGCTTAGTAAAAATGGAGATTTTGGTGATGTCTGGGTCACAGGCACTCTATTAGTAAGTTACACCTTAAGCTAGCACTTTGCATTTTTTTTAAAACCATTCTAATGACATTCTTAACTTTCTGTTCTTCTTTATGACAGCTTGATGACAGTTTCCTGAGTGTTTCTGAAAGACCCTAAGCTAATTAGGATCCAACAAAAGTACTTTCAAAGGATTTTTAGCTTTAGCTAGCTTTTGTAGATTCTCCCTCATTACTCCCTCCAGATTTGTAATGGTTCCTGACATTAACTTTGATTCCCTTGGGTTTGTTTCTTCTTATACATTCTAATATTTGCTTAGCTTGTACAAATAGCTCTGATATTTGCCTTGAAAATTCCCCATCCTAAATGAAAATGGCCTGCTGATTCTTTATTTCACATTGAAAGCTTTTAAAGGAATTGTCATCTGGGCTAGGAAAAGCCAGGTTACAGTTAACGTAGGAGTAACCCGAAACCTTTCCAGAGGTTAGAGAAACTTGTGTGCTTTGAGTTTTTATGTCTTTGTCATTTAGGTGCCTTCGCAGTGCTGTCTGCTTTTAGGAAAGAGCCACAGGCAGACATGCAATGGAAATTACTCTGTCACTGAAATTTCTAAGCAGAATGGACCATGAAACACTGAAACACAGGAGAAAGTCTCTTCCTGGAAGACATCCAGAAGAATCTGTTTGACAAAGTTATTTTTTATGTTTATTTTTATTTCTTTATGCACAAAGAATCAGACTGTTAGGTACTTACTTGAATTTCTTGGGCTTTTGAAGTTTAGCCTCTATATATGATAACTTTTACTCTATTTATTTATCTTTCTTAGGACCCAAAAGTACACATTCCTTGTAGGCTCTAAGTGCTCAAATATGTTTCAACTGTATATTTGTATGCAGTATATATATGTATAGGCTACAGCAGCAGCAATAATTCAGAAGACAAATTTTCAATAAACTCTTTTACACTATACTATACAAATGTATTTGTATAAACAAAAGGACCAAATGGGAACATAATCACTTATAAAGTACTGCTTGCTTTGATTTTTTCTTTCTCTGGCCAATTTAAATTTTAGCTGGATCTATAGTCTGATCTGGCTTGCCTTCAAGGGCCCGGAGGGCACAAACAGACCTGACTGACCCTGCCCAGCATCCCCTGGCACCCCAGCCCCAGAAGCCCATAGCCCCCGTGGTCCCTGCACATTACCATTCAACCAAGACATGTCACACTGACATGAGGGAGAAATATAACCAATTACAAATGTCATGCAACCAGTACCTTACTATAAACATTTTTTTTACTGTCTACACTTATTTATGATCTTTCAGCTTGCTGCTTTCCATCACATTATGTTATCACTGGAACTGACCCTGATAAATGACAGGTACACAGAAGGAAAAATCTAATGTCATAAAAGAAGGTATTATGTGGTACTGAAAGTATACATTTTTATTAATTGGTGATCAGAAAAATAAATATGTGGTTTTGTTTCTTTATGTTACATAATGAGTTGAACAAAGTGTACTCTATGGCTCTGCAGACAGGGAAGGAGGGGAGCAAAAACACACCAGGAAGAGATTACATGAGGCAATTACTTCTAAAATATCTGCATCTGAAATGGAGTAATAAGGCTGGTTTTACCTTAAAGAAAATTAAGACAACCCAAAAATGAAACAGGAGTCTTTGGTGTCTGCTCAAAGATAAAGAGCTTTCCTATTTCATCTTGGGCTAAGCTGCTGCTTTTCACTTTAAAATCATGTTCCTGTTGTTCTGCTTTGCTTTAAAGGTATCTGACTTAATTGTATTGTCCAAGCCTTCATTGAGCAGCCTTTATGATCATTCAGGAGGCTGCTGTTTGGCTCCCTCTCCCACTGCACATATGGATTCTTAAGCTTTTTGAGTCTCTGTGAAGTCCAGCCACTGAGTTTGTATTCGGTCTTTAAATATGGTGTCTTGAAGGTTGTCTGTTTCACATCAGTCTTGAGAAGTAGGAATTTCTAATCTGATTGCCAAGGCCCTAAGACTTAATGCCTCACTTCCAGACTTATACCCTGAGGACATTCATTTTCCAGAAGTCCAGGCATGTGATTACTATGATTTACAATATACCTCTCCAGGGATACAAAGTAATTGAAGCTTGTGAAAGCCAAGGGTCTCAACAATTTCTACTACTGTTTTCACAATTACAGCCAGAACAAAAATACAGAGCAGGAAAACTACACACCCTCCTCTTCTTCATTTTCATCACTTTGTCAAGAGGCCTTCTGAGCTGTACAGGGTTACCCTCCTTAGCTGTGTGTCACTCTTCCTTTATGCCCCTTGTCATCAGTGACATTCTACTCTCTCTGAAGTGGCTAGTGAAATCTTCTTTTCATGTCAGCTTTTCAGATGAATCTGATCAATCTCAACTGCTGATCAAAATGTATAATTACTTAATCTTGATTGGCTCCTTCTTTACCACATTCTCTGTATAGCCTTTGCAGACCTATTAAAAAATGCATGAATCTCAGCAGTTCATCCATCTGATTCTGATTTATCCATATGAAATAAACATGCTAGCCTATTATTCATCCATACCCCACTCCCATGTGGAGTACCCTGGGAAAGGTGTTAAACCTTGGAGGACAGATAACTAACAGAGCAAGGTCAGGAAGAGAAATGTCAAGGTTATACTGAAAGCTTAATTCAGTACACAGTATCACACTTTATATTGCATTAGAAAAATACAAAAAACTTGCTTGCTCTCCATGCATTGTGAAAGTGATCAGAAAAAACCTCTACAGTAGTCAAGATTACTGTTTGTAGGTGATGGTTAATGAAACCGTGAGTCGAAGTATCACAATGACAAGTATCTAACATAACATCAGAAAGTTAACAAACATAAGAAAAACCTTGGAAGGGACCAAGATAGAAGCATTCCAATTCAGGCTGCTATCACACTTTAATTAACTACTGATCCTAACTGAAATTCTCCAATGTTGTTGTATTGCAGCCCAAGTCTTTTAAGGGAATAGTTACCTATACAGTGATCGTCAGCCAAGGAAAGTTCATTTCTCCCTACTGAACAAACCATTGATTTTCCAGGGATTTCTTCATACAGAATCATTTACTGGATCCATTGAAGAGAATAAGAATTTTACTATTACCTTGGCTGCCAATAGGGCTTCTCACTGAAATCTCAGAAATTTAGTGGGACAAGAATGATTATTTCAGAATACGGGGAAAGTAACATTATACAGGGCACTCAGCAGGTTTCAGATGGCTCCCAGATTGCAAGAGGATTAAAGAGTGTTCCTCCTTCTTTGACATGTAAGCAAGAGTAGCAACACAGGGTCATTTTCCAGCCTTAGTAGTTGCTACTAGGGTACAAGGTTCCCTACGGGAGGCAGGGACCTGTCTCTCTGAGTCACCTAGGAATATGTATGAGGTGGTATGGACACATGTTTTGATCACAGAGTGGGTGAACTCCAGCCATATGATGAGCTGGAGAAGAGAAAGAAAAGGTGGTTGTTGGCTGAGGTGGAGAAGAGAAGGAAGTTGGTTACATCTGGTTTTGGTATGGCTTGTCCAAATAAAGCCCAAGCAGTGCTTCTCTGAAGAATACTTTAAGGGGATCTCCATAGAATTATGATTTTTACAGTACTCTAAATCTGAACAGTAGTTTACTGAGAAACATGAGATATTAGTTACGTTGCTTCAAAGTGCTTGTAACCTCAACACAAATATAGAAAGGCATGAAGAACTAATTTGCTGTCAATTCTCCAGCACTACATTTTACCCACTTGTCAACAGAACATGTTTTACAGAACTCCTGGAAAAAGCACTGAGACTTAAAAAAATACCTGTTTGAGAATGAGATGCTAGAATGAGATTCAGCATATTTTCACTCGTGACCTAAAATGCAATTGCACGTTAGCCCTATGCAGTTTTCAGTCCACTTTTAATTAACTATTTTTTGGCAGTGCTCTATTTCATCTCCTCCCAACATCCTGCTTCCCTAAGTAAAGCCCTAGCTAATAATCACAATGATAATATTCTAAATTTAACTCCTGTTTTTTTCAAGTAGTTACTGACCAGAGGGGATTGAAGATGGATTTTTAGGAGTAATATAGATGAAAAGAGAAAGGAATGTCTAAACTTTCTGGAGGATAAAAGCTGCTTCAAACTTGGGAGGGAGACAGTGACTAAAAGAACTGTCACAGTAGTGGGCAGAGTTAAGGGGCTTAGGAAAGTGGGTGTAGCTGATACTGCATAGATCCTTTGAAGGAAAGTAAGACAAAGATTTATTCAGCAGCAGCCTGGTACAAAGCTGCAAGGGAGAATTTTGGCAAGGACTACAGTAAACCAGAATGTATTTAAAGAATTTCTCCATTTCAGATTTTAATAGCAAAATTTGCATGCACCACATACATACAGGAAAAAAAAGCCTGTCCTCTTTGAAATTAAAATTGGCCACAGTTTTGCATAAAAGTTGCAGAACTTTGGGTGAGTTTTCAAATGAACTCCTAAAGTTTCAGCTTGTTTTTTGGGTTTTTTTGTTTGGTTGG
The DNA here is from genome assembly GCF_023634085.1 of Falco cherrug. Classification (NCBI taxonomy): domain Eukaryota; kingdom Metazoa; phylum Chordata; class Aves; order Falconiformes; family Falconidae; genus Falco; species Falco cherrug. Next base: position 43,516,263 of record NC_073701.1, read on the forward strand.
TTGGTTTGTTTTTTGGGGTTTTTTTTTGTTTGTTTGTTTTTTATATCATTAGTGTATGAAACAGTACAATGAAAGAAGGAAGAGGAAAAAAAGGGAACATTTTAATTTAATCTGCTGCTTTCATCCACCTTTTATCATCATATTTAGCAATTACATAGGACCATAACTGAGCTATGTCAGCCATAAAAACAATGTTACAAATATCTGAAATGGCAGGGACCCTCCTGAAAAAGGTCTTGTTCCTTTAGGGAACAATAGACCTTACCTGTGACTTTAATTGAGGTTAATTGGGGTTTTTGGAGCTTAGCAGTTTGAAATCCTAAACAAGAACATAGAATGCTAACAACTGGCATTTAGTTTTGAAAACTTGCTTTTAGCTGTACAGTCTTCTGTACAGCTTTATAGGAAATTTTGTGATAACAATGCCTTAGTATGTCATTGGTATAGTTTTGCTAGTGTATGGTATGGCATCTATTTCAGGTACAGCTACATATGAAAGAATAGCAGTGAAAATTTATTAATGTCTTTGTTTTGCAGAAAAAATGTGGTTTGATGCAGAAAAGATATAGAAATTAACAACCCTATAAATCATACTCTATGATGGAAGCCAATGTCTGGTAACTAATTTTTTTTTTTTTTCCTATCAGGCAGTGACTTAGGAAAGGCATAATTCTAAAATTTTTTCTGGTTGGCTTTGATAGTCATACTTTTAGCAATCTGGTCTTGTAAAGCATCATCAAAGCTATTATGAGGAATTGTTTCCCACTGAATGTTCAAAAACCAGTAGCCACTGGTGTAGTACAGCATATATTACAGGTTGTCCTGTATTTATTAAAAGTTAAAGATTCCGTTATACTTCTTACCTGAAATGCCTAAGGAGGAATGTAAGAATGTGGGTGATATAGCATGATGACAGTCAAAAAGCTAATTTCTCTATTATATGAAAGTATCTTCCAATGAAATGAAAATCCTCTCACAGGTGACTAGGTGAGGACACAGAGGAAACATTATGTTGTTGTAACAAAGTTTGAATTGAAAAAAGAAAACAGACCAGAGATTGTATTTCTTCAGTAGAATTTGTTTGGAGTATTGACCTGAAGAACTGCAGTGCTAGCATACCATTGAATTCCAGAATAAAACACAGCAACCCCTTCCTTAAAGAGCACCTGTATCAGCACAGCAGAATTTCAGTATTTTAGAAACTGATGTTTCAAAAATTGAGTTAGGAAAGTTTCTCATTAGAAAAGCAAATACTTCCACAAGCCCACAAATGTGCTCTAATTTTCAGTGGATTTTATATGAATTGGCTTTTTAAAAAAATAATTAATCCACCCAAGACTTCAGCTATGGTTTCAGTCTAATCATCCCTACCTAGGCATTAGAAAATGTATATAAGGGAAATAATGCAATTATCTTCCACAGGAAAAAAAAAAGAAAAAAAAAAGTAGGTTTTATTTTGCATATCTACATTTTAAATACAATTACTTTACACAGAAACCATACGCTGCCCAGGTATCCTTATATCTATTTCCTTTGAGAGTGAAGCCCAGCAACATTTATAATAAGCTACTGCTGCCACCTATAGCAAAAGAGACCTTTTGCCTTTTAGCCTGTCAAGCACAGTGCAAAAGAAGATATATTAGGAAGAAAAGAATATATAGAATTACAAAGGTGAAGTAGAAAGCAGATGATGGTTCAATGAAACCTGTAAATGAAATCTATGTGCAAAAAGAATAATTATTTTTATAGGTTCTCTTCACCATTTGCCTTCCTAGCTGTGTCACAAAAATAATAGTTGGGAAGTCATATATCATATTCCTCCAAATAGCCTTTTTTTAATCCTGTGAATCCCAATCTGATCATGATAATGCCACAAATATCTTTAAAATTGAGCTAAAACTTACATAGTTAGTTACATATTTCAGATGTACTCTTGTGACTTACCTGGATCTAAGTTCAGAAAACTAATGTTTACCAAGTTTCACATACACTTATTTACACAAAAGTGACTTCTGTCATGGCCAGTTCTTCAGACTGACAGGCACCAGGCAGCTGGGAGATTTAAGGTGTTTGTTTGGAAAACTGGCTTTGCTTCTGCACTCATTCTGTAGAGTGTCAGCAGTCCCTGGATATCCTAAGTTTGTGAGCTACAGAACAGTCCTGTTAATTACTGTTTGAACAACAAGCTGGCAGGTAGCCAGTCATCAAAAGCAATTGCCAACTAGTAAAACACACTGCCACTGAGTTCTCCCAGGCTTCTGGGAGCTTCAGAGATTTTAGTGATTCTTTAAAAGATATGTTAATATAGACAGTCCTTATTTCCTCAGTGCTGGCAGGGATGATATGTGCACTGGTAGGTCTGAATTTGCACACTGGGAATACCAAACCCCTGACTGAAAATAACTTTTTTCAGAATCTTTAGGCAAAATCCACCAGTAACATTACCGGATAAAAGTTTTCTTGGTGTAAGCTTAACTACTGTCCTCAGCAATGAGACATGGCATAATTTCTCCTCTAGTTTTGTAGTTTATCACATGATGCCACAATTAAGTGGTTGGGCATTTCCTCCAGTTATGTGGCTTCTCTTTGCACAAAGAAAGACAAAGAGGGATGAAAGCTCCTAGTAATGCCATAGTAGCTGTAGCCAATATCAGTGAGGAGATTAAGAAATAGCTACTGAAGAACTGTAAGAGGGAACAGACACTGGAGTTGAAAGTAATCAGTCTCCAGTGCAGTAAGAGTACACATATATGCTTTACAGGCAAGATGCAAATGGCTTGTCTTCAGTCGCATGACGTTATTCTAAAGCCCAAATTACTTTTTAGGAAGCTTCAGCTAAATTATATAATTTGGGCTATTTATAGCAAATAAAAGAAAAATATCCAGAAAATATATAGATTATTAATGAGCGTTCACTAATTACTATATATGTGTTTTGTAAGGCAAGTATTTATATAGTTGGAATGGATTGCTATTGTTTATATATAATTATGTATCAAAAATTAGCAATGTTCCCTATTCCAATGCTCAGGCTTATTTTAAAAATCAGAACTCCTGCAGTCATACAAGTAAAGGGAACATGATTGCTATTAACAGTGGTAACAATACTAGTACTAGCATTTTATATATATTAATTTTTCTTTAAATTTACATGCAGAGAAAGATAATCATAGGAACAAATTGCTTAGACCAGTCTTGAAATCTCTACCATTTCAATTCTTTAAAAACAAGTTAGAAAAATATCTGTCAATCATGATCTTATCTTGAAGAAAGGAATAGAGTAAGTAACATTTCTAGGTTTTCTTTAGCCTTAGTTTGTGACTTCACAAAATTACCTGCAGCAATATTACCATGATGCCTTCCTGCTCTGCTTATCTGCCTCTGCCCTTTGTTTCTCCTTCCCATTCCTCAGCCCTAGCTTAGCCTGCACAACTGTTTGTATTACCATACTCTGAACAAATACACAGAAACCTGAAACAAAAATAAAATATCTTAAAAAAAATATTTTTTAAAAGCAAATGCATTTTAAACTGCTACCACTATTGAATACTTTGTCTTTCAAAATCACTGCCTTAGTTGCTGTGACACTATGATTTTCTATAATAAATTCATATGAATAAAGCAATTCTCAATTTCTGAAATACATTCTGAGCCATCACGTTGTCCTACCACAAGGTTCACATAGAGCTATTTACTCTGTGAACAGCATGGTTAGTAAAAAAAAAATCCAGCCCATAAAACAGAAACGATAGTCTGTGAACGATTTGTGCAAGGAACATTTATTATATAGACCTTCCTGCAAACTGAAAAGATAAGCAAAATGAGACAGCAGGTCTTGTTCAACAAGGCCTTTCAGCAGATGTCTAATTTAAATCATATGAGCGATTCCAAAATCAAAGCACCTGCTCATACACATAAGGATTTTGTTGAATCTCCTGCAGTTGTGGGAATGAAGTGAAGAATGCCATAGCAACAGCAACTCAGAAAGTGCTTTCTGAGGAAGGGGGGGTTCACAGCACTTTTCCATATTTAAAACAGGTCTCTATGTTTATTTTGCAAATGCAATTTGCAAGAAATCGACTAAGACTTTTAATTAGAGTATTCATGCTTAGTGCTCCCCAACGATCCTGAAGTCTTAGTGTGGAAACAGCAGGTCATAATCATTCCATTGACTTCATGTGTTAGTTAAAAAGAAAAAGAATACAGAAATTGTTTTTCCTAAGTAAGCAAGGTACATCAGCTGACCAGTAACTGTCATATTAATAGATTTTTAAGCCTCAAGCTTTTCATCAGTTATAAGAAGTACTAGCACAGAATGTTCCTTGGAAATCTGCAAAATCTGGGAAGCCAAGATGCTCAGAGTATCTGATGATGATATGATGAAAGAGCACTGTGCCTGTATATCATTACTGTAATTTTGTGTACATTTGTGGGGGAATAGAAAGATACTTAGCTTGTATGCTTGTTCACGACAATATTATTGTTACTCTTGAAGTCAGTAACAGATATTTTTACTTTGCTATCCTTTGGTAAAAGCACACAAGAATAAGAAGTTTGTCTTTGATATGTATTGCTGGTTATCCGTTGCACCTAAATCATCAACACAGTTATTATACTCCCTCTATAATAAGTGGAGAGGGATGGGAAACTTCAGTCCATCCATATATAAGTGTCTCAGATGGGATGATGCCATCTATCTGTTCTTGTACACTGACTGTTGAAGAGGACTAGATAACCACCTAAAAGCAGATGCCTAAATTTTAGGACTAGGCAAGACATGCAGACATCACATCTGGACATTGCTTTGGTCATTGCTTAGCCTTTACAGTGATATTGCCACACCTGGGCAGAGAAGGTCTCTTTGACCTTGCAGGGATTTTTGTGCACAAATAAAAGTTCATTAAAAAGTTTAAGATTTATGCAGGTGACCTTTTTATTTGTGGCATTTTCTTAAATAATTTGGAAACGGTACTTTCTGATGGTATTTACTTCATATATGTGCAGGTAGATTTCAGCTTAGGCTATCAGCGAGGCAAATCTGATACAAATCAACACAAATGTATTAATAAATAAGCAGGAAGAACCATAGGCAAAACTTTGTCTAAACTGACAAAGTGACTAAGGAGGCACCTGTGTGAAATGAGATGCTATATATCTGTGAACATCTGAATGCATTAAAGGCATAACAGCGCTACCACTTTTCAATATATTAATGGGAGAAAGCTGTCACAATGTCTTTTGGTTGCTTTTTTCACTTTAGCCAGTGTGTTACTTTTAAGATCTATTTTCTCTTGCAGCAGTTGCCAATACAATTAAATAAGAAATACAGGTGAAAAGGTATCAATTTACTAACAATGAGATATGAAGTGCATATCTGAATGGCATTCTGGCAAAATTAACACTGAAATAGTAGACAAAATGATAAAATGAACTTAATGGCATTATATTGCAGGGGAAAAAAAAAAAAAAAAAAAAAAGAAAGAAGCTACATCTAGTTGAATTAAACCCAGACCTGCAGAGGTTTGTGCACCTGCTTCCCTTCTGACATGTGGGAGTCCTTTGACTATCCATGTGAGTTGAGCAAGCATGAGTAGCTATTCATTGCTTCAGAGCCTTAAGGAGTGCTTTTGTTCAACATTTGCAAGTGCTGTTCACTCCTCGGGGGGACTGGCACCACTTAAGTCTTCAAAATATGCCTCAAATGCTGTGTAGAGCTAGGCATGATTTTACTAGAGAAAAGTGAGAAGAGCTGGAATTTAGCTTTTTTCCTGGATTAGTATTAGACAGAATTATTTGCCCCACATTTCATAAAATGGGCATTGCCATGCCATATCCACTTCCACTGGGACTGAATTTTCATCTAAAGGCCCCTCCACTAGCTCCTTCTACAAAACCTAATTACACTGCAGTTTTGAAACTGCACTAGATACATCTAGTTACAATGAAATAGAAACTCCAAATCAGTCAAAACACTAAATTGACAAATGTTGACCCTCACCATGAAACAGACGAATGACTTGGAAAAATGCCTTCTTGCATGTATTACCATGGGTCTCATCTTGCAAAACTTGGTTGTTTTTTTTTTACTTTAAGAGCTGTAGCAATGTTCAGCATTTCTTCTTTCATAGAGTACTTTCACTCCCTACCAAGACGTGGGATGTCTGTCTCTATTTTATACTGGCCCAACAAGGATTCACAGTGCTTATACAAGGGTGTAACATGGAATGACATCAAATAGTCTTCATTCTAAGATTGGAGACATGAATTGTGATTAATCTGTGCCAGACATGAAGTTTATGGACACAGGTAAGTCTGTTAATCACATTTCTAGTTACTGTGTCCCTGTATGGCCTCAGTAACAACACTGCTTAATAAAGAAGCAGAAGAGTATGCAAGGCAAAGTTGTCTCAAATCACAGGAGTCAAGCTGTGTTGAGATTGTATGGAAATAACTCTTTTTGGCAAATGTCTCCCCAAATGTATCTTCCTGAAACTTTACATATGCAGAAGCTCTTCCCCAAAAGTCACACTATCTAGTAATATCTGAGTCTACTGAAACTTCTGGCGTCCACTCAGAAACTGCTCAAATTAGCTTTGTTGTTGTGTAAAGGACATGTGATGGGTGCTTGCAGAATTGGAATCTCTGTGGAGACATCATTGTTATTTTTAAATGAAGTCTATTTTCTCAATGGGATCTTAATTTGGAAACACTCAAGTTACAGCTCCTGTGTGGAAAACAGTAAACTATATTTAAGTCTTAAAACAACATAGACAATTGAGCATGTGCCTGATCCAACAAAACCTATTTTTGACAATTGGATAATTACAGTCTGTCTTCACTGACCAACATATACTTGAGAGTTGAAAGGACAGCCATACATATATATAAATCTCAAACATGAATATTTAAGCAGGAAAGTAAGTGTGAAATTCCATTTGGATTCCTCACTCTTATCCAGAGGTAGCAAAAGATTATTAAAATAACCAGGATTAAACATATATTCACCAATATCTTTTTCTTTTTTAACCTGGCGTTCCTATTTCTGATTAGGCCTTCAAAAAAAGCAGTGAATTAAATTTAATGCATTTAAGGGGCCTCTCAACTATATCTAACAGGATTCTCTACTTACTTAATTGCAGGTCAGACCTGCAGCATCTGCCTGACCCTGCCTAGCTTCAGGTACTCAAATGAGGCCCCTGAACTGAAAGCATTTTGTCCGTAACCCCTTATATAGTCAAACAAGATGCTCATCCTGTTTTATGTATGTTGATATTCCCCCTCCATTCACTTTATCATGACTATGCCAGCATCTTAGACAGATAAATTAGATGTGTATATAGATGTGTGTAAACAATATGATAGAAAGCACTTACACATTTTCTCTTCCTTCTCCTCTGATTCTCCCTGCTCCACCAGTTACTTCAAAATGACAGAAATGTTCCTTAACAATGGATAAGGAAAATCTTAAGACTGACAATAGAAATATCACACTAACAGAAAACAATACTGATGTTTTGTGGTATTTATTCCACATGATTAAGTGAACATATTCAAAACTTCTCTGTGTATCAAACCAGGGCAACAATAAAATTTTTCTTCTGAGAAAGGAAAAACAGAAGACATGATTTAGTGTCTTAAAAAGTGCTTCCTGCAAACTTGGCTTTCCATTTTTACATCAACACAGTGAAAATCACATTATTCTTACCAGACTTCTCTTAAGATCATAAAATCACCATGTAATCCTGTTGTCAGGAAAGACCTGATAAAGCCAGAACATCAGAAATACACAGAGGATTTTGCAACATGCAGCCCCACCCACCTCACATGCTAGTGAGAATTCTCTATGTAACAAGAATTACTACTTCTCTTGTTATTAAACTCTATGAATTCACTATAAAATAAAAATTTTTAAAAAATGAAGGAGAAAACCCCGCAGATTTTTGTTTCTTACTCATAAAAAGGCAGAATGGTCTTCAAAATGTCCTGTTTAAATGTTCATATTTGTAAGATCCTGTGCATTTGTTATGAATGTGCTTGAGACCTTATTTTTATGTACATCCTACTTGTTTAGTTTCTATCTATTAGCTTGTGAATGCTGGCATCAATTCAAATCTATTGCTTAGGGTGTGGATCAGCACTCGTGCTAATAGGTAGTTGATATGAGCGAATATATGACAATCCATGAAAGCTGCATATTTGACAGTTGTATGCTGCATACATGAAGTACAGCACGTATTTTAATGATACGTAATTTTTCCCTTCAGGTTAATTTATCTCCACAACAACAGCAAAATAAAATGAATATGACATACACTTATTATCTAGATCCATTCAGACTCAATCCTGCAAAATTTTTTTTCATGGCATTTAACTTAATTCTCATATAATTTAATCAAGACGTGATCTCAGAAGTACTTGACAAACAAGTGAAGCTAAGAACAGGTATATATAAGTTTGAAGACTGAAACGCTGTGTTGGCAGTGTCAAGCATAGTACTTCCACTGTGTAGGTCTGTGAGTATAGGCTACTGATTATGTCACAAAACCATTTTTGTGGTTTTTGTAGATTTTTTCAGTCTGAGCTCTACTAAAAACAACAAAAATATCCATGATCGTTGATATATGATAGTTAACAAGCTCCATTCTAAAAGCACAAATGAAGGAGTATCAAAATAAAACACAATCAATCTTCTAGACATCTCACAAATGCAATGACTTTTTAACACATGGCATCATCCAGATTCTTGTTCAAATTTCATTGGTGTACATGTGAGCTTAAATCAAACTAGAAAGTTATTTCCAAAGTAATTGACATAAACCATGGTTCATTGTCTGAAGTAAAGGTATATATATTCTCTAAGGCATATATTGAGGATGTCTGGCAACGCTGGAACTATTGTTTAGTACTTCAGCATTGAAATACAACTTGAGCCCTCATGCGGCTATTTGTACCTAGTCACTTATTTTTACACAGGGTTTAAGCTAGGTAGACACATTTTCAATCCATCAGCTTCAGAAAAGAATGAGTTCTACAGCTGATGTATTGGCATCGTCTCTGTCAAGCAGATGTCATTTCATAAGCCTGTTCTAATCTTCTAGTCAGACAAGGAATTGATTTTTCTTTTTTAAAGTAGCCTTAGACACTGTAGCTTAAGGGTAAAAGTGTCAGAATTATGTTATCTTTGATACATGTTTCTCAAGTATTTCAGAACGGGTATGAAATATAAGTTAGAATTCCCCAAAAGTAAGGATGTACATGAAGAATGTTTACTAAATGAAAGAACAATAGTATGCTATGAAACATCCTAAAATACAAAAGTTTGCACAAGCTGACAATGTAACTCATTTACTAAAAAAGGTGTGATGCCTTCCTTGCTCAGTAAAAAACATGTAATAGTAAGTTACAGGATAGTGCATTAGTTAGTTGTTGGTATTGTCCTTGGATGTGTCTTCAATAACTTGTGCACATCTGAGATATTACCATAAGCATATCACAAAACAGCTCCAAATTCTTAGGCAGTGTGTTTTTCTTCTTTTTCTTAACTTTCTGATGAGCTTATGGAAAAGAGTCACTCCCACTAGAAGTAAGGGTAAGTGGAAGAAAGATTGCTGGGTGATTCAGCTTAATATAGCATGAAAGGAAATGCCTAACTGCAAGACAGTAGATTAGTTACTGGGAAGGTTTGAAATGTGGGATCAGTGTGCAAAAAACAATCCATTTCAGAAATGTAACCCAAAGCACTGAATATTAAATACTGATAAAATTATGGTCAGGAGTTACCTGTACGAGATTATGTCAAAAAGACCTGAATATTCTTTTATCAGTCAATGAAGCTATGCATTAGCTATTAAATAATTCTTTCAGAAATAATTTAGAGCACAGAAAAGAGGAGTATATCCAAGGACAGCAAACATCAGTGAAAATCGTACATACTAAGTTGTTCTAGCTCAGTACTCAGTAGCCACATTCTCAGTAAACAGGCAATTCACATGAGGTCAAAACAATCTGATCTAAAACTTTATTTTTCCCCTGCAGATGCTTTTAGAACATTTCAGTGAAGTTGAGGAAATTGACTGTGGTATGGTTTTTCACCTGAGAAAGGAATAAAAAAAAAAAAAAAAGAGCAATTTGTTTAACCAGAAAGAGAATGTATTTATACTAATACATGTTTCTTGAATAAAACCCGATCTCACTGGTCTTGTTGCCAGACAAAAAGCCAAGGTTTTTGTCAGTCAACTTCTTATGCTACTCCTGCCTCCCTCTGCTATGCAGTATATCCACCTTTTTGTACAGCTCATCCCATCTGTACGCATCAGTAAAACTAGATTTTGCAGAGAGGAATGCCTCCTCCATTTTCTATCAGCAAGGTGAAGAAATGAGATATGAAGATAGCCCCTACTTCCACTCAGTTTCTCAAGGTTTAAATGACTACACAAACGAAGAAGCTGGAAAAATAGTCCCACTTTATTATCTTGTTTTTTCTTTTTTTTTTTTTTTTTTCAGAAAATTAAGAAAGTCTCCTGAAAAATTTTTAAAGGTCTTTTTCCACTGAAACTGCATTTTCATGGATATGAATTTCTCTGTTGTGAAGTTTGCTAAGGGAGATGTTAAAAGCTGTGATTTTCAAATGACCTAGAGGTACCAGAAAGTTGGCTTCTGCATTTTTTTCCACTATGGAAATGTCAATTTACTTCTAATTTGCAGATGTTACAACTAACAAGCATAGAGGAAAACCTGTAAGTATGACTTGTTCCGTGTCTGAGAAAATCAGGCTACATGTGACTATGCCAAGGTGATATTGTAATGCATATATGCACAGGTTAAAAATTGCTTCATCTATATCACTGATTAATTCAAAATAAAAAAGTATGCTTATGCACACTGGGGCATCTCTCACAGTTTGCACTAGAGACAGACAGAGGAGATGGGCACTTTAAAAGCAAAAAGATGTTCAAGATACAAAGAGGAGAATGGAGCAAAGTGCTTAACATTAATGGATGAAGGCAAAAGGCTGTAAAAAAGAACTACAAAAATAGACTGGTAGCAGAGATTTAGATAAGGATAGCACCATAAATACATTTAAGAACAAAGAATGAGGGATTTGAACTACATATGGAATGATGGGGAAAAAAATAAGGAGAAAGATCACAAGAGAATGTGATGGAATTGTGATGGTAAGGATAAAAAGAGTAGATTCTGAGATAACTAAAGGAGGAAAAGAAAAAAAATACACGCAGAGAACATAAACATGAAGAAAATAAGGCAGAGGTGCTAAGGATTTTTTTGTTTTGTTTTGTTACAACAAAAGGATGACTGACACCATCTGATAAGCAGATCTCCCATGAGGAACAATTATTGTAGAAGACAAAGGTTTAAAAAAAAATAACTTGTAAAGGTTTCTTACTGTCTCATTTTTGAGAGGAAAAAACTTACAAAATAACTTTGATAAGTAAGAAAGATTAATTTTGCTCTAGAAAGGCCAGAGATAACAATTTGATGCGTGGTTGTGACTATGTCTTGTGCTATTAGTAGGACAGTACATTTGCCACAGTGCCCTTTGTGAAAAAACTCCAAATCAACCAACCGAAAGTACCACAGACTGTTTAGAATACACTGTGGAACTGACTTGAAATATGTTTGCATTAAATTATGAAACATGTTTTATGGATTAGATCATTTGAGACACTGGGACAAAGGCCACTGAGAATCTCGTCCCTTCTGTGACAAAATATTTTCTAGTAGAAGAAACACTGAATTTTAGTAATTGCAAGTGGGGAAACTAACCACTACTGGGAAAAAGAAAGGATGGATGTGGGAGCTTTCTTCATAAACCTAGGAGGAAAGAGCAACAGAAACTGCTTTAAAACATTATTTTCCGTAATACAGAGAACAAAAGGAACAAGCAATGGACTAGGTTAAAAAGGCAGAAAATGCTTCCTGGCCTATGAATGCTGAGCAAATCCAAAACTTGCAGAAGTGAAGTCAGGACATTGCATCAAAGGCAGCTCTCCCCTGATGCAGTTCTCTCTTTGATGAGTGTCACAGCACTCTCCAAACTATCAAGCTGTAACAAGGTCTTTTACCATCTCATACCAGCATACTCTTCATATAGTGCCTCTGCTGCCTTCTCCTCTTCTTGCCTCATCCCAGACATGCATTCTCTCTTCTCTTACTTCTTTCTGCCTCTTCCTCAGCTGCTCTCTTCATTGGCTCTCAATCACTTAACAGAGCCAGCCACAGCTGCACCTTATTTACATCAGCCAACCCACCGCCCCTGAAGCCAACCCACAGTTGTATATTATCAATGCTAATTAACCCAGCTTCATTCCTCTACAGGTGAGAAATTCCTTTGCTAAACGTCATCTTTGAACATATTGTCCACAAATGATTTAACCCGAAGCCCACAGGTAGACGAACACCAACAGCACTTATGTAGAGCTTACGTCAAGTCTGAAGCTCTGATCTCAGGTAACAAGACAGCAAGCATGCTGACAGAGCTGATACCAGCATTCCTGAATTCTCCAATACATAGGTCTTTGCTGTGCACTGTGTGACCTTGTGCACAGGTAACCTTTCCACCCAGGTGAGCCTGTATATCTAAACCATGAGATTCGGTTTCTTTGGGGTGTGTATGCACAGCCCCCTGCATCCTTTGCTAACGGATCCAGAGTAACACTTGTGTGTCAGATGTTGCTTGCTCTGTCACTGGTGCAGGCTGTGAACATGCTGAGCATTCAGGAATAGACACAGTGGAATGGGGGTGTGATTATACGGAAAGCCTTTTTGTACTGTAGTAAACCAATGGTAAGGTTAAAGAAGAATAGATTCCTAATACATCTTGGTATCATCTAGTTACCTTCCTTCTCCAAAAGGATCTGGAGTGTCTTCATGTCTTCCTGAACCCTCTAACACCTTCCTGCTTCACCCACCCACTGCCCAGTGACACACAATCCATGGCGCATTCCTGCTCAAATTACATCTTCCCTGATGCTCTGTATCCTTTTAGGTTTTTATTATGAGGGTTTGCTTGTTTGCTGCTTTACTAGGAGATGACAGGACGCAAGGGGAAAGGGAGGAGGCAGGGCAGAAAGTTGATGTATACACAGTTGATTTGGCTCAGGGCAGGGAAACTTGGTAAGGGCAGGGGACACAGGGAGCAAAGTAGCCTGACCAGGGCCTGCAGGAAGGGTACCCCTCCCCCTGAAAACCTCCCTCCCTGTGCTAAGCCGAGAGCTGATGTTCTGGTCCCTTCCCACCTGCCCGTAAGGGGTCCTCTCCCTCATCCTTAGGCTTTAGGCAAAAATGGTTTGTTCAGAGAATGACCATGCCTTTTCTGTTTCTGACGGACTGTCAAGATCCCAAGACCTACAGTCTCTGCCCCACAGGATCCTTCAGCCAGATCTCCAGGTAACACCATCTTTGCTCACTCAAAGCACACAGACCCTACACCTTGTATCTTCACCCTCTGTGCACCCCTTCCCTTCCCCCCTCTCCCCAGCATGGTGCCAGACCCTCAGTACCCCAAGATCCATTCTCCTTGACCCAGCTCTCTGCCATCTATTGCAAAAGACTTTCATATTAAAAAAGAAAGTACCTGTAAGCAAAAGTTAAAACCTAATGGGGGGACATCTGTTGAACAGAAATGAGTCATCAAAACCGTACATAAAAAAGCAAGACTGCTCCCTGGAAAAGCCAACATAGTCTATAACTTGTAAGGAGATGAAGAAGGGAAAGTCTGGGGGTGAGATCATGGCTCAGAACTTTTAAAATCATGAGCTGGGAAAGAGGTGGAAGGCCAACATGGGGTAAGGATGAGAGAACAGACTGGCACAGTGCAGTTGTGGTAGATGCCTGTTACAGCTTGCCTGATCATGAAAAGGAAGCAGATGCCTTCTTCGGTCAGCCTAAATACAGGGGCAGGCACAGTGTCTGCTGCTGTGGAAAAACCACGAAAGGCCCAAATATTCATTGTTCAATCCAAAGCCTGTGTCCCGCTAGCCCAGTTTAGGCATCTGCATTCAAGCTCTGTGCTCTGTAGAAGGCAGTCCCTTTCCCAGGTAAGGCTGACCTCCTTCCCTGCCCACATCCATACTGTCTGACCTGGAAGAAAGAGACCTCCCAAAGCAAGAAGTCATACTGCCCAATGGAGTGCACTTGATTCCTGCCAGCAAACCTGCTCCAATATGTGCTCTTCTCTCCAGGGAGCCACAGGTCCTTCCAGGAGCCTGAGGAACTCCAAGCTAGGAAGAAGTATCTTGTTTTGTCTAGAGGGCTTAGCAGTAAGCAAAGTATGTGAGGGAAAGCACCAGAAAGAGTTTGCTGCCATTTCAGATACAAAAGAGCTGTCTTAGTTTACAAAATACTTATTTCCAGATTTCTAAAGGCAACTTACTAGCTTTTATGTTCTTTCCATTCTAGTTAGTGCTTTTACCTGATACTTCCATTTCTGCAATGCTCAACAGGGTATCAAATGCATTTTTCTTCTCATGTTGTCCAAAAAAGGGGATATGTAGATTCGTTAGACTGATCTTTCAGGATTATTTATTGATTGAGAGCTGGATCAGAACTGATTTGATTTTATAGTGAACCTGAACCCTGAGAACATTCACACTGAATTATTTTTGATAGTGCTGCTGAAGTCTTTGTTCCCTTTCTGAACCACTGTGACGGAATATCCCTGTTAATACTAGTGAAATGTTTCATGAACTCTTCACACCTGAAACACTCAAGATGGATTATCAGTTAGTATTTTCATTTCTCAGTTCTTTTGGCTTATAGGGTTGCTGCTGCTGATAAATTTTTCATTATTGTTATTTTTATTATTATTAATAAAGCAAGGTTCTGCTGCAGGAATGAAATTCTGTGATCAAAAAATCTCTAAAAGAATATCTAATGAATTCAGCTGATGACTGAGAGTATGTGAGCTATAGATGTGTCAAAGGATTAAGAGGAAGGCAATGGTTCTTGACTTCCCTGATTCATTTAGTGACAGACGTTAGATTCAAGGAGCAGGGGGATGTTAGAAATAAGCATTCATTTATTCATTCCACAGTCTCCTGCAGCAAAAAACTACTGTAGTGACAGTGTTCACCCACACTGAACAGCTTAGAAATGCCAATTTATGATTAAGAAAAAAATGCTGATTGTTCTGTTAACTTGGAAATCTTTCATAGTACAATACAGGAAAAAATCTTCTACCTCCAGGGTCTTACTGGCTACACAGTATGACACGTACAATAACACATTACTGCAAGTTTTATTTATTACTACTTGAAGGTGGGGATGGCAGATGTTTTTGCAGAACCACAAGCCTAGAACTCATGCTGGCCATTTTCAGAAAGCTGACTGTGGCCCAGTATATTAGAATTCTCTATGAATAAAACCAATGATTCTTGACAAAACAGCAGTGCGTTTTATCCTGAATGTACATGCTACATCTAGATGAATGACCTTGCCACCTCTCAAGTTTCTTCCTGGAATTAGAGTTGCCATAGGAGGTATCAGTAATAAAATGACATCAGTGCAAAGTCAATTATAATTCCCTCACTCTCCTCAGTCTCTGCAGAGCCAGAGGATGGTCACACGGCTTTAGCATTCAGTAGCCTCTTCCCTTTGTATATTTTCAGATATCAAAGTTCCATTTCCACTGTGATACTGCAAACTTTTATGAACTTGGGGTGGGGGAGAGCAGAGAAGGGTGCCTTTGAAAGAAAGCCTTTCCACCACAGTCATTCCTTTTTCTTTTCCCTAACATTTTTTTTAAGAGATCAACAGATGTTTGGCGGAGGGATAGGTCTTAAAATCTTACATCTTATCTCTTGCAGGAGCCTTTCCTTTGCTGGTCAGCCTTGTCTTCCCCCTCATCTACAGATCACCCCAGGACAGTGACTGCAGGGGGCTGGTAGTGGTGCCTGCTGGCAGGCCTGGGATGACAGGAGCTCCAGGGGGTGGCTGATGGTCATCACCCAGTTCTGCTGGCCACCAGATGCGGGAACAGCCCTGGTGGTGGCATGGCACATGAGCTGTGAGTGCCTACGTGGCCTTCACTATAGCTCTGAGCCATGAGGAGACAGCAATATCCTATCTGCTGCTTCCAGCAGTGAGGGGAAAGCTGTAATTATCAATCTCTTCAGACAACTACAGTCCCTATAAATTACGATATATAGGTGATAACGACAAAGGACTGTGATCTTCTTTTTTGCTCTTCCTTCCCATCTCTCCTCTGTCTTCCTTCACCAGCCTTGAATACGTGTGCTCCAGTGGGGGTCTGCCTCATCAGACAGGATCATCCCAAAAGGATAATTGGCTGGGACAACGTGAATAAGTTCCCAAAGCAACAGCTTCCTGTTTGTATTTATAGATTTTAATTCATTTTTTTTTCCTGGGATCATCAAAATCAGACACTTGATGCCTCTCCACAGGAAAGTGCCCATCTTTAAACATGTCATTATGAGTGTGATTTCTTACAGAAAATCCCTATTTTTAAATCCAGGCAAATTAGCTTTGTATACCTAATTATTTCTTCCCACAGTTCTTGGAGGGCACATGCAATGTCTGTCTCCTGTTAGCTATGCAGCTTTATTCTTTAACAAAATTCCATCATTTGCTCTGTATTTTTATGTATTTATTATTCCACCATTTGCTCCGTAGCTTTATATATTCATTAAAGGCCTGTGAAACGCACTATAAAATGTCAAGCACTTTGCCGATCTGATTCACGTCTGCTCAGCATTCAGGAATTAGATCTAGCAAAGCTTCTGTGAACTTTTCATTGCAGCTGGTACAAACTTTGTGCTCTCCCTGTCTGTCTACAATCATCTTTTCATACTGTTCTGTGATGCATTTGAAGGCTGAATCTTTTCTTTCTATAGCAAATCAACACTGTTCTTTCCATTTCCCTGGCTGGCTGAAAGTGCCGTCAGTGCCCTGGAGGATCAATTAGAAACTATTTCATTTGTGTGACTAAAGAAAGATAATCTGACTTCTTTCTTCAATGGAAAAATAAATGAAAAATTAAAAAAGCTGATTTATTTCAGTCCTCCATTCTGTGTTAGCTAGAGCTATGAACTAGGGGAGTTTTATTTTCAATTTCATCTCTCAGTAAGCCCACATGCAGTCAGTGCAGTGTGACAGCATGGCCACCAGTGGTCCACCCCTTAGATCAGCAGTCTAAACAATGCCTCAGAGTTGGTTTGTGATATGCCTGACCCTAGACCATGTCTGACTTCAACACACAAGCAACAAAGCATCACTGAGTGTGTGCAACTATGTGACATAACAGCATTAGGGTACGTGTACAAAATCCATCTCTCATACCTTATCGTGGCTTTTTCTTTTCAGCCTCAGTGTATCCCATCAGCTACATCCATCTTTTGTGAGAAAAAATTATCTGATTTGGGCTTAGTTGGCATGTCCTTTGCCATCTAGCTCTGGTCCATCCGGATCTCCTTGCCACAGCACCACTGCATGCAAACTCAAAATGACTGTCTCAGGTAGGTAGCTACATCACTATACCTTCATACTCCATCTTTGAAGATCCCATTGCTCTCAGACCTCTTATATACAAAGTACTCATGTTAGTGATGGGCTTTGTGTATTCCCAAGCATTTAACTATTCTGGCCACAACTGCAGAAGCCCTGCAACTGCAATGCACTTGCAGACGTGACTCCTCAGAGCTTTGACTCATAATCTCTAATGTTTCATCTGTGGACACTAAATAGGTTACTGGATCCAGATGTCTTTCCATCCTTCTGCTGCTGCGTAGCCACTGCATATCACAGGCTGACATGTTATTTCAAATCAGCAACAAGTTTACTTCACGTTGGTACACCAGTCTATGAAGTATGGCACTTAAGAGAGGACCTTCTTCCCTTTTACTTCCAGGAAGAACAGAATAGAAGGTTTGGGGATCAGGGAAGGATGACACTTTAAACTGACACAGCATGAATGTGGTGACTCAGTCTTCAGTTTCAAACTATCTAGTGGGCTTGTTAGTAGGGTTACACCCTGTCAGCTTATACTGCCTCAAATCCTGCTTCTTCCTTCTTCACTTTTCCCCGCTATACAATATGTATTTCTGTTCTTTACTTTCATCATTAAAAAACCCTTCTGCGATGTGTCTAAAATCCTCCTTGGCATTTTTCCATTTGAGTTTCAGTGCTGCCTGTGACCTCAGTGAGCTTCTGAGCACATGTTCAGACATGTCTATGATTTGACAATGAAAGCTAACCTTTGCTGGTTCAGTATTTGCAAACGCGTGCATGCCTATTTCAGACTGAATATACTGCAAAGATAACGTGGAAAATTTGTCCTCAATGAAATTAACTTGGAGGTTTGGCTATTGATTTCAGTGAATCAGTTTTACTTTTAACTTCTACATATAATTTCACTCAGAAATGAAAAGAGAACACTTATTAATGTGCTCTTTCTAGCCCCTTATCTATGGCCACTAAGTCTGCTTCCTAAATCAGTTTAATCCAGTACCTAACATGTAGATACTTTCCCTAAGGGCTGAATGACTGATCCTTTTTACTGATGATGACTGAGTCTTAATGACTCAAATCTGATACTTCTTTCTGACCAATACTAGGTGTACTACTGCCCTTGAAAGAGCAGGCTAAAGAAAGTAATGTCTTCTACATCAAATATTAGCTTTTCTGACTGTAGCAGGGTGATTTTTGACCACAATTGATCAACAACGTCTTAAGGAATGAACAAGACATCTGTGGGCATGTGTATTTCCTGGAAATTAAGAAACCACAGAAACTCATGAGATGTGCATGGAACTTGTGATAGAGCATAAACATCCCTGAGTTAAATAGCCACCCAGAAAGTATAAATGAAGGGTTTAATTATCCTCCGCTGTGAGCAAGCAGATTATTAGAAATAGCTGCTCAAGAACACTATCCCAGGCAAAAAGGGAGCAGCTGTTTCCCCAGAAGAGACTTATGTGGTACAAGCTGAGGAAAGCTTTGGAAGCAGACACTATCAGTCATGGAAAATAGAAAAAAAAAAAAAGAAAATTAAAGCATTTTTCAGACTTAACACAGAGTTTCCACAATAAAATCTGTAGCAGATAGTGCAGTAGAAGACATTACAGTCTTTGAGAAAAGAAGTGGCCTCCACGTAGAGATCAGTGCTATATATACAACTGTTTGTCATGTATATTGACACTATAAATTCCTGAGTTACAGCTAGTTAACAGAGATTATGGCAGGTGAGATGCCTGCTCTGTCAGAAGTGGCTTATGTGGGCTAGCTGTGTGTGGTGGTCAAGCCTCTTGTGTCAAACTAACAGGCTAGAACCACCTGTCCTGTTGTGGAGCTATTATCTTTTAGCACAATAGCATTCCCTTTCCCCTCCACCTCCATGATTTCTAGAGTAGTTTAAAATGCTGTGCCTGAAGCACTTGCATGCTAGTTGAAAGGAATTGAGGACCATGAGAAGGGAAACTGTACAAGGGGCTCCTCTCATGGGGGAACAGTAATGGAAGCATATGTAGCTCTCCTAGCTGGAAGAGCAATAGAGCACCTTGAGTCCCTGAAACCAGCAGAAGAAGACAGAAGAGCCCGAAACTTTGTTTTTGAAGCTAATGCTTCCAGCACTACTTCGAGAAGCTATAAAGAGTGACCTCTAATAAATAATTCACTGGAAAAAAACACATAGAGATGCTCCTGTACGGAAAATATTCTTCAAAAAAGGTAAGTAATTTTCCACTTCAGAACAGTACTGAGTCAGCCTCTTCTTCTTTCTCAAATGAAGTGGAAATATAGAGACTGAAGGTCTAATTACATAGTTTCTCTTCCTATGAATCTACCTTTCTTTTTTTGTTAGTATGCAAGCAGAAATTTAAATGTAAGTCTAAGGATCATCAGGCCTAGTTAAAACAAAAATCTCTGCAGTTAAGACTGCTATTTTGAAAAGGCCTTCTCACATGTAAGGCATTTGGTGTGAAATCCAAGCCTTGGCAAGTCTCCTATTGGTCTCATTTATTTCAGACACATACACTAAGCAGAAAAACGCTTTTCAGTGATGAAGGAAGTGAACTAGAAATGTAACTTTACCAATAAAAATCTTAAAAATTATTCCTACAAAATTTTCCTTGTGTATTTCAGGTTTTAGAATGAAAAGTAATTTTTTTTCCTTCTCCAGAGCTGTATTTATTTCATGTGGCACTTTCTTCAAATCTAGCTTCTGATATTGGAAAGAATCCTCCTGCAAACATTTAAAATTCTAACCTGATTAACTCAGTCCTTTTGATTTCTTTTTTGATTGCCTACAGGTACATAACCCATTCCAATTAACTACTACAGATAATATAAATAGCCATCTTATTAGCTAGCAGCCACAGCTACCATGGTATCCTCATTTAGTACACCACACGAAAGTCATGCAGAAATGAGAAAATGTAGAGAAGTTTTAAACATACAGAAACTATTTGAAATATGAAATGAACTCCTAGCTCAACAAAATCTTTTTTATGGATAAATTTTATAATGCGTGAGCACCATGATTTTCTAAAGAGCAGACCAGAATATGGGAAGGACATGGGCTACTGTATTTCATAGCTATCAGAAAAAAAGCCTAGAACAAAAACCTTTACAGCTAAAAGTAGATACAGTCAGCCAAGTGAGATCGCTTTTGAACAACCATCTATGTGTACTGAAAGGTCCCTTTGTTATTTCTGCTATTAGAAAAAATTAAAAGGTCAAACACTCATTTATATGTGATAAGTTTCTCATTTTTTTTTAAATTCAAAAGTAAATTTTAATCAGACATTAAAGTATAGTTCTTTACATATTTCCATTTAATTTGGGGAATGGTTTGGAAAAGAAGGTTGGTATATCATCTCCATCAGACACAGAACACTACAAGATCTATGTCAGGCAGCATGTTGTCCTCTCAGACAGTGAAGATTGCTGTATTTCAGGATCAACTGAAAAAAGAACTGGACTATAGAAAATTTTGGAAATGTCATAGTCTTTTTGTTGTTGTTATCTTTAGAATGAGTCAGTTCTGAAGGTTTTTCATTTACAAATTTTAAATGTGGAAGAAAAGGTGGAAAAAGGTTTAAAAGGTGTCACACTTTGAAAAATAAGATAAATCATTTTGGTTTGACTACACAACATTTAAAAAAAACCATTGACACCAACAAGAAATACCAACTATTCTCAAAGCCTTTTGTGCAGGAGAAAAAAAAGGATGGGTTAGAAAGCCAGGATAATGCTCCTGAATTGGGAGATCGTGTCTGTCAAAGAGTGCTCTCAGTGCTGCTGAAGAAGTGCTACCTGTTCACTGGAAGTAACTGCCTGTCTAAAAATATGGGGGGTCATAAAGGAGATGCTTTTCAAAGTTCTTAAGCTATTAACTTCCCCACCCCCCGCCCATATCTAAGTTGAAAATATGTCCTCTTTTTTGCCTTACAGGAAGTATAAGTCTATGTATAAAGCAAACTATCAGTTCCCATTTAAATTAATTTTCTTTTTCTAATCACAGTACATATCAAAATAACAGCAAGCATTCTCCAAAAAATAAGGGACCAAATCCATTACCCTCTGAGCAAAACTGCTTGACAATTCTGGCATTTAAACCTCATTCTTAAATTTAGTCAAGGGATATGGTGAGAAGTGATGGCTCTCAGAGAAAGAAAGGAAGATGTCACAGAAACTTTAGTTGTAAAGGATGGTGCAGGGATGTTCAATATCTCACACAATGTGTCTGAAATTGCTGACCACCACATTTTGCACTGTCAAAAAATGAATTATTTTCCCTTTTTCTTTCCTCTTAATCATTAATAGAACAGAACACGATCACCTAAAGGTGATTCCCTTTTGCATAGACTAAGTCAATGCTGTTTTTCACTTTTCAATTATCTTCTGGAGGAACCTGTAATGAAATAAATCAGAATTTAGATGTATATCTGTAGGTTTGGGACTACAGTTGCTACAGCCTTGCTGCACACCAACAGTGCAATATTTAAAATTATATAATTTTTAGTGGTCTTCTGAAAAGTCTAATCTGCTTAAGCCATACGAATACAGCAGGAGTCTGTGACAGATGTGTTTTGTGACTAAGCAGAGGTTTAGAGTAGTGAATATTGACTTGGGTGCAAAGAGACAGTGAAGGAAGCAATTCTGTGACTCAGGATTTAAAGTGATTACAATGGCAGTGTAATTTTGAAAATTTTACATGGAAACTTTTACATTTCTTGGCCAGGAACACACACTATGACTGCTGGGCCACCTTAGATAAATACCTCTTTTGCTTGACAGGCTTAAAAGTTCAATTGATTGCTGTGAAGAAGAAGAAATATCAGAGATGTATGTAGATGCATTACCTATTAAAGTACTTCTGATCCTTGCCTTTTCTTCAGCCGTCTCCTGTTCATGACCATCTTAAACCCCTTTCCTGAAAAATAGACTTGTATTTAGCAAGCTTGTCATATCAAAGCTGAATGCATTTGATTCTAAATAAAAATGAATGGTATCAAAAGAGTCCATTGTTCTAACTAGGTTTTATAATATATGTAATCTTTATCACATAAAGCACTGACAATAGTAATTTATTTTTTTTTAATAAAAGCAGTTTCCTGCCTTTTTCTGGATTAACATCCATTCTGCAGTCTCTGCACTATCAAACCGTCAAGTCTTTATGTGGGATATACCTCTTCTATAGCATTGATTTCTTTTATGGCAGCATTATAGAATTTCTCTCTTTAAATAAGCTCATTTGAACCTTACTGCAGAAAAAGAGCTATTTAGATGGATGCTTTTACAGTCATTTCATTGTTCATTGTGTCTTCTTAGCAGACACATGCTTTATTTGGTATTTTGCCAGAATTTGAAAGCATCTTGCCAAAAAAACCCTGGGTATTTTTCTGTCATAATATATGTACAGTCCAAGTCGCAGTCCTTGCTGTTGTTTTGGTTGATGTTTCAAGCTGCACTGGGTCAAGTTCCAGTGGTTGTTGATATTTTATTCTTTAATGTAGGCAGGTGCAGTAAGAAAAAACTATGGCACAGTATCACATCAATTATCTGTAAAGATGCAGATGTCTTTGAAGACATAGCAGAACTAATGAGCAACTAATATTCACTGTTTTTCTAAGGCATGTGTTTAAAGCCATATCTATCTCATGGATCAATACTTTAGAGAAACAAGAAAAAAGAGGAAAGTATTTTAATTATGAGACCAAAAATCAATTTTTTTTTCTGTCAGGCTTGATCTGTATCAGGAAGATCGATTGAGATGCTCCAAAATGTTGACAGAATATCTTTGGATATTGAATTTGGGTATGAATCAAAGCCACAATAAAACACTGAAGTAACTATTTTGAAATGGGAAGATGACAAAGTTGTTACTGATTGCCATATTGAGGAAGGACCTCTGTGCTTAGCTTTGTTTATATTTGAGATTTCATTCATAGATACATGTTTCAGTGGGTGCTCAGTAAATAAAAATGGTTATATCTCCATACTATCAAAGGAACAAACCCCCTAAATTAGTTGTAGAATTCAGTTTGGATTTGTAGTGATATAGGAAGAGATGAGATCCAATTTGTAGACTGTCACCTAATGAAGAATCTTTAGGTAGACTTTCAGGCCTACATTGAGCAGGGTGTGTAGGCTGTCATTGCTCTGGAGACATCTATATTATGCTGAGAGCTTAGACAGCAGTGTGTGAGCACAAAATTTAGGTGTCATTTCAGCTAGTTACTAGCCATGCCGGTTTACTTAGGTTATTAATCTTGAAGCTGAAAACTGATTGTTTGAGACATTCATGCAAAACACTTCTGGTTCATTTAAGGAGGTGTAAATAAAAGGTTGCATAAAATCCTTGTGTTGATCTGTGTGAGCCTGAACTTAATAATTTTTGGCTATCATGATCTACCTACTTCAGGAGGCTTTTGTGACCAAAAAAAGAGAAAAGTAATTGACAAAGGGCTTGAATATTGATGGAAAGACTGGCTTTCAGGCTATGTATCAGGCTTTCAGCCTTCAGCTGATTGAAATATGCAGACATTAGTATCCATCTATATTAAAAAGTTGTATGGAGAATGATCCCAAATATGTTCTACTAAATTCTTTTACCTTGTAAGCAGCTCATCCTTGTAACTGCCTAATGAGAACTGTAGTCAGCCCATGCTAACCTCTGACTAGCACCCAGGAGGTGTTTGGGGCAGTGCTAGTTGACTTGGGCCAAATCGCTACAGGACTTATTATAACATTTTAGCTTTATAAACTGGTTGCTTTAGGGCCTGGGAATATCTCTTTGTACTCTTTAATTTATTACTATTTATTTTATTTATTCCATTTTATTCAGGTACTGGTTGACAGCTGGCTGAACACGAGCCAGCAGTGTGCCCAGTTGGCCAAGAAAGCCAACATCATCCTGGCTTGTATCCAAAACAGTGTGGCCAGCAGGACAGAGGAAGTGATTGTCCCCCTGTACTTGGCACTGGTGAGGCTGCGCCTTGATCATGGTGTTCAGTTTTGGGCCCCTCACTACAAGAGGGACGTAGAGGTGCTGGAGGCTGTCCAGAGATAGGCAATGAAACTGGTGAAGGGTCTGGAGCACAAGTGTTATGAGAGGCTGAGGGAAGTCGGGTTGTTTAGTCTGGAGAAGAGGAGGTTCAGGGGGGACCTTACTGCTCCCTACAACTACCTAAAAGGAGGTTGTAGTGAGGTGGAGGTACATCTCCTCTCAGGTAAGTGACAGGACAAGAGGAAACTGCCTCAAGCTATGCCAGGGGA
Organism: Falco cherrug; assembly: GCF_023634085.1. Taxonomy (NCBI): domain Eukaryota; kingdom Metazoa; phylum Chordata; class Aves; order Falconiformes; family Falconidae; genus Falco; species Falco cherrug. The sequence goes on from NC_073701.1 coordinate 43,541,016, forward strand.
TGTTTAGATTGGATATCAAGAAAAAAATCTTCACTGAAAGGGTTGCCAGCCATTGGAACAGGCTGCCCAGGGAGGCAGTGGAATTGCCATCCCTGGAGGTGTTTAAAAAACACATAGATGTGCTTAGGAACATGGCTCAGTGGTGGACTTGGCAGTCCTGAATTAACAGTTGGACTTGACGATCTCAAAGTTTTTTTCCAACGCAAATGATTCTGAGATTCTACTATAGATAGAGCATATATGTTCCTCTAGCAACATATTTATAGTAATGCGTAAAATCCTGAGTGTTCCTATGCTATGGTTGAAGATATGTATTTGGATACAACAAAACAAGCACACGAATAAATCTTTCAGATACTCTTTAAAGAAAAAAGCAAGATTGAGAACCACCCTAGATGTACAAGATTACTGTAGAAGAATGCTGTAGCTGAGGATCAAAGCTATAGAGAAACCAGTACAGTCAAGAGAGTAGCAGGAAAAGTAGTGATCAGAGTTTTGAAGGAAAGATCTTGGAAAATACCCAATGTCCAGTTACTTCAGCAAAGTCAGGATCCAGTTTTCTCCACAGTCCTAAAATGATAACAAATAGAAGATGCCTAAGATGTGGGTAACTTTGAACTGATTTTTCCTTTTAAAATACCTAGTAATTTCAATAATTTAGTTTGTAATACTTTATTTTCCAAGCTGCAATTAGTTGGAAGGACAAAATACTTATCAATGCCTATTTCTGTTTTCCTGAACTAAAGTAACTAAAACTTGCTGCACCTTCAGTTTGTATGTGTTGAGTAGATATCTGTCAACATTACCTACCTGGATTTTATTTCCCTCTCCTGCGTACTTCAAGTGTGTTTATTTCTCTTATTTGACCTCTGCAGGAATTTAGCAAGGTCTGAATGCTAAGGGGAAGGAATGTCTTTCACAGAATCAGGGTAACAGAATGGTTGAGGTGGAAAGGGACCTCTAGATGTCATTCGTCTATGCCCCTTGCTCAAGCAAGGCTACCTAAAGCCAGTTGCCCAGGACCATGTCTATATTGCTTTTAAATACCTCCAAGGTGGGAGACACCACAATCTCGTTGAGCAATCTGTGCCAGTGCTCTGTCACCTTCACAGTAAAAAAAGTGTTTCCTGATGTTCAGAGGGAGCCTGCCTCTGGTCCTGTCACTGGGCACCACTGAAAAGAGCCTGGCTGCATCCTCTTTGCACCTGCCCTTCAGTTTTTTATATACATTGAAAAGATTCCCCTCTGAGCCTTCTCTTCTCCAGGCTGAACAGTCAGTTTTTTATATACATTGAAAAGATTCCCCCCTGAGCCTTCTCTTCTCCAGGCTGAACAATCTCAGCTCTCTCAGCCTTTCATCATATGTCAGGTACTCCAGTCTCTTCATCATACTGATGGACCTTATTGAACTCTCTCCAGTATGCCCATGTCTGCCTTGTACTGAGGCTCCCAGAACTGGACACAGTACTCCAGGGATGACCTCACAGCACTGAATAAAGTGGAAAGATCCCCTCCCTTGACCTGCTGGCAATACTTTGTCTAACACAGCTGGGGACACCATTTGCCGCCTTTGCCAGAAGGGCAGACTGCTGGCTCATGTTCAATTTAGTGTTGACCAGGACCAGGAGCTTTTCTACCAAGCTGCTTTCCTGCTGCGTGGCCCCTGGCACATATCGGTGCATGGGGTGGTTCTTCCCTCGGTGCAGAGCTTTGCACTTCCCTTCGTTGAACATCATGATGTTGCTGGCAACCCATTTCTCTGACGTTTCGAGGTCCCTCTGGATGGCAGCACAACCTTTTAGTGTATCAGGCACTCCTCTCAATTTGGTGCTGTCTGCAAACTTGCTGAGAGTATACTCTGCCCCATCATCCAGTTCATTAATGAAGATGTTAAACAGGACTGGATCCAGTACTGATCCTTGGGATATACTACCAGTCATTGTCCCCCAACTAGATTTTTCACTACTGTTCAAAAACATCTAGGGCCAGCCATTCAGCCAGTTTTCAATCCATTTCACTGTCTTCTCCTCCATCCATGACTTCCCGTTGGTGAAGCCCTACTGACTACTTCTGATTATTTTCTTATTTTTAATGTGCCTGGAAACAGTTCCTAGAATTACCTTCCCAGGGATCAAGGTGATGCTGACCAGTCTTTAGTTCCCTGAGTCCTACTTCTTGCCCTTCTTGAAAATGGGGGTGATACTTGTTTTTCTCCGGTCTTCAGCTATTTCTCTTGAAACAGAGCAAGGTCTTAAAGGATTAGTCAGGACGGGTTTGGTAACATGCTCTGGGTGATGCTCTGTTTATGTTGAGATATAACAGAGATGGCACAGCCTGTTCTGTTCCGCTGACAGTACAAAAGTCAGAGATAGGAGGAATGTACTCTGAGCAATCTATCAGTCATAAATAAAGATAAGGTGGGTATTTGAAGGAGATGAGAAGGCCATGAGTCAGGAGGTTTTGCAAGCTCTGGAAACAAGTTCAAGCAAGGAAGAAGATTAATGGAACGACCACCCCAAAAGTCTCCCCAAAGATGATTCTAGAAGATTCCACCTCAAGCTCCACCTAAACCCCACCTACTATGAATATGATGATTAGATGTCAAAATTGCATTAATATGTATGTAAAGATGTTGTAACCTCTCACGAAAACTGTAAAAATTACCTGACTTTTCACTGAAAACTTTGGAGCTAGTTTCTCTGGCACGAACCAGCTAGCCTCCCCAACGTTGCACAAAATAAATACCTTTGCTGCTTAAAGACAAAATTCGCCTCTGAGCAGCTACTCTGTGCTGTTTTGGCATCACTCTCAGCCAACATGATCAATAAAAACTATTGACAGTAGCCTCACAGTCATCAGCCACCTGCCTCAGTACTTGTGGGTGCATCCCACAGACTCATGTATGCCCAGTTTACTTAAATATTCCCTGACCTGATGTTTTTTTCTACCATGGTTACAGCTTTCTTGCTCTAACGTTTTCCACCTGGTCTTTGGAACCTGGGATTCCTGAAGGCCAGTCATGCTAGTAAAGACAGAGGCAAAGGCAGCATTCAGTACTTCCATCTTTTCCGTGTCCTGAGTCCTCTGTAACCAGGCCCTCACCTCATTGAGCAATGAGCCTACATTTCTCCTAGTCCTCCTTTTCCCTCCTATGAGTTCTGGGTTTCTTAATTCTGAATGCCAAATGCTCCATTTATAGGGTCATGTGTGCTATCATAACTTTCATCTTAGGAAAGGGTTAGTGAGAATGTAGCTGGAGATAGTGCTGTTGACAGCCGCCTCTGAATACAAAGCCTCAACAGGTAGCAAAATGCCAGCTATAGCACAACCCTGGAGTCTTGTCTCTTGCTTTGTGACTGAAAGTACCAGATCCTGCTACATCGGGGTTATGATATCCTGTATAAGGAGAGATTGTGGTGCTGCAGATGGTTACATGTCTTGTTGTCTGAGTGCCAGAGCAACCTGACAGATCTGTGGAAGCTGTGGGAGTTCTTCAGGCAGTGGTAAATGGTCTCACTTCAACATGCATAGGTCCCAGTCTGACCCTCCTTATACTGCTCTAATGTGAGACTCGGGACCATCATGGGTAGTGGCAGGCTTAGTGGATGACCAGACCAGCAGGCTTGCTGGGCAGGTCCATAGGTGGTGGGTGGCAGGTCCTGGACGTCTGTCACAGAGATGCTTCCTTGCCTACCCTAGCTTAAGGAAGGCTGTGGCTGGGGTCAGACAAGACATGTAGTTGGGAGGGATTGCCCACAGCCTATTGCCTGTCCTCAGTATCTCCTGTATTATAAATACAGTGGTCGATGAGCAGTGCAGGCTTGAAAAGAACAGCAGGAGAGGAGCAGAAAACGGCATGTTTCATAGCGTTTTGATTTGGCAAGCCCAGCATGCCCTGAGGCTGGTGATGTCAGTACATAGATTCCCATCAACTTGTATTTGACAAGAATGTATTTTATTTATGTTCATGACAAAAAAGCAGACAAAAAAAAGACATCATGATTGTGGTAGTTCTGGTCAGTGCTAGTTTTCATGTTTGGTTGGTTTTTTTTCAGTGAGCTTGGTTTGGTAGTTAAAGAAATAGCAGTCTTTGTTAAAACTCTAGTAGCTAATCAGTGTATTTGGTGTGACACTGGTTAATAATAACTTGAAAGCAGAAACCTCTGTGAAATCCAGGTTCTCAGATGAAATAAATAGTTCTGGTGACACTGACTTGATTTGATATGACAGTTTGTATTAGCTAAGGATATCCCTGACACACGTATTGGTAGTGTATATGGCACCTCTTACAAAAATAATTTGCTATGGCAAGGTGTTACTTTTCATATAATGTATAACACAGTTTTCTTGTTAAAGTAATGAAAAAGTAAATTAAACTCCATGGAGTGGAATGGAATACAGGCTTTAAATTAGCAAGAAAATAATTCTTAATAGCTTTGTCAATTCAAACAGTAGTTCCAGTTCACAAAATCTCTATCATGTTAATGCTACCCATTAATTTGACTAAGGCTTAAAAGGCAAACAAAAGTTGACATATGGCCCCATATGTTCTTTATTTTTGTCTTCATATAAAACCAAAAATTAATACGTTTAACCATATGTTCCAACTTTTACAAGTAATGGTATTTATTAGAAGGCAATTGCCTGCTTCATTTTGAAGACCTTGAGTATCATTAAGATAGGGATGATGCAGACACACTCAGGAACTACTATTTTTGTTTCTTGTAAAATATATTATTTATTAATTATGTCATCTTAAAATTTATAGTCAGATAATTTTATGACTTTTTATTTTCTGACACTATTTATTGAAAAGCAAGTTAGAAGTAAAAAATAAGTGTCAGATTGCTTCCTTACAGATGTATGGAAGGCATCTTGTTTGTTTGTTTGTTTTGAATATTTCCCAAAGAAAACAGAAAAAGTGGCTAGGAATTTTCTTTAGTGCTTTTCACTGTTTCTTACCACTTGTCTCCAGAGGCTGATTTAAGAAAAAAAAGTATTACTTGGTTCAGCTAACATCTCTGGAAAAAAATACTGATTTTTCATGAAATTTTGTTTTTAGTGGTGGAACTTGAAAAAAAATCCTGTTTTTAGGAGTATTGTGTACTCAGACATTCATTAGAGTGTGAGAACATGTTTCAGGAGTTTCGTATCAAAAAATGATTTAATATTCCACCTCCAAATCCTCCTGCTCTTAGTTCCTTAGGATTATAGAGTTTATATCCTCTTCTGCTTGTAAAGCAGTAGTGAAAAAATATTGTAAAAAGAGTTGGAACGACTGCAAAAAACTGTTAGATTATGTGTCTCTAAAAACTGAACTTGAAGTTAATGCTATTTGTAAGTTTAAAGAGTTTTATGAACTGATTTTTAAAAGTAAAGTTATTAGTATTAAAATTAACTACTGACTTGCAGGTCATGCTGACTGGATTGTCTGAGAACTATATTTGTTTTCCTTGAAGGAAGAGTATATAATGTGACGACGAAAATGCCTAAAACTTACCATTGCCCCTAAATTAAGCTTAATTTGTCCTTATTTCCATGATGCAGTCCTCAGCCTTTCTGCCATAACACCCCAAAATTTACATTCTGTTATCATGTCCTGCTCTGATGCAATGTCGTCTCAATGGAAAAAGGATGAACAAAACTGATTTTGGAAAAAAAAGTACCTCGTAAGACAAGCAGATAGAAATCCCTACTTCTACGAAGTTTTGCTCTTTAAAACTTGACTGAACAAAATGGGCTTTATTTCTTTTTCTATATTTTTTCTTTTTTTTTTTTTCTTTTTTTTTTTTTTAATCCCCCGAAATAGTAATTGTTTAAATGTTACACACAAGGTGAAGATTTCTTTCAGGTTTCAAAAAAACAAAGCCAAGTTTGACCATTAGGATCTCTGCCTGAAATCTCTGGGGTAGTAACTTAGATTTCTCAACAGAAAATCCTTCTTTTCCACATTAATTATATCTTACCAGTTTTGTGAACAAAGGACAAGTTACATGCTAAGTTTTATCCACCATTGCAGAGAAATGTACACAACAAGGAAATTTTTCTAGAGTTTTTGTTAGTGTTTGTTTGCTTGGTTTCTTTTCTAACAAAGAAACATTCTCGTTAAGACTAAAAGCACCTTTTGAGAACACCTAATACTTTGGCACAGTTTCAACATTTGCCTCTCATGCAGAATGGTTTGTGAGGCATACTTTAGAAATACAGAGGTGTGGGTACAAAAATACCTGGCACATCTACACAGCAGTCTCAGCTTTACTACACGAAAGGCAGCACATTTACAAGGACCGTACGGCTGGGCCCCAGCATATATTGGCCAGACCTCTAATCATCTGCCCTTAGAGTGATATCGCCAGATTTGTGCCCAACAAGAAGTTTGCAGGGCTGAAATCAGGTGGTGTATGCCTTAGGCTCTTTTCAAAGGACAATTAGGATGTTGGAACTTCCTAACTTCAACAGCAAAGAACAATGACATCAGTATGGATGTGAGGGGCTATGTTTGGGAGTGTACCGGGTTTTGGTCTGCCTCTAGCTCACCTAAGGACATTATTGATATTGCCTTAATTTCTGGTAGCCCGGCACATCTTTGAGTTTTAGCTTGAAGGCAAATGCTGTTTTCAGAACTTTTTTTAGAGGTAGGAGTACAGACGACAAACTTGCCATATGTAGATTTGTGTTTACTTCACAAAAATCTTGGTCTGCAGAAAATGCTATATATCTCTATAGTAAATACTCTTAGACTCGCAACAAATATTTTGATTTTTATTTTAAATGCACATTTGAATCATGGCCTGCTGCCTTAACATATTAAGAACAAAATTTTTGTGTCATAGCACTCCACTAACCTGTCTCTGAAACATAATGTGCTGATTTTCACGTTCTCCACAAAAATCTGTCAAAACAGAAATTTCAGCAGTGTTCCAGAAAGTCATCTTTCATCCTAGAACAAGCACATATAAACACCTGCTCTTCCATGTTGGAAAAGTCTCAGAGGCAAGAAAAGAGGCTCTCATGTGAATCCAAGGATTACTCAGCAATGCCTGCTGCTGTCTTGAGCAAACACATTAGTCTGTTGCTTAAAACAGATGCAGGTCACGTTCTCTGGGCCAACAAGCACAGACAAGACTGTTGAATTGCCATCTGTGCTTAATCTGTCACTAAAGAGCAAACAAGGGTGTTCCTGCCTTTCAAAGGAAATGCTGACTGGTAGGAACATGTGCCGCATTAGAAGGGCCTCCATTCACGGGGCTTTCTTCAGTCTGCCTTCTGTTTGATTGCTTTCTTAATTAATTATTTGGCCACGATAGCTATCTTAATCAGTACAGGCATTTATTTAAAAGATTAAATGCTAAAAACAGAAAAAAAAGTTCCCCTTGAAGGCTTTGGGTTATTTTTTTCCCCAGTATATTACAGCAGCTATGTAAGTTCTAGACAAGTCTGTTCTAATTAGTCATCTTCTTCTTCAAGAAGTTTTTTAAAGCAAAATTTAACAAAGTACTTGCTTAGGAATGTAAAAATGTACAAGAAGTACTTTCAAGCTACTTTATTTTAATATATTATCTGAGGGTTTCTTTACAGACAATTCACACGGGAGTGCGTTTTCAGGAGAAATGTTCTGCCAAAACCACGAGTTTGCCAGTGGGGTTTTTAGTCCTGTTTTCTACACTAGAGATACTTCTGCGGATTAAAAGTAGACTTCGCCAAACTCCTTCTCTTCTCTGAATCTCTCCTACATATACAGCAATTCATGCAGCTCCCTCTATCTTATTGCCCATCACCAAAGGAAGGATGTAATTTCGCAAACCATGTATTATGACTCAGCTACTGTAGCAACTAGAAAAACTTATTAAATTGCTTTCTCTCTAGAGGCAAGGCATCCCTTTGATAATTAGGCAAGGCAGCAGAGAAAGTTGATGAAATCAAGATCAAGAGAAATCTCCCTGGATTTTAAATAATATGGATGAGATGTATATCTTGTATGACAAGATAGAGTTCCACCGATTTAAATGACATCCTTATTAATACAGCCTGAGAATTAAGCTTGGTGTGTTTTGGGTTATTGTAATTTATCTAACAAACCACTTAGCTATCTGGTGTCATGGGCGGGGCAGTGGGGGCAGGGAGAGAAGGTAAAATATAAATAGCCAGGCAGTTTAGTTCTGCAGGCAGGCAGAGGGCCTCCCAGTGGGGCCACTGAAATAGCAGGAGAATAATTCTGTTGCACCCTTCATTCTGCTGAAAATCTACAGCAAACTGGACAATGTGCTAGCCTTTAATAGCCTGCATGAGCCTGATTACCTACAAAAGAAGCAAAATGATGAAGAGAAAGGCTTCTGAGGAGAATAGATGGGGGTTTGGGTTTTTTTTGTTTACTCTGCCAGTGCACGAAGTCCTCATGAATCTTTCATAACCTCAGAAGTTTTCTGGCCAAGCACAGCCTTTTTCTGAAACTTACTGTTATATTTCAATATGCCTCTGCATATTAAATTGATTATATGTAGGTTTTCTTCTCCATTTAAGAACAGAGACATCCCTAGCCTGTATTTTGCTAGCCTAAAAGGGAGAAGTTTCAGCCCTAGAATGGTAACACTTTTTTTTTTTTTGGTGTACAGATTTGCCAAACTCAGTGGTATATTGCATCAACTATAGGTGCCTCTATAAAGAAATCTCTACCTTTTTTTTTTTTAGCCTATGGACATAAAATTACTGTACTTCATATTCAGGATAGCTTTGTGACCTCAAGCCCTATTCTATAGAGGCAATAACCTTAAAAAAAATCCATGTGTGGCTTTTTTTTCCCCAAGTCCCTAAAACATCTCTGAAATATTTTTTATGCAATTTTTGTGGTATATCCAAAAAACATGGCAGTGGAATATAATGGTCATTTTGAGCAGTCTTTTGGGGTGTATGATGTAACTTGATCCTGCTCTTACCATGTATGGATAATCCAGTTTCCCCAAACTCATGCTAACAGGAATGAAAAATTATTTGGAAACAAACCCAAAGTATGTTCCATTTTGCTTTTAGCAGAATCTCCCCTCTGTCACCATTGTTATTTTTTAAACGACAGTTCATCAGAGTGACCCTGAGCTGTGTTTCAGTTTTGGCAAACTGTGTTTTCAAGCAGGAAAACGGTCTGTTGGACTTGGACTAGCTCTTCTGCTAGAGCTGAGCAGATGGAAAGCTACTTCTACTACGCCCACCAGCAACGAGATTCAGGGGGTTGATGCTTTTCACTTCCCAGGAATTTTTACTGGCTTAAAATTTTTCTTCTCCCACTCCCAACCCTCAATCCTCTTTGGGGCTGAAACCAGCTTTTTCTTCTGTTTTTCAGTTCTTGCTTCTTAGTAACAGTTAAAAATACTCCCCGCCCCATGTAAGTACTGGGATGACCCCGGGATACACAAACACCTGTATTTCTCTTGCAATGTGCATCCAGAGCCTTCTGAACAGTTTACGAATGCATCAAACACACAGACATATCTAGCAACATCAAGTAAAAGATCACTATTTTACCTGTAGAAAAATCAAAGTGGTTTGGCAACTCCCTTCTCATTCTTCAGCACGCCAGGACTGGAGTGGAGGTGAACGCTTGGGTATTACATGGCTGTGGGCACGTTATTCACACTTTCCTGAAATATTTTGTCTCTTAAGCATCAAACTATTCAGGCTATTAAACTATTTAGAACTTGTTCTAAGAGGACTGCCCCTTCAACGCCTGGATAATGCAGTGCCTTAGTACCCAGGTGTCATTTGTTAGGGAAACTGAAAGGATGTCTCGAAGCTGAATCGGGTCTTTTCAGGCACCGTCACTGGTGCAAGAAGCTCGGCTGGCCGGGTGCCGGTGCCTGTGCGCGGCGCGAAGGCACGCTGGGCCCCGGCGGAAAGCGCAGTCCCCATAACGCCTGCTGCACCGGCCACGCCGAAGCGCCTCCGCTCCCCTGTTTCGCAGCTCGTCGAATGCACCGGAATTGCGCGGCTGCTGGGAAAGACCCGAGGCAGGCAGCGGTCCCGCTGCGCAGGCTGGGAGCAGCGGCAGCCGCAACCCGCAACCCGCAACCGCCTCCGCAGCGCCGCCCGCGGCCCCCGCCCGCCCGGGAGCGCCCCGAGCCGCCGCCCGCCGCCCGCCGCCCGCCGCCCGCCGCCCGCCGCCCGCCGCCCGCCGCCCGCCGCCCGCCGCCCGCCGCCGGGGAATCGGTCACGGTGCTTTCTGCAATGCAGCGGCAGCACTGGGGCGCTGGAAAGGAGAATGTTTGCTCATATACGGAGAAAGAAACACCAATATAAATATAAACTGGGGGAAGAAGAAGAAAGGTGGGGACATCCGGCGTTATGGCGTTTGTCTTCCCGAGTAACCGTTAACGTGTGCTGCAGCCCTGCTTCCCTGGGGATGGCTGAACCCCTGCCTGCCCATGGGAAGCGGTGAATGAATTCCTTGTTTTGCTTTGTTTGTGTGCACGGCTTTTGCTTTACCTATTAAATTGTTCTTGTATCAACCCTTGAGTTTTACATTCCTTTCCGATTCTCCTCCCCATCCCTCTGAGTGAGGGGGAGTGAGCAACTGGCTGCATGCGTTTAACTGGGGTTAAACCACAACAGTCCACAACGACCAAACCAGACCCAAACCACCAAACTGCGCCACATTTAATTTTGGTGATGCACCCTCCTCTTTTGTGTCATCATGCTGGCTCCATAACTGCTTAAGGATTTCCAATCAGATTTTTCACATTCAAAAGGACTGAAAAAGATAAGTAGATAATCCAAGCTGCAGTTTTGACAAGTGGTGCAGTACTGGGATCTAAAATTTGTCACAGCTAAGGATCACAACCTCACCAGTCCTCTGACTGAAAACGTTGCAACTCTGGGTGTGTACAGGTTGTTCTTACCCACGAGGGAAATTTTCCATGGGCCTCTTCAGCAGTGGATACATCACTAATGTATCCTGCTAGTATCTCCATAATGCATGCATTAGTCTGCCAAAATTTGCATGGATTTGAACTGCGTAATGCCTCAGAAATCACCTGTTGCTCTTGCGGCTAAAACTAGCCATGCTGTGGATGAGGCATGGAGCTGAGCTCAGTGTGACCTACAGAACATACCTTGCACTTGCAGGGCTGAAGCTCGTTTTTCTTTTCTTTTCTGTCTGCATCTTGTTCCAAAGCCCTGTAGGGGACAACTGGCACTGTAGATACGTAAGTTGGGTCGTATGATTTCCATCGCAGGTTTCCATATGAAAACTTTGGCACAGACCAAAGTTGTCTGTTCTGACTGGTATACTGTCATTTTCTTCAGAATATGTTTTTATTCACATGCAATTTCATCAGGGAGAGATTATTTCACGTCTGCAGTTTTTCTTTGTAGTTCACTAGTTGTAATTTTAAGCACTGCCTATTATCATTGGTAATTCTCACTGTAATACCATGTCTCCAGCTGTTGGTAACTGATTGACCATGGGACTGAAATTTTCTCTGTTGGATATCTTCTTCAGGTTTACCTTTTTGGGAAACTTATAGTTAAATTTATTTTATCTGTTTCTGAGAACAAGACTATGAAAAGGTGTCATGTCCTTGTTAAAAGTCTGTACGGTCCTTTTTTTTTCAACCTCCTGTACTTTGAGCAGGAACTCGATGTTGAACTGAAGAATGGCTTTTGATTTAGGGCATAGCCCTTCTGTTGTGAAGAATAATTTAAAAAAAAAAAATCACACATTTTTCTTCCATTTATGAATCTTTAAAGAAAGTGCAGTTTAGTTATGACTGTGGGAGACTTGTGAGTGTTTTGCAGTTTGACTGTCTGAGGATTCCGCTTGCTCTGAGCATGCCCATGCAATCCATGTGGGCACATATACAAGCCCATATTCCAGGGCAGGGTTGGAAGGCGTTGAAACGGATTTGGGCAGCTTTGATCTATTGCAAGCTGAGCTGGGGATGGGGCCTAAACTTGGAGTAAGAAGCTTGCTACTGTTCTGTGTGACCTCGTACTTCTACCAAGGAGAAAATACTTAATTTGAGCTTAGAGAAAAGATGGATCAAACAAGGAAAGGAAGGATATACAGATTGGAACAAAGATGCTGAAGCTGTATTTATATTAATAGATAAAATGGGCCGCTTTGGCCTTGAGGCTGACTGACCCAGCATGGCTTATTTCTGTGTAACTCAGATCCCTTCCCACCCAAAATAGGATGGCCACATCCAAACTGCTGGCTTTGGGTGGTCTCTAGTCCATGCTAACTCCAGGTATTGCCTGAGCACTAGTTCATTCAGGCCAAAATGATGCCAAGGCTCCATGTTAATGGTGTGGAGAGCTGCACAACAGTGCCGTTTAGTTTTCTAGTGTAGATGAAGGCTTATGGTGGGAGTGAGATGGGAAAAAGGAAAATATTCTGCTGCTCAGTCTGGGAATATTAGAGGAGAAGACAGAGGAAGGGGTCTAAATAGGAAACGGGAGACTGAGAGAAAGCTGGCTTTAGAGGAAGCGCTTACTATGAATAGGGAAGGCTGCGATCAGAAGGTAATTTAATTGCAGTCTTTGTAAACAAGTATATAATTTTCCAATACTGTATACTTATCTTCTAAACATCTGTCAAAGTAAGGTGCCCAAACCTCTGTGCTGGTGTAGCAATAACAGCAGTCAGCACAGAGTTATAATCAGTCTAATGTCTTGCAGTCCCAGGTTAGACTTCATGGATTTTGAAAGATGCTACATTTTTGTATTTTTATAAAGATGTCAATACATAATAGAATGTGTAAATCATGTGGATGCCTTATTTGCAAAATAAATAAATAAACAAATAAACAAATAAATAATTAAGCTTACTTAACCTTGAGATTTCTTAAATTTATGTGGCCTAATTTGGAAATAATTACAAGTACTGTTTAATGTTTACATTTCAGATATATATTCGAAGTCACACCTCCCAGTTAAGCAATAGTTCCTGCAGAAATTTTATTGCTTTTCATAAGGTTCATTCATGATCACCAGGAAGGTAAATGCAAAGAAGCATTATTACTTAATCATTAATTGTGTGGGGCTGTGTTTTTAGTAGAATCGCAGGTTTATTGGAGTAGTGATTAACAACTACTTTGTGTTGCCAAAGGAGACAAATGCAGCCCAGATTAAGTGCTTACAGAATCACACAGTGGCTAGAGGCTGGGAGGTCCCTTTGGAGACTGCAGAGTCAAACCCTCCTGCTCAGAACAAGGTCTGCTAGAGCAGGTTACCCAGGACCATGCCCAGTCAGGTACTGAAGATCCAGAGACAGTGACTCCACAGCCCCTCTGGAGTCTGGGCAATCTGTCACAGTGTTTGACCACTCTCACTGAGTGGTCAGTACTTCTCATATTTAAATGGAATTGCTTGCATTTCAATTTGTGCTCATTGCTTCTTGTCTGTTCACTGGGGAACACTGAGAAGAGTCTGAGTGCCTTCTTTAGCGCTCTCGTTAGGCATTTATACACATTTATAAGATCCCCCTCAACTTTCTTTTCTCCAAGTTAAGCATCCCTAGCTCTCTCAGACACTCATAATTTTTCAGATGCTCCGATACCTTAATCATCTTCCTGGCCCTTCCCTGGGCTCTGTCCATTATATGCATGTCTCCATAGCTTAGTCTTACTTTCTTTCAATGGCTTTTTTTGTATCAGAGTAACATAAAAGTGGAAGAAGGATGGGGTGCATCCCACTGCTGCTTTTTAAAAGGCTCTCTCAGTAGTCCTGTTCTATTTTCTCTAGCAGTTTTCTCAAAGGACCTGAAGGGTCCTTCAGCTGCCCATCCTTACACCCAGCATAGGGTCATTCACTTCTCACAGCGGGGTTGGTATTCAAAAGATCAAACCAACAGCAGCAAGGAGTCTTCAGGAGTCACTGTGACACCAGAGCTGTGGGATAAATCATCTGCGAAGGAGACATGGTGTTTAACTGAATTATCCCTGGTGATGTAGTAGCCTTACTCAAGAGTTAGCTAACTATGACTCTGAACCTGTCAATAACCTATGTGGTCATAGCTATTTCATATCAATACATCAGTTACCAACACTGTCCTAGAGGCAGTGTGCACTCAATTTCTGATACGGTTACACTAGAAAGGTTCAAAGAAGAGATTCTCAGTGTCTCTGAAGGTGGGGATGACACTGTTCCCTCACCATTTAATAGCTCAGTAATTTTAATACCTACTTAGGATTGAGGAGACCTGAGTGTCCATTTTTCGGTGTGACCTTAGTCTGGTCTTTTGACTCTATTCAACTTTGTAGTACCATAAATTGCACACTGGAGCACAGATAGAAATCCAGATCTCATCTCTTGAGGTAATTTGCTGAACTAGTGGCTGCAAAGTTGTTCACAGCTTGTTTTTGGTCACTGTTTGCATGTAATACCAAAACCAAAATACTGACCAGTCTGATCTCTTGTATCTGGCACATGAGACCATGGAAAGGAAGAGAGGCCAGCTTGCTGTGCTGCTTGCATTATATACTCCCGGGCAGAAGCAGCAGCAGGTCATAACTAGTTCTGTTAATGTCACAATCAGTAAATAAAGAATAGGACTTTGTTTTCCAGCACCAATGTTAGGAAATAAGAACTACTAAAAATAGCCCTTCTGCTTTACAATAAAGAGATACTGGTAGGTCTGTGGAGTTCCATTAATGGCATTCATAGCAATACCATGTTGGCCTCATTTACCAAATTGAGTATATATTTAATTATGTACAGTAAAAATATTAGTGATTTAGATATTTATGTAACGAGCTTTTAAATCTAAATGTCAACGCCAAGCTGATCTTTATGTGCCTTCAGATGTCATCAGTAATACTTATTCAGACACAGTTCACAATAAATTCATGCTTTAGGAAGTGTGCATTTTGGGAGGCATTAAAAATGTTTTTCCGGGGCCTTAAGAAATGTTATCCTTATACACAAATAATTCATATTCTCATTCTGTTGATGTGCTACCTATTTGAAAGTATTTACATGCCAGCTTGAAATTATTATATACAGGTTGCCTGGAGACCTTATCTTAAATATAAAATGTATTTTGATAAATAAGATCATTTCAAAATGTTGCTATAGTGTTGCTTTGGCCTCTTACCTGCAAGGGCACTTTAGAGCAAACTATTTTGCTATATCAGCCCACATTATAAAAAAACCCCCACAAACAAACAAACAAACAAACAAACAAACAAACAAACAAACAAACAAACAAACACAAACCCCCCCAAAACAAAAAAACCCTACCAAACCACCAAAAAACGGGGATGGGGAGAAGCTAATATTTTCTGTATCAATCGTTCTGGTTTTCAATGAGTTCCCTATGCCTGGCTCATACCCTCTTGGGACACCATTATAGATAATCCCTTTAGCAGAACTTGCCCAGGCTTTTTATTTTACTGTTGTAAGAACATCTTCCACTTGTTAATGTTTTTTCTTCCTCCCATCCACATGAATTAAAATCCAAAATTTTCCGTGTGATTTTCCTCCCATTCACATGAATTAAACCCCAAAATTGCTCTTGTGACACTGCAGTTCTTGTTAACCTTCTAACCTTATAGTATATTTGCAGTTGGAAGGGGCCTACAATGATCATCTAATCCAACTGCCTGACCAGTTCAGGACTGACCAATAGTTACAGCATGTTGTTAAGGGCATTGTCCAAATGCCTTTTAAACACTGACAGGCTTGGGACATCAACCATCTCTCTAGGAAGCCTGTCGCAGTATTTCACCACCCTCTCTGTAAAGAAATACTTCCTAATATCCAGTCTGAGCCTCCTTGGTACAGATTTGAATCATTTCCACAAGTCCTATCACTGGATACCAGGGTGAACAGATCAGCAATCCCTCTCCACTTCCTCTCCTCAGGAGGCTGCAGAGAGCAGTGAGGTCACCCCTCTGCCTCCTTTTCCCCAAGCTAGACAAGCCCAAAGTCCTTAGCTGCTCCTCAGAGGACATTCCTTCCAGCCCTTTCCCCAGCTTTGTTGCCCTCTTCTGGACACATTCAAGGACTTTCACTTTCCTCTGAAACTGTGGCCCCAGAACTGCACACGGTACTGCAGGTGAGGTCACACCAGTGCTGGGCACAGTGGGACAATCACCCCTTTTGGCCGGCTGGTCACGCTGTGTTTGATGCACCCCACGATGCGGTTTGCGCTGTGGGCTGCCAGGGCGCGCTGGTGGCTCATGCTGAGTGTGCTGTCAACCAGCACCCCCAGAACCCTTTCTGCAGGGCTGCTCTCCAGCCTCTCCTCTCCAGATTTATGTTAGTGCCTGGCATTAACTGTCCTAGGTACAGAATCTGGCATTTGGACTTGTTAAATTTCATTCCATTAATGATTGCCCAATGCTCCAGTCTATCTAGGTCCTTTTGATAAGCTTAAAAGGTTTCTCAATCTTTTATTGCCTTTCAAAGGCAGAAATATACCAAAAGGGGATACTATAATGAGGCTATAAACCTTACACATAATTTTTTCTTCATGATTAGCAAAGTTTCAAATCATTTTTACAGGCACTAAAAAGACTGAAAATTACACTGATTTAGGAATAAATTTAGTAATGTGGTTTTCAATTAAGTAAGGGCTTGAGAAGTCTAATATGAGGTAGCAGTTTCTGCTAGTTAGTTTATGGCATATCAAACCTTTCCTTCTTGCTTTACTGTCTCTTTCTCTACACCACCCTATCCCATTACAGTCCATGATATCATCTCATGAGCTAAGTCAAGATACGGGAGCTAAAAATGAGGATTTCTGTCGAATAAGAGATTTGCATTATGCATAATGTTCAAGTTCTAATGTTTTAAGAAGGTTTCTGTTAACTAGCAGTGACAGAGTGTGAAGAAGGAAAAGCATGATGAGATTAAGGTAAACTTCAGTAAGAGCATCTGGGATTTTTAAACAATTAGTTTTAGAAAAGATCCCAAAGGGGAAAAATAGATCTATAAATCTGCACGGCTATTTAATTCTACATAAGGTATTCAAGAGATTTAAATACTTATATTTATATATACAACTATATGCTTATACATAATTGTTTTACACAGAAAGCAGATTGGCATCTATAGCAAAATTGTAATTAGTATTTATTTTGTTTCTCTTCTTGTTTTTCAGTGGGTTGTTTCATTAGAAACATGAAAAATGGAATACTTTAACTAGCTGAATTTTAGACCTTGGCTCAACTTAGACCAAATTTAGAAAAGGCTTATGTCACCTCATTTTACCTTTGTCTGTCCACAAATCTAAAGGTCAGGAACACAGCCTTTCCCACTAACTCCATTTTTCTTTCTGCCCTTTTTAAATCCATAGCTCACATCAGCATCATTCTCTCCTAAGCAACCTCTTAAGCCAGGGATTTTTAGTGACTGCTTTTCTTTTATGATGGCTAGTAGACATATATGATTTTTTCATCTTTACATGGAAATACTAGTATATTTGTGATAGTTCCTATGGCTACAGTTTCAGTCACCTTAAAAACTGAAGCTAGGGCATATCACCAAGCCTCTCTCTCTTCTTGATCTTTGGTAAAAGGAAAATGATATGACTTTAATGACAGGTCAAGGTGCATGGTCTGTGACTGGGCTGTTGTGCCCCAAATGTTCTTTTTCTCCTATATTTGAGCTGCATTTCTTTTGCTTATGTGTACATATGCAAATACACACTTTAGCCATGGATAAGCAGGTTGTAGTGTCTGTCTATATCAAAAAGTATATTTATCTAACAAGTACTCCTTATTTCTAATGTCCAAAAAAAAGCTTCCCTTCTTATGTGTGCTGAGATGTATGTTGGGATTGTTTGGGGTTTTTTTGTTTGTTTGTTTGTTTGTTTTAATCACCTAGTCGGGCCTGTTTTCATTATAGTATAGTAATGTACTTAAAAGCCTTCCTGAATGGGATGCATACCTGAGGGGAACCCAGGGCCTCAAGATAAATCTCTGTGGTAGTGTTTTTGACCACTTTGGCATATGCAAAGCTAACCTTTTTGTTTTTCTGGTTCTTATACTGCCAGCCAGCCCTATCTCACGGTATGTGAATCACTAGGCAGTAGGCAGCAGGATTAGAAGCACAGATATATATTTATTTGGGGAGCTGAATGTCAAGAGCTTGCCTGCTCTTAATAGCTGATGATCTTACAAGTCAGATGCTTTCCTTGTGCTGTCACTCCGTTTCACAGTAGGTATCATCTTGGCCCTTCTAGTCTTGGTGGGCAGGCTGTGTGCTTTCCTCCTCTTCCTCTTCTGTTGATGTGCTTTCATCCTCAGCTGTGGAAGGGAGAGGGACCATGAAAGGCAAGTCCTCATCCACAGTGTTGTAGTCACTGCTTCCTTCAGACATTGTCACTGCCATTTCTTCATCATTCCATGTGTACTCGTGCTGGTCCATGATGTACTGGCTGGTGTTGTAGGGCGTGCACATCCCTGGCAGGCAGTACCCTGCCATGCACATGGGACGGAGGTGCTTTCCTGCCTCTCGCAGCATGGCTGCTGGCACATGGACGGTCCTAACCAAGCAGTGCTTCTTCACATTCCAGAGCAGCTTCTCCTCATGACCACCACCGCTCTGCCCACCTGCCTGGTCTTGGTGGAGGGGCTCAGTGTGCTGTTGTTGCTGATCTCTCCTCCAGACGTGGCCCTGGCAGTGTGCCTCCCCAGGCTGCTCACACTGTGGTCCACGCACAGGAGGCCCGTGCTGGCCACCCTGCCTCCTGCAGCCATTTGAGGAAGATGCACAGGGGTTCTGCTCCATAAGGTCTTTCTCTCTTCCCCATTGCTTTCCCCTTTGCTGCCATTGCTGATGTTGTGTTCTGCCCCAGCCATACCTGTTGTATCCCTGGACCGAGCGGAACACGTTGCCAACCTGCACCTGCTGCTGCTGCCCTTGCCTGTTGCCACTGCTTTCACCTTGCCATGCCTCCTCACGCTGCATGGGACTGACCACAGCTAGTTGTGTGGCATGGCTGGGTAGGCTGCGCCAGTGGTGGTCTTCTCTGCTGCTGAGGTCTGGTTCTGTAGTGAGGGCAGGATCCCTGTCCTCATGAGGCATGTTTAGCTGGGAGGGAGACCTGTAAATTGCCTGCTCCATGCTGACACCCTGCTCATCGATGGTCTTCGCCTGAGGTGAGGTGGGTGCAGACTGACAGACTGCCCTGCCACCCCACTTGCTGGAACCAGCAGGGTGTTTGTGACAGGGAGGTGATGGCTGTGACAAAGGTGCCAGCCTTTGTGACCTCACCTTCCGTCAGCTGGGGCAACAGGGTGCATCTGTGCCTCCCTCCCACATAAGCCCAGGCCTCAGACTAGGCCTAGCCTTTATGTTAGTCAGTCCTAATTTTTGCTTACCTCAAACCACCTTGTAAAAATGAGTGAATGTGATGGAGAAAGGTGCAGAGGGACTAAGTAACTTTCACAAGCTCATGCAGAAATTCAGCACCACCAAAGAGCCTTTCTTGCTTTCCTTACTCAAAATACTTGCATCTAGTCCTTTACATGACCAGTTGACATTAACTCCTGTCCTTTTATTGTGAACAGTAGCAGGATGGATAGCAGGCCTGCCTTAAGATTCATTTTTTAGACATGCTATATTCACATCACAGCAGGTGCTATTTGTAGCATCCCTTTTTTTGGATTCCTGGGGTACAGAATAAATAAATAAATATTGTCTGCTATGGTGAGAGGAAAAGCTTATAAAAGACAGCTAGGTTGAAGATGTGTTATACAACGCACATTGGAAAACAGGTGGTGTGTCCTCATTCTCGCCATGCAAAGATAAGGGTGAGGTTCTTTGTGGTTGTGTTTGTCTACGTGGAAGTTCACAAGGCTTGTGTAGCTCAGAAGAAGTGGGGATTTATTGTTTTAGCCCCACTCTCCATCCACTAATACTGTCAGATCAGGCTTATGGTTTTATAGTAACTGATGCAGATCCACATTTAGATCAGAATCTGTGTCCATCTTTTGCTGAGATATGTCATCAAGAACTCTGAATTTTCGTACTTAATAATTAGAGCATCTGTATAGTATTATGCTCTGAGACATAAGTTGTTCTGATGGCATTTCTAGTCTTTTCATTTAAATAAAAAATAAGGAAAAGATTAGAATATTTTTAACATACAAAATATTTTTTTGCAATATTCTATACAAAAAGGAAATTTTTCCCCTTTTTTATTTTCTAGGCTGATAAAAAAAAAAAAAAAACAAACAAAACCCAAAGCAAACAAAAAAATCCCCACAATGTTCCTTTGTTTTTCTCTTGAAAGACTTTCCCATTCCTTTAGATTTCATTAAAGGTGAAAGGAAAAAAATGTGCATAGGATTAAGTTTACCAAACATAAACACAAGTCACATCTACCCGTGAAGTTAGGCTTTGGTATAATATCAGGTGTCACTATTTATCAACACACGATGGCAGTAGCAGTCCATTCAATGATTAACTGAGGCTGCACACTGGTGAAACAAAATCTCTCTTACGCGTTCTTTTCTAGAGATAGCTGCAGATTTTCCTTACGAATCTTGACGATTACCGAGCTCAGCTCCATAGAGGAAAGGAAAAAAAAGAAAGGAAAAAAAAAAAAAAAAGAAAAAAGAGGAAATTTAATAGTCTTTGTTTAATCAAGGCAGCCCTAACTTATTCCAGATACAGTTTGTGATCTCAAATTTGATGTATAAAGGGGTAGTCTGGTGATGTCATTAACCATGGTGACTTTTTGGAAAGCTCTCTCTGGCTTATCATGTTAACTCTAGTAGGTTCTGTAGTCATTCTTTACTTCCTCGTCAGATAGCAGCGCTTCAGGGACCTTCCCAAATCAGAAGAAAGATTTCTGTAACAGCCCATTCAGCTACTAATGCTCTTCTACCTGTGATCAGTTTTGAGTGAGGTATCAAAGGTGCTTGCTGGAAGAGACATATTGACTAAGAAAATACAACTTTTTCCAAACTGCATTGTCACTTCATCTTCAATATGTCAAGAAAAAGTCTTTTACACACATAAAAATAGCTTAATACTCATAATGATCAGTTTAATTTAATTTGATGCCATTACTTCTCTCCTTGTTGAACACTGACAGCTTCAGCCTTTTTGCAGAATGTCTGCGCGGATTTCCTTCCAGATGAGATCTTTAATAGAAACTAGACATTTAACACCAACTTCCTGTAACTTAAGGTAATTATACACTGTTGAACAGTTGAGATTCTCATGGGTTTCCCAAGCTGAGTCAGGTTGTTGGTCCTGTGGCTGAAGGAACATATGTACCAATCAATGGACTGTGCTGTGGAGACAGCCCGTACCCTCCCAGCTGCAGAACCTAGCAGCAGAAATAGCTACATCACTGCAAAAAGCCTAGATTAACAGGATTTACTGAGAATGGCGCAAGGGTAACATAGCTCAACTCCTTCAGACAGCTGATGTCCTCCCAGCACAGTTCAGTCCACCAAACCAAGAAATTATTTCCAAATTATTTGTTCCTTTTGCAACAGTTCTAGCAGATGTTCTCAAATGATGTCAAACACACAACTGCTGCACTGAACTGTCTACAAAATGTAACAGCAATCTTTCCCTCAAAACCAGCACTGGTTTTACTTTTGTGGTTCACTAACAGAGCTTTTGTAAGAACACTGACTTCCTAGCAAAGAGGAACTGGCAAAAATTACCCCTGAAGAGACTGGGCTCTGTCCACTTTCAGGGCTTTGCTACATGTCCAGACAGGAGTCCTGGAAAAAAGCAGCAAATTGGTCCGTACATGACTCAAGGACGTAACCTTGGCATTATTAGTGCTAACCTCTGAACTATTTTCTGAAGTCGGAAGCATATCAACTGTATTACCCCTGATAACACCCTCAAGCTGTAAGGGTGGTATAAGGCTTGGTCAATTGAGGAACTCAGGGCAGAACATAGGTTTTCAGACTGTGGATTCAGAATGAGTGGAAATATCATCCAACCCAGCAAACAGGATGAGGCAGGTCTGAAGACTTGATGACATACTCACTATGTCATAGTAACCAGCTGGAGTGAGCTGCAGCTGTTTTGGTTATGTTCCATGGCACTAAGAACCTGCAGCATGGAAGGCATCAGACACCTCACTTGGTGTCCCACTCTGGAGCCACTAAATCAAACAATGCAGGTGATCTCTGCAGGTGGCCAAATCTGTGTTATAAGAGTAGAATAGTGCACAAATTATTAAGGGACAGAGTTAAGGAAATTATTCCAATGAAGCACAGGCAATTTCCTCAGATAGGGCTTGGCTACAGAAAAGATGGGAATCACTATTTGTTTGGTTTGGTTTGTTAAATTAGTTTATATTTTTATTTATTTCTTTATTCCTAATGGACTTTCCAGGTTCTTTCCCCAATAGTAAGTATTTGGCAAAGAAGGAGAACTTTTGCAAATCTGACACCTTTCATTTGTCACTCAAGTACTTAGGCTCTGCATACAAAGGACATATATGCTTTTCATTCAGGGGGGCAGTACAGCTATCTTCCTGTATTTAAAATGTACCCCTTTGTAGCACGTTAATTAAAGTTTCAATCAATTATTTGATGTTAGGGTGGTCTAGGTCTGGATTTGCTCCTAAAAATTTTGCCTGATTCAGTTGCTGAGAGAAGTGCTTGAATTTTCTCCTTCAGAGAAGTAAGATTCTCTCCCTCCTGGCTTCCTTTCTTTTTCAAATCCTGGGCACATACCCTTTTACCACCTATGATTTTTCTATTTTAGTGCCTGAATTTTGGGTTAGCTTCCCTTTTTAATAAATGAGAATGCCAAATCTCATATACATTGCTCTTGAAATAATTACAGAAACTCATACAAACATAATTTTTAAATTCAACCAGATAAGAGTGAAGAAACTGTTCTCGCAGACATAATTAATATGAATTGTGAAAGGTAGTAGACTCAGTGGCAGAGAACAGATTATTATTTTTGCATTAACAACCACTCATGATATAAAGGGATCACAACTGATATTCTATATGTATAATGAATAAAATTGAGATTGTGGTGAGCATGCTTGGCCTTGTGAACTTGCACCAGAATATTGTCCTTACTAATGGGGTTGTTTGTTTGTTTGTTTGTTAGTTTTCCCTAGGAAACAGAGACTTACAGTATGGGCATAGGACTAGGCACACTCTGTGATGCTTAGTTTTTTTTCCATTACAGAGTTTTTTCAAGGCTCTTAGTTGTTCTGGTGTTAGCTATCTTTTGCTAAAATCAAAGTCAATGCACATTCACTTCTTGAAAATCAGTTTCTTTTCCCTAACACAGGCATATGCTTGGCAGCTACTTGGATGGCAAAGTTGCAAGACTGCTTGAAAGACGAGCAGAGGCTTAGACTGTATGTTTGGCAGTGCTGTTGCGTGATACTGAACTGCAGAGGAAGAGAAGTTAAGGCTCAGGCAGAGAAAAGTAGAAGAGCAGGTAGCACAGGCACTCTGCAGGCTGAGCACCTCTTCCAAACCTCTAAAGAATGGAATTTGGCAACAAGCTTCAGGAGGTCTATTCGCATGAAGCAGGTCTGCACCTGAGCATCACAGCGAGTTCCATGAGACTCAGTCTGATTAGTATCGTGGAACAAGGACTAAAGTTCAGAGAAACTGCACACACACAAAAAAATACATACACAGAAACTGTGAACTCCCCTGGCTAGATTCCCACAGCTGGGTAAGGTCTGCATTAAAT
Source organism: Falco cherrug (assembly GCF_023634085.1). Taxonomy (NCBI): domain Eukaryota; kingdom Metazoa; phylum Chordata; class Aves; order Falconiformes; family Falconidae; genus Falco; species Falco cherrug. The sequence goes on from NC_073701.1 coordinate 43,564,656, forward strand.
TAGTACAGCTGACCACTATACAAGGGGTGGAGCTCTGGTCTGTGGTTTTGGAGGTTTCTTCCAAGGCAGGGTTTAGAGGCATTATATTCCATTCAGTATTTCTTGACTTCTGGGGTATGATAGTAGATTTTTATCTACCACAGAAATTTCTGTCTTGTTTTTGGCAACATACCCTTTCCTCACTGTCCTTGATCTGAGAGTAGCTTGCAAAACAGTCTTCAAATTGCAGGTACACACCATAGAGTATGCTTGGGGGTCAGATAGCTGAACACTCACATTCCTTTGTATAATTTGGGGTGCACCATACCCATCACAATTAGCAAGGGTTGCCCTCTCTCACTGATACGTGTCTTCCCTGAAACGGGTGTGGTATGGCCAGCAAATCCATCACCATGGCATGGTGCTTGACATCTGCACAGGAGCTCAGAGGTTGATTCAGCCTACTGCAACAACTGTGAAAGAGTTTTACTGCTGTCCCCCACTCTCTTTCACTTCCCCCTCAACCCGTGAATACTTTATTTTCCCCAGAGCACATGTACTTTACTGGGAGCATGAAGATCTGGTGTTGGCATGAGGGGTGAGGTGTGAATGGAAAAAAAGGCTAGAATATCTTGAGCATAAAAATAAATGCAGCTGGAGTCTAAGACTTCTGAGGTTTTGCTGCTCTCCCTCTGCCTTTCAGTGAGACAGGAGAGAACAAGAATAACCTCTCTCTGCTCTCAGCCCTACTTTCTTCCTCTCTTTCTTCACCGTGTCTCTCCATATCCTGTACCTGCCTCACCTCACCTCCATCTTCCCAGCTCCATCCCCTGCTCAGTTCCCAGAAGTTCTTTGGCAGCATAGTTCCTTCCATTGCATTATATTCTGTGACCCTTTGAAAGCTCTTTATCTATTTTCTTGCCCTTGGTAGGCAAGTCACTCATTCAAACCTAGGGATTGTTTGCTTACCCCTCCATTTGCTGGAGAGGAAGGAAATTCACAATCAGGGTATGAAGTAACCAGTGGAGGCTGACATTCATACATACATTTTATAGGTAATTAAACACATCTGTGTATGAAAATGACCCTGTTCTGTAGGAACCTAATATGTTAATTAGAATACCATAAAACATTGCAATAGACTGTTTTTCGGGGTTTTGTGTGTGGGGTTTTTTTATTATTTTTTATTTGGGTTTTTTTAAATGGTTTCTCAAGATCAATTCTTTACTGTTTCCTTAATATGTGTAATACTGTTGGGTTAACTGCACGGTTACAGCCAGTTCAGAGAACTTCTGCTTACCTGCTTCACACTGGGAAAATACTTTACTTGAACTGGAATGAGGCATTACCCACACCTATGTTAGCCATGTGAACTTGACTAGCTAGTTCTTTTTGGAAGTGTATGGAGATAAATTTACACTGCAATATTAGGACTCTTAGGAATAAGCTTGTCTGCATGGCACTGGCCGTATCTGTGAGAGCTCCACAAAGGTGTGTTGACATTGCAGGCTAAATGGCTGTAGATTAGGCAATGTTCAACCTCTCTGTATATCAGGGACACAAGTATGTTGACATTTAAACCCAACACAAAATCACGATCATTTTTTGAAGTGTGCCCCTAAAGCTTGTGCCTCAACACAGGCATATGACCAAGCAATGCAGATGCATGTAAAGCAATGGTGGGTGCACGCTCTGGCTGGTATTTAGAAAGCAATGCATATGTACCCTAAGAGATCATAAACTTCTAGAGGCAGTTTCTGCTATCAGCGCAACATATTGACAGAGACAGAGATTTCAAAGAAAATGTCAGCCAGATAGAACAAGTAATGTTTTTCCTCCTCAATATTAATTTTCATTTCATTGACAAAACAATATAAAGCTGGTTATTTACACATGGATTGACAGAACAGTGAAATTGAGTCCCAAAGGTAAGACAAAATGGCTACAGAATAAAGCACTGCAGATTCTGTGTATTTAAGGATGTATTGCACATCGTTCCTTTGACCAATAAACACAGTCCCGCTGGTTGAGATTTTAGACCTGAAATGAAGTCTGTAGCTCAGAAGGTGTTTTTAAAACCATTGACCTTTCAGTTCCTATTAGAAAGAACTGGAGAGTGGAAGAAAAATATTTTCTCAGCTGTAAAAGCATGCATCTAAGAGCAACTCATGTCTTCAGAAGGAAATGCTAAAATGAAGATAGCTGGTTTTTTACAGTCTGTTCTGTGTAAGTGTCTGAAAACAAAAATTATTTTAAGCAGAAGCTAAGAGTCAGGCTGTTATGCTTGATTTGGTTTTTTTTTCACCTATCTAGATTTTAAGTAAGACTGGCAATTTGGTAAAGGTACAGTCATAAAAACACAGTCTTAGTAGCCTTCTGTACTTCATCAACTTTGATTTTAGCCTGTCTGAGATTGTGGCGTAAAAATCTGCTGTTCTTTTTCCCCATGTGTTGTCTTCTGGAAAGTGGCAGTGAGGGTGAAGAATGTGTTCTCTGTGAACAGTTTCCATTGCCTGGCCCAACAGAAATTTAGCAAGATGCATTTACATTTTAAATGAACATATATGTTCAGTTAGATAAAAGGGAACTTTGATATTCAAGAAATACCAGGTTGTGTAAGTGGAAGGATTTGTTGTGTTTGACGGGGATCTTTTTAGCTGAAGTCTTTCACCAAACCTTTTACACTGAAGATGTGCAAGTGGTATTTGCTGCTTGTCACTGTAGAATAGAATGAGCAACTACCTGTGTTATGTCTAGTGGATCTTTCCTGGCGGCTTTTTCTCTAGAAAAATGAATTAAAGATCCAACCCACCCCACGCCCCCCCACCCACCCCCGCAAAAGGAAAAGAGTTCAAATGATCCAGAGGGAGGTAATCTCCTAATCGTTAACTGGTCAGGCTTTTAAACAATAAAGCAGAAAAACTCAGCACAATTGCTTCAAATAATTGGAAACTGAGCCATGGCTCCACAACATATGTGAGTTGGGTATCTGGATTCTGGTCCTCAGTATATTGAACTATAATATTTTGTATGACTGTAAATATGTCAAGGGGAGTTTTTTTCCACTTCCTGTGCAGAATAAGGTTCAATATTTTTAAAATAGGGTATTTTAGATGGGATTTTTATTAGCTAGATAATCTAGCAGGCAAGGTTCTCAAAGATACAGAAAACAGATTTGGGTCTCATCAGCATTAGAAAGACCAATTATTACTGCAAAGATATAAACAAATAGTTTATGTACTTTTAGGGGGTAATCTGATACAAGTTTAAGCTCTATATTTCATTATTAATTCAAGGAAATATTCTGTTTTCTAAAAAAACCCATGTGTTTGGAACATTGCTTTAGAACATTTCGCCAGATGAAGAGACCTTTAAGGAAAGAATTAGAAAAATGGATGTGTCTCTAAGAGAAAAATATATTAATTAAATGAAAAGGGGATAAATACTAAATTTGACACACATTTTATTTTTATTTCTTTATTTATTATACTATAGTTAGATTTTAACATATAAAATCATTGAACTTTAGAATTCATACTTTTGATCTGAATAATTTCGTAGAAAATTTTGCATTTACATTGAACTTATGGCTTTCAATACAGTGTTTATAGTAAAATATTTTTCTTGATATTGCTATACATCTTACAGTTGGGTAGATAATGGAGCTGTCTTTTAGCATTTCATATTATTCTTTATATCTCAATAATTGATTTCATTATAATAGAAATATTTCCAAAATTAATGAGATTTGAAAAAATGCATCTTGCTTAGTGTAGCAGCAAGTTAATATTTTGTCTTTCAGGATTCTCACAGCGTAGGACAGTATTGGCTTCTGTCAAAGCTTAGATGAGGTTACCAACTGGCAAACGGGGTAGACACATGTATGCATAAGGTGTTTTGCTCAGGTTGATGGGATTACCATCCAGTCTGATGTCTTCAAGAGCCCTACGTACGTAAGTAAAATCTTTCATTTTGCAGAATGTGTCTTCATGCATCTCTCGAATGTTATTATTCTAAGAAAGAAAGGGGGGGAAAAAAAGTACTATCAAAATAGTTGCCTGAAAGTAATTTTTTACCCTTTAAAGAACAATTTATGGATGTATTTTCAGTGCCTAGAGAGATACTTGCTTGAACCCAAGGGACCAGATTGTTGCTGCATGTCATCAACAAAGAAATCTTCCAAGCAGGGAAAACATTTCTTGACCAGTGCAGAGCTGCAAAACTAAGTAGCTCAAACCATGTAGCACAGACAGGCTTTGCAAGAGGGGCCTAGCAGAAGTATAGAGCATTTTCATTTCTGGGATCATAATGAAAAGCCTTATTAACGCAAATTGGAACCAGTATAGGCCAGTCCAAAAATCATAGAACCATAATTATCATCCTGACAGCTTGATATGCCTCAACCTACAAAGGAACAAATCTACAGCTTGATCTGTGATAAATTTCTTTCCCCCAGGCCCTCTCACATTAGTTTAACCCACATCTGTACATATACAGGGAAAATCAAATGCTTTAGGTTTTATTTCTTTGATTTAAATTCCTCTTATATACCTTATCTTCACTGAGCTTATCTTCTTGAAGTGAAGCATTTTCAACAATGAGTTGCTAGAATACAATATTGTCTGGAAATTGAGACTAAAAAGGTCATCTCCTGAAATGAGAGCTAGCTGTCTGAAAGTTTTTCCCTTCTCCATTCCTTTGCTAGTCAGAAATTGATGTGGAAAAAAGCCCAGCTTGCTAGCTTTGGTCTGTAGCACATAGCACTGCATATTTAATTTAAAGGCATGGTCAGGTAAAAAAATAGTCTGCTAGCAGGCAGAACATTTCTATAGATTTATTTATGGAAAGATAGACGTCAAAATATATATGGTACATCAGGTTATTTATTCAAAGGCTTTTTGCTGTATTGTATAATAAATAACATCTTCTGATAATCAAAACTGGGCATTGGTACTAGAGGAGATAAAGGGAAAGAAGCAGAGTCGGAAAAGGTTAAAAGGAAGAATTCAGAAACAAAGGTTTAGGTAAAAGCAAACAAAAACAAAAAGAAAGGATTACAGAAAGATGATGGATGGGATGTTCCAATGTAGTCAAATGGAAAAGTCTGGCTGAAAAAATACTAGCAACTGGGAATAACCTTTATTGAGAGAACGAAGTGCACTGGGTATAAATGCAACCAATATGTAAAGCAACTCTCTTTGTGTATCTAAAATTATTCCTTTTAGAAGATTTGTATGAGCAATGTGAGGGATTTCTGCCTCTGAAGTCTCTAAGACTAATTTTGTTCTTGACAGCTGTGAACATAGCTTTAATCTGTACTAACATTAAATCTAGGGTTTTATGTTTGAAAAATATTGTACTACAAATTCTAATAACTAATGTTTAGCTGAGCTAGATTTTACTTTGCTCAAATACTGCATTCACTAGTTAATTGTGTGTTTACAATAGTCTGTTTAGTCAAGTAAGTACACTTTTGGATAAGCAGAAGAAACAAAACAAGACAATAGTTACCCTGTCCAGTTTTACTTACTATGTGAACATGACACATAAAACCATTACTTTTGTAGCCTACCTGAAGATGAAGAGCTTGCAGACTTTCAGGGAGTGGCAATGGAATGTGATCCAAGTTATTGTCAGTGATGTAAAGATGCTGCAGTTCATGCAGATCCTAAAGGATGAATGGGAAAGGCAGGGAAAATGATAGACATTTCTGAAATTCTCTAGCAAGTAAGTCTGTAATCTATCACTGCAATAAGCACTGATGAATACTAGCACATTTTATTTCAGCATGATATGGTTGAAAAGGCAGAAATTCAAAGACACTCATGAACTTTTATTTGCATAGGCTGAGAACAGTTGCTGTTAAAAATTAGGTGTTTACTTTAAAAAGAAAGGAAAGAAAATGCCAAGTCTAGAGACTTAATAATTTATATAATTTGTTCTGTGAAATTACATCTTTTACAAAAATGGAAAATACTGCCTTTCCCAGTCATTATGCACAAAGGCTTCCTATTCTGTCTGTTTCTTTGCTTTTTTGACAGACTTACTCAATTTTGCAGAATTGTCTTGGTACTGAAGCAAATTATAAATGCATAAGAAAAGCCTGAGCTAAAAATAAATTCAGCATTTCATTTGAAAAGGTAAATGTTTTTTTTTTCCTTGACTCAGTGGAAGAAGGAGCTTCATCTGATCATTATAACAATAGCAGGATATACACTTGACTAGGTCAATAAGGCTCAGCAGAATACTTTAAATTTTGTCCCCTTTTCACACACACAAGTTATCATAGAATCTAAATACTTTGCATTCAGTGTTCTAGTTTAATTCCCACTGACAGAACTCTGAGATATCAGAGTGAAGGTTCTTGGCAAATATGGAAAATAAAGGCTGAGAGTCCTTCATGGCTAAAATCAGAAGAGTGCTGAAGAAAAGAGTGCTAGGTCAGAGTCTCAATCTGGGGGACTGAGTTTTGCTTATCATTCCCATTCCCAACACCTGCCTTAGGTTGAAAGGTGAAAGAATGGGAAAAAATATCTGATTCAGTTACTGCTGTTGCTTGCTTCCTTAAGAACCTGTCTTCCTAAGGGGGAATTTGGAGATGGCTGGTTACAACTATCTTCTTAGATGCAATTTAAAAGTCAATCTGAGCCAGGTCTAACATATGAAGCTAGCTGTATCCTATATCCCATAATGACTTCAAATTTCACATGCAGTTAGGAGGAGTACATGGCTACCTCTCTCCACCAAAATTCTCACGGGAGGACTTTTGGAAACTCAGAGGTTCCAATTTTCCTGCTTTTCAAGGTGGAAAGGAAGTGTATACATTTAGTGAATACTCTAGCAAATTCCCATGTAGATATATGGTAGAGTAAGTCTGAAGCAGCATCATCCATAGCTTTGGCCTTCCCTCTTCCCTTCTTGTTTTAAGGGAACATCAAGCTGCTTTCTGGAGCCCTGCTAGGCACGTGGATGGTTGGATCATAGATACAAACATAGTGTGCCATCGCATCTTTTGTGTGGATCTTTGTCAAGAAGAATAAAAAGGGTTCTCAAATCCAGTAGGTAGGACTCATACGTCTTGCTCCATCTTTACATATTACCAAGTAGCCAGCACAGTCATGGTGCCTATAGTCTTAAAAGTTTTACTACTGTAGAGGGACACTAAGGCTGCTCTTCTGAGTGCATCCTTTGGAGACAGGAAGAAAAGATTTTCCCATCACGCCCAGACTTACTTTAAATGCCTCATTACGTATTCCTTTACGACCAAGCCTGTTCTTACTGACATCGATGAATGTTAAGGTAGATGGTAACTCAGGGAGTTTCCTTATCCTATTGTCACGGAGGACCAGCTCCTTAAGTTGAGGCAATCTCTGGAAGGCATCATCATGGATCTCTGATATAAAGTTTGCAGTCAAATCAATCCTCCTTAAATCGTCTGGCAGAGAAATAAGAACAAGCATGTAAGAATGCATTTCCTGAAAGTTTTGAAAAAGAAAAAGGTAAATGGGTTATCTACATTACAAGTGAACTTTTTTTGAAGTTAATAGTTTTTAAATGTCTGTGTGTTCTGGGAATCCTTTAAATGGTTTATCTTTTGGAAACATAACATTCAAAGGGAAATAAACATATTCTCTACCACCTTGTTCCACATATCTATTTTCAACTTTTTCTTAATGAATGAAGTTTGATATTTTTTTTTTTCTAAAATACACTGAAACACTTTTTCCAATTAAAAAAAGAAAGAAAATGAAATTTGCTTTTGTCAAAAGAGAATGATGTCTAAATATCAGTGCATTAACGTGCATTAATTTTAAATGTATTATTCTGCAGCCAACTTCTATTTTCCACCCAGAATGTTGTTAATGATTATTTTCTTTTATGATTATTTTATTTTTATTCTAACAGTATATTTTGGCCTAATACATTTTCTCTGTTCTTATTGTTTATTCCCCCTTTTTATATATACCAATTGTGTTCCTTCCAAACCTTCATGTTGGTTTGGGCAAGCCAAACCCTTATAGTTTTCTTTCATGAAACGATCTTTGCATTCCCCTGAATTACTGTAGTAGCCTTTTTTGGCACTGATTTCACACATCTCATAATGAAATCAGCAAACATTAGTTACGCAAAGTTAGGTCTAAAAAAAACAAAAAAAAATTTGGCTTGATATTCCAAGTGGTAAGTGTATAACAAACCCTATCCCTAAACAGGGTAGGCTTAGTACTTCCTGAAAAATCACATATCTTTAAGACTTTTAAGTAGGAAATGTGAAAATATAAATTCCCCAGGTCACCAATTTTGGCCAGCTTTAGGCCACAAATGGTTTTGGAGTAGCAGTTTTCATTTACTGAAGTTTTCCTAGGTAATTCTGGAGTAAACCAATGAACATATACTTTAAAGGTAAAGTTTACAGGTAAAATTTAAAGGTAAAATTATTTTCACATAGATACTTTGCAAATATTTGAAAGCATGTGTACCTTTGAAACGGTCTTGTTTAGGAAAACAGTACTTTCTAATACACTACAAATGTTCTATGAGGTTTCGGGTTTTTCTACCTTTCTAAAACTGATTATAAGTAACAGCAGAAAGACAGATGAACTTTGTAATAGAGAATATGCATTTGAAGTACTGACCTTTATGTTCAAAAGCAGCAAACCACTTTTCCATATGTGCATTTATGTGTATAACCCTACCATCATCAAGCATTATATAAAAAGAATCAATATGTCTTAGATTACTGTGAGCCAGAAATAATAGAAATTAAAGCTAATTGTAACAACACTGCTTTCCATACTTAAGTTAGCAAAGTCATTTCTCTTGATCTTCCTGATTCTGTTGTAGCGTGAGTAGAAATACGTTGTTCTTTTAGGCAATGGTGGAACAGCATCAAGCTCGTGGTCATCACAGTAGACTGTGGTCCCTAGGCATGTACACAAAAGGCAAGTGGGAAGACCTATCAAAGAATTTAAAAGAAAATAGTTTGTTCTAAAAAAAAAGTCAATTACTACAATGAAATGCTCACCTAAGCACATAATTATAAGATTTTATCGATGATAAAGTTCACCCCCATTCTTTTTTGATCAACACATCGTATAATTGCAGCAAGTGATTAAATTCTGCTTAAAAGTAGTTTTTTTTTTTTCCTGCCTGTGCCAGATAAAAGGCCATTTAAGTTGTTCTAATACAGTGTTTCTCGGTCTATAACAATAGAATATTAGGTGACAGCAGCCAACAAAAGATCAATTTCCCCTAAGCTGTCAAGTGTGCACTTTCATCTCGATGGAGAAATAACAGCTGATGACTGAAACTTGTATTAGTTCCCAAGTTCAGTTTTGTAGATAGTACTTCTGAATAATTTAAAAGGAAATTGATATTTTCCCACAGAGCTATGGCAAAGAACCCCAATTTCTTTTGCACGTTGTTTAATTATGTTTTCTGATTCAGAAATTCAGCATCCTGAAAAATTTCTCTATCAGTCTGAGTTAAGGTAACTTGGAGACCATGTTAACAAAACATTTGGTTACCACCAGAAGTTCATTAAAATGAAAAATCAGGCCATTTCATCTCAGCCATAGAACAGCATGAATACCATGCATGCAAAAGTTTATTTTGATGGTACTGTTCAAATTTGGTGAGAATTGTGACACTGACTGTTTTTTCTGAATGTAATTTTCAGTACGAAAAGTTGTTAGTTGCTATGTGTATTGAATTTTTGATACAACTTTTCTTTGATTAGGGATATAAATCAGCATATCTGTTTCTCAGTTTTTAATCTTATAGAAATACTTTTCTGTTTCATGTTTTCCTCCTCATTGTAACAGATGTCTGGTCATTTGTTCTGGTTACTTTATAGAATAGTAGCATAAATAATGATATGAAAATGTTTTTCTTGCAGATTAATTTTTTCTACAGTTAAGTTATGGCTACATGGAAGATTTGCCTTCTCAGTCTTGTGTCAAATACCAACAGGCAGCATTATCTAACTGAAGGGCAGGCTATACAGGTCGTGTATTCTGAGGCAAGATTAAAGAATCAGTGACTAGACTACTCTATTTGAGAATCTCTACTTAGACATCCAGGAAAAACACTTCTGGAGAGGTAAGACTCTTTTAATACTTTCCCTAAGTTCCTTCACAGAACAGTTTAAATTAGCTACAGGGAGCAAGCCTGAGACAGGGAAAAAATAAATTGTCACATCTTGTACCATTCCAGGAAACCTAGACCTAAAGGAACGTAGAGGTTAGGGTGGCTGACGTTTTTTTGAACTATTACAACATAGTACAGGAAGAGAGTTTCCCCTTCTGTCTTATTTTTTGACCTTGGAGGAGTGGTATTTGTCACCTATGGCTGGTGTAGACTGAAAAAGGAAAGATGTATGGGGAAGGATTCAAAAGATATCAACAAGAAAAATGAACTTGGCTTGATGTTCCTGAGCCTTGTAGTCTTCTATCCAGTACCAAGCCAAGAACAGCAGCAACATCTGGCAGGAAAATATGTTGCTAAAAAGAAATAAAGACACAAAAAAGATCTGGCTTGATATGTTACCACCTTGACCCTCCCATGCATTCTTTAGTTGATGCACAAGTTGATTTGCATTCAGTGCTCAAAAATGTTGACAGATACAGGATTCATGATATGTAATATTTATGTGAAATGTTTTGTAATATCCTGCAGCTTTCAAAAATGAAGAAAATTGTATTTTTTTTTCATAATGCTCCTGGGAAATTCTAATTTCCATTTTACTTTTTTTGTCTTGACGGGTGTATATTTTTTTGCTTGGTCAAGGCTGACTAGTAATATGTATAAAAACAAGACTAGGAATGATTAACTTCACTAAACACACAATTTTGGAAGCATGAACTCTTCCCCCCTCTCCCCGCTCATTTCATTTGTCTTCTGTGACACTCATTATAGTGTTAGGCATAGTAAAGAGTAGGATTTTCCTGTTGTTGTACGTTGTTCACCATAAAACACTAAGGCCCATCACAGCAGTGGATAACTCTAACGAACTTCAATTGCAAGTTTAGAGTAGCTACTGACAAATGCCAGTTATTAGCATCACAATGTTTGTATGGGAGAGGGACAGATTGTGTTTTACAATCTTAAATCCCTTGTGAGATGCAGAAAGCTCTTATTTCACTATAGCTAGTCAGAAGGATAGAAAATCAGCTTTGCCTAAAATTTCTAAATAGCCCATTTCCTAAGTTTCACAGTTTCTAATTTTCACGGTCAAAAATTCTTCAACAATTAAATTATATTTTGTATGAACACATTTATAAAAACCATGTAACAAATCATTATAATATAAAGTTATTTGGTGATGATATTGAAATTGAAGTTAATAAAAAAGTACTGGTGGCATTTGCCAACCATTAGCAAATTTTTAAGTTGTAAGTGTCTTAAGTGTTAAATAAAATTTTATTTCAAAAAAAATCTTCATTGGCACAGTTATTTTCATAGTGAAATAGTGTGGAAATGTTTTAACTAGGTACCTATCTGACTTCAGAGCTTTCAAGATAGGTATACTACACCTCTTTTCAGTAAGAGAGGTACAGAAATACACCTCCTCTTCAGTAATAGAGGTAGACATTCATAAGCAAATAAAGTGGGTTCACTCAAAAGCAAAGCTACACATGCAAAACTCATTTCTCTTTCCTACTAACCGTCTTGAGTTTGGGGCCCAAGAACCCCAGACCCCTGTGCTGAAAACCCATCAATTAATTTTGGCGTTGATGCTTCCTCCTCAAGTTCTTCTGTCAATGGTGCAGAAGAATAACTCTCTTGAATTATAGAAGGTAGTGCTGTCCAAATCTCTGTCTAGGGAAAATTAAGATGGAACAGGAAATGTTACTGTTTACTTCCACTGGCAGCTGTTCATCTTCCAGTTACTCATATTCTCCCACTAGAGGTCACGTATGTTCTAAGGTTTATTGCTTGAGCTGCATTTTATCCGGCAGCTATAATGAATTCTGATGATGTGTCAACAATTCATAGAACTCCAACATACTTACTCATTTTTTGTCTCCATGTTTTAAATGTATGCACTTATGCATATACTTCATTAGCAAGAACATGTACTAACAAAATGAGTTTTCCACATTTATTTAAAGCTAAATTAGTTTTGTAATAAAAAATGATATATTTGGTGTTACTTATCTAAAGCTAAATTAGTTTTGAGATAAAAAATTTATATATTTGGTGTTACAAAGGAAAATTTGCTGTGAAGCATCAGAAAGGTATAAGTCATATTACCATAAAATTGTAAATTGTGCCAGTATAAATCCAAATCAAATATAGCTATGCAGGCTTTATTTTGAGAACAGTAACATGCCTTAAAAATCTTATTACCTAAGAATTCTGAACTCTAAGTTCATATACTACTTGCTAATATATAGACAGTGTTTTTGTCATTTTTTTTTTTCTGAATCTGAATATCAGAAGCCTCTGGTTAGCTTCAGTCATCAGCAGCTGCATTATGTAGTAAGAAAATTAAGAATATAAATAAAACATTTTAGATTAAATCTTTATATACAAAAATCATATAAAATTTGGCAGACCTTTTCATGGAAATAGAAACCTCATTTTTTTTTCTCCACTCAACATAATTAGTCAAACCCGTAAATTTCATTGTGTTAACTTTAATTCTAAAGATGCATTCTGTTGATTTTACTGTATAAGAACTTCAGGATAAAAATGAAGATGTAGCAATTTTCTTGCATTATATCACCCCTCCTAGAAAGAGTATTGCAGATTTGTGAGGCTTGTTGCAGAGGAGCCTATGTTTGCAAAGAGGCAGAGTGGTTTACTGTTATCACCCAGATACTGAGAATCCATTCTTGTGTGACCTTTGCAAGTTACTTTACCACTGTATCTTGATTTCCCCATGTGTAATAATATTGTTTGACCACACCAAGGCTTCCTTTGAAAATGCACTTTTTGTTTTTTAAGTCACAGACAATGAATTAGTGTCCTTATAGGACTTTGCACATCTGAGGTACTGTTTAAAAATTAGGTAATACACCCACCCCATGGGTGCTGCACCCCTGTGCTGCAGTTAACACTCCTTAGCCTGTATCTAAGGCATGAACAAAAATAGGAACTTTGGCACTTTATCCCAAGTGCAAAGGTACTGAAGCTTAAAGTTATGCTTTAATAAAGATTTGCCTCCACTGCAGCCTCCTAGCACATCACCACCATAAAACTATGAAATCCTGAGTTTTGTACTTGACCAGTTAAGTCTCTTATTTGAGATCATCCCCCAGCTACTGCTGGTTTTGCTGTCTCCATGGAGAACTTGTTGTCAAAATCACTCACACTCGTGCTCATAATTTCTAGTTGTAAAAGATTGGTAAAAGTAGACGGAGTTCAGACCAAACAGGTGGTTAGGATTTTTTGAATTAGGTTTTCTATGTCGACTATACAAGTTAAAGGAACTAACACACCTGAGGTAAGCATGCCAAGCACGAGCAAAATTTTTGCTATATTCTGATCCCTGTTTGAATCTCTTAGCTTAACTGTATAATATTCAGCAAGTAGAGTTATTTTTGTCTTTTTATTCCCAGATAGAATAGATTTTAAATATTTTTGTGTGAAATACCTATATAATTTCATATGTGTCTATATATTTACCACAATTGTGGAAGAAAACACTTTACATTTCATAGTAGACTCACTGGATCTTTCAGTGTAACTATATAACATTACTAGGAGTATTAAATGTTATGATCCTGGGTTGCCTAAGAACATCTAAATAACCGTCTAAAATCTACTTTTTGCAGAGAAAAAGTTTGGTTTAAGATATATAAAGGCCATAGATTCAAACATTTTGTGTCAATTAGTTTTACTAAAGACAGAGAATATGGAAACAATGAGAAACCAGGAAACACTCTGAATCTCACAGACTCAGATTTTGACTGAGCACACTTCAGGTTCTTTGTATATTCTTTAGTTGTAAGTCATAGATAGTATTGCTAAGTAGGGTTTATGGATAAAAATTCCCTGATACAGTTGCTAAGATCATAACTTTGTAAAATGCAGGGTGATCAGATGAGCAAAATGAACTTCAGCTGAACTGTGACTGAGTAACCTGTTGGTGTAAGGAAGGGTAAGGATGTACCTTGTTGCTTTGTGCAAATACACAATGTTCCCATCTGCAGCACTGACAGTAAGACAGCTTAACCAGGAATGGACTTGGGGACAAATCAAAAGAAGACTTTGGGAACAAAGGAAATGGGACAGATGTTCTCCGAATGGAGGAAGCCTAGAGGGAGAGATGCATTCCAGGCTTTTATTGACCCAGGGTAGTCCTGCACTAAAGTGCTTGCACATGCTCTCTACTTCTTCACCACTTTTGTGGAAATCAGATAAGAGTCCCTGTCCTGAAGTTTGGAACAAAATCTAGAGGTTCTGAGACCTATTAACAGCTTTATATGCATATTTTCTGGCAGTTCTACTGAAAATAATGTTCTGGAGAAAGGCATTTTCAAGGTACAGTTTGTAAACAGGCTTCAGACCTAAGATAATGTTCTTTTCACTTCCCATGGGATTTGGGTCATCTACCCTGACTGCCACTTCTCTGAATATTTGAAGGCATACTTTATGGAACTTGTTAGCTTGGAATTTCTGATTTCCTTTATGCTTTCTCAGTTCTTAACTGATGAATCACTGTAGATGTTTGGTATCAAAGCAGAGGTATTAACTTATGATAATTCTGTTTCTAGACTGTTATCTCTCTCTTTTTATAGGAGGTTATCTACTTTTGGAGGTGCACAATTGAAAGCCTCCCCATAATTTCCTTGCCAATGTGCTAAATCTGGGTTCTAGAGTAACAGGTCCAAGGAGTTAGCATTGTCTCCTTGGATTCAGTCTCCTGCATATGACTATCATAAAAAATATGGATTATTACACTGAATTTAATGATGTTGCCATTTTTACACTGGTACAGGAGTAGGAGTTCACTGATATATGTGTATTACATACCAGACCCAGAGCATGAGCAATATTTGCTTGCTGTATGTAGGTTGGACTGGAACCAGTAACCTAAAGGTAAAAGTCTGTTTCTCATTATTGGTCATCCGATCCATGCAGCTTTCTGTCAATCTGATAAATCATGCAAGATTGTAACAAGACAAAGATGTTTCTTGGACTATGTACTGTACAGAATGATCCTTCATCTTCCAGAGGTTTGTTTATTTTTGGCAACATGTACTTTACTAAAAAAATTGAAACATAAATGATTCTATATCACTTCATGGTATTATTTTCCATAGTTTTTTAGGGGGGCTGGGGGTGGGATTGTATTTCCTTTGCTGCTCTAAGTAATATTCTTTATGAAAAATCTTAAAGCAGGAAGAATATTGTAGAGAAATATAATAAAGCATGTTTATTTTTGCCAATAGTTGCAAATCTTCAAATCATAATCAGCCTTGCAAGACAGATTTAATACATGGCATAAGAAAACACTGAAAGGGAATCGCATCACCTACCTCTAGCCATCTAACTGTGTGGATAATAGTTACCCTATTCTGTCTTTGGAAATAATCAAGAAATTTGGAGAATACCAGTGCAGAATATTAGCCACAGAACATGCCAAAGGAGAGCAGTATCTTTCCTAAGATTGCAGAGCATCTATTTTTTCCCCATCCTATATTTATTCAATGTGACTACATTTACAAATGAAAATGCTTAATGTAGATAGCCAATTATGGGCACTTTCAGACCAGGGAGCACAGGAATCTGAACGTATCAATAAGCAATAAAATGCAGTTGGTAAAAGTTAACTCATAACTTCTGTCATTCATAGGCTAGACATTTAGTCTATGCTAGCATCCTTTCACAGTCAGCAGGTGGAAGTTCGGAAAAGCAGTTCCAGCTACTGACCACAGAGGCTTCTTTTAGGATGGGATCTTTAGGTATCTATCTCTCATCATTGGCTGAAAAGGAGGTGAAGCAATTAAAAAGTTTTTAAGGTTAGAAACAGCTCAGGAGCCCAAGCTGTGAAAAGAAAAAGAAAGGTGAAAGAGTATCTGTGGGTAGGAGTCAGTAGGGATGGAACAGAATAGAAATGTACGAGTAACCTATATGAGAATTATGGACCCACATAATTTGTGCAAAGTAATAAAATACAGAAAATAAATAGATTTAAAGAGGTGAACGGCAAGGCTGGAAACCATTAGTTGCCACATTGATTTTCTGAGGTGGTGTAATTCCATTGGCAGATGTTTTGTCTATTGTTTTACATCTACATCGTTTAGGATAAAAGTTGATATATTACATGTAATAAGTTTAAATGCACAAGATAATAAGAAGTGTGTCCTGTTTCAGTGTTTCTTTTACTGCAAAAAATATACTTAACAACACAATCAAATTTCAGAACTTAAAAGGAGATATTTTAAACTTGAAGGGACAGTTGTACCGCACACTGACCCATCAAAAGGAACTACTTTCCCCCACAGCTGTTCTGAAACTACAAAAGACTTACAAGAAAATGTCTAATTATGGTAGAGGTTTTTGGTTTGTTTTCCTTTCCAAAAGTGGCTCATGCTTGTTTCTTCTTGAATTTTGAATTTAAGGTCTTCTTTCCTCCTATTGTTTTATCTTGAAGATAAATAGATCTGTGAGCCATTGCATGTTAATGCAATAACTACTTAGATTGCCAATTATGCACCTCAGATAAGTTGTCATATGCTACATACATAAGTTCTGTGGAGAAAATAGTATAATAAAACTCAGTGACATCTTGGGGAAGGAGAAGGTGATACTTGTTTACAACATTTCTAAGTAAACTGATTTTACCTACTCACATTCATTCTCTCGGATTTTAATAATTTGCACATGTCTACCCACATACTTCAACATACCTAAAAGTGTATGTGCAAGTGGTCTGGCCAGGATCACCTGTGTCCAACACAGAACACAAGGGACAGAAGCTACTGAGTCATTTTAGTGACTCGGGTTCTTCTTGACAAGCATTGAAAACTAAGCTTTGGACAGGTTTTTATCTCCTTTAAGATTCACCGGCTCTTATGGGGCAGTCTTTTTTGCAGTCTTGGATACTACAATATCCGTTAGTCATACACCAGGTTGCTGCCCATTGCCTCTTTTTCCTCATTGAGAATGTGATTTAATGATGACTAACATGGAAATGAATGGTATATATTGTATTCCACAACGGTGTTTGCTGTCTGCTGGTGGTAGGGTGAAGAGTCTTCACTGAGAAGTCATCTGTGCTGTGATATTACCGGGGTGCAGGACCTTTGATTTTGGCATAAAGAACACATTCCTCAGTTTTGCTGCTGGGAACAGTGTTCTGGAAGTGATGCAGTTGGGTGCAGTGTCCTTCATTATCAATGCAGGCCATTCTTTTAATCCTTTAAGCCTTCTAAAATTTTTAAGTTATTTTGTTGTTTCTGCCAGGTCTTACACACACATACACGCATAACTTTCCATTCATACTTCAGTCAGACCAACCTTAACATTAAGTTAGAGAGCTCTAGAGTTCTAACCCAGTTTTCTAGAAATTGTGGCTTCTGCCTTGGAAAATACGGGTAGGCCCTGAGGTTCTTTTAATAAGTCTTAGAAAAAGGAGTAGTCTTTTTACCACCTTGACCACAGAATATCCTAAATCTTCTTGTCCAAAAGCAGATCTATCTATGTCGCATCTGATTTTAACTGAGTAAAAACATTTATGCTGCACAGCATAGCTGCAGAGATTTTACTTACTAATGTTGTCTGAGAATGAAGAAATTCAATGTAAATGGAGCTAATCTGGATTTGCATGAGTACAAATGAAGTCAAAGTCTCATTCCAGTGCTGTATCTGAAATTACAGATTTTATTTCTAACACTCTGCTTTGAGGGCTATGTGATATCTAACTTAGCCTACAGCAGATGCTTTTCTTTGAAACAGTGCTGAAGTTTTGCAGGACATAAGATTTCAAAGAGAAATACGCCAGTTTTAGAAACCAGAATAGGGCTTTTTGCACTGTTATAAAGCACAGAAGGACTGAAAACTTGTCCCAGCTGTTTAATGGAGATTTCCACAGGAGCTGCTGCTGATCCAAGCCACAAAGTAGACATACACAGCCAGGCAAAGCTGGAGATCACCCAGCTGACCAGAGTGTCTACGAAACATTGCCAACCCTCAGACCTGTACTGAGGAGCTGCCTCAGCTGCAATTCCAGTGCTCACTGTAAAGGGAGGGTTCAGGGTTCCAACCGTATTTCCTCATGCAGTCCAGGCAGACCAGGCACCCCTGGAGCTGAACATGATTTTGCCCAGTTCACCAGCCTGGCTTTTCCTAAATACACTGCGATTGCTTTGAATCTGAAGTACAACCAAACAGTGTTAGAAACATGAACAAAAAGGACAGGATTCACTATGTCATTGAATTTGAGGTCCTGTTTAGTCATTTAGTCTCCTTACACTCCTTGTGCAGACAGTGGAGAAAGAATCACCTCCTGAGGGAAGTTCAGCACACATACGTTGAGATTCAGCTCACTGAGGTGCCTGTCCATCTTCCTTTGGCTGTAAAGGAGGCAATATAGACCAAAAAAACCATATTTTTTACCAGACATCAGGGCCAAATCCTGGTGTCAGATCTGCTCTTCCTCTCATTTCTACAGCTTGCAATGGAAAGACATGTCATCTGATTTGATCCAATCCAGAACAAGTTTATTGTCTGCAGTGATACTGATGTAGTGCTTGCAAGCTGCTGTATCTCACAACTAGAGAAATTTCTGATAGTTTAAGTTTTTCTTCATAGTGCAGACTGTTATGCTATATAGAAATGTCCTGTCAGTGTAAGATCGATTAGCAATCATTTAGTGAGAGGTCCAGGACATGAATCTGGTGCAAAGAAGAAAGTGCTGAGGACAGGGGCACAGGTAGTCCTGCCACCAGGAGTGACATTCTGCATCATAACAAGAAGCATTGCTACACAGCTCTAAAAATAAGGAACACCAATATCATAAAAGGAACAATTACAATAATGGAAGGGGTTTTTTTGCACATTATTTTTTTTGTCCTTCCTACTTCTTCTTGAATTTGTGGTCTGAATTTTATGTCCAGGATCAATAGCTGCAGCTATTTTATCCATGCTACTATTTACCTTTATATTAAGAAAGAGCTAAGTTGGGCGTGGAAGTTAAAAAAGTAGAAATTGAAAGTTGGTTCAAGCTTAGGCCTCCTGTAAAGAAAGCCAGAGCCAAAACCACTTGAGAAATAACATTCAAAGTAAATTTTCAATCCCCAGATGTCTCTGATATCACAATAGGGATTATGCTGCTATGAAATAGATACAATTACTGCAGTACCATTTCTTATACTATTTTTTTCTTTAAAAAAACACACCAAAAAGTGTTACAAATCATTAAAAACAATATCTATGTTGATACTGGTTGACAGTCCATCAAGTCTTTAAACATTTAACAAGATATTAGGTTGCACTGAGGAATCCAGGGAAAGAAGCTTAGTGACAGTTTACTTAGCAAATTCAGGTGTCTGATACATATTGTATGGCTAAGGATTCAGGCAGGAATTTCATACGGGCTTTACAGGTGTGCATGTTCTGAAGAATTTATTGAACTATCTGTCTCACACTGAAGGTTATTTGTGTAGGGAATGAGGCATTCCTGCACCTAAGTAATTCAAAGAACCAATCTGCTAAATTTGCACCACTGTTTTACTCCATTTCAGTACACATTAACACAAAGTTGCTGGTTCTCCACTCATCCAAGCAAGACAGATGAGGCATAAGTTGCTAGTCTGAGGAGGCTGGTACCCCCCAAATTTCTGTTCCAGAAGAGATGTTAATCATCAAATGGGTGCCGAAGGAGAGTTTGGATGAGATGCTGAAACAAAGCCAGAATACATCCAAAGAAGCAAAACTCATGGCAGGAGGAGAACAAGCCAAAGTAAACATGATTATGTAGCCTAATATGAAAGTAACTGAGACCTAGGATCTTTTTCAAAGGTTTATTAATGTCCCATGCATTAGATAATCACTAAACATGAGCAAAGATAGAAATGACTCAGAGCAGAGCCACAACACTCCCCCATCTGAGCTGTGTACCAAACCATGCTCTGGATTCTGCTTTGATTGGCTCTGAAATTATTCTTATCTTAAAAGATTTTTCAATGCATGTGTTATTTAACTTGACAGTTTTCAGAGAAAAAAAAATATAGCCATGGGTACAATTTAGCAATTTGGGGTAATTTTCTAAAAAAATCTGTATCAGTGTTTCATACCCCATGTCAATAGGGATGATGTGTATTTCCAAAAGAAGCCACAAAACTGGAAGTCTGAGGGGAAAAAAAAAAAAAAAAAGTTTAAGTGACCAGGGAAATTGAGATAGCAAGCATCTACTGTAAAAGGTCTATGTAATCTCACTGTGGCATCAGGTGTCACCTATCACAGGAATTTTGAACATTGTGATAGTTACTCTTAAGCAATGAGCCCTAGATGGACCAATTTAGGTGTTTTCAGACCAGAACAACTACTTAAAGAATCTAACAGTCTGAGGCAAGAGGAAGGATGTAGCCACTCTGTTCAGCTAAGGTAGTGGTAACTAATGGCATGTCTGGTATCAGAGTTTTAGGTGCTTAAGATTGCCTTAGCCAGTATAGTCTTTATAACATTTCAGATAGCTAACTGGGTGAGACAAGCTCTTCTTGGCCTGTTGTACAAGAACTTGGGGTTTTCAAATCCTTCCTTTTCATTGCCTGGTATTTGCTGCTGCTATATGGCAGACAGTTGAAACATCACTCAGGCATTTCATGACTACTTTTTAATTTGCAGAAATGTTCACCTTCTGTGAAGATGTCTGTGCAGAAGCATATGAAATCAGTTATGGACAGCCAAGTGAATGAAAGAACTGTAATGAAAGCCTTTCTGAAAATGTAGAAAATTGCCTATTTGGGGATAAAGCTTTAAATGGTAAATTTAGTTCTCTTATCAACTATGTAGTTATCTGACTTCTACATTACTTGTACCAATTTATAAGTTTGTTAAACATGTATATTACATGTCCTGAAAAGTCATTATGTATCCATTTTGAAAGGTTTTATTTAATCAGATACCTGCCAGAGAGAAACAGCAGTGTAAGCCTCTCTCAAGTCTGCAGAATGGCAAGAGGGAGTTCTTGCACAAGACCCATCTTCATATCTTCATGTGTGTTATGGCAACAGCAGAGATGCTTTGTGTGGATGCACACATACATATATGTGAATGTGCGTGTATGACTCAGGTTCTGAACTTTGTGAAGTCACCTGAATATCCTGTTATCAGTATGATTCAAATTCAACAAGCTAATGCAGAATCAAATATTAGGCTTTCACAGTGCTTGTTTCTGATTATTTTGTGGACTGTAATTTCCAGCTTACCTCTTCTGTCTAGACAGACTCAGAACAATCTGTATTCAACTCCCTTGTTTTGCTGCTTATTCAGTGCTAGGACAGCTCCTGTGCTTCTCAGCCTAACTGATAGACTATCTTATTGATGAAAATGGTTTTTTGGTGCCCCTATATTTTCACTTCTTATTTTCCTAAATTAGTTTTTCCTACCTGGAAATGCTTTTTCCTACAAGGAAAATAGACTGGTTATGTTTATTAGACACTGTGATCAAAAGTTTGCACTACAGTTTTATTACACATTAGTAGCTGATGAAAGCAGGAATCTCTCTCCACAACTTGTTTTTCTTACACACCATCCAACCAAAGTTTTAGTTTCAAAAAGAGAAAAACTCTGAGCCTTTTGTTTTAACAGCGAGAAGCTTACACAAGAATGCTTTTGACAGTTTGGCTTGATTGGATTGATTTTGAAGAAGGAAATTTGTCTTTGTATATGTTTGCAGAATACATGGGACAATGAAGACCTAGAGCTTCACTGGGGCATCTGGACCCCCATGATATAAAAATTCATTTAAAATAGTAATGAAACTTACTGTGAAGAAAAGGGGCAATACAGCAGCCCATGTTCACACTATTTTAACTATCAGTTTCAAAAGAGAAATCCAACACAGAACTTGTACACTACCCTACACTGACATTCCTTTGCAGTCTCTTTCTCCTTTAGGACCTTGAAATTTCTTCCTCAGTAATAGGTTTTTCTTTTACATTGCCTTTTTTTTTGCCATTATCTGTGAAAGACTTTATATTGTTCTCTCTAAAGACTCTATAAACATTGCATTTTTGAGTGATATATTACTTAACGTCTTTTTTCCGTAAGAATTTCCTTTTGGATGCAAAGCTTTAGCTTGGTCTTCTATGTCTCAATAACCTGGGAACTTGGAAACCACAGATTTTATAGCCCAGATTTGACCCACTAATACATGACAATGCATAGCTTTGACTGAGGATTCAGTACGATTCTCCCAAGTAATTCACAGCTAAAAGTATTTTCCCCATGCAAAATTTTTGCCTTAAAAAATATGTTCCATGTACACATATTGAATACAATGAAAAGAATGCAAGAAATGAAACAGATCTGCTCATATTAGCAGGCAATGCTAGATAACATTTGATTTCCATTGTTAAGTAACTTTTCCAGACCTTAAAGTTATTCTAAAATCTACAACAAAAATAGACAGATTTCAAGTGGAAAAATATGAACAGCTGTTATCAAGATAAAATATTCTCAGAAAAATGTTTGCAAGCCAATTAAGTGTGGGTGTATATGCATGCATACACTTTATTTTTGGCATAGACACTTCACGAGGAAAAATATTTCCAAAGTATAAGAAACTGAAAAGAAATCATGAACTGGGACTCAGTCACTCTTGATTAACTTTATTAAGCTAAAATGTTGGTACTAAGCCTGAGATAGGTGCCTAAGGTCCATCTAAGGTTATTTGAGGAAGACAGGTGTATTGGGTCTGGCTGAAGTGTAGTTAATTTTCCTCATAGCAGCCCCTGTAGTGCTGTACTTTGTGTTTGTAGCTAGAATGATGTTTATAACACACCAGTGTTTTGGCTGCTGCTGAGCAGTGCTTGCACAGCATCAGGGCTGTCTCTCTAACACCCCCTTCCCACCCCAAGGCTGGTGGGCTGGGGTGGGCAAGAGTTTGGGAGGGCATATAGCTATGATAACTGACCAAACTGATGAAAGGGATATTCCATACCATATGACATCATGCTTAGCAACAAAAGCTAAGAGAAATGAGACTGGGGGTAGGGGAGTGGGGGGTGGGCTTTGTTAGGCATTTGTCATCCAAAACAACCACTACGTGTACTAGGGCCCTACTTCCCGGGATAGTGTTTTTCACATTGCCTGCTGATGGGAAGTAGAGATTAAAACTTTTTGGTTTGCTTTGCTTGTGTGCACAACCTTTGCTTCTCTTCATTAAATCATCTTTATGTCGACTCATGAGATTTTAAACTTGATTTCTCCCCCTGTCTCTCTGATGAGGGGACAAGGCAGCTTGATGGGCACCTGGCAGCCAGCCAAGGTCAGCCCACCACAATAAGTATCCCAAGAGAATGACTCATATTTATCTGGGGGAATGGTCTTGGGTTGCATTGCCTAATTTTGGCCAGATAGAATGAGTGGGAAGACTCCCTAATTACCTCTAGGTCTTTCCTCATTTTGGTGGTTACACATTGAGTGAGTGATTACAGTACCCAAGGGGTAACATTCTGGAAAGGACATACTAACATAGGTGCTTTAGTTTAGTTCCTTAAGTTACGCAGGTGCCCAATTGTCATTGAGATCCACAGGAGTAACACACTGGACACATCTGAAGCCCTACAACCAGCCAGTCTCCTGGATCTGCTGAAAATCAGTTGGGGACACAGCCCTGGAAAAATTCATTTCTCCAATTGAGTCTAAAAACATGTTAAAAAGAACGATTTCTATTTGCACATAACTGAATACTAAAATCTTAAAATGAAGACAGCAACAACAGAATATACTATTTTGTTTTTTCTCCACTATTTCAGAAAGGATAAAGACAGGATTCAGAGTTCTCTAAAAGGAAATGCAGGCCTTAAATCAGGCCCTAAAGAGTTACTGTACACAGGCTAGAACTAATGAAGGCCTGCTGTTTGTCTGGGTCTCTGTGGTATTGCTCATCATTTAAGCTATGCATAATAAAAACTAACCAGTGACCTTGCATACTTTTACACATAGAGCCGCTTGTGTAGTTTACATCTTTATGATAACAGGAATGTAGGGAGGAAAGTCATAGCCATGAGCCAGAAACCAAATGTATTCTGTTTAAAACTCGAGTGACATCAATAATATTCAGTGTCTAAAGGATAACTTGCAAGTCTGACATGCATGTCTACAAAAGCTGCTTGGTTTCTACAGCCCTGACCACTCTGAGCTCTCCTGGGTTTAGGGGAATTGTGAATGCTTAGGTTTCTTTGGGGTGGCACATGGTAAGAGGAGTGCAAGCAAAAAAAAAGATTTTGGCTAAACATCTAGGAAAAAAGGGTCTCACAGGGAGGTCCATGCATATGCAAAGTAACATTCCTTCCAACTGCTATGATGGACTACCTTCACCAGATGAATTTTAAGGCTGCCTGAAGAGCTCAGTAGTGGTAGACAATCCTGCTGTCAAAAAGAAGTTTGGAAGACATAATGAAAAGACTTTTTGGACTCTGTCTATTCTGTGCTTCCCTAAGGAAAGCAACCTGTTACAGGACCTCTTTTATCTTTTCTTGTTGGGTGCAGTATTGATCATCCTGAATCTCCTTTCAGCTGGAAAACAGCCACAGGATCCTTGCCTTACCTCTATCCTTCACTCAGAAACTTGGAAAGGGGCCACCCCATGCTTCAGTGTCATAGGACCACACAGAGAGAGCACAGCAAAGGAGACCCCTACCTACCATTCAATGTATTACTAAAACATCTATTGTTTGAATGAGGAAATCTCTGTGGTGAGGCACATACAAAATAGCCACTCCCATTTCTGGGAAACCATTTCTATAGGACTGATAAAAGCTTCATTTTTAAGAGCAAAGACAAGAGCTGTGACTTCTTAGTCAATGTGAAATAGAGAGGGCATAAAGTATTCAGTGGCTAAAAGTGGGGGTGACATCAGGGAAGAAAGCTCAAGCGATGGGTCTGTAAAGAGCTTTGATTCTGCACGGCACAGGGAAGCAGACCAAAGGCAAAGTGATTTCTTTAGAGCAAAGCTCTTCTCAGTCCTCCTTAGATGAGAAAAATTATTTCTTCAAAACTGTAAGGTTCTGATCTTAGTGCAAACTTTGTGATTATTTTTATCTTTTCAGTTCTGTAGTTTTGGGATATATTTGTTCTTAAATTGTCTCTGTCTTTTGTTTTCAAGGCTGCTATCCTACTCTGATCTCACCTTGATGAAAGACTAATTCCTGTCCCTCCTGCTGCAATCATGAATCACTCAAAGGAACATGTTTTCATGAATTATTTACTGTTATGTAAAAAAAGTACTAAAATATTATGAGCAACAGCAAAACCCCCATATTATTATTTAAATGTTTTATTTTTCACTCAAATTCTATTGCACTCAGTCCTGAATCATACAGTGCATATATCACCTTCAGGAAAGTTGTGCCCATGTCTAAGCAGCAGAGTGAGATAAGAATTAATGTAGCCTTTTAGTAATGTAGAGAAATACAGTAATGTAGGAGATGAAGGAGACATTTAAGTCAGCAAATGAGTCCCTTGCTCATACCAGCAATACATCTTACTATCTCATACTGTAACAGAATTACAACAGTTTTTCTTCAGTAATCTTTCTTACTTTCCTGTTTTTCAGTTCAAGTGTTTTCCCTTTCTTTTATACTTCCTTCTGCCTGCTTTCCTAACAGAAATAGAAAACACTAGCACATATAGCCTGAAAAGCTTGTATTGATCATATCTATGACTATAAGAAATAACCCCAGGAAACAGCATTTGATAACCTTATTGAATGGGGAATGCTGGATGTCCTATCTCAGCTGACTCCGTGCATCATCCAGACAGGTGGATGAATCACAAGGAGTATCTCCACCAGAATTTGTGGCAATACAAGGACATCTGAAAGGAGCACAGTACCTTTCACCTGCTCTCAAAGATTACCCCCAGAAAAGGAACAATCAGGAAATATTTCGGACACATTTGATAGATCAGGGAAAATCTGAATGAACTGCAGTGTGTCATTAGCACAGAAAACTGTTGCTAAACCAAAGGCAATAGCAACCACGTGAGTAGATTTGTCTGATAAATGTTTTCATGGCCAACAAACACATCAGTAGCCACTGCATTTGCGCACTTTGCAAAGATAAAATACATGAAGTTCTGATTACCTCTAATTGGTCAGACTGCTCATTTTCATCATAGACAAATGGGCGAGGCAGCTCTCCAAGCGATATATCATAGAACTCAGAATCATAAATTACAGTATCAGTGATAGATGCAGCTCCAACAGGCTCAAAGATAAAAAATCCCAGAAAAATATTTACAAAGGTCTGCATTTTGCTTCCTTTTCTGAAAGAGAAGAAAATGGATAAATTGTGGGTAATCTGCTGTTTGCAAGAAATCTATGAAAATTTAATATCAAGTACAGTACATATTGTATGCAACAATATTTCTGATGGATAACTCATATTTTTTAGTGATGATTCAATAGTTTATTCTGTTTTTCTTCATGAAAGTTGCCTGGATCTGAGAGATTCTGTAGACTGCTTTGGCCATGCTAACCTTTAGACAATTTGGGAAAGACCTACTGAGTTTTGCTTTGCCAGAATATAATTTTAAATGATTTAATGCTGTGGCGTATTCCTACCATCACTTCCACAAATATCTGGGGGACAAAATAAAAAGTAGTACGTATCCTCCGTAGCCCTGTAAGTGACAGTACTCTCTCTGCATGCCTTCATTATTCAATCAACACCATTTTTAAAGTAGTGAGAAATAGTAGCCTTGTACAGTAACCTGTTCTCCTTGGAGAATGGAATTGTAAAATAGAATTATCACCCATCTAAAAGTTCCATATTTCAGTAAAATAGTAGAAAATTCATACTAGGCTTGAATATTAGTGTGTATGCATTCTCTGTTCCTTGTAAGTGATATATTCACTATTATCATATAGGATGCCTGACACAAGGCTCTATTCAGCATTCCTTACTTACACCTTGATTTAACTACAACTCCCACTAGTTTCACCAAAAGTTTATACAGTGATAATAAGCAGTGCATAAGTCTAATAAATTGTACTCCTGATGTGATGCCATAATACACACACTTAAATGTTTTATTTTTAAACTATAGCTACATAAAATAGATGAAGTATAAGAAATGCATGAGACTTTTTTTTTTTTGAATGTGAATGCTGAGCAGCAAGCTGAATTTTAGCTTCATGAAAAGAGGTCTTTATGAAGCTGATTTAGGTATGAGGATATGAAATTCCTCTGGGGATGGTCAGCAAAACAAGGCAGTCATTTTTCACTTGTTTGCTTTATTCAATAGGACTTCAGCTGCTGCTAGGAGAAGCTAGAGTCACTTGGGCTTGTGTTTGAGAAGACTTAGTTGAATTGCACCTTTCAGTATTAGCTTCCGATATTACTAAAGGTATTCTGCTTCATTACAAAAAACTGAACTGAAATGAAATAAAATAAGTTAAAAATGCAACAAATTTCTGAAATAAACAACTACCCTGGAGCTTATTTTTCTCTGGTTTTATATTTTCTGCTGCCTATTTTTGACAATATTGGTTTTGGTCTTACTTTTCTTTTGCATGTAATTTACCCCAAATGACTGCTATAAAGGATGTTATCTATTAACCCAAAAATGTAATATTATCATATCTGGTGTAATATCTACTTTGAATGAACAATGCCTAAGCAAAAGATTACTCATTATTCAAAATCATTTTTGTTTCACATTGCCTAGAAATAAAAGGTTTTTAAAGGATATAGGGCTTGATAAGTATTTAATTTTGTACATATATAGACAAACCCAGCAAATATAATGGTAATCTCTGAAAAAAAAACCCACCCTCCTATGACTATAGTATCTGCATGAGCTTGCAGAATTTGCATGTCTCTGTACCTCCCTTATTTGCAATATATTGGAACACACTGTAATGATATTGGCATCTGCAGTAGCTGTAAGATCAAATATTTTGATGAAGATTATGTACTCTTACAGGAAGGAATTAAGACATATCCAGGGAAAAATAAATAGTTTCCTCAATCTGCAGCCTTTGAATCAGTATTATGCACAATAAAATAAAATAAATACTTTAAAAATACTTCCAGCATTAAAAATCCTATTAACTGTTCTAAGAGAGAAGTACCAAAACTTACCTTTTAGCTTCCAGTCTTTCAAATGGGATAGAGTTACTTAGAATGCAGAGCCAGTGGTGTTAGACCCCGACCAATGGCAGTGGCATTCTGGGGCTGTGGGAGGTAGTACAGCTTCTACCCTCAACTGGAGACCTCAGCGTGGGGAGTTTCTCAGACTTCAAACACCTTTATATTTGATTTTGCTGAATCAAATTTTAGCAAGGTCAGACAAAGGTTTGTTGTACATCACAGCTCCCCTTCCCCCAGATTTCTTATTGCTGCTACCAATATACAATATACCGATATAAACATTTTCAGTTGCATTCTGGAAAAAAACCTTTTGAGTCTCCTGATAATCAAGAAATGCGTATTTTCCAATGTCCAAAATCAAGGCTTAAGCAAATTGGATTGCATATGAATATTATTTTTTTATGTGTGACATTTCTATTTGGGGGTTCATTATATATGATAATGTTTATTGAATTTCCATCTGCTGTGGAAATTTTCTGGTATGTGTTTAGAAGTACTTTTTTCCATTTACATTTCTGTAAGTACTTATGGAGGAATGTTCATAGGGACTACTCTTTCTAGTATGTTTTCCTTCTGAAGGGGAAATACCACTTCCTTAATAGATACGAACTACTATAATATGCTGCAAATGACAGATATACACTGTAGTATCATGCGCTTTATTACACTGGAAATACGTTTTACAATGTTAGCAGAAGTCAAGCTACCTCTTCTCCTTATTGATAGCATTTCTTTTTATTATCACTTCCTACTTAATTCTGTACTTTTATATTGCTGGTATTTTGTACAATATATAAGCATTCTTCTGAATTTTTTCATCATTCCTCCAATTCTTCAATAAAATATACCTCCTAATACAGTCAATGTCCTATATTTATAGTTAGGGAAAGGCAGAACCCATTCCTTATATATGGAGGAATATAAGATTCATGTAGAAGATTCCAATGTGCTGATTCCCTTTACTTTATACAATTTCCACACTAAAATTTTTCCAATAAGAAGACCATCCTAGAAGGCCAGATTTGCATGAGGCACTGAAAGCATGTTAAGAATTTTAAGCCAGCTCCCAATAATTTGAATGCCCAACATAAAACTTCTAGTCCTGGCCTAGAGAATCCACAACATGTGAAAGGTTTGTCAGATAGATAGGTCAAAGGGTAGAAGAGCAACAGCTCTGTTAGCAGATGGATAGAAGGAAGGATATTGTAGAACATCAAATGACACTAGGTATCATGTGCTATTTTGGCAATTGAGTCAAGTCTGCAGTGTCTTACACACTATGATCACTCCTGGATGACAGACTTCTTTCTAAGGAAGGTTCTGCATGATTTACTTCTATGAAAACAGGGGCCTTGAATCATTAAATCAGATCTTTTTCATTTCCTCATTCACAAGCCCTTCCCATTGTAAAAGCAGCTTCTTCCATGAAGTATCAGGGCAAAAAGTACAGTGGGAGCACCACACACCACACAAATACATCCTGTTGCTACTCCTTTTTTTTTTTTTTTTTTTTTTTTTTTTTTCATTTCACCTTCTTACTGCTACTGGTAATTTTTATGCTGCTCCACCTGTTGAGGTAATTAACTTTATTTCACTTTTATTTGCCTCTGTGCTTGTTCGTTTAAGATTTACTCTACTAAATCCTCACTCCCAATATTTCTTCTACATTTACAAAACATATTCTCTCTAAACGGGCCCAACGTTCATTGATTTCACTAGTAAAAAAGACCACAATTTTGTATTCTTTATTGAAGGAAAATTCTTATCTATAACAAATTCTTCACATCTGTATTAATGTTTTTTCTTCATTCTTACGCAACTAAGTTGATTTAGACATACTGTGACCTAGGACCTGAAACTGTTGTATCTTTTGCGCAGTAGGGTGCTTTTTCTGTTTGTTTTATTAAGACCAATGAAATTAAAAAACTTTGGATATGGATCTCAAATTAATCTTCTTTTAGTGGTTTATTGTATTCCTATCAGGCTACAATATGCTTTGCTGGTCTTGTTTTCCTGAAACACTAAGCAAGTAAAATTAATTGAAGGCAAATTCAACTTACAAACATTGAAATTGCTTCGATTTTTTGTTAAGATTATGGAAACTTACCTGAAAAGAGAATATATTTTGTACAAAGCATTTTTCAAGCTTATAAGTATGTCTTTCATATGGTACACAAGTTTTGCCAATAAAGGTCAAACAAAGAAAACAGTTTTCTTTGTCACAATTTATGCATTAAAGAACCAGAAATTCGAGAATGAGTGGTGCATCTGTAGGGAACATGGCTTAGTTGATGCTGGAATTAATGTTTGGCACTTTGTTCAAGCTTGAATGCTAAAAGTCCTGATGTTAGCAACCCTAGACTAGCTAGAAACTCAAGAGAACCAATATTTAAGCATTTCAAGAATACTATGTTATTAAAAGCAAAGGAAAAGAAAATTACTTATAGCTCTTGTGGTGTTACTGAGCAGAAAGACAAGCACTTTAAAAAGCTCACAGAAAATCTGTGCTTGAGCTAGGAACTGATTCAGATCACTGCTTTGTGCTTTCTGAATCCTGTTATCACAGAAGATAATGAAATTCCTGAGTCTGACTAAAGGACATTTGGGAGTGAGCTTTTCATGTCCTCTAATTAGTCCCTTCACTGACACTTGGTTTTTTTCCAGATCCTCTGGCCTTGTGCTGTTTAAGTTAGTCTTGTAAACTTCCTCAGTTGTCTCTAAATCTTGCTGTCTCACTTACTAATTTGGGCTTGATTAAAAGCTTACTGAAGTTAGTGGAGAGTTCCATTGCATTCAGTGGTTTTTGGAGCTTGACTCCAGCTGGAAGCATATCCAGCTGTGGCCATTGCCTAACACATTCCTAACTAAAATGCATTCCCATTTTATAATTGCTGGAAGTGCTAAATGAATTAATTTATTCCCTTGTTTTTTGAGAGGGCTTTGTTTCCATTTCAATTCTCCCACTTGGAGGTGCAATGACTCCCAACTGTGTTCTTGAACTCAGTGCCAAAGCCTCAGGGTTGTCTTATTTTTGTTTTTCCAAAACCTTGATTATAAAGTACTGAGCCTTTGATTCAGACTGTCAACATCCAGCTGATATAAATATATATTTTTTTTCTTTGCTTTGTTTTCCTTTGAACTTCACAGATTCATCCCCAGGAACTTGTGATAAGAAAGAATATGTGGGAAAAATACTAACTTAACCATAAAATTAAAAATCCTGCCTGACCCTCGGAAAGAGTTTGTACATGGTACCAAGTTTCCCTCTTTGCACCTTCTCAGTCTGTCAGCCTGAACAAAAGTACAGGTCTTTAGACTGCTGCATCAACTCTGGAAAGTTGTAGTGCTGATTTTTAACAAGGAGAACAAGGTAATGTCCAGCTTTGGAAGGAGTGACGGGGGACTCCCAAAACAAGTTATTCATTTGGTTGTTTCTATTTACCATCTGGCTAAAAGATGTTCCTGCTCTGAAACTACAGAGTAATAGCAATAAATTAAGATTTATATGAAATAAACTAATATAAAACAATAGTGATAAAATGGAAGACCGATTTCTTCTGGACCAGGGACAAGTCTACATAAGGGAGAAGAAATACATGAGTATTCCGGTATTGGTGACAGCAAGTTCAGCTACTTGGGCTACACATCTCTTAAAAAGACACACTGAGTTTTCTCTAACTCTTTTCCACACCTTGTGACCAGAAGTGCATCTGCCAGGTGAACAAAATGGGCTCCCTCGCATCATGTGATGGGGACAATTGTGTTTTGCTCATATGTGGGAGGTCCATAAGTATTCATTTCTCAACATACGCTATGTCTCATGACCAAAATGCAGGTAACATTAACACATTAACATCAGCATTAGCTTGTTAGCAATGTTAATATGAGGAAGCAAATCTGGGGCACTTACAAAAGAAGGTGGCGAAAAATAGTCAGGTTGAATGGGTATAAAGCACTGAGTGTGAGCCAAAGACTATAGGGTAGGCTCACCAACAGGAGCAATTGCTATCTATGCCAGATAAAATTGTTATGACAGTGTCACCTCTACGGGTGTAGAAAACATCAGTCTTAAACGTTTAAACTGATATTTCTGGCAGATTCCTTATATATTTAAACCTATGCAAAGATCATTTATAGAAAAAGCATGGGTTTGTCCTTTCCCTAAAAGCCCTGCATAATATGCAGTTTATTTTTCATATATTAGAAGAGAATTCATAGTAGAAGTAATAAAATATCGAGTCACTTTGGTTACTGATTTATATATATTATTTAATTTTTTATTTTATATTCTCCTTTTTAAATGACTATAAACTGTCATCCATTTAGGTCAGGTTTCAGATTATTTGGTGGCACACATGTACCCTTTATTAATAAAATGCCCACAATATATGCTTGCTTTCTCTGACTTTACTGTAGAGACTGAAAAGTAGATGTAACTCCTTCGACAGACATTCTAAATTGTTTGGAAAGACACCTGTTATCGTGAACTGGTAAAAACTTTATTTTAGAATCTAAAATATGATTTTTCAGCCAATACCCTCTAACCTGCATATATGTACCATAACCTAATCCAACAGGATAGTTTTTAATTCTCTAAAGAAAAGTAGCACTTAGCACTTCAAACTATGTCCACTGACTGCTCAATGAAGAACTTAAAGCGCATAGCAAAGAGCTTTTCTGCACCTGAATCCATCTTCTTTGACATCCTGCTTCCCTCAGGCTTTTAATGCTAGGATCCTCCAGCATCTTCATGAATGTTATATACTGTACCAGAGTCTGCTTCATGTCCAAATAAATGTTTTTCTCAACTTGTTCTTGGTGTGTGACATTATTCTTTACTTAACATTATTTATTATTTATTTTCCAATTCTAAATATAAATTGAATTTTAAATAAAATATAAATTATAACTAAAAATACTAAATAAAGAGAATTATACTGAACAATGTGAAATTATGTGAAATCCTGGAATCACTGAAGTCAGCTACAATCAATTTCAGGGCTAAAATTCAGGCCAATATTTTAGTTTTTCTAAACTATTTTATTTTTTTATTATTTCAGTTTTCTTCTGAGATACTGACCACCTTGACTCTTCTTTCTGTTTGTTTGTTTGTCCTAAAAGCATAGTGAGAGGATGGAGAGGTAGGAAGCTGTTTTGATACATCCCTTGCCTGTCTCAGTATCACTCGCATTTCATGAATTGCTGGATTGTGGAACCTTTTTCACCTTAGGACCCTGGTAAAAGGCGTGCATCATATGAACCTCGCTGGGACTAGGGAACAAAGGCTGGAGAACAGAAAAACAAATGCCTCAGAGAGAAGGAGAAAGGAAGGAAATCATGTGTCTGCAGAAGGGATTAGCATTTCCATTTTGCTCATCAAAGTTAAACAAAGTACAAAAGAAGGATTTAGAGTGCTCCAACTGTTCCATCCCTTGTGCAAATCATCATAAACAGGAGGAAAAGGAGAGTTAAACAGAAAATGAGAGCTAGCTACCATTGTTTTTACTACTGAAGTCTTGTTTAGGTTTAATTATTTCTGCACAAACAGTGAATGCAATGAGGAAAAGAAAGCTTTTTAATGAGTCACAGAAATAACTAAAACCCCATTATATATGGATCAAATCAAGTGCCTTATTTCTGTCCTCAGTTTGTCTGATTTTTGGTTCTTGATGGCAAATTCCTTTTCAATGCACATACCCTTAGTAGCTTTATTATTTTCCTTTAGTTACTTTTATTGTCACCTCTTGCTTCTGTGGTTGAGGTAGGCAGATTAAAGTGTCAGATCTTGTAGTATAAGACTAGACTTTTTTCCTGTCATTCAAATATTAATTGTTGCTCTTTTGTCTGTTCAGCAGCTTTTATTTTTTTTTTTTTTTTTTTACTCTTCCAGGAAAAAAAACAACAAACCATGCCTATTTAAAATTTGTCAGATATATGCTGGGTCTGGTTAATCTTGATTACTAACAGCGAAATTTCAGAATATTTTAATGCAGTCTGGTCTACCAAGCTATGCTTCTTTTCTAAATGAGTACCCAGAATATTGCTTTCTTACATATGTAAAGCCCATATCTACTTAGACTCTGATTCATCATTGCATTCAGTATACCTGGAATTGCTTAGCTGCTAAGAATAAAGTATTAGCTTTAACAGGGACCATGCGCATTTAAAGTAAAATCAAACAACAAATCCATAGTTACAGCAACAGGAATGGATGGCTCCCACTTTTCTTTTGGAAAGGATGATTTAGAACCTGCAATATCTGCTTCTGAAATTATTAATCATTGTTGCAAACTATGACCATGATCCAAAATCTATTACATTTAATCATCTTTAGCCAGGCTTGCTGGCATGACTGTCCTGTAAAATTCAAAGCTTCTCCTTAAATATCTTTCCAGTTTTACCTCTCTAACATTTGTTTGTGTAATCAGCCCACAAGTTAAATCTATCATGGCATGCTATTCACTCTTTCTATATGTTATAAATTTTAAAGCAGATGAAAAGCTTGTCAGATTATTACCATATATTATATATTAATAAACCATATGGTTAGCTTAGAAAAGCACTTAGAAAATCAGAGAACTCTGATTAATCAAACTCTGCTAAAACAGAGGTTAAACAGAAGTAACCTTTATAATAAATTACGAACCTTGCATTTCTTTTTATTGCATTCAAAAGAACCAAGAGAACACACTTGTCTCAGGATATTTATTAATTTTTGTTTGAACGCAATTGTCAGGTAATACTGGAATATAGTTTAAATTGAGGTTGGTGGTTAAGATAACATTTTCCCTTGTTCCATGTAAACATGCATAGGAGAGATGGAGAGATGTATTTTCTGAAGATTTTGCTGGAGAAATCATAACGGGTCAGGTTTTTTCTACCTTGATACTAATCCTTTAATACTTTTGAAATTCATTGGGTGACAACAAATGTGTGTTTTGTGCTTCATTGGTCTATCAGCTATGTGCACACACAGATACATGCAGGTCATTAATGAAGGCAGTCTCAGGAATTCCCACTGAGGCCCAGGACTGGAGTCAGAGCTTCAGTCTCAGATACATGGGTTATATTCTACTCACATTAGACAGACTGCTGTTCTTCTAAAACCAAATTTACAGTTTGCTGTTTAAGAGGTATAATTTGCATCAGTTTTGAGAAGGAGTTGGGAAAGAAGTCTCTGTTCTTTAATCACAGCTGAACATAAGATAGCACTGCTGAGTATGCAAGCATGTGGTGTTACAGAATGGTTTTTATTAACATCCAGAGCTATTGTCTGCTGTTCCAGCCAGCCTGTGGACTGGTGGTGTTAGACCCTTTCAGGAAAATCCAGTTCCTGGCCCCAGAGATGGAAAACTTCAGAGTGTTTTTGCTTAGCTAAACAAGTACAGTTCAGAGCTGGGTTATCATATTTATCGCTAAAAGATGTACAATGTTTTGCTTGGGGTGGAAAAATAAACCAGAAACAACGTTCAATAAGACAAGGATTTGGAATTCACTAGAGCACAGGCTTTGTATTGTATACTGTCTGTTGACATAACCATTTATTCAAAAGAAATGGTGAAGACTATAATACTATACTTATTTCATGGATAGAGCCTGTGAAAGATTTTATGTGGCATCATGAGGGTCATGATGTCCTCACTATCTGAGTAAATTTGGAATTGAGGTAATGAACGAAAGTTGTTTTCCTCGTTAACATAAATTTTACCCAGTTTTCTATGAAACTGCATGTGTTTCTTTAGGTTTACATTTTGTAGTGCATATATTACATGTTTTATATGCTATAGATATGTTTCTAAAATGTTAAAAAAATGCTTGTAAAGAGGGTAACATGGCTGTTTGCATTTGAATGCCTTCAATGTAATTGTACAGTAGTAATATAAAAATGATCTCTGCTTTCACTGAATTCCTTACAAAATGCATGAATACTATTTACCTGTAGTATCTTCACTTTTACATCATGTAATTCTCTCTCACTAGAGTGTATTTCTACTAGCATGTAATTCTCACCTACAGTGATCCAAAGAAATTAAAATTACTCCAACCTGCAAAACAATCTGGTAATTATTAGTGCAGATTATAAACCATTATCATACTTTGCTCAGGCACAAGTGTAACAGGCATGCAGTTGGCATTCATGTTATCAGGCATCCTTCAATAGAATTTATGTATTGTTTCCTTTTGATTGTTTCTTCTAGTAGTAGCCAAGTTAAGTGAGTCTGAGGACATTGATCTCAAGGGAAGCTCTACTACATTAACCTACATTGTTCTAGTTTGGCATTTGGGAAATAAATCCATTGTCTCAATTTTTACAGAATAAAGGATTGAATATAAGGGTGTCTTCTGGAAGAAAAAAACCTAAAAAAATACTGTTATAAAGCTGGGATACAAACAGCAAAATACATCTCTTTTAGCCCCCCCAACTATTTTTACAGATGTTTTCAAGCAAACAAAAAAAAAAGGTGTTTCATCCTAAAACTTAACTTTTTTTTTTTTTTTTTTTTAATTATAGTTATCCTGTTGCAAAAGCCAGGAATAAGATGTATATAGTTTTGGAATGTATTTCATAGGATTTTATAAAATATTAAAATTGTAACCCTATGTTTAGGAGTTTCAAAATATGCAGGTCCGCAAAGAGGATTCTTTTTCTAATGAACTTACTTGTAATACAGAGACTGTAAAATAGAGCTGCAGGTGACAGTTGAAACTGATTGTAGCAAAACAGATCCGTCACTATATTCAGAACTGACCTGAACTTCAGCAGGATTGGTACTGCCAGTCCAACTGACTGTCTATAATTTTTCTTCACATTAATAACATGGAAATGATTTTTTGAAATGACTATATTTTCATTTGTTGGGGCCTTTTTTAGCAAAAGGTTTTTCGTTGCTTTATTTATTTTTTTATTTTTTTTAAACAGTCTTCATTCTATGGAAATTTTTCTGTTAACTAGCAGTCTAGCAGTTTACGGCTTTGAAATATTTGATAAAAAAACCCCAAAAAACCCAAAAAAACCAAAACAAAAACAAACCCCAAAACAAACAAAGAAACAAACAAAAAGTGCCACGTTCCAGGCTTGCTCCACAGTGTCCAGTGTCATGAATGGTACCAAGATTTTTAGACAAGCTGTAGATGAGGGAAACAGCTTCACCACCATGACCTGCAGGATGACTCATGGCACCAGGGAGTGGAAGGAAGGGGAAGGGAGAAGGTACACCAGCTTTAGAAGCCCTCTTTAGTGCTCCTCCTAGCAAAAGACAGCATTCACAGGTTAGTTACTGTGACAGAGGGAAGACCATCCTGCTTCACAGATGCATGCAGGTAGATTGAGTAATGCAATGCCTACGCCCACAGCAGCGCCAGGTCTCTGATGGGGCAGCGACTAGGCTAAACCCAAAGATGTATTTCTCAGTAGAGCTTCTGAGAGAGCATGACTCCTGTTAGATGATCCAGCCCCAACTACAACAGAGCATTTCAGGCTCTTTCCAGCTTTTGAATGCCCGGTTCCAGTCGACAGCAACCAGCCAGCTTCAGCTGGCACAGTGGAAAGGCACAGGAGGAACTGGGGCAGGCAGTGGGGAGCGTGGGCAGTGGGTACTCAGTCGGGGAACATAGGGCAGAAGTGACTGAGCCCGTTGCACAGTGAGACAGACATAGCTGGCCTGTGCCATGGCTAACCACAGTCTGACTCCAGGACCTCTGGCACTGCAAATATGAGACACACCACCCTTCAGCCAATATGTCTCTTTATTTGCTTTGAATTTCTGCTTTAAACTGTTTCTTTTCTGAGTAGGCTTGGGAACATGTTCTTTGAGACACTAATGCACAAAGAATGTGAGAATCTAATTTTTTTTTCATAGGCTTTAAGGAAAAATATTAATTTTCTTTAGCTGTTAGAATTATGATGGTGTTTTTTCTGTTATCTATAAAGCAATGTGACTGTAAACAGGAATGAAATACAATGTTAGCCAGACCTCTATTTCTATCAGTTAAATATTTAGAAAACATATTTTAAAAAACTATTATCTTGTGGAAAACATTAAACCAGAAAGCAGTTCAGCAAAAGTGCAGATTGCTGTTAGCATGACAGTAAAGGAAGCTATCGCTGGTTGAAGAGAGACTTATAAATTTGTCTGCCATTTTACAGGTCAGACATCAATCATATTTTTAAAGGCAAATATCCAAGAAAAATACCTAAATTAATATTTTGTGATTATTTTTGGTTGAACTGAAGTATTAAAACAGCACTTGTCAGTTTCTATTTGAAATGTATGTGGTGTTTTCCCAATGTGTTTTTCTAATTTATGCACACACACACACACAGAGACAGACAGATCCTGGTAGCTTCACAGAACCTCAAGATAGTGTAATTAAATGACCTTAAAATGTCTGATTTGCAGGATTGCCTTTTAGGGGGGGTTCTTTGTTTTGCTTCATTGCCTGCACAATGTGCCATTAATTCTCACCGCTTAAAATTAAACTGCAATCAGCATTTGCTCAGCTCACCATCTGCAACAAGTTACTATGTGGTCTCTGCTCCGTGAACTCTGTCATCTCTGTGCTGCCATTCACAGAAACAGGATCAGAGTTAGCTGAGGAAAGACTTTCCACCTAGCACAGCCAGTACAGCTTAAATACAGGTCAAATTCTAAGTTGAGTGAAATTTTGCTACTGTATATCAATCAGAAGAGACAAACCAAATCTAAGCAAGAGTTGGGAAAATACACAAGGGCTGCATGAGACACAGAAGGGAAAAGGAAAGTTTTTAGGGTTCAAAGTAACGGCAGATGTAGTGTGTCCCAGTGCTATTTCAAGATTGCTAATGTCCTGTTTTCACACAAAGTTGTGCCGATAAACATGTGAGGGAATCACATGTGGCAAAATTTCAGCTTGTGCAAGTTTCCTGAAGTCAGGAAAGCCAGATTAATCCAGATTCATCCAGCTTTAGACTGAGCAAATTACTCCAGCTCTGGTCCAGAGGAAAATTCTCCATCCGAGCACAAAGGAAACAGTGTTAAATTTCATTGTATAAATGGTGCTTTCTTTCTGCTTCTGTCCTTTGATGAGCAATGTGGTGATTATAGTGCTGTTTGCCCAGATGCCCACAGTTATTTTGCTGATTCCTTTTGATAGTGAGTTGGTCCACTGCAAGTGACTGGAAAAACCAACCTCTGCTCGCACCACCGCAAAAGGGCCTACATCAGCCACGTATAAATTCAGGTGGGAGCTTAAAAGTTTTCTAACTGTAAGAGCAATAGATTCTGGAGCAACTGTCCAGTCACAGTGAAAAGCCTTTGGAGGTTTTAGTGTAAAATCACAGAGATATATGAATTGGATTATGTGATAGCAAGTAACTGGGATTTTTGCTCCAAATCAACAAGTCCTACCTGAAGATCAGAAGCTTGAATTTCATCAGCTGGAAAAAGGGAATAAGTGGAAATGTTCAGCTACAGCCTGATGTGGTCAAAATGCTAAGCAAGGAAGATGATTTGAAACTTTATATTTTTAATGTATGAAGTGTATCTGTATGATCACATGTGAGGAAAGAGAAGGAAAAATACAGGAACTGCTGTACCAAAGACTGGAAATAAGAGATTATAATAACTGAGATTTATAAATGTACTGACAAAAGCCACAGATACAAATAATAGGCCAGACACAGCAAAGAGTATAGCATGCAGTGACAAAAGTCAGACCACAGCAAGAAGAAGGAGGGGTCCAAAAGAAGAGTGGGGAAGAAATTAGTAGCAGTAAGGAAGACACATGGAGAGCATTGTGGAGAATTACAGAAGAAAAAGAATAAGCTTCATCTTTTCCCATTCCAAATTCTAGTTTCTTTAATATAGCCTTCAGCAGGAGATTGGGGAATCCTCACCACAGAGGTTAAAGATCAAGTAGTATGAATAAATTTACTTGTCTAAGGAAAATGAGCAACAGGAGACCAGCAGAGCATGGAAGAGAGTGAGGGAAGGACTAAGGCCTACTGAGGAATGATCTGAGACATAGGAGGACACCCAGGAACAGATGTTGCTGCTAAATCCATAAATAAGATGCTGAACCACCAATTGCTCACACAATCATTTTCTGGAAGGAAAATAGAAATTTCAGTTTATCTTATATGCAGACCTGTAAGTGTGCAAGTCATTTGTAATCTCTAGTATTCATAGATTATGCCTTCTCCCTAGTAAAGTCTGAGGGACACAGCCTCAGCCGGTGAAAATCATATTTTCACATCAGAGTGCAGATTAAGTGAAAGTTGAGCCCTGAACATTTTGTGGTCGTTTAATGATAGCTAATATGCAAGTATATTATGCCAAAACTAAATAGAAATTAAAGAACAGTGCAGCGTGACTTGTAAAATGCCATTACTGAACCAAAGCCATCTCTGAGGTAAATCATTTGGAGCCCGTGGTGAGCTTAGTCTGCTGGAGAAAGTCCTTGCTTTCATTTGCACCTCTGACACACCATTAACAAAGGCAGATTTTGGCCCACATGCTACTTTAAACAGAACGAGAGCAGTAAAAAAGCCAGACATTTCTATCATTAAAAAGAACCCTGCTGAGAGGACCAGTCTGTTTTGGTTGCTACTGTATAGTGCCAATAGACTGTCACTGTATCAGCTGCTAGAGAGAAGAGTTTGTTCCCATAGGACTTTCTGCGATAGTTTGAAATGGTTTCATTTAAAGAAGTCTGGGTTCTATGTCTGCAACTTTAGATCATTGAATAAAGATAATAAAAGGGAACAGAGGAGTACTCCATAACATATTGTCTAGGAAGTATAACCAACGGCAACAAAACCTTTCCCTTTGGCAGGTTTTTTTTTTTTTTTTCTCTTCAACTCCATGAAACATGAGAACTTTTATTGTATAAAACTGTGCTTTCTTGTGATTTTTTCCTTTAGGCTTGCCAATAAGAGATGATGATTTAATTCTTTCCAGATATTCAGTTGATTTAATATAATTTCTTTCATGTGGAA
This sequence comes from Falco cherrug, assembly GCF_023634085.1. Classification (NCBI taxonomy): domain Eukaryota; kingdom Metazoa; phylum Chordata; class Aves; order Falconiformes; family Falconidae; genus Falco; species Falco cherrug. Next base: position 43,605,885 of record NC_073701.1, read on the forward strand.
CAGAATGGGATAAATGGGCACAGGTCCTAGAATATCTATTCTTTTTCACAAATCCTTAAGGGTACATTTCATGGAATCACAACATATTTTTGGCATTCAATTCTTGCACTAATTACATGGTGTTTGATTATAAGGTTGTTTACTGAAGATCATATGCTGTTTAGCACTGGATTTTTTCTTTGTTTTAATGGACAGAGATGTATGCTTGAATTGAAAATACTATTTAAAACAGACATATTTGAATAAGAAGCATCATTGTCCAGGTTCTCTAGACACAGCTGTTACTATTGCAAACCCAGAAGCTTTCATGTACCTCATTCTCATTTCATTTCCCTTGGATTATTTCCGGAATAGCTTGAAGCATTGATTATGGCTAAAATCTTTTTTTTTTTTTTTTTTTTTCTAATTAAAACCAGTTTCATGAAAGTCTCCATTTAATAATATCTTTTATTCACTCTTGTGCCTCTTTCTCTACCTTATGTCTTACGTGTACACAGTACATTTCGTTTGCGTCCTACGCATATATTTAATTGGAAAGCAACATACTGAAACGAGCATACATATCACTCAATCATGTGCTATTGACACAAAGAACAAGCCTAGCACTGTGGGATTCTGGCAAGCAGACATGTAGATGTGGAGAGGGAATGCATGATCCAGAATATTTTTTTTTCCTTAACTAGATTATGTATTGAAATAAAAATGTCGTGTTAAGGTTGAGCCCTAAAGTAATACTTTGGGTAAAGGGCTTTGATATGAGAGCAATTGAGTCCTTTCTTCTCAGCTTTCCCTCCTGTTTGTCACTGAAATTCAGCCCTTAAAGTTAACCTCTCTTTACACTGTTCTCAATAATGTTAAAGTAGGGAATAGGGAAGTTCACACAATTTGCCTTTTACCCCTTTCTTTCCCCTTTTACCCCTTTCTTTTCTCTTCGTTTTTTAATAGGAGCCCATAAGGTCACCCTCACTGTCTGGGAACGGCTCCTTCAGTGACTTCTTAGTCCAGGGTGAGGGAACAGCTGAATTTTGTTGCTATTGCTGTCATGGCCGTTTTGAAACAGTGCTGCTGTTTTCACTGTCGATTTGTTGACCAGAATCCGTTTGGGACCAAAGTAACCCAATCTATCCATTTAATAAGCAATTCCCTCTTAAATTCCTGGAACCTCAAAGTATCAGATGTTTATCTGCTGTTAAGAAAGAAAGAAAAAAGAAAGCCTGAACAATATTTATCTGGAAACATAACTTCTTGTCCAGTGAAAAAATTGCTGCAACTTGGATTTCTGATATTCTGCAATCTGAATTGTCTGTATTAATAAAGATTAAGTATCCAATTGTCTATGGGTCATGAATAAGATGAATTTACAAAGCCATCCCATTCACAAGAGTAGTGATGTCAAAGATTTTATGATTAACCTGTGTTGGGACTGTACTTAGAACTTCTTTAAACATTTTTGCTGTAACCACCCAATGCTGACTTTTCTCCTTCAGCATGGGCACTCTTTTTCCTGGTATTCCTAGAGAAAATGAGAGGTTTTTTCATTGTATGATATTAAGTGGAGGCTAGCAAGAAACACAACTTTACTTTTGTGCTTGTAGTACATCTGAGCCATGATTCAGCACCTGAAAGTATTTAAGGGGCCATAGGACTTCTGAAAAACCCAATAAGTTAGCATGCCACTGAAAATTAGTAGACCATGGATCTTGTATCAGCCAGTGTCTGAAACATTAGCTGATAAAACTAAGCACATGGAGAAGCATATGGTTTACAAGATAAAAGTTAAGCCTGAGAACACTGCAGAGCTGATTTGCCAGCTGACATTGCCTCTTCATGTGGTTTCCAACAAATCTTTAACAAAATTCATGATTGTGGCATATTATGATATTCCTTCTGGAATTCATTCTAAAAGGCAACTCTACATCATCATGAAACAGTGCACAGAATACAGTAATGCATGATCTGAAGAAAGCTCATGGGTGTTATTTTCACATCAGCACTGTTTCTTTGTGTTTGGATAGGGCTCAAATGTTGGATTACATATTAATCACAGTGCTTTAGACAGCATTACAAATATTAAACACTTTATATTAGCTGTTGGTGTCCTGCCAGATCCCAAAAGAGGTAACGCTAGACTAGGCTGAGACGTTATAAGTCTCAGGTTTTAAGAACGACCACTGCTACAAAAGGCATTGCAGATCAGTAGTTTCCAAGTTCCAGGTTTTCAGTTTTTCTCCCAAAAAGTATCTGAGCTCATTGTGTCTCCTTCCCCCTCCTTTTCCTCTCATGCAAAGGAATGCCCAAACAGGCATCTCTCAAGCTTCCTTCTTTTCCGAATTGTCTTATTTTCCTTCTTTATCTTTTATCCTCCATCCCAAATTCCTGATATTCTTTTCCCTCTGTGGTCTTCTTTTTCACATCTCTCATCTTTTTCTAGTATTTGATTTCCTCTGTCTCCTTCCTTATCATCAAATTGTGGTTATATTGGTGACATGACAAATGATGAGTTGTTTTATTGCTTGGCCAGAGGTAGGCTGCAACAAAAACCTTTTCATATATCTGGAAATACTGTGTAAAATTTATACCAACTACAGCTGAAGGTCTTGCACAGATTTCTGAGATCTCTAAGAACTGTCCCTAAGCAGGCAGTTTTTCCACAACTACAATACTGTAAAAGAGGATTTTTTTCAAGTGGAAAAGACTATCAATGTGGCAAAAGCTAATATACCTTTCTAAGTAAGAAATACCATTCACAGCCACTTTGGCTGTGATTTCCCATTTGTTCATATGACCAGGCTTTATCACATCACTTCCCTTTCCACACTATTTTGTACATCCTCACAGTTAACAACAACTGACAACAAAACCCCATGATCTTGTGATGCAGAAGGGGAAGCACCACCTAATTCTAGTCAAGGGCTGTATGAGCAGTGCTTTCAGCTTTTTTTTTTTTTTTTGCTTTTTTTTTTTAAGCTGTAGAAAGGACAGACCTTCAGCATGTCTCACTCATCTTTAGACAAGTGAAGAGGCTTTGCTCTGAGGTCTTACTCTCTTGAAAGAATAGGAATTTCCATTCCCAGCCAGCAAGCAAGTAGACTGCAGCCACCAGCTCAGGTGATTCCCAGTTCTTCAGGAATTTCGTTGAATTTGAAAAAAATCTTAAAATTAAAATGTGTATCTACACACACAGAGAGCAGGGACAATTTAGAAATGTGTTTTCACTTCAATGAGATGCAAATATTCAATATGAAATGTGTCTTCTAACAGATCAATGTGAAAAGATTTATCTAAAACATTTCAAATTGTCTGCTGATGGTAAGATATGCCTGTTCAGAGTTTATTTTCTTTAATTAAGGTTCATGAATTCATCAGAACTGTTACGGAAATGGTTTATAAAATGATGAAAAGGTTAATGAAATCTATTTGAGTATTTGACATATTCTCCCTGAAAAGATTACAACTTTCAAAGGAGAGTTGGTTTTTTTTGGTGTGGGTTGTCTGTTTGTTTGTTTTAACCAAAGGATATGTTTTTTATCAGCTTTCAGCAACACTCCTAACTGCTGAGCTGTGCCTGAACTGCTATGTCTAAACAGTTTCTGGAGACCTAGAAGAGCTGATTGATGACTGTTTAGATCTGATCACAATAGTCTGTATGGAAAAAAAAAAATAATGTCACAAACTTGTTTGTGTCACCAACCTACTGTTTACCTCTGAGAAGGTAAACGGGAACAGACAAATCATTACACACTATCAGAAAACTCTGCAAATGTTAACTCAGTCACTGCAATCAAAAGAGCCAGTTTTTGGGGAAAAAGTTTCCATTTCTGCATTCACAGCTTTCAACTGTTTCTTCCTTCTGAAGTCCCTCTGGTTTTATGACTTAGCAACAAACTGCCCAAGCTTCATGCATAGGTTTCCAAAGATCTCTCTTCCATTTGCACTAATGACTTGAGCTAGCATGACTCGGAAGGAAGCTACAGGAGATCATTACATAGGCTCAGTGAGAAATGGCACCGAGCCAGGTGAGGCTGAGGTAGTGGCAATGTGAAAATTCTGTTCCTCAAGTCACTGATTACAGAGAATTTCAGCTTTGGTTAAAAGTCAGTGAAATTTTTAGTTCTGTTGCACATGGATAAAGTACAGTTTTACGAACCCTGTGAAAGCTTAAAACCCAAAAGTTAATTAAGAAGAATCCCCTGTTTTAAGGTTGCCCCGCCCCCAACATTGTTTAGACATACCAATCCAAGAAGCCTGGTTCATGTCTCCAGTCACCAGGGGCTGCCATGAAAATTTCCCCAGCCAAACCAGGATCCTTCCTTCCCTTGCTCCTCATTCAGCCTCCAGACTCCCTTGTGGAAATGGAAGTGCAAGAACTGGGGTGTCTTTTCTGCAGGTAGTTCATGGACATTCAGGCAGTTCAGTCTGTGTGGATGACTGCTTGAAGGAAACGTGGAAAGGAACAAGGCAATGACTGTAGAAGTGTTTTTGCCCTCCAGAGTGCATGCAGCTCTCACCTAAACGGGACTGTTTGCTGACACTGATATAGATGAGGCTGTGGAAATGTCTCCAGATTACTTCTTGACACATTGAAGGTTAAGGTCTGCCTGTGAAAGAAAATGTATTTCACCGAGCAGTTCTGTATGTCTGCTAACAGAAAGCATGGCAGATATACCGAAGATTTAGGTCGGGTTTTTTCCTAAATTTTATAGGATTGTTATAGGGCCAAATATGCCAGGCAGAATGCATCAGGTGGGCTTTTGGATTTCCATCAGAATTGGGATCCTCCAAGTCTGAAACAGTTTAAAAAAAGCCGTTGGTTTTTTTTCTCATCATCGTTAATCCTCAGCCAGATAGAGCTAATTGTTGTCTCTCTCTCTCTGTTTCTCACCTATACAAGTATTTGCATGTACTTGTCAGTCTGACAGTTTGCTCCAATTACATGTCCATCTCCATCTATCTAGTGCTGGACAATTTTCTGTTCTGCTCGTTTGTAACAAAATATGCTTCATTTAGTTGTTGAACCTCTTTCTTGTGTTGATTCCTACCACTCAATGTAACTGCTTCATAAGCCTGAGCTACGGGACAGCTGCTTCAGCTCCTCAGACACCAGGCACACGGGCTGTCATTCCTCCATCAGCCCAGATGGCCCATGTTAGAGGCAGCCCAGCAGCAATGAGACTTGTCCTGCTCCATCCTTCACAGTACCAACACTGGGAGAAATCCCAGTATCGAGGCAGTATTAAACCACCATGAATAAACCCCACAAGAGCTTCAGAGGTAGGCAGTCAAGTATGGTCAAGAGGTGGGTGTCAAGTATGAGGAAAGCAGGCACCACAGAAAGCCTTGAATCCCTGGGAGCGCTTCTTTCCTGCACAGGTATCTTGCACAAACACTGATGGTAACTGCGGTTGAAACAGCACAGAAAAGGAGGCCTGTACGCAGAGCTTGCAAAAGCAGGAAAAGACAGGCATGAGACTTATTAACACTTTGAGGAGAATAAGAAGCATATGTAATATTGCAGCTGAAAACATTCTTAATGTTCTTCCATACCTGATTTGTCTGTTATGTGATACCAGACAGACTGCAAATTTAAGAGAAAAAAAATAGAGGAAAAAAGGAAAGCATGGCAATCTTGGCTCAAGAACAGAAAAGTGGCTTTTCTGTTTGTTTGATGGTCAGACCAATATAAAAAATATTTATGTTTATTTGCCTAAGAATTAAATATTTTTCTATTTTCTTTTTGAAATGGAAAATAAACCTCACACCATGTTTATATATTGTATATTAAATTGAATATTACAGAGCTTACACCAAACCAAAATAAACATATCGATGACCAGCTTTTTAAAAGATCCAAAACACCGTGATCTTCAGAGAAAATCTTCACCAAGAGATTTTGCTTCCCCGTTTGACCAGTAATTTAGAGGCATGGAATCTGGGGCCCTGTGTCTAGCAGCTTCTTTAGGTGTAACTCCTGCCATTCTGCTGCTAAGCCGTGATGAGAAGGGATGCTATCAGTCTTTTTCATTTGAAGCTGTTCCAGTCATTAAAAGAAACAAATCTTAGGACTCACAAAACAGAGTGAACCTCTAGTCTGGTGCTCAAAACAGCTTCCTTAGAGAGAAAAATGTACACTTCAATTCATTCTGCTTCTGATTCAGACAAGGATTTGAGCCTAGATCCTATAATACCATGATGGCTATCCTCACTGCCAGGATAGAGATTCGGTGATTATTTCAAGTCCTGAAACAAAGCAAAGCATCACAACGAGATTATCATCCTTGAGATAGGCTTCCTAGTAGCTAGAGCATGATTTCAGACAAGTTCTAGGGTTTCATTACCTAGAGAAGGGCATATAATGCTACATGGATGTCTTAGCAACATGATTATTCAAAAAAGAAGTATACATGTTGGTTGGGGTTTTTTTCTTTCCCATTGCTGAAGCCATTTGTGTATTTCTTCTGAATTCTCTAATTATTTATAAAAACTGTGATAGAGCATTTTAATGAATAAATGATTTATTGAAAAAGCCTAATTTAACTTGAAGCTGTTGATTCTACATGTAAATTTCATTTCCGCTGCCCCTAATTAGGAACAGGTCTTGTTTGTGGATGATTCCAGTTTCTTCACTAATTTTCTTATAAAAAAGAATGGGGGAAGGAAAAGGAATCCTTGGAAAAGAGATTTCCAGATATACTTTATCTATGTGACACCATCAGCCTGGGTCCGTGCACAGGCGTAGGAGGAGGTATGAATTCTGTGAGCAACGGGGCATGCTGTTCTGCCGCAGTACGTGTGTGGCAGTCAGGATGGTGCTTCTAGAGAAACCCAGATGCACTGAGCTTCCAGGGAACAGATGAAATCAGACCAACCATTAGCACAGCATGCATAAACATGCTGAAGCTAAAAGACACTGAAGAAACAAAACTAAATCAAGGTAATAGGCAGATAGGTTGGTCTAATGCATATGCTACAGAAACAAGGACAGAAACAGTAATACCCAGAGATAATGCCAAAAAAGAATATCCAGACTGTTGGCAACAAAGCAGGGAGTGTAAGAAACAACTGTATTGGGAAAGGTTTCAAATTCATTACAGTACGTATTTGTTGGAACTAGCACTGACAGAGCAAGCGCAGGACCAAGAAGCAATATTACCTCCATTAATGGGGAAGAAGGTAAATTAGCTAAGGCAGAACATGGTGCAAATGATGCTTCATACGCTTGATCTGAAGTGGTTAGTACTACTCCTATCATTACACAGACTGTGTGGTGCCTTGTAGAGGTAGCCTTTATGTTTAAAAGGGTAAGCAATTCAAGGGTGGGTGAGTGGGGGGTGGGTGATTCACTTACATAGGAGACTTTCAGCCAAGAGGAGGATGCTTACTTGCTGACTTCAACAGTGTCAAAGATCCTCTGCCACACATGGCAGAAGTGGAACATTAGCTTGGTTCAACAACCAACACAGCAGTTCAGGTGTTACAGTAATCTGATTCCAGGTAGATAACAGAACTAGTTGCAATATAATATCACCAAATATTTTTTCTAGGCTGGAAAAATGACAGCAAATATTTGTGGCAAATATTAGAAACCATTTGGGTGCAGCAAGGGTGAATGAAAATCCCTTCAGTGACACAAGATATGTGTTGGACTTAGTAATTACAAACATGCAAACTGTCTTGCTAGTTGTCTTCAAAATTTTTACCTCTTAGTGTTTGTGTTTCTTCCTTCAAGTGTCATACAAGCTGCTGTGGTCAATGGCATCTGCAGATGATTGTTGTGGTAATGTTTTTCATTAAAAATGTTGAAGAAGAAAGTGGTAGCCAACAGTTGGAATATTGAGAAATAAATAGAAAATAACAGAGAAGAGCATGGAGCAGGGAGATTCATGCATATTGTTGATTTTTTAACTATGCTGGCAGCATCTATAAAGGACTTTTTTTCCTGCAGAGCCAGCTGCATTATAAAACCACACAGTCTTTTGATAGATCCAGCATCCAGCCTCCAATCAAGCTGGCAGACATGTCAGAAACATCTGGATATTTCTTAGTTCTTGAGCCTTTCACTTTGCTTTAATGCTTTTCTTTACAGAGCAACTCTCTATACCCTAGGTTGAGGCAATAACACATCTGTGTTGATAACCATATTTTCAAAATTAATGTAATATGCATTTCTGGCAAAGCACTTGGTCTTTGTGGTTTGGTTACCAATTGACCACAACTGCAATATGTTTAAGGTGACCTCCTTTGCTCTCAACTTCTCACACTTGCAAATATACTTGTTTCTGTACATGTTCTTCCATTCAAAACTGTTTGTGATGTGCTCTGATAACTAAGTGAAGCAAATGTCAGCTTTATGAAGCCAGCTGTGGATTCACACAGGACAGCTGAGAAGTCTGTTCCTCCCTCCTTGCAGTGAAAGAGTGCAATTTTTTCTGAACCAGGAAATATCAGTGGGAAGTCTTAGAGCAATCTTGGATTAGGAGGGATTAACATCAGACTTTCAAGCACAGTGATGCTTTTTACATTGTTTTAGGGACTCTCTTCACAGGGAGAAGGACATTGTGTTTTACATTTTCCTTTACAGTCTTCTGGCATAACAAATGGTTTGAATGAGGTGTGGCTGGAAGCCTACATTGTGTAGTTCCACACAATAATGCAATTTAGGCCTTTTATTGTAAACTGAGAAGAAATTTCACCGACTTTCCCAGAATGTTTATGAACATTTTGACTGTTGCAAATAGACACATTCATGCGCTAAAGCAGCTCAAACCCCAGCCAGGGCTGATTTATCTTGTGAAGGTCACTGCAGTAACATAACTGCTTTTCATTCTGCTGGTTCTGGGAGAGGGAATTAAGATGGGACAAATTAGGACACCTAAGATTTTCTCCTTATTAAACAGTACCCAGAAGTGGAGTCAGCAGATGGCATCAAAGGTGTAAAACACAGAGCACTTGGCAGCAGCATGTTTGTCCCAGGTTGTCATAAATTTTTATCTTCACTCAGATCAGACAGGATTTGACAGGGACAAGTTTTGAGCAGAGATCTGCATGTGTCCAAAGATTGTTCCATAAGATAGTACTGACCTTTGAAGAACTAATTTATAAGGCTTTCCACCCTACAGTGGATTGGAAAAATCCATTAATATCAGGCCAGCTGATGGAAAATAACTGCTAAAAGTGATTTCATCAGATTATGTGACCCTGATTTCATCACATAATGCCCGAATCAAGAAGATTGAGTACCTTGATGCTCCAGTATCCCTATATGATTTTACATACCATCACTTCTCATATATAAGCTTGACAACTCTTTGGAGAAGGGTTAGTCTTTTCTATTTTAACGTGTATATACTGCTTAAAAGGGTCATACATTTTGGCTAGAACTTCATGATGTTTTGCTGTGCAATCAGTTAGAACTGTAAACAATGGTAATAATATGCATATAAGCCTGTGAATATTCACTTTGGAGTATGTATATTTGTTCTTTGATTAAAGTAGAAAGTGATTTCCAAGTACAAGCACATAATTATTGTTATAATTTAATTAGTAGTATTGTCACATAATTATTTTCCCCAAAAAAATAAATTACTATGCTATTATTATGTAAAGAACATAGGTAAACATGCATACATATTGTATAGAATTTTTAAATATGTATTTTTTCATATAGGGTGAACACAGAGGTACAGAAAATATTTTTCTAGAATGGCAGAAGTTTGTCAGTAATCACATAAAAAGAACTGCAGAAATAAATCTTGTGACAGGTTTTCTGAATGGGTTATTTGTATGATGGTTTTCTGTAATGGGCTATTTCCACAAGTGCAGTGGAGCAGAATAAGGCCTGATTTTCAGGTAAAAAGAGACTGAGTGTTAGAAATTGCAGTTCTCAACCCTTTTAGAAATCTACTTTTAGGAAAATTATTCATCTTCAAAGAAAAAATTATACCACATGCATAGTCTTTACATGCTTCCTACTGAGGCCAGTCTTAAAATGTTAGAAATAGATGCAAGCTATCAAAGAGCAACTAATTGCTTCTATCTACAAATAAAAGACTAAAATAATTGACTGATGGATAGTCTGTTGTGCTATCAGAAATAAAAAAGTGATACTCTCCTAGTGAATAGTTGACTCTAATATTTACGTTGACTATTGAAATCCCAATATTATCCTATAAAAACAGAAAAAAACCCAACCACATTTCATGAAAAAATGCCTGCTGATATCTCCCTTTTTAGTACATTTTGAATGTGCTGTGTTCTGAATAACTGGACTTGTCTAAAATCCAGTGTTATTATGTGCATTTAAATGGATTGGCAGATATTTAAATACTGCTCTGAGTTGATTGTATTTGCTTAAACTGATACAATTCCTATGCAATTATTTGGCTAATTCAGTAAATAGCTGGGAAGGAATGTATCTCTTAATTTCTTAATTTTTTCTTTATCATCGTTATATTAACTAGCCATCCCATTTTTTTGTGAAGTACCTAGTCTATGAAATATGTAATCATTACTGTTCTTGGTTGTATCTCTGTGGAAACTAAAATGAATCAAATATTCAATTACTATCCCAAAGCTACAGAAAGAAATGGTGTTAAAACTAGAAATGGAATACTGAAGAATCAAACAGCAGAAAATTGGCATTTTGACAGACCAAGATTTCATCTCACATTCCCTTGTTGCTGGATTTGAATTAGATCTGTGTATTCCAATTCTGAAATCATACACTGAATGAATCCATACAACAATACGTATTCAGTATATTGCTTTGGACTTTGAGCCTCGTATACTTCATGGTTTAAGAGTATCAGTCTTCAAAGGATGACAGCAATTTATGAGTTATTTACATGTTAAGTGGCTGTTCACCATTGGTCACTATCTTAAAAAAGGCAGTGGCCCTTCTGATAACTAGTAGTAATACAACTTGTGATTTTTCTAGCATAAATATTTAGCCAAGTGCATCCAAATTCATTGTGGTAGGTACTATGGAACAAAATAAGGAAATACAACTTGTCTGTAGCAATGATAACAGGGTAGACGTAGCATTTGACAAGAAAGATGGAGTAGACAAGAATTTGCTTTAGAGTATCTGGGATTTTACACAGATGATTTTCAAAATATTCGCATAAGGAATTCTTAGGTAAAATGTTAAGCATGTTTGATATCCATCTTAAATCTCTTCTGAAAGAAGAACAATCTTTTCAGCCATAGAAAAGATGCAAGTAAAGTAAAAATTAAAGTCAAAATAAAGCTGTTAGTTCTTGATTTATGAGTTAGGACAAGTTTCATTCCAGCAAAACTTGTATCTTAGAACTCTCACACCATAAGAGTGACACTGTCATATCTTTAGATGACAACAGCCTGAAGTAGTCGGAAACATATCATGATGTCCAATGGGATTGGAGGTTGAATTTCATTTCCATCCAGGCGAAGGTATCGGAGGCGAGGGATGTTGCCATAAAAACCATAGTCTTCTGCTATGGCAATTGAGACTGGGCATATTTGAGTACCATTGACACCTGAAAATATAGATGAACATGTTAGGTAATTTCCATGGGAAAAATTAATGAAGATAAAATTTATTTAGAAAACAAATAAGACAGGCTTCCATTGATATTTGCAGGGGAGACACTTGCTCCTATCAAAGCTGGAAAATGTCAAATTAACAATTAACTGCTCTTTTGATCAAGCAAAAAAACATCTTAACACAATGTAATCTAGATCAGTGAATCACCTATCCAATGTGTTGGAATTATGAATAAAGGCCACTAGATGCATAATTTTACCTTGGACAGACAGGGAACTAGGCAACAGTAACTGCTCGTTTGCAGTATGTGCTCTCTGCCCTCAGAGAGAGCAGAACAAGGTTAATGCTGAGAGATTGTGAACGTCTTACTGCAATGACAGTACATTAATTTTAGCTGATAATATTGCCCGGTGATGGTCTTGCATTCAAAATGGTAAAAGTATTGAATAAGAACAGTTTTTTCTATAGTTCTGTAACTTTTAACATCTGTACTTTCCTGTTATCTCAAATTCTTCAGTATGGTTGGTTTTAATAGCAAGAATATAACTTCCACAATGGGATTTTTTCCTTTGTAATCTGAAAGGCAACAAGTCCTTAAAATTCTTTATAAATCATGCACAGCTTGTTTCAGTTCAGATAAAATTTGAAACTATGGCTTAAATCATTACCCATTTTCATAAGAGTTGAATAGATTGGGTTCTTTACATTGTCTCCCTTAAGTTACCTCTGCACTGCCACTTGGCTAAAATGTTCTTCATATTTCGTCTTTAGCTGTTTCACTATTCAGTTTCACTGCCCAGTTTCAGCCTCAAAATGGCCTTATTCTAGAAAACACTGAAGTAAAGTTTATCAAAAATATCAAATTCCTTTGACCAAAAGATGGTATTTAGTGATTGGACTGTCTGAGGGTCTCGTTGGACTCAGACCACCTGCAAAATGTGGCTGGATGGAGAATGTGTGTGTAACATTATTTTTTTTTGAGCAGTTTTTTAGCAGCCCAGAAATAGGAAAAGAAAAGCTTTCTACTATTTTTTTTCTCCCTTTATATTTAGCAATGATAATATGCACATGCCTTTTATTAAAATCTGAAAAAATAGTTAAATGTTATAATGAAAAAAACACGTTGGGCTTTTTTTTCCCCAAAAGAAAAGAAAAAAAAACCCACCAAAACCAAAACCCACCCCATTTTGAAAAACTCCCCAGAGGTTTGAAACATCTTGGAAATGGACTTCGTCTTTTCCACGGAGACTGAGTAAATACATCCAGTTAGCCAAGACCTAAGACTTTTATCATATTCATGATATCAGAATGTCTTTGCCTATGTTGTGAAATGTTATTAATGTTTGTAAAGCATTTGATATTCTTGGAAGAAACAAGCTACAGCTTATTTTCATGCATGAAGCTATGAAACAGAAAGCTTGAGAGTGAGCTTTCGTTATGAAAACATTTATTAAAAGTTTTACAAGTGAATCAACACTGTAGCAGAAAATATCTGCCTTTTCAGGCCAGCATTACTGTCCTTAGGAGACAAGACAGCTTCATGTGTGTTCTAAAGCTTTGTGTTCTCTGACATAGGAACTATCCCTCTGCATTAGTTTTCACTGAATTAATTACTCCAGCCTTAAAGTGAGGCAGCAGTTATCTAACTACAGGCCACCTATGAAGAAGTTATATCCTGATGATGTGTGGTATGAAGTGGTTTGGGTTTTTATTGTTCTCCCATGAAAAGTAAATCCTACTCAGCCTATCAGAGGAGTAAAAGCCTCTCTGTCTCTCTCTCTTCTCTGTTCATGGGGATATCGCTGAATTTTGCTTAAACAAGAGGGACAGGGCAGTTCATCTACACAGGTACAATTCATTCTACCTAAACTGATCCACGTGGAGGGTAATTTCAGTCTATGTAAACCATTTATACTCTATTTGTAAACTCTAGAAAGAGATAAGAACTTCCAAAAGGTGATTCACAGCTCCTTAAAATGGGATGGTGTTCCCTCTGCAATTGTATCTCTTTCCATTAACTGAGTAGGTGATGTGTATGACTAACCCAAACTAGACACAACAATCTAGGATGCTTAATTCAAATAAGATTAATTCCACCTGTTGTCAACAGTATTGTTAAGTGGTGAAATATTTAAAAATGCGAGTCTGGAACTGCTATAGGGGAAAACTGCAGAAGAGGTTCTCATTAATGCCTCATACTGTACATCTGCTGAAAAACCACAGAAGATTCTGTTTCTTTTCAAGTAAAACTCATAATTTAGAAACATTCAAAAAGCAAGTTGATTTAGAAGATAGATATGTTCTGATAGATATGTGATCTGGTTTTTCTTGTAACCTCTAGCTGCACGCGCTGTAGTCCAGTAGTTGGACTCTCTACTTTTCACATAATATTTAACTGAAGCAGCCATGGATTAGCCAGGAAATATGTACCTCTGGGCTCTTCCAGCAAAGAAGCCAGTACCAGCTATAGTGCGGGGGTCTGAGAATAAGTCACGATCTGGAACTTCAACCGTTTCTTTCCAAATATCCTAAAATGGATTCTCTTAGACTGGCATTGCTACCGGCCTCAAGAACTTCTCCCTTTCCCTACATATGGAATAATACTAGCTTAAAGGAGCTATCCCAGTCTCCTGGTGTTCCTCAAAGTGAATTTGCTGTTCACTTCCTTTTATTGCTCCTTTGAGGTCTGTAACACCACCTACTTACCCTCGCCGACCCACTACATAATTGTTTCATGCCTTCTCTTCTTTTTGCTTCTTCTAACACTCCCTTTTCCATCATTCAATGTCTCCCTAGAGCCTTGCATGTGTATCTCATAAATAAATACGTAAACATGTGTGGTTTAAAAAGCCATGGAACAAGTGTCTTTTGTAGCCATAATTACTTTTGGGTTTATGTTGATTTTATTTCCAAATTAGAAGTACTTTTTTTTTCCCCTGTGTATTGTGACCCTTTGGGCAGGGGCCACAGGGGAAATTCTGGTTTGACTGAGACCAATGATGAGGCTATCATTGACTTCACTGGGCTTTAAATATTGCCTTATATCTTCATGCATGGTCTCTGCAGAAATAAGACCTTAGACTTTATACAAAGAACTGGTATTATACAGTAACAGCCAATAAAAAGTAAGTAAATAGTATTAACATAGAAATTTTGATGCCTGAGCTCTTACAATGTCAGCAGTGTAGCTATGAACCACCACAGAGAAAACAAAGCAACAATTGGCAGGTATGCAGGGGTGTCTGAGAATTAATTTTATAAAAAGAGCTTGTACTGAATACATAAAAGTAAACTTTCAGAAGGAACCTTTTGTGGAAAAAACAGATCCAGACTTTTACAGTTATTTTTCTTTCAAAATTTTTACATTTGTTATCTTCAGTAATGACTGACCATCAGCTTCTTGGGTTTAAGAAGACAAAAAAATTCTGCAGAATTAATGCCATATCTTATTACTTCTGCCTGATGGAATTACATTCCTTGTTTGTGATCCTAAAGACCCTTCAAGATATCGTCTATTAGAGCAGTGTCACATCAAGACTATGTCATTATCCTTTACCTCTTGAGCATTTATGCTATGTGGTAGAATACCCTTTACATAATACCTGCATTCCATTTAAGGTGTTAGGTTGCCATTTTTAATATTTTTTGACTACCTTATAAGTATTTACTAAGAATAAAACTTTTTTAAAAAAAATTAAGAGCAGTCTTGTTCTTAAATCAGTAATGAATTTTGAAAAGTGGTAAAAACATTAAGGAATATAAGGCTTGTGGAAAACCATTGTGATTTAGGCTCACAGATACCCATGTGTCATTGGAAAATAGATCTTGAGTTTGCACATACTACACAGGTTGGTTTTCATGGTTTTAACCTTCTTAAAACTCATTTGGAAAAGGAAGATAATTTGGCAGCTCTTTAAATGCTACCTAGATGCAGAACGCTTCTTAAACTGGACAGGTTACATTCAATTGATTTCAATTTAGTTTCTACTTGAAGTGACAGGAGATAAAGTCTGCAGCTGAGGCCTCACAGTGAACCAATTAAAATAAATCCCTTTGTAACCAGTGGGCAATAAAGTATGTTCAGTAACAACACATGTCATAAGCCCTAACTCTAATTAACTGGTAGACTTCTTGCAGGCCACTTAAATATGTGACAGTTGTACAGAACTGATTTTTCTTCGCAAGGTTTTGTACAGTTGTTTTTCAAAATGCAGTGAATTAACCTGAATTATTAATAGGTATCTTCCTTTCATATGTCTTTGTTTCATACAGAAGCCAACCCATTATATTTAGTATACTTGTGAACTACACTGACACAAAACAGGAGTAAGGAACCATTTATTCCATTAAATCACCGTGACAGGAAGACAAATGTAGAGACTTGGTTACCTTCTGTGCAGTGATAAATAGAAAGTCATCACTTTGATTTTGGCTTATGGCATGAAACAAAAGGATTTAAAGACTGTAGGACTTACTGAGCAGATACTTTACCTAGTGTCCATAACATCCCCACTGTACCTGGATGAATCTGGAAGCAGTGCTAGAAGCAGAGCTGTGACATGACAACAAGCAGAAGCCTTGGATACAAAACCTTGTCTCATTTATACAAAGTAGAAAATGTTAGAAGACATTTGAGGAGACAAACCTTAGCAGGACAAAGCTTCTGTAATGTCAGTAGGAAGATTTTTTCATAAAGACTAAACCCAAGTGTAAGCATTTTGCACACAGTAAAGAAAAGATGGGGAAGATATTCAAGCCTGAAATACTCAATATCCACATTCTAATTAGTAATATTTGAAATAGATTGTGTTGACTACAACCAACGTTTTGTTCTGTTTTAAGGGTGCCTCCCCTTAAGCTGTCATTACATAATTTAGGTGGGCAGAGAGATACTCAGAAGAACTGAGCACACAGCAATTCTGGGAGTTTAGTGAAGTCTCTAACATGTTCAGGAACTTTGAAAATCTAATAGTTATACAGATGTGGATTGGATATCCTAACTTGCTGCACCCACTTTTTTATTGTTGTTTCTTGCTTATTTACTCCTAGCCTTTCTGTGGAAAACTTAATTTGTTCCCACAAAATGATTACCAGCGTGTATATAGCAAAATGTGAATGCACAAATTCTCCTTAATTCACTCATATTTCTGATCGGTTTGCAAAGTGTTTTTTCTGTATGCATATGAACATTTTTCACATCTGGTATTACTTCAACGCACATATTTGTTTGTCATATTTTAGACGTTAGTTGAAAACTGGCCTGTGGGAGGTCCTTTTGCTCTTCTCCCTATAATCTACAGCACATTTTTGATCTCTTCATTTCAAAGAACATTTTTGTGTTTAAGTAGACATTTTAAAATAATTATGTCGTGTTAGGATCCCACACTGACAATGCACACTTACTTTTGATTCGGTTGTGATCAAGGTGAAGGTGCTCGAGATGAGCATTGATTGGCGGAATTTTAGTGAGCTGGTTGTGGGACAGCTGTAGGTCTAGAATAGATGAAACGTTAAACCCGTTTGGGGGAATACCGTCATCAGATAATTTATTGTAGTTCAGCCTAAGGAAAGTCACTTTGGGTATTGCACTGAAGTAGTTTTCTGGTATCACTTCAATGGAGTTGTTGTCCAAAAACAGCTGCAGTGTGTTAGCTGGAATGCTTAAGGGCATTTTCTTGAGTGAATTTTTTGCTATGTTGAGTTGCATGAGATTGTTGAGTCCTTGGAAGGTGTCACTTTGAAGAGCGCTGTCCAACAAACTGTTCTGGTGCAGATCTAACATAGTAAGGTTTTCCAAGTTGCTGAAGACTCCTTCTGGGATTCTGGAAATTCTGTTTCTAGCCAGTCTTAGCTGTTCCAGTCCCACTGGTAATGGGGCAGGCACCTCTTCCAATTCGTTGTCTTCAAGGAATAAGTAAAGCAGCCTTTTCAGCTTGCTCAAAACACCACTCTCAATTCCACTGTTGGTGATCTTATTCTTGTTCAGATTTATCCATCTCAGATGAGTGGCATTCACAAAAGGCTTCTCCGAAACTGTTTCTATTAGATTGTTTTGAAGATAGAGATACCAAATTCTTGCTGGGATTGCAGGTATTTCTTTAAGTCCTTTGTTATCACAGTATAATGCGTTGGGGAAACTGGGAGGACAAAAGCACTCTCGTGGACACTCAGAAGTGTAGTGAGACCAATGCTCAGGATCCAGATCATCATAAACTTGTCTCACAGTTCGAGTCCACACAGAATTGACCAAGAATAAGAGCAAAAGGCTTGTATAGACTTTTAGAGACATTGTTTGCCTTGGAAGGGGAGAAAAACAGTTAGCTCGCTCTCTCAACAGAACTCTCCAGCAGTGTACTAGTTTAGCAAAGCCGTATTACAAAGAAAATAATATTTCCTTCATAAATAGCAAATTCTGTCTTCTGTGATATTACCTATAGCTTGTTAAGGAAAAACTGAACAGTAATATAAGAGTTATAAACAAATCAGTGCTACATGTTGAAGAACATTTTCCCGATTTGCTTTAGACTCCACATTGGCTACCAGTTTAACTGATGTTCATGCAAGTGTCATTCCAAAGAACCTGAAACCACAGATCATTTTTCCGACATTGAGTGATTATAAATTTAAGTTTTCCTGTACAGAACTATAAACTACTTCGTATAAGGTACCATCTTCAGTAAAGCTATCAATACCATGATGATATAAATACTACTGTACTCAGTGTTCCTCCTTTTAAAATTCATCATACCCTCTTTTCTGTTTTTCCTCTCTTAATATATAATTACATCTGGATCAGATTTTCTAGAGTCTTTTCTCATCACAGAAAAGTGAAAGATCAAAGAGTGTTTTAACAGCTGTTTGTTGGGCATGTTCTTAAAAAGCTTGGAGGGAATATGTTTGAGTAATCCATTCCCCTCCCTCATTCACTCTCTCATATCCAAAGTTATGAATTTTCTTTTCTAAAGCAAACAGCCAAAAAAAAAGCCTGATCTAAATGATACAAAAAGTAAATCCTAATCAAATCAAATTGTATAGACTCATACATCTTGTATCTGTTTTGCTTAATTAATTATTTGCTTTATTTAACTGTTTCCACCATTAAATGATGAACAAAATCATCATTAATAATTTACTCCAAAGGGAAATATTTGTGTAGCACAAAAACAGTGCTTCACAAACTCTGTTATCTTGCTTGCCTGCTGATAAAGGTTAGCATGTATTTTGCAATGCAGAGGCAAGAGACTGACAGCTGAAAATTCTGGTCAAAATTAGGAGGTTAGTTTTGGCAAAAATAGTATTTAAATAAAAAGTAAATTCTATCATAGGATTAAGGCACCAGCAAAGTTAAGAGCTCTGTTAAGTTGCTGCATATGAAATGTAGTTATTTAATAGTTTTCAACATTGTTAGTAGCAGTAACAAGTGTAGTATCCCACAGATCTTGCAGCCTCAGAAACTGTTATCTGGAAGCATTCCAAAAAAGGACAAATAAATTATTTCTACAGAATAACATCTCTAATTTACACAGTGAAATGGCACCTTCTCACTGTGTAAATATTCATAACCTTAATAACATTTTTAAAAAAGAAATATAAAACAATTTACCTTGTTAGTCAAGTTCCTGGAGCTATCTGAAGCCAGTTAGAAATCACTGTAAATTCACAGCTTTTGGCTGTTAACCACTGTGTTTGCTTCCTGTCCTCCTAAGAATTAACAGCATATAAAACTTGAAGTACATGCTAGTATTCCCAGATGTATTACCATACACACCTTATTAGCTATTGTTTCTAATTTGACGTTGCTTCAGAGTTTGGGCTTACCTCAGCTTTCTTGGATCTTCTTCTCTTTCTATTGGTCACTGTTGTTAGACTGTAATAGCTTGAGTCAGGCTACAAGCTGTGTTCTATGAATACAGCCTAATATATACGCATCAGTGGCTACAGCTTTTAACCCCTAAAATAACTAAGGCACCTTCAGCACCTAGGCAGGAAAAGACAGGAAATCCTGACTTTAACATCAAGCAGCCACACAGCTGAAAACAGTCGATTTGTACGTTTTAGCAGATGAGAGGAACTGGTCTAGATGAAACAGGTAGCACAAAGTGTTCCTTTATTCAAAATTTTTGTCAGAAGACCCTTCACACGCAAAGCTGGCTTACATCATAATTCATTCTCGTAATACCTGAACTGGCCACAAAGAATTAAAAACAGTGCCATCTGTTTCTACGGAAATATTTTATTTGATTTTTATCAAACGCAGATGCTGCCATGCCATTTAAAGACATAATTCTTGATTAAGAGGAGAAGATAGCAGAAGAATTGCTAAGAATTTTTTAATAACACATTTTCATTTCTTTAAAGATTAAACCATACCTTTTTTGTTGTTGTTCAGAGAGATATTTACATATATTTCTACAAAGTTATCATACTCTCCAGTGCCTCCTGCAGTGAGGTCTGGTTTTAATTATCCAGGCACCAATTAGTTATCTTGTTTTATCATTGATCTAAAGTAAACACTTTCCAGCCAACTTGCTAACATAGACACATATTTCTCACATTAAGTATTTTGGAGGATTTTAATTTTCTTTTTCAGTCCAAGATTACAGTAACAACTTAATATCAGGAAAACTGGCCACATTCAAAGCCAGAACAATGGCATAAGTTTTTAAGGGAAGAAACTAATGGAAATACTGAAAATAGAAAATATATCCTGTACCTTTTATGAGTTTATATTAGTTTTAAAACTTATTTGTATAATTACTTTAATTCAGTTTCATCTAATTTATTTTAACAATAAAACCTCTAACAATTTATATCATTATATTTAATACTTTTCTTCCTAAACTAATAATGTTTCAAAAGAAGTTTGGAAGTAGACAAATAGATGATTAATTAAAAAAAATGGAAAGTAACCTTTCAGTATGTGTGCAGCTTCCACTGACTTCAGCAAGGTTAATGTTAAACACATCATAATTTTTTTTTCATAAGTATATTTTTGTATTACCCTGTTTTGTTTATCAGTAATTTTAATTGGCTTAAGTATGTGCTTAAAAATAAAAAGTGCTTAAGTGTTTCATTCTGCTAGAACTCCAGATCCTTCAATAGCTCTTAGAGATTGTTTGGGCTTTCTTATAAGCCAGGTATAAAATTGATTCCTGCACGCATGCTAACCCGAATATTTCAGAAGTTCAAATGAGATGAAATTAATTTACATCTATACCTAAAAATTAAGGTTTTAACTTTAAGCACATGTCTAATTATAAACAGAAAAAAAATAACCTTTTTATTACGAGTGTCACTTTAAACACCTAAAGATTAAAATGTTTCCTTTGACCTCCCGCAGCAGATGTGATGCCACATGCTAATGATGAGGAGGCTTGTCAGCTGGAGTCCAGGGAAGAAAGGTGGGGAGAGGCAGAGGCACTGCTGTATGAAAGTTAAAATAGTTGTGAATGATTTAAGGAGACTTCAGCATAAAAAGGGCATCAATAATTCTTGTAAAAGCCGGGCAGTGCAATGTAAAACTGGTTTGCATTTGTGCTAAATCTGCACAGAGTGTATAGAGAGAATATGGAGGCACTGAGGTCTGTTCATCGTTAAAGAATGAACTGAGACCTGCACAAATGGTATACTGAAGGGTTTAAAATAGTGAGTCCTGGTGGCAAATACCTGTTGTGACACACTTAAGTGCAAGTTTCCAGATGTTGCATATTAAAAAAAAAAAGAAAGATTGATTTATCTTATGTTTCATGGGGGTCTGAATTTACCCTTTAACCTGCTAACCATGTACAGATGTTCGTTATGTTGTCATAGAAGTCACTGGCAGAGGGACCTGCTGGTTACCTTGTGACAGGCAGTGGGACTATTTGTATGAACTACAGTTCAGCAAGTGAGAGGTGTGTCACAGTGTGCCCTTTGTTGATCTGAAGGCCAGGTATCTGATCCTTATCCAACACATATGCTGCCAGCCCATTCAAAGAAGCCGGAGAAGAACTAAGACGTTCACAGTAATGTGAATTTTTGTTTCTTCTGTTGCAAAGAGCAGAAAAAAATGACAAGAAATGTCCTCAAAATCAGGAAGAAAGGGTGTGATGACTGTAATATGTATTTTCATCTGCACTCAAAAATTTTGGAAAGAAGTCTGCAGGAAGAAGTGATTCCTCGGATGCCCAAGCAGACTTTTCAGAAAGGACTGCTTTCCATGCTATCTTCAAGATTACACACATATTTCCCATGATGCATTTGTTTTGTTCAGTCCTCCATCATCTGGTGTTACTATTTATTATTTAAAGGGAGCAATATATGGTAATAAAGTTTTATGGACTAATAAAAGACCATGGCCAAGATTTTCAAAAATGACTAATGGTTTGGGAGGCTTTTTGTTTTGAGTATCCAACCTGAGACACTTTCCAGGGCCTTGTGTTCAGTAAGAGGGCGTTAAGAATTTTGTGTTAATAAGGTAATTTTTAACCTGCGAAGCTGAGCAATCAAAGGCAAATATCAGTGAAACACAAACTGCTCCTGAGACCACAAACAATCTCCCCAAAAGTAACAGTGTGCAAGGTATTTGTGGAAAAATTATTACAGTAAAAATACTGTGAATGCCCACTCTGTGAATTTGGGAGACCTTTTAGAAGATACTCTTGGGAGCATTCTAGTTTGAGGAAGATGTCTCAAGCTATTAGATGATTTTTGCTCCATACATCTCCTGGCAATCCACACTGTTATTCAATGTAATAGGAGAATCTGTATTAAAAAAATATCAGAAAGTGAGGAGCACCAACAACTGCAGAGTGTGTTAACATCTCCTTGAAAAGAGTGATGTACATGCTTGAGACTAGAACAGCCCACAAGCTTGAGAAAGACTAGAAGGGCTACACAGATAAACTAGAAAGACCCACTGGAGGAGATACGGACAACTGGGAGTGCTGTAAGAGCTGTTGTTTTGTTCCAGCATTGAAGTTGCTGACGGTGAAAAAATGCATTGCTTTCTTTCAATAATGGCTGCCATATGTCTCATATTTAATACAAAGTAAGGTCTGTTATACATCAAGCATGTGTATAGTTCATCACCAGCAAACCCATGAGTATACTGCAAGCAGAGCTAATTCACTGGCTCTGTGGGTTGCTCCATTTAGCACAAGCTGCAATCCAGGGTGCCTAATTTGGGTACTATGTTACCAAAATGCAAGTGTCTTGCTCCAAAGGACAATCTGCTTATCTGAAACGTGCTCTTAAATTCCCTTCATGGTAACTAATAAAAAAGTGGTGCTTCGGAACCTGAAGGGAGTAAGTCCAGTTTATGTTCCCATCAGCACATTACTGATAGCTCCAGCCACCCATGCAAACCACTTAGGGCAGGTGTTTACATTTAGTCAGGGTTCAGTCCACCTCTTTCTTTTCTGAAGATTGGGGTGTAGTGGTGATCTCTTTTTTGCATTGCTGATTGAAATAAAGTAGGAAGCTCTGAGTTTTACTCAGTCACAAAGACAAAAGTTCTATTTCCAAACAATTCCATGACCAGACAGTGATATATCCCAACTAATAATATCTGCTACTCCTTTTAAAAAGGAGCCACAAAAGGTCAACAAGACCAAAGAGACTAAAATAAAGCAGATGAGTGAGCCTGCCAGGCTAGCCCAAGGGACAGTGCAGACAGATCAAAGAGGCCAGCACAGATGTCCCAGACCCTGCTAGAATGGACAAATTTTACTCTACATCATTCCTTGTGGGGGACAAAAAAACCCACAACCAAACAACAAAAAACCCACACCAAAAAACACACCCCAAAAAAACACCAAAACAAAAAAACCAGACCCACACCAAAACAGAAGCAGGAACTCTGCATCTCTCCTAGAAGCCTAGAATTGTCTGCCTAGACATCTCAGTGAGAGAAAATGCATCTTCTATGTAAACAGGCATTTCTGTGCACATACAGGCAGTGGAAGTATAGAGTTCACCCAGGGAGCTTTCAGGTTAGATTAGGAGACACCCTGGAAAATAGTTGGGCTGGATTAATTTGTGATATGTAAGTGTTTGTATAGGATTTAGGAAGATGAGATCCTATTCTAAAAGTCCAGAAAAAAAATTCTAGCAGTTTACTTTCTGCACACCTTCACTCCTTTGTAAAAACCACAGTGAGAACTGAGTAGCTCAGCTTAAAGAGACCCTTGCAGAGAAACACATTTCAGAACAGAAAAACTGTGGAAAAGGGCTCAGCTTTTATGGGAAATACACTGCTCTCCTGAATATGCCTCATTAAGGAATTTTTTGGCCCTTTCTCTATTTTGAGCTCTTTACCACAGTGACACCATAAAAAGGTTCCATGACACAATGCCAAGATCTGGTATTTATCTTGGCTAGATAGGTTTAGTTTACCTACTATGTAAATGTAACTGTCAAACTCTTACTTTAATTTGTTTTCATGTTTTCAACAATTTCAATACTGAAACAAATTTATCCTACTCGGGGACCCAATTTGTGAAATGCTTGATGTACGGCCATATATGCTAAATGTATCTTAAATATCCAACATGCATTTATCAATTACGCACATACATGGAGTTCTTGGGTCTGCATATGGCTATTTAGATGTTTAGTATTTTCCAAGCAACTAACAGTAAATTAAAACAAATTAGTCATCCGACACCCATTTTGTAAATCTGCAGGTTTGAAAAATAAACCATCATGGATTAAATACTCTAAGATAGCGTAAACATTCTGTGAGGTGTTAGTGCTACTTTTGTTTTCTTATTGCGTTCTGTTGTTAAAGAAGTCCAAAAATATTTGATATTACCTTCATTTTTAATTCCCACAATACGATGATGAATTCCGAGAAGTGTAGACTTATAGAAAGATCTATCCTCTAAAATAAACGACAAGGGTTTCAGAAAAAAGTACTCCCACAACTTAAAGAAAGAAATATTTTAGTCTCCTTACAATAAATCTCTGCTATAGTGATTCTGCCAGATGAGAAATTCAAGGTTCAGGTGCTTTTTTAGCATTTAGAAAGAAAAGCCAAATGGCATTAAGGTATATGAAAACCCAGCCCTTATTTTATTTTCCATAAATTGTCATATTTTTGGTTTAATTTTTAATGCAGATACTCTTGGGAAATACTGAAATTAAACATTAGATTATGTGATTTTTTTCTTGAACTGGCATGTTGGTCGTAATTTGTGAGAGTTGGCATTTCCCAAAGCACTCAGGTTTTCTTCCAGAATCCTGACTCAAAGCTAGAATCTCACTCACCATGAATACTCCAGTCACTAATTATCCTTTCAGATGTAACATGTTGAAACTAAGTCTTTATACTATGGATGAAAGTCCTCAGCATCCAGCACGTTGGTGCCAGCTGACACCACCTTTTTCTTCGGAGACAGCTCTGGAATCCAGCTCCAGGGAGAATTCCTGCATCCATCCCTATCCAAGTACCATGCAGCACTCTAGAGGCCTTTGCCAGGGTTGTGCTCCAGCATTGCCTGCTCTTAGATGATTCCCCAGTCATCATGGTGGCTGCTGTAAATCCCAGAGGTAAATGCTTTGTTACTTTCTGCATTCTGTATATAATATATACCTCAGCTCAGGTCTGTGGCTTTCATTGGGAGCAACAGACCCTGCCATCCTTTTGAATCCAGGGTGGGAATGAAAGTACTGAAGGGGGTGACTTTTCTTATTTAAACTTAGGGACCTGAATAAAATCATCTCGTTTTTACACATGGAATCACAAATTCTTCTTGAAATCAATGCAGTATTGCACATAAGTTTGAGAACTTATTCATCTTACTGGTTTTTTTTTTTTTGGCAGCAACATGGTCATAATGATGAAGTCTTAATGTGAAGTTGAGGAAACACTTGTTTTCTGGTTTGGAAACCAGTCTGCAGAGTCAGATGGATGGCAGATGCACATGATGAGATACTGGAAGTTTGATGAAAATGGGAATTTCGAAAGATAGCACACTTGGCCTTACTTATCCTGAGGACAGCTTGTTGTTAAATTGGTTTATAGGGTATAAAATGTCTAAAGACTTCCAGTACTTCTGTCTGAAGTCTTACACATGTTTCAATAAAAGCATTATCTTCAATAAAATGCATTTTTACAGGTATTATTCAATACATTCCAAAGTGTCTTTGTAATTTTATTAATACGTGCTCTAGTGAGGTGGACCAGATAACACTGATATCTTGCACAGTTTACTCCATGCTAGGAGACAAGCGATAAAGACAAAAATGCTCTTTTGCACAGCATGTCTGCCTGCATAGTTAAATCTAACAGCCCATTTTCTTTACAGGTCCAAAGGCTACATGATAACTCAGTGACCTCCGTATCCATAAACCCTTGTTCTGAGCAATACAAGAACTGATTGAGTTGCAGCAGGAAAGATAACAGGGGCAGCAACCTCGACGTGAGCATGGGACTCCTGGGATGGAAGCTCTCCGAGTTAGTGATATAGTAGTATTTTTCTCTTCTGAGTGCTGCTGCACCAACCCCAGCAAGGAGTTCTTCAGTCTGTTGGGAAAATATGCATTACCTGTCTTTCAGGCAGTGCAGCTATGCCCAGAGGTAGCCCTAGCAAGCAGCTCCTCCAGAGACATGAGATGTTTGAGGTTTTGCATGTTGGATGAAGGATAGAAACCTAAAGTCAGCAAATTCCGTATTGTTAAGCAGCTAGTTATGTTTTCTGACAAAGAAATGTGCTACAATCTACACTGTTATTCCAGACTTTGTTTTCTCTCACCAACATTCATGTCTGTCCATTTGGGAAAAGAAAAACCTGCACTTGCAGGGTCTGATTCTAAGAAAATATTTGGGTGATTTTTCTGACCTCCACTGCTGAGATACTATAGTGGGGATCTCTCTGCAACTATAAAAGCGTGTCTTGGATGCTAATCAGAATCATCTTACAGTGGTTTAAGTGTTACAACCAGATCTGACAGAAGATATGGGCAGCATTTTTTTTTTCATGAACTTTTAAAAATATTTTTAAACATATTGTAAGAATGGATTTAGACGCTGTTGCTCAAAATGTCACTGAAGATTACTTTCTTTGAGGGAATAAAAGACCCCATGATCCTTTCCTTGTGAGGTGGGTTTGATTTACCCTCTTTTGCCAGAATAGTATACTTTTTCTAAAGTAAAGCTTTCCTTTTGTTCAGAAATTAGGTGCATTTGACTGAATGTGCTTCCATTGTCCGCATTGTCATCTGGACTATAAATAGCATTTCCCCTTTTGTGTATTTGCCTCATTTCTTCACTGCCTTCTAATCAAGACTTATTTTTCTGCTATTTATTAACAATTTCAGAATAAAAAGATGCTGTACCACAGAGGCACTGTATAAGGGGAGTTACACTTACATAATAATTATTCAGGTAATCAAGACTTGTTATAAATGCTGTGTTTTCTGATCTGCAGATTAAGATTCCAGATTCTAAAAATAAAGATAACTCTCACCCCTAAACATGTAGATGGGGTTATGCACACAAAAGAATCATGGCTTATAACACTGAAGAGCAGCAATATGTATTTTTCCAGATATAATACTGCCCACTGAAATCCTCAGCTCCTGATTGTGTGCCTGCACCTTCATATACATTAACGGAGGGATATAAAGCAAAAAAAACCCAACCACCTAGAAGCTTTAGGGTCTGCAATAGCTATCAAACTGAGGACAACTTCTAAGTATCCAAAATGAATTATTTAGGGCAAGGATTTTATGTGGTTCAGTGAGCACAGACCTGAGCAATTCAGTCTCACCTCTGAACTCATTTGAGTTGGGTACTTCAGGCAGATCACCTCTCGGAGAGCGTTGGTGGGATGCTTCCTGTAATTGCAGCATGTGGATATATCGGCACAATTATATCCTGTCTAGCCCACAACCACAACTTTATCTCAGAAACTGCAGAACACAGTGTGATTAAAAGTATTTTGGCCTATTCTTTTAAACAGTTTTCTTTGCCTCATGAAGCAATCATTTGCCCAGGCACTTGAACCTGACATTCCTACATTCAAGATGAATGTCCCAAAGTACAGAGTTAGCACTCTGTGCTAACTAATGTTGTACTGTTCATACCACGCAGAAAAGAATTAGGAGCTATTTATCCATTAAAGTTATATAGCCTTCCAATTATTTTCTTACAGAAACAGAGTCTACTTAAAAGACTCTTGAGAGGCTTTTATCCAGTCTCTAAATCTCAAAAAAAAGTTCAGAACCAAAATGTCCTCCTTAAGCACTCTGTTCACTGGGTTGGTAGCTTATAAACTGTTTCCCTTGTTTTGTGCAGACATCTAAGCATACTTGCCAGTGCAGTCCCACGTGGGAGAGTTAGGTGAGATAGATCTCTGACTTCACTGCCAGCGCTCAGTAGCTCACAAATGTCAAAATGGGAGCAGATTTGCACAAGCCAGCTGCAGACATCTGGGCATTGAAGGAAAGTTTCCACAGTTTTTGTCTACAGATTCTATATCCAAATTTTAGTCGAGTTATGATTTTTTGAGTATCATGGGAGATGAATTACGGACTGGAACCTGAAACAATAAATGCTCCACATGGATTCAATGCAAAACTCTTCAGCTGTAGAGCTGGTTATTAAAATTTATATTGTCCCCCGTTGGCTACTCATATTCTTAGAACCACAGAATCAAAGAAATTATAAATAAGTTGGAAGGAACATTCGAAGATCAGTTCAACCTCCTTCTAAAAATAAGGCTTATTTCAAAGCCAGATCAGTTCCTGAGGGCACTGCCCATGCAAGTTCTGAAAAACTCCAAGGATGGAGAGTCCACAGCCTCATTGAGCAATCTGTATCAGTGCTTTATATGCTCATTGTGAAGAATTTCTTTGTATGTCCAGCTTGAATTCCTCTTTTTGGAACTTTTCCTTTGTCTTGTCCTTTCATTGTGCACCCCTGAATCTGGGCCCTTTTTCTATAGTGCACTTTTAGGCAGTGGAAGACTGCAATAAATCATGGGACCGAGGCATATGGTATATTCAGAAAGGCTAAGGGAAGTGTCTTGGCATAGCCTGGAAAGGAGAAGGTTGAGGGTGGTTTTTGCAACCTTCCATCTTAGTGGCTCTCCACTGAACTTCATTTTGCTTTATAACCTCCCCGTCTCTACCATCTTCAGTCTATGATTGTTGCACCTTTACATATAACAGTTCAGACTGCTTTTCTTAATGATTTGCTGCCTTGTTGCCAGATCTCACAAGGATTTGGTTTATGTTAAGCAACTCCCTATTTATTCCCTTTCAGTAAAACTGAAGGCTTGTGAGTAGGGATGGGACCCTGCCAAGTTCCTTGCACTAGAAGGAACCAGAAGGAACAACTGCTTGCTCCTTACTTGATCCATTTGACTATTCTGGACTCTATAAAGCAGTGGAAGGCGTGGAGAACTTATGTTTCCAGTATATGTCCAGAAATTCATAAGTTGCTGCCTGTTCCTTCTAAGGAACTTCTGTAATTTAATCCAATATGAAAAATGTTTTTTAAATCAGACAATACTTATTTATTTGAAAGGTGACTCTATCTTTCTGAATGGCTGTGGAGCATACTTGCAGAGCAGTTCCTGAAATTTCATGGGTAAAGGTTTTGTCTATTGACTTTGTATGTTGTCATTGCAATACTGCTTTTCATTACATTAGTCGCAAATGTTCCTTTTTATGTCTGCTTTCAGTTTCATGTCATTCCAAAAGGATTTGATTTTTGCATATTCTTCCATAAGAAACATAAAAACCATGAAAGTGCCATGACAGATTTGCCCATTTTGACCTGAAAGAAGGAGGCATGCATATTGTAAGTAAATCATATAGCTATACTATAGGCTGCATGTTATGTAGCCCCAAACAGTGTAGTTCAGGCTAATTTACCATCTCGCTGTCTCCATGTTACTGCAGCTTCATGTCTGCCTGCTTTTAAGTAACAAGTTTGCACCTGTACACATAAGTCTTTTATGATATCATCAGGTTAGGTGGGAACAGGGATGTATGCATCATGTCTTCTGGTATCCGGAATGCTGAGGGGTTTATAACCAAGATCCATCACCTTCCCTTCCAGGAAGGGCAGAAATTGCAAGATGCGGCCACTCATTTCCCAAGGCTCTAGCTCTGTTAAGTGTTCCCAAACACCTACATTTCTGCCTAGTGCCTAGAAAACAATTCATGTCACTTTTATAAACTGAGAACTAGGGTACATGTATATTTTTAATTATTAGTTTCTGTAAGATATGTAGAGATCAGGAACTTATACAGTCTTCATAGTGTGATTTAGATGAATTAGTTAATGCAGAAGCAGAAATTTGCTTCTGTGTCTTACAATGTGAAAGCAAAAAGGTACTGTGTTCCATTTCTCCTTTACCAGAATGACCTTCTGCTCCTGTTTTTTCACAGGTACTGTGAAGAACAAGCTGTGTAATGTTATCCCTCCCCAGCTAACTGGGGATTTCTGAACTGCAGGACAAAGGTGTTTAAGATAAAAACTTACTGCCAAATGCCATTTTTTTCTTAGTTGTCCAAGTGCTCTTTGCAAGGTTAAGGTTCTTCGGTTTCTGAGGAAGGTCATTGGTACTGTTTGCAATTTTGAGAGGGATTTCTCCGACTGTACCCCTTGAACAGACTTCAAAATAGCTTGTGGACATCTGTGTATGCTTTATTTGCAACATAAGGGTAGAAAGCACCATAAGCAACATATTTTGATCTATCCTGAGGTGGACTGTTCTCAGTGTCAGTGTGCACACTGTTTCATTTTGCATAAAGGTAACTGGTTTACTGAAACAAACTCAAAAGAAGGATATGTTTCTGTCCTGTTTGCTAGATCAAAGCTATGCGGTGACACATCTCAATACCAGTTTGTTCTCTAAAGGTCTTAGTCTTTAGTGTATTTTCCTGTGAAGGGGACAGTTGTGTCAAAATCTCTCTGGAAATGGTTGAATGATGTTTCCTGTATCTTTTTCTATTCTTTGGGCTTTTTTGCATGCACATCTTTCTTCTTCTCCTATGTTATGATGCCTAGGTGCTATTCCATAGTGATTCCCACTTTGATGTGTTCAGAAAGCCCCAGCTTTAGCTTTTATTCTTCTATGAAAATTCTACCTTACTTTTAACAAAGGTTACTTTCAATCCTTCCTGTATGTGGGTAAAAAAAGCAGTAACACTTCTGAGTTCCAAAATGATGAAGATGAGTAAGGAAATATTTCTATTGTGTCTTGCATCTCCCCTTTTATTTTAGTCCCAGATTTCTTTGTGAATTGTGTATTGATTCTTAATATCTGGAATTGACAATGTGCCAACATCTGGAATTGACAATGTGCCAACTAAATGGTTTGGTGTGGGATGTTTTTTTTTCTGTTTTTTGGTTTTTGTTTTTGGTTTTTTTTTTCCCCCGAAGCTGACCATTTCTGCTTTTGCTATAGAAACTAGAAGAGTTTCTGTGTGAGTGTTTAGTAGTTTAGTACTTGAAAGGAAAATAGTACCCGTGGGATGATCTGTGTTTGCAAGCAAGTCATTTATGGCTCTCAGTTACTAACACATTTATTTCCATGTGTGTTCCAAGATGCTGACAACATTTGTACTATTCATTCCCAGGTAGAATATCTACTATGTCTCTATCATGAGTAGCTGTGGCTGGATTTTACTCATTGCCCACAGTTTCTAAGAAATTTCATTGTCCTTTTGACAATACTGAGAATTTAATTTGCACTATTTCATAGTACACTGACTCCCATACGGCAGACTCCATAAGACATCGACCTAATGGCCAACACAAGTGCAGTGGCATATGTTAAATTATATGTTTACAAACATATTGAAGCTTGAAAGTAGAGAAAACAGTTTATTTAACCTTACAATAAATTTTAATAATAATGGAACAGCTTTGGTTATCTTGTCTTAACCTGATTATTTTTTTTCAATTTATAAAAGAGTGACAATGCTATGGACACAAAAATACTATTTGCTATGTTTTATTTCTACAATCTGGTTAAAAGTAGCATGCAAGTAATTGAATAAAAATATTTGCATATATGACTTATTTTGAAATAACATCTATACCAGCAATGGATAAAAAATCTTAACCATGAAAGTTTAAATGAAAATATGACCAAAAGAAGAGTAAACAATGTTTTAACCTGAAAAATGTTTGTTTCCCTGTTATCTTTCATATATTGAATTAATTTAATAATGTCATGGGCTCTGAAAACATATTTTCATACACTTTAAATTGTTCTTAGATTTTCAAATATTTTTTTCCTTTGTAATTGATAACAACATGAAAAAGGCATGAATGATGATTGGTTGGAGAGGAGTCTTGTATTTACACAGGCTAGCCTATACTGCTCAGCCCTCTGATGAAACCCACCTGGCTACCATGTATGTCTGGTATCAGCTGGCATGTATTGCATGCATGGCCATAGATTTATGTCAAATTGAACGTTTTTAATCAACATACCAGCCATATGAAGGCAGATTTTGCACCATGTTTGGTCATTCTTTCACTTTCTAAACACAACTGTTTGTAAAAATATGGGAACATTTCCTTAAAGTTGCCAAGTGCATGCTAAATATTAACAAACAGAATGGATAATATGCAGATTGACACTTTTTTTAAAAGGCTTTTCCTAATTTTAAAGAGCTATCATGATGTAATTCCTGTAGTTACTGCCCCTAGAGGGGAACTGGGTGCTCCTAGGTATCTCACTCCAGTGAAACCTCAGCCGCCACCCGAAGGCAGTTGTACATTTCCTGTGGCAGGTCAGCCCGAGTCAGATTGTTTCCATCCAGCCGCAAATGTGTGATCTTGGAATAGGTCATTGGCCCAACAACCTTACAGAAGCTGCTCAACGGGAACTCTGAAACAAAGGGAACATGAAGAAAAGAAAGTGTGAATAATTAGGGCAAATAGGGGAAAAACATTATTTTTCTGCTTTTTATAAATTTTATTTGGAAATTTTGACCTTCATTTATTCTACTATTTTTCAGTATTTTGCATATCCACTGATACAATTTGCCATGAGTTTAAATAAACTAGAGGGGCTTGTGTTAGGAAAGGTTCTTTCCATTAGTTGTGAGAGGTTCAGAATTTCAAGACTGAGTTTTTCAAGCGCTATGTGCTCCCACTTGATTTTTAAGACTTTAGATTTCATATAGAGGTCTAGTCCTGCATTTAGAAAAAAAGGTAAAAAATGAGTCTCCAGTTTTAGTGGGGATGCAGAGGGAAGAATCAATTATGCTGGGTACATTACGATGGAAGCGTAAAACAGTGCTACATAAGATACTGAGGGAAGTAAAACATTTCTGGAGAAACTGAAACCATGATATGGCCCTACCCTTAAGAACAGGCAGTCCAATAGGTGTCTGTGTCAAATATTATTTTTCATGCGTCATTGTGTTTTACTAGCTTCAAAATGAAGTTTCGGGCTGGGGTTGGGGAGGAGTTTTACATTTAAATTTTATAGTTGAACCTTTCCAGAACAGTGGGATTATAAGATTAGTAGAAATGTAAAAAAATATTTTAAAAAATTTTTATTGTAATGTATAGATCATGATATATATATTTTCTTTATTCAGTTGAAGTATTATTTGGTTCACATAACACCAAACAGGTCTTGAATGGAAAACTATGTCTTGTCTCTTATGAGTATATTAAACTTAGGCCAGAATTTTCATGAAGCAGAGTTCTGTGCTCAGTATACATAAGCATACACATACGTATGTTATACATCCCTGTCATGCCAAGATCTATCCTCAAGAGAGAATGTATGTGATTAAACCTGATGTTCCCTGCATATCACATTGTGAACTCTGCAAGGATGGTCCTTCACTCTCACCCATGTTTACTTTGAGTCAGACAAAGGATTAGTCCATTGAAAAACTAAATCACTATTAAAGCAGTCTGAAGAGGCTTGTTCTTCAGGCCATTGACATCAATTGAACTCACACAGAAAATACTTTAAAGGGACTCCTTTAAGAAACCCAGTCACTAGCATGCAGACAAATTTGGTATCTTCAGTTGCTTTTATGTTGCAAAGGACTAGCTCCCATAACTTCTGAGAAATCAAGGTAGTTTTAGCAAAATCAGATACCATTTTAACTACCAATCATACGTCATTTATGAACTTTTGAAAACACCACCTTAGATATCTTTTCTGCATGATTATTTAAGATACGGTGATGGCCGAAAATATGTTGTAGTGTTAAAGGAAGTGGAGGAAATGTCTTTCATATCTCCACTTTAACTTCAATAGGATTCTTTCAGAACTGGCATTACAATAACCATCTATCATTGATGAAACATGGCTTGTGTTAACCAAGTGCAAATATGCACCCATCTGTGCACACAGCTCTTTAAAGCATGAGAACTTAGGTAATTTTTTGGACACAGAGAAGTGATGTTGGAGAATGGGTAAAGATTTGTGTGTCTTTCACAAAATAAGTTGTTTTGCATAGAGATTGAGGAAATGTACTTCAAACATTAGATGCTGATCACCAATTTGATTAAGAAAATCAAAAAAGTTTCGTAGATTTTGTATATTGTACAGCTTTCTTTTGGAAGGGTAAGAGATAAAATGTGTCCTTAATGGCACATTTATTAGGCAGTCCATATTGCAATACAGTATAATTTTAAGATTGCAGACAAATTGTAATACTCTTCCAATTCAGAATGTACCAGCTAAAGTGAACTGATGATTCCTGTGAAATTTAGAATCATATAATCTGAGAGATGTTTATAGGATTGGATCTGTGTGGAATTTTGCTGAATGAAAACATAAGTTCCTGAGACTTTGAATGTATTTGCTTGGCCTACAGGCTATACCATTAACTATTTAGGTCCACTTTTCTGCAGATAGTTTGGGTGTAATTTTTAAAGATTAGGATAAACATGAATTCTAATACAGATATTTTTTATCCATTTTCTTGACATTCAGGAATGACATGGTAAGTATACTTTGTTGAAGCTAGACATTTAAAAACTTTATAAATTTGCTGATTTGTTTTCTTTCCATATTGTTACTTTTGAGCATAAATACTTCTGGTTGCAAAACAAGGTGTTCTTATACTTCAGTAGATGTCTGATTATTCAAAGGATGTAACTTCATGCATGTAAACCACAAAATTTATCTGTGTTACCAAAATACTTATCTGTGCTGACTATTTATGAGACTGAAAACACTTTGGAAGCGGATGCAGATCTAGTCCTCACAGAAGTCAAGGAAGCTCCATCTTGGGCTTCAGTGGGATTTGTCTCCAACATTTGGTGCGCACTACGTTTGTGTATTATTTTTTTATACAGTTAATATAATTGTCAGGTTTTAGAAGCATATTAAAAATGTTGGTTTTCTAATTGTATTCTCCACTAGCAGAAAATAATATAAGTGAGTCTTGTGAAAACACTTGATGTGTTGTTACCTATATGATCTATATGGGAACTCCAATTAGTTAGACTAGAGCAATGTTGCACAAAATGTGTCAGTGGCTTACTTCCTTCCTTATTATGCTTATTAATGTTTCAGGTGTTTAAATGTCTTCTTGAATTTACAGTATTCAGGTTCAAAGGCAGTGTACCTGGAATTTTGCCTCTAGTATGGCATTCATATTTTCCCAACACAGAATTCCTGAATGAGCCAGACATTAAGAATAAGAAGGTTTGGATGAAAATTTGATTTTCATTTGAATTATTATTTTCTCACTAAAAATGTCTGTTGCCATAAGAAATTCTGATATTCTAACAAAGTACTTGAAAATTTAAAATACCTGGGGTAAAAAAATAAAAAAAAAAATCGGGAACAGGCATCCTCTCTCCTCTCCTATATCTATAGGGCAAAACAGGAGCCTAGAAACACTTATATTTTAGACAGAATTCATTTCTTATTATGTGCTAGGGGTGAGAGCGTATGCCTTGTACCTCATGAGTGTAAGCAGCCTTTAGCTAATCTTTAGAGGAAGATTAACTGTGCAAATGTTCCTTATTCAGGTGTGCAATACCGGGGGTAGCCCTAATGGAATCTGAAATCCTATACTCATCCTTGGGGGTCTGTGGTCCCACAGTAATCATGTGTGAGTTGTATCTTCCTAGGCCATTGTAAAAAAATCCTTTTGAGATTGGTGCAGTGAGCCAGGTAACAGACCATAAAGCCCCTGCACAAATAACTTTGTTTAGAATAAGTACAATTATGGTACAGGTACTGATCCAGCTGATAGACTGGAGCAGATTATTTTCACATTCCCCCTTGTTATACTCCATTCACATTGTATGTTCCTGGTGGGGTTTCCTGTGGAAGCAACAACTCTCTCCTTAACCCTTTACAAGCACAAATTAAATATGGAGAAGTCTGCATTTGAACCCTCTTCTTGTGTCACTGAAACTTTTTGATTCCTTTTTCTATCCTGCAGTTTCTTTTTGCCTTGAGGAGTCTACAAAACAAGTATGTGTGTGTGTGTGTATACATATATGTCATCCTAATAGCATCTTAGAGCATGGTAGTGAGCCACTGTTGTTATTAAACAGAAAATTCCACCCTCTAAATTACTACTAATAAAAAATATTAAAAAAAAGAAATTTCAGTTTAGAAGGTACTGTGTAGGTTTGAGCTTGGAGATCCAACAAGCATCAAGTACAGTAGATAGCGTATACAGTTGATACTTAACTTACATTTAATATAATGGATGTGCTTCATTTAATTAGAGATCAGAGGAGTTACTCTGAATTTGTCTTCACTCCAGATTGCTATCCACTTTGACCACTGCTCCACACACCACAGATGAAAACATAATGAACATAATGAAGCCAATTCTGCTATAATTTTTTTAATATATATGTTAATCAACTCTTGTTCAAAAAGTTTGAAGTCACTCAAATAGGGGTATTTCTCAAACATGTAATTTCTTTAATGAAACTCATGGACAATAACATAAAGAAATATTTCCTTTCTTTCTGGTATTACCAGAGTTGGAATCAGACTACTCTTTCTTAGACAAATATAAATGTTTATTGCTCACCTAAAGGTACCTGAGAAAAAGGTACACTAACAAATTAAGAACTCTGGAGAAATATATTTAAGTTAAATTTCAGTATAAATGAAAACTTTAGATTATGTAAGCATAAGCTGGAAGATTATACCTTTTGTACATTTAAAGGCAAATCATTACCCCTAAAACAGAAGTCTCTATCTCACAGTATTGTACCATGGGCCATAGTATGGAAGGGAAGCTTGCCTTGTTTACAGTCATCCTTACAAAAATCTCTGGCAAATTAAAAAAAACCCAACATTAAAAAAAGAAACTAGTCCTTTGTTTGAGGCCCAAATGCTCAAAGAACAGTCAATTTTTACAAAGACTAAGCACTCACTGTATGGTCAGGTGTAATGAATAGTGAACTACAAAGGCTTTGATCACAATGCTTATTCCTAACTAAATTTTGTCTCACATTGTCAGTTAGCATCCTAAGAAACACAATATTATACCTGTGAAATCAGATAGTCAAGAAAAGTTATTATTCAAGTCTGCTAGATTTTATGGTTAAGCAAAAACCAGTAGAGTGAGTTCTCTTGGGTCTGTTCATAGGGTAGCAATGACAGTGCAGCAGTAGCTGGTGCTCATCCACTCCTCACACCATCCCCTCTCATCAAAACAAGGAACTGAGATGTAATGGGGGTGGTGGGGGGTGGTGTGTGAATCATAACATTGAGGAAACTGTGAAGCATAGCAAATACAAAACGTTTCAAAAGGTCTTGTCCTCTGGTAAGTTCTGCACTCAAATATTTGACTTTAGAAGCTACATCTGTATGGACTTAGCTATGTATGGAAGAGTTAACACCGATATCCTAAACCCCTGATGGATACAAGCAGGCAAACAAAAGAGACATGTTTATGGTTTACTTTATGCCAGCTGGCAACATGATGTCACACCAGGGACCACCACTGACATAGGTACGGCTGGAGAGCTTCTGACATGGTGGTAAGGCCCCTCCAGCTCTCCAACATCTCCTTCCCACCTGAGGATTAGGAGAGCTCTGTAAAAGCCCTGTCTCAGTAGAAACCTACATGATCTCATGCAAGGTGTGACATTTATTGACTTCAGAAGAAACATTTTTTCAAATCATGATTGAATGGAAAAAGCTTGCCACCTGATCATACAATGTGGGAAGTGGGAATGAAAATTAAAATAGCTGTAGCTCTTTGGATTTCGAGATGGGTTTGGAGGGACACTGCATAGGAGGAGGGAGGAAAGAGAACAAAGCAGCTACTTTGTTGTATCTTTTTCATTGTGCTTTGTGGCTGATACCTTATGAATTTTTTGTCTTCTCCCTCTCTCCACCCTCTAGCACTTTTATAACCAGCATCCTGAAAGGTTACACATACCACAGTCAGATCCTCAGCTGCCATCTGTCTCTTTTTTGCTGACATTTGGATCTTCCACACTGATCAAACTTTTCCCATTGTTTTTTCCTCAGTTGTGTAAGACAACTGCTCTTGCTTCTATGGAGTTACTCTAATTTACACAAGATGAGAATTTGACCAATAATACCCAAGTTAGTATAAAACCAGAGATTTCTCTCTTTAGGTAATTTGAGTAGCTATCAGATAAATATCTCTCTTTTAACATTAATGTGGACAACAGTCAGAGAAATGTCAGTGTGCTAACAGTCCAACCAATACCATTTCTTCAGGCTGGTTGATCTACCCTTTCAGACACTTGCATTGTCCATCAGTGTCTAGCCCATAGTAAATATTAATGAAAATACACAAATTTAACTCACTGTTAATTTTGTTGACTTGGAGGTAGAAGTTTTCGAGGTTCTCACTGACAGTTGGAATGCTCTTCAGCTGATTGAAGGAGAGATCCAACTCAACCAGTGACGTGATATTGAAAACATTGCCTGGTATTCCAGAATCTGTTAATTTATTGTGGGATAAACGTAAATATTGCAAGGCTTTAAAACCCTGGAAGTACTCATTGGGAACATTGGAGATCTGGTTATTATCAAAATACAGCATGAGTAAGGAATGAGGCAGTCCTGTTGGTAGCTTTGTAAGTTGATTGAAACTTAAGTCAAGATACAAAAGTGAATTCAGGCCTTTAAAAGCCCCAGAAATAGAATCTGCTTTCAGCTGGTTGTTCTGGAGGTGAATGACAGTCAGATTCACCAGCCCCTCAAGTGCACCGGGATTGACTTTTGTGATCTTGTTGTGACTTAATTGCAGGTCATCCAGAGTTTTGGGGAGTGGTCCAACTGCTTCCGTCAAATTGTTGTAGTTAATGTGAAGTTTCTTCAGATTCTTTAGTTTAGAGAAGACTCTTCCCTTAATTTTCGAATTTTCCAAATGGTTGTGATCTAGGATCAGCCACTGTAGGTCTGTTACGTTATCAAATGTGTTCTCTTCAATGCCCTCAATCATATTGTTTCGAAGATAAAGGTATTTTATTCCACTTGGCACAATTGGAATGGTTTTCAGTTTAAGATTGTCACAATACATGGCAGTAGGGTAGCTTAAAGGACAATTACATTCTGGGGCACAGACTGCTGAGGATGGCCCAAAAGGATCATAACCATAATCATCTCCAGGACCATAGTCATATTGACAAAAAATGCCACTAATCAATAACAGAAAGACGGGTAGGGAGTTTAAAGTCATCTTTGCAATGTGTCTTGTCCCTGTATGGTGAAAGGGAATAAAAAAGTTATAACTTTAATTTTTAATCTCGTTCAGCAATATTTGAAATTTTACCACATAAAGCTTATAATTAAAAGCTAATTAATTTAGGCTTCCTGTTCAAAGCTACTAAATATATAATTTTGTTAGTATTGCATTGTTACTACTGAAAACCTGTAGTCCCTGTCTTGTTATAATCAGCCTTTGTAATGTAAATTTGCAGGTCATTCTGCGGCTGTAAGTAAAACATTCTTTATATCTTCCTTCGTTCATTCATTAAGTCACAAGAAGGATGATACAGCCCAAGTTTTTAAAATTTGACACAGAAGAGTTTTCAAATTCAGTTTTGCTGAAGGCCATGTTCAGAGGCAGTTCTGCCATTTAAACTTTATCAAGCAATCCTAATATACTGAATTGCCTCATATTTAATGTGGCAATTTGACTGAAGTTTGAAAAAGGCAAGGAAGTTACAAACTCAGATTAATGATCTGCTGTAGAGTGTGTTGTTAAGATTCTTGTAGTTTGAAATATCTTCTCCTCAAGGATCATGTCCATTAAAGCAAAAAGTACACTAACTGTCATACTCACCTAAAGAACAAACTAATAGAAATATAAAGCATATTCTCCTGGACATGTCAAGCAACAAAAAATGCATATGTGTGCATGAGTATGCTTTATCTAATATGGATCTACAGCAGATCTGAAACGAATGAAATTCAGATAGTGCAAATGTTCTTGCAAATTCTATATATAACAATTTTTATTACATTGTATGATCATCTTAAATCAATAGAACAATCAAGTACTTGCTTCACATAGTTGGTCTTCCAGTTCACATACAGCAGAAGGGCATTCAGTGTCAGTAAACACATCCTTGGGGATCTTTTGCTGTGATTCAGTATGACTGGTCTCACCTTTTTAAGGGCATACCTTGCTTGTCAGATACTCCACAAGATACTTATCTGTGAAGATTAGTGTCTTGCTTTTATTTCTTACTACCTAGATAGATGTGTTGGAAAAGTGAGTCTAGCATCACTGGAGTCAATGAGCTTACTTTGATTTTCACCAGTATGACAAGGCTTGGTGTACCCAACAACTGTTCAGAGATTGAGATGATTAAGAAATTCCTCTGAACCTTCTTTTAAAGTAATTTCAGAAAGCATGTGAAGCCTGTAAAGAGACCACCAGGCATTGGTCTCAGATCTGGGCAACCTTCCAGCAGAGTAAGTCAGTCTTGCTATTGGCATTGCTTAACATAGAGTACAGTTTTTAAAACAGGGCATAGTTAGAAAGTCTTCCCTAATTCTAAATTTTCTTGCTTTTATTGACTTGATAAAAGCCACATCACATTCTAGACAACTAATAATCTCAACTGAAGTACCTCTAGGCAGGGCCTATTGATCTGCTACAGTACAGCATGAATATTTTTTTTAATTATCTCCATTATCTCCATTATGTCTCATTATCTCCAGTCAATTACCCACAAAGTCACTCTGCTAAATATTAAGCTGCTGTCCCCTGAATAAGGACAACTGTATATCGTCTCCATGGCATCAGTCCCATCAGATTTAGCAATTACAAACCATAGGATAGAACAATCATTGAAATATGAGTAATCAGTGTGATTTCCTTTGTCTGTTCTTCATTACTGCATGAGAACATGTAAACTCAACCTTCAGTCCCCTGCTGGTATAAATAAGTGCAGCTCCTCTGAAAGCAAAGTCACTAGTGACACAATTCAGCTCAAAATCTGGTCCTATTTAAGCACTAAACATTAAGGATGGGGGACTAAGTGCTTCTGTATTCTAAGTGTAAGACAGAGTGTAATGGAATCCTTGGACTACACTCTTTGGCTTTACAGTGGTATTTTTACACATCTGCATCATTTTATAGTCTTACTGATAAAGTATCATAAACATGCTATTTTAAATTCCAATTATATTGTTCTTCTATTTTCAAATTACATTTGTAATGCTAAATTTTATTCCTGATATCATAGGCTGACAGTTCTTCTAAATAGTATACAAAGTTTAACTATGCAGAACCCTGAAAATAATTTTTAAAATTAGATATCAAATGTTTTTAATTACTTTATCAACAACATTTTAAAATGTAGGTGACAATTCTGTAGTGCCAGAGCATATGAGCATGTTTGTGACAAAAAATAGCACAGTAAAGTACATATGTAGTATAGATAACTTGTTTTATTCATGGATTTTTCATTCACATATCTAAATGTTTCTCTGTCAGAAGTATAAAAGGTAAATAGATTTTCTACATGTGCTTGTCTGTTGCACTGAACTGTATGAATCCAAAAGATAAATCAGAATAGATTCCTAGATGCTCATCTTATAACATAAGCAAGCTTGAACTAATTGCCTTTTTGTTCTAACCTGTTACGTTGCAAAACAAGTGTGAAAATATTTGTGAAGTTCCTCAGGCTACTTGCCAAAACATACTAAATGGCATATCCACAAAATAATCATTGGAAAAATGATTACTACAGTAGAGTAGACAAACTATTCAAAGTATTTTGGAGCTAATCTATATTACCTTAATTTTAAAGTTGTGAAACAAGATAAATAGAAACTTATCATTCAATCAGCCTTAAACTAAATATACCTTAATTCTGCAACATAAGCACTTACACAGTTTGCAAAAGATCTAATTTTTAAAAATTTCAATATTATATTTAAAATTAGCAAAAAGAAAATCAAAATACCTACAATTTCCCTCTCATAGTTTACTTGATTAATTATTTAAATATCAAGATAACTTGTCTTTTTGTAAAATGAAGCAAAATTCTTTAAGAAATCGAGTCTGTGGAACTCTTACTAATAGATTATGAATGAATAAGTAAGCAGTGAGTAGTCTTACAAATTTCTTTGTACTGTACATCAACTCTTTGAAGTAGAACAAAAAAGACTAAAAAAGAGCAACACTGATGCACAAAATACGTGAGATTGTTTTAAGGAAACTGAGAAAGCAAATCCACCAAGCAACTGTTGATTTGTGTTCAATTTACAAATTGGCAAACTTATCCTGACATGTTTTCACATTCCCATTACAGCTACACTTAAATAGCTGAACATTACGGTTAAAACATGCAGCAGCACTTACCTTACTGCCTTGAAGCTGCTTTCCTTAATTCCCAGAGCAGATGCAATAAGGGACTGTATCGACCAATATATGCTGTAAACAGTGTCAGGAGGTAAAAGTCTGCCAGATCCTCTGTGTTACAAGAGAGAAAAAAAAAAAAAAAAAAAAAAAGAAAAAGAAAAAAAGCCCTAGTCACGCTGTTCTCTGAAGCTGCTATGTCATCATGGTGATCTTGTGGTGTGGCATGTACAAAAATGCAGCTCTTTAATGAAGTGCAGGTGGATAGCATATTGTGTACAAGGACAACCCATCTGTTATTCCTGTGGGATGAGAGTATGACCAGTGTTTCACAAACCTGAGAAAGTTTAGACCACTAGCCATAGCCTTATACAAGGAATTTTTGTATTTTAGAGGGAAAACATTTTAGGTTGTAAAACAAATTGCAAACAGACTTTTGTTTTCCAACTTATTTTATACTGTTAGACATGAGCTAACAAATAGCATTCAGACCTCAATGCTGCTGTGCTTCTTCAGCCAAGTGACTCATTCATTTTTCTGCCTTTTTCTTTAACTGTCTTATGTCCACAGTAAAATAAATATCCTTAATAAAAGTTTTAGCTTAAGGATAAGAATGAAACATGCAGGATTATCTTTGAATTATAACCTTTTCCACAACATTAAATACCGAGTACAAAGCTTCTTCTGCAAAGCATTGGAATTTATTTGGTCTGGGGATTTTCTTTGGTGACTGAATGTATGTTTGTTTAATAAAAACACATCCCAGGAACATTTTTTCAGCAGTTACTGTAAACTCACTTCATGCATTTGTTCATTTTTGCACTTAAAGCTTTCTCCTGCTTTTCAGAATCTGGAACTACTCAGCTTTACGTTGTCTGTTTCTTATTCCATGGATGTAGTTCAAGAATGCATCTTAAGGCTTGGATGGGATCTTATTTTCACCAGGCAATGCCAAAAAATAATGCACTAAGACAGTAACTGTTTAAAGTGAATCTTAATGTTTCCATAAGAACCTTCCCTTATCTCTAAATGGTGGATGTCTTCCCTTTTTATGGGATGCAACCTCTTTCTTATAAAGTTGGATGAGGACAAAAGTGAAATGTGCATATAGAAAGCATGCACAAGCCGTTTTAAAGTGTCCTGTGTGTTTAACTGTGTTTGACTGAAAATGTTGTGGGTAGAGATCAAGGGGGCTTTTGTTATCAACTGGCTATGTTTACAAAAAATCATGGTACAGGGACATGGCTGTGCTGGAGAACCCTAGACAGCTTCCTGAAGAAAAGGAGTCTGGATGTGGGCTTCCCCCAAAATCTGATGATGATGCATCTGGGCATCCATGCCAGCATAAGTTACTGGGAGAAGGGAAAGGCCTGAAGTAATTCAATATCCTTCACCAAGAACAGGAAAGGTGCCAAATTGTTGCAGACCTCAGCTCCAACAGTGACAAGATTAGCAAACAAATTTGCTCAAGACAGCGTGCTAGGTGCCAGTGCAGCCCACAGAGAGTCAACATTACTGTGTTGATACCCTGACATCACGCCTGTCCCCCTGGCCTGGAAAAACGATTTACACATTAGGAAACACGCTGATGACAGACCATAACTACATTACTATTTGAATGATGCAAATAAGTGGATGTGAAGCAGTGGGATTACAACAGCGAGTTAAGCTAAGTAGGTGAAGAAGTGTGTGTGGTATCAGAACTACACATGAAGAAGTAGACAAAGCTGTTGTTGCTCTGCGTGTGGGTAAATGGAGACCAGATGGACTTTCTCATGCATAGTATGATACTTACCTGAAAATTACTTGATTAGTTTTAGCTGACCAAGGAAAACCTAAACTGTAGCCTTGACTGCAAATGGGGTAACAAGCAGAAGCATTCAGCAAAAGATCAATTGGAA
The DNA here is from genome assembly GCF_023634085.1 of Falco cherrug. Lineage (NCBI taxonomy): Eukaryota > Metazoa > Chordata > Aves > Falconiformes > Falconidae > Falco > Falco cherrug. The sequence goes on from NC_073701.1 coordinate 43,650,063, forward strand.
TATTTTTTTAATACAGAAAGTGATGCTTTTGAAGGCAATTACTGAGGTTTGCTCTGTGGAAGAAGGTGCAGCAAGCTGAGCAATGGAGCATAATGTTTGTAAAGAGAATTCTAAAATTCATAGAAAAGACACAGGTTGCGTTTTCTCTGATTAAAGATTTGTTTTGAAGGACAAGCTCAATATTATAAAAAAATTAATACATCTTTTGATCTTTCAGTAATATATGTAGTTTTGCATTTGCTGTACAAATAGAATTTTATATTGGCTTCAAATACAAGGTAGTGCAGGCTTAACAAGTTTTTGGCACAATTATATTTATGCACCAGTTGTTCATTACATTGATTTCTGTAGGTCCAGTATACATCCTTTTTCTCTTTCTACTAACAGAAATAAAAAGCATGCGTATCTTTATAACTTGTAGAACAATCTTATTAAACAAACGTGATGACATTTTACAATTAACATACGGTAAAATCTTGGGTCACATAAAGTTCAGCTGAGACTTTTTCATTCATATAGTTCCTGTCTTGCTGACTGTTTTAAATTAGCTATACAAATTGCACAGTCAAGATGATGAATCACATGCCTTCCAAGGATAAGATATAATACAATAGAATTTTCCTTTTCTTTAATAAGATTTTTGCCATTTCTCCACTCTGGTATTTAATACTGTCCCTTCAGCATGATTTTATATGCTTTCTTAAGCTTACTGTTCCACCTCAGGAAGCACTCATAAAACCATTTAGGAGAGCAGGTAGGGACTAAAGCCCAGAAAATGGAGGTATGGATTCTTCTGCAACAAGGGATGGGAGCGTGGGTGGGTGATTTCTTCTTTTTGGCCCTATTTTGTAGGGCTTTTTTTTGTGCGGGTGGTAGCTGTCAGAAGTCATTTAATGGTATGTGAACATCAGCTAGCTAATTTCCAAGGAATACAGAAAATAATGTGTGAATTCTCCCATGGCATCTAAGTTGCATATGAATATGCTTCATACTTGATAATGTCAGAATGTATTGATATTTCACCTTTACATCAACTGTGCTTCTAATTAAGCCATCTCAGTTTGTTTTCTCCAAAATTAATGTTCTTCTTATTCCTTATTTATTTTTTTTTTATTTGATGGGAAATGTGATCAAAACCTATTCTTATCTAGTATTCTTCGGCTAATACATGAGCAGAAATATTCCTTCTATTTGGTTCAAAGCTCCTTTCTTGATAATTCATATTTTCATGGTTGAAGATGGCCAAGAAGTCTGGTAGGTTGTAGTGAAAGAATCTGAAAACAGAGGTCACTGCAAGTATATTACTTTGCAGTGGGTGAGATCTAGCCTTCAAAAATTGTTGGGTTACAGTGACACTATTTTCTTTCTTCATTCACCAATGATATCCTTTCAGCCTTTTCCCTCCTGTAAAACTACCTTCTTTATAACTGCTACACGGTTCTGCACAAATGGGAATTCCTCTCAATCTGTTTGCTTTTAAATTATTCCCCCCCAAAAAAAAAACACCAACCCTAAAGTTACTAAAACCTAATAGGCATTATCTAAACCAACTGTTTCTTTTTAATCTTAAACCTGTGTACACATCTGGTACACAGATGTGTACCCTAAAATCCAAGAGATGTGGGTGCCCAAAATTAAGAGTAGGGTATCTGGATTGTAGAAGCATATAGCCTCAGAAAAAGTGTTCCTTGAACTTTTCACACTGCTTCATAAAATAAGTAGTGAGTTTTTGCACTGATCACTCATAATTTAAATTAAATATTACTCTAAAGATTAAATGCAGGCTAGTTCATTTTAATTGGCTGCCTGCAGCAGAAGGTAAACAAATCTTCAGTAAGGGAAAAGACCATTTCATTGGCACCATATAGCAAGCCACTTAATTATAAAGAGGTAGTGTAGTGTTTATGCATGGTGTTTTCCGTATCTCTAAATAGTGAATATATAGCCTGTTGTCCTGTAAATCGTAAATAAACAAAAACTTGACATTAGCTCAAATGTCCAGTAAAAATTAGCTAAATGTTTTTGTGAAGTCCTGCAGCATTTTGGAAATATTGTTAAAGGCTGACTCATGTCAAATGAGTTCCATTAAAAACAATTCTATTTCAGGTTCTGAAAGCTGTAGGTCCTTATTATTTTTTCATCTGAAAACTTCCATTCCTCCAAATTAAAATGTTATTTGTTCAGCCTCTACACTGTTCTTACATGTTAAATGGAAAGTGTTAGGTCACATACTATAAGCATTACAAAATTTGTGGTTATCCAAATCTTTTTTCCCCCTTTCTCCTAAAAAGGAAATAACAGCTTTGGAAATTTACAAAAATGGTAATAGTGGTACAACTTATTAGCAGACTGCAACAGATATTTTAGCTGAGCATAAATCTGTTTTTGTCATTCTGAAAAACTGCAGACTGTTTTGTTTCAAACTTGACAGTGTCTATATTCTAGTAGTTAGCCTCCTCTCCATTGCTTTTCAGGCTGTTTTTGTACTAGACTGCATTTAATTTGATTAAAATTGTCAATGGAAAAATTCCTTTGAGTTGATTCAAAGCTTTTCTGTTAAGAAAAGCACAGATAAAGGCAAGATGCTGTTTTTTAAACAGATTCTTGTATGTATACACTGTACTTTGTGTTACAGCATTTAAAATGTGGTGATCCATGTATCAAAGAAAGTCAGGTAACCCTAGAACATGAACCAATTCAAATGATTCCTAATGTAAAGAATGTAAGGAGATCCCACAATGTTGTTGAATTTATGGGAAAGTTGTAGTTACAGGTAAAAATTATAGCAGCAGCATCTTTGTATTTCCAACAGTACAGATAAAGTACAGGAAAAGAAAGAGGTAGACTTGGAAAACTTGGCTAGCTCACTGCCTATTATTTGTATATACAAATGCTGCATGAATGTAGACCTTAGAAAACCATTGGCTGCTAAACATCTTGCCCTAATCTAAGCATTAGCAGTGTCTATCTGCTTTCAGAGCACTACTGGTTAAGGTCAGAAGGGATATTGCATCATCTACCCTGACCCGCTGTATAACACAAACCATTAAACTTCATCCTGTTGCTGTTGTACCGAGTTCAACAAAACACCTTTGCTCACTTATGCTTAGGACAACATATAACCTTAATGTAAGACATGAAAAGTTTGGGAGTTTTCTAATTTGGTGAAAAAATTTGTTGAATTTTGATGAGGCTGGTTTCAGGATCTGGCAGGTTATGGCAGGAGCTCAGCACTTTTCCATCTGTGGGCAGAGGGTTGCACCTTGGGGTAGCAGCTGAAATAATTAGTTTGCCAGTTGAGTGAGACTTAATTATTATGGTTTTCATCCTTGTGTCTGTTAACGTACACTTGCAGACAGCACTCAGAAGTAGAGGGCTGGTTCCCAGGCTGGTGGGCTGGTAGGAAGGAGAGTCTGCTCAGCTAGCACAGACCCAGGACATCCCCACTCAGTACGTTACTCTTCTCTTTCTCCTTGAAGCACAAACACCGGAAAACTTTAGGTTTACGAACAGAACAGGGTTGCCAGCTGGTACAGGAACAGTAGCTTCCACCTCACAGGGTGTATGGTGAGGTCCTGGGGTGCTGGCTGCTTCTGTTTCTGCATGCAGCTGCAGCGGGCAGCAGCTGCTAGGACAGTCTGCTCTCCCTCAGTGGGAGTGGGAACACGGCCTCCTGCAAAGCTGGTTTACTGCATCATGCTTCTCCTCCACAAGACTCTGTCTCACAGTGAATTCTATAAATGCAACCCTTTGCCTAAAGTAATACAGTAATATGGCGTTATATGATTTAGTTTTAGGTAGTCCTCAAGGAGCAGGGAGTTGGACTTTATGGTTCTTATGGGGTCCTTCCAACCTGAGATATTCTGTGTAGGAAATAGCAGCCTGGTGTACAGCCGGCTTTGAACATAATGTCCAGACAACCATCACACAGCATTTGGCCTTCTGGCAGTTGTTGTGACCCTCTACTGGAATATATCCACTTGGTAATAAATTGTGTTTGCTATGAAGATGGGACAGTTTGGAAGACATTGAATGTGCAGGTTTTTAAAGTACTGCTCATTGTCATTTTTAAAATGAAACACCTTGGAAAAATCTACTGCTACTGCAGAAGACCCTGTTACCCACCAAGTCTGCAACCTCATAAGCAAGTAAAGGCTTGCTAGATAGTATCTATTATATCATTTGTTACCTATTAGTATCTATCCTGACATTAGTGGTCACCTAATACATTATCAACTGGATGCTATATCAGATTTTTACATTTCTTTTCCTGGGACTGATGGCAGGTTAACAGCCTTGGTGAGTAGTATCTAACTTTTTGTAGTCCATGAACAGTAACAATGCACTGGTGTTCCGGTATTCCCAGGCACATGAAAATGGGCTGTAAACGAACCAAAGATCTCTTATATGGCTGTTGTGGTTTACCCCAGCCAGCAACAAAGCCCCACGCAGCTGCGCACTCAGTCCCCCCACAGTGGGATGGGGAGAGGATCTGAAAAGTAAAAGGGAGAAACTCATGGGCTGAGATAAAGACAGTTTAAAAGACAGGTAAAGCAAAAGTCACACACACAAGCAAAGGAAAACAAGGAATTCATTCACCACTTCCCACGGGCAGGCAGGTGTTCAGCCATCCCAAGGAAAGCAGGGCTCCATCATGTGTAACAGCTACTTGGGAAGACAAACACCTTAATGCTGGATGTGTCCCCCCCCCTTCCTTTGTCCCCCAGTTTATATTCCCAGCATGATGCCATATGGTATGGAATACCTCTTTGGCTAGTTAAGTCAGCTGCCCTGGCTGTGCCCCCTCCCAGTTTCCCGTGCCCCTCCAGCCCTCTCCCTGGCAGGGCTCGAGAAACTGAAAAGTCCTTGACTGAGTGTAAACATCACCCAGCAGCAACCAAAGCCATCAGTGTGCCATCAGCACTGTTCTCACACCAAATTCTAAACACAGCACGGCACCAGCTAATAAGAAAAAAATTAATTTTATCCCAGCTGAAACCAGGACAACGGCTTTCTAAGAGATTTAAGTACAAAATATTATGACAGCCCAATTTAAAAGTATTTGTCATTAACAAATATTATTTCGTTTTTCCCCTTTAGAAACTATGTGATAGTTGTCATATGACAAGAGCATGTCAGTCTGATGAAAGTACATCAGTCTACTCCTCTCCAAATGCAGAAAAATGGTGTTTACTGGGGTTTTTTTTACGTATTTAATTTCTACCCATTGTCTTGTGTCTGTTTAGTTGTGAGCCTATAACATTACTAGAATTTATTTGCCTCATCATAAACTTGAGCTTCTTACAAATCTCTTCAGCCACGCTGTGAATGTCACCGATATTTCCACTGCACCTCAGTTTTATTTTTACTTTTTACTAATATGTACAGAGACACTATTACATATATACTCTGTATTTCCTAATTCTTCATGTCTCATACTTCTCATGTTTTCACTTTAATTGCGTTTCACTTTTCTATTAAACGAGCAAGCTTATGGCTAAAACTGACCTTTTTTGGTTGTAAAATCGGGGCGGGGGGGGAAGGTATTTGAGGACAGTCTCTTAAATTCTTTTTAAGTATAGGTATTCTTGGGTTTGTTTGAATTTTTTCCTCCCAGACAAATTTGCTCATCCTTTTCCTGTTTGGGGACATTGAACTCCTCTGGAATACTGGCTGGAAATATGCTTTTGACCATATTAAATGGCCAGCTTTGGCAACCACCAGATTCCAATCCAGTGATTAACTTGTCTTTGTTCATCATAAGGAGGTCCAGAGTGGTTTTACTCATGTTGTATGCAATACCTTTTGTCTCAGGAATTGTGCAGTTTTGAGAAATTCTACTAATGCTTTATTATGGGCTGCATGGCACTGCCGGCAACATCTGACCAAAATAAAATTTCCCATTAGAAAATCTTTTTTATTTCATAAGTTTCTCCATCTTGTATTTCATTAAGATTCCCTCCACTTCTATGTGAGATGCAGACCACCTTTTTTATAAATGGTCTCAGGATGTTGTATCACACTCTCTGGTCCTGAAAGACAGCAGCCATAGGTGTCTACATGTGTGCTAGGAGTCCAAGCATTCCTCATGGTCAACGGGGCTCTGCTAAGTAGTTATGGAGCCTAGGGCATAATTCAGGTCTCTAACAGAGACCCAGAACAGTATTCAGTTACCTAAATGTAAACATCTAGCATCATGTGAGATGCCGTAAGGTATCCAGCTCATCTGTACCGGTTACAAGACAGGACCTAAAAACCTGTCCGATTTTCAAGTGGCAGCTGATAACAAAGCACATTATCCCACAGTGCCTAATAACAGGGCATCTGCATTTTAGAAATGGCATGCTGTCAAGCGACTTCAGTCAGCTGGTGATGGAAAGGCATCTGTCGCTGTCTGACACGTCCTTAACTGTACAGCACATACAAGTGAGGCTGGCTGCTACAGCTCAGAATCTTGAGGAGACCTGTTCTGTCCTGAAGTAGTGGCAGGAGATCAGGCACATCTAAGCAATCTAGAATGACATTAAACACTTTTGTTTTGTACCTGAATTGTGCCTTTGGAGCTGCAGCTCAGGAGACAGCCAGTCACATCAGTGAGGTAATATCCTCACTTTGTGTAAACTGTCTGCACAGTATTTTCTCCAACAATTTTTTTCTGTAGACTTCTCTTAGCTGAATATTCAGTGCAATGTCTGCAAAGAAATGTCACAGAAATAGAGCCAAGCAAAATGAGATGTACAAGCCTGGAGACAGTCCTGATCTATTCCCCCACAGGTATTTTCCATTTTCTTACTGACTCTAAAAACAATAATAATAAAAAAGCCAAAATAGGGAATTTTTTTGAAAGGTCAAATAAAACTTTAGAAGGCAATCCTCTGCTTCTATTAGATCATCACCTGAGTCCTCACTGAACAGTTTTGTTTTAGTCAAGCAAAGCTTTTCAACAGATTTCATATATAATTGTGTAAGTTACGCACATTGGAAAGCACAGAAACAATTTAAGAGATTTTGCATTACAAGCTTTTATATGCTTAAGTTGAATTGACACAAGAGTACTTAAAGTCTAATTTGCTCTCCATCCAACCCAAGAAGGGACAAACAGTACCAACATTCCCCTCATCCTGTGTTGACTAAGGAAAATACACCACTTTCCAAGTATTCTTGTTCACCTCCCATAGATTTTAGACCTCTGTCTACTTAGCCTGACTCTTTTTTCTTTACCTCCTTGTATTTTTTTGGACTTTAGTAAGTTCTTAGCAATTCTATTTGGATAATTATGTATCTGTATATTTATTTATACACGTCTCTGTCTGCTAAATGGCAAACTGATTTGGACCAAAACCTGGAATTAACGTCTACCCCTTTATCTTCCCAGTAGTCTTTTTCATGATTTCTTGATATTTAAAATTACTTTTGCTTATATAGATACATAATATTACAAAACAGAATAATGTTTTCAATGATGCTGCACCTTTTTGGAATAGTAATATGAAGCTAACCTAGAAGGAAGTTCTTTCCTTCTTTCTTCAAATGCTGGGTTGTAATTTCTTTTGGATCATAGGTATGGCAAGTAAAACATTGCAATCAGATATTTGACTTCTCCAAACTCTCAGACAGATCAGAACTCCATGTTACCAGCTGTTCAAAGATATAAAGACAGAGATAAACTTCATCATGAAGGGTTGAAGAAAGCATTACAACTGACTGAGGAGAAAAAATATGCAAAATATTAATGTCACCACACCACACAAAATTATTTTATATAAGCAAATGGATGACTTATCTCCCCTTTAGGATCTACCTACACTAGTAAATCACATAGTGCCCCTGGCACTGGCAAGTCATTTTTTTATAGTATTAATTTATTAGAAGGTGCTTTTTCATGATTCTAGCTTGAACTGAACAATTCCTAGCCACAGTTTGGGACTTACCACTCTTAACAGAGGGTTCAAATGAAGCCACCTTGTTTTGTGGAGTAAGATAGCCTTACAATATGGATGAGGCCAAGTCATGCTATTTGGTTCAGAGCCGGAAAATTGCATGATTTTGCTTAACAATACAGATGCAGCTTTAGACTCTGGAACATAACCTAGGACATCAATAAGAAAATAGGCATTCAGGTCATAAAGTCTGCTGACATTAACTAACCCACAATCATCATTTTATCAAATTATGATTTTATTATTTTCACCATTTTCACAAAATTTATTGTGTGTTTGTATGTGTGTGTCTGTCACTCTTGCTTTACACTCAAGTTTTGAAGAAAATACATGATTTGTAATTTTCAAAAGAGAAACAAATACCTTCCAGAAATATGATCTGATTCCAAGTTTTAGCAGAGCAATAATTTTTAAGTGGAAAAGCTGGTTTCGCATAGAATTGCTGACACAAACTTAGCTACAGCAGTACCAGTAAGCAACACTATAATTTAGGTTATGTTCCTATCCCATAGGTAACTTTGATACTATGGCTAGCCAGCTGCGGTATAGCCAGATCCACTGCTTCTGTTCCAATCTCATGAAAGCAGAATGAGACTTTCATATTTCCAGCGCTAAGCATCTCACATGAGTAACAATGGAAGGCATTTACACTGTGTTTCAGCAATTAAATCTTTGCATTTATTAGTACTTTTAGCACAACAATTGAATAACTCTTGGAGTACCTGCTATCATAAAATATTAACAGGCCAATCACATCAGAAAGACCCATACTTTCTGTAAAAGAGTTTTGGTGAGGCTTTCCTGTTTTCTCCTCTCTTACTGAGATTTACTCTTCCCCCTTTCTGGGACTTAGTAAGAGTGTTCTTTGAGGCATGCAAGTGTTGATGAATGAGCAAGGCTGGTTCTGAGCATGTGTGTGAGTCTGCATCCTCATGTCCCCTGCACCCAGACCCATCAGAGATTTGTGTTGTCTCAGACTGGTGACGTCTCTAGCAAACCCGCAAGAGGTTTATTCTTGCAAGCCAATGGGGAATAGATGTGCAGATGATAGGTCATAACACTAGATTCAAAGCACGGTGCAGGGAAGAAGGTGTTTGCCTTACCAATGAGCATAATATCCTTCTGAAAGTCACTAATGACTTGTCACATATTCACATATCAAAACATTTTCAGAAACGTGCCTTCCAAGGTCTTGGAAAACAATGTTTGAGCTCCTAATTCACTCAGGTGATGCTGAACATTTTACTCCATGCCTGTGTGCCTTTCAGTCTAGTAAAGGTCATCTTGTCTATGTCTGAACTGCCTGTTAATCTTGGAGCCGAGAGTGTCCTCAGGGAAGGTGACATTTATTTTCTGCATTTCAAGCTTGTAAACAAGGCCATTAATGTGACTGGAGACTTCTGCAAGCTCTGTATGTGACAACACACCATGTTTCAGACCCTGAGCATACCAGTAGGCTCTGATTGTCCTGACCAGCCTCATCCACATACTCCAGCCATACTGCCTCCACCCATCGGCTCAGCAGTTGTATATAAGCTGAACCCCTAGTCCTAGCTGCGTTGTGGGTATGCTGTGCCTGGGTTTGTACCTGGTGTTATCTTATTGACATGATATCTGAGCTTGACCTTGGACCTGCCTCCACAGTGGACATCACTGGATGGTTGCCCAGTCCTGGTCACTGTCACCAGCTCTGCTCTTCTTCATTAAGTGCTGTGGGACTCTGCACTTTGCTGCCCTGCCTTGTATGATGGCTGGCTCCCAGCTTGCCTTCCCTCACACAGCTGCCCTCCCTTGCTGAACCCTGGCTATAAATTCAGGGAAAGGACAAGGACCCGAGCTTAAATGTAGCTCCTGGGATAATGCATGGTAGATGTCTAGGTAGGCAGAGGCTCTGGAAGAATATGGTCATGGCAGCAAGAGCCTCCTGGTGTACTCAGGGCGCTGGTACTGCATATGGAATCACAGAATGGAGTTGGAAGGAATCATTAAAAGTCACCTAATCCACCCCCCCTGCCATGAGCAGGGACATCGTTCACCAGATCAGGTTACTCAAAACCACATCCAACTTGGCCTTGAACACTGCCAGGAATAAGGCATCTTCAGCTTCTCTGGGAAACCTGTGCCAGTGTCTCACCACCCTTCATGTAAAGAGTGTCTTCCTTATATCCAACCTAAATCTACCTTCTTTCAGTTTAAAACCATTGCCCCTTGCCCTGGTAAAAAGTCTCTTTCTTGTAAGCCATTTTTATATATTGAAAGGCTGCAATAAGATCTCCCCAGAGACTTCTCCAGGCTGAATAACCCCAAAACTCTCAGATTTTCTTTGTGGAAGAAGTGTCCCAGCAATCTCTGACTGTTCTCATGGTTGTCCTCTGGACCCACTCAAACAGGTCCATGTCTGTCTTGTGCTGGGTACCCCAGAGCTGGATAAAGCACTCCACAGTGGGGTCTCACAGGAGCTGAGTAGAGGGGCAGAATCACCCTTCTTGACCTGCTGACCAGGCTTCTTTTTATGCAGCCCAGGATGTGACTGGCTTTCTGGGTTGCAAGTGTGCATTGCTGGCTCATATCCAATTTTTCATGCACTAGTGTCCCAAAGTCCTTCTCTGCAGGGCTGATATCCATCCATTCATTACCCAGTCTGTATTGCCTTGACCTTCATGAGGCTCACGTATACGTTCTCATACAAACCAGAAGCTGTCCATGAGGTAGCCAAGCAGTTGGAAAGCTTTTATTTCCTCTGTATCATTTGAACTATGAGGGGTGGGGTGGAGGGGGATGGGAGGCATCCTCAGCTTCCTCCTCTGTAGTCAGATCTTTGGTAAATGGGACATGTCTTCTCTAATCCTACTCCTGATATCTTTTTCTATTTCTGCTCTGCAGAATAATCTAAAATCATTGTGCAGTTGTATTTTTCCATAGCATGAGCACATTCTCACTGCCTAAGACGCAGGGAAGACAACAATCCTGTGGGTCAGAATTCTGACCGGGAATTTCAAAGAAAATATTACCATTTCACAGTAATTTAGTTCTTTGACAGCAGTAAGGAGCCTAACTACTTAACTTTTTCGGTTACAATTCCATTATCTGCATCTGTTGAACAGAAATTCACACAATCTCTCTCCCTGTAACATATATATGCAGTGTCTCCTGCTAGGTATCAAAAATGATTGGCATGTCTTTAAAGATCTTGATGCTGAAAATGAGCAGTAAGGGATAGAAAAAAAAATATATCCAAAGGTTAATTTTTTTGTTCAATTTTGGTGATGGCATGATGAAATATTTAATCACCTGAGATTCAGGATCTCTCAATCACTGTCTGTTAGCCAACACTTCAAAGATAGCACTTTGTTTCAAGACTTCATTGAAACATATCTACTCTCTCCTTCCACATTAGAATGATGTGTATGGACAAACTCTGAAGGATTATTCTCAAAAGTGAATAAGGCTTTTGAAGCATTTCAGTTGTCTAGGGTTTCTAACATAGCCACGTAATATTTAGAATGATTCTGTCTGTCATGTCATGTTTATTTTATGCATTTTGGAATTCTTGGGGTTTTTTCCCCCTGCACTCTGGAATTTGGTTTATTCTTTATAATCTTTTGATTCCTGCAGAGATTCAATACCTTGAAATTAAAAGATGAAAGGATTCATCAGCGGAATACTATATGGTTAGCTTAATTGGTTCTGAGTTTTTTTCTGTTGAAAGGGTTTTCTAATATGCATTTAACAGCAGACACATGGTCCCTATTTTCCACGGCTTTTTATCTGGATTTGAGAACTTTCAAAAAGTTACTGTGTGGAGAAGCACTACCCCAATTCATCTCAAAGTCTTCATCTGGAAGCAATGACGTAACTTGTCCAAACCTGAAGTTTGCAAATGTAGTAGCAATATCCTTAAGGTTTTTTTTCATTCAAATATATTATGTAGTTCAATATATTAATTGAAAATAAGTGAAAGGTGTTAGCATGATGTATCACAAGTTATATACTTCAGTGCTGTTCAGTCAATAACATAAAGGTCGGGGAAAAAGCACCTTGGAATTTTGTTCAATTTCATGTTAGGTATGAAAATAGAAAGTTTTGTGAATTGTAACCATTTATGCAGAATAAATGTTCTTCTGTCCATTCTGCCAAATGCCAAGAACAACAAAATTTACCAATTAATATTTGTGTGTATAAGAAAAATGTCATGCCATTTATCACCAGAAATCATTATTTGCAGGTATTCATTTTCTCTCCATCTCGGTGTGAGCCAAAGACAGTACCTGGGGCAATTCCTTGGATGAAACTTTTCTGGGCAGAGGCAGTTTAGACAGCATTTTGTTTTTTAAAAAAAACCTGCCTTTTGTATTTAGGCAGTGGATGGCAACTTTTGTTTAATTTCCCTTCAAGTTTGAGTGCCCATCTGTAGCTTTCCATTCCCCTGACCAAAAACATTGGAACTATTAATGTGGGTAAATGTTTGCAGATGCAAAGCCTACAATGTTTGTTATTTTCCAAAACCTCTTCACTAAGTTGCTTGCTGCAGCCGTACACGTGGGTTCAGAAACATGAGTATAACTGCTTCTCGTCACACTGAAGATTCTCTGATTCTGTTATTAGTTCCTTTTTTTTCTATTTTTTAATATTATGTTATAATCTACAAAGATGTGTTCATATATATAAACATACACACACACACAATATGTATGATTTTTAAAATACTATTTTTCATAGTTTTGTCCCTTCTTTCCCCCACAGATTTACATTCCAGTTTAAGCAGGCAGTAACAAAGCATTAACATTCTTCTGGTCTGCTGGCTTAAGACACCCACACAGAGGCAATCTCCAAAACTTTTAAGAGGCATAATGTACACAATGAGTAAGAGAACTGCCTGACAAAGCAGTTTTGAAGACACCACATCTTTGTATCTTTGGAGTTTAACAGGCAGGGTAAGCAGCCCTCTGCAGTGCTTGCATCCAGGCGGATCCTCAGGCACTTTCGGCACGCCAACAGCCCTGAGCTTCCAGAACAGGAAGCAGGGCAGGAGACCAAGGGCTGTTCTATGTCACTTTGAATGTATCCATTGATGAGTGTAGCTGTTTGAGTGTTTGTGTTGAGTTTAATTCAAACGGTTTTGTGCTTTTTCAGGACTTGCACAGATACTTAGGTCTGTTGCAGCTGGAGCTGCTGGAGCACTTGTTAGAGTAATGTTTTATGCTAAAAATTATCAACTCTTTTTGGTTCCAGTATTTCAGTTTGAAGATTATGCATTTAATATTGAACATCTCACAGACCGCATTTCCTTTTCAGTGCTGTGCAAACTTGTCACTAACATGCTCCTTAATTTCTTTTTCTTTTATTGTATAAACTGCTTCCAGCTAAATTAGCACTGAGTAAAGCCATTTGGTGGTTTAAAATTTGGAATGGAAAAACCCCAACCACCTAGCAACAGTTTGGTAATGACCGTGGAAAATAAGGCCACCTCTTCTGAAAAGAAATTTACAGAGATGTAGGCCAGTCCCTGTAGCAAAACTGACTTCAGAGCAACATGTACATTCAGAAAGGATGAGCAAAACCACGCCTGTGTACAAAGCAAGAACATTTGAATGTGGACATACAAAGAGGCTATTGATTTCAAAAATATGCACTCTGAAAAAAAAGAGAGCGAGAAACAGCAGAGTAAGTATGTGAATTTGTGTAGCCTCTGCTCCTAAAGCTTCATAAACACCTTTCCTCTTCACAATTACTGAACAGGAACTTTGTTACTGTCCCTCAGTGACACTAGATGGCACTTCAGAGTAGTGGTGGGATCAGAATATCTTGTAATCTTCTCTGGTTATTTTATATATGATATTATAGATGCATGAAATTAATGCTTGCATCAGACAAATTTCTCAGCTTTCTGCTAATTTGTATGTATGACAGTGAGATAGATAATACTATTGGTTTAAAAAAAAAACAAACAAACATAAGCAGAAAGAGATTATAACAGAGTGGTTCACTAGTAGGTCAAGAAAGCAGGTTATGGGCCAAGGAGCTGTTGCAAGACATTGTGTTTAGACGATTTGAGAAGTACATTGTGGAGGGAACTGAGAAAAATCTATAGGCCTGGAAATCAAGCAACACATTGATGCCAGGGATTTGAAAGCTGATCCTTTCCTGGAAGTGAAATTGGATTTGATGCCACTTATCCATCAACAATCAAGAAATGATGACTGTCCATAACCTGGTGCAGTGTAGAACAAACCAGCCAGCTCCCTTCTGACCTTAAAAGACAAGTATAGATGAAGGGATTAATTGAATTGTAGTCAAGTTTTGAAAAACCACGTTATTTAGCAATGTGGTTTTGTTAACAAAAGATGTGCATGTACTTTTGAAAACCTAAACCTGAGAGACAGCATTAATAAAAAAAAGAAAAAAAATGGTGGAAAGGATACTAAAAAAGCAAAAGAATAAGTTTACAGTATTGCCATCAAACTGCTGTAAAAAAGAAGCATCGCTTCTTCAAGTCATTATTTTCATTTCCAACTTATTTTGTCAATTCTGTCGAAACCAGAAGGGACCACTTTCTTTAGTTAAAAACTTCTTACAGGGGTTTTAATTAACACTTTAGAAAGATTCATGACTAGGGGAAGAATTGTACATTTAGATATAAAAAAATAGCAGAAAATACTGGCCATAATTCTGAAAACTCTTTACATAAGGAAAAGGGAAGTTCAAACATTTACTCAGGCATGTTCCTAAGTAGTGTGATGAATCATAGGCATTATTAATTTAAGATGACTGAAAATATATTGGTGTATCTAATTTTATCATTCTGTCTTCTTCATCACAAAAAGATATAATTTTAAAAATATTATTAGAAAATTGGTTTTAAAAGCAAAGGCAAGCAAGGGCTACTATTTTAGTTTGGATTTTTTTATAATTCTATATTGAGTGAAGAAATAAGAAGCCTCTGCTTGTCAGTTAAATTCTTCCATTATTCTTGCAGCTGAGGATCTGTCACTATATCTTTTTATTCTCATATCTCTCGTTTCCACCAGCTTGACTTTCCCTATTATGAGGATATGTTTTGTTGCAGGCTCCCTAGGAGGGCCAGTTCTCACACCTGAGAGGTGGTCACACCCTTGCCTGCAGGGACCCCTCTGTCCCCCAGGGATGCAGGAAGGGATAAGAGGCCTCAGGCTGCAGCAGGAAACAAGGGATTCATTTCTTAATGTGTTTTGAGTCCTACAGTTGTGACTGTTTAGCATCTTCATACTTTATGGATGGATCGCAGATACACTGTTAGGTCTAAATGCTTTCTACTTTAGCTCTTTTATTTCTTTCATCTCAACTGTTTATAGTTTGTTTGGATTTGTCTTATTTTTTCTTTTTTTCTTGTTTTTCAGTGTTTTTTGTTGTTGTTCTTGTGTTGTTTTTTTTTTAATGGAAGAGCCATCTGTTCTGTATTTATATGAAAGCAGTTTTAAAAGTACTGGGCTTCCCACTGCTTTGAAGTCTTTGCAGATGCTTTATGTGTCTAGAGTCCCATCAGTCAGACATTGTAGGTATGGCTGCACAATTTATGGAAAACCAACAGTGTGTTTACCTTCTGAATTTGTCATGAGGTCTCATGTTATAGGATTTGCTTATTCTGTTTTATTGCACAGGACTAGGAATCAGGAAATTCCTGTTATGTTTGCAGCCCTTGCTTGTTAGCAGGGAATGTGTTTAATGAGGAATAGCTTGTGCTTGAGCACAGAGGGCAGCAAGCCTGGTATGGGACATACCATGGGTATCACAGAAGAGGACGAGACTCAGATACTTTCTTCTGAACTTAAAGCTGCTTCTGGTTTGAAGGAAAAGCCTTAGTTTGAAGAGATTTTAAAGGCATGAAGGGAGAAATGGGAAACTTGTGAATATGTTTATATGAAATATTATGTAATAAGTATTGCTATTATTTGTTGTAAAAATCTCTTCCTATAAATTGCATCTGTATCTGCTAATTTGAACTGTGTACATAGAAACCCTGTGGAGTTGTTCAGGCTAAGACAATGCCTTTGTTCTCTATTGAAATGCCAGTGCTTAGCTTTCTGCATGAAGTCTCTCTCTGAAAAATCGCAGATATCCAACCAAGAACCAAAAGGAAAAAAAAATGTAACTGTTGATGTTCTAGAGGGTTTTCTCTTCAGTGACACAAGGGTATCATGTACTGTCAGTTTTATTTAAAAATAAAACTCAGAAGATGTGAAACCCAGAAGAAAGAATAGATGCAAATGAGGGAGATAATTGGCTACTATATGAAGGAGATAGCTAACAAAAGTGCAAACATGCTTTTTCTGTGTGATGTCTTTAGTGATTCATAATCATTTCCAATTATTTACTACTTGAATAAATGACAGCTATAAAAAGAATATATTATTTTTCTAGAAAAATTACCTGAGTGTTAGGCATGAAAAATTGTCTTGAGGCAAGAGAATTTCTGACAAATTGCTCTTACATTAGCTATCATCATACTAAAAACATTCAATTTTCAAGACTTAATCATAATTAAAGTTCTAACACACTAGGTTATGCTATCAAAACAGAAAATAAAGACAAACACTTTGGAGTTTGCCTGTATTACATTATTCTTTAATATAAATGACATACAAGTTTTACAAATTAGAGAGATTGACCTTGGAGTATTAGAGGCTGCAGAAAATTCTTTTAAGGTGACATTTTTGTTGAGTATATGTTTAGCTTTGTAGATTGACAGTAGAAATGTGCAGCCTACCTTTGATGTGCTTGCTACCCACTGGTATGGGTTGAAGAATCCCAATTTGCAGAGGGCTTCAAATCACTCTAAGAAGATACAAATTATGTCCCAGCAATGTCCAGCTAGGCCTTGCAGTTATTTCACTTCATATTTTGCTATACTTATGATTTTTCTTATAATCTAAATTCCTCAAATGCATCAGATGGGAAGCCTGCATATCTCTACTTGACAATTAAAAACATTGTTTAGAAAACAGTAAAGGATGCTGACATGTACAATGCAGAACAGTGAACTGATATTATTTTTGGTTTAGATATATACATGGATTGATACCAATGACTAAATCCTAATACCATACCCTGCAAGGCAGTCTCACTGAAGTCATTAAAACCGCTTCTGTGACCAAGGTGAGAAGTATTTGCCCTAGAGAAATTTAGTCATTGAACTCCAGATATAGGTTACAGGTTTTGCACTGCAGACTACTCATTATTTTGTTCGATAGGATTATGTTAGGCTAATCCTGAATAGCATTGCTCTAGAAGAATGGCAAACTTTAAAGAACTATGTGTACAATATGAATTTATTTAATTATATGAATTTATTTAATTTTTCCCAAAATAATGACATTAGCAACAACTTTATTTGCCTCTGCTAAATAGATACATTCAGAATTAGCTTAGTGTTATAGTGGATATTTTTAAACCTCCAGGGCTTGAAATAAATTTAAAGGAGGTAACTCTCACCTTCTCAAGTCTCAAGATGATTTGAGAGTCTTTCTTCCCTCTTTTTTTTTTTTTTTTTTTTTTTTGTGTGTGTGTGTGTGGCTATAAAAATAACCTCAATCACTATCTTTTTTTTCTTTTTTAATATAGCTTGACAAATATTTACTCCGAATCTCATATACAGTGGAATGTGAAAACTTGTAGCATTCAGCAAACTGAAAAATGCCACAGAAAGCATGCTGGAAAAGAAGGCTGAAATAAGTCAGTTTAAAGCACAGTTTGCAATTCTTTTTGATGGTATGCTTGATCTTGCACATCTGTAATGATTCATTTATTCTACATCAATGGATCATCTCCACTTTGAAGTGAAGTTTCTGGTATTTGGCATTATTGTTAGCAATAATTTTTGGAACAGGCCTATTACAACAGGTACTTTTAGCTGAAACACAACCGAACCCCATCTTTAGACATCTATTTGTAATTTCCAATCTGTACTGCAGAGCGTTCATGGATACACCGGAAAGCAGAGGGCTGGATTTCCCAGTACTGCACAGGATTGCTGAAGAGACTCACACCAGAATAGCTAGCCTTTTTGGTGTTGTAACCAAGAGGGCAAAAATCGTTGATACCAATTGAAGCTATTTTGTTGTTATGAAGGTAGACCACCTGAAAAGCACAGAAGTACAGAAGTGAGAAATAGAGCTACTATGGCAAATAAGATAAATGATTCAATGTCAAATACTCGGTATGTATTGTGCAATGTTATACAGAGTAGCAATATATCCTTTTTTTCCTAATGAATGCTTGATTCTGTTTACCTTTTGAAATACCTAGAGTATACCAAATTAGAAATAATTTCCATAGAAAAAGCAGAAACTGTGCAAGACAATCTAATAATATTACTATTATCTGATCATACTGTAACCAAAACAGGACTCAAACTTGTGGAGTTATTAATACAGTGCTGTGGTTCAGAAGCATGTGCTGTATATAAAGAATATATTTGGTACTAATTGGTTTCTCTCTAGCTCTAATGCTTTCACTCTCATGAGTGCAACTGTGCAGGACTCAGAGCCAAAGTAATCACTAACAAAGATTTAAAATAGCTGATGAATATGACTTTGCTCCAGAGTCACCATTTCAGATTAATTTTCCCAAGCTACATGCAAGTAGTGATTTTCATTTGGGAATCTTCATTCTTTGGGAGCTTTCTTTCCCATAAAAACCTAGTCCAGGTGAAGACAGATTTCAGTTGGTTCCAAGAGGCCATATTTCTAGCTATCCAACCACACGGGCCTCAAAAATACCGCTAATGTGAAACGTGTATTGAGTGTCTTTGCCCTCCTGAAGGCACAGCATTTTGAGATACCAAAGGGAATGTTCTTGTGAAAGGTTTCAAAATGTCACTGGGTAGAATTGAAAAAATCTCAGCAGATGAAATTTTCTTTGAAAGCACTTTTGAGTAAAGAGGAATTTAAAGTACATAATTCATCCCATATTTGTTGCTTCCCCTCAGACACAGAGATAACGAATGCACACCTCCAGATCTATACACCTACATAGCCACATTCACACAAAAATCAGAACAAGAATCTTCCTGTTGTATGTAAATTTTGCATGCCTATTCAGCACGAAACTTGCATCAAGTTACCTTTGCACAAATACTGTGTGCATTTCTGTTCAAGACTGAATAACCGCACAAATACTAGTAGGAATCTTTCAACTATTGCTCTCTGAGGCAGTACGATAAACTTTACCTGGATATACTTGTGTTCACCCAGCCCACCAGGTACTCTGACAAGTTCATTGTTGTTCAAGTGGAGCTCTCTCAGATGAGGCACATTGTTAAGAGACCCATTTTCAACTGAGGAAATACTGTTGAAGCTGAGACCCAATCTGGGGGAAGAAAGAAAAAAAAGAAAAAAAAGAAAAAAAATCCAAACAAAAAAATATGTTAAACTTGCCCACACAACCATCTTTCCTGGGTTGATTACTTCTCTACTCTACTGTTGTAGAACAGACCAGTCTAATTTTCAGAATTATGCATGAGGTAGAGAGGTACCTCAGAGAACTAGTTTAGCTAAACATGTTTAAATAAGTTTGACATCTAACAATGGTAATGAGCTAATTATCATTCTATCATTCAACCTGTGCCCATGGTACTGTATACTTTCATGAGATATATGACTAATCCCACTGTAAATGCATATGACATACCTTCATAGGCACCAGTCTTTTTTAAAAAGCTGAATAAGAGTTTCTTGCATGACTTTAGGAGCACTGGCTGTACCTTTCTTTGTCAAAGTACATAACCCAGGGTGACCAGAACTGTTAAGTTTAGATTTTCACCACATCCTTTGAAGATACTTATGTAGTTAGAGCCATGTTACAGACTGGAGCCATGAGCTCAGTCATACGTGATGACCTGTTCAGCAGGACACAGAAGTGGGATGCACACATTTCTCCCAGGTTCCAGTCCAGAGCTTTCATCATAAAAATCATCCTTTCTGCTTTATACATCCACATTCTGGGTTTACTAGCACAATTTATGCCCAGTTTGGAAAATCTGGTCCTATCCATGTACTTCTGTGTTAATATTATTTTGGGTTGCAATTACCAAATTACAGAATACTTTTCCAGAGACTTTCATAAGTTACAACGCTTTGTGTTGCAGTAAGGAATTCAGTGGTAATTCTGCAGGAGTTATCATCAGGAGTGTTGTCCTTTGAGAAAATTATTTCTACAGAGGCTAAACCTACTTCATCTAGTTTGCTTTATCTTTTTTCTTTAGGCAATCTTTTTTAATGTTGAGGGGAAATGCTCTAAGATTTATTAATAACTGAATCAATTAAAGAATTTAATATTGGTAATCAGAATCCTTGTGATAAAATAATTTGCTATGGATGAGTACTTTTAAATAAAGTCTTATTCATGGTAATCTACTACCTATAATTCTTTGTGGCTTGTGCCAGCTTCAAAAGTCAGAATCTGGACCTAATATAAAATCACAGAACTAATATTTCTTGTTCAATCTTTATGGCAGAGATGTTTCCAGAAATAATGTCCAAGAATGGAAGTGCATTTTATAATTTTTCTTTTAAAAATAAAAAGTTAAAGAAATATCCTATTAACTGGCAACATATAATACAAATAGTCATATCATACTTATTTAAACATTCCAGTGCTGTCAAATGATTGATGACAAAGGAGAGCTTAATGAGACCTCCTACAGACATCAACAGGGATTTATTTCACTCAGAAATAAGTTCACAGTGTCCCTTATCTTTGTTAGAATTTGTTCAGGAAGAATTTTCATTTCAAAATTATTAGAACAAAATTCCTTTTGAGTAGAGTACATCAGGATTTAGGAAAGTTTGGGAGATTTGATCCTACAGAGCAATAAGATCTTTCGAATGTCTACAAAGGAATTCAGTGATGGGTGCTCATGGTGAATGTCTTTAAAAGGATGACAAAGAAAACAAATAAAACCAAACAGTTTGGCAGAAGGCTATAAATTCTTGGTTGACACATGTCTAAATATATGTTACATATGCAGGTCTCCAAGCAGATGTGTCACACCTGGGGAGACTAGCATGAAAAAAAGCAGGTCTAACTTTCATATTAGTCTGTTGAAGCAAAAATAACCCTTTTACAGATGATAGGGATGGACAAGATCCAACTCTGCATTGTCTCATGCAGGGAAAGTCTTTTAGGGAAAGAGTGAAATGGGAGGAGTCTGTAGAAAAGTGGATCTAACTTCCACAAGCAGTGCAGTTATATGTAATTACATCTCATCTAGATGTGTTACGATCTCTCAGTCACTCGGGGCTATGGTTACAAATGAAGTCAATCTTAGTGTGTAAAATACACAGTGATTAAGAGTGTTAGGAAAGACTATGATCTTCATCTCTCTTCTTTTTCCCATGGGTAAAAAAATGGAAGAATTCAAAAAATCACTCTTGCTTAATATACTTGACATATTACTTCCTTTTATATTAGTGAATAGGTAACATTTCTCCAGTGTTTCTGCTGATTAGTCCCAGCGTTTTAAATTTTTGAAGACCATAATTAAAAGCATACCTAAAAATTGAATAAATTCTCAAGTATTTTTCCACCTTCTTTTGTCTCCAACAACCCTGCTTTTTCTCACTTTTTTAAACAAACTTCATGCTGCTCAACAATATCATTATTCTGGGCTTGATGCAACTTCTACTCTATGGAGCTAGAAATTTTCCGTAAACTTTAATAGGATATAGACATTAGTAACATCAGTGGCATAATGTATATGGAGCTCATTCCCCCATGCGATCAGCAGTCTTTATTCAGTTTACATTCATGAGATATATTTTTTTTTTCTATTGCAGCACTATATGAAGACTTTTGGAAGACTTAAGAGTAATTTTACAAGGAAAACAAAGAAACAAAAAGCAAATATTTATGTGCTGTTAGAACTCAAGAACTCAAAAGAGAATGAGCAGTAGATCTATACCAAGCTCTTGTGTGAAACATTTTACAGTTCAAAACACCTTAACACAGCAGAAGAATGACCTGTTTCTCAAAGTCTAACTGTGCTTTAGGGCAGGTATTAGACTGTTGAGCATCAGCTGTCATGACATGATCCAGGAGGAGAGCAGTCTGACCCCATACTGCTGCTCCTAAAGATATAGATGTGTCAATAAAAGCTGGGTTTTGGTAGCTTGTTTCCGTGGCATAAGGGGCAGCATGCCCCTTAAATTTATCCCATATGCCATCCTTGCCTCTCGCATAGCTGCCTCCTTTCTTCATCTGTCTGCTCCGTTATGTCCAGTGTGCACTTTTTCACCAACCTGTATTCTGCCTTACTTTTCAGCATTATGAAAGAGGATTTCTGACTATGTTCAGGTTGCATCCTTAAGCACAGGTCAGAGGGCAGTTTAAAAGCTGGTGTCTGCTCTGAGCAGCTCCACATTTCCACACAACAATCAACAGAGCATCTTTTTCTCTGTACTGTACAATCACAACAGAAGCAGACCAAGGTTCGATATTTTTAATAGTCCATCAGCATTTGCAGCATAAAACTTTATGCCTTAAGACAGATTTCCCACAATATAGCCTGTAGTGTTTTCCAAGTGTGAATGTGAAAAAGCAGAAACCCCCTGTCATCTGCAGGACAGCTGACATACCCCACACCTCCCTCCTCCAATAAAGTAAATTATGCTCTACCTGAGTAGTTATTATCTTGTTTTGGTTTTGGAAGTTTTCTTTACCATTTATCTGGGGAATGTTACATTTTATACTAAGCTTCTTTCATAAAAAAATAACTGCTTCATAGTACCCTAACGATAATCATGGGATTCTTATTTTTTCATTAAAAACCAGGTGCAGACATTTTTTGAACAGGGATGAATCTGTCATCAAATATGAACATCAAAAATTAGTTGAAAAGTCTTATTTTACAAGCTCTAGAAACCTGTTCTAAACTTTACCACTTGGAATTGCCAGATTCAAAATAAGTGTTAAGTTACTCTATACTTCATTGCACTAAAGCACTGTGCAATCTACTATAATCAACGGCAAACTTAACTCCTGTTGCTCAGTAATCTTTCTTTGATTTCTGTTTTCTGCTTTCATTATGACATGCAGAATGATTAAGATGAAGATCCAGGAATTAGATCCAGTAACCTGATTACAGACTTTTAGATCAATTACACATCTATTTCCATTTAAAAAAACATTAAGTATCATAATATTAAAATACCTTGTAGTAAAGGCCTGCTTTACTATTTTAGCATGTTATCTAATGTGAACTAATTCACAAATAACTCTGTATGTCTAGAACTACTGTTTTGGAATTCTCCTTACCTTTTCCTACAGTTAGAGAAACTTATTCAACAACATATTCTTCAATTAGCAAGGTAAAGTCACCATGAAAAAAATGACACTTTTTCATTTATATTGTATGGTTTGGTTTGGTGTTTTTTGGGGGGGTATTTTTTGGTCATGTTCTGGGACTCATTGAAGACTTGCCTTTCTTGAGAAACAAAGGAAACACTGTTGCAAGCAGTTTTGGTTCCCATGTGCTTTTTTCCTCAGTTTCCAGGGCAAATTGCATGAGAAATGCAATGTCCCAAGAAAACTGCGTGAACCAAAGATGGAAATACAATGAAAGAAGATGACATAATTAAAAATTCCAGTTTCTCTCTTTATCTTTCTTTTTTATTTTCCTTTGGGGGTTTTGGTTTGGTTGGGTTTTTTTTCTTTTCTTTTTAATTGAATCAAAGAAACAGTTGTCCTGGGCATACATCACTCATAATTGAAAACAGCTGGAAAGTGTTGTTAGAAGGAAAAAAAAAAGTGTTTTGTTCACATAAGTCAGTACACAACTCCTTAGAAGCTTTTCCTCCTAAGTTATGGAATGCCTCGATGGTAACATTCATGAAGCCCAGAATGATGTTTCTAATTATGTGTGTGGTGGTTACAATTTCAACCAATCTTTTACACAAAAAGAAGAAAAGAATTCTTACTTTGCCAAGTTGGTGAGTCCAGACAGGCCATCAGCATCAATTTTGCTGATTTTGTTGCCATCAAGGTGAAGTTCAGTAAGGGACGGGGGAAGGCCTGAAAGAGAGAACACCATCAAATCACTTTTGGTAAAGGATTGGTATCTTATTCTAAAAAGGCTTGTGTTAGACTGAGAATCTTTTACAGTAACAAAAAATTTTTTTACTAGACATGGCTCAGCACAATTCACTGAAGGAAACAAGGAACTTTCACAATCAGGGAAACTAAAAACAACTAGTAACAATTTATTTAGCATGAAATAAAATCAAGCTCCCAAGGTCATCATAAAAGTTAATTCTTAAAAACCAGATAAATTATATTCTTCTCAGATATGAATTCTGGCCTTCATGATTATGTAAATGGTTCAAGGTAAGAGAAAGAGCCTTCACTTTAGCCAGCCTATCCACATACATAAATCTACAAACATTGATTTTTAACAAATAACAGCAGCTGAAAATGAGATTATACAGCTGAGGTAAAATAATTATTTTTTTTATTTTAGGTAGGGCACACAGTATTTTGCAAATTCTGTTTATCAGGAAAAAAAAATTGGAACCAAGTATTTTAACTATCTGAGGTCCCTCAAAGGAATATCCAAAACAGGAAATGTGGGAAGAAAGAAATAACAACTAGTATTACCTTTGAAAAAGTTTTCAGCTCTTTTGAAACAATCTGCTGACTGTAGTATGAATAAATTGAATATAATTTCCTTTGGAATGGAACCATTCTGGTTTGTTTTATTTTGTTATGTTTTTTAATAAGTTATTTTGAAGTTCTTATTTTGTAGCAATTTGCCATGAAGTACTCTTAAAAATAGCAAATGTTTCTGTTTTGTATAAGAATAGTATTTGTGGCTTCAAACTCCAGACTTGTGGAGCGCTGATTTTATGCTTGTAGAACTTCAGTTGATTCTACTTGAGTTTACATCTGTTTAATGGTGATCAGGCTCACCAATCAGGGTTGGAGGGTGAAAATATTCTTCTACTTTATATTTCAGTTATGAGACAAGAAAAGCAGAATATCATAAAATGGCTTACTTTTAACAATGCATCTCTTGTAGAGCTTCTCATAATAGAAAACCAAAATTTGCCAAGCCAATAAAAGTCAACTGACCAAAAAATGAAGTAGTCAAGTAATGGGTACTCTAAGGACTGACTCAGAACTCAGGATTCTTCCATAATAATATTTTTTTTTCTGGCTGACTAGAAGTCACTATATTATACTTGTGCAAATCTTTGTAATATTAATTGTATTTCTTACCTTTTGGGATGCTAGTAATGTTGGTGTCTGCGATACGGATGTAGGAGAGCCTCTTCATCCCCTGAAAAGCTCCATTTTCAATGCCTGAACTCTTGATTGGATTGGTGCCTAGTTCTGCCAACAAAACACGGTCATGAGCTTTGCTGCAGTGTAGGTACCTACAGCCTTCAGGTCAAAGCTAAAACTCACTTTGGAGGTACAATTTATTGGAGCATTTCTTGACTTTCTACATAAAATCACTGACTGAACTAAAACATCATCTTGAAAAAACAGAGTTGATTTTTTTTATAATTTCTTATGCTCATACCTAAGACAATCACTTGATTCAGTCCATTAAAGACAGCTTTCCTCAACTTGGAGATCTCATTCTCATGAGCCCGTATCTCCTGGAGAGACTTCGGCATGTTTTCTGGGAGTTCCTTCAGGTTGTTCTTGGACAAGTAAAGCCTTTCCAGCTTCTTCAGAGGAGCAAAAGCTAATGGGCTGATTTTGCTGATTTTGTTGTTAACAAGGATCAATGCCTGTGGAGTAATAATGAAGGAGATCTCAGATGATCACTAGGGAAATTATTTTAGGAATTAAACATTTTAAAATGATGATTCTTTTATAATATTTTTGATGCCTTTTGACAGTCAATCTAGTGAGCTGAAGAAAATACAATGCAGTACTAAAACAAATAGATAAAGAACTTCTGAAATGGTGAAAGATAAACAAGGCCTACATAATAAATGCAAGTGAGCACTTCATCACTGAGGTATATGCAGCTTCTCTTAACATCCATAATCGATACTCCAGAATAAGTGCCACCCTTCCATTTGAAAGTTGTAAAGAACAAGACATGCACATAAAATTAACATTTTCAGGTTTATTTGAGGGTTTTTTTCCATTTTTTTTTTATTCTGAGGATACTTTTATACCTTACCCATCATCACACAACCATCCTAACCAGTTTTTTTCTGAACAGAATATTCTATGATTCTATACAGTGAAGGCACAGTCCAGCTTAGTAAAAGTATTCTTATCATTACCTCTTTCCTGTTAGTTGTAGAGACTGCACTGATTAGATTTCTGTCTGATAATAACCTCCTTTTTGTAAAGATATAAGCTTTTTTTTTTTTTTTGGTAAGTGTACCTTGGTACAGGAGGGGAGCAATTTGAAGCATCATACTGTAAGATCTGCAGTTAGGTATCATGGACCATATTCATAATGGCTATTATGTAGGTGCTTAATCTAATTCTCACAACTGTGATATCTAGACTCAGGGTAACTAAGCAAATTAGCTCTCCATACAGTCAGGGGAGAAATGCTTCTATGAAAACTCTGTTACCTGTCATAAGTGGTCCCAGTATGCCTCTGGAATTTCACATTAATGCTAAGTCTCTGATTTACCAAACAGGACATAAAAAGGGAAAAGAAAGTCCCATCACTGTTAGAACATTAATGCAGCTACTGGAAAGGATTTCAGATACGATACACATCAGAATGAATTGTATAATTCCATTTGTTTTCTATCTACTTATCAGACTTACAGTGCTGCATGTTTGTGCAGTGAATTAGGTAGAATGGGCTGTATAAATATAGATATAATATCTGCTTAGATTCATTACTAGAAAATAGCTAAAGACCATCTTTGTTCACTAACTCCATGATGCTGTTTTTAGAAACAGAAGGCAACAGTTACTGCTAAACCACAATTTTTTTATATTGCATACACTATAGTTAAAATTCAGTGCATTTTAATACACAATATTTTCAGAATTACACTTTAGTCTCTTTCCTAGAGGAAAACTGAGCATTCAACTCTTTCCACAGTCAGTTAAGTATTAAAACAGTGCCAAGAGGTGTATCAGCATCTGTGACAGCACCTCTCCACCATGGAAACAGAAAGAGAGGTGAGAAGATAGCTTAAAATAGTATTTTATTTGTGGGGTTTTTCCCTAATGCATTCCTTTTGCAGATCACTCTAAGCAAAGAAAGCAGTATGTTCTGTACATTGTTTAACTGAATACACGTAAAGCTGAGCATATCTGGTTTTAATTTTGTATGCTAGCTAGCATTTGCAAGAGGAAGGAGAAAAGGTCACTCACAGTTCAGCAGAGTATTTCCCTAATGATGAGGCTCTCCCAAAATAAATATATTGGTCAGTGGAAGCCATGACCCCAACAGTCTTTTATTTGAGCCTGAGCTATAAGAACTGCCATGAAAACACATGGGGTACACATGGGGTGTGGTTTCCTGAGTCATCATTGCCAGAATTGTGATACAGATGTAGGTTCTGCCTATGGTGTAGTACAGCTACCTGCACAATATTTGGACATAGGAAATAATTCAGTTATAAGGGATACAGTCTGAATTATGCAGATGAGTCTCTTTCCTTGTTTATATCGTAATAAGTGAATAACTGAATGTGCAACTGCTAGTTACATTCTTCTTTTTTTTTTTCTTTCTTAATTTTCCCATGGATTTCTTTTCCATATAAATCAACATTCAAGGAATTGAGACTTGAAATTTTTATCGTGCATCCTGTTTTGTTCTGCTTGGTCATTTATTTCAGCTAAAAGCCTCCCTTACCTTTATTCCTTCTTTATTTGATTTATTTTAACTTTGTTGCCTTTCAGATAAAACATTTGGGCTATGATTATCACAGCTGATGATCTGATGTGAAATATTTCTTGCTGGAAATAGGTAGGCATACATTCAGCTAGGCACTGCAATGTAAATATTCTCTGAGCTGTTGATGTTAGGAGGTTTGTTACAGGTCTTCAGAGCAGAACTGATAGTCCTGACCAAAACCAGAAATTATCTAAGTATTTAGGATTTATCTGTTCAATTTGCCAATGCTTTTTCCTGAATATGATCATGTTATCTTGAGGAAACACACAGAAATGTTGTTTTATTCAAACATTCAGAAAGTCTCACACTTAGAAATGATGGTATCTATCAAAGGTGTGTTTAAAAATACTGATTTCACAGTGGAATAGTGTGTATGGTGGCATAAGGTGGAAGGTATCACAAGCCTGTAGTTTTCAACTTTTTTTGTACCAGAATATCATTTCCCACTTACACCCCACTCTGCAAGCTCCTGCTCCTGGTATTATAAGCCTGCATTATTTTTCCACACTGTTGTACAGCTGTAAAAAAGAAAAAAATAAACCCACACATCAGAATTCACAGGAGAAGTTTTACTGTCTCCCAGAGCAACAGAAAATGATGAGGATAACACACCAGCACAACACCTGGCAAGCCATACCCCTGGGTTCCTTTCCCACTTCACAATAACTCTATTATATGTAAGACTTGAAGACCAAGCTATTAGCCTTGGAGCAATACTGTTTGCTTTCCTCAGAATGTGCACCGTATGGTCTGCATGTAACAAAAGTTAAAACAAAACAAAACGAAATAAAACAAAAAACTCAGGGGAATTTAGAGGTCAGTGAAAACAGGAACTAAAGGAGCAAAACCTAGGGAAAACATCTGCAGCAGTGCTATTGAGGAAGGGATGTTAGGCAAAAATACACACATGGACTAGCTATCCTGAATAAAGCCCAGATGGCATGGTGGGGCATTATATACATCTCGTTAAAGGACATACAAAAATTTTTTACAGAGCAAGAAGTACTTGGAGGGAAAAATAAAGGTCAGCCTGGAAGTGCTGAAAGTGCTGGAGCCCTTGGCCACAGATAGCACTTGTGGTGGTATATGAAATGATTTGGCAGAAATCTAAGAGCCTAGAACAGAGCCACAGGAATTGATACTTGTATTCAAAATCTATCTTCTTCAACATTTCCATTTTAGTGAATGGAAAAAGATATTTCTGTTAAAATGCACACACACACACACCAGGAAAAAAAAAAAAAAAAAAAAGAAAGAAAAAAAAGAGTTGAAGAATATCACCAATCCACAATACAAAAGGCTGAGCACAGGAATGTACACCTTTCAGATTGATTTCGTATGGGTGTTAAGATATTTAGCCATAGGTAAGAAAAGAGGCAGGAAAGAAGGAGAAAATAAAGAGATGTAAATACATCAAGTACTAAAGACATCACTTAGGCTAGGAGGGTTCATGGCAATTTCCTATGGATAAGAGAAAAATTAGCTTCCATCCCCATTTCCCTGAGATAAAGCCTTTTCCCCTTGTCATTTATAGCATGTAAATGTTGCATGGTAAACATTGAGTCTGTTATAATATTGCACTGTGATAATACCTATGAACCACCTTATCATGACCAGCAGTTTAAGTAGTGCTCACAGAGGAAAAAAAATCCAAGCTTTGCTCCAAAGATGGCTTACTTTTTACTGAAACACCTCTGGTATTAGCATAGTCAGGGAAAAAAAAAAAAAACGAACTAAAATTCCTGTATGACAGGAATAGATGCTGGCTCCATTGAAGTCAGTGGGAGTCTGGCCATTTCGCTCCCTCTGGCCTGGTTTCTACCTCAAATATTTATTCCCAAAACAAATAGGAGGATTCATAATTCAGGAAAATTTGGGAACATTTGTTGGCAGGCTTGTGTCAAAATACACCCTGACAAACTGCAGAGGGAGTGTGTGGCAATCCTGTAGGAACTAGTTAGCATATGGCTGCTCTTCTGGGATTACCAAAATTTACAATTTTTGCCCTGCCTGGGGTGGGGAGCAGTGGATTGTATTTTGGGGTGTAATCTCATTATGTGAGAATCTCAGGGGATTGATCTGTGAGATTTTCATCCCTACTTCTATTCTTCCTAGTTTAGAATACCTTGAAGAGACAGCCTTGCCAAAATCAGAAGTGAACTGTGAAATGATCAGCAAATTATTATGAGCCATAGTACATGGTGATACATCTGTTTTGCCAGCTGGGGATGGTACTCTTACCTAACATCAAGTCTTTAATGATGCATGCATCCTTCAGGGTTTAAACTGAAAAGTCAATCTGCTGACCCGATGGAATTTCTTTAATTTCCTGGGTTATGTATTACATTATTACCTGGTTTTTATTACAGTTCTGCTAGGAACAGTAATGGCTTAGGAACGGTAAGCTCAGGAGTCAGGCAATCAAGTAAAAAAAATAATAATTTTCATTCTTTTTGTTTGCCTTGTGTTTTTAGCTAAGTGATAACCTGGATATATAGACAAGCTTTTCTGTCAAATTATTAGAAGTGGATAGTGACTTAGGAAAAAAATTAATGAAGAACACAAAAAATAAAAACCAGAACTTGACTTTCTCCTCTAATTGTGTTATACCAGGAGACAGAATTCTACAAAATAAGTCTTCATTTTGAAATTAATTTAAAAAATCATGAACATTGGTAAACTTGAAGGAACCAAGAGCCTCTGGATCCAAGGAGGTCTCTGAACAGGATTCCAGATTTTACGTCTCCTGAAGGGCCTATGATCTACAACTAAGGCAGGAAAAGCATAAAGGTATAAAAAACCCATGATGGTGCAATTATTCTTTATTTGTTGTTACTTAAATTCTTTGGTAGGGTTTAGTAGTAACCCTACCAAACCCAGGGTCAAGGGAACATAGCTGAGAAAGGCAAGGAAAAAGGGACGACAGAGGAACAATAGGGAAGAGATGAATGAACTGTGAGGGAAGGAGATGGCAAGGCACTAAAACAACAGCCTGTCAGCATGAATGACAGACTGGGGAAAGCAGTTTGGTCACATCCACAGAACCCTGCTGGATAATCTCACAAAACCAAGGAGCCTGCCGCAGATCTAGTTTGTGTGGTGTTCGAGCTCCCACTGATAAGTCTTGTGTAACGTGACTTGCACAGATGACCAGGGGACAGATGGTTCTACACTTTCCTGCTCCAACAAAGCATAATTCTAATGCTCTGGAGTTCTAGAGAATCTTTCAACACTGTCCTTATCTACTGAATCAAGCATTTTGGTTATTTATCTTATCACAATTTGCTTGTTTATTTTATTGCTGTATTCCATAAAATTTTCTTTTTTCTTTAGCTGTTTAGTTTAGCTGACTTTTTCCAGAATTTTAAGGACCTCAAAGTATTTTTTTTTCTGTTGTTCTCCTCACACAAAAAGATCTTAACCCTCTGCTCATTAAAAATATTTTGCATGTATGTTTCAGTGGAAAATCTCATTGTGTGTTAAACATAATGCAAAGGAGAGCCTGAGGCAACAACAGCTCCCTAAGGGAGTCCTGCCTTTCAGATTAACCTTTTTTGTTTTCAGAATATTTGTTAGAAACTTACAGCTGCATCATGTTGAAAAAAAAATGTAAAAAGGTATTCTTCAGTCCCATGAAGAATGTTTGCCATTGATGATAGTGGAAATTGAGTTCAGAGGTAGAAACTGGACATAGATGTCTGTCTGGTTTTTACAGTATGCTGATGGTTACTGATTCTTCATTCTGTGATTTGCAGAGCATTATGTTTATTTAACTTTTCTTTTAATTATCCCTTGGTAAAGGGAACTGAAGCTGTAATGAGCCTTCAGAAGACTGTGTTCTTTCATTAATATTTTTTGATCTGTTAGGGACTTTATGGATCCCTGGAAGATGTTCTTAGACTTCTCTTCAGTTAATCTGGGCTCTTGCCTTCCATAGGGAGCCTTCTTTTGATAAAAAAAAAAAAGGGGGGGGGGGAAGGAGAAAAAAAAAAAGACTGCTTGAAACTTCTAATGCAATACATGATTTTTTTCCTCTTGATATTACTACAAGGAGTGTTTCAGTTTATTTGCCCATACATCTAATGCTGATAATGCCTTAATGTAGATATGGTCATAACCTTAAGTCCCAGGTTTAAATATCTTATCTCTTTTGTGCAGGTCTTTTCCTTCAGTATAAATACAACTGGGTTTAGCGCTGTTGTATGCACAGCCATGGCTTTGGATAGTCCTGCCAGCTTAAATTAAGTAACATTCCATTTGATTTCAAGCCAATAATGCATTTGTCTTCTTTTGCTGTACTAACACTGTGCCATTGAAAAATTCCTGTTGGAAAAGCATGCAGTCACTATTCTGTTGTTTGTGCTGTTCTTATAGTGATCTAATACACAGTAGTTTCTTTTACCTCTTTTTCCAAGTGCCAGGTGTTATACTGGTTTGCTTTGGCTTTGCCACACAGCATGCAACTCCATGTGCTGTTTTTGTAGACTCCTCCTTCACTCTGCATGAGGCCTTACTCATGTAGTATTTTGGATTCTTTATTGTGTCCATGGGGTCAAAGTACTGTGCTCTATCCAGAAGTGTCAGTCTGCCTGGAAAATTCTGACAGTTTCATAGAAGTATTTTTGCTTTGGTTTTTTTTTTTCCCCCTTGGCTTTTCCATAGCACCTCTCTGATTGCTTTGCCACAGGTCTAAATCATAAGCAAGTTTTCACATAATATCAGACAGTTTTCTGAAACCACAAAACTCAATCCTCGGCCCTAAAAAAAGACTGTCTTCAATTTTTTCCCTATTCTTCCAAGTCCTCTGCTAATAAAATGTACCTTATCTTTCATTTTTAAATAGCGTAAAGTCTCACTGAGTGTTTATAATATAACATTAATAGTTTGGCCACTTTTACCTGAATAAATCTAAAAATATAAAAACATGAAGTGCTCCAAAACTGTTGACTCTGGTGTTTTCTGGTAAGCATCTATTATTTGCAGATAAATATTCTCTTAATTGTATCCTTTCTTACTTGCCATATTTTCAAAGTTGCAGATATTAACCACTATTTTACCTACTCTGGAAAATTTTCTGATATAAAGAATATTTTTGTAGGTACTAATTTATCTTTCATTTCTTTTTCTGTGTATTGTGCACTCAAAACAAGCATTTACATTTATGCTGAAAGAGAAGCTATGGGCAAGTTATAGGTAGATCCTTTCTTCTCTTCTTAATTCGTGTGGGTTTTAGTACAAATTGAACTTTAGATTTGCCCCAAGTTGTTCATGAAAATCTCTTCTAGATCTATTACACCTGTGGTTGGTGGTGTCTATAGGAATTAGGAAGGAATTTTAAATGAATATTCAAAAGGAATAAACTGAATATACTGTTCATTTTTTCAAGATCTATGAAAATTAGGATTAAAGAAATTGTTCCCTTAGCTGATCACTTCATGCAAGAGGTTAATTGAAGTTGCTGATAATTTTAGATTTTGGAACAATAATACAGGTAATTTATGTAAATCTTCCTGTTTTAGTAGAGTATAAGAAGGTTTAGTAAAGTCTAAGAAGTCTAGAGATGAACATCATACTGTAAAGTGTAACACTATCACAAGTCATATTCATCAGGGAATTTAAAAAAAGGGATTAAAAAGCATATACATGATATATATATGCATATATGTATATCTCACATACACACATATATCTCCTTAAAACAGAAGTGAGAATAGAGCTCTATCAACAACAAAGATTTTGAGTTATATTTATCTAAAAACAATATCCCTTTTTCTCTATGGCTCTGAAGAATATTTAGTTGCAATGTGGGGAATGGGAATCATTCCCAGATATTACGTAAGAAGAAGAATGATGCCTGCTGAGAGTAAAGATGGTGCCTAGTCACATAAATGTACCACATAACTAAATTATTATTTGGGGGAGGAGATGAGAGGATCGTTTTTTGTTCTTGAGTAAATCCAGGAAAACTGCATTGTTCAGAAGGTTATTTGTTAAAACTTATCTTACTATTTTCATTCTTCTGTATGTTTCCCACTGGTCCCTAAGCATGCACTTATTTTGGAACTTACCCTTGGGAGTAAGACAAACAAATAATCTCTTCCCTGAAGAGTTATCTATTTAATTCGCTATTAAATTATACCTGCTGTAAGAAAATAAAGAAAAGCAGCCCACAGAGTTAACCTCAGTGAGATTACATAGTTCACAATACCTTAACTCACAGCAGGATGTATAACAGAGACCTGAGCTGAGTGCCAAGTAGGCAGAAGTCACTGGGGGAAGTGCTTTTTTCATCTGCAGTACCATGCTCTAACTCATTCCATGCAGCGTCATGAAGAAGGATTGTGAAAAGATTTATTTCACTGATGAGACATTTCTCTTTTTTAGCACTTTACAGGTGACCTTTACTGTAAACACAAGATTTCTTTCCAAGGTGTAAGAAAACCAAAACAAGTGGACAGGAATTAGGGTTGCAAATCTGTTCAGTAGCCAAGCAGAGGAATTGAAAAAAAAAAAATTCTCAGCTCATTCTAAAACCAAGTCAGATGAAACGTCATGTAGAAGCACCTACTTCTCTTTTTTAACTGTAGAGGTTATCTATGTAACTAGTTCAAGTATAGATACCTATGTTAAAATTAGATGACATGAACCTCAGCGTGGCTTACTGATACAGTTCATTATGGACAGACTGGCATTGTGCCTATTCCTAGAAAATTTTGTAAACTTTTCCTCTTGATGTTGCATTAAAACAAACATTTAAGAGGGAATTTGGAAGCAATAAAGGAGATAAATGTTTACAGGATTTATTTTTTTCCTCTCAAGTATAAGTGGCTGAATGCAGATTCTTTTTAAAACAGTGCTTGTCTGGGTGATAACATTGGCATCACGAACAGATAAATAGTGGGAGCTGGTTTCTTGGTTGTGAATGAAAACAGCATAGAAAGAGGCTGTGAAGAGCCAGGAAAACAAAGCCGGGTAGTTTACATTGGTTACAATCAAAAAGGATCAAATGGAATAATACACAGGATAAATTGATTTGGTGAAAGGCTAGAAAAAGAGTATTTTCAGAAATATGACTGAGTTGGGGTATTACTTTCAAAGGCAGAGGAGTAATATCCTTTTTCTGATCGTGAAAGAAAGAGATTATTTCAACCGAATTGAGGGAAGACTATGAGGTATGAATTTTAAGGTGTTGATTAAAAGTATAGAAATAAAGGAGAAGGACAGAGAAACAAAAATTTGGAAACAGAGGAAGGTAGTTGTCTGATGGAAACTTGGAAAAGAACAGGGGAACCAGAAAAAAAGGCAGTCACAGAAACCAGGGCAGGAAAATATTTCAGCAAAGAGAAAACCAGACAGCAGTTTTTTGAAGAGACTGGCAGGTAAAGGAGGATGAGGATGGAGTTTGCTGGGAGGAGGTTATTGCAACAACACAATTCCATTGCAGTTCAGGTTGCAGAAGGTTGATTTGAAAAGATTCTTGAACTAAAATTAGTACAGAGAAACTGCTGACAAACATGGCATATTCAAATCTCTGTGGGCTCAGAGGTGAGGGGAAGGAATACAGTAATGAGTGAGTGAGGTTGCAGGGTCGAGATGGATCCGCTTTTTAAATAGAAATAGCCAAGCCACTGTGCCAAAGGGACTGAAAACATAAATGACTAGGTGAGAGAAGTTATGATGGAGACCAGGAGACTGAATGGACAGGAGGCAGGTATGAAGAGATGAAAAGAGATGAGAAATTTCTGTGGTGTGAGAAGAGTTTGCAGGAGAGGAATGGGAAAGGAAACACACAGGCTGGGCTGGTGAAGGAAGATCACAGAGTATTTCATCAGTTTTCCTTAAAAACCTGAGTACCAGGCCAAAACCACATTTCATCCCCCCTCCCCCTGCCTTCTTTTTTTTTTTGCAAATATTAGTTAGTTTATACACTTACATGAAGATTCTTCAAGTTCTTGAAATCTCCCTCTTTAATTTCAGTGATTTTGTTGTTCTGTAAGTCCAGAAGAGTTGTGTCAGGAGGAAGATCTTTTGGCACTTTTTCCAGACCTAGGGACAGTGAAAAGAAAGAATTGACTTTGAAGGAAACTTTAAATAGGGATCATTACTCTTCTTAGCAGCATTTACCCTTCACTAAACACCATTTCTAGAACTCATTTCCTGAAAAAGCTTATGAAGACTTATCTGAAAGTATTTCTGTCCCCAGCCAGTCAAAGGGAGTTTTATTTTGCTATGTCAAAACAAAATTTATTTATTCACATTTCCATTATGCTGTTTCCTGAAACTATATCTGAGTTATAGCTTGAAGCAACATATCGATTTAGGAAAATTATTTCTAACACATTTAATTCCACTGAATTGTGTGAATAAATATCGCTTTCAGAAGGAGGTATGGTATTTATTAATTTCACTGTGTGTTAGTTTTTGTGGACAGAGAACATTTCCTGCTATTTTGCTATTTAAAAGGTAGTAAGCCTTTCTGAAAGAAGTACGTTAGTTAATTATAATAATTTCCAGAAAAAATACTGTTTGACAGTAACTGTCCACCTTAAAAAAAAAAAAAAACAAAACAAAAAAAACAACACAACCAAAAAAAAACCCAAAAAAACCACCAACAATCCACGTCCCCCCTTTTCTTTTATCTGAAGCTATGTCCAAGTTTTCTGGAGAACAAATCTCTTGGTCTCACTACAACAGCCAAAAGAACATCAGACAGTTTAAATTAAAGACTCTCTTTGGGACTATTTTCTGAATAGCTGATATGTAAGTACGATGAAGTCATGGAAATGAAATTATTTAGTGTTAAATAACACTTGCTTTACCCAGTTTTCCTTTCATACTGTGACTTGGAATAGAGCAAATCTTTTACAGTCATTCTGATTTACCACAAAATTAAAATGTTCTTTCCTAAATAGTTTTTTTTTTGGGGGGTTGTGTTTTTTTTAATAGAATGTGAAATGCTAAACAAATGGTAGACACTAATAAAGTCTCTGCATGGGCATCTAATAGAAGTGGACTTCTCTGCCTAGCAGTCTTTTTATCAGTAAATATTTTAAAAAATATTTCTTGAACTGTATTTGAATTGCCCTGAGAAAGATCGCTTTGTAAGTATCACCAGTGTCTCCCCAGTATGATGATGGACTGCGTGATACTGTTCTCAGATGAAAGATATGTGTCTCCATATATTGTTTCTTTAAACCTATCTATTTTAATCTGAAACATGGCATTGCAAACACAGTGAAATATGCTTGCCCAGAGGTAAGATGTGCTTTGCCCACAAAGGTTGTGGAGTCTCCATCCTGGGAGATATTCAGAAGTTGACAGGACTCAACCCTAAGCAACCTGATGTATCTGACCTTACTTTAGCAGGAGACAGACAAGATAATCTCAAAAGGTGACCTCCAGACTCAACAATTCTGTGATTCTGTGATATTTAAGGTTCACCACAAATGTGTTTTCACACCTGGAACATAGCTTTCTCTGTCAAAATCCAATGTTAAGCAAACCCGCTTCTCTTTCAATCTTTTTTAGCATACATATATACATCTGTAAAGTAATTAAAAAAAAAAAAAAAAAAAAAAGATTGGGTCTTATTTGGAAGGATTATGGTAAACCGTGAAAAAAAGCACATTTGGTACTATATTCTATAGTTACTACCATAAAATTTTACCATAAACCCTAGAGATGCCACAGTGCTGTGTATTGCAGCTTTTTACTACAATTAGTGATGTTCTAAGAATTCATTATAGATTTGGCCATATTCTTAAAAACATCTGCATGCAAATGAGGTCTCCAATTCATCTTTGGGTGCCTGGTGTGAATCTTCCAAATTATTGAGCATCTCACAGATCCCACTGATGTCTGTTACTGCTTTTCAGTGCTTAGCAAATTCTGGAAATAAGATTGCTTTTTTAGGTATCTATATATGTATGCAAGAGACCCAAACTTTTGAAAAGGGTTTGCTTCTTTTAATCTTACTTTTGAATTGATCATATTAGCCTGTATTGAACATACTCTGTTGTCCTATCATTACAAAAGTTTGGTTTCTGAATTTAAAAAACATCCTAGCCACTCTTTCAAATTTATTTTCCCATCCACAAATTATCTAACATTAGCTAAAAAATATGAAAATATTTAAATGTGATATTTATTAAAACTGAGTATCATATGCATTAGCCTGGCTGATCACATCACTATATTTTAATCACACCACTATACAAAAATTGTAAAAAGCACAATCATCCAGCCTGGAATGAATTAGTAAAAGTTTCTACTGTTCATGAAATGACAAGATCCAAAACTCACTTGTCATCCTGTTTACCTTACCGATACTCAGTGCATGAATATATGATAGAGATTAAGATCCTTCATATTACTAAAATTAACCATCCTCATTCAGGCACGGACTTCATTTTTAGTGAAGGCAGTTGCAAAACCCTCATTCCTTTTAAAAGTGTAGGACTAGAGTTCCAAATATATAAAAATGTGATACCATATAATTTGTACGTTGGTTGTCTTTGGACAGTTTTTGTCCTTAGTGGAGAGGAATGATGTCAGCAACTAAAAATTCTTTCCCAAAAAGCACTCCTTTTTCAAGACCATAATTTTGTTATAAGTTCTTACAGTCTAGCAACTTCTATAGCATTTTTCACATATAAATACAAAAAAAAAAGGTTTAATTACTTGCACTCAAAGTGACATTACTAAGTTATGGTTCTCAGTATATTTATATAAGTAGACTGGTATCTGTAAATAAGTGCTTATGGCAGAAACTAGGGCACATGAGAGCTATACAGCCGTCCTTTATGCCATTCCCTTGGAACATACTTTGTAAGAACCCTTGGATTGCCACTGAGGGGATAATTTGCCAGAGACTAAACTTCAAACTAAATTTCCAACCATACATTTCAAGCTTCTGTCAGCATCTAACAGCTCATTATCCCTGAATAGGGTAGAACTGATAACTTCTGAGAGCAATGAAGTTAAACTTTAGATGTTTCAAATTATAACAATAAGGCGAATTTCATGATCAGCTATCCATTTGTGAAAAGCGATTAATAAAGGCTTCCTACCTTGTATGAAAAACTGGGAAGATGTACAATACAGTAATTAGCTTTGCATGCAAAGAATGTAATTCCCATCCCTTAAAGTGTTAAACTTGTTTTATTACCTGTCTCATGTATATTCTGTTACACATTTCCTGAAGCTGTTTTTTAAAATGTTTCAGAAAAAAACTATAGAAATGATTTTTTTGTTGTTGTTGACTTGTTTGAGTTTTGAAGACCAAAGCGTAGAGGAGTACACGATGCACCCCAGGTGCTGGAGGGACATTGCATTATCATTAAGCGGTTTA
Source organism: Falco cherrug (assembly GCF_023634085.1). Classification (NCBI taxonomy): domain Eukaryota; kingdom Metazoa; phylum Chordata; class Aves; order Falconiformes; family Falconidae; genus Falco; species Falco cherrug. The sequence goes on from NC_073701.1 coordinate 43,689,214, forward strand.
GTACATCCTCCAGCTGAAAGATACACCAACTGGAGCTTTCCAGTGGAGGAAGGGTTTATAAAAGGATGGATCTGGAGACTACCTCGTAAATTCAGGGCTAAACTGTGTTTCAGGTGTGGACTGGATTCAAGTGTTCCACCACTTGTCACATCTACGATGGCTTCAAGAGCTCTGCTTCAGCTGGCAGGTCCAGGTCGCTGTGCAGATAGATGGTTCTCCAGACAGATACATGTAGGACGAGCATTGGTGTAGTCCAGACTAGTGCCTGTGCTGGAGATTCCCTACCTGGAGAGCAAACCTTCAAACCTTTCTGGCCAGGACAGGTAAATAGATAGCCAGTTCAGATGAACAGGGGAGCCTGAACTGAAATGACAGCATGACAGAATTTGAACCGAAACAAGAAAATTGTAATCCCACTGGAAGTTGAAATAGATTTTGGGTTCTGGATTAGAATAACTATTTCCCTGGAGGTTTTTTTGATTCCTCTGTCTGGGAGACTGAGAAGTTTAGACAGGAACTGTGGGCTGTCCTTACTACCAATTTCTGAGAAACTCCAGTGACACCCATACACTTCTGAAGCCATGCTGTACAGCATGACTGCATGTCTGCTTACAAATGCCTTCCAGTGAAATTTATGTAATACTAACTGAAAAGGGAACTGGTGTTGGAAAATGTCAATTGAGTCACCTCTCAATCATTTTAAGAACAGTTTACACAAGTATTCCAACTCTTGGCTGTGATTTTTTAATACATTAAAGTTTTCTTCTTAAAAAGCCATATGAAAATCTCTCATAGTAGTCTGACTTCTTATGTGAATAATCAGTGCTACGCAGTTTGGTATTCAGTTCCCTGGAAATATTTCAGGCTTCTAGTACCTAAGATTAACTTGTAACTGAGTAAAGTTTTAGATTCTTCTGCCTTTCCCACTGTATGTTAAATCAAAAATATCTGTCTTTATTTTGGTTGAATAAAACTAAGTCATTGATTACTTAAGTTTGTAAATATTTTTTTTTAATTCTACTTATTCACAAGTAAGTATAAAAGGTATAGCTCCACCATTCCAAAAATCTTGTTTACACTGAATTTAAGAGCCTAAATATTACGGAAATATAAAGGATTTAATAAATCAGTTCATGTACCCTCAGTCATAAAGACCATTTTGATTTGCACTAAAATATTTCTTTGGGAGAAACCATGACTTCCTTATAGAAGATGAGCAGCCATCGGTTCCTGCAGCACAGATCAGATCTGTATTATTCTCTGCAGATTTTTATAATGGAAATGTTCTTCTGTTCTGCATTATCAACCTGTAGCACTCAATGATTCCCACCAGTGTACACGTATGTGTGTAAAAATACATGCGCATGAAAACACATACAGAACAGAATACAGCACAGAACTAGAAAATGGGGTGGTGGGGGGGAACTGTGCAAGTGTGCTCAAAATACTTCCTGTTAGTCAGGATCAGCTGAAATTTATTATTCTGGATAGTTTTCTTAACTTTTTCTTACACTTATCACTACACCACAGATTTTTGGAACAGACACAATCAAAATGTATTCATCACAATCCAGCAGAGATGGATAATCAAGGGCCCACACTCACTTTTGGAAGCACTGGAAGGCTCATCTACTCTCTACCTAGAAGACATTTGGTGGGGAGAGGTTAACAGGACCAGGAATTCCTCGTATAGTGGGAGGATGGAGAAGGAGGTAACTTTGCATAAAACAGGCTTGTCTCTGTGGGATCCTATCTACATGGGGTGTAGTTTTTTCCTCATAATTTCTTAAGGAAATTACAGTGTCTGGCTGTTTAACTGTGATTGCCTCACCTCCTGGAGAGGACAGAAGACTGATGGATCTGGAAATTTTATGAGACCAGAAATTAGGCAGAGAAGAGCCAAGGCTGGCATAATTGAGCCCTTCTCCAGTCCCTGAGAGAGCAGCAATCTGTGGCTAGCCATCTCCTGTGTAGTACTGCACCAGCCCAGTGAGCTTACGCTGCCATTCAGCCAGCCAAACAGGTGTAGGAGTTGTAGCAAGGATTTGGGAATAGTGTGAGGACTAAGGCAGGTTAGGGGTTTTGGTATACAAGACAGGCTTTGCAGTTGAGGGAGTAACCTGCACAGCTACAGGAGCTGTGATCAAGCAGCCATGGAACTGTTTAACCCACAAAAGGAGAAGGGTGGCTTCTGAACCCTCCTTGCTATGAAGGGGTTTCAGTCCACTGCTCCAGTTTCTCAGAAGTGAGAGCCACAAGTTAGTCTGCAACTTGGCATGGAGCCACATTTCTGCTGAAGCCATAAGACTATGCAGAAAAGGAATGTGGGATTTATGGGGCCAGCAAGGGAGACTAAGCAAATAGGAGTCTGTCTGTAGCCCAGAGATGAGGACACTTCCATGAGAATTGCATCCTTGCAGCACTGAGACCACATAGTCAAAATAACAAATATGTGAACAGTGCCAATTATAAACAGCTTTAACAACGCAACAGAGCTTGTGGTTTGAAGTTTTTGTTTGGAGTATTTGTTGGGGGTTTTTTCCCCTCCACCTATCCATTTTAAAACAAGCAGGAATGGGGCTTTTTTGTTCTGAATAAACTTTCCCTTCCCCAGCTGGAGAGAAGGGGCCAAAAGCAGAGACACATCTGAATGCCGTAGCTCAGATACATGTATTATTACATTGCAGCACTCACGAATATTATCACAGGGGCCATAAAATGGGGCTCTTTTCAAGACTCCTTCAGTTTCCACAAACAGCTGCTGCCAGCTGAGGAATTTGGGCTGAGCTACATGTAATTCCCAGCCGTGATCATCAGCGGCTGTTTTCCCGATGGAGGCAGCCTCTCCAGCAGTTGCCTGTGCTGCCTGGGCAGGCTGCTGTCTGCTCTCCCCTGCTCCAAGCCCAGCTCTGCTGCATCCCACTGACGGGGATGCTCTTATAATGCCCTGAATGGACCCTGGGGCGAATGAGGTGAATGGCAAGCTTACAGGGTCAGGATACTTAGTCACAGAAAAAAAAGTGGCTCAAGAACTGCTTTCTGGAAGGATGGCAAGGAGCTTAACACAGCTTTGAATGCTTTGACTTAGAAAAGTTCACTGATGCTTTCCCAGGCTATTTGCTTCAGTATTTACTGGAAATTTGCTCGCTATTGTGTGGGATTTGCAAATAGGAATGATTTCATTATTTGCATCCTGCCACCCATAAAATAATAAACAATTGTCCTTCTCTACTGAGAGGTATCCACAGTCCCTTCCTCTCCTGCTTTCAAAGTAAATATTTGTTCTCTACTTTCCCCTCCCTTGCTATGAAATCAGCATTAATATTTTTTATTCTAAGAGATATAAAAAAGCCATGTCTATTCAAATGCATGAGACTTAAAATACATCTTTTTAAACGTGATTCAAAACCATTTTTCAGATTTTTTTCCTCCTCTTCAGTTGGTGAGACTCATCTTCCATTAAGATCCATTTTGGACTTATTTTTCTCACAGATTATTAATTTTGTATACCTCTGACCCTTTCCATAGGAAAGAACAAGAAAATTAACTCCATTCCCTGCTGAGATGGCCTCTCAGAAAGGTAGACCTGCTGATATGTTACCACACTGGGGTTTTTTCCCCAAAACATTTACAACATTCCTTCCCAGAGCAGAGTGAGAAACACAGAAAAATAAAAACAAATTCATGCATTAAGATCAAATGCATAATTCTCCATTATGATAGTACTAATAATTATAAAGGCCCTACCTAGTGAAGGTTTAAAAATGAATGCATTGCTTTAACTACTCCTTTCCATTTCCACCCACTCTGTGCAGCAAACAAAGTAAAACGGATATTGCAAGCTACAGATGTTACGAATTATTTTTCAGCGCTAGTCACATTTTTGGTACAGATAGATTCAGCCTCCTGGCTCCAAAAGCTAATACCTAAGAGTAATGATATATTCTTGAAACTAAAAGTCCAGCAACTTCTATTTCTGTGTTCTTTCTAACTGACTTTTAATTTCAAAGGTCCAGAAGGTATATGCCTTCGCAAGAAGCACTGAAGTATTTTAGAAAGGCAGAAAAAAATTCTGAAATAATCATGAGACTTCAAGGATGAAGACATTAAGTAAAAAATATCAAATATTATGAGTTTGCTGAATTCCTAGAACTGCCAGCTTTACATTTCCCACTGTCATGGTTACAGACATAAAACATCCCATCAGAGAACAGCAATTGTCCTGTGTGATTCATGCGATCTGCCAGCACCATGTGCATAATGGCTTTAGTGGAAGTAGATGCAACGCAGATGTAATATCTATGAGTATTCATTCATTAAGGTGAAACACTTATTTCTTACAAGTATTTTAGAGTAGTCAGAAGAAAGCATTTCAGTGACTCAGAAAAGTGAGCATTATCTAACAAATTACATTCTGAAAGATCCTTTGGAGCAATATAATTTGATGGTTGCCTGGTTCACAGTTTAAGCAGCAGGCAGCAGATGACAATTTAAAGATAGCTCCCTCAGTCTTTACTTTGGGATTTACCAGAATTACCACTAACATATTCTATTAGCCGTAAAGAGTAACTTTGGCAGGGGGTGGGGGGTGGGGAGTTGGTGGTGTGGGGGTGGATCTTCTCTGGTTTCAAGCACACTTACCCCTTCCTGTTCTGACCACATGGCCATTGCACAGCCTTAGTTTTATTATGACCTGAGGGCAAAGTTATGTTCCCAGTTATTTCAGGTACTTCTAAACATAACATGGCCATTTTTCATAAACGTTGTAGGATTGTTTTCAACCTACTTTCATGCAAGCTAACAGTGGAAGGAGCTGCTGTGACTGTGCCTGGACATAGTAAATAACATTTCAGTAAATGTTGGGAGATAATTTCCTAACTGAAACAGGGAGTCTACAGGCCTGTTAGTTCCCATTTTTTTACTAAATGATGTTTTATATATGCTTATAACTCTTAGATACTTTTGCTTTGTCACTTATTTATTTTGTTAGTCCATTAGTAACAGATCTTCCTCAGGTCAGGTATCACTGTAACAGCCATCTCCAGCCCAGAGAATGTAAACTCCCTGTCACAGAATGAAAGAATAAAGGACAGAAAATAAATTTTCCCCACTAACCCTGAAAACAGTTTAATTAATTTCTTCTCATAATTTCCTTCTTCCTTTTTCCTTACCTGGATTTGAAACTGTCTATATGTCTCCTTTTTTAATAATTACTGATATAGCTTCCCTTGAAAAAGAGAAAAGATTTTTCCCTTTCTTGCTCATACTATCCCTTCGTTTCTTTTTCTTTTTCTTTCCTGGGCTGCTGCTACTATACAAACTTTATTAGCACTGTTCACTTTTACTTTCCCATTCTTAGTTCCCAGTGGTAAAGCATCAGTACAATCTTCCCAATCTGAAGGTGTGGAAATCAAAGCTGGAGACCTCATTGAATTTATGGAAAGAAATGGCATCAGAGATGAATGATAACATAGCATTTTAGTCCCGTTTGGCTAACTCACTTATGCCTTTGATCCTATACCTCTTAGGCAGAGATAATCAATGAAGAGTTTGGTTATTGCACCACTACAAACACTTTTCTTCCATGCATCTCTAAAATAGAATTCATCTAGAGGCCCACACTGGAGCAGTAGAAGGGAAAACATGCACTCCAGCATAGAAACTGAGGTCACCCTAAGCTTTCACATTTTAGGTGGTACAGGAGGTGCAGGCAGAAACTGGTTCTGTGATGACCTACTGCACATTTCTATTGTGCTAATGATGTATTACAGAACCAGACTGTAGTCCCATTTGCATTTGCACATGCTTTAAATACTGTAGAATTTTATAAATATTCTGTGCATTTGCTTTTTCCCATTAAATCCCTAACGTTGTGATGGTATTAGGTGGGCAGAGAAGTTTTCTTGGTTTTGCTGCTTTTTAAAATATGTGTATTTATTGCATTCCTTTTCTTATTGAAATGAAAAGTGCAAGCATGCTCTCCTTAACAGATTTTGTAGCAACTCAAAGCACTCTAAGAGATCCCAGGAAATAAACACAAAGCTGATATGGGATACTCTCCTGGGTGCCCTCTCACTTAAGAGTATGCATGAAGAGAGCACACAAATTCTTTAAATACTACTTTCACCTTTTTTATTCCCTATTGACTACCTAAGAAGTTTGCAGTAGAGTTGCCTATATAGCAAATGTAACCATGCTAACAACAAGGTCGTTTGTACAGAGCTGTTCGAGTCCCATAATTGGTCCTATAAGTTGAAAATTACAACTCGACCCCCCTACCCCTCAAAAAAACCCTGTGCAGGCATGGTCCTTGGTCATAATGTCCCTTTGTATCTGTGTTAATTATTTCCATCTCTTTCCTTGCAGAGAAGCCAATGAGTGAGTTCTACTCCCTATCTACTTTGCTTTCATAATATAAAGGACAATAATACCCTGTGTGAATGAGTCCTTAAACATAATACAACTGAATGGACCTAGCATTCCAGCATTTGTCAATACTGTTTGCCAGGGCAGGCATGTAAAGCAGAAGGGATAAATTAAAAAAAATAAAAATACACAATGTATTTTGAAGGATATATTGTTAGACTTTCAGTTTAGGAAAAGTAAATACGTTCAGAAAAATACTCTTTTTTGTTTGTTTGTTTGTTTTTTTAATGTAACCTGATTATTTTCTTTTAACGCATTTCCTTTTAATCACTTGGCATATCCAGGACATGAGTAAAGCAAAATACAGACCAGTGAGTCCAAAGCTGATAAGGAGGGGATACTCTCAAATCTGGGTTAGAGACAGGTGTTTTGAAAATCTGCTTGAAACTTGAAACTAGAATCTTTTTAAATACCATGGTAACTAGGCTCTGCAAGCAGAGTTTTCCCAAGCAGTGGAGGCTAGTATTAGCAGTTCCTTGCTGTTATCATTGGTGGCTACACATAGGACCCAAATTCCCAGGTCTCCCTGTTGGCAGTGGATTCTCAGTGAGCATTGGGAAGAAGCCTTTGGACTCTTTAGCTCTTCCTAAGACTCAGCTGGTAACCTTTCAGAGTCGAATAGCACAGGCTTTATGTAGCGAAAACATGGACAGTTTTTAAATAGTTCCATGTCTTACCAAATAATACACCCTATAAAGGTGTTAACATAATACATGTACTATAGATGTCCATAACACTAGTAGGTGTCAGCAGTGATTATTTAGTATGTTTTAAAGCACTGTAATGACCTGCTATGACTTACAATAATTAAGTCACATTTTACTAGCTTTCTATTAGTTATTTGTTTGCATATTGGGAAATCTTAGAAATGAACCGCTGTCACAGTGCAAACCAGAAAACAGTCACTTCTTGTATCACTTGGACTTGGCAGTCAGCATTTCCCTTCCTGCCACTAGGCTTTCTAAATGGCATTTCCTAGTCTTATGCAACCAAACAAATCTTTTTTTTTTTTTTTTTTTTTAAAAAAAAAGGGGGAGGGGGGAAGAAAGAAAATACAAAGTTGGTAACTGTTACCTAGGACTAAGCAGCTAATAAAGAAGGGATGTGTTTAGACTGGATTAATTTTCAACTAGAATCATGTTTATCAACTGGAACTGGAACATCAGCAATTCAGGTTGCAATGCAACAAGGCCTGTCTTTTAGTATTGCATTGGCAAAAGCTAACGACTTTTTGTTAATATGAAGCAGTCTACATCCAGGCTGATATTTTTTTTCTTGACAATTTTTCATGAGTGTTTTCTAATTATTGGGTTCTTGACTTGATAATTTTTCAGGATGTACTGACTACAGGGCTTTAATTCATGTTTTCTTCATGTTTTCCAAGGCATCCTACAAAAATATATCTAAGCAGAGTATATATAAACTTTTTAATAACCCATGGCAAATTTATTACAAACTAATGCTGGTAACTCAAGTTTATTTTTTTTCCAAAAGCAGGACACCATGTTTTAATTTTAACTTCATTAATTTGAAAGTAAGTTGCATAGGCTTAGGTGGTCATTGAGGCCTTGTGCTGTTAGTTTAATTCTCCAGGAACAAAGTAGCCGTTCTGTCACTGACATCCACCTTTGACAGGAGGAACTGCCCCCCTGAGGGCAGCTACCTAACTCTCCCCATGGCTATGAAAGGGTCCCAGATAACCCTTAACTAACACCACCTGAGATTACTCCTATATTACAGATAGTACCAGTCTTCCAGTCTGATGTCCAGCATGTTAGGGCATTACAATTCAACCAGTTAGCATGTGGAAAGCCCAGTGACTTGTCTTTGATGACAGCATAAGTTATGTTTGGCTAAAGAATGTTGTCAAAAAAGGTATTTAGTCTTCAGTTTTAAGGCCACGGTACTGTGATGCAGAGGCTACTCTCAGCATAAGTGACAATATACTTTCCCAGATTTCATGGTTCCATTTTTACTGATAATATTTTTGTTAAATGATCCGGTTCCATGAAGTCAGGGGATTTCATGAGAATCTCAACTTCTATTAAACATGAAAGGAATACGTCTCTAGTCCTTACTGTTAGCAGAAAAAAATGCATAAAACATGGAATAAGTTGTCCTAAAAGCTCAGAAATTACAATGTAAATTAACAAAACAAAAAAAAATAATTAAAACTATACTTTGTTAATGTCTAACTCTTTAGGGATCCATGCTGTCTTTTATTACATCTTTAGAAACTTGTAAGAATTTGAGTTAAACATTTAGCTTTAAAAGTTATGTTTTTGAAAGTAAACATCCAAATACTGGCAGGGATTTTAAAGCTAAGTACACAATAGTAAGTAATCCTGTCTGTTTTCTTGAACTCAGAAATGACTGAGATTGATCACCAGTGAGGTACATACTATTTTGCTTTAAAAAGATTTTATGTTGATATCTGATGTTCAAATCAAGGTATATCCCAAAGGAGATAATTTCCTTTATGATGAGAGATGAAGTTTCCACATGGAGTCATGATAAGATAAGGGGCGTTCAGATGTTTCTGGAAGATTTTATACAATGAGACATATCATCTTTTGTCAACAAATAAATTAGCTGTTGTCACATTACTATGGTTCAGGTGTTGAAGAGCCATCAGTTAATACAGTTTAGACACTGTATGTGTTCAAACTGCCTCATGTTACTGGATCCCTGGAATAATGCTTTACACATATATGTGAGTTTTTCACCCACTGATCTCAAAGTGCTTTTCAAACACACACTCTAACACCCATGTTGAGCTTTAGTATACCCTTCTTTACAGCTGGAGAAGCCCTGCATTTCTGAGCTCTGTGTAAGATTCCAGTTTAAGCTGTAATACTGCTTGAACTTTGATTACTGCAATCCATCTCTCGCACAACATTTGGAGTCCACAAATCCTCCATGCATGCTCATGGCAAGAAGGCTGGAGGGACCCCCCTATGTCCTGTGAAGTCTCTAAGGAAGGCGACCTCATTGCACCCTGCAGAACACAGACACTGCTCACTTCATAAGGGGCTGCCAGACTTATCTGAAGGTGAAATAAAGCTCTGGTCATGACCTACAAATGCTCTTATGGAGCACTCTGCATCCGCTGCAGGGCTGAGTAATCACACGTACATCCTCCTGCCTACCAGGGCACTCTGAGAGGAACCTTTTCTTGAGACACCCTTTGGGGGGATGAGACTTTAAATGGAACATTTAATCCTTATGAGGACTTTTACGAGATGTTTGCCTGGTCAACTGACTGCACATCTTCTCTGTATTTATTATTTTAAAACACAAAGAGCTGCCTCTGACCAGCTACATCAGGTACTCCCCGCCTGTAGTGTGTGCTAATAAGAAAGATTGTGATTTCTACAGAAAGTATGGCTATAGCATAGTAATGTCTTATTCTGCTGCATGTTTAAAAGGTAAACCTGTGGCTCCCTTTCAGCAACAAGAGGCATATTCAGAAAAGGCAGTGCTTTTATAAAGATACCATGGTGGCTTTCCTTGATGAGATCCTTGCACAAAGTTAAGACATCTCATATAAAGTAGGCACATGGGGCTCTGCTCTCGATCTGTCAGTAACCACAGCTCAGACAGAATTCTTCTTCAGGGTGTGAGAAGACGGAATTCTCCTTCCTGCTAACTCAGCTCTTGGCTTGGAGGCAAAATAAATTAATTTGGAAGGTATGTGCTTAGGAAGATGTGACTGAAGCTTAAAAATACAGGAATGCAAAAATTCAGCTGACAGGAGTGTAATTGGACCACCAGGCATTTTTTTCACTGTTTTTATTGAATTTGGATTTTTATTATTTTATTATTATTATTACTATCCCCATCCAGTGCTCATGAGACAACAGGCAACCCTGATTTCTGGACCCTGGATGTGGTAGTTCTGTGGTTTACTCATAAAACTGTGTCAGATAGTTGGTTTTCTCCTTACAAAGCAAAACAAAAACAAATAGCAAATGCCCCTTTGGGCACAAAAAGAAGCATGCTGAGGAAGAGGAGACCTCTCCATAAGTAGCCCATGTTAGGGTTCTCCAGCTGCCTTTCTCTGATGTGCCCAGGGGCTTGTGACTGCAAAGAGCCCTCCTTCCATGCCAAAGGGTGAGTGGAAGAAAGAATCCTACTCCAGAATTCAGCTTTCCTCTGTGAGTCTTAATATAGTAAGCTCTTAATATATCCCTGGGAGGAGTCTTGTTACTGCCTGCAGTTTTTCTTCAATTAGTGCCAATGGGACTAGATGACTACATTTAATAATTTTGAGGGAGGGTGGTAGCTAATTTGTTTGGGTCAGAAATGCCCAGAGTTGAAGGAAGAGGCGAGCAGGAGCAGTGGTTAGCAGGGAGGTGGAACTGTTATTGCTGTTTCGTGGCTCTGGTCTGCACATCTTCCTGATCACTGTGTCCCAAGCACCCTTCATCCCATAGCCCAGCAGAATGTTACGGCATCCTGGAAAGACCTCCACAGCTTGCAACAGAATTTTGCGCTTTTGGGAACAGTTTTCCTCAAGCCAGTAGGTAAATCTGACCTCGTCTGAGTCTGAGTTGCACAGAAACAGATTGAAGGCCAGAAGAGAGAAGAGCAAAGAGCCAATTTGCCTGCGAGCAGGCAGCACACACAGCTGTCCTGTCCCTGCTCACAGGAGTGGCCATCAGACCTGTGCTCTGGTGAGCATCCCACCTGGGCCACAACCCACCAGGGGCTGTTGTAGCCACATGTGACAAGGATGGATAAAACTTCATGCCAAGGCTGGGGAACTCTGAATGATCATTACTTCCTTGAGACTTTTCATTTCTCTATTTATTTTCCAGGGCTGCATATTTTAAGCCCAGGGAGATCTCTCTTCCTTCATGCCCAGAGGCTGGATGTTATCAGCCCAGCCGCTTCAAAAGCACAACTTTTTCACTGCGGTATCTGCAGAATGTGAATTTAAACCAAGCTCAAAATATATCTCTTTCTTATCACTCCTCTCAAAATTATCTGAGAAACACAGACCTGGGACCTTAATTGCTGTCTGAGTGTCCTTGTCAGTACGGGACTCTATTAAGCCAGAATTATGCGCAGGCAGTGGACTGCAGTGCAACCCTTTGGAAACCATGTGTGTATGAAGGAGAACTGAATTAACATGGGAGCAAGTACAGCAACAAAAGATCCCTCTGTGAGTATCTCTACTTTTTTACCAAATGAAAGCTCCTTACATTCTGCAGAATTGAAGCAGACTGGAGACAAGTTTCCAAAATAACTTAAATTCCATCAGCATTAGCCAATGTAACAACAATAAAACCTAAGACCTTCATGGCATGTGAGGCAACCTCCTCCCCACTCCCCACCCCATGTTTGCTGTTATCTCACATGTAACTGGTAAAAAAAGACTCTTTTTCAATGGGGACAGTACTGTGAAAACTTTATGAATGCAAGGCGAGTTAGTCCATGCTCATTACTGCAACTTGGTTTGCATTGTTCACTGGGTCTTTGCCAAACGTATCTGTTGCATAATTATGTGGCTTGCTTTAATAAATTCACTGAAGTTTCTAGGGATGTAACTAATATTTCCCCTTCCTTTTCTGTAATTGTACAACACCCACCACAATGAGACCCAGGTCCTAATTGATGGATTTGTGCCATGATTTACACTAATTATCAAAGCCAATGTTATAACACAGGAAAATAAAAACATCCAGCTATACATTTAAACAGCTGAGAAAAAAAAAACTTAAAGAAAAAAAAGCTATAAAATCATAAGAAAAGTTATTTGGCTGTTCACTGAATAAATTGCCTAACTTCCTTGTGAGCAAAACCAATTTTAATTGATTTTCTGTGCTACACACTGATTTAGACTGAATAATACTGGCTTAAACCAAGAGCAGCCTCACTGAAGTCAACTTCATTACTTGAGATTTCTGCATGGGAAAGTCAAATACAGTGATGGCAGGCGTGGCTTCACATCCTGATAGTTTGACTGTGCAGACAAGCCCTTGTATGTGAGGGAGTAAGGGGAGTTTGTGAAAAAGGTTCTCATGGTTTCAGTTGAACAGTGTCTAAGAGAGATATTTAATAAGGAACTCCAAAATATGTTCATTGTTTGGAGTGTTTCCAAGCTCTTTCCTCCAAAAAGCTGTTCCCAGCATATATGATTCAGGGTTGGTTATTCCATGCTCATGTATTCCAATGGAAATGGGATGATTTCTATGTTGAAGTACTAGACAGTATGATTAAAGAGTGCTGGAGCTTGGACAATGCAATTTAGAACCTTTAAAAATGTTTCCATCCCCACATCTGACCTCACTGAATTTATTTAATATGCATTTGAAGGAATAGCTTTGAAAAGTTATTTTCTCTGCAACAGAAAACTGGTCTTTCAAAGAACAAATGAAATGTACATACACAAAATATACACTGAAAAATCAAACATTCTTTAGGGTCACAACAAATGTCATCTTGTCAGGGCTCTATGGCCTACTTCATATAGCACATTCTAGTTAACATTACTGTAGCATATTTCTTTATATTTCTTTGGCAAAAACTCAGTTTCAGAGTGGCAGTGCATAGAAGCTTCATCCTCTCAGCTGCAAACCTGTGGCTGGAATGTAAGGATATACTCTATAAAGATACTCTTGGGCTTACCTAGGTCAGAGCACTGCACCACGCGAAGATGGCACTGGCAGCGGAAGGGGCACACTGGTCCAAATCCAGATATGACTGGATCATCCGTTGGAGGCATATCAGCCGACCCTTCATCCTCCAGCATAAAGTCAAAGAGGCCCTGCTGGTGGAACGGCTTGGCCAAGCATGCTGGCAACAGTAGGACAAAGAGAAGAGCCAGCCTCATGGCTTAGTTCATCGACTCCGGGCACAACCTAGGGATCAAAGCAGGAGATTTATAACAAAAGTAGCAGTTTCCCATAGCTGCACAGTTCCTGCCGAAGGAGGTCCAGCATATCCACCAATTGCATAACTGTTCCTTTCAATAAATGAAAACTGAATTGTGAAAATAGGACAGTTATGTGATAGAAGTCTGGTAACTGCTTGTCAGTAGGCTTTTTTCTTACAGAGCAGTTTAAAGACAACTGTAAACACATCTGTTTGCATATTTAGAGTAATATTTATTAGGAACAGGCAGCGCTGTCAACTTTGTTATGCAAAACAGTCAAAACAATAAGCCACATTTTCCATGTGTCTGTTTTCTGCCAACGTAACAGTCTATTTGATTTCATTAGCATTTGTTTCATAGGAATGAGTTCGTCCCCTGGGGACGAACCTGAGGTTCCCAAACTTGTGGCTTGAGAAATATTTTTTTAAAGTTCCAGCTTGCTGTGTGTTTTAAATTATAGCCTAGTAAAACTGACTGAGAAAGAGTAGGACTTAGTGGTGGGGTGGAGAGGGGAAAATCTTTAGTTGTTTAAATGAGCTATACTCCTTTCCCAGTTTAAACAGCACAATAAAATGGAATACGATGTTATATTGGATATTCTTAACTTTCTTTCCAAATTTTTTGTTTAGGGGATTTTATGACATAAACAATATACTCTGAAAATCCCCTGTTTTACACTGCATGAGCATTCAAATTGATGCCTGTTGTACTGTCAGCACACTTTGTAATGGGACTTCAGGGCCTCATTCTACAGACTTTCATGCTCAGGAACAACTTTACCCAAGCATGTATTGCCATAGATATTAACAAGGAAAACTGTTTAAATACATTTTCTCAGGACCTAGGCCTAAATGCATTTCAACACACTGTACAACGTACTACCTGTGTTGTGCACTAAGGAGAAATTACAAAACAGTTGTTTGCAAGTTTTGCATCAAGGCTGTATAGATCAGTTAGTTTTCTGGAAATTAATTTATTTTTCTTTTTATTTTACATAAGAAAGTTTATCTTTTACAAACCTTTATGGGTCTAAAAACAACTCACAAAAAAATATGAAGAAACCTGTCTTCAAGTGGCCAAGTGTCAGAAAGGCAAACTTCTCATCGATTTAGGAGCCTTTTCTTAAAATGAATGGCATAGTCCTGAGTACAGATGTTGCTCTTTGTAATGAAAGCAAAAAAGTCCACTTGCTTATTCAGGTCAATAACTTCCAAAATGCCTTGTCTGGGTGTTAGCTGGGCTTAATTTTTTTCTAGTAGAAGTTATCTAAAAGTTATGGGTGTGGTGTAGCATTTCTCAGCTCTACATTGACTAATGGAAACATACAAAACCTGGGGGGAAGCAGAGGAGGAGGACTGTCTCCCTCTCCGCGTCAACATATGGAACCTACCAGGCAGATGGATGACATGGGCAGCTGATGTTAGGTGCGACTGGTATACTGAGGCCTCTCTTTCTAGAATACCACACCCAAGCACTCTCACAGGAGTAAAAACAAAATAAAACACACAGGCCTGGAATTAGATACAATCTATATTGTGCCTGTGTTCAATTTTCTTTATGAAATTCTACCTGCAGATGCCAACATTGCAATCCTCCAGAAAGCTTTAGGGCTCAGTCTTGAGGGGATGATGAGGTAACCTTATAAAATTTGCTAGTGTTTTAAAATCATCGCTTACGTTTCTGTCACCTGCCTAACAGGAAGACAGGTACCTAACATCTTCCAGTGTCCCAAAGACTTCAAAGTGACTTCACACATGGAGCAAAACATTGTTTCTGTTGTCTAAGAACCATTTGCTTCTGTAATTTTAGGACTTGATATGAACTGAAAGCATTTTCCCTTAGTGCAGCAGACATACTACCTACTGTGTGCATTGAGGGGTTTCATAGACCCCAGTGTCAACTAGAGGCTCAGACTGTTTCAGCATGTCCTGTCAGCCCAGCTCAGTGCTGTGCAAACCTGTGCCATGCAGCAGGGCTGGCTGTGTCCCCATGTGGGCCACCCTCCTGCACACCCTGCCCTGGCCCTCCACCGACATCGGGGCTGCCCGCTTCCCAGCAGCACCCCCAGGACACATGCAGGGTCCACATGGACAAGTAAGGCTGGCACAGTAATGTGGTGTCAATGCATGGTGGGGAATTCTTACCACAGTTTAATCAAAACCATTTTTTTAAAAAAAATAATCATTATTATGTATGAACTATTGAAAAATAACAATGCAATTTATTAATAATCTGAAATTGAAAGACAAATCTGTTAAATCATCACCATTCATCCTAATAAGCTGCTGTGTGAAAATGATCAATAAAACAGTACTCCAGTACAAATTACTTTTCAGGATATACATTAACATCAATAAGTATTGGTAATGCTGCACACTAACTCCAGCATGGCACTGGCTGTCAGTATAAAAGATTCCCCAGCTCTTTTTTAGATATTTGTATATTTTTAAAATACTTTTAAATTTTTAAAACTGCTTGTATCCCCCCCCCCCCCCCCCAAGGTGACTGCTGAAGCACCATCCTTCCCAAGAATGCACAATCAGAACCTTATCCTGGAATTAAATTACTACCCCTCAAAAAAAAAACCCAAAACAATGCAAAGGCACTTTGGAAGTGTCTTCACACTTTACTTCTTGTTCATATTATTATTGATGACTTCACTTATATCAGTTAAACCCTGTAGTAGGCCTTTTCCTTAGGTCCCTGTTTTGTCAAAACCATAATAAAAACAGTGAGAACTGAGTATAAAGGAAGACTGTAGGACAACAAAGGATATCAAGGATCCAATCTGAGGACACAGCAGAGAAAATAGCAGACATAAGCTACATATTAATCAGGAAACAGGAGTAGATATGTGTCTGCATATCTTCATTCGTATACACATTCATACTGCAGGCACATGTATCTGTTCCTATTGTTTGCATGTGTAAATGAACATAACCAGAGAAAAAGACATTTACAAAACTGTACTAGTAAGAAATATTCACATTTCACTTACAAAAAAATAGAGGGGAAAAAAATTCTGAATTCTTAAACATCTGTGACACAATATTTACATCTGCAGGACATAACTGTTTAAATTTGCTTTAATTATGTGTTTATAATGAGGAAGACTGTTCCACAAACTGAGGAAACTATACCATAGACTTGGCCACATTTCAGTTTAAAATACCACTGGAAATATGCTTCATCAGTTCACGTCACCACTGTATTGGTGGTCTTCTTGTCAGTTTACCTTAATATTACATTTTAAATATTAGTTCACCTATTGTCAGAAATCTCTCAAAATGCCACAAAAGACAAGTTAAACAATATGTGCAGTTTCAAAAAAAAATCCCCTAAATTATACTTTTTACCCATTTTGTGTAATAAAGTCTAGATGTGCAAACATAGGAGTTGGAAGTTTTAAAGAGATTAAAACCCTGTTAACGGGAATTTCAACTCCAGGAGTTTTCTTTTCTACTATTTCATTCATAGGAACCTTCTTTAAATGAGTCCCTTGTTTGTACACTGTAACATAGCACTTTCTAACGTTACAAAGTCATACCCTGAGCCTGTTTAACTATCTACTTCATATTTTTTCCTCTGAAATTGAAATTATATTCATTAATTTTGGAATATATAGGAAGAAATCCAAATGAAAAAGAACTCACAGAGTACAGTTTAAAACAGAAATGTAAGAACTCACGCACTGTTTTACACTCACTACATCACCAATTCTAAACACTGGATTGCAAACAGAGAATATACTGCTGCAAAAGTTTACAGTAAGGAAAAAGAAAGGACTATAGCAGTGCTTATACAAATCAAAACAAGAGACAGAACAGTCAAATAAACAGTAGGAAATCCGCACAGTCCCTGAGAATGCATTCTCATGTTCCCAAGAAACAAAAGTGCTGGATACAGAACTTAACATTGCTAAACGTTTAGTAGGATTTTTTCCTTACTTCTCCTAAAATTCAACTAGTTCTTGCCGTAGACTTGCCCGAAGTTTTATTAGTGCAGCATAATTCAGGAGAATTACTGAAAACCGTACCTTTTAATCCAGGGATTTGCAACAGGAGCTCTCAAAGCTGAGATGTAATTAAACTAAATATTCAACCCAAGCAAAAGGCTTTGCAGGTGTGGAAAGGAGGAGGGGGTAAGTTCAGCTCAGTGACTGTCACTTGGTGGAAAACCCTCCTGCTTCTATTCCATAGCACAGTTAAAAAATAAGGTTTCTCTCAATGAACACAATCCAGGCTGACACCCACATTAGATCATATGGTAATGATATGTCTCCTGTATTGTAGCCAGAAACTTTATCAGCTCTTTTGCTTTCTTTTCCTCCTTTTTCTTTTTCATTTGCTTTATTTCTTTTTTCATCTGTTTAGAATCCCAAACTACTTGTACACTATAAGACAGATGCTTAGATGTAATTCATCTTACTTATTTATATCCCTATAACATATATTTAGGAAAGTTTTCTTGGTTTTAACTATGGGGTTTTTTTCTGACTCATTACTGAGAAAAATGTTTGGCTGTTCCTCCTGTTTACAGTATCTGTAATTCAAGGAAATGATATAAATTAATCTTGTAGTTAGTCAAAGTGGAGATTAATATCAGAAAAAAGGGGTAGCTTTAGGTAAAACTATTTAAACAGATATCAACCTGCCTTTGCTTATGCTATAATGATTGTCAAACCAAGTAATACACAGTGTAATACACTATTATCCTGTCTAATAATAGAGTTTTTCTGTATTTCTTCAAACTACAGCATGTTTTTGATATGTATGAAAAACATGTTTTCATTAGTAGAACGATTCTAACATTTGTGGTTAGAACTGCTTTATATAAAACTGCTGTTTTTACTACTTTCTCTCCAGGATAGCAAGACAGAGGGGAAATTAGCTTTAACTGGTTTTTTTTGGGGGTGGGGTTTTTTTGGGGGGGGTGGTTTTTTTTAAGACAGTGGAGATTTTTTAAAGCATGAAAGGAAAAATATATCTGACTCTGTTCAGATTTGTATTTTATTTTAGTAATTTCTGTTCTGATGCAAAAATCAACAGAAGATAAAATACAGTTTTTCTATTCCTGAAAATGTTTAAAAGTCTAGCAAACTGAAAGGAGAGCAAATACAATAATTACTATTTATTTAGTAATCCAAACACATTGTGAACCTGTGTAGCTTCACTCTTCTGTTAGCTGTCCTATCCATATACTGGAGGCTTGTGCCTCTGTGTTTTGACTTGTATCCTTTTATTCCTGCCCCCAGGCTAAGACCAGGTGCAAATCTGAAACTAAAGCCTGTAATATGTGAAATGATGTTTAAAAGAACACCAAATTTTTAGAAACACAATAAACTCTGGAAAGTTTAGCTGTTCTCTTTTTTTAATTTTAAGAAGAGCCATTAAAACAGCTCTTATAATTGTTCTCCTTTGATGGAAGAAAACATGGTAGAATAATTGACTGCTAGTCTTGGTCAGTGTAGCACAAAGGTGTAATCAGACACCTTACATTACAGCTTCTTTACATAGTTCACTCTAAAAGTTAAGGATCATTTGTTCCCCGCCCCCCACCCCCACTCCCAATCCTTGAGCTAACTTCTTTCCCCTGCCTCTCCACTGGATGCAAGACTGCTAATGATTTTTGTTGTCACATTTTTCTACATATGGTTAGTGCTGTTCCAAGCTTTCATGCTTAAAACAAAGCCTTATCTTTGTCTAGAAGTGTCGCCATGAGGCTTGCTGAAATCTTGGCTGCATCTTAGTAATGTCAGTTATTTGAACCTTCGTTACCAGCTGCATCTGGTGTTTAAAAACATTTCAAAGCAAGATTTTGATGAGGAACAGGTCAGGGTAAACTTGTTGTCAGTTTGCTTCACAGAACCCATTCATATACTTTCCCAGTAAAATCGTAATACATTTGTTCTGATATCTGTTATGGGGTTGAAAGGTGTTATAATTTAATAGCTTAGTCATCTCTTTGGAGGCACATAAGGAGATGGACAGCCATCTCTGCTTTTTTGTGTTAGGCATTAGGGAGAATCAAAGAAAGACATCAAGATCAAGGTGGGAGCAGGTGGACCTGAGCTGGGGGCTCCCAGTCTGCCTGCAGAGGAACTGTTGCCTGTAGAGGAAGGATTTTCCTATGTTTTCTGTAATAAAGCCCATCCCAAGAAACTCAGAGGGAAGGTGTTACTACCTTTAGAGATTATGGAAACGCACTACCTGTCAATGCCCAGAGGCAGTAGAGGTACGTGTTATGGATCCCAGCCCTCCTGAAATGCAAAGTGGAGTATGTGGAGGACAGAGCATCTCAATGAATGGGAGAGGACTTTCAAGTCTGAACATTGGTGCAGTAGCCCGTTTTCGTGTGCTTTTATGGGTATGTAGGTCTGATACAAGTACTCCTTTAACCTCACTCTTTGCCCCCTGCTATGACACTCAGAAGATAAACAAGGTTGTTTTTTTTAAAAAAACAACTAAACTACAACATTTAAGTCATTCTGTAATTTTAAGGCCCATGGCCATGCACAGGGCCCAGCATCGATAAGCTCTCCTTCCCAGTCTGACCTACTTTGACTGCAGCTTAGTCAATATAAAAAAAATCATGATTAGAACAATCTTGGTTTCTGTATGATTTTATTACTCCAATTTAACAAACTTACAGGGCTACATGCTGCTCCAAATACTGATTCCCAGAAAGTTACAGGCAACTGCATGCTAATGTTATTTATATAACAGTCTTTTTATTAAATTTTGATGGATAGCATCTGCTTCATTTGCTCGCAGCTTATTTTGTGGACCTTTCAAAGAGCAGGGGTGGGAGAGGAGACAGGAAGCCTGCCTGCTGCTGACTGCTTCGCCTGGGTCCAGGGAAGCCGATGCAGGAAGGGGTGAGTGGCTGCCCTGCGAGGAGCAAACACACCCTGAGGGAAAAGCTCCTGGAGCGCCCGGCTGGGCTGGGAGAGAGGTATGTCCAGCAGGCGCCCAGTGCTGCAGCTCAGGTTGCAGGCTCCTCAGAAGGATGGGGAGCTGACATAATCTGCCCCTGGGGGTGGGAAGAAAGGCTTTATTTTAGGGAGCCTGGGGAAAAAAATAAAGGGGAGCATTTACTTCAATCAAGAATGTTATGGAAGAAAAGCAAAGCAGGAGGACAGGATCTGTCCTGCAGGAACATGGTGGCCCAGAGGTTCAGGCTCTTCCTCATTCTAAGTTTCCACTACAGAAAAAGGCATTTTTCTTGGGCTGCCTTCTAATAGATCCCAGCTTTGATGATCAGAGACTGGTTAGTGTTGTTGTGGTCGTTGTGGTAAGGAAGAGGGGCAGGCAAATCTGCCTCAAAGTGCTCATGCACCAGCTAGGTAAGTGACAATCCCATTAGGAATGGATGAAACCAGATCCCCTGTTTGGCTGCCTCTCAGGGGCCGTCTTCACCTTCTCTATCTTCAGACCTCACGCCTGGGCTTTCCTAGCTCCCTAGCATGGTATCCTCTGTGTTCTCAAATACACTACTGCCTGTCTCTCATCTCCTTTCTATACTATGCGTAATAATTTCTTCCAGTCACCTGTAGTAATCTGTTCTTTACCACAGCAATGGAGTTCCTCTACTAAAAATGCGAGTAAATATTGACCCATGCTTAGTAAACATTGATCCAGGTAAATATTGACCCAGGCACAGGCTGACAAGTAGCTAAAGAGACAGAAATGTAATTTCTGGATATTCTGAGAATCAAAGTTTCCTTCAGTGTTCTGTGACCTCAGAAATTACAGTCCTGAACTTTTTGACATTTCTACAGATCAAAAGGACCAGTGTCTCAGATTCTGGACATGTGTTACCAGTAGCATTATTTTTCTGTGGCTGTGAAAGCACTTCTTATAAAACTGAACAAAATGCAACCAATCTGCAAAAAAGAGAGCCCTCTCTTTAGTGGAGTAGTCTCTTCCATCACTGTCTGTCTTCCCTTCTCTCCCTTTCCCACTCCACAAGAGCATGTACTGTGTATCCCTCACAGTCATCTCCCTGCTGTCTTCTGAAGGGAGTCTGTGGGATCTAAGGGTCACTCGAGGAAAGAGATTCAAATTGTCCTCAGCTGCAGTATCTGACATGATCATGTCCTTTGCTTTGTTCTCTTCTCTTTGGAAAGGCCAATCTGTTTCTGTACTTGACACTGGCTTACCTTTCTGCTGGCATTTCTATTCTCTCCTGAATCAAATTTTTTATCCAGATGTATCCAGAAGCTGCAGGAGCTAAACACATATCAATGTAGCCTTACTACTTACCATTTCACACACTCCAAACTTAACTTCCATCTTGAGGAGGAAGCCTGTTCCTAACTATTCCTCACATTTTTGTAGTGTAGATGGACATTTTGGGATCACTGTTACCTCTTTCCCTCAAAAATGCAGTAAATTGGTAAAACTAGACTTTGTATGAGTCCTCCCAGCTACTAGCCATGCTAGAAACAAAGGGTGAGAGAAAAGAAAAAGCAATAATGGACCAAAGACACCTGAACCTCACTTTGACTTTACCTTTTCAGTTTTAATTAATGATGAAGAAACCATATGCAGAAAACATTTGCTATCATACACACTGATATACCTCTGTATTAGCACTCAGGTGCTCCATATGCTGTGTTTCAGTGACAGACAGCATTATATTTTGTTCCTGCCTGGCTTCTGTGCGAATGTCAGCAGTCTCCAGCCCTCTTGAAAATCTCTTACACGAAGGAAAGAGTGTGCTGGCAGATGTCCCTCACCAAAGCTACCAGGAGGCTACAGCTCCCTGTGGAAGAGATCTTCCCAGGAAAGACTGTCACTGGGAATGTGGGTCATGAAAGATGGAGTAATGACTGGAGAGGAGAGGATTCATTTAGGTAAGAGGATATAAAATTTCAAGTAAGCAGCTGTTTCATCAGATTTTGGCCTTTCTTTGTATTTTGCAGTATCTTGAATTGGAGTCCAACCATTTTCAAGGTTCAGATGGAAATCCAAACCTTTAATTCCCATTTTGATGGCCCTGAGATCATGCTTTGGACAAGCCTTGTCATCCCAGCTGGATTACACAATGCCCTAGAAAAGGATGACAGTAATTCATGCAACTGTTGGAACTATACTCCTTGTATGTCCTCTGTTAGTCAGGGGTTATGAACCAGCATTCAAAATGAGACACATCCTGTGCAGCTCTGAACAGCCTATTCCCAGATTATGAAAAACATGTGAATAGCCAAGTCATCCTTGATTTCCAATTTAGTCATCACAGAGGGTAAACTTTTTCAGAGGGAGCTATTGACTGTATTACTGAGGGAAGTCCTAAAAACAGGATTGGAATAGAAAAAAAGGACCTTTACAGTAGGGTTTGTGTCTGTGTGTCTGTATTAAAATGCTCATTTTTGGATGTTGGCAATCTGTTGAGGAAATAATTTCTAACTTCAGCTAAACATACGAAATCATTACTTTGAAGATATAAGCAATGACATCACAAAACTTAACAGTTTTGTTCAGATTATGTGACATCACTATAAAGAGGAAATATAAAGAGAATCTTAAGGTAGATGGTGATGAGTTTCATCAGAACCAACCCTGTCTAAACAGGGCGTGCCCTGTGGGGTTCAAATGAAAACTATGTGCTTTTTGTAACTCTTGGACCTTTGAAGTAGCTCACTGCATTTGATTCAATTTAAAAACATAATAAAGAAAAATAGTGATGTGGGAGTAGAGGTCAAATAGCACAGATGATCTCTAGCATACAGGATGAGGTGATCATAAGAACACTATACACTGTACTCAAATTTTACCTGATTCGAAGACATGGAAAAGTAGAATACAAGCATCTTGAAGAAGGGCAAAATGAAATTTTACAAAAAAGGGGAGTAGAAACCTTTTAAACTCATTTTCCCACTATCATGACTCAGAATTAAAAAAGTCTTGAATACGTTTCAAATATTTTTCTATCAATATAGAATCAGATATCTTCCACTTCCAACATTGCTGGGGATTAGGGGCATTGGCCATTAAATACTTCTAGGTTAGAGTGATGTTCAGAGAACACTTCAAAATACCCATTGCTTTTCATTAAGCATTTGAAGAGTCATTCACTTTAACTTGCCATTAACCAGATACGGGCTTTCTTTCTACTATTGAAAGCAAATTGTACTTTTATTATTGTAAATAAGCTCTTCAAAGGATTGCTTTAACCAATTAATTGCACTGATGTTCATCAACAGTAATTTTCCGTAGTCAACCTAGATAAAATGGTGAGGTTTTCTAAACAAAACAGCTTTTAATTCTACATGTAAAAACTTTTAATGTGATTGCAATTCCTTCAGCTAATCAGTTACAGTGGAATGTTTACTCTATTGGTGATGAGAAAAAATGAAGGCAATCCTTTTTCTACATTATTCATTGTTTTATTTCCTTCTTTACAACTTGTTTTACAGTTACTTCTTTGTTCCATACCATTTGGAACAAAAGTTTGTTCCAAAAAGACCAGCTACATTTTAACTTAAAGGATAACACACAGGTTAAACTATGCTTTGATTATGAATATTCTTGGTTTGCACTTATTTGTCTCACTTCTGGTTTTTTGGTTGGGTTTTTTTTGTTGGTTTTCTTTTTTAGATCTCTGTACTTAATAGATGAATTTATGAGCATGCTGGGACACACCCCCAGGAGACATAAATCATACCATCTTATTGAAATTTCTGCATCCTGTGATTTATGGTATTTCAAAATTTAGCCATTGGATTTCTTGACTCATCTTCATCTATCATAATATACCAGGAACCCAAACCCTTAGAGATCTAAGTCAAGATTTGGAAAAGTGACTAACAGTTTTTTCAAAATACCTCTAATAGATTTGATTTTCAAAGAGCTTTTTTTGAAAATCAGGTATTGCATAACACACTGGAGGATGGCCACAGAAAACAGCCAGGCATCCACACCAACTAATAATTTTTAAAACATCAGTATATTGAACTAGTTTGAATCTACCAACTAAATTTAAGGATGGAATTATTTTGCCTTGCATGTAAAAATTAAAAAGGATATTTCAAAATGAATGTATCAGCTTTTTGTAACAAGATGGAAAGCTTGCCTCTGAAGAATCCACACATATGCTTCCAAGCAAAAATGTATTCAGAGACTGTTCCTCATTTATAAAACCAAAACCGCTGCAAATTGGATCTTGAGACTTGGACAGGTTGGAACAGTCATTTGTCATGTTGTTAAAGGTCTTCCACTGTATTCCTGAACCCTGTGTCTCCTGAAAATTGTTTGAATCAGCTCTGCAAGAGGATTTACCTATCTTTCAGTCACAATTAGAAAATTCAGCTTTCTGAGTGGGAGTTCACACTCTATGTAACCCCTTCACAGCCTGCAATGCCATTTTTGTGTCAATTTAAAAGGAGAAACATTTGGCAAAAGAAGCAATAGAATTAAGTCACCGAGATAAAAAAAAAAAAAATTAGGCAAATTATAGGATAGAAGAGAGTAAAACAGGTTTTAAAAATACAACCAATAAATTCTGATGATTTAGAGGTCTTTGTAGAATCTTTCAGGCCTCTTGCAAGCCTTACTTTTGTGGCTTTAATGTGGTGGTTTTTTCCCCTTATCCAACTATGACTATAATTTAGGTTATCTTTTAGCCTAAAGGACACCTGCTATTTGGTTTGCAGTGCCTATCTAATAATCATAATCTACTTGTTAAGTGCACATCCAGGACAGAAACCTGTGCAGTTTACAGAGTCCATTTTGCAATCTCACTTCTCCTGGCTACCACAGACATTGCATTCCCCTGCCTCCAACAGAATAAACCTCTGGATTATGGATTACAGCAGGTTTACAGGGGCAAATTAGGGTTACTTAGGTTAAGATTAATACATTTCTATTTTGTTCCATGGCCTTGAACTTCTAAACTTGAGGTCACCTGAAGCCACTGGGATCTCTTATACTGTTTGTTGTAAGTGTTACCAGGACATGCAGGCGATGGCATTGCTGGGACAAGAGGCCCAATAGCCTGATCAGTCTGATGAGCTCATGTATTCTGCTATAACAACAGCAAAATGTGTTGTTCTGGGGGCAGATCGCTATTTCACCCCTTGCCACCACTTTACATAACTTCATTTCTCAGTATGTTCTAAATCCTCTCCAAAACGGTTACTGGCCAGCCATTTTATATGAATTTCACACAGAGTTATGGAGCTCCTACCATCTACTGAAATTCCCTCTTCTTTCCTGCAAGTCTCCCCATTACTCCTCAGATTCTCTGTTCATTGAGACAATTTGGTGCTATTTTCCAAAGCAAGCAGCTTCTTCATATAGTTTCTTTTTCAAATAGTGAATTGATAATTTATTATTGTATGTTTAGATTAAAGGAGAACAAAATTGGTGGCACTAAAAAAGTTAAAAATGTATGAAATGTAACTGTTGGAGACAGCAAAATGTTTTTTGTAGCTTTAAAAAGTATTCTTTGAATCTTGAAAGAAGGTTGAGCCTGTCTGAGTTTGGTGGTTTTTTTTTTTTTTACGGCTTCACCTATAAGATTATACCTCAGGATATTTTTTTTTTCTTTTGTAAATGAAACCATAATATGACCTTCTGTTTAAAATAAAAGATCAGTGGCTCTAGAAAATGAAAATTCACATTCTTGTATTTCAGGTCCAAGACTTTTAAAAATAATGTCATATATCTTTCATCAAGGAAAAAGAGAGTCAAATTACTGCTTTATTATGAAAGTTTGTACAATATTTATTGTAGATTCAATTTATTTTCCTTGCCAGTCTAAGAATTGCTCAGAGTGTTCCGAAAAAAAATGTGAATTTTGCCTTTTACTTATTCCCATTTTTCACCAAAACAAATGTTTAAGTGTTTATTTTAATCTTTTCCATTTAAAAAGTGATGTTCATGTAGGGATTTGCCATTTTATACTCTAAAGGAGAAGGAATTGCTGTTTGATACTGAGAAGAGATAAACCTTATGCTGGGTGCTAAGTGTGACTGTAAAAAATATTGTGGTGACCTTACGATTCTGGTGACTATAAACTCTTGAATCAGGGCAACTGGCAATCATGAAGCAAATTAGTACAAAATGGAACTTAATTAAATATGACATTTCTAGACATTCAGAGTATTTACCCTCTTTTTTTCCTAGTTTCGTTTTGTTTGTAGAAAGCTGATGAACAGATGTGACTGATGTGACATATGCAACAGTTTTACCACTCTCTGATCTACAGTGTGCCCTTTGCCCAGACTTCCCTAGGCTTATCTTAAGTGTAAAAGCTTGATTTCGGTTTAGATCTACTGCTAACTGAATTTTGGATTTCTGTGTTAGCTTTCCCAAACTTCAAGAGGTAGACCAAGACCCATCAACTACAGAAGGCACAGAAAACTGTGCATCAGATTCTTAATTCTTCCAGTCTCTGCTTTTGGAGAAGTGTACTCAATATAGGCAGTAACTGGACACAAGGATATTCTCTATCACCATGAGCAATGGCTTAATATACACATGTATTTTTATTTAGAAGCTTAAGAATTAAATTGTTTTATCAGAATATCCTTTTGCTTGTCTTTATAAACATCCAGCTCTGAAGAGAACAAGATAAAAAATCATTACATAGGAAATCTGATTGTCTGAATTGTGTGTATGAAAAAGGTATTTAATATAAAGAAAAATGATTTTGTATAGTATTTTTAAATCAGCTAACAATGAAATGGAAAATTAACAGAAAATTAAATTCTTACTGTAGAGCTCTGTTCTATGTTGACTTTCATGTAAAAATTCTGTTGAAAGAATCTCATTCATTATTTGGTTCTCTTGGGTTTTGAGTCATTTCTATAAAAGCACATTTATTTTATTCCTATTTAATTCAGTAAAAGTGACTGCAAATTGGAGTCCCACATCCCTTGTATTTAAAGGTACATTAGTCATAAACCAGCTATATATTACATAGTAAATGTGACATACTGTTTACAGGGTTGCCAAGTGTAATGGAGTGGTTTCTTTCAGTGTTCATTAATTTCCAGAGAAAAAGTATATTCTATGTAAAGTAAGATAACACAATTAATTTCACATAAGTTCCATGGGCTGCAAGTCTGTAAAATCTGTAGACACAAATGCAACAAGCACTCTTGATGCTGATAGGCTTTTGAGCTGATAAAACAGCAGCGCCTCATAGTATATAAACCGCATGCTATGCCTGTGAAGCAGAAGTTCCAACACACGTTCTCTCAGTAGTGGTATTGCACTGCAAGCTTGTGACAAAGTGCAGCAGGAATAATCACACTAGTCATAGCAATGTAGAAGAGAGAACAAAGAAGATTTAGTCCATCCTCCTGCTGTGATGCAGCATCAAGTTAAATACCTCTCAGACATCCTGGTTCTCCCTGTGGCCGTTTCTGATGCTCCCTGTGCCCAGGCATATCCAGAAGGCCTCCGCTCCCCAGCTCTGGACCGTTAGTCAGTCTTACTTGTAGCTGTTAAGGCTTTCCCAATATCAAACACAAGTCTCTGTTGCAAATTAAACCACTTACTCTTTGTTCTACTTCTTGTGGGACAACTCATTGCAGTTTTCTTGATGCAACCTTTTGCGTACTTGAAGAATGTCATCATTTCCTCCCTAAGATTTCTCTGAACAACTGCTGATCCTCTAACCCTTTCTCTTGTTACACTTTTTTTCCCAATCCTCTGATGATTCATTTATTCTCCAACAGATTCTCTTAATTTAATCTTAAAATGGGGTACCTAATACTTTATGCGAGTTTCATCAGAGCCTAGAAGAGTGACGCAATCATCCTCTGTGCCTTGTCTGCTATACTAGAAAGTCTTCTTTTATCTTTGTGGAGATATTTTTTGACATTAAAGAATTTTCAAAAGGATTGACTCTTGGTTTAGTTACCTTTTCCTTGAAAGCAATTAAAACTTTTTTCTTATTTCTAGCCTTTACGAATTGAAAGGAAAACCTGGGTTTGGATGAACAGCCTTTTTTTTTTTTAACAAATCCTTGTCACTGTTTTATTGTCTTACATGTCTTCAAAAGATATGAAAAATGGCAAACCTCCACCTTCATATTCAATACAGAGGCACCATACTACCTACCATGAGAGAATTAGAAATTATCTCAGATTATCACATTTTGTAGCTTCGTTTCCCCTTTTGTGGAAGAATGATGACACTGACTTTCTATGAGAAGTATTGAGCTTGCCAAGGATTTCTACGTCTTGATGGCATTATAATTACATTGTAAAGAATTGCAAGGTGGATTATTTGAATGCCTGGCTTTCCCTCACAGTATTCAACTACCTGACTTAGAGTAATGAAACAAGATTCATATCAAGTGGATAATGCTCCTACTTCAGAATCCAACAAAATAGTTCACAAAACAAAACAAACAGCTTCTCTAAAAACAAAGGTGACTACGTATTCCGAAACAAGAAGGAAGAGTTGACGCATCTGGTTAAAACAGTGTAAAAAGTGAACATCTTGAATTCCCGGCTTTTCCGTAGACTTCAGGATTGGCTGAACCAATAAATGTGAGTTCAGCCATTGAAAGACTAATGTATAAATACCCTTTTCAGGGCTGACAGTGAATATCAGTACCAAAGCTCTGAAATCTACCCTAAAACTAGGGTTAGAAATATTTTATTTCAGTCGCTTTTGTCTGTTTGTCTGTACTGTTTGTGTGGGCACATCAATTAGTGCTAGTAGAACCCAGCAAAAGCAGCTCTGATCTGTTTGAAGCCAAACTCCATTGCATCTTGGAGGCAGAGTAAGAGATCAGCAACAAAAATATACTTATAATCTGGATGTCATTTCTTAACACTGTTCTGCATTTAACAGAGCATGGATGAAACTGGACATCTACTTCAAATGTTTGGAGTAGCAGATCTTTCTGAGAGTGTGCAAGAAGAAGTTGTGCACAAAAATTACTATTTTCCTTCAGGGACTGCAGACCTGGTTTTCTTCAGTTTGGTGTCAATATTATAGATTAAAATTTAATATAAGGCTATGTTCAACCTACTATAACCAGGTTTACAGCAGGCATTTAAATTGGACTGATTTACTTCTTTTTACTCTTGCAGAAATAATTTGTAAACATTTCATGGGAAGTACATATTATTTCAGAGAAATCTTGCACTTTGTTTAATTTGGTCCAAACAAAAGATTCCTATCTTTTAATGTGTCTGTAGCAAAAAATATGGAGTAAATTTGCAATGCCTGGGTTTTCCTCTTCACTGGTACAATAAAAATGTGGATGTAAATTTTATAGCAATCCATTTCACGTGAACCAGTTACTGAGGGAACATATTAACACTGGGACACACAATGATGTGATTTGTAGACATGAAAGAATAGCCAGGCAACTCTAAAATTGCAGCTCAACGGGACTGTAGAGTCGTATAGACAGCAGGGTTTTTTCTGGCACTGAAGAGACTGTTTGCAATCCAGATATTTTCTTGTGAAAGCTGTTCTTGGAGGCTGCATATGTAAAGGCAAAGTGGTTATATTCGTTATATTTTGTATTAAATGCCACTAAATGCAAGACATTCCACAATGCAAAAATGTGCATCCCTTGAATATCTGAAAAGTTTGTCTAGCACATAGTGCTCTAAATAATGAGTGGTATCAGGGAATTACTATCTCTTGTGAAAAAGAAATGTCAATTGTATAAGACTGAATGTGAATAAATAAAAGTATTAAATAAATTAAAGAGGAAAATAAAAAACATAAGACTGAAAAAAGGGGAAAGGAAAATGCTAGATGGAGAAAGATTGAAATTCAAGCTATGCCTATTGCTCACCAGACTGAATCACTTAAAGTTTTCCTCCCCTAGCACATACATTTTTCTGACATCTTTTCCCATTATTCACCAGTGAGACTTAAGAAATATGTACACTTGAACACTCCCACAGAGTAATACTTCTTTCTACTTTCATGCTGAGAAATTTCTTCAGTCACTTCTAGAAAAAGGAACTGGTATTGTTACAAGGCAAATACTATGTTCAAAGTTTGTTAGTTTAAAAAGTGGGCTTTAAAAAAACTTCTCAATGAAAGGTATAGTGGATTGAACACTGAAATAGTATCATTAAGCACTAAACTCCTTTCAAGCTTCTATGTTGCACAGAGGCCCCTGAAAACAACCTGGCTGCTCACAGACAGCTGCCCAACAGGGCTTTACCTGACCATTTCATCTGGGCTGCCCGGGTGTAGTTCTAGGGTTATGCAGGGTATGACAAGAGCGGAAGAGTAAAGGCTATCACAGGCATGTCAAAAAGCTTGTGTAGCTTATCTAGGATGGGCCCAGAGGGAAGCACAAGGCTCATGGGAATTCATAAATTAGCAGGCAAAAAATTGTTTACTAGATATGCACTGTTTGGGGGTTTTTCATAAGGTTTGTTACTCAAGTATTTATTCACTTTATTTAACAAAATTTTATTTGCTGTACTTAACAAATAATACTGCTCTTTGGAGCAAGTTATTCAGTAAGCAAGGGATTTATTTTTCCTCCAAATTCATTCAGCTTTGCACATAATTTAAAAGAAAGCTTTTTTTTTTTTTTTTCCAAAAGAAGCAGGAAGTTCTAAATGCTTATTTAAGAGGGCAATGAACGCTTCTCAGTATGAAGTAAAGTAAAATAAATACCATTCTCAGTCACATATTGTCCAGACAGACACAGTATAAATAGATTATATGAGAGGCCGTGAGAAAGCTGCCTGCATTAATAGGCTGAGATATGAAAATAGCTTGAATATTATAGTGTGTTTACTCAAGGGTATTTTCATTATGTAGATACACCTCTTTTGCCTTATGATAGAACACTGAAGAATAAGATATTATTTTTTTCTCCCAAATCAGTTGGAAGGAAACTTTTCTGTAGTATTCAAAAAAAAAATGTTGTCATGTGTAGGTATTTTTGCACTGTTCTTTATCAACAAATATTATGGTAGAAAAGACTTAGAAATACATTTTCCAAAATAAGTGTCAATGATCAGAAATAAATGTTTTCCTGCAAACCCAAAATTTTCTACCAAATTTTTCTTTTTGCATTTTGAAGGTTCTATTGACAAGCTTTTGTATGAGTAGATGCCTAAAATTAAAGGACTCTAGCAAACTCTTTCATCTTTCTGCACACAAGGGAATTGGGTATTTTCCTTAATTTCAGAGGGTGTCGGATAAGACCATAAATAAATAGGTCAATTTTGTGCATCGACCCAGTTGTGTTTGCTCAGTGGGAGATGTGGGAATTCAGCACTTCTAAAATGAGACCACATATCTGGATACAAGCAAGCACTTTGGGAACTCTATTAGAAAATTTAAGCTACTGTGAAATCATGTATGAATATAACATTACAGGAAAAGTAACTAGATATTTTATGTACTGAAAAAGAAAAGATTTGGCTCACATACATTTTAATAAAGATTTGTAATTTACTTCTGCAGAACACGTTTAAAAGGACCGCTAATTTCAATAACATGGACTTTGTCCATACTGCATTTTTCTCCACCAATGTTAAGAAACCATTTACTATTTCCCAGCTCCAGTATCTAACACTTTATCTTTCCTTGGCATGGGATTCGTCTGACATTCTTCATGTAGGGAATATTTGGGAAGTAGCATGTAATATACTGCTGTGTGTTAGTTGCTGCTGAGTCTCATTTTATTGCCATACATGAAGAGTATCAGAGTAGGCAGAGTACCAGGCACTGCTAGTGAATTAACGTCCAACGTATTAGCCAGATAGAATTCACAGGCTGCTTGGCAGGTAGCATCCCTTTTATGCTAATAATATTGCTTTTTAACGTACTAGGAGTAATTCAAATAACAGGTTTGTATGCCAGAAAAAATATTTCTGCCATCTGAAAAGTCAAAACAATAGAAAGTTTGAGATTGTAAAGCTTTTGATTCTTTGACTAGAGTGTTTCTTATCTGGTATATATCTAGTAACAAGAAAATAAGGCTTACCTGTCATTTCAGGTCTCTAGGACCTATGGTATAAATCTTAATATTAAAATTATATGTATGTAAGTTGCATTTGAAAGACTGCTTTTTATGTTCAATCCATGTGATCTTCTCAAAATATGCCATTAGTCTGAACTTAGCAGCACTCATGGAAGTACAGGGATGTTGATGAAAGCAGCAACTAGAAAACAACAAAAATCACTGAACTCAAGTAATATTCTTGGCAAATAATTTGTCTTTTAGAAGTGGATCATTTCTGCTTTTGAATCGTTCAGACAGTGATTTTAAAATATACCAACATTTGTTGTAATTTCTGCTGAGCAAAGGGCTGAGAAATTATTGGAGGTAACATTTAGGTAGTCATTTGAACCAAACTCCACATCTACATAAGTTCAGTAAAAACAAATACACAAACCAAAAGAAAAACAATTTTCAATTTGTTTGAATACTTGAAAATATTTTGCCCTTACTCACACCCAAACATAGTGATAACTCAGAACTCAATCCAGTTTAAATAATTTTTACTTATAGTAGGTGTGTAAAATTTCCAACTCACATGTTTTCCTACAGAGATTTCTATAGACAGGTGCTGACTCTTTTCTTAGGAATAACTTTACATTTTCTAAACGTGCTTACAGCTGTTTGAGATTTGGATATGATTAATGGAGACAAGCAATCTCTAGGATCCTACAGATAAATTATTGCTTGCATTATTCTGGGTTAAAATTATACCTTATATGATGGTCATAAATATTAGCCAACCCACTAACTGTAAATATTAGGTAACATACTGGTTTTGACATGCACATTCATATTTCTTGATCCACCTTGTTGATACATCCAAGAAGTGTGGATGTAACATGGAATTGAAATTGGTAGCAGGGAATACTTTTCTTCTCCAATAAAAGACATATCTAAAATGTAAGCCATTTATTATTAGATATATTGTCTGAACTCTTAACTCGGTACGGTTTTGCACATTACTTAAGAAACCCGCCGGACTAAACTCTTGAAGTCTGGTTCTTGAGTGCAACAGCCAATGGTGAATCATGAGAAGGGGCCAAGAAGTTACAGGGCCTATAACAACCTCATAAAACCTTTCTGTTCCAGGCACCAAAACCTATCCCAGAACTCTGAATTATGAAAAATATAGGAAAATCTTCTTTATAATTGAGTCTTTGATGTTATTTCCTAAACAAGCAAGCATCATCACTTGCTAACCACGCACGTCTTTTGTGCAATGATATCTAGCTTATGGTTAAGAACTGCAGTTTCTCTTCTATGAAGAAACCTGCAGGTGGAAGGGATGCAAAGACACCCATTCCCACCTGGAGCTGAAGGACAGGGTAAGCTGTAGCTGTGCCCCTCCTGAGGCACCCTTGCCAAGCCCAGGGTACTTTGGGCCATCAGTGACAGAGGCCTTACAGCTCCAGAGGCAGCTGCTTCCAGCAGCAGTGTGGTGACCTTTCCCAGCAGTTGGAAAGGTTTGTTTCCCACAGCCTGAAGCTTTCTTGCTACAGCAAAGCCTTTCACTTCTTCTGCCACCACTGAAAAGGAGACGAGATAGTCCATTTTCTAATCTTGGTAGTTTGTAGACCTCTTTCTGTGCAGCTCTTTCTTTTCTAGCCTCATTTTTGTCAGTGTTTCCTCACAGACTATGATTTCTTGTTCACTGGTCTTTCACAGAGTTACCTTCTGGCTTTTTCCTTGGGTCTACATCTTTAGTAAAGTGCAGTACCCAAAACAGGACTCCAGCTGATGCCCTCTGAATGCTGACTATAGTTGTAGGTTATAAAAATTATTTTGCATATCTCACAAGCAATATTCATGTACACATGCCACATGACTTTTTTTTCCATTTTTTCCCTTTACTCCTATAGCACAACATAGCTGACTCATGTCAAGATTCTTTTCTGCAGAATTAGTACCAAGACATTTTCTCTTTCTCTTGTCTGGGCTGTTGTTAGCCCTGTGTAAGTCTGAACTGTTTCACACAATGGAAACCTTATCAAATTTCATAATTAGGGCATTTTCTGGTGTTTACTGATGATTTCCTAGCAGGTGAGTACACCACTGAATGGGTGGTTTCTCTTTATTTTGCTTAAGAGCTGCCAAATCATTCTTCAGACTACTGTGGGCATGTTGGTGTTGGTTTTAAAAAGGTGCTCTGAGTGAAGACCTGAATTTACATCCAGATCTTTAACAGATAAATGCTCTGGCTGTGTACTGCTGGTACAGATATGAACTGTCAAGGTGCATCTTACTACTAGAGGTATTTTATTTTTGATAAAATTTGGCCAGTCACAAATTCCATCCCCTGTTTCTTTCAAAGTCTTGGTAGAATGATGAAAGTTGAAAAGGTAAGAGCTTTTGAGGCTGCTCGAGGCTGCCCAGGCTGAGGCTGCATCTGCAGAAGGTGCATGAAGCGAAGCTGCTGCAGCCACAGCTGGGATGGTGGGCAGCCGCTTGTGGCACAGGGCACAGCCAGGGGTCCCAGCCACCATCCACCACTCTCTGGGGTCCCTTCACATGTGCAGTAAAGTACAAGTGAAGTACCCAAAGGATTAGAGCCTAATTCACACTTTCTGGGCAATTAGGAACAGGCAATTTGGAAGGTTTGGTATTCATTTTTATTAGGTGCCAACTGCTCTTTTACAGCTATTTTAGAACGATAGCCTACTTCCACAGGCCATCGAAAAAATTAAATCCGAAGAATGTGGAAAGCCAAACAGAAGGCTGCAAACCGTTTGTGATTTCATGAAATACATTATATGCCTGCACAAATGCTGCTGATAAATCTTAAGGACAGTAAGATGCCCAGCTTAACACCTTTAGCACTACAAATATGCTATCTTTATAAACTTGCTTTGGAAATGCTTTGCTGCTAATCTTACTGAAACTGCATGAACATCATTTGTAAATAGACACATAAGCATTCTGTGTGCTCCCTTAAAACTAATCAGAGAACAGATGGGTGAAAAGCTAAAAGTAAAGCTAAAAAATTGGGAACTATCAACAGAAAGCAAATGAAAGGCAGTTTTATTCCTCTCTACTATAAAGAGGCATAAAATACAACATGTACTATGACAGTTGCCTAAATATTTAGCAGAATAATGCAATTTATACCTGAGAGAGTATAAAATCAATTATCATGGGAGTCAGGAAATTGTACAAGGAAAAAAAAAAAAAGGGATTTAAACTGAAGCCAGAAGGATGGAGATATTCCACTGCCCTCTTTTCCAGTGGGTGGCTGTTTTGCGTATGCATATATCAGCAAGGGACCTTGGCCTCTCCATGGGTGTAGGGGGTCTGCCCCATTTTGTCATTTTTTAGGCCTGGTGCCATAGGAAGTGAACTATTTCATCATTTCTACCAAACACTTTTGATACTGATTAGTGATTCAGAATTCTCTGTCACTAAACACAAAATTTTATTATTTCACCTTCTCCAGCGTATACACAGACAGCTTTCCATTGTTTTGTGTTGCTAGGGGAAATGGTATAGTTTCATTTTCCAACTACAGGAGAAGAGAAACCAGAAAATTAAAAATTGTAAGGCTATTAAAAATGGAAGGGGACTGACACTTACTTTCTTTGACTTCTTGAAGTTGAGTGGACTTCAAATGGGTATTGCCTTTTTAAGGCCAATTTTTTTTCTTGTTTCAGGTAAGGAGAAGCATTAATATTAGTTACTGTAGTGAAACAGTTCTTGGTTTTATGTTCCAAGTGAATATAATTATCAGGGAATCAATTTCTTCCTTACCAAGAAAGGAGTCGAGATAACAGCACTACTACCCAAATCTGGGAAACTGAATTTGCTGCTCAAAAGGAGATTGAAGTTGCATTCCTGTGGCAATTTAAAAAAAAAAAGTTATTAAAAAAACTTGTCATAGCAAAATTGCTCCTTTCAGAGTAAAGGCCAAGGGTGGTTTTGAGTCTGTGGGAGGAGGGGAACGCCAGCAGCAATGACAGCCACTGCATAAACCCCCTAACTTGCCATTCCAGAAGAGTCAGCTTCAGTTTCCTTTGCAGCTATCTCAGGCTTCATATCTAATTGCACAAACTTCTCTTTTTCTTTTCAGAAAAATAAACGCAGCATTTTGTTTAAAAATTACATGAACTGAGGACAAATTGGCAGCCTTAATTATGAATGTTCTGCTTGTCTGTTTATTGGTTTAAAATATTTCCTGAAGAAATATAAAGACATTTTGTGCCTCAACAGCATGAGTATAATATTCATTGTTTTGAATGACTTAGATGTCAGAGGATTGTCTGAGCATCTGTAATTTGAAAAGCATATGAGAAAACACTCTCTAAGGAGTAACATGATATCTTTAGACAAAAAGGTTGCTTCAAATTAAACTTTCAGCTGATTCCTGCATATTAGCAGTCAGATCTCAAGTCAGTCAGTAGACATGGAGGCAGAAAGTCATATAAAGACAGTACATAGGCAGAAGTTCTTTATAAACCCGGTATTATCCAAAGCCAAAGGAAAAATGTAGTGTTCTCACTTCTTACACAGCATTTCAACTCTTAAAAAAGCTAAACAGTACTGTGGTTCAGATGCTGTACTATCGTCAGACAGCTGGGTTTGCAGAGGTTTTTATACTGAAGACAAAGAGGGAGGTGTCTGTTGCTGCTTTTAGGAACTCCCTCTCATCTACTCTTTGCTTATATACAGTTGCTAAACTGCAAGTTCTTCAAAGGAAGAGGTTTTTGATGGAAAACTATTGAAAAATAAAGGTAAGGCTAACATATCAAAAAAGAATAAGAAAAAAACTACAAACACCACCTTGCTATAAAGGCAGAAACTGATAACGGAGGAATTCCTGTTTACTTGGTCTCAAACCAGCAAAATTTATTCTTCTCAAGACTTAATCTGGACTCACTATATTAAAATCTTTGGTCTAAGTATTAAAGGATATTAGTGGCAGAAGGGAGAAAATCATTGACACAGAAACAGATTGTGGACCCTCAAGCCAATCCGGGAACCTGTTACTGTGACATGAAGAGGAGGAGGAGGAGGAAGAGGAGGAGGGGGAAGATCAACTGCTTGCCATGTGGCAGAGCGCCACTCTCCACAGTTGTGAAGAAACGAAGCAAGCTGTTAGTGGAGAATTGTGTCCTCTAAAGGCACCAGAAGTCCTCTGTTGCATTATGCTAAGCCTCATAGCCTCATACTCAAAAATTATATTAAATGTGGATGGTTGTTAGATATTCAAAGACAAGAATTTCTGAAGTGCTAAGCTCTTATTGCTACCCACTGACTTCACAAGACTTGTGGATATTATATGCTTAAGTGAGGACTATCAAATTAAGCAAAAGCATCTATAAACAATAAAGCAGAAATAATTCCCTCTGAAAATGCAGCCTTTACCTCTCTTGTCTCATCCAGGAGCATAAGAGGAATCATATCTACTGCCCTCTTTCACACATAAACAGCATGAAAACAATTACCAGAAGTAAGCTTGAAAAATATTTGTCACACGAAGACTGCTGCATTTCAGTGTCAGAGATCTTTAATCTGTCTTTAAAATCCCCTTAAAATGTTTCCAAAAAACGGTGCTGGGGAGTGTACAGGAACTGGGAAAAACAGACGAAAGAAAATGAGGACAATCACATGTCCATTATTAATTTACTTCTTGTATTTTTAATAAATTTGCAACTTATTATACCACCAAGTACTGTTTCCTGTTCTGTCAGCTAGAAATGCCATTCTTGCTAAAAAAACTGGAGTGGGGTGTTCATTTGCTCAACAGTATTCCATCTTCGATTTACTAACCTCTTTGATTACTTTCTTAACATAGTCTACCAAAAACAGTTCTCTAAAATCACTATTTAGGCTTCATTGTTTCAAAATGCCAATGTCTGAAAAAATGTCCAAGCTAGTTGTAGTGCCTTTCTATCAGAAGAGTAATTGAGGAATTTATTTCCAAGTATCCAAAAATGAGCTTTTCTATAAGGATTAAGTGAAACAAATATGAGGACACAATTCTTACTGTAATTTAAAAAAATACTAGATTTTTTCTTTTCTTTTTTTAGTGCCTCTTGTCACAGAATTTTGCTAGTTATAAAGACAGTAACCACACATATGTGCACAGATTACGGCAAAGCTGCCTGCTGGCAGATAGCATACTAGTTTATCTATAAATTGCATAATTTCTGCAATATTCTTCCATCCTAAACTGATTATTGCAATCTGTGTTATTTCTGAGTAACATAGTTACCATGGTTTCTTTTTTCCCCCTTGTATAGCTGTGTGACTATATAGCCACAAGTATCCAGGCACACTGCTTACACTATTGAATGACATTTAAATAATTACATTTTAAAATGTACTTCAATCTATCTTAGCAAGCAGTAGCTAGAGAAAAAAAATGCCAAGCCAAAATGCAAATGAAACTAAAGCCTTCTCAAGTCTTTCAAAACTACATAGAAAAGTAAAATTTTTGTGAAAAATAGCTGACACAGGAATTCCAACAAATAAATTCGCCAAAGAATCCCTCTTATAAGACTGAAATATTTAATCTGCTTAGTTCAGAAGAAAAAAATAATAGACACAGATAATTCTAATTATTTTATCACTGCAAATTATTGTATGCGTCTTAAATAACAGTGGATTGATACTCGTTCCTGGGATTACCAGATTCCCTAAGTCAGCCTAACACATTTACTTACAGCAGTAGTAATGTTGCCCCTACGCAGTCTTTGGGGGAGGCAGTGAGGATACTAACCGAGGTATTGAGCAGATACCGGTTTCTGTTTAGCATCCAGGAGCTGACTGTAGGCTTTGCACATAGAGATGCAGAAGAGGGATCACATCTGCCCGAGAAGGTGAGTGATTTGCTCAGTGGTACTTGCATTCACTGAGATCTCAGACCACCCCATAGCTACCCAAACCCAGTAAAAATGGTTTACTGAAAAGCAAGAGTAATTCCAACTCAGTCTTTCTGGTTGGGCAAAGCTTTAAGAAATGTCCTGGAAATCAGGGTAGGTAATCTTGAACCCATCAAACTGAAAAGCATAAATCTAAGTCTTCCAAAGTTGCCAAACCCACTCCCCCCTACCCACCCCCACCCTGCCCACCCAGATAAAAAGACTTTACTTCAAACATCCTGTTGGACTCAACAACATCCCTTGAGTTCTCTCAGAGCATACTTATGAGTCTGGGTTTTCCAAAGACACTGGAAAACCTTTTTCTAAATGATAGCTGATTTTTGGTATGAGCTAAATTTTGAGAAGTCATTTTGTCCAAGGATGTCTCTGCACAGACAAA
This sequence comes from Falco cherrug, assembly GCF_023634085.1. Lineage (NCBI taxonomy): Eukaryota > Metazoa > Chordata > Aves > Falconiformes > Falconidae > Falco > Falco cherrug. Next base: position 43,728,731 of record NC_073701.1, read on the forward strand.
CATTCTGAGGTATCTTAGGAACTTCTGTATGTTGCTTGGTGGACTTTTTATATGTATGGTCAGATAGGGCACTGGCCATGACAGGAAAACCAGTGTGAATGTCCCCTGCATTCAATTCTTTGCACCCCCAAGACCACTGATGTAATTGGAGTGAAGAATAGAAACACCTTCTTTTTTGAAAAGCTGTTTGTGGTAGGTTCAGGGAGCTGTTCGACAGTTTAACACTATGACCAGTTGTAACTCTACAATTAAGGAAATAGCACAGGAGAGAAATTAATAACCAAAGGCATTACATGGGGTGGGAACTTCCCATGCTGGTTTTGCAGCTGTAGCCACCATCTTATGAATCCATGGTCTTGTTCCCTTAGTAAACTCTGCCCTTAATGCTAGCCATTTATGTTCAGCCTTTTCAGAGCGCAGACCCCATGTGCCCTGTGAAGATTTTTGGCATAGAACAAATCTCTTCAGAGCTCTCTGCATGCTGCCACTGCTAATTAAAAAGAGAATGTAACCCTTTTTTCTCAAAGCAAAACCAAAAATTTATCTTACAGCTGCTGATATTCCAGTTTAATCAAAAAAGCATACACACCATTCAATTTAGCCCATGTTCTTTGCATTAATGCACAAACCATCTGTCATTCAAATCTCAGATGTTGTTTTTAGAAATCTCTGGAATCTGCATCTGCCATGTCCACATGTATGAAAACCAAACTTCTCACCACAGCTGCAGGATGATTTTCAGCAGTTTTCTCATTAGTTTTTAGGTATTAGAAACAACTTGCACCCAGAAAGTAGACATATTTCTACAGGGAAAGTTATTTTAAGCAAGAATATATGAGATTTGAGAGATACTGTGTTTATTTCCCAGGTGATGGTTGGGGTATGGAACTAGAAGCAAGTATATGAATTACGTTACCTTGATGGAAGCAGAAGAATTTGGCCACAAATGCTGTATAAGGACAATCTGGTCACAGCTTGGCTTTTGGAAGTAACATGTTAAAGTTGATTGCTGTAGTTTGGGATTTTAAGAAGTTATAAGACTAAAACAAAAAGATATGTGGGAAAATTAAGCAACTCAGATTCCATTATTTCATAATTCTTTAATTTGAAGAGATAGTGGTAAGTGAATAAACCAATGTGGCACTACAGTTCTTGTGCTCTTGTCCCTTCCTTTCTTCCCTCCTTCCCTCCTTCGCTCCTTCCCTATTTCCTTCCTTCCTTCCTTCCTTCCTTTCTCCCTTCCTTCCTTCCTCTTTGTCTTACTTTCTTGTGTTGTCTCTTTTCTAACACTTTTACGTTACCTGGAGTAGGAATCATATTGGAATATTTGCACAGGGCCTAATTAATGTTTCAAGATCTGTGATCATGTCACCAGTTACAATTCTCGTACAATTTTACCACAATAAAAATAAGCAATACAATAATATCCTTAAGTAGTGACATGGTAATTTCATAATTCTAAGGACAAGATTATATATAACTAAGGATAAGAATAAAAGAGCTGTAAGAGAGACACTGACAGAACAGGACAATGGAAACAAGGGAGTACTTCTGAAGGATAGCAGCTGGGGCAGCAGATTAATAGGACGGAGAAGATAGACAAGCAAAGGGAACAATAAAAGGGGAGAGTCTGGTTCAGAGGGATTAAGAAAGCAGGAATGACAAGCATGATGTGATTGAGCAAAGGTCCACTAAGAGAAAGATGACAGAGATTTTGTTGAGGAAAGTTTTATTAGAGGGGAAAAGGGAAGAAAGGATCCCAGAATGAATGCACATCACCTCCAGCTCCTCTTGCTACAGGGCAATGGTTTTTTGGTTGACTTTGGCTAATTTTGTTTTTACAAAAATGTTTTGGAGTAATTACTATTTAGTGTCCTCATTGTTGACAACTGCATATTAATCAGAGTTTTGCCATAATTAGATACAATTTTAGTGCATCTACTGTTTCTACTGTATGCTTACCAGCTTTTGTGAAATGCCCACAGAAGCACAGAATACATGGTACTTGCAGTTGCATTGTCAAAGCCACATTAAGCACCCAGCTTATAAGCATCTCATAGTCCAGAAGTGAAATACCTATACCATGTTCTGCATCTTTGCCCAGGTCTCGGTAGAGCCTGAAAGATGTTAGAGGTCTCTAAAAGTCCCTGCTTCTCAGAAAACTGCATGTTTGAACCTAGGGCAAGGCAGTACTGCAAGCATCCACAACAGAGCAGGCTAGAGGTTTCTCTGGTTCCTAAGATGCATAGAACCACCTCTCTTCCAAACATTCTCCACCTATGCTGAGTTGGGGGTCTAGCCTCTATCTGGAAAACAAAAATGTGCTATTTGTTGTGGTCTGGTAGAATGCCCAAAGCTGCTCATTTTCTCCATTTCAATTCCTAGTTCTAACCTCAAATATACTAATGTATTAAATCAAAGTGATAGCATCAAATATACCAGGTACTATAAGTGTATGCTATTTTAGCAGTGTAGCACTATACTGTTTTTTTCATGTAACTTGGCGACAGAGGCACTGTGTGAGAGAAGTCTCAGCTGGTGAGCCCTATAAATTGCAATAGCACTGCCTGGATCTTTTGGTTAATATATACCTCCCTGGAAAACTGAGATCACTGGACTGTTCTGCGGGAGCAAAGTCATCGCTGAACCAAGGTTTCAATGGTTAAAAAACAATTAACGTTCATTTGCATATATTCAAATGTACTGCTTCTACCCAACCAGTAACAGATTCTGAACTAAATGACAACTTCTAGTACTAACCCGCAAAACCTGCAACAACAAATTTCTTAAGAGAAGGGAAATGGTAGAAAGTGAACTTTTATGTTAAGAAATATGCCTGGAAAATTATCTTTTCTATTATTTCATTACACCTAGCTGCACTAGCCATACAATAAGATACCCAAGGGAACCCTGGAATGGAAAAAGTTTGATTCCTGGTTTATTTATGTGTTAGCAATGGAGAATGACTATACATTAACATCAACCTAGAAGGCAGCTGGGAAGAATCACAGCTGCAGCTTGCTGCAAAAAGCATGTACTCTAAACAGGCAGGATAGATAAGACTCCTGAATGGGTTTGACACCACAAACATGACTCCTCGAGTAGCAGCAGACCTCAGGCTGGTGACAGTGTCAGGGACAGCAGAGGTACTTTGGAGGAAAACACTACATAGTAGGAAAGGTAAGGATAAAGGGTACATTGAAAATGACAGGTGATAATAAAACAGAGTAAGGGGAGAAGGCAGTAGGAGAGACAGCTGTGGCTTAGGTGGAGGTTAGTCCACGATAATTACAGGTCCAAATCTCCCCTAAGTTCTCCAAACATTCAAAGAACCCTCCTTAGGTTACTTTTGGCTACTACCCTTGCAGCTGAAGTTTCTGACTGGATCTTCCCTCTGAATTTCACCCTGGAGGATGGATAGGAAAAGAGGAAGATGACCTGAGTTTTCGTTTTCCCAAAACTCTCTCTTGCATGGTTCTGGGATCAGGGTGATACTTGGAAGATCAAGAGTTACAGCTGAGCCCCATCATATCCCTCCAGGGTTATTCTCCTCCAGGACAGCTGCCCATGCCATCTGGTAGAAATATGGTTTCTACCTCACACAGTGTCTCTCTCTCACCACACAGTTACTACAAGGCCTGTTTATTCCACTGTTGTAGCATATTCCCTCCACTGCATTTTTCTGCTCCCACCCATCATTTATTCATAACAGATGACATCGTTGCTAGACAAATACATAGTGAAGGTGTATTCAGCCTGTGCAAAATCTTTAAAGCATATGCATAAAGCTCATTGACAGACTCTTCATATTTATTAGCCTAGGTTTGTAAAAAGCTCTCTACCTCTGCCTTTTATTGTTTCCCTTTGCTTCCCTTCCAAATGACACTCTACATAGACATAACCCAAATATTTAGGACCTCAAGCTCTCAAATGCAATCCATGCCTGTTCATTTTCTTTATGGAAAGTAAGGCTGTGATTAGACAGGAAATAACTGTAGCTAATAAATCTGCTCCCAAGGACTGAGTAATCTCATTACAAGTGGGAAATGACGGTTTATTCATCGACATATGGAGTGCTTCAGAAGTGCTGGAATAACCAAACTAATTTGGAGGGGCAGGGAAAGTCAGCTTGAAGAAAGGAAGGAACCTCTGGTAGTATTTTACGTATGTAGCCATTTATGTGGGGAAGAAGAATAATATATTTTATGTCTACCCTGCAAAATAGATTGGGCTAATTGCAAAAGTAAAGATCTTTCGGGTGCAAGACCTGCATAAATGTTTCCCATTAATATAATAGGTTAATCTGAATGTTCTTAATAGAGATGAGAACATATGCTATATGTGATTGAAAGGAGGTATAAGTGTGATTTGGAAGTACATTTTCTTTCAGCCTGGAAAAGTCAATAGACCTCTTTTCTGGCACTGCAGACCTCGTGGTGAGGTGTCAGTCTGGTGTTATGTGAAATACAAGATTTACTTCCAAAAAATGGGATTTAATTTGAGGTAATTGTATTTTTGCTAGTTAAATTCAGTTTGGAAGAAAAGGAAAGCTCTGCAATTTTCCAGAGAGAGAATCAATCTTTCTTCAGAGTTAATTTCTTTCTTTCATGATTCAATATAATGCCTCTAACAACAGCTGTTTCCACAGGGATGGAAGCTGCAATATCAGTCCAAAAGAACTTGTAAATGTTGAGATCTAGCATGGTTTTAAGAACCTTGATTGCCAAACTATGTTTAATTATCACCTTTATTTTTCTTTTCATATGTGAAATATGTGTGCAATTTTTTAATTCATACAACAAAATCTGAACAGAAACCAGGCCCTAGATGTCTCTTGTGTTGTTTTTTTGTTTTTAATTTAATTTTAATTTTAATTTTTTTTTTTAATGACTGGTGGGAGGGGTGGGTGTGTTTGCTTCTGGGAGTCAGAGGTGGTATTCATTCATCAGCTGCGCATGAATTGAAATGTTTAACTTTTCCATTGGAAAATAAAGCACTATCAACATCTCTCTTGGAGCTAAATGAAATGTCAGGTTCATACCTGTCAGCCTAAACATCTTTCACTAATCACAAAGGTGTTCTGGAGACCTGCCAGCAAATATGTTTATAAGTTGTGTATATGTGAATTGTTCTTCATTCTGGCCAAATGGAAAAAGCTGTTGAGCTCCCACCCAGAATAAGATGACTGGCACCATCAAAACCAGAGCTCCAGATATGGACAATGTCTCAGCAGAGGTTGAGTAACATGGGTGATGGTGCCTCCACAAACTGATGAGAGTACAGATCTGGGCACTTTTTTGTTGAAACTGGCTGCTTTGTCAGAAGCAGATAGAAATTAAAGTCTGGAAACAGTAAGAGAAAGAAGTGTGGCTCGGAGAAGGCGCTAAAAGAGAAAGACTGAAGACTTGGAAAATTTGAGCAAGGAAATAGTCTCCATCTACCTTTTCTTTTCCAAGCAAATGGGACTTGGTATTCATTGTAAATAGACTAGATTGTGTTAAAGACATTTCTGTCTCATGAAATCATTTCCTCTTTATTGGGGGAAAAAAACCAACCCAAACTATGCAAAGCACTGAATATTGGCTAACTGCTCGGGTTTTGTGGGACAGAAAATGTTTTTACAGAAAGTAGTAATGAAATGATGTTGTCTAAATTTGTACATGCATAACATTTCTTACACAGCTAAATTAAAAGACAAATAGAATATCAAAGGCCAAATGAAATTTAGAAAACAACTATCACAGAAGTTCCAATGAACATCGAACTGAATTCTAGGAGAGGGAAGGAACAAGAAGTCTTGTCAGGAGAGAAAGGAAATTTTGTCCATATTTTCACAGAATCACAGAGTGGTTGAGGTTGATAGGGACCTATGGAGAACATTTAGTCCACCTCCATGAAGAGCAGGCTGTTCAGGGCTGTGTCCAGTCAGGTTTTTAATAACTCCAAGGATGGAGATACCACAAACTCACTGAGAACATTTACAGGCAACCTTTGTGTTTTAGCAATACAGACAGACTGAATGAAGCAGACAGGTGTCAAAGTGAATATTAAAGAGGACCTGTGACACAGGACTAGGAAAGCCAATTAAAGATGTAGGAAAAAGATGTACCTATACAAGGAGCTTGAAAGAAAGAAAAATTCAGAAAAAAACCCATTTGATGCCCTTAAAATATAATTAAGGCCATAGGGAATAGGTTCTACTTTTTGCAAAATCTGTCTAATTTTATGAAGTTTCAAGGTAAATACAAAACTTTGTTTTCTCTGTATCAGATGGCAAAAATCTCAGTTACAGCATTGAAAGATAGCACCCCGATATTTAAGAAAAACGTACATAAAAAAGTAAAAATAATGTTGCAGTGGTAAGGAAAGTACCAAATAAAAGAAATCACCAGAAAAAGGAATTAATGCATTTTCAAAATTTCAGCCATTTGAGATAATGGTCCAAGGCAAGATTTTAATAGCTTCCCATTAAGCAAAGAATCAGGGACACTTTAAAGTAAGAAAGTAAATAGGACGATGTCACCACCACAACAGTTCTGAAACTTGACAGTAAGAAGTTCCAGAGGAAGCAGAAAAAAAATAATAATAATAACTCCAGGGACAGAAGGAAACCCTCTAATTTGCATCTCAAGATTTACACTAGCTGCTTGAGTCAATACTTCAGTGAGGTTGCTTGCAACACCATGATGAGCTTGTTTTGTCCATGAAACTAGGAAAGAGAAGAATTCAAGCACAGAGGAAAGAGCCATGGGGAACAGTGGCAAAGTAGCTTGTGTTAAGCCACAGTAAGATGGGTTTGAAAGAGCAAAAGCTAGACTGTACCACTGCGTAACTTCTTATCAGATCCAGCCTCTGAGAGACTTGAATACCTGACAGTGTGTTGCCTACCAAGTTCTTATAAGAGATGGTCATTGTAGTATGACAGGTTAAGACACCAAAATACTCCCGGAAGGGTTCAGCTGTGCCTAGTTGACCTAAAGGTGAACTGTAGCATATTCCAGGTTGTACTCTACCCTCCTTCAATACTCAGTCCCTACTATTCTTATTCCTCAGTGTTAAGAATTATTGTCAAACGTATTTCATGACCAGCAAATCCTCCTTTTGTCCCTGGTGTTTGGTTTTTTTTTTATTGCCAGGGAAGTGAACATTGACCTGAGTGGCTGAGCCATTTAATGCCATGAGAGCACAGTTAGTTATAACATAAATCCAGGAGTCCATGAAAAACACTGGATGGAACCAAGCATCTGGACTACCTGAAAGGCCTTGATAATAAATGTGTTGCTGCTGAGACTCCAACCCTATTTCTAAACATGAAATTGCCAGTGAACAGGTGGATACCAAGAGTGATCGGAAATTCAAAGATAGATCTACATTTAAGTGTTTAAAGTCTCACAATTTAGCACATGAGCACCAAACAAGCACCCATATTGCCTGTGAGTACAATAGATGGTTAAATGTTCAAGCTTAAATGAGAGACTGCTGTTTATTCATGAAAAATATGAAGCTGAGCTGGAAAGACCACCCAAAAAGCAAACATGTCCATAAATGCCTTGTAGAAACTGCACATTTCATTGTGCTGTGCTACTGATAAAATTTAAATTTCTTGTTAATTTTTAAAGAAAAAAATATCATTCCCTTTCTTAAGGATGTGACTGTAAAATGGCTGGTACCACACAAGAGCAAGGAAATTGCAGTGGAAATTCAGGGTTCACAGCCATAATTTTAAAAAGAAATACTAGCTTAAACTCCTTTTTGCATTCATGTCATCCTTTCACTCTTCCTCGCTGACCGCAGTCATTTCAAGTTCTGCTATAAGATATCTTGATCACAAATTCAGCAGGGGGAAATATTTTATATAATTTATTTTTATTTCCTTTTTGGGAATGTATCAGTAATCCTAAACAGTCTTTGGCAAACTAAAGAAACTATAAAACCTTTTACTCCTCCTTAAATCTGAAGTACTAGGTGCTTTTATACATCTACAGAAGTTTCACAGGTTTGAGGTTGGCCAAAGGCAGTTTTTGGCAAAAGAATATTTCTGAGACCAAGACTTAAGCCCACTGAACACAAGAACAATAAAAAATAAAAAAAATTAAAAATACATAAAAAATATAATAATCCACATACTATATGAATTTTTTCATTGGTGAAAAAATACCCAAAAGAAGGACAGAGCCTCTTCCACAAACAATACCTTAAAGCTTTTCATTTTCACCAGGGTAGAAAGCAAAACTAGTTCAGAAATTTGGAAGGTGTTTTATTTAGCAATTTGTTAAAAGAATACTGAACCAGCACAGAATCCAAAAGGATATGCTGGCAACCACAAGTACAAACTCTCTTGTTTATGAAATAGAAAAAGTCATATAAATAGATGTCTGGGAAGTCCTGGTGCTTACTGCTTAAATGCTTGAGCCAGTCTAGGCAGTAAATAAATAAATATTGCTACTCTTTGCCAAGCTGACGGGTAAAATGCTCGCACAATGTTTCCAGTACTTTATGTCTATGGCTTGGTCATAGACCACAAGTAAAACTTTTCCATGAGCATTTTGGAATTTCCACTTCTGTACAAGACTGGGAAATGCAGAGCCACCATCAACACAGGAAAAAAGGAGTTTCAAGAAACTTCTACCAAACTTCTGCACCACAAAATTGTTTGAGTCTTTGAGTCATTTTGTCTGCATACAGTGTGTGTCACCTAGAGCACTCCATATTTCAACATTGTGACAACACAGCCACAGCACTATCCATAGCAGGGCAATCCTGAGAACTTATACCCAGATAGGATCTGGAGTGTTCATGAAAAGAAAATGTCTGGGGTTGTTCCACAGAGGCCCCACAGCATCTCAGAAAGTAAAAAAATGGTGGAATGATCGAAGTGGATTCTGTGTGGGGAGCAGAGGGTGGCACACGGGAAGGACGGTGGCACAGCAGGAGCAGGGAAGGGTTTTGTTTCCTCTGGTATCAGAGCTACTGGTGGCAGCTTTGGTTAGACTTCATGGATGGCCAAGACAGGGAGACACTGATCTTTCTCCTGAAAAGCTTGCTTTTCATCATTTTACTGGCTATGCCGAGCTCCCACAGTGTGTGAGGGTGACAGGGGAAGCCATGGTCCATGTGGGCTCCACGGGACTGCAGGACAACATCACTCTACTGTTTGGCACACCTACAGTAAGCTTCACCAACACCATGTACCATGTGCAGCTGGGCTGCTGTGCTACTGGAGCTTCCTCTGATGACCATCTTGACTGGTTATCATGGTCTCCAAACCCTCCACCCTTTCAGTGCTCAATCTCTGCTTAATATCAGGTAGAGCAACACCTTTCAAAACATCTTTCTTGCAACACTGGCAGGTTTCAGGGGCTGTCCCAGTAATGTTTTCTTAGGGCAACATCACAGAAGCAAGCGGATGAAAGGTGCCTCAAGTGGTCAGATCTTCAGGTCAGATCCCCATGTTCAGGGGCAGCTTCATGTGTCTCTGTGCCATACAGACATCTATACATTTCAAAGAACATACACTAGATGATCAAAGGGATTCTGCAATTTCTCTAACTGTACCAGTGCTCTGTTAACATCTGATTTAAAGTTGTCTTGCTGCAAAATAAGCCAGTTTCTGTATGTCCTATTCCCCATGATCCAGGAATCCAATCAGTCACTGTCTTCTGTGTAGCTGTCTTGGCATACCTGTTATCATTTGCCTTTTCAACTCCTCATTTCCAGACTAAACAAAACCAGTTCCCTCAACTTTTCCACATAAGTCTTATTTTCCAAATGTCTGTTTAGTAGGAAACCACAGATCAGCTTACAGACTTAACTTTGAAATCCAGAACTAAGCTTCTATTATCTGTATACTACAAATAATAAGGTAATATCAAATATTGCAAGATAACTGACAGGAAATGTCAGAAGGGGATTTCATAGCTTGATAGCACCTAAAAAGCTCTTATGTGTAAAAAGTTTTAGTGCTCTGGGTAGTCTCAGCCTGGTAGACTGTGAACATACAAGGGAACTTTGGAAATACCATGTTTATTATGTTGAAAAATAATATCTCCTTCCAAATTCCTGTCTCTCTCTACAGCTTTCCAGACAATTTCAGTTGCACAAAGTAAAGGAAATGTACAGCTGAAAGCAGAAAACTGAAAAGCTGGAGGATCTCATAGGTACCTCCTCAGTCTGCCCTGATGCTTTGCATGCTACAGCAAGTATCTTGCTCAGCATTTCAAAGGGTCACTTCACGTATCATGGCACCATTGCATTTTTTGCTTCACACAGAGTGGTGTTTATCATTGATGCTGCAATTAATGTCAGCAATTAGCTGTACTGACAGCAAAGAACTTTTTTACTGTCTCATAGCCCTAATCGGGCTATCATTTGTCCCATCTGAGGTCTCCTTTCACTGATTTTTTGATCTTGCTCTTGTCTAGAAACCATGTGTAGCAAAAGGCATGTGTGCCCATACTGGCAAGAGCAAGCAGAAGCCCTCACATAGAGCTGTCAGCATACCACTGTTTGCCTGTTGGCCCCAGATCAGCCCTGGGGAAGGGAGAAAAAGGATCCCCCTAGTGTGATGGAAAGGGATGTTATAAACCCCTGGCAGGCTGTGAATAGCAGGGTAGTGAGGGGTTCTTTACTGCCATATTTCACCTACATACAGTCATGCTAAGTCCTGGAGGGAAGTGCCTAGGATAACATGCTAAGTGTTGTAAGAAACCTGCAAGGGAAAGAGATGTCAGATCCAGAAAAATTCATGATCCTTCTTAACAAAGCTTCCACCTTGTGCCTCATTAAAAAGAAAGGACGGAGTTCCATGGTATGGCGGGGTGAGCACTCTCCCCACCCCGGAGTGCTCAGTGAGCTGAAGGAGAAATCCCTGTTCTCACTGGAAGAAAATGACATGTTTTTTCCAAGGTGTAAAAGCCTTCCGTCATACCTTGTTTCTTCCAGGGTCAGGCTGCTAATCTAATGTTTCTCTTTCTAAGCCACACGGTTGCTATTGGGAGTGCTATTTACTGCTGCACCTTCCAATTCACCTTTTACTGTGGCAAGGGGGCAAGATAATAGAGAAATGCCTACCTTTTGTGGTTTCTAACAAGGTTACCGAGATAAATCATGAACATGTATAGTGTATAGTAGCTATAGCAAATTAAAATGCTCGGAAGAGAACTGTTGTGCAGGGCTACCACACTTCTCTCCAGGATTTCATGTACTGGAGGCCATGTGTCTGTGCTGTGTGGTGCACCCAAGATGTGTTTCATATACTTGCTACACACATTTTACACTATTAATCTATGCACAGTAAATTTAATGATTTCAGGACATAGTTGCTTATCTATGAAGAAGATATCAAGTAGGTCCAGAGCTTCTCAGATCCATGTAGGTATATTGCACCATACAGTTGCTCAGGAACGTACCTGAGACTTTTGGATATATGGCAGCCTGGCTGGAGTTTCTGACCAAGAGCAACCACATCTCATGTGCCAGCACTATCAGATCACTGCTCGCCTGATAGAAAATATGCAAGATCTGTATAAACATAGCCAGAAAATGTTCATTTTCCATTAAAAATAGACATGGTAAGGAGAATACAAATATACGGTCTCTCTCCTTCTTTGTCTTCCCTCTCAACAAGGTACCTGCAATTTGCCTATTTTTTTTCCAGTTCTTTCTTTTCCTCCATTTCCTCCTCTCACTCCCTTGCTTCCTCCCTCCTTTTTGAGCAATTGACTCTGCAGAAGTTAGCATATAACAGGGGCTTGTTCTTTTTGCATCCTCTGTTGTGGAAGAGACTAGAAAAAACAGCAGTTTCAAGGTTTTCCTGGGTTATGGAGTTATCATTCAAGCAGGTCATGCCTAGGATATCACTGAAATAAAATCCCGCACATTTTCCAGACAGTTTTCTTCTCTGTTTGTTCTATCTGATCCATGCACCTCCAAGGCCTTTCCCCACTCGTGATACGCCAGCCAGGCCACCAGCATACTTGAGGTTGTCTATGCCTTACATTTAAATTACTTCCTTTCTAAAGATTAAATCCATATGATCTTTGTCTCTTCACTTCTTCCCTAGCCCCAGTTTCTCACTAAACTGGAGACAGGATGAGGGCCCTGTTAACCCATGACCAGGCTCTGTAACCCAGAACACATCTGGGAAGGAAGAGCAAAGCAATCTCTGGTCCCAGCCCCGTCTGATATCCCCCTACCTTCCTCACCCATTTCCTTCCTCCTTCTGCTGCCCTGGCCTCCCAGCCCCGCTTTGTCCTTTAACTGTTCCCTGAATTCTTATTCCCTGTATTCTTGTCTATCTCTCTGCATGGTGCCTCCCTCCTTCCTAAAGCTGCTGCTTGATACTCCTCCATCACTTCCCACCCAGCATGCATATGTTGCACTTTCTTTTCCCCACCAGCTTCAGGTTAGCCAGTAGACTCTGATTATATTTCTTCTGTACACATACACACACCCTGCTTTAGCAGAGCTGTATTTTAGTGAAACGCCTGCAGAGGCTTCTCAGTTTTCAGCCAAGAGCAAGGTTCAGATTTACACTGCTTGGGTGTGACATGGAATCAGCAACCAAAGTATGTTCCCTTGAGCAATTAAGTTCATATAGCCCCTGGCTCATGGGCAGATACTTGCTAGGATATTCTGTCTGCCAGTGCTCACTCTAATTCATCTGGTGCCTGACAGCTAGGCGTACCTCTCTGCAAAGACTAATCTCTTTCCTTTTTTCCTTCTTTTTTTTTTTCTTTTTTTTTTTTTCCCGTCTAAATTTAAATCCTCACATCTTTCTTAGTCATCTCCCAGGGAAGCAGCAGGTTTGCAGCGAACACCTGAGTGAACCTGGGGTAGGAGTGAAGCCAGGTTTTGTGACTGTCCATAGGGAGTTACATAGTAGTCCACATGTACACACAGCCGCAGATTTCATCTATGAAATGGTGTTTTATTCAGAAATTGTATCTTAAAACCTCTTGTTCATTGAACCCAAGGTCTGAAACACAAAACCAATCCTGCACCATAAGCAGGCATGTGCAGTTGTAAGCGAGACCAGCAAAAGTTTATGGTCTTACATGAAAAAAAGCTTGCAGACACAAGGAGTCCTCCGTCTTGGCTACAGCAAAACTGGCAACGTACTATAATAAAGCAATTGAGGATTCTGGCAGTCGCAAAGCAGAAACATAAATGCAGTCCTGCTTTTCTAACATAAGCACATTAAAAACAGTTCTACTGCAATGGTAAAAGACCTGTTAGAAGAGAGTGTCTTTAACAAAGAGATCTTAGACCACATCATACTACCCTATTGTCTTATAACAACTACCTCCAGAAAACTCACAACGTGGCCTGCTTATGCCAAGCGCGATGGCCAAGACGGCCAGCCACTGCCACTGCCTTCCCTTTGCTGCCTGGGACTGGGAAGACAGGCCTCAGCAGAGGCCTCTCTCTTCTTAATGACTCACAGATGACTTTGCTGGCATTTCTTGCAGTTCCTCCCAGAACAAGTTTACAAAGTGTTCAGAGTTCAATTATTGCTGAATCAGTGCATCTTCATTCAACAGGAAAACAGAAATGTGCTTCCATTATCGTCTTGCACTGAGGTTAATTAAAAGCAGCTCTTCAGCTGGTTGTGGCCTGTTTGCCAGTTGTATTTTGGTACATATTGCCAGTGATAGCTGAAAGCAGTGGTTCTGCTTGTTCATCAAAGCACACAAATGTATCTGGTAAAGGCAGTTCTGCACAGAAGTGTTTAAAATAAATGTGCTTATGCATGTGTGTGTGTGTGTGTGTTTGTACACATATACATATTCTGGGCCCTCATTTGCTCATGTCCTGTAATTCGCCCAATCATTCATACCAAGGACAATGTATCTAGCTATCTTTCCACAGTGCATATGATCTCATTTCTGGAAGAGATCATGAAAACCTTGCTGCGAAGGAGCAGGCCCTGATATTCTGATTTCACAGCTGTGGCACCTCAGTTACTTTCCAAAAACTACCTTGCTTTCAAATGAGACTGGTTTAGAATACTCTTGAAAATTCACTGTTAAATGGCAAACCCATGCGTGTGTGGGAGAAGTAAAAAACAAAAAAACAACAACCAAAAAAACACATTCACCGTGTACCTTTTGCAGGGCTACACTCAGGCATTATCAGTAACATCAAGCTGCCACAGTGCTGTGGTAGCTTTTCTCAGATGTCCTGCATGGGAACCAAAACCTCTGCTTGTACAGTTCCCCCACTGCATTCTATCTGGTTTTCCATTTTCCTTGATCGCAGTCAGATTTTTGAAAATGCCTACTGAAACTCTAATTACAACTGCTGTAAACATGAAAGACTTCTGCAGTTAAATTGCTCACATAACACTGCTTTTGGTTTGGTTTTGTTTTTAATACAAAAACAACAAACATTACATAGCCAATTATATCTACCTTAAATAAAGTTCAGAGTAGAGAAAGACTCTGATCACTGGTGCTATTTAACTCCCTTCATGCAGCCAACTCACAGAACTACAGATGCACATAAAGAAAGGCTACAGATATTCCACAAAATTTTGAAAACAAATGGTTGGTTAGCCCACTGGTCTAGCTTCAGTAATTCATATCACAGAGTTAAAGGCTGCTGTTCATTGTTTCTCCAGAGTGCTGGCTTTACAAAGCAAAAAGCGATGAAGTTTATTTAGCATGCAGACCCTCCCTTCAAAGATATCACTACTGCTTTTGGCCCCAAGAGGGGTTGATCAGCCCCTGTCTGAAAGTGGGGAAAGTCTACTACCATCCAAGCACATGATGGAAGGTATGCAGAGCATCAAGGGAGTGGTTTCAAGAATGAAACAAAAAGATCAAAAGGACAGTATTTGGATTTGTCTTTAGAGGTGAGGCTGAACTTGGAGATTGCTAACAAAGAACCTCTTTGATCTAGAATCTTTTATTACTGCAGAGAATAAATGCAAGGAACAAAATATTCACCTTAATTATTTTTCTCTCTTCCTCTCCCCTGCCCCAGGAAAGTGAACAATTCAGAGCCTGATGTAGATTTTGGAAATGCAACTATGCACTGTGTTTCAAAGTTCCTTTTTACCCACATTTCTAGCAACCAGCCACAAAAGCTAGATTGTTAAAAAAAAACCTGGGTTTGGGCTCATGCTAAAATGAAAGACTAATTCTCTAGAAAGCTCTGAGGCAAAGTAAACTGTGCCAAGTATAATTTAAAAACCTTGCTGATTGTCCTCTTTCTCCGATGCAGTCATTCATTTGCTCCATCACATGTCCCATATTATAAAAACCTTTATCAGAAAGTTTCTAGTCCATGTCTGTCAGTGAATACATGGGTTACTCTGGAAGCTTCCAGACCTTTTTTCTTCTCTATTGCCAAAGATTTATCACCTATTTCTATTTTTAAAGAGGAACTGAGGTGTTATTCCTGTAATTGCAGACATGATTACTGCCTCATTCCTACCTCCTTTTTCACCAGAGCAAATGAAAATTGGATTAGTCAGATAAGGTTCATCTCATCATTTAGTGAAAAGATAGTTTATGCAGATCTACCAGGAATCTATCTTTTTCTACCTGACTTCTATCTGGTTTTACACCTTTGCCAAGGGTTGTTATAACTGACTAGTAAATCTGAACAGGAGCCACCTGATTTTCCAGGGGCTTAAGCAACATGAACTTACATTAGAGGCTTTGACTGGAATAGGGCTGAGGCAGATGCTCTACTCCACCCACTTCATAAGTTAGTATGATTTCTTAGTGATTTTTTCCAGTATAGCTTCAACTGCAGATCAGAATTATCTTTTCCTAGTTTTAGAAAATTCAATAAATTGTATCTGGACCCTTTAGCCTCTGTGAGACAGAAGACAGCTTGCTCTGAAAACAGCATAACAGCAGATGCATGATGCTTCCAACAGGACCATGAAGTCATTGTACTTCACATTGCATAAGCTGGGGGGGAAAGCTTTTAAAGTAATGCTAGACAGGCTTTCTTCCAGTATTAGGAATGAGCTGGATAAAAATTCAGAGATGGACTTGATTTTTCCTTTTGAATATTTCAAGCAAGCTCCAATTTTTCTCCAAAATCATGACCTTTTGCAATCTGTGTACAAACTTTACTCCTTATTTACTCCTCTGCTGACTTTTTTTCATGCAAAGTATCCAGGTGCCAGCCTTCAGTAAAGTCTGACATTTTCAGGACAAAAAACTGCTGTCTTGAAGACTCTTTTGAGAGATGACACATGGTATCATGTAATCTCATATTCAGATACATAAATGAAGTAGTGAATAGGGAAAGGAACCAGAACAGTACATGTAGTTTTACTATGTGTGCTTTAGTGTTTAAATAGGCTGCTGCCACTGTACGAGCACAACTGGCAGAGCAGCTCCATCCCAAAGCAGATAACAAGATGACAGAGCACACTGGGGAACAGCCAGCCAGGAACTTCCATTTTTTGCAGCCATGACTGAAAGGGGGAAGTCTTGATAAAGATTTGGTCCCAATTCACTCCATTTTGGTCCAGACACTGGCCAACTGTAGTAGTCAAGGCCAATTTTTTTTCTAATTTTGGTTCTGACAGCCACAGACTCACTCTGTAAATGCCAAACAGTAACTGTGATATAACTAATAAAGTCCGAGTCTTCATTCTTTCTGTGCTGTTTATAGAGTGGCCTTTTGAATAAATTCAATTTAAAAGAAAGACCCGTGGACTGATCTTGGCAGATAATCACAGCCTGTGAGCAAGAAGAGAGCTTCTACTTCACATTTCTTTAGATTAGTTTCTGAATCCTGTTTCCTAACAACTGTTTATCTAGTGCTGTCAGTGTTATGAAGCAGATCTCTGAAGAAAATTGCTCTGTACAAATTTAGGGGAAAAACTTGCTTCTCTCTTTCACCATGTTTTTTAGAGACTCACTGTACATAAAAAAATCGCCAAACCCTAAAGTCTCTCCAAAGTTGTTGTAAAGAAAATATATTTTCTTCCACCTGCAATATAATATACGAAGATATTAACACACGGGATACTTTCTGGAAGCTGTTTCCATGAAGGCCTCTGAATAAAGAAGAAGGAAACATAAGGAATTTGGAGCAAGTTTTCCTCAGTCAGATTTGAGTTTAGGCTTGCAGATTTTTGTGCTTTTCCAAATAGAGTTTCATGGCATCACTAATATGTAGCATAACGGGAGACAGAGACCAGCTGTGCTTTGAGAGTTAATCTCATAAACTGCTTCCAGAGAAGGTCACATTCAGAACCCTGAGGGCTTCCAATCTGTTCAGACTTGAAAGGTATGTCGAGGAGGAATTGATTTTAAACCATCCAATTTTAACATGCAGTTGGGCCCCAGCACAGCGAATTCCCCACGCACACAGCAAAACACCAGTACACAGAGCATGTTTAGAAGCAGGGTCCCGCTCTTTCAAATTTTGCTTCTCCAGGAGAACACATGTAATAACCAGAAATCCACAAAACTTGGTGATTTATTTGACACACTACCTCCTATGACCTTTAAGATAAAAAGGTACATTTTTTCTCACAAAAGTCATATTGCTTGCAGTGCAAGTACTGTGTTCAGCATGTAGTACTCTGCTCTGATTTGTTAACTCCCATGCTCCACTGTTGTTCTCAAGTAAAAAAACCCTAAAACTGCCAGGCAAAAATTCATTCAGTCTCCAAATACTTGTCAGAAAAAAAGGGACAGAAAGGAAGGGATGGAAAGGCAAGGGCAAGACAAGGCAGGAAAATTAAAATTTCATTAGACCTTGGACACTATGTTATAAAACACCACCTGTCAGTCTTAGATTTACATTCACTTTATTGAACACAGACATGTGTAGAAATCCAAGGAAGTGCCACCCAGCCCCCATTTTTGCTCACTTTTAGACCCCTTAGAATTTTAATAATGGTCAATTAGTCATGGAGATAAAATACCCAGAAAGGTTCAGTAAGGTTCATTCTTTCTAAGGCTGTGAGGTACTTTTTATTAACAGACAGTCCATCTCATTTGAGCCATAAGAAAGCTACTAGTAACAAGATTTTTCTCTATGAGTCAACAGGAGACACTTTTTCATAAGGACTGAGAAAAATCTGAGCTCCATCACAGAATATAGAACATGATCAGGGAACTGTCCCAGCAGAAATGTTCACTGCTGTCAATGAGATTTCATATCTTGTATTCCTAGGAATAGGTCTGTATGTCAGACTCTGGCGTTTTGGTGTTGAGTGGTATTCAAATGCCTGCAGTGGATATTTCCACTACCACTTTTCAAGGAGACAGTAGATGTTCGTTTTGCAGACTAAGACTGCTAGAAGTGCAGATGAGCGGAATTCTCATTCAAAGGACGTTCAGTTGGCATCTTGGTTCAGGTGTTGCAGCAATTTAGAAAGAGAGTAAATTTTCTTCTACTCTTGAGTATCATTGCAGATGCTTAAGATTGAATAACACCTACATGTTATATGTAGAAGTCTGGGTTACTAGAAACTAAAAATGGTAACATTGAACTACCTAAGATTTATTGACCCTGCAGATAATCTATGTGGATTTTTCTTATTTGAAGGTCATAGTGTGGTACAATCAGTAAGTGCAGATTCACACTGTGCAAAGAACTTACAAAAAGTTATTCTGGTTTAAGTTAAACTTTTATTGTAGGTCAATTTTTAAATTACAATTCCCAGATGACATCACTCTGAGTTTATAGCCACAAAGATCTTAATGTTTCCACAATACATCCAGGAGTGTTCACTTCCACCCACTTAAAGAACTTGTCTCCATATGTCAAAGCTACACTAGAAAGATGAAACAGCAGATTTCTTTGTCTATAAGGAATAGGATAAAAAATTTGAAGAATCACAATGAACTAAGATTGATTGCTCTTTCCCACCTGTGTCGTCCCCAGAAGAGATCAAGAAACTGCATATGGGGAGTTCAAAAGTTTAGTCTTATGTATCATTGCTTTTCACAGAAACCGAGATACCTTGCTCAGAAGTTACACAACAGGAACTAGATGGTTATTTACAGCGCTAAGGGGAGAGGACTTTCATTTCATCTAACTTCCATTATCTGTAAGATAAACACCCAATGTAATCAGTTATGTGTGCAACCTCTCTAGTGTATGGAGAGGGATTGGCAGTTATAGGAAGTGATTCTGCCTGTTAATCATACAGACCTATATTAAGATGCATCCATTACCACATGGCTATGCAGTCTCTTTCCACAGACCACAGAAGAAGCCTAAATGGTTAACTGAGGTTGGATACCTAAGATCCATAAATCACATCCCTAAAGTACTGGAAACCCTTTTAAAACTGACGTTTGCACCATCTTGCCATCCAAACCAGCACTGCAGTGTTAAGCTATGAGGAATATTTGCTGTTTCAGTATCAGTACCTTGCAGCCAAGTCCCTCTCCCATCCACATACAGTTTCTTCCACATGCTGTACACACCCAGTGACAAGAACCATGCCTTCACTGATTTATAAAAGGAAGGCAGTAATTATACAACTCACCTGTCCAGGATTTCCATTCTTTAGAGGATAGCTAGGGTAAGAATAGTATCTGAATGAGTGATTCTGCTTAGGGTAGTGTGAGGATGCTACTTCAGAAACATTTTTCTGTGAGGTCAGTTTACACTTGGCTGTTTTAAAGAAGTGAAAGTCCATGGCACATCTCTTCTTGGGTCAGTTTTCCAGAATACGAGTATACTGTGTTTAAGCCCTATTTCAAAGTTATGCTTTATGGGAGTCTCCATAATGAGACAGATTCATTCCAGAATCCAGAGACCTGCTCAGGTATTGAGCTTGCCAGATGGTGTTCTGCTCTGCCTTCAGACATTTCAAAAATATCCAAAACCATCTTCAACTTTATAGATAATGTAATCTTTGATTGTTGTCCTTACTGTCAATGCACGGGATGTTGACTTTTCTTCTGTTTCCATAAAAAATGGCACATTGAAAATGTTACCAGTTTAGTTGATCAATTTGGGTTTTGTATTTTGAAATTTACAAGCTCAAAAATACAACTGAATGGAACTGGGTTTCCTAAGATTTCATAGTGGTGCTAAGACCATAAACTTTCTTCTTACGCCAAAGAACAATAGGAAAAATCACTAAACTGTCTCTTTCGGGAGACCTGAGGCGGTCACCTCTCATTTGATAAACCCAATATGAAGTATCACTTGGGACTAGCACGAAGCATTTCCATTGCAATATGTGCTCTAACCACCAGGTAACTGGGTGTGTAGACGCTCTCTCTGCTTCTCTCTTTCACACTTGATCAGCAATTCTATCCTGAACCTAAAAAAGATTTTCTTAATAAATTTTGTTTAAATAGCACGTTCCTGTGGAAAGACTCGGTGTCAGCAAACAGATATTTTCTGACCAAGAAAACACAGAAACGACTGGTTTGTCAAAGAGGTTTTCTGACAGCTCTATTAGGGCAAGGCAACCTAATGTCACTTTTCTGATTATCTGGATATGCTAATGGTAGTTTTCATTTGATCTATCAGCTCTCACTCCAATGGATCCACTCATACCCTCCTTACAAATTTCTTTTTGGGATCCCTAAAGTTTGATTTGAAATGTAAATCATGGTTTTCAAGAATTGCCGGCTTTCATGATATTAATCTAAACATACAATACTTGATGGTCTCTGGGAAGCTCAGACTTGTGAGTTTAATATATATGTTCTTTGAGGTATCATCTAAGAATTTCATCCGATTTCTTAGGTTAATCTTTGGACATGTTGCTGAAGAAAAAAAATCCCATCAATTATCACTCAGGGTCACTCTGACAGCACAGAAACCAGAAGGTAAGCATGAATTTTACACCTATATCTTCCAGGGTTTTTTCTTCTTATTGCAATCTGTTATGGTTTTTGACCACAAAAACTGCAATTCCGAGGTTTTTTTTAAAGCAGATTTTAAACAAAAGCCTTTCGGGTACATTTTGTTCATAGTAGAGACCACAGAGCATTTCACAATGTTTATGAAATCTAGACGAGAAAGTTTGAGGCAGATGCCATTCAGTCCTCTGGGCTGCTTTTCTTATTCAATCAGAAGTCTCTTCACCCTTTCACTTCTTCTTGTGTATTTGTGTATTTAATCCTATCTTTATCTAATCCACCAGTGGATGGGACTAAGGAGGAGCAGCTATACATACATACCTGTCTATATCTAGCCAGATTCAGAGATGTCTGATAGTGTATTACCAACTTTCCCATCCTAGCTCCTATCAGCTTGTCTGAGACACTATGAGAGTTTCTGCTTAGGAATACATGGAAATACCTCTGCAACATAATTCTGTCTATTTTTGCATTGGAAATTCCAACAGCATTGCTGTCATTGCTCTATACTGAGTCTGCCCATAGAGTGCTGCCTTGACTTTCCTGTGAGAAGACCATATTCCTAAATCTTAAACCCAGGAAGTTATTTTTTCCACCTTTTGATCTTCTTTCTTGTCCACAGTACATATCTACCGTTTTCTTTTCCTGGGCACTTGTCTAACATTGTGATAAGCACAAAGCAGCATTTAAGTAATTAAGAAATTAAATAATAAATACTTTCTTATTGTCTTGGTGTTAGAAACGTCAAAATAGTGTGAGAAGGTTGCACTGGGCAGATGAGAGAGTTTAGTGAAACAGCATACATTGTAATTGTCTGTTGCTTTATGCAGTGCCAGAAGATACTTATTATAAAGTATGTGGTCAGTGGGCTTGGGACAGGAACGTGTGATATCTCACCAGAATTTCCTGGATGCTTTAGCTCTTTTTTTCTACAATCTGCTTTTTTTCTACAGAGCTGCTTTAGAAGCCAGAGCTATAC
The DNA here is from genome assembly GCF_023634085.1 of Falco cherrug. Taxonomy (NCBI): domain Eukaryota; kingdom Metazoa; phylum Chordata; class Aves; order Falconiformes; family Falconidae; genus Falco; species Falco cherrug. Next base: position 43,750,520 of record NC_073701.1, read on the forward strand.
TGTGCAGTCAGAGAGTTCATAGTTTATAATGCACTACTCGGTTTCTTAGGATCAAAAGGTAGAGAAATGTACCATGAGAAAATAAGAAGATAACTAACTTTAAATAAGCAGTTAGGGAAAACAAGGGAAAACAACACTTCACTGTCACTGCATGAAGCAGTTCAGTGTTTGTCCAATGCTTTGTGCTGGCTGTTCCTTACTGACAACTGTCAAACTGTTCTCAAAGCACGTTTCTGCTATGGCTTTCCCTTCCCTCCCCCCTACCCCCCCGAGCTAAAATAGGGATGTAGTGTCCATGCTCTGTTGAGCTGAACTGAGATCAGATGGACCAAGATCAGCTGCCAGGCACTAAATGCAGTAGCAGTGAAGCAGCCAGGAGAAAGGTGCTGTCCACTTTTAGCTTTAAAAATGTGTATTTGGAGCTAATGTCTTTGGCACCAGGATCTTTTGTTTGAGCCTCCTAGAAGGCTCCCAAAGGCCAGAATGATCAAACTCCATGTAGAAACAGAAGCAAGTTACAGAAGATTGAAGTAGCACTGCCCTTGCATATGTCTTGAACCATGCTAGTCCCCTTCATCAGGTTTTCAAAGTAGAAGGACAGAAAAAAATTAAATAAATTTGTACTATTTATTATTATTTATAAAATTTTCCCAAGCTTTTAATATTGCTTTATTAAAAAGTCTTTCATATCTATTCCGTCTTCATCCCATCTGCCAGGAGTCCTTGCCAACTGCTTTACATACTCCACAGGAAGATTCAGGGAAAAAGCATCTGTGGTCAGGGGGTCCCACTTCATCAGTTTTGGGGCTTGCACCATATCTTGCTAAGATTCTGGCTGTTGTATTTCATTAATGAAAACTTAAAGTATTGAATTAGGGACAAAATTCTGACATTCCTGCTCTCCCAAAGATCACAGTGAAGTCAACAGGAAGAAGAAAATTATAGCTGTGGACCAAAAAAAACCCCAACTCCAAACAGGCTGCTTCTACCATCCCAAGAGCAGCTGATGGAAAAAAGAGTAAAGGCTGCCTTAGCAAGGCTGGTGGAGGGGAAAAGGTGGGGTCCGAGTGCAGTGAGCTGGGCTAGATATTGTTGAATAAGGAGGTTACAACATGGCATTTCACAGGGCAAGCACCATGTAAAGGAAAAACGTGAAACAGATAAGGAGGACAAGGCAGGGAATGCGCTCCTGCAGTCCCACATAAGGCAATAGCCAAGCATTAGTCAGAGGATCCCCTGCAATGTGCTACTATGGGCACAGGCAGCTTTGTGAGACACCCTGCACCTCACCCCATCCCCTCACCCCACAGCCTGTTCATAATGCAGCTGAGATGTCCTGCAAACTGGCTTGCAAAAAGCACTGGACTGCTCAGGGCGTGGGCTGGGAGGTGACGGCACACAAACACGCAGAGCTCAGCTTTGTGGCTTTGGACAGCGCAGCTAGCCACCACCACAGAGCATGCTGCAAGCACTGGAGTTGGCCACTGAAATCCCTGTTGCTGAAGAGACAGAACTGAGAAACTCAGTAATCCCATCACTTTTGAACTCATTGGCAGGGTTTACATAACGATGAGCCACCAGCTCTTTCACTTCAAGTACTGCCTCAATGTACGTGGCATAGTAGCAATCTGGCTTTGATGGAGAAAAATGTGAAGGAATGTGTTCCCTAGGGAGTAATGCAATACACAATGTGAGTAAGAAGAAGGCTGTGCTGTTAAATGATACGCATTTCCATCCAGAACATTTTTATTACTCTTGGAACTAAATTAAAGTTTCCACTCTCATTTGCTGAAGGTTAATACAGATTTCTATGAGATGCACACAGATACAGATATAATTTCTTTAATGAACTGCTCTGCCCATTCATTTTTTCAGCTTTTCTGTTTTCCCCTGCACTGACGATACTACAGGCATATGGAAAAGAATGAAAAAGAAAAGCACGTGGAATCAAAAAAACCTCAGATTAACAGATAAAAGTCCTAGGGCTGTCAGTTACAAATGCAACAGAGGACTGGCTAATGTTTACACACTAAGCATGAAATGCAAATGATAATTAAAAATTATATGACTGTCTTAGAGAAATATTTTAAATATTTATTTTTTCAGTCCTTTTTCAATCTCATAATTCAGAGACATCTGTTGTCTTTTAAAATATTCTCTTTTAATACTTTTAATACTTAAAAAAATGTAAATATTTGCTACAATCCAATTTCCTGGTGTAGCAGCTGATATTATGCTTCTTGTATTGTTTTTATTTTGTCTGAAGCTCAGAAAATCCACTGTTCAGTCCTTTCAAAATTTCTAGGTGTATTCTGAGTATGTTTTTTCGATCATTCTTTTGCGCCTCATTGATCTCATGCTTATTCCCTTAAAACAGTATGTCTCAGGCAACATTTCAAATGGATTATCACCGGTAAAAACAGATGTTTAAAGCCACCTATCAACTCCATAGACTTGTTCCCTTCCTTAAATATTTATTAAGATTCCTGAGCCTCCAGTACAACCAACTATTCCCTCTCAGACTTCCTGATTCTGAGACTGAAATATTTTGGTTCAGTGTATTCAATAACTTTCTTAAACCCTCTTTATTTCCATCAGACATTTTATGTCTCATGACATACATTCCATATCATTGACTTCATCTGATGGGATTTCCAATTTCTGGAACATTATTACTTTGCCTCACTGAACATTTTTGATGTTCCCATTATCTGTTCTGGATTTTGTGTGCTTCTGTTGTGTTATATCTACCAGCAGCACTTATTTTCCCCCATCAAACAGAGCTCAGAACTAAACCAACAAGGTCACTCCGGATTTTAGCACCTCTGCTGGTAAATGTACATCAGCACAAGAGAAAGAGGGATAATATTTCAAAAGAAGTCTGACTGGCTCTAAAAACATCAGATTCTGGACCTCTGACAAGTCATCTTATCTGCATGCTATTTGCACAAACTATCACAAGCCATCTGACAAAAACACAACTTGTGCATTTTAAGCTTACTGCCCCAAAGGCAGAAAATAAGTAGCATATGAAATGCACTATGGATATTATGGTTCCTACAGCAACACTGGATCCCTGCTTATGGTGAGCTTTTTCATCCCACAAGATCCTGTTAAATCTGTTGATATTAAAGATGTAACTGAGGCTTCAGTTTACTGAAGCACAGGGCTGGTCAGACAACACTGAACATCTGTGGCTGATTCTTTCCCATGAAAGTCAATGGTATCTTTGTCATTAACTGCAGGAGACAGAGAATCAGGTCCTGATAGCAGAGAAAGGTATTTTACCTATTTGAAGTTTAAGTTCCATGTTCGAGGTGCCCTACATTTTCACAGGGCCCAATATTTTTATTAAGGGCAAGGTGGGTATGCCATTCAAATGCAGCTGTAGAAAAATTGGACATCTAGTCTAAGTTAGTCCTCTAGGTTCTTCCTGTAAACCAGTGCAGAGAGACAGAGATTCATCCGACCTGTCTTAGATAATTATCCTATAATACAAAAATCTGGACCTGGTCTCTCCATTGACCTTGAAGAAAGCCCACATACTTATCTTTTAGGCAGCTGAAAGAAATGATCCCACCTAACCAAAAGTGCCTGACTTGAGGACTGCTACTGTAAATCTCGGTGTAAAAAAGCAGTTCAGACTTGGCTTCAGTGGAGAAAAAGAGTCCCACTGCCTCAGCTCGACATCTATATTAATTGGCTTATATGTAGACTCAAAATTTCAGCTGGTACAGGTGATGCTGATGGTTACACTGATTTCTGCCAGCTACAAACTGGGTCTGGAGCATGAGCAGGGAAGACCATGTGGGCTTCATTCCTCACCACACTCTCATGATCACTGCTGCAGTTAAACAGATAAGCCTCTTGATGCTGTTAAAAGGCCCCTTTGCTCTTTCCAGTTCATTTTCTCCCCCTATATTTTCCCTTTTCTCCCCACTCCTGTATTGCTAGCTTCCACAGGAGGTGACACAAGACTGCTAATGAACTACAGTGACACTCTTCTGCATCACAAATATCCTCCCAAAATCCCTACTGCTCTCCATTCCTTCTCCGCATATTTTGCATCTCAACTTGTAGTTTCAGCTACTACTGAAAAAAATCCCAGTCAGCACTGGATTTAGAGGCTGCATTTGATAAAATGGGCCATAGCCTGCTCTAGGGGCCTACAGTCAACTGTCATGGCAGCTGTAAAATATGTTGTAGTCATCTGTACTGCTAAGGCCATGCAGCTAAAGCCGGCCCGGCCCCACTGTCCCAAGGCCATAGATTCATGAAGACTGTTTACAAAGAACAGGATTTGGCCCATGTTGTCCCACAGGCTCTCGCGTTGTTGGAGAGGTGCTGGTGAGCTTAGGTCAAAAGGGTGCCCTAGAGGCTGCCAAAAAAGCAGCAGGAATGAGCACCTCCTGCAGAGGTTTAGCTGGAAGCCTGGCCTGTGTAATTTACTAGTACAGATACAACCTGGGCACCTAGTAACGCCAGTAATATACCCACCCAGTTCTGCTGCCAGATACACCCCTGACTCCACTGCCTAAACCTATAGGCATCATGTCGCTGACGTCTCTAACACTTTAAACCCAATGTTTAACACTCATACTGAAGGATAGCCCTAAACTTTTATTCCAAATTTTCACTAAGATAAAGTCCCGTAAGTTCCTTGCCTTCATACATGTGGGGTTTTTTCCTTCCATGTGCCATTTTATACACTTGGATAATGAAAACACTTTATCCATAATTTTAACATTAGAGGTACCTAATGTGTAGGTGGATCAGTTCTTTAAACAAAATACAGAAAATCAGAGAGAAGGATCCTTTACTCCACAGGAAGAGAAAACTTCTCTGGGATTCTTGCATTGCAGGAAAATTGTGGATAAACTCTGTTTATTGTGAAACTTTCCGTCAATTTGAAATAAATGTCAGGTTGTATTATGACCAACAATTTCTGTTCCTATTATATCACAATTTCCCTGTCCTAACTCGACAAACCATGTTTAAAAAGCCAACCTATTTGCCAACACTACCAGTTTTGCCTTATCTGTTCTCCTTTTCTCATTTGGATTTCTTCTCTTTCTGGAACCTGATCAACCTCTGACTTAGAAGTTTTCCCAGATTTTCAAATAATTGACCTTAGGGTTTAATCAGGAGTGAAAGCAGAAACAGGCGGGAAGAATCTTTGTAACTTTGTTTACAAGCACATATTTCCAGAAAACTCGCCTGAACTCAGTGGAAATGTAGCTTTAATTTTCCTCCTGTAAAGGATGAGTTCAGTGAGGTTGCAGGAAAATGCTCCACTTCAACTATTTGACTGCATGCTCTTGCAGCCTGTTAGAAGTCTGTTAAGGTTATGACAACAACATGACTTTTTGTTACAGTTTTTCAATTTGAACTTACATCATGAACATAAGGAGCTGGAGTCAAAGTGGGGTCATCCTCAATCCGTGCTTCACACCATATTATGGTATCAGGGCCTGGAGAAGGTCACCCCACTTGCCATCAGAAGTCTCATAACCACAAAAGCAAGAATGGCTGATATGGAAACAACAGTAATTCAGATAGTAGTGCCCCGTTCAAAACTCAGCAGATGCAGAGCTTTTTCATAGGCTTTGGATAAAATCAGGAAACAAAATTATGTAAGAGTTTGTATCGCTTTAAAATGAACACTACTATAGTCCTAGCTATGTATTTTGCCTTTACTGTTTCCACCATAAACACATGGTAAAGAATGATTCTCATTGACTTCAACAGGGTAAGCAAGTTTTCTAAGTTTAAAGTAACATATGATTAGAACTAACTGGAAAGGTCACTGTGGCTGAATCAGAACAAAAAAAGTGCATTGTACTTGGAATATACAAAGGACCTACCAAAAGAGTCAAGGATAAGCTCTGGGTAGTCAGGAGGCTTTTAGTTGCTTGCAAGACTAGGCTTTTGAAGTTAACCAGCTGTTCTTTGTGTATCTACTTAAAACACAAAAATACACAAGATATAAGAAAATAAAGAAAAATTCATGTTCATTCACCGCAATATCCCCATGAATGATTATTTAGAATAGTCTAAAGTAGTTTCTTGTATTGGTATATGTTGCTATGTTATGTCTTCTCTACAAAGTCATTCTTCTAGGGCTATTTACAGAATATCAGATTAAAATGTCATAAAAATAACTGAAATATGTTCCAAACAGTAGTAGAGATACCAAAGCAGCACAATATTCTTCCAGCACTCCTCAATTATGATTACTTATATATGACTGACTAGTCGTTAGTGTTTTGAGTCATTCCTGTGTAGGTTCATGGGATTATTTGTCGAAGAAGGCATCATAAAGTACCCAAAGGGTGTTTTGAGCTAACAACAAAAATTAACTGTGAATGTCAGTAGTCTCAAATTAGAGAAAATGGGGGGCAAAAAAACCCCTGCCTTTTATAGTTTGCACATATCTTTTATTCCTTTATAGATTTTTTCCTTTCTTATAGGCTTTACAGGTGTTTTCCATTTGCCCAAAGAACTGCCAGAGGAATAGGTAATGAAGACCTAATTTATCATTTCATTAGACCAACTGGGATCAAGGATTCCTTTTGTGGTTTTCTGAGACATGAAAAGAAAGTAACTATGAAAACTAACTCCCAGATTTTCATTATTTTTACAGTTGCTTTTTCTTGTTTTCATTTCTCAAATATGCACAACTAGGCAGGTGATGAAAATAAAATAAATTTGGTACTTTCATATAAAAAAAAAATCAGTATTTTCCTGTTTTCAAAGTAATTGAAAAGGTAGAGAAATATGCTTAACATGAGCCTTTCATATTTTTGGTTTTGTTGCTGTTGTTACTGTCAGTGTTACTGATTGGTAGCCAGTCAGTGAGGTGGGTCTATGTAATTTCCTTGAAATAAGACCTCAGGACTACGAGAACGCTTTTTAAGTTCAGAAGATAGATTTTTATTTTGGAAGATAAAAAAGAACTTTTCCTGAAAAATCTCAGAAAAGAGAGAACAGAAATAGGAGAACATAAATATGTTCTCTTTCTCTATACACTGCCCTTGCAGGCCAAGTCTTTTCTTCCAGACCTCAGCATAGCAACTCAGGGACCACCAGGGTTAAAATAAACTCTAAAAAAAGTCCCTTTGAGTCCTTAGGAAAAGTCTAAGGAAAAGCTTAAAGATCTTCTTATCCCTTTTCCTGTGCCTGCTTCCAAAACTCTTGTACTTTAATAAATTTAGTCTGATTTTTTTCTGTCCTTATATTCAGTTTCTTACTAGTTTTTTCTGTGTCCTTTTTCTGCTTTGTCCTATAACTTTAATTCAAGTCATGAAATACCTAAGAAAGACTGAAATAACTGCACAACAGCCTACAGTCCCTTTTTTTCTGGACACCACAAACAACTAATAGTCCAGTCCCCTCTGCAAGGGAACCGCGTACTAAGATGACTATCCAGGTGTAGCCTATGTGGCAGGACAAAGTAGATGGAAGGGCAGAGGTGACAAAGGAAAAGTTATCATAATGCTTCCCAGTTCATAAGTGCTAAATGTTATATGTAGGCAAAACAAGTCTAGAGAAGCCTACATCTCTTGTCAGAAACGCTGAATGCTGGGAACATCACACTTGCTGCAGAAGACCTGAAATTTAGCTTGTTGCTTGATTTCTCATTTTTTCCTCTGCACTGGGCGGGAGAGTACTGAGCACCAAAGAAGAGCTGGGACAGGCTGTGCAGCAGTGCCTCTGCACCTCAGCAGGAAAAATGAGCACAACTGCTCAAATAATGTCTTCTCAAAGGCTCCTCCCTCTCTTTCACTGGTTGCATCCTCCCCCCTGAAGCACTAAGGAATGACAATGAATGGAAGACATTTATGAATATATCAGCTTATCTTGGAAAGAGATAAGGTAAGGTGACTTCTATTGGAAATACAAATTGCAAGCATGCAAGACTGCTGTGTACACATATGCTGATCTATCTGCTGTGACAGGGAGAAGGTCATGGAATAATGCACATTCTCTTTGGGTGAAGGACTTGCCCAGGACCCTGTCTGAAGCTCATGAAAGTGCTGAAATGCTCTATTGTGAAAATTACCTTTAAAAATTACTTTCTATAATGAACGAAAATTAATTCAGTGCATCTTGAACAGTGGAAGCACAACTACTGTGTCCTTAACTCATTGGAAAATGCTGACAAAGAGCTTTACATAAACACTTTGTTATTTTATCTTGTCTACACTTAGACCTACTCTAAAGTCAGCAAGGTACTTTCTCTTCATGTTGCCTATTGAGATTACTGATTTATACTCACAGTTTCACAGTATAAATTATCCTAAAGTTTCTCACCATTTGCCTGTTTTTTTAACCTCACACCAGCTTCCTCACCACTAATGCATGCACCATCTCTTACTACCTCAAAATCAAAAGAGTTTTTTCATCGGTACAAATACAAATTCACAGGACATGAGTGGTTCTCCTGCTCTGCTGTTGGATACATTCACTTTCCATGTACATTTTGGCTTGGAAAGTTGAACTCTTAATGGGATATTAGTTATGGTATTGGACTTCTAGTTTTCTATCTTTTTGGAGTAGATTTACCTTATATCAGCAATTAAATGTTAATTGCATTAGACAGCTAGAGACCAAGTCTCGGTGGTGTGATTGTGTGTAATTGGGTGTATAAAGGCATAGTTCAAGACCTTACTCTGCTTGATTGGGCAAGCCCGTTTTACCACATACCTGCAGAATACTATAATGACCTCCACCCCACAACTACAGGCAATTTTAGAATAAATCTCTCTCTCCTCTCTCTCTCTGCTTCATCTTGCTTCTATTAGAAATGCCATGCAGTTGAAATGCATGGCACAATAATCTTTTTTTCAGACACAAATGCACTTCCCAGGAGACCTTTTAAGCGACTTCATCAATGAAAACAAAAAACAAACCAAAAAACAATAACAATAACAACAACAACGTCATAAAGTAAAGAAACAAAAAACCAAAAAAAACCAACCACAGTTAAGACAGTTTAGGAGATTTTCAGTTGCCTTTAATGGTAAGAAAGTGAAGGGTTATTTTTAACTGAAGCTTTTACTGAAGCAGCAATTCTTTTTATTTTCAACAAGATGGGAGTGTCCGGAATGTTACTTATTATTTTTAAAATAAGTCATCATTTTCACCATCAGCACTCAGATAGGAGTCACAGTGATCACAATACTAGTGGTTGAAAGGTCTGAGCATTTTTGTGGGACATTGAATAAATATCAGTAGTTCAATTTTAGTGTTCTCAAATTTGTGGAATGTGATATTTGGAAGAGTATAAGAAATGAAAGTCATTCTACTCCAAGAATCAAATGCTTTCAGTCTTATAACACTGGCTAGAAGAAAGACTTTTTGGTTTGCTTTACTTTTTCCCATAGAGGAACAAGAATAAATAAAGTCTCTGCAACACTTAACAGTAATTGATAAAAATGTACTCACTCATTAAAAGATTTTGTTTCTTTTAGATATGCTGATCATACTTAGCTCATCAATACTCTGTATTCCTATGCAAGAGTAGTATTCAGTCCTGATATTGTAAAATGTTTTCTATTTTCAAGAGATACAAGCTGAAAAAGCTCCTATTTTTTATTTTTTTTTAATTTTTTTTTCAGGAAGGGGACACAGTTGTTTCCGGCCTCACAGTTTTGATTATCTGTTTCTACTCAATGTCTTCAGTTCATACTGCAAAAAATCCAGTCCCAGAAACTACACGAATACTACAGCATTTATTTTCTGTGTGAAGTCTCTGAAGACAAAGGAAAGGTCTTTTCAAAATGGGAAAAAAAAAAAAAAAGAAAAGAAAGAAAGAAAGGAAAAAAAAGTCCACAGCTGGCCAGAATTGTCCTTACAGTTTATTACAGTTTATGCTGTGCAGCATTCTGTATTTTGTGTTACTCAGCTGGCATCACAAGAACCTCACCTCTGCTACTGTACCTACTGCCAAATGGGACACATTCATGAGGAAGCCACATTTGAAGAAAACAACATCTGGGAACACTACATACAGTAACTGTGCCGGTCAGAGGCAGAGTTTCTTCCCTTGGATGAGAATTGTCATATAAGTGCCAAGAACGCCTGTAGCTGGAAAACTGTCATATTGCCACAAAACAGGGTGACTAACATTCTCTTTGGTACTGTTTAAAGTATCCAGGGCCCTTGAGACCCTATAAACACTGAAAAATACTATTTCTAAAATACTGTCCATAGCATTTGACTCTTTAATTGCACGCCACTGTTAGAAGTGTTGCTTATGAGCTTTTAGTTTGGCCTAAATTGCCTAAAACTGATGGTCCAAAGGAAAATGACAGAAGACTGGAAGGATCTGCTATAGTCATTGTATTTGCGCCTTGGTACCACTGGTTACTCGCCATGCAGCCAGCTCCAGAAGTGTCTCTAGCATCATTTAAAGACTGATGAGGCTTTACAGCCACTCCTACACCTCCAGAGTGTTCATGCTTGTAACTATTCACACAGGCTATTTTCATGCCCGGTTTTTGCAACTTTTTTCTGGTGCCAAGAAAAAAAGCGCTGAAGCAAGGGGAGATGCAGAAGAGAGTTAACAAAGGAGACAGACTCACACATGTACACACAAAAGCAAATAGAAGAAAGAAACAGGGAAAGGAGAGGGAGAAAGAAAAAAAAAGAAAAAAAACCCACCACAAACCACAGTAAGGAGATAACAGGGAGACCACACTTTCTCACTGAATGAGACCAAGAGCTACAGGAAAGAATTTATTAAATTCTTTAGTTATTAGCAGTTAAATACTCAGTGGGGTTTGCAGAACTGACATCTGTTCTCCTGCACAATGTCCAGATCCCTTTGGAGCCTAGGGATGGCTTGAGAGATCCAGGTGGATGACACCTACCCTCTCACCCACTGGGACTCACTGACATGGCATTGGGCACCCTCACCTGACCAGTGAGATGATCTGGGTTACAAAGTCAGTCAGGAGACTAGACCCACCAGTACCTGGTGGTACCAGGAGTCAGTCATCTGTTCAGCCACAGACAGGCAGCTGACGCTGTCCTTCCCCTCCCTGTCCCCATGGGAAGATCAAGGGTGAAACAACTGCTAAGACAAGATTAGAGAGCTTTGAAATTGCATCTACCACCATTTCTTTCATCTCTAGCTACAACTTTGCCATGTAAATATCATGCTGTGAAAACTTAAACAGACCAAAGTGTTGGCCTGACTTTATTTTTTTTTTCTTCCCAGAAGATGAGAATTCCTTGCAAGAGGAGGGGTCCCCTACCCAGCAATCCAGGTCAATGGCTTTCTATTTCAGTTCAGGAACTGACAATAAAATAAGTAGTTGCCTGTACCCGTTCCAGCTAGGGGCTCCTGGCAAATAAGCAAGTTAAAGGAAAACAAACTCATAAAGCAGCAAGGATAGTTGTTTGGGTTTTTTTAAGAAAAAAACAAAAATTAAAAAAAATGAAAATTCAGCTGGTGTGTTGATTTTCATACATAAATAATGCAAAACAAAATGAAACAAAAGCCTGTCTTTGTGTGTGGTAGAGCTAAAAGACGTGTGGCAGGACTTGTCTGCAGGAAAGGAAAAGAAGTAACCTACCTAGCTGCCTGGATTGCTGTAATTATGACCTTAAGCAGAATTTATATGCAAAAGCTCCCTCCCAGGTTTTTAAAGGAAAAATATTAATCTGGCAGAAGGTAAATCTGGCAGTTGGTCAATCAGTAAGCGCGAGATGTGTGAGGAGAGACAATTACAGGTGGAGAAAGACAAGATGGGAGAAGTCATGGCTAGGGAGAGGCTTTGTAGGTTTTGATTGCTAAATGAACAGGATTCCAGAATGAGGGGATGACTGTATGGATGGACGCTGTCTGGAACTGATTTATTGATTACTGGGGCAAACACAGTAAAAAAGGCATATCTTTTTAAATTCATCTCAAAATAATTTCTGGAACTACTATATGATTCATTTTAATTAGTCTCTTCCTTCTCAGTTTTGTAATTGGTTCTTCTTCCTCATCTTTCATAACAGACAACGAGAACCAGGATAAGCAAGTGTGACCAAGGGGAAAACTTGACCTAAGAGTGGGCCTGGTATGTACCTAAACACAGTTATGTGATTACTGAATTAATCCTGTGGAAAAGATTAGATTACAGGGGCATGGGGAGGGAGAAAGGGAGGAGCATACATTCATACATTGAAATCGTGGTAGAGGGGATACTCCTGCTTTTAAATATAGTCTTAAAAGTTAGCACACACATTCAAATTACAGCTGTTAGCATCCTCATTCATAAACAGAACAGATGTCAATGTCCTCCTAGCCCCCTCAGTTCCCCAGAGAAAAAATAAGATTTGCAGAATTTCACAGATATGACACAGGTTCAGGATCCTCCCAAACCCCTCAAGCCTCCCAACAAACAAACAAAATGCACCACATTTCACACACAGGTTACATAAAATTACAAGTTCCCCTTTCCTCCAAAAGCTGCTTTATTTGCATGAGGCAGCTGCACTGGGCACAAGGTCTGTGTGCGGCACCGCAGTGAAGTATCAGCCTGGCTTTTGAGTTGTTTTGCACAGCTATGAAACCAATGCAAGGGAGAGCAACAGCTCCTGGGAGGAAGCCTGCGCCTCCCTCTGTGGCTGGTTTCACAGCGGCACCCCGGTAGAAAATAATGTGCTAGAGGCAGCCGCTGCTATTAGTACTGTAGTAGAAACAGTAAGCATGATGTGGTTTACTTTCATTCCATTTAAGTTTCAAGAATCAGAACTACGTGGCTCTGACAAATAAATATATCTGTGGCTATCGTAGCCTTTACACAGGGGCTTCCTTTTCTGCTTTTATTTTCACAGAAATCCTCTGCAAGTGATACTCCTCTGGCAGCCCAGTTATGCGTGTGTGTACGTGTGAGAGTGTGCATGGAACAAAAGGGTGGAGAGGAGCTCTGGGCTGTAGTTACTACTTGGAGTATATCTGCTTTGTACTTACTAACCTGCTGCTGCTTCCAAGAACAGCTCAGTAAATCATGCCTCTTCCACTGAAACTGCATACACACCACCGTACATTCTCAGCAGGGATCCAGATGTGAGCAATTAGGCCACGCTGTGCTATTACGCTGCTTCCCATATATGAGACACAGCTAAATAAGAATAAACCAGCTCCCTCTTAAAAATGTGCACAGTGCTTCCCAGACAGGCAGTGGTTAGCCCGCAGTGGCAGATCCAGCGAGCATTTTCCAAACTCATGGTCTAAATACATGCCTAGATGATGTCCTGACTGCGTGGTGGGACGAAGTCCTACCACTCACCAGCCCTCGCTTCCCTCTTGCTCCACCAACATGAAGAGCTCTGGCTCCAAGGCTGGTGGGCAGCTATGTTGTGCAGCTCCCCCCTCCTCACACCCCACAGCCACCCTGTTCAGTAAAAAGGAGCACTCTGAAGGCCAAAGACAGCTATTTGGACTGAACCCACCATGAAACATGTGCAGGATGGCTCTCAGTCCCTCTTGGACATGAAGTTTGCCAGGCACATTGGAGGAAGCCGTCATTTCCACTTGCTGTCACTTCTGTGACGAAATCCCAGCAAAAAAAAGCACAGCTAGGGAAAGCCAGTCTGCTGGAGAGAAAAAGTTTAGGTCTTCAGTAATGTCTAAACAAATGGCAACAAGCTACTCAGGTTGAGTTTTGTTTCCTCGAGAGATTCCAGACTGCTCTGAATCCAGTAAACAAAAGCTGCCACTGGGGAAGGCAGACATATTATTTTTTTGTAGAAATTGTAGATGCTATTCTATGTTATGTGGTGGACAAAGATGTTATTCTATGTTCTGTGGTGGAGAAAAAGTTTCTTGAAGTAACTGAAAGGTGCTCATCAATCAGATGCTGAGAGCAAGGCTTGAAGAAAGCCATCCACTTCCTCTTTGAAAAGACACTGGAGTTGGATAGGCATTAGAGACATTACAGACAGACTTTGAGACATTAAAAATATCATTCCAGCCCACTTCCAAAACTGTAACACTGGATTGGCTACCAGTTGCTCACTATGATATCTGAAATGTTGTTCTAGCATTGAAGTATTTATTTGACAAGTCCACTGGACCAGGCTAGGTTGATCCTTGCAGATGACTATGGTGAAAGTAATCAAGTCATCCTACCTTTCTGTCCCTAGATTTATCTCTGCAGCATATAGACACACTATGACAGGGGCAAAGTTGGCTATGATAATAGTGGTAGAGGGAGCGAGAGACAACTATTTACAAGGAAGTCTGACACTCTCTAACTCTGTTCAAGCTGTGAAAAAAACCCTTGCAAACCACCGAGAAGAAGGGAGCAATCACAGGCTGGGTGGTGTAGCTTATGACTAGTGAGTATTTGGGGGGTGAGGGGAGAACAGCAGTAATTTAAATGGATGTAATGGCTTTAGCATGTTGGAAAAGCTATATTTATTTACTAAAAATAGCATATACATAAAGGGTATATATTGCTTATCCAAAAAAAATTAAAAAAAAGTTGGTCTTTTACTTCCCAATGTGTTTACGTCACTTCTGTACAGAGCCTGACACATACTAGCACTTTAAACATTTCTGGAGATCATGTATTTGACACCATAATCATACTTTGTTTGCTAGATCTTCAAACAGTTGGCTGCAGGAATGCATCTCGCTGTCTGACTTGCGAATGTTTTGGGCACCCTTGACAGCTACAGAGCAGAGGTTTGGCTCTGCCTGCTGGTTAACCCGCCACCTGTCAGAAAGCCCTTCCCTTTTGGTGCAGATTCCTGGTCGACCAGCCAAGCAGCAACGTTGAGTGTAGCAGGGAGAACTCTCTCCACTTTGGTTTCCCCACAGGAATGTCTGGGGCTGCTCCTCAGGAAACATCCTGCTCTAACCCTGCAGGCAGCTGAGGAAGCAGGGAATGTGCTCCTGATGGCCAGCACACCCTCAAGAAATGTTCATCTGCAGGTCTGGGTGTATTTGTTTACTACCTTGATCAGTCTGTTACAACAGCCGAGCCTCCTCAGTGATGATGGATCTCTTTTACAGCACTCTTTCTCTCTAGTCTCCTCTCAGCCTGTCTCAGTATGCCACCCCACCAAGCCACTTAACACCTCCAGCAAAATCATTTTTGTGTGCACTTTCTCATGTTTTCTTCTTTTTGTCTTGTGTCTTCTGTTCCAGATATAGATGAGACTACTTACCAGGGGAGGCATATGCAAATAGCATCTACTTCATTCCCCTTTCTTGAGAAAGAAAGGTTACTAATGCTGGGCTTAGAAGGAAAGAAGTATAGGCGGCCTCTCACTGGCTACCATGAACAAACGGTGTTTGCATGTCTGTAGACAGCAGTAAAAGGTGACTTTTCAAACCTCCCCACGCTCAGACCATGGCCAAAGGCAGTAGGAGGATATATTTTCTCCAGCAATTTCAGTGGACTTTGAATTAGACAGATGGACCACATGACCATGTTCATGGACACGGAGCACCTACAGCATACAACAGCTATGTCTAGCCCTACCTGTTCTGCTGTTTGAACTTTCTCAACATTCGTTGGGTGACCAGTCAAGAGATCTCCCCTTCCAACTGCTGCAAAACACACTTTTCCAAAAGTCCTGATCTTCGGCAGCTACTTCCTGGGCTGGTTCTTTTGTCATTGAGTCTCTAATTTCAGCTAACTTCCCAGCTGCTCAGAATTTCACCTTGCGGTGGTCCCTGTGACAGCTTCACCAGTTTTTCATTACATTCACTCATTTCCACGCAGCCAATCCTTCCCCCCAACCAGATACTCTTTTTGAGACAGAGGAATATTTGAATCCAAACTTTAGGAGCATTCCTTGCCAAAAATTCTTCTTAAGATAAACATGACCGCCCCTCAGCTTCTGCTAACATGTTACATGAGAACAGAGTTCCTCATGCAGGGTGAGAGGACAAGCTTGCGTTTCAATTCTTCTGGCAGTATGATGAGAATAGGGGTTTGATATGTTGTGCAGGATTTGTAAAACAATGTTTAATTACGGAGCCTTTTTTCTTTTTTTTTCTTTCTTTTTTTAATTTTTATTTCAGTTGAAAACTAATGAATAGAGTGGTATTTTACAAGCTCTCCAAAGCTGAATGCATGGAACATTTCAAAGAAAGAGTATATAAAAAGGCATTATATTTATCTCATGAAGTTAGAACATGGTCAGCAATTTATCAGGAACCTTCCTCTGTCATTTCATGCACAATTCTTTCCAGTCCCTCCTACGTGGTATATTAATGATCTCTTTCTATCCAAAGCAGTGGTAAGACATGCTTCAAAACAGTGCACTTTTGTAAGACTTTGTGTGACCTTTCCATTCTGTAGGTCTTCCCAGAATAGGATGATGAATATAGTCTAGTTTGTTTAATGTTGCAAGTGGTCAACAATGTTCCTGTGGCATGCGGTGACTACAAAGCCTACTATAAAATGCATGGAAGCTCGTTGGTATGAGAAGTTACAGTGCTGGTAGAACTGGATGGCTGTAGCCCTAAAGAAGACTTCCACAAAGCCACAGCAGGAGAAAAAATATACATCAAATCCAGTTAAAGGTTTTCTGAGGCTGGCTTGAGAGCCCTACCTGCAAAAGTAAGCGTATAGCTTAGATACCACCACTTTTAATTTTCAACCTGACTCCTAGACTGCCAGCCTGAACACCAGGCAGCTGGAGAGGATGCCGGGATGTGGCAACAGGGTGGACCACCGCAGGGTTCTGCCCAGTGCCCCACAGAACCAGCACGTGGTGACTGCTTCCCGGTGCTCCTGGCCCAGCAGCCTCCGCGCTAGAGACTGGCTACTCCTGGCCACCTGCCCCCCAGCCACCTGTGCTCCTACACATTCAATGAAATGCTGCAACAGGCTGGGAAACCTTGGCATGCCTTGGGGCAACATCGTTGTGCGGCTTCTTTCTTTCCAGGGAGGTCATGGAATCACCATTCCTTTAGATGTGTAAAAAATGTGTAGATGTGGTGCTTGGGGACATAGTTTAGTGATGGACTTGGCAGTCCTGGATTAATGGTTGGACTTGATCTTAAAGGTCTATTCCAACCTAAATGAGCCTATGATTCTCTCCTCTTTTGTTCAACATCTGTGTTCTTTCTTCCCTCTCTGCATTTAATTTCTAGATCTGTTTTTGTTTAACGCTGAAATGCAGAGGGAATAATCTACATTTTTAAAAAAGCAGCAAAGGACCCCCTGCCCACTCCATCTTCAGACACTTCTGCAGCAGCAAACCTCAGCGCGTTTTTTTCTGTTCAAAGCCACAAACTGGCCTGAGTTTGCTAAAACCTGGGCTAGCACACGTGAAACATTCAGCGTGCCTCTATAGTGTCCTGCGGCTCGAGAAATTCAGAGCGGGTCTGCCCCTTTTTCCCCAGGAGTCCCCCAGATTTGCTGCCAGAAGGCGCCGGTGCCTTTGCGAGCCCCAACACCGCCCCTGCGTGGCTGGAGCTGGCCGGCACCTGGCTGGGCCGGCAGCAACGCGCGGCGGCCTCCCACACCAACGCACTGGAAAGCGCTGGTGTGTTTATGGAAAGGGGTGGGCTCCCCCTGCCATCCCATCCTCGCTCCCTAAATTCCAGTCCGAGCAGGAGATCGGACAGAACGGGCCGTGTGTCCTCCTCCAAAACAGACTTTGCCTTCTCCACCCTGCACCCATGCCTTAGTCCTGAGCGGGCAGGAGCTCCAGCTGGTCACACAAGTCTTTTACAATATTTTATCAGCTTTCATGTTGTTCTCTGAAAACCAAGGGTCCCCTCATGTGTGCGACTACTTTCTCTTCCAGGCAATATGGTACAGCAGACTCAGTGCACATGTCTGCGGGGCAGGGGAAGAGGCACAATGGAACAGGGCAAAAGTCCCTGTAGCACACCTTTGCATCTCCTCACATTCCTGGCAAGCCACATTATAAATTAGAGCACTTGCACAGTTGCTCTATTTTGCTTTTTGCAGCAGCCAAGAATACTCAGTGCACAGCCCTGTCCCTGCCGGAGTGTGACCGTCACCCAGTCCCTACAGGAAGGCTGCTAAAGGTGTGGACAAGAGCCATTTTCCTCATGCATCCCTGCCTAGGATTCCTCTCTGCTTTCATCGACCCAAGCACAAATCACCAAGGGCCACCAACAGCCGTGCAGTCCCCTCACTCTGCTGGGGTGGTAGAAAGGCCGAGTGCTCGCTCCTTTGGGATTTTCTTTCTCCATTGTAACTTGAAACACTTTGGCATGAACAGTGTAACCAGATGTGGCTGGGGTCTGACATCCGCAGATATCCCAGCACATCCCTTTTTAGTATAATGACAGGATTTATACCTGAGCAAAGATGTAAGGCACTGGTCTCGCTTGCCTAGGTGGGAACATGGCCTGCTCCTTGGTGCCGAAGTGAGGATGTATTTTGTGGCTTCTCTGCTCTCTGCAGCAGGCTTTTTGTTACCACATTTACTCTGTTGCAAGCCTTTTACCTTTTTTTTCCCCTGAGAAGCTGATGGCCCCTTTATCAGAACCAGTCAGCGCTAACTGCTGTATGACACAAGCCAGACGGCCTGCATCTGCTGCAGGCTGGGACAAAAGATGGAAGAGAAAGATAATAATGAAGCACAGCTGGCCGATAAGCATGTTTAAATTTTACAGAGATTAGCTGTGAGAACAGGAAGGAGCTCTTTCTCTCCCTTCTGTTTCTTTAGCTTTCTTTAATTGTTTATTTTTAGGATGAAAAAAATGCCCATTCAGACTTATCAAGCAAGTTGAAGCAAGGCACGGGGAGAGACTTGCCTCGTTAGACACATGAAAGCCCCATCGCAGCCAAAAGCAAACAGGGCTTTCCACTGCCGGGAGCCACGCAAGCTGCCGCGGGCGGCCGGGCTCCTGGCCCTGCTGGCTGGCGCTGCCCGGGGTCCGCCGGGGTCCGCCGGGGTCCGCCGGGGTCCGCCTGGCTCCCCTGGCTCCGCGACAGGCAGCGGGCGGGCGCGGGGCCGCGCCGGCGCCCCCTGCCGCACGGACGCGGTACAGCAGCGCCGCGGGCCGCTCGCCCCGCCGGGGCCGCCGCAGCGCGCACTGCGGGCCCCCCGCGAGGTGCCGGTGAGCGGCTGCGCCCGGGCCCCACGGACGGGCAAGCACGCTCTGGGAAAGAAGCGTCGCCGTGAGGGCAACGAGCAAACGCACATCTGAAGGAGCTACAGCCGGAGGGCCTGACGCTGCCGCCGCCGGGTGACGTGGAAGTTTTCCCTGTGTGCCGCAAGGAGGGCGGCCTCCAGCAGCTGAGCCGCCATTGCAAAACGGGGTGTTTCGTTGCCCCCCTTCTCTCGCCTGCCTTGTGCGGAGGGCCCGTCCCTGAACCTGCACCGGCCTGTGATCAGTCCCCACAGCTGCCGCCCTGCAGTCCCCGCCGCGGGTCCTCGCTGGTGTGAGGTCACAGCCGTAGTACAGGGGCTCCCCTCTCCTCCCCGCTGACCACTGGTGCACGTGGGGGGTCCTGCAGAACATGCTCCCGCAAAGATTAATGCAGAAACTCCATCCGAGCTCGCTGTTCACACCCGGTCATGGTTCTGATGGAGAAAGAGGCAGCGGGGCCAGCGGCACGCCGAGTGCCCGCTGCCACCCCCGAGAACAAAGCTGCGCTGGAGCTGGGCGCCCTGTGGCCACTGACCGTCATCACCCCTCGCCGGCACAGCTAGAGCTTGGGCATTCGTAACGCCATGTTAAAAGACGCTGGTTCAGGCCTTTAGGACTAATCCTTCACTGGTCATGAGGGGCTGAGACAGCACCAGACTAGGAGGGTAATTCCTTGATGCTCCCCTCCTACCTTACCTTTAAAAGAGTGCCAGCATGAAATGGAGAATGAGACAGAGCCACTGAGGTCAGATATGCTCTCTCCATGGTCATCTTCAGTGGAGAGGGGAGAAAAATTTTGTTCTGTTTTTCAGAATATATTAAGAGGCTATTACACTTATATGTGGACAAAGAAAGTACAACTGATAGAAACTGTGCTTTTTGGGTTTTAAACGATGTGGTTTGTTCACATGAGCCATCCTTTTGGGTCACACGAGCCAGCTACACAAACTGGTTTGCAAGTGCAAATGTACAGAAACCAGCTGTACTCATAAAGCTTGTTAGTTATGTCGAAGCCTGACAATCCCCATGACTCAGCTGAACATTGACCTGCGGCTTACCCTATTGTCCCCCCTGTTGTTGCCACTGCAAGGGTTTTTGTTTCATGTACATTTATGAAAAAAAACACCCACACTTTTTTTTTTCTTTAACTAAAAAAAACTCTAGGAGTTGAACAGTATCTCTGAAAAGCCTGTAGTTGGCTCCAGAAGCCCTTTCAGCACAATAATGTGAACTCCGTTAAACCTAGTAGTGCTGCAGCCTCTGGAGGGCTGTGCTGCTGGGGCTCCCCCATCCACGTTGCTGGGTAGCAAGGCATGGGGTGGCCAGGGGCCGGGAGGAGGGGGTGACCAGGTAACGCCAGCACACCCCCAAGAGATGCACACAACTGCCTGGACACTGCAAGCACTGCAGAAATATAGCACATTGTTTCTCTGACTTAGATTGCAGGAGGGTGATGAGAATGATGATTTATTTCAATAGGTATAGCAGCTGGCGGCACCTGTTAAGACTGAAGCCTCCTAGGTAATTACAATCACCAGTAAAACAGTGTTTGCCCTGAAAAGCTTCCTATCTAATTATACATATTACTCCAAAATTATTACAAAGAATTTTTTCCTGTCTGGGTTCATTTATATAAATGACAAGTATTTTTATAAGTACCTTAAGTACATATCAAAGATTCAAGATGACAGAAGGAATTGCAGATGCTTTGTAGATGTGTATCTTCTGTAAGATCATGTTGTTTTGATAGCTCACATAAGACAGAAATATGAATATACCATATAGGTAATTTGAAGGCGTCCATATTCCCAGGGCGCGTTTTCCCATTTCTACCTTTAAAAGTGTAAAACAAGGTGGATCGAATTCACACAGTAGTGGTACTTGTGTGCTTTGCTGCACTGCTGTCTCAGAACCCAGAATATATCAATTCACTTGTATGAAGCAATGTTTTTCTTTCTTAATAGTGGAGACGGGATGGAAGAGAGCAGATTTGAGATGCCAAAAGGTGAAGGATAGGCACTGACGCAGGAAAACAAAGCTTCAACCAAGAAAAGTACCAGTGGGTCCATGCAGCTGCTGTGAGACCTGGTTTATTACCTTTGTACGATGTGTGCTTCCACATAGGAGAAACACCAATAGAAGCACTGATACTAGCATGTTATAAATAATCAATTGGATTGGCAAGATAATGAGGTAAAATACTTAAAACCTGTGGTTTTTTCACTGGTTTAAATAGGTCACTTCTTTCCTCTCTGACTCTGAATCGAATTTTCCTCTGCACTGAGGGCCAAGCATGTGACTCTTTGTAGCTGTAAAAAAGAAAGCAGCAGCAGACCCTTGGGGTATAGAGATATTACAGCAGCCACGCAACACATTTCTGCATTCAGAAAAGCTTTAGTGTTGGGTCAGGCAACAGCCACTAAGCAGGGACATATGATTTTTTTTTTCTCATGTTGTCAGAAGAAAATGTGGAACTGATAAGAAACACCTGTGGAAATGGAAAACCATCTCAGAAACCAGGGTTTGTTTAGATGATGAAGAGATAAAATCTGAAGGCATGTGTTGCAAGGCAAGATAATCTTGAACAGAATGTCTGTTTAAAAAAACAAAGGAAGAAGAAACAGTAGTATGTTTCAGGTAATCAGCTTTCTGTGCAAAGAAAGGTCCTAGAGGATCATAAGGCAACATTGGTGCAGTATGTAAAACTGCATGAGCTGCATGGATGTTGTTTATTCATTTTCCTTCATGGAAACATGATTCCATTTACATTTTATTTGCATCTTGTAAATATTTTCTTAGAACTCCAGCAGGACGCTGGAAAGCATAAAAGCACACATTACCAGCTGAACACATGTAACCAAAGTCTGCCCTTTGCTTGCAGCTCAGCCGATTTTGTCTGCTCTTGTTTAAAGCACTGTAATACACTTACCACATAGGAATTCTGTTTAGCTACGTTTAACTTTTTTGAGGGAAGATTTGTCAGATCATTTGTTTTACTTAATACACACATATTTTCATGCCTTTGTCCTGCTTGATGTGAAATAAGCATTTTTTAAAGGAAGTCCACCTCAACATTTATTTTCACAGTCTGGAAAGGATGCAGTAGTTAAATACTGGGAAATCTGCAGTGTGGTGTGTATTTAATGGAAACATTGCCATGATTCTATGCCTCGGTGTTGTGGCATTAAATCAGTGAGAAGACAGAGGCAGACTGCTGGTGTGTGCAATGCCCAGAGGAGGAGGCAGTTCCAGTAATAATTTTAGAGACTGTAAAGTGACTCTAAAATGGAAACCTCAGCAGTAGTTCTAAGAGGGCCCAGCTGAACAAAATACACAAGCGCATGCCCAGTTTTAAACATATAAGTAGTCTCAAAATCAATGAGACCACCCACAGGCTTACAACCCCTTGAAGAATTGAGCCTTTAATTGCTCAGTAACTGCTGCAAAAAGACATCGAGTTTCCTTTGTGCTACTTAATATTTAAAAGGGCTTTGCCAACATAAAACACTGGAGAAGCCCAACCCAACCCAAGTGGATAAAGTCAGGAACTAAGACAGTCTTGCAGAAGGGCTGCCTTTTGCTAAAATACTCCTGTTTCAGCCCACGTTGAGTTGTTCCTCCTGTTGAGGTCCATGCTCAGCAGCACTCATTTTAGGCAGGCTCACCAAATTACAGTTGCTTCCCTCTTTGAATGGTGAACAACGGACAAGTTCTGGAGGTGGGAGGATTATTTTTTTTTGGCCACAAAGTCCTAATGAACCCCTTGTCAGCCAAAAAGTTGTATCTGCAGCAAATCTTTTTAAGAACTACTTGGGATGCCAAGCTTCTTTGCAAGGGCATTTCTGCAGCTTCTCAAACTGTGTTACATGAGTGGCAAATGAATTTTAATGAGCTGATCCTTTTGCAGTGTATGAGGCAGGTAAGTGTTAATATCTCTGTTTTACAGATAGACAACTGATCTGCAAAGGGTCAGAAACCTCAGCTGCAGAAAATCCGGAAAGCTGAGCTGACTTTATTGGAGCTGCACTGATTTATACCAGCTGAACATATGGCCCCAGAAGATAAGTAGTCTGTGTGAGAAATCTGTGGCACATCTGGGACACTCCAGGGCCTGAGTCACAAGATCATCCTTTCTGCCCATAACGCTTGCAAACATGCCTCTACTATGCAGGAGCCTCTGCTAGCTTTTTCTCTAACCTCTTGGCAAAGCAATAATGAAATGGTTTGAATGACTGAGCCCACGGAAAGTTGAGGTTAGCTTATGCTGTTGACAAAGTTGCTTTCTCTGGTTACTGTGTGCATGACATTATTTTGTACAGGTAAGCCAAAACTACGTAAAATATTGGGGTATTGTATTTGCAGTCATATTCTAAACAGAGACGCAGCAGAAGGAATTTGCAGTCCAATATGGGGAAAGATCCTGTCAAAATCTTACAAAACTGGATCTGTGTTTCCTGTTTGCCTCACCATGTGCCATACTGTATATGAGTATATGTATATGAGGGCCAATATGCCACTACAGAGGTGTTACCCCACATACTCTTTTTTTATCACCAAGGGTTTTACATAAGTCCAACAGTGGCACATGCTATCCTAGCTATCTTTTGCCCAGGCAAGAGGGAATTTTTGGAAATACAAAAGGTCTGAATAAAGTCACATACATACTTTAATAGGCTATTAAAGAACGATTATTTTGTCACTGGGACAGCTGTTGTAACCACAGAAATTTATTTAACTATTGCTCCAGGATAAAAAAAAAAAAAAAAAAACAACAAAAAAACCAAACAAAAAACCCCAACAAACCAACCAATCAACCAAAACCAAACACACCTCCACCCCCCTAAATGTTAAATCACAAACCCAGTCTAATTGTGATTCAGAGATTAAAAAAAAAAAATATATGTTAAGGTGAAGCCTGCACAGTTTGTGGGGAAAAAAAACCAGCAAAGCTCTTCAAGTGCAGGCTTCTGTTGATGTGTGGAATACTGTAATATTCCAAGCACAGCTTCAAAATTGTATGATATTAACTTGTTACAACATTCATGTTGCAATGATAATTTCAGATAATGGTACTGATGAAAAAAGTAATGGAACCAATCAGTCAGAAGTAACAGAAAACTTGTATTACTGCATTATATTTAATTAGAAAAAGATTTTATATTGAAGGGATCAGTATTACAAACAATATGAAACAGTCACTGACAAATAAGCAACACTGTACAGCATTTCTAATTCCTAAGGGGGAAAGGAAAGTAGAACTGAACTGTACTTTAAAAAAAAAAAAAAAAAAAAAAAAAAGAGAGAGAGAGAAAAGGCAGGAAAGAAAAAGAACAGTCTTCTTGAATAAAGAAGAACAAACACATACCCCACATTAGTCTGGAAAATGAATGAAATAAGTAATCAAACTGTTCCAGAAGAAACATAAAACTTCTTTATCAGTTTTCAAAAATATATGACAGACAACTTGCAAGGTTTTTTGAGGATTAATAGCATCTTATGGTGTGAGCTATATTTATCCTCAAATCCAGAGTATTTATTTTAGCAGGATATATTTTTAAAACACATTTTCAAACATTTGTTAAACTAAGTACTTAAAAGGGGTAAACATTAGGTGACCCTCCAACAGGGAGGGGAAAAAAAAAAGGAGAAAAGTTTGCTTAGCATCCATTTCCAGCCTGTTATTCAACAAGGAGGCAACATCTGTGAGCAGTTTCTCAAGTACTCTGCATAACCCAGCACCACCACCTGCTGTTTGGGAAGCAAAATTCAATTTCCCTTGTCTCGCACATTAAATCTCCAGTACCATGCATGCAAAGAAAAATCACCCATTTCAAACATGCAAAGAGGAGGAGGACAAACAGACAAACACAGGGAGAAAAAGGAAAAAAAAAAAAAAAAAAAAGGAAAATAAAGCAGAATTTCCCAACCCCAGTAATATACAGGAGAGGCCCATTTTCACCACGGGATGATCCTTCCTCAGGTATGGGGTGAAGAAGCTGAGCTGGTCACGCCAGCCGTAACAGCATGCTGCTTCTGCTCCCTCGGCTCAGGATTCCCATGAAATCTTTATAGACTTTGGCAGTGCATATGTCTTGCCTCCAGTGTGCTACCTGTCTTCCCCCAAATCCTGCAGCTTGCTAGAAAATAGCTTACGTTGGCTGTATTTCGGCTCTTCTGCCTATGGGGGCTGTTGAAATTTCCTTGCATGATGCTTTCATTGGGAAGGTCACATGAATATGGTAAGGTCCAAAGCTTTTCCTTCATAAAACCTGGTGAGGAAGCCCTTCATCCCTTCCCATGGATGGGATGGAAAGCAGAACCTGTACCATTCCTTTTCAATCAGTAATGGACCGAAAAGAAAGAGAATTGTACCACAGTAGGCCCTGAGAAAGCCAAGGGGAGATATTAGATACCATTTCTCCTACCTCTGTTCAAAGATGCAGCTAAAAGCTGTGTTGGCTACACCGGGGAATATGACCTTACTTCGGACTGCAAGATAAAATGATTTACAACTGATGGGAACAACTGTGAGGGAGCCAAGCTCCATAGGGGCCGTTAAATCACAGCTCAGAAGCTGCCTCTTTTTTCCATCAGCTTTCCCTTTAGACAGGTAAATCTCCAGCTAGCCATTTAGGTCTATCTGCGTAACTAATTCTTTCCAGGACCGATGCTCTGTCCTATATCTTGTGCAGACATGCACAGAGCATGTTTAAAAGGGCATGTCACTGATTAATGGTAAATGGTGCAATTCTTAACAGACAGTAAAACATCCCCCTGCTGCTAATCAGTACTGTCAATGAACTGCGATGTTCAGCATGTGCATTTCTGTGTCATGAGTTTGATGAAACGCCATGGTTTGGCTGTGGTGTCCGTGATTCTCATTCACCTTAAAGAGGAAAGGGTTTGGGGCAGGTGAGAGGGGTTGTTGTTTTCTGTTGGGGTTTTTGCTGTTGTTGCTTCCTCCAAAAAAGAAGTCGTCTTTCATGCTTTAAGGCTGCCGTTCTTACATTGTCTGTTTCCATTCAGCTCCCAAGTCAGGGTGGTTAGGTTATGTTTTATGTGAATGCCCAGCACACACCTGGCAGTTGTAGAACTAAGCTTACTATCAGGTTGAATCAGGTAACATTTTTCTTCTCTCCTGGTCTGCAGTCCTAGAGCTGTTGTATGAAGCACAGCACAGCCTGATTACCTTGGAGCATCCAGACCTTTGAAAAGTTATAGTCTGCAGTTTCTGCCCTCCCTAATTTTCCCCTTCGCTTAAAAGATTAAAAGAGCTGAAGACAATGTTAAAAGTAGAGGTTTTTTGGTTGGTTGGTTGGTTGGTTTGGTTTTTTGATGTTGGGCTGTTTTTTTAGGGGTTTGTTGTTTATTTTGAGGGGAGGGGAGGTGTTCCACCAAATGGAAGAAATACATCTTCTGTATCAAGACAGCTGCAAGTACTTCAGTTGGGAGTTGGACCAGTTAGGTGGCACTAGGGCTGTCAGAGCAGGCACACAGGAGCCCTACCACCATGGAGGACAGCCCTACAACAAGTAACCTCGACAAGGCTGAGAAGTAAATATTGGACACATGGGTTAGATATCTCTTGCCAGCTCTTTTCTGTACCTATCCCTGCAGCAGGGATGCACTGGGAACATAGCAGCAACAGCCATTGCAGTGAATTAGTGTATGGAGGTGGAAAAAAGGCTTTATATCCACCTGATAGCTCAAATGTGGGTCAAACAAGGATTGTTTCACAGACACCTGAACCCATGCCCACTTTCATTAACTCCAGGGACTTCTAGAAGGTGATCAGGTTTTAAGTACTAACCTGTTTCTGTTGGCTGCAGAAAAAGCTAAAGGCTATTGTCTTAGATTCAGGTGCCCTGTGCAGTGCTCCTGTTCAAGTGCTCTGAGGCTGGAGACTGCATCACTATTGGCACCCCAAATGACTACAGGATCAGAAAAAACACATATATGTTGAAATCATTGTGTGTATAAAACGAATACGAAACTAATACCTAAAAACATATCTACATTTTTGTAAGCGCTAAATGCATATAGGAGAGGTCTGGAATATTTCCTACTACAACCATCAGTGGATTGTTGTAGTAGAAAACCTGCAACATTACTTAGGAAATATATAGCAATAAGAAAATCTGATGAATCCCTGCAATGACATACTACAGCACTGAACTTACCAGTGACTTTCAATCAGGGTATGCTGGGAATTCCCCTTTTGACATGTTTAGAACTTCTAAAAAAACACGACATCTTTTAACTGCAAATATGCAAACTGTCAATTGCATAACAGACTAAACATGATGAAGTTCTTCCTGCACGGAGCACTTAAAAGATAAATGTATTTTCACTTTATTTACTTCAAGGAGACTCTGAGTATAGAGATTTTAAAAAACATTATTGATAAATACTTTAAAATAAATCTGGTGTTCTCCTACTCTTATGATTGTGATTTTTTATTTAAAGTGTTTATTATTGCATCAGCAGAGGTCAAAAGCTAATCTATCCATCCTTTCCTTCTGAAGAAAATTCCACTCTGATATCTCCATGTGGCCTCCCTCCCCTTTTCAACATACTTTCAATAAAAGTGGACTTCCCGATAGCCTTACAGGTTTCTAAGTGCACCCACACCATCACTAACAAGGTTTACCTGGTTATTCACTAATCACGCAAGAAGATGGCTCTCAACATTATGACTGCCAGAGAAAGAGTTCTATGGCACAGACTGAATATGAGTATCAAAGAGAAAAAGAGACTGTAATGTCATAGGAAGGTGATTAATATCTAATAACTAGTTATGACTTAAATCTAAGAGAAAGAGACCTTGCAGGCAGGCCCTTAAATGTTCTATGCTGCATGCAATAGTTTATTATTTCAGAGATCAAACTGAGTGAGATTTTCTAGTTTCAGAAATTCCTCTTCCCTCGCTGAAAACATTATGCTTCTGTCAAGCCTGAGCTCTTTCAGATATGAGTGCAAATTCTAAGGTACTCCAGTGAGCAAATACTGCCCAGTTCAGGTTTTCCAGTTTACCCATCTTACCAAAAGCCGCTTTCTTAATGCCCTTCTCAGTAATTTGATTGTGACTGAGATCAAGCTTTTCTAGCTCTGACAGCTCACTGAAGACATCAGTAGGAATTAATGATATTTTACTGGCTGCTCGATATAATTCCTTAAGGGCGAGGGGGAGAAGTGGGGGTATGAATGCTCCTCAGTTGACTAAAGTTCATCTTCACCATGTGCAAAGATGTTAGGGAATGAAATGCCGCTTTGATGAAGGGTTGGTGGGTTAATCTGCTGCTGTGGAGGCTCAGAGCAGCCAGGTTCCTGCACTGAGTCCAAGCCTGCTCCTGCAGTGCCGTGGGTGCTGCTACTGCCCAGCCCCAGCTCTGCCATGGCAGTGGGCAGATCTGCTGGGATGCTACTAAGATTACAGTCACCCACGTGAAGACACACGAGCCTTTGCAAGCCTTCATAGGCTTCTTTTACAGCTCCATCACTGAATT
The DNA here is from genome assembly GCF_023634085.1 of Falco cherrug. Classification (NCBI taxonomy): domain Eukaryota; kingdom Metazoa; phylum Chordata; class Aves; order Falconiformes; family Falconidae; genus Falco; species Falco cherrug. The sequence goes on from NC_073701.1 coordinate 43,779,119, forward strand.
GCTTGTTCTTCAGTACTAGGAAATCTGGTGACAAACATTCCTTCAGAAAACCCAGCCGGATGAATTTTATCCTGTTATTCATAAGCTATCTGGCACTAAAGGGGATTCCTTCAGGGATATCTGACAGCCTTTTGCCTGAGAACGAAACCACTCTGAAAATAAGATAAGAAAAGTGAAACCACCACTGTTATCAGTAAAAGCAGAGTTTCAAAACTATTTATGTGTAAATTCCTTTCTAATATCCATTTAGCTGTAATAGATGTATTGCCATTTACTTCCCTGCATCAGTAGTATGAATACAAAATTGTTACTATTTACAGTTAGACCACTAGTCATCTGTCCTCAGTATGTTTTATAAACTAAGCTCTCTAGGGTTATATAATTTGTTTTTATTTTGAGCTGATTTTCTGCTTCTCTTTTTTGAGCGTATGAGATGCATGTTCTGACTGATACCAGTATCCCCCATGCTCTCTTTGAGCATCTGCTTTCTACATTTTTACAATTTTTTTCAAGAAAGGGAAAATTATTAACTCATGCTTTGAGGTATGCTGACGTACAGTTTGTTCGTTTGGTAATCACATGCATGGGATATATAACCACAAAGGAACTTTATATTAAATGTGTCTCTAATTATTTATATCCTATGCTATGACCATTATTCACCTATGACTTTCCACCATACATCATCAACATGTATAGCTACATACCTTATGATAATTATTTTCAAAGAGCTTATACTCAGTATGTTACTAGATGACTCTATCAGGAGGGCTCAACTGCCAGAGCAAGCACACTCTGGAGGGCAAGAGTCATCCTCGGAAAAGGCTGGTAGTCTGATCTTCTCATCTTCCATGTCCCTATAGCATGACTGCTTTTCTTTACATTATTCTTCATCCTTTCACTTCCTTTGCTAGATTACCGTGTGTTTCTGAGCTCTTTGTCTTTGCTTTTTTATGGTTTAATAGTTCTTGGCTCACACATCCTTTTCTATTTTTTTCTTAACTCTTCGCTTCTCTTCCATTTGCTAGGAGGAATGTTAGTGGTCCTTCTCCTGACATTTCCTTCTGGACTAACAGTCTGACTCTCTGGCATGAGAAAACACGCACCCTTGCTGGATTTGTGGGGATGCTCCTACCCAACAGACTGGCCTTGATCTGTGCAGGAGAGGCCGTAGAGGCATGTGAGGTGTAGCGACAAACAGAAGATCACTGAGCGATTCACAGGTTGTACCCTCGCACTCTTCTACAGCTGTGGTCTCACCCGCACATTTCAAGACTTTGTGCTATTATGTTTCAAAGGCAAGACTGCATTTTTAAACTTCTCACTGAACTTAACAACCAATTGGAACATCTTCACTGCAATTTTTCCTGTTTTCAGGATTTTCCCTTTTCCTCCTACATTTGTCTCTGTTAAGGAAAAGGCACAAATACTTCTGGAAAAAAGACGGGAATACATATAAGCATAAAACATAAAACATACAGTCTATTAACATAAAAACCTGTGGATTCATTTTTTTAAATGACATAAATTAAGAAAACTTTTCTTGATGCTTCTGGGTTTTTTTTTTTCTGATTTATAACAGCCCTGGGGACCGGGATCCTCTGGTAAAAGAGAATGCAAATTCTTTTTCTGTTATAAATGCTCATGGATTTTGAAGCAATTAAATACATTTCCTGTATTTCAACATGGGTCAGAATAACATCGCTTTTTAAACTGGAAATTGTATTTAACCCACCTTTTAACATACTATCAAGTCACTTCAGTATTTTTAGATATATGGCACATAACCTTCCTGTGCTGGGGGGACAAATTGCCAGTGGAGGTGTAGAATTAGTAAAACCTTGTCAGACAAACCAGTTTGTCTACATCTGTTGGAACTGTTTTTTTAAATACTGAATTATTGTCTGTCTGCTCCAGGAAAGTAGAAAAAAAATTGGAATATTTATTACAGGCAATTATTTACATCCACACAATTATAATTAAGAAATTAATTTCTGCAATTGTTACATTCTTTCCTACCTGTCTATCTATTCATCCATCCATCATTTGTCAACAGACAGTCCACTAGGCTATCAAGTGTGACACAAGAGTTATTTTGTTTTAACTCCTTGTCCCCTTGTAATTTCTGAAAGTGCTCCCATCCTAGGTATTCAGAAAGAAAATCTAAGCTTACTTAAAACTCACTGTCTTGTTTTGCAGCTGAGAGGAAGAGAAGTGACAGAGTCATAATGATCTTCCTCACCAAGTCAAAAGTTTCTATCCTTTGCTAAAATGGATATTTAAAGAAAAACAAAAAGGAAAGATTTTAAACTTATAACAATTACATTGAAAATGGTGAAAATCAAATTAAAGTATTTCTTGCAACATTACTTTGGTTTTATTCTTACTTATATCCTGTGAGTATACTCTCCCACAGCCTTTCATTGGAACACAGAATTCAGCTAAACCCACCGTTGAAGACTCTGTTTGGCACTGACCGCTGCGCCGCAGGCAGCAGCAAAGGGCGTCCTGCAGCTTGTGTACCTTGGGCTACCCTTCCCAAATGGAGTGCTTGCCTGGAAATGTCTCACATTAATGTTGACTTGGAAAAAAAATTTACAAGTCAGATCAAGAAGGGTTGGGACTTAATAAAGGGACAAGGCTGATGATGCCACCACCTTTGTAAGGGATATGTTTGACGGTGGTTGAGTTGCTGCAAGACTCACTATTGCTTCAGTATTGAAGTCTCAGAAGAGAATTTGAAAAGACACAATTTTTTTACAGTAAAGAATCTCTAATGTGATACCCTAACTTCCCCGTCATGTTCCCCACAACTCCTCAGGACAATATCCTGTGGTAATCGCCACAGCCCCTGCTGCCTGCGACCACAGGGAATGCTCCCAAGCACCTTCCTGCAGAAGGTCCCATTTTTCTCTCTTTATGCAAGTTTAACTTCCTACAACATGCTCAGCTTCTTCCCATGCCACAGGTCTCCTCTGAAAACCCTGCTTTTCCCCAGCACTCCTGCAGTAAAGCATCTGCAACTGTCCTCTCTTCCTCCTGCCTAACTTTGTTGAGCCCGAATCTGAGCACAAGATACAAGATGCACTGGCAAAAGGAAGCTATAACTGCACTGCCGGGCAGCCTGCTCCCCCGGTGGGAGCCCCGTAACGCTATTGTTTCCTCATCCAGCAGCTGATTTTTTAATGGAAATTCTAAGACCTTAGTATTTAGTTCTCTATCAAATTTGACTGAACTTGGCCAATGGGATTAGAAGCTATAGGGTTGGGAGACAAACAGTATGATTGGGTAACCTCTGTTTTTTTGAAACAGAGTGAAATTAGGGTAAAAGTAACTTAAAAATAACATGTCTTATTATCAGTTTATGTAGTAGAGCATGATTTTAGCACAAGCTTTAATTCTTTAAGAATTATCTGGGTTTTCCAAGCAAAAACCTCACAAATGAGGTTATGTAAAAGTCAGGATGTTTAGAGCAAGCCAGATATTTCAAATCTCTCTATCATCAATGGAGGAAATTAAATTCCTTTAAGTGTGTTATTTATACCCTTTAAAAGAGTCTAAAATATATTAGGATGTGGGATTTCCAACCAAATATTGCAAAACTTCCTTTTTTTCCCCATCATAATTTTATTTTGCAAACCCCCCTAACTGCAAACAAGGTATAGTTAGGCTTTCTCACACTCTGTAAGTTATTTTTCTTCCAAGGGAACCAAGATTATTAAAAGAACAGACTAGAAAAAAAACCAACCAAACAAACAAACACACCAAACAACCCTTGATAATTAATAGAAATTAATATCTTCATTTTGTTAGCAAGTATGAAAATTAAGATGATTTTCACTGCTTGCTTTCATTTTTTTAATCTAAGATGCACATTTCTGGTGGTACAGTAACTGCCTAATGATTATGTGAAATAGATTTCCTACCACTACCTTCCATAGAGATCTCTCATCACCCTGATGTGTGGCTCTATGTTATATATCTGACTCCAGCACTTTTTGATACAGTAATTAACATGGCCATGAAAAAGGAAAAAAAATAAAATAATCCAAAATACTTGCATTTTCAGAGTGCTCTGAACTTTTTCAGAGGTAGTTTCAGTAACAGGACACCAGCTTGGTAAGAAGATTGTGCCCAGCACATCCTTCACCTGCAGGAAATGCAAGAGCTCTCACTGCTGTAACACAGACCCCTGCAGCATCCCATAGTACTGATGTGCTGCCTCAGCCTGCACCCCTGTGAAACCACTGCACACCCCAGCAGCACCCCACCTGTCTGGCTGACAACAAGGAAGAGGGGCACGAAAAACACAGGGGCAGGGGCAGGGGCAACAGCACAAAGATTCATTCTCAGCTTGGGCATGCAACTTCCCATCTGAAGCCCCTCTCTAGTGGGGGGTGCCCCACAAGAGTTCTGTGCCCACAGCCCATTGAGCAGTATTTACCCCTTGCCCTGAGGGACTGCAGGGGCTCACATGCTGACAGCTTTCTACAGTGTTCAGAGGGTTTCAGGAAGGCTGCTGAGTGCAGTGGTTTGCCAGGGAGCCTTCCATTTAGATTCAACAGCACCTAAATGTTTATATTAGAAGAGGTTGAGGATGGTTTTGCAGGGAAAGCAAAGGCCAGGGAGTCAGACCACCGTGATGTTACAACCCTGACAGTGGCTTTATGTGAAACCTTAACCTGAGTGTCCCACTCCTTGTTCCTGGAGTGAGATCTCTACAAATGCATGCGGGCAGCACCGCAGAACCACAGGTACCAGTGGGGCTGGGTATGGGAGAGAGAGCCAGGATGGTTCTAGCCAGAGACAAACCACAAACATGGGTTTTGGCACTTAATTCCCTTACCTCTAAACCAGAGATATAACCATAATGTTTGCCATTTGTACTGCTTAATGCTTTCGTACTTGAAAACTGTTCTGGGATCACTGACCAGAAGGTCTGTAGTAGTGCTTCGACTTCTGAACCTTCGTTAAACAGACTGTCACTGAATTTTTAAAAAAAAGGAAAGAAAAATCTTTTTATCAATTACACATCTTCATTAAAAAAAAAGGCAACACACCACACACTTGACTGAAATAATTAGAAAGTAATTATATCACTGCATAAACAGTTTTGATTTCAGACAGGTAAGATGAAAATCCAGCAGTCACTTTCCTCCCAAATGCTTGAAATAGGAAGGATTGCCTCAAGGCTTTACATTACAATTATTCCACTATGTATTATTTTTATAATCATTTCCACTCCAACTATGTGCTGACATTTACATATTATGTTATAGGTTTCAGCATGTTCCCAGCTCTGACTGTGTTTTGCACTGTAGGCTAAATTCTTCTGTTATTACTGGTGTTATTTTTCTAATGTGTCTGCCTGAACTGTCCACATGGAAGACACTCTGGTCTGATGATATGCTTTGTTGGGATTAAAACTGGCTCAATTAATAATGGTCAGTGATCAGAAGCACCTCTCAGTTAGGTTACATAGTTTAACATGACAGCATAATTCTTCTGTCTTCTTTAACACGTCACCTGTCCCTAGAATGACATAGTTCAAAATATAAGAAAAGACTAGAGGCAATAAATACATATTTTGATAATGGTACCATTAAGTAAATGTACCCAAATCCCACAGAAGCCTTCTCTTATTGTCTCACACACCAGTACAACAATAATGTCTACAAAAGTCCCAGCTGTGAAAAAGAAAGTCCCTTTTCTTAAAGCCCCTTTCTTATGGTCATCTCTTAGCCTATTAAAAACAGAATATCCCACTTAGCATTCCCCTATGGCTAGAATAGAATACAATTGTGTGATGGTATGGTGGCATTTGCACACAAGAAGGCTCTGTGAAATGCCTTTGACCCATGCAGCATGGGCTACTCATGCAGTACTTATTCTTCGTTTTTCCTCAGAGGAGTTTCTGCCAAGGTACAGATTCTCATGCCACTGTGTCTACAGAAATATATATTAAGCTGGAACAGGACCAAATTTGGAGGCCTCTACAATGCCTTGCGTTGTCAGAGTACATCAGAAGTCCAACTTCCACTCCAGTAGCGCTGGAGGATCTTAAGTATTATTTATCATAAAACTCTCCCCTTGATATCTTTTCATGTAAGTTGTCTTTAAGATCAGTATCATTTTAGCCTCTGTTGCAAATTTGTTGAGTCACACAAAATATAGGCAGTATTACTGGGTTTGGTGGGGAGAGTGGTTGGGCAGAGTTAGGTTTACTAAGACTACCACATAAATGTTATGTCCAATTCTCACAAGTCAAGGTGGACATTTGAAAGGCAGAGATGTCCAAAAAGATTAATGAGAATGACTGAGGGACTTGAAGCATCTCTTTTCTCCTATTCTAGGCTCCAAAGGATCAGTCTGGTGAGAAATACTTAGGCAACATGATCACAAATGAATCGTAGACATGGAGTAAAAAAAGATGATAAAAAGCCACTTTCCCACTTAGCAAAAGAGGTCAGACAAGATTAAATGGCTGAAAGTTGCAACCAAGACAGCTTTCACAGAAAATGCAATATCCATTGATCTCAGAAGGCAATTAATTATTGCAACACCTCATCAACTGTTGCAGCTCATTCTACAGTAACAGTCTGATTTTTTTCTAAAATTGGATGTTTTCCTAAAAGACATACTATGTTTCATACAGGAGTTAATATGAAAGTCTCGATGCCCATGTAATAGAGTAATTCAGAGATGATGTTCCCAGTGTTTCTATCCTCAGAAACCTGATCATAGATAGATCCTTGGCCTACAAAGCAATCCCTTAGGAACCATTACTCATTGGTACAGAGGAGAGCTGTGCCCTGTAATCCCACCTTTGACCTGCTCTGTTTCTCTGAGACACTGGATTATCACCATGTACACTTTCAGTAGATTTTAGATGATAATGTTTTTCTATTTTTATCGAGGGGCACTCATTTTCACTAACTCTCAATTTACTTAGTAAATATGCATAAAGGCATGCAGGGTTTTGATACTGAAGGTGATATTCTGCTTCAGACAGAGATATTGAAATTTAGGTCTGGATGTGTAACCTCTGCATGTAAGCTGGAATTGATCTTGAAGTGCTTTTCACCCCTAATGTCTATTTCCAGGCAAGCGGGACTCTGCTTCAGGTTCTAAGTCTTCCCCACCTGTATTTTACAAAAGACGAGTGTAAAGTGCTTTTCTGTGGAAAATGGCACAGGCTGGTAACATCAACACAGAGATCAGCCAAGTGGTTGATGGACCTAGAATGAATTTCACCTGTTCAGTGTCTTCACCAAAGTTGATCACACATGTGGATTAAGCAATAGCACCTTCCTCTGGCACCTGAAAAGCTGCTGAATTAAAAGTGGACGACAAGCTGTGCAGAGGGTCCTGAGTCACTGCTCCCTGCCAGCACAAAGTGGGACTGGGTTTGGTACATGTAGGTGGTGGTGTGTCACCTGAGGCACACACCAAACAAATACTGTGAAAGCAATATCTTTTTATCTGCAAATGCACCCTCTTGTTGCATCTCCCCAGGCTCATGACCGTGTTCTCTAATAAAGGTTTCCTTTATTACATCTTAGTCTGCCTTTATACTGGTAGAGTAGATGTGCCCAAGAGAGCCAATGATCATAAATCCAACAGTCACAGAAATGCCCAGCACCATCTATGTAAGTATTCTTGTCTTTCAGAGCAGGTGAGACACCCTTCCATGTTCAGACTCCCTGGACCCTGCTATCACCAGGGCTGGGATTCATCTGAGACAGTGCAAGCTGGCCTTGACCAAAATTGTGCCAGGAACGGACACTATCTATAAACGTAGTCTACAGTCTAATTGTAGCTGAGAATTAAGAAAATAAATAAGGCTGAAGATGCAAAAAATCATCTAGGAAAGGTGAGGCATTTGGGGTAATTAATACTTTGAAAGCTTTTGCTCAGTTTAGCAGGGGCTCTTCTATAGGCTGTGAATGGAGGAAGGAGGCCAAGAAGGGCAGGGACCAGCAATCACCAGCCACCACAACTTCATCTTGACAGAGGTTCTGTGTCAGGGAGCTTTAGCAGAATGTCTGCCACAAAACATGTAAGAAACTTCAATGCAATTTACATGGACTGAACTATACTGCTGAAAAGGCACTTACAGAAAAATGATTTCTGACCCAGCACTACCTGTGTCTGGAGCATTGTGTTTCCAGGGAGACAAATGGGGTGTTAGGCACAGCTTTTTTGCTTATTTTCCCTGAAACTTAATTGTTGGCTCAGATCAAAATGCAGCTGAATGAATCAGAGATTAGTCGACATGTGTAGCTTGGTATTGTAATTTCCAGAGCATTCCTTCTAAAAGCAGCCTTTCAGAAAGTTGTTTATTTGGATAGAGTGCTAAGGTAGCTCATATACTCAAATTTTAAGTCAAACATTTGAGGCTTGCTGGTTGAATGAAAAGTTGGAAAAATAGCCTGAGCTAAAATTTCTTACTTGATCAGTTTTCCTTGTGACAGCCACCCACTGCCTCCAAACTCTGAACCATTTTTCCTGAATATTTGAAGTGTGTCTGTATTGAATTCATAGCACATGAGTGAACGCAGAAACGGGTAGCAGTACCTACTGTACCTTGGCAGTCACTTGTGATACCTAACACATATTCAGCTGTTAGCAGTGCTGGTGCCTCAGTCTCTACTTCAGGTCACCAAAGAGGTGTGAGAAGCCAGGAATGGTTACAAATGACACTGCCTCATGCCACCACCAAAGCACCCAAAGCGTACTTGCTTGCCAAGCAAATACCATTCCCCATTCCCATCTCACAATTTTCTGTTGTCTTACCACCTGGCAACACAGCTGAGGTACAGGGTTTTGTGGTGCTGCTTCCCTAGTGAAAGCAAGACAAAGATGAGCCCAGGACTCAGAGAAAGTCCTACTTCAAAGCACGTGAGCATTGACTAAAACTAATTTATAGCTAGGGAAATTATCTCCATGTTCTCAGACCTGTTCCAAATGCAGTAATAAAGACACTGTGAAAAGCAAAGCTTTCTGTTCAAAAGTGGTTGCAGAGTTTCCACCTTGCCTGCCAGTGAGATAGTACTGCACTGTAACTGGGGAGTGCTGTAAGATTTTTCTGAGCTGTGAAAAAATTTCAAGTTTCCAAAAAGGACATGCCTTTCCTATTACATGGGCAAACTTTCAAGCACAACTATATACTTTCTTTAGGTTATATCCCAGTTTGAAGAAGCATAAAGATACCCCAAAGTCTTTTTTTCCCTGAGCTAAGGGGCAACACTCTTCCCACATTTCTTTTTATGAGCCTTGCCACAGTCACAGTAAGAAGTTCCACTTTCACCAATGTCTTTTTATCCTTCCAAGCTGTTTCCCCAAGGAATGGAATGCTAACAAACCACATGGTTTCCATCCCCTTCCCCACGTCAGTACATAGCTGTCTTCCTGACTCGCTGCTTTTGGACCATCTGCTGCCAGCTGATGATCATCTTATTTGAACGTCTCCCCTCCACTGACAAATCCTCCCTCCTCTTACTTTTCTTCACTGCTGTTGACAACTGCACCCTTTCCTCCCTCTCAGACCGTGTTAATGTTCGATCCTGCCTCCCCAGTCTCTACCCTACATACAAGTTCTGGCAAAATGATGCTCAGACACTGATAGGGTTTTGGTTTGCTGTATTGTGTTCTGGGTCTTTAAAAATTATAAAAACATGACTCTTCAATGAAGTCTTAGGATAATAAACTGCTTATGCTTTGACAACTCTGGCTCCACATGTTACAACTTTGTCCAGTCTAACTTTGACTATACTGATGTCAATGCCCTTCAAACAGCTCAAGAGTTGAAAGTCCAATCTTAGCCTGACTTTGTGGTCAATTCTGTCTTTAATGTTCCTCCATGCAGCGAGTTTAAATTTCTTTAACCTGAAGGTCAGCACATTGCTGACCAGCTACAGAGTTTATAACCTTCAGTCCTCATGCTAGCTCCAAAACTTCTCTTAGTTTTTTTATCACAGCATTATTTTTTTTACGTTGTTTTCCAAGATACGCTAAAGGCTTACACTAAAATCATGTCTTACCATTTATTTACAACACACAGACTTCTCTCTGGCTTTCAGATGGGACCTCTCTGATAGATGCAAGCCTTCTGCTTTCGCATGTCATGAATAGTCTCAAATTGCACAGAAAGGATTTAAGACCAAGGCTGGGGTAGAAATCCAAGTCTGCCAGCCTAGAGGCTCCAAAACCCTAGAGGGATCTTCTAGCTGAAGTCATGAGCACTCAGACCCACCTCCTGCACTGATCAGTACTCAGAGGATAAATTTTAGGCCTCTGCTTGCTCACTTTCCACTCAGCACTAACTACATCATCCTTGTGGGTCACTTAGGAAGACAAAAATAAATATAGTCCATGGCAACCCCTCCTATATCATTCTGTGTCTGCTTTCTGCATTGTAAATGGTGTGTTATATGGCTTTTTTGCCACAGCTGTCTTTTCCAGCTCTGAGTCCTTTATCACTGTACCTATTCTCTCCCATTAGACTGAAGTGTGCATCCAACTGATACATCTCATAAAAGATTTTCTGGGATTTAGCACTTCCCCAAGAACCAACTACGGAGAAATCTTCCGCTGACAGAAAGACAGAGATACCCAGTGCAACTATACGGGAACGTTTGAGCAGAAGACCACCTGTATTCCCCTTTTGGTTACTCATTCTCCCCTTTTTTCGAGCCAAAGAGTTGCGTAATCATGCACATCTGTGCAAATACAGCGTGTGGTGCAAATACAGCGTGTGAAGAACTCCTGGTAATCTGTGTCAGCTCGCTCTCTCCTCCTTGTGGTTTTGGCTGGAATGGAGTCTGATGATGGACAAGTCAGCTTCAGATCGAAGAGATTTATCAGACAGCCTTGCACGGAAAGTATATGCTGTCCATGGGCTTTCAACCAGCCAGCTGGACACCCATTTGATTTTGTTTTCAGTTCCAAATCTAAAATAGTTTTAGAGGTCACACCAGTGTCTACCATTCTTATTTTTTCACAGCTGTGAAGAAGTCACTGACACGGTACAGGAAAAAATAACATTAAGGATTACTCAATGCTAATGCCAAAAAAAAAAGTATCTAAAAACTGAAGTTTAATTATTTTAACTCTTTCCCTTCTGGAACCTGTGCATGCAAATGCAGTAGGGTGTGACTTGGAGTAGGGGGAAGGGCAAGGGTGGTAATATGTGTGAATGAGTGAGTCTACCAGGAGGTACCTGTGTAAAGTCAGTATTTTTCCTATATGGAAAGAAAAGTCCCTGAGAATTAGGTTCATAGCATGGGCAGCTGACTAGTGGCAGAAATGGTACAGAAGTGTATTCTCATAGCTGTCTGTGATGCTATTTGTGAAGGAAGACTGGCCTCAAGAAGATCAGTTTGTTTCCTGGGGTCTGGAAATCTTGCTTCTTTCTTTTATAGAAAAGGCTGTAGTCTGGAGGCCCAGGAATGTTTCTGGGTTGTTCACGGAGGAAAGGATTATCCCTAGGACCTCTGCAGTACTGTGACAGGTGACTCATAAACCACAAGTCTCCAAACTGCAACTGAAAGCACTGATCTGTTAGGCTGACAAAAGTGACTGCTTTTGTGAGTCCACATGTAAAATACAGAGATTGACATAAATTCATACAACCACTTCATTGAAATGATTCAAGTGATCCATCTTCACTCCTGAAGGCCCTAATGGTTTATCTCCATCCAATCCATCATCTGCATTTCATCAGCTGTGATGTCCTTCCATTGCAGTCAGTCTCCACTGTCAGGTTAAAAATTTCCAAGCCAGCATTTTCAGTTTTCTCCTATCTGATCCTCATCCTTGGGAAGAGCTTCCAGCAATCATACATAAATCTACATCATTTCCCTTTCCCTTCCTCCTAAAAGCCTACTACCTCTGCTTCAAAGCCAGCTGAAGCATTGGGATTGCTTAGGTTGCTGTGGACCAAGGCAACTATATATCCCATTAACAGGTAAGGTTTCCTTATTTCTCTCCCCTAGATCTGTTTACACTTTTTCCCTGACTGCAAATGCCTTTTTGCTCAGTGTATGCTGTGCCTAACGTTGCCTGGTCCAGGACTGGGCTTTCACGCAACACAGAAACACAAACAACTATAAATTAATGTGAGTGTGCACATGTGGGAGTGGGGGAGCACATTCCCAAACATTTCTTGACTATAGAGCAGTAAAATATATCAGCGGGGCAAAATATAGTAATTTTAATTTAGTTTAGTTTTGATTTCACCTGTCAGAAAAAGAAAACAGAGTTCAAATTTGTTCATTTGCCCAGTCTCTGTCAATGTCTTGCCAACAACAGAACAGATAATGAAAGATTTTACTTTTTCTCTTTCAGGTGTAACAAAATTGCTCTACAACAAGTAAGAAATCAGAAATTTAACTCAGTTTCTTCCCAAGAAGGCAGCTTATTAAGCTTCTCGACAGGGAAAAGCAGTCTGTTAAATGTTGCTCAGCACATGGCAGAGCTTCAAAGAGATAGTACTTTCCTTCTCAGAGGGGCCTTATTCTTAAAGTATGTAGTCATAAAAAATGAGGATTTAACAGAATGAATTTCTGTGGTTTAAGAGTTAGTTGGAGATAAAAATGTAAATGAATTATACTAGACTTTGCTATCAGTTCAATCAGTATGCTCATCATTGAGAACATCTTTATTTTTCAGGCAAACAATGACCAGATATACCTTCTGTGCTGATGCTAGAAAGCAATAATCTTACAATGGGCTTCCTTCCATCTATCAAGTTCAAAGCAGGGGGGTGTGGGTGTGTGTGTGTGTAAGAAATCCAAACTCACATCATGAACACAAAACATAAATTCCAGGTTGACTAATGAATGTGTGCACAGAAACTCATCTGTTAACAATATCAGCTTACAAAAATCAATTGGTTTAATGCATGTGAAAACATGTGGGAGGGATCACACACCAGCAGAACTATTTAAATTAGAAAAATTTGTGCTTCAAGCAGAGAAGTTTTTGATGTATGATTAAAAAAAGATTATATTGGCCATAATATGACTTATTTTGTTAACAGACCTCAGCTCAGCTGACACATTAAATCATCTCTCTTGTACCTATAAGATGTGGAATAAAACCCTATCCAAGCCTTAGTCCAAACTTTGGGAAACTTAGTTTGAGATCAGACTTCACAATTTCACTGTTCCTAATTATTTGGTTTTCAGGTTTTGGCTTTAGTTTTTATTAACTGTAACAAGCAGTTCTGATTTCACCAAAGTCCCCGTCCAAACCTATTAAGTCTGTCCTTGAGTAGTGATTTAGGACCACTAAGCTAATTCATTCTGTCTTCCCTTTCAGCCTGCTGCTTGATCTCATGTACTCTCACTGAATTTTTTGTTCACTTACTTTATTCTGATCTTCTTTTTTACCATGGGAAAAACTTCATTGGTGTCTTACAGAGCTATATTTACCTGTTTGGTGTAACCTAGGGACTGATATCCTGAAGCTCCCCTCTAGGCACTGAATTCAGGTATGAATCATTATGAACGATCTGAGGAACCACCCTAACTCAGCCCTCCCTTTCTCCTCTTTTTTTCCCTGTCAGCTGACCGGAACAAATGGCACCTAAAGAATTCTACCAAATAATTCCCTTTTTCATTGTTTACTCTTTGCTAAATGTCAAGGCATAACCTTGGATCATGCCTAGCATAGCAAGACTGTCATTCCCATTCAAGAAGAAGAGAAGAGTTTGAAGCAAGCCTGCCTGAATTTTCTCAAAGCATAAGCACACAGTGTCTTGAACTACTCACGCAGTCATGGGTTTGCCAAACATCTTTCTTTTTTTGGCCATACCTGTTCGAAAGCTGAACAAAATACCACAGGTATCCAAATGCATGACTGCAATTGCAGCTGCACCTCCCTGCGACTGAAATAGCTGAAACAGCTTCGACAACTGGAACTGCCATATATAGTCCACTGATGGAACTGTGGTCAGTAAGTCATTTGACTTTCAGGAGCATCATCCTATATTTCAGCCAAGGTCAGACACATTTATGGGATCTATAGAGACATTGAGCAAAATTCCATCTTACTAAGGAATACCATGAGATATTGTAGTGAAGCCAGAAGAAAAGTTATTTCAGTTATTCCCTTCCTTTAGATCAGACTTTTTGTTCTTTTTCAACAACATTTTCTAAGAACTATAGTTGGATTTGTAATAGCAAACATAGCTGTTACTTTCTTTGAAGTCTGTGTAAAAACCTTCAGCAGCTGTCCATCACTGTGTCTTTAACTTCATATCGTCTTCCCTGAACAAAACATCAACTTAAATACTGGATGCTGCAGAACTTGACTCATTTTTCCCCTTTGGAAGAGTAAGTAATGTGTTCGTGCCAAACAAAAGGTGCTGAAAGCTGTCTCCCGATGGCATTGTAAAAGCTATAAGCGTTGCTTTGTCAAAGACAAGCTCATTTGCCAAATCCACCAGCTGCACGTAATCAAGTATTGCTGTACCAGTTTTCTTGAACCTGTGTTTTCCAAGGTAGGAAGGATTTATTGACCCTTTCTTACTACTTCTGTCTGTTTATTTGTTTAGTATCCAGCTGAGGAGAGCATGTGTGCTATTTTTCATGAAAAGTATCATAGGCACAACACTGCTCTGGACCAGGGAAGCATCACACACCTACCTTCAGTGGTATTCTGCCAGATCAGTCCTTCACATTCTACCCATTTTGGAGACTGGTGAGTTCAGGACCCTCAGTGCAACACTGGACTACAGATCATGGACAATTCTGGGAATGTGATCAACACCACCTCTTACTTTTTCAGGCCATACCCAATTTCACTGTTTGCAAACCAAATTTTAGGAGGTTATTTTTAACGAACCATATTAGCGTATGTTAAAGAACATAAAACTCCTCCTGATGTTAAGAGAGCCAAGAGGCTGTTTCCCTGGATCATTTTCATAGTCTGTCCGTGTTTCAGATTGGGTGCATTCATTTTAAACCTCTTGAGAAATTGGTTATATATGATGCAAGTTTGATTTTAAATTAAATATTCTTTATTATCTTGATATTAATTGTTCACCCTGTTCAGGTGGGGAATCTGAATGGTTGAACAATAACCTGAATCTTAGCACACGTGCAGCACACGTTGCCATACTGCTTAAAGGTAAAGATATCAAGTAAGCAACTGTTCCACTGTGTCTTGGCTCATGTAGCAGGTTGTAAAGAAGAGGAGAGAGGAAGCTAGTGCTGGTGTCTCCTTGGATGGAGATCCCACCCGTTTCTCTGCCAATGCCTTGATCCCATCAGCTACACTACACCACAGGTGCATAAAATGATAGCCAATGTCTCGAGCCATTTTAGTATTACTAGATCTATCACTAGACCCTTGGAAATGTGAAGATGTCATTAAAATACACAAATATATATCAATGGAAAATTATCTATAACATCCATCCAACTCTGGCAAGAGAATTTGAAGTCCTCTGTATATTAATGCTATACAATGAACTGAAAATACCCAGTACAGAGAGATGGAAAATTATTGAACAACGTGTACATATTTTTAAGGTGGTCTTGAAGTCTCTCCAACATAAAAAGGAATTTCCCAGGAGTGAAGTCTTACTTTTTCTCATTTGTGTATAGCATACTGAGGCCATAAATCACACACAATTTTCCAGCTTGTAATGGTCAGAATTTCAAATAGTTCTGACTTCAGATGGTTTTTCTCATTTGTTTCTCTTCTAAGCTTAGGGGCAACATTTCAGTGATTGTGAATTTGGGCTTACGTTCTATCATGTTCTAAAGATTGATTTCTAAGAATGGCTGCAGTGCAAAGGTATGACTCCTGTGTGAAACAGGTGCTTGTAAAAACCCTGAGCAAGAAAATCAAGGTCAGTGTTACTGATATGGTAAGAAATTCCTTTTTGAATGGTTTTCTGTCTCCTAATGCTTTCCAGTAATAAGTCACTTTACAGAATACAAGCAAACCACAGTTAGGATAGAAACCAAGTACTCTGTAGAACACTTTACACAGAGAAAATTATTACCCATGTATAAGTTTAAAACATTCCTGAAAAGAGTAATTGGTTTTGGCTGTCATAAACATCATGTCTGCCTCATAACAAAAGGTGATTCTCATCTTTAGCTGAGTGACTGATTCACTTTTAACAGATTCTAAGAATGAGAAATGGAATTAAAAAATATACTGCCTGGATTGGAGCACTCTTGTACTCCTCAAAATAACATTCTATATTTACTTTTCAACTGAAGGATCGTGTCTTCTCTGATTGAAAGAGTACAGTATCTCACTATGCCACACAATCTGCTTCGATTTCTGTGCACAAGGCACAGCCTACTTCACATCACTCCAGGCCAAATGCAAAGTTGCTCAGTGGTAAAACTACTCAAATTAAACAAATCACAATAAATAGATTGTGTTGTGGGGAGCACAGAACAGGGGAAAGGAAAGCAGGCGCACAAGTAAATGCTATGTTTGCTGAAGTAGTGAATATCTAGTGAAGGTTATGTCATGGATCTAACTTCAGGAAGAACAGGGGACACAGAAGTCCAACCAAAGAATATCAGCATTTGAGAGTTTCAAATAAAGCAGCAACTTCTTAACTTTCTCCAAAGTGAATGGATTCATTTCACTGTGAAAGCAATATGGATCAGCTCTGTAAATTGTTGGAAAGAATCAAGCACTACAGTACTGACATTTTGGGTGACAATCCATGACTTTGATTCCTGACTCTCTTCCTCCCTTTCCAATGCCACAGGATATTAATTCCGCTGAGATATTAATTTCTATCCTTTTCTTTTCTTTTCTTATTTTTTTTTTTTCTTTAACAAACTTGGTTGATTTCTCCATTCAGTGACATCTCATTTCCACAGCACCTTGCAGCAAAAACACTTAGGATTAGAGGAGACAAACAAAACCCTTGCTCAGATAGCATGTGGTCCATGATATTTCCCAGTGCCCCATATACAAAGGACCATGTCGCTGGTCATGCCCTATGGAAGGGTGGTCTTTCCAGTTGCAGATGTCATACCTCTTCTATTACCCCAAGGTGTTGACGATTCAGGATGATTCATGTTGGTTCCTAAGTTCTACTTTTCTCCCATCTCTCTCCACTGCTTAGAACCCCTCAGTCCCATGTCTTCAGATTCATTTACATCTACGATAATTAAGATTTATAGAAGCAACCTTCATTCCTTCACTGAATATTTTTTCTCTGACTAAGAACAGAAGGTAAAGTTTAGTAATGATGGCTTAGATTTCCCACTCCAGAAAGCAAGCCTGGGCTTCTTTTCTGCAAATGTCTGAAGAGTATCTGCAGAAACAGACACACAGTCTATGGGCATGGGGACGGCTGGCAAAACAAACAATATGTAAGACTGATAAAGAAACCAAATCTTTATATTAAAGTCTATCAGTTAAATATGCTTATGTATTTATATTAAATTTAGAATATTGAATTTTTTGGCTACAAAATAGCACAGTTATGCTGAAAGGACTAATGAATCCAAATTATACATACAATGTTCTTTCAGCTGTAAGAAAGTTAAGACATCTGCATCTTTTGTGGTTTAGAGGTGAAAGTCAATTTTGAGGAAGAAGTTGTTTGCAGCCAAAAAGGTTGAGTATCTTTTAACTGTGATCCACTGTATGGCGTCAATAACTACAGGGCCTGCTTGCAAATACTTCTATTTGGCTGAAATATTTCCATATCATTTTAAGGTCTGGCACCAGTATTTGTTTGGCTATCCATGGATTTTCTTACGGAAACTGATGTAAAACTAGTGGAGTTAAAGTGAATTTATGCTGGGGCAGCTGAAAAATGTGATGTAGCCCTCGATGCCTGTGATCTGGGATGAAATGATGAAACAAAGGCATTCTGCAATTTCAGTCTTGAAAGGTGGATTAAAAGCTGGTAGTACCATCTAGTGGGAAAAGAACGAATTGAAGAGCACAAATACAAGTAGCCAGAATCCTGAGTATCTAAGTACTATGCTGAGATTTAGGAAATATAATGGCAATAGATACTGCTTATAAGATTGATATGTTTTCAAATTAATGTGACAAATATATTTAAAGGAAGACATTTAGGAAAAATATAAAATAATTTGATACAATTTTTTCATCAACAGTGGCAAACTTCAGCTAAATATGATTGCTTTATAGCTTCTTTCTCCTAATTGTCAAGCCTTGTATTCTAGCCTTTTAACTCTGTTGGTTTTGGACTGTCCCATAAATATGACTAGACTCATTTAACTTTGGTTTAGATTCCTTCTTCTCTTTCTTTTCCAAAATCTACATCATAACTGTTACTGCCTCATTTTTATTTTAATGTAGCTCAAAAGGAAGCAGAACAGATTTCAGTTTTCTTTTCAAATTTATGCAGGATATTTTGTCCTTTTATCATTTTCTGGCTTAACTCTTTTAGATTGTATCAATTCTTGGAGGTTTCACAGCTCCTGGTTATATATAATATGTTAGTCTTAAGAACTAAGGAATTCTTAGTATGGACTGCTCAGTACACTCGGCACTGTAAAATGGGAGGGTAAAATGCTATTTCAAATTGTTCATCTCACTTTTGGTGACTTTGCGTAATCAAATTTATAAACTGCTCTTCCCTTTCCCTGTCTGTGCAAATTGATGAATCTTTTTGTCTCTTCTGGAAAATCAGAACTGAGTTTTGATAAAAAATCTTTACAAAATACTATTTTCAATGACTTTGCTTTTCTTCCTTCAAAGCCATTTATGCTTATGCATACCAATCGCTACATAAAAATAACATTCTTCAACAACTAGAGTGCTAGTAATTGATAACTAGTTCTTCACTTGGGACAGCGTCTCACAAGCAAGGATAATTGAAGTATTTAATGAACATTTCTGGGTCCCTGCAAATACTCTTCTCTGATCTTTCATTTCTGTCTTGCTGATGGTGAGTCACCAAATTACAGTCATCTCAAGAGGACCGTGCTATTCTCACAGGATAATTTATGAGTGAAGAGTATGAGCAAAACCTGCCCTTGAGAGCCCATCCCTGTTTGCAGTCAGCCTGCGGAACCTGAGAGAACTACGCATTCCTAGATATCTTCAACTAACCAGTAGTGCCTGAGGATGTCTCAGAGAGGCAAAGTTTTTACAGGTTTACTTAAACTTCCTGGAGCAAATTCTTAGCTCGTGTTAATTGTCATCTGTTCATCTCAGACAGAGCTAGGTCAGTTTACAAGGCCTATGTTTCTACCTCTCTCTTCTCCCCACCAACTTATGCAGTGAGTTGTTAATAATGAACGTGTAGCATATGTTCCTGTGGTTTATGGGACTTGGCGGCTGTGAAACAGTAGTCAGTTATAAGCAAAAGCCCAGATGAGTGACAGGAGTAAAAATTATTTGGAAGGATATTACTGCAGAAGTTGGTGAAAAAAATGTGAACATCAGGATTATTGGTATTAAACGGTATTTTAATCTGGTGGCAATGGCAAGAATGTGGCAGACATCTTGTCTATAAAGAGCTTGCAAACTATTCACCTCCTTTTACTGAAATGAAACTCAAGATTAACTTACAGAAAATTCAGAAGTTTAATAAAGTACAAAATCAGTAGGTGGCAACTCCCTGTGTTGGACTGCAAATGTTATTTAAGAGTAGTATTTCTACTGTAGGCTCTACAGTGCCACTTCTGGAGGACCTAGAAGTAAATCAATATATAGTAGTCTTAGCCTCAAAGAGTTCTTCACGTAAAATGTAATGCAAGCCCTTAGTAGCAGACTTTTCCACATGTCATATATAAATTATGCTACAGGATCCATATTCTGGTCAGAACTTTACCATTGTAAAGAACTTTACCATTGCCATTTACCACCTCGTCGTGTATCCAGGACTTTAAAACGACATTCTCAGTCTTTTATTGCTGTGGGTTTGCTTCAGGGGAGAGCAAGGGTGACATCCAGCGGTCTATTAAGCTATCTGTACAGACGGACTAAGCCTTCAGTGAAGTGAGATCCCACCGAGGCCTTAGGGACATAAAATGATAAATCTTAAAGCTTAGATCAAATTGACACTGCATGATTTCCCACGTGGGTCCCAGACTGCATCTTTTATTAAATCATTTCCTTTTCTCCATACATTTAAATTCAGAATTAGGAAGCAGAGAACATTAGTAAACAACAGGAGGCTAAAGAAATATTCTGAAAACTGGCTTTTGCTCAGATGAAATAGTTTCCTCCTCAAATTCAGCGACTTCCCTAGGGTGGATGTTCCAGCCATAACTGTCACTGATCAATGGTACCTGTTGATGCAACATTTATATTTGTAGGGCTTCCCCTCCCCAGATTTCCAACAGAGAAACAGTGAGAAAAACTCACTATTTTCTTAATTTCCTTCATTTTCATGCTGGTTTTGAGTATTTCAGTATCAGGGCAGTATTATGTATAACTATGAAGAGGGTAGTTTTCAGCTTAAAACACTTAATTCTTCCAAACAATGCCTTATAGAAGGCTACTTTCTCAGTCATTCCATATTCACAGAGCTCCTAGGAATGGGGGCACTTTACTGGTCAAAGATATGCAGTGAATATATTTCTGTAACTCATGGCAGCATGTATTCAACATTTAATTTTAGGAATAGAAGCAAGCATAACATTTTTTTTCTGCTCTGCCTGCCTTCCAGCCCTCTATATGTCTCAGGGATAGCCTGCAGCATCCCTAAGGCTGTTCAGGCATATATTATGGCAGACAAATGCCATACATGTGGGGTCTTGTACATTCTGCAGGGCATCCTCCAGCTGCTTGTCAGGCTGTCTTTGGGACAATGCTCACTGCAGGTCTTGAAAATCCACAGAAGGTGGACTAGATATCATATAGGGGAGGCAGGTTCCTCAGTATTAATTAACTTTCAAAAATGAGACTTAGGCCTAAAATTTTGGAGTTACATGAGAGCCTGCTTTTCACTGAAACACAATACAGTTCCACCCAAACATTACAACTACCAAAAGTCCTCCTGTTACCCTCCCCTTAGAGGAAAAAAAAGGGTGGCTTTTAAATCTCAAACTGGCTTTGAAAAATTTATAGTAATGTCACAATAGATTTTTTTTTTTAAAAAAAAAGCAAATAGTTTTTCTAATTAATTAATTAATTCGGAAAAATGGGAGCAAAAGTCATTGAAGTATATCTACTCATTCTAATATTCCTATCTATGTCCCAGTTCTGTAATTGCAGAATAAGGATTTCTATGACAGGTGGATTGTCTCCATCTCTGTTCAATTTACTTACAGATTAATCAATTCATGAAGATTTGACAGATTGAACATTCCTTCACTCATAACCCGAACTGCATTCACTATATTAAAACATTTTTTCTGGTCATATGTCATTGTGGTACAACTTCTGCTGTCAGGGTTAACAAAAAGCGATTTTAATAAGCTTTTGCAGTTGTTAAACCAAGGTTCCAATAAAAAAGTGTTGTTGCATGCACCTTCATGTACCATTTCTGTCTGATACTGGAAATACCAAGACTATGATGATCCAGATCAACAAAATTACCTCTGCGTCCAAACTGTCTGGTGGTATCCCAAGCCCTGATTTAGGCAGGTAGGACCCCAGTAAAGTGAGGAGGGCTCAGAGTGAAGTTACATCTTTTATTAGACCAGCTGATGCCATCAGAAGTAGATGAGCCTCTGGACTGATGACTTCAGACTGAACTCAGTGTAAAGACTGAGGCATACTATGAACAGAAGCAGAAAAACCTATGGGCTGAGTGGAGATATGCCCCCACTGTAGAAGCTCAGGTGCTTTATTTGAGCTTCTCTGCAAGAAGGTGTTACTTGGGGCTGACAAGAGGTGCCGATCTCAAGATGATTTTTATAGCACTGACCTTGATCTCTGCCCATCACACAAAGCCGAGGAGGGAGGAAGGAGTACGCCTCTCCCTTTTTCACAGCGATTCACTGGTTAGCTCTACTGTTCAGCGGGAGGGAGACCTGGACTACATCCCTCTTTGGTGCCTGTGGAGACCTGAAGGTCCATCTCAAAGGCCCCAGGTGAATGCTCCAGCAAAAATTATATTCAGAGTTACAGAGACAAGGCTCCCACCTCTGCTCTCACAAGTCTCTGAGCATTTCACATTTAGTGTTCAACAAAGCAGGAGTCAAGCCACCCCCATCCTTGTCCCCAGGCCATAGACTCATGCTTTCTCTGCCCTAATAATTACTTAATTATTGCCGCATGGAAAAGTTTCAACAGATGGTCTAGAGCTGAATAAATTCTATTCCTGCAGGCCACGGACTGAACAAAATTTGGACCCCACACCTCAGTGAGCCCTGTAGCAGCTGAGCCTGTGGAGCTTGCAGCAAGCCCTGAGCTTTCTACCGGATGATGTGTTTTGTGTGTGTTTTCCCTGAGTGCCTATCAAGGCTGTAGATAAAGGGGCACTGGGATCTGGGCAGCAGTTGAAGCAAGCATTTTCAGGATTGATGTTTTGGATCTCAATGACAATGAGGTAGTTCATAGGCCCTTGTGTCCTTTATTGATCTAACTGGAAACAGCTAAGGACTGTGCACATTTACAGCTTAAATCCCATTGAAAATATGTAGGGTAACTCCTTTTCATCAATGAATAGGAAAGGCTTGCCTCACACCTGATCCTTTCATTACTTTGTTTCCCCCACATTCCCCCTTGTCCTCCCTGCAGCTGCTCCTTCTCCGAGTCCTGGGTTTACAGTAATAGTCTGCACTGTGGAATGATGCTGTCCACTGAGATAATTTGTCCTTTTTCTTTTCTTTTTTTTTTTTTTTTTTAACATTAACATGTGAACAAAGCAGGAAATCGATTAACAGATTTTAAACCAAGAGGCCATCATGATCAGCTGCTTTGACCAGTTGTATAAAACATGCCAAGCAATCTCACCTGGTCCTTTCCACAAGGAGATGCATGGGCCAGAGACAGGCATGTCATGTAGCACAGACTGGTGCTCGGCAGCACCACAAGAATACCTCAGGAGGTTCTGACAGGGCAAACAAGGCTGCGAGAAGGCAGCCCAAGCTGCCAGAATAATACCGTATGGCAGCTAAAACAGCAACACTTATTTCAGGACTGGCTTAAATATCACAGATATCCAAAAGCAATTTCTGGGGATGAAAATGAAATTTGCCTTATATGTGATGATTGTAACAATATTGGAAAAGATTGAGGGCCCACTGTACAGTTTAAATACATTTAAATCGGGCTGTGACCTGGGGAACAAGAGAGGATTGATACAAATTCTTGTTGGAAAAACCCATCAATGTATTCTGTCTCTGTTGGTGTAATTGAAGTTACACAAGATGTGAGTGAAATTAACTCAGCATCATCTGGAAAGCACTGTGTAACAGCTAAGGACTGAACTTATACAATACATACAGGGGGAAAGCAGCTTATTTTTAGCTGACTGTATGTAGCAAACAGACGTAGAAACTGAAATTGAAATGTGACAAAACAGCATTATCCTGAAAAGAGGAATGCAATAACTAAAACCAATCAATCAACCAACCACATAGCAATAAGAAAAAATGCAGGACTGACTACACAGTGCGGGAAGTCTTGACGTGTTCAAAGTAAGGAAGAGTTAAAGAGAAAACTATTTATTAAAATGAGCTTTGTATGCTGTGCTTGTATTTTTACAGATCATTAAAAAGGCACTTAACAGTGACTTCACACCACACCACCTTGAGATTTGCACCTCAAGTAGGATTAATTTTTGTTTCTACTCCAATCCATTTCATTTCTGACTCCTTACACATGCTCTCACCACCCAGCCAGGGATGAAAATATGGGATACTGTGAAATGCCTTTCAAGCTCTGCACTAGGGCTGACCAAGGACAATTATATTTTGTTGCAACTCAGAAAGGTGTTAGCACGTGGTTTTTCCCACTAGTTGGTTAAAAACAAAACCTTTCAGTCCATGACATGAAAATGCTGCGGTAAAGTGTCCCGTCTGCCTTGGTAGCAGGCGTATACCTGGGTCCCCCAGCAGACTCTGCTAAAGTCCTTCCCAGAGCTGAAATACGTGGGTGGGATGCTTGGCTCCATCAAAGAGACTTCTGCAAATGCCACTTCCATGAGGGGTGAAGGGTGTCACACCTGGCAGAGGATAAGCACTTTGCTGCAGTGGGCAGGAGCAGCAGCCCCAGGTTCTTTATCCTGACCTTTGCTGCTTCACAAGCTTGCGCCTGGTAGATTTTGCACAACATTTCACCGCTTAACATTATTCAAAGTGCAATGTTTGGGGCAGGTCTAGGGGCTGAACAAAGGACAGCTACCACCACCTGCTTTGTCTTGTGGGGTCTGATCAGACAGTGGGGACCAGAGGCAGCCTGTGCCACCAGGTTATCACCTCCCTGGCCCTGGGCTCTTCCAGAGACCCACTGGTGATGAGGCCATCAGCCACAGCAGGGCAGAAGAGACAGCACAAGGCAAACACATCTGCACTGAAAGGCTCATCTCTACCAAAAACCTCTTTCCACAGGAGAAAATTAACGAATGAAAACGAAACAATGCTGTCAGGGCCTGTTATCAGTTCAAACACTTGTATTAATAAGAATCTCCGTTTTAGTTGTTGTTTCTGTGCAAAGTACCCTTTCCAAATAACCATGATCTAATGAAAGATAAACTGTCCAGATGTGCTTGTATAAAAAAATGAAAGATGTAAGACACTTTGGACTCAATAAACCCTTTAATAATAACAGAAAAAAGCTGACAGAGGAACTTAAGAATCACTTGAAGTTTTCCAAGGGAAGAAAACAAATCTGGTAGGGTCAGCCTGAAATAGTCTAAAGTGATAATCTGAAATGTGCTTTTAATACTATAGATTTCGCTGGCACATCTTTCTGCATCCTGCTTAGAGCTACCTGCATAAGTAATACATGCGTTAATTAGCTAGATATATATAGGCAGTGACATGTATATATGAATTTTATGTAAATTTTCTGTAACATACAGCTTGACTCTTGTGTCTTTCATCTGCTGATAATCTCCAAGTGTGTGGATTTCAGCGGGCCAAATAATTTTATCTCTGGTGGGAGGACTTTTGGCAAGTTTTCTATTAGTAGGAAATGAGCTGGAAAACTGGGGAAACTTCAAAGCAACAGCTTAAGGTGATCTTTCATTTCATGAACTTCAGACTGTCTCTGCTGTTTAACAACATACTGAGTTCTTTCTCCCTAATACACTTTTAAAAACTGTGAATAAGATAAATTTATAAAAATCATACATGAGAGATGTGAGAGATTCTGTCACTCTGGAATACAGGGCAATCTCCAAATTATAAAGGTACTAAGGGAATTATTACAGCCTCAAATGCTGTCTCTTACTAGTGTATTCGTTTGTACAAATAAGTGGATCGTTTGTACAAATAAGTGGACTTTAAATCCTTTTAGATCTCAAGAGTCACATTTGCTGGGGCAGGAGGCACATTGTTCATTTGTTTGATTTCTGCTTTATTTTTTCTTCCTGTTTTGTTATAAACATCCATTCTTCTCAATCCCATATCCTGTGACAGTGAATTTCTGAGCTCTAGTAATGCCCTCAGGTACATCTCATGTGGCTACAACAAATTAGGGACAACATGAAGCCTGCTGTAACTCACACTAGGAAGGGGGGAAATCCAGCTAAAAATCCAAAGGGCACAAAAGCAATCTCTTCCAAGGCTTAAAGTGGCAAGACACAAGTAGATATAATTATAGGGAGAATGAAAAGAAGTCTCAGTAGTCATCTCTTCAAAATATCATAAAAGGTCACTGGGACTCAGAGGTGAATGATGTGCAGAAAGCATTTAACTGTGCTTTCTCTTTGAGCAACTGATCCAGTTATTAATTGTCCAGTCATTAACTGGGGCTGTGCAAACAGCTTCACATGCCATGTGAGATCAGGATATATTTGTCATCTTGAACATTATGTGCAACTGCATTTCTCTCACTTTTAGTGTAATCATTATTCTTAAAAGAGTCTGCTTCCTTCTCAGAAGCATCACTTTACAGCAAAAATACTACTGAAAGTCACTGAAGTTACTGAAAGAAGACTATTTACATAATTATTGTTCCAATTCTTGGCTAAACACCTACAAAGCAACACAACAGGGTCTGAACATAGCGCATAATCCTGTCCCAAGAGAAATTAGAAACCACAAAAGCTTTAAAAGCAACCAGTTAAAAAAAAGAAACTATATCCATATTAACAGTTTCAGTGTATCTTCACTTAATTATGACAATCTTGAAGGAAAAACAAGGAAATGATGCAGGTCTGGGAGATTACTTATTTTTTCAGAGTGCTGGAAGAACGTGGGATCTATTGACCTGGAACAGCAGCACGAACAAAAAGTCCAATGACAGTGCCTGGCAGCAGCTAAAAGCTGATGTTTCGTGGAAGGGGGAGGCTAGGATCCAGCACACACCAGCAAGCTTTCCAGAGCCACAGCACCACTGGCAACAGGGATCAATTTGGGCTTCATCTCAGTTGTTACCTTGCTGTACAGCTGTTTCTGCCATACAGTACAGCACAACTTTCCTAACCCACATTGGGTTGTGTGCCCTGCTTCTGCCTAAAGCCATCTGCAGACAGATGAAGGATACACCCAGAGATCTGATTATCTTCTCCTCAGTTCATAAAAGCGTGCATCAAAGCAATGATTAAGCAGGGAGAGAGGCAAGGCAGGTTAACTATTCCCTGATTAAAGGAAGCATTGGCAAGAAACAGCGGGAGGAATCAAATCAGACCCCCAAGGCAGGATCTGTTCCTGCACACCCCAAGTGAAGGAGAACAAGACTGGGTACCCCACAGATACTACATCTGTAGCTATCTTGTGTAACAGAAGAAAACCCTCCAAATTGCTCAAAACAGGAATAGGCCCAGATATTATTCCTCAGCTCTAAAGGACCATTACAGATGGCTCTACTGAACTGGCAGCAGCACCAAGGAAGCAAAGAACTCCAGACACCGCTGGATGGTGAAATGGGACTGGAATACAATCTCAGACCTTGGCTGGGGCAGTCAGTAACCGAGTCTTGTTAATTTGGGTAAGAACTGACACTAAGGTCAGGTTAGTCAGCCCTTGCATGTGAGATGTGGCTGGAATAGGATGGGACCAGTTCCCACCCTTACATTGTTCTACTACCATGACAGTACTGTAAATTCTATCAATCTTATCCCCGGTCTGTAAGGCAGAGCACATTTCCACACTCTCAGAAGTGGGGAGAATGCGAAGCTGACCCTATTAGCTGATGTAGCCAGTTCTGCTGCTCGTGTATCAGGGATTGGGGACTGAATGCGGATCTCTGAATTTCCTCAGTGGATGTGCCTTCCCCATCAAAGAACTCCTTGTCAGGAGTGGTTCAGATATAGAAAAGAGCAGAGGAAATCAGCTTCTAATTCTAGTACTAAAATGAACACTCCCAAAGGATCTGTCTCTTGTTTGGTAAGTGCTTATCACTGATGCTTCCACCATTTCAGGTTGCACCGTACCTATGTAAGGACATCCTGCAAGACAATGCTAAAAATGAGCCCAGTTCAGTCAGAACCAAATTCAAATACTAATTCCCTCTTAAACCTTCACTAACAACTGCAAAAATAATCCACCCTGTATTCCCTCTGTTCTTCCAAAGCCTAGTATATGGCCCTTAATAAGGTCTCATGGTGAGATGCGGTGGCTCAGGACACTAGGGCTAGGGCTACGAGCCATTGCTTTGTCAGTTCACCAGGGATTCCATTAGAGAAACCACTTTCATTCCACTGGTATTTTAAAGGCAAGCCATCATAGGTTTGTACAACAAATGCTGTAATTCAGGGTAGGCCAGATTTACCCACCTCTTACTGTTCAACCAGGAACACCAAACAGGTGAGTTTGCCCTTAGGTGACTGAAACAATGATGACTTTTTCCCTGTGAAAATTGTTGCTATGCCTCCATTTCAAAAATGAAACAACCACAGAATGTCCATAGCTTAAAAATGTGATGACACATTAATGCTTCTCTGAACTTGAAATCCTTTTAAAAGTGGCTTGGAGAATAAAGGAAAGCAGCTTCCAGAGTGTTTCACTGGCACATTAAATCATGCATTCTAAGTCCTGGAGGTGAAACATTTTTAGCATTTATGGGAGCTCTGGGCTTCTAGTTCTCATGCTGAGCCGACTATTAATATGTGACAGAAAGCATCTGTGATCTACTGCTCACAGGGTTCAAGCCCCAAAGCATCCCGAAAGCCTGTGCATAATCCTTCACTCACACAGCTGATTGACCGCACCACATATAAGTCAATGTGATGTATATGCTCTGATGTGACAGGTCCAAAATATAATGTACTCTACAAATTATTTGATCTTAATTAGAACAAGGGTCTTTAACATCACAATTTTCTTTTAGAAAAAGGCATAGGGAACTGAGCAATATTAATGTCAGAATCTGTCCTCAAAACACAGAGGGAAGATCTGTTTTAAGGCTTGTGGATATGAAGTACACATTAACAAGAGGATTATGCTACTGTTAATGGGAAAATGATTGCCATTCTCACTTTGCACTAAACCAGACTGGGGTGTGTCATTATGAACACAGTAGCGTTTTACGGAGAGAACATCAGCATGGGTCTTCTGCTGGAAAATGCCTGGCCCATTTCTCTGACGTCCATCCAGGCTTCTGTTAGTCTCCATGGGAGTGCACAGGTGAGTGCATCATTGCAGGACCAGGGCCAAGCAGTTAGGCCAAAAACCAGACCTTTTTGAATCATATAGCCTTCGTTACATGAATGTTTCTACCCTGCACTGTTGGGTTTGTTTTTTTTTTGCTGGAGGACTGAATCAAAGCTGTCTAGCTAGAAAGCGATTTCATCCACTTCAGTCAGCATGGAAATATGTCTGGTTTAAACTTGAATTTTGAGGGGTGCATTTTTTCCCCACTTTGGTCTTCCTTGAGTAATCTGATTACTCTTTTTTACCTATTGTGGCATTGGTGCCTGATATCTAGCACCTCTTCCCTGTTGGTGCAGTTTCTGCCATTAAGATGTCAAGCTGATAAGCAGGGAAATTATGTAAGTGATGTCTGTGGGAATTCTGACTGAATGACAAAAAAAAAGGGGGGGGGGGGGGGAAGAGAAAAGGTGTTATGATAAATACTTGGCAAAAGTAAACATCTCCTAAGTAGAAAAGCATGTCTCCCTTTGCCAGCTTGTCTCAGAGCACTGCATGGGAGAACAGGATGTGGTCTCCTGATGCTTTGCCCAAGGAAAGCTTAGGGAAGGTCTGCAGCGCAGCTTGTGAAGTGGCTCATCACGCTCCTGCCGCAGGGATGCGTCCCTGTCGTGCCTCTTGCCTTTCTCAGGCAGCTGCTCGCTTTGGGTGGCTTGGGTGGGTTTTCTTCTGTGGGAGAGCTCGGAATTAGGAAGCTGTGATTGCAAGTCGGAGCCACGGAAAAACTTACTTTGCTCATCTCCCTGAAGTCACGGCATGGAAACATGGGTGTGAGACCCCATGAGCTGGAGAATGATTTTCCAAGGGACAGTCATTCTTTGCATTTCAGGGGTGCTGACTCTGTGATTTTCCCAAATGTGGGTAACTCAGCTGTGTGACTGTGGAGTGGGGGCCAACTCATGCACACCCTTCCCCAAAAACGAATAGCTAATGTGCACAGCCATCACATGCTCGGTTAAGTACACTCCACACATTGCAATGCCAATGGAGGGGAATGGGGATACAATCCCCTTAGCTCACCTAGAAAATCTGTGCCTGTTCTCACGTGCTGGAAACACAGTCTGAAACATAAGGCAGTACACCTGGGAACAGACCACAATAGCAATTTCCTTTACTGGCCAGATTAACAATTGTGGAAAATGGACGTGCATATCCCAGGGCCTGTTGAGGATTCACAAGAGAATTGCGGTCAATTTTACCACGTTTGGGCTAAATCCTCTAATGTGTAGTCATTTTAACTCACTTGATATGGAAAAAGCCTTTGATTTGACTACTTGCCTCCACAAAAACACATCGCATTGTTCATGTTATTTTCACCAATTCCAGTTCACCTCAATGCACAAGCAAAGCCTTTGGGTGGGAGATCAACAGAAACTGCACTAAAAAAAAAGTCACGGATACAATTCAAAGCCTACCAAAATTTAAAAAAAAACCCACATAATTTGAACTCAGAGTGATCAGAGTGAAAATTGGAGTGCTGCCACCCAGGTGTTCAGTATGGCCTTCGCATGAGCCAGAGGCCATGACATTTGCAGATAAAAATGCCATCACTTCCAAACAGCACATTAGATCATTTTAATGTCCACTGCTATACATTGCAATAGGCTGCAACTTGTCCTAGTGACAATTCATGCGTCCAGTGCTGTTTGTGTATTTTAGTCTTGCAAATGCGTTTTTCTACAAATGGGCTGCTCAGCAGTAATGATTATTCAGAGAAAAGTGGCAGACAGGGTCAGGCAGCAGCAGAATGAAAAGTGAAAACTTGAAAGATGCTAGATGAATATTTATGCAGAGCAATCTTCACTCTCGCATTATGGTGCATAATGGGAT
Organism: Falco cherrug; assembly: GCF_023634085.1. Taxonomy (NCBI): domain Eukaryota; kingdom Metazoa; phylum Chordata; class Aves; order Falconiformes; family Falconidae; genus Falco; species Falco cherrug. The sequence goes on from NC_073701.1 coordinate 43,809,631, forward strand.
CAGCAAAGCTAACGGAATTCACACTGCGTGAACTTCCTCTGTGAAAACTTAAGTTTAATCTGCACATAAGACTGACAACCCGTGAACACAGAGAAAATGTTCAACGGCATGTAAAAACTTCATTGAAATAATGTTTCTGACTATATCAATGCTCTGGCAATGACAGAATAAACAACTTTTTTTTTTTTTTTTTTTTTTTTCTGGGCAGAATTTAAATCCACAGGCCATTTTTTTTTTTTGAAATGGCATCCACACATTGTCACAGCAGACTTTGTTCTTTTGTTTCACTGCTGATTTGGTATGTCCTACTGGCAGCTGAAAAGCATCCATAGGGATCAAGTAATGAGGACAAGGACTTCAGAAGAGCCTGACACTGACCATCACTTAAGGGCTAATGACAATGAGGAGCAGCCAAGCAAATTTCTGCTCTGATATTGCAAGATTCGTCAGGGAATACTTTTCACTGCAAAATGAATGGCTGTTGGCTGACTTTGGAGAGACTGTCTTATTTTGCAAGACGCTCTTCTCGAAGCATCCAAAACTCTATCTCAGTGCATACAGGCACTGAAATCCATTCCTGTGCTGTAGGGTCAGCACAAAACCTGCAGGTCAACTTACTCCTTCTGGGCATTGCAGATTTACTGCACAGATAGGTCTGCATTTCATCCATTCTTTATATTTTCTGTAAGCAGGTCACCACACAGCCCCAAAAGCTATTACGATCCATCGTTATGCACAAAACCCCAAACAGCTCATCAACTGTGTATAAGTACCCATGTATTTACACAGATATCGAAACCCTTTATACAAGACTCTTTAAAAAGACCACTTTTTCTACAAGATACTGACATTGTTACTGGTTTAAGTCTTGATTTAAATATTAGAAGGACAGTTTTTCTCACTGTACTTTAGCATTTCCTTTCCTAAACTAGGAGCCCTGCTTCATCCCTGTACTTCACAGAATGCTTCAGCACGTCTAATCCTTCTGAGTTCAAGGATATATGAAGATGCTCTACTGAATCTGAACCTCTGTAAGAAACTGAAAATAATGCAATTCCAGTTATCTGAAATACCTGAACCCTCCAAATATTTAGTGTGTTACCTAAGAGTTTGTCTCATCTCTCTTCTCCAGAACCTACACCCCTATTCAATATTATTCAATAGTGACCAACAACATATCAGCAACGCATGAGTAACAGAGAAAACCCATCACTTACCTTATGTGTGACTTTAAACAAGAATATACACAATAAACTTTTAAAGACGCAAAATTTAGCTGTTACTGGTCAACCCAAACTTTCCCTTCTGCTACTGGCTTGTACAAGAGCCCACATACAGCCCTGTGACCCTGCCGAGGCCCACCACCCACCCCGCCGGCGCCCCCTGCCCAGCGCTTCAAGGCTGGGGGAAGCCAGCTGGGCGCACAGGGCGCTGCGCGGCCTGCACAGCCATCCTCGGTTGAGGCAGCCGCGGCAATTCAAGCGGTTTTGTTTGCTTGTTTGCTTTTTTAACAAGGTAACCTTTTATTTCAACAGCTTTTCTTTAGCAAGCATCGCTTGAAGCAGCGGGGTCTGGGTTTCTTCCCCGTGCCACTCCGCGGAGAAAGCGGGGGATCGCCCGTGACAGCCGCCAGCCGCCGGCCGCCGCCTCAGCGATCAGCCCGCCTAACAGCAGCCGCACGCACCCCACCCCGCGCGCGGGCTTGTGCATGCTAAAAATAGACGGGAGAGCCTGACAACTGCCTTCTGATTGGCTGTCGTTGAGGTGCCGCCAGCCTATGGGGGCGAGGCGGGGCCTGGCGGCCGATGGCCGGCTTGGCGGGCCGGGCCGGGCCGAGCGGGCGCGGCGGGTGGGGGCAGCCTGTGGGGGCAGCCTGTGGGGGCAGCCTGTGGGGGCAGCCTGTGGGGGCAGCCTGTGGGGGCAGCCTGTGGGGGCAGCCTGTGGGGGCAGCCTGTGGGGGCAGCCTGTGGGGGCAGCCTGTGGGGGCAGGCGGCCGGCCGGCCAGGGGGGTGGGGGAGCCACCCGGGGGAGGAGGAAGCGCTGGGACAGTCCGGTGGCGCTGCGGAGGCGGCCAGCGTGGGGGCGCCGGGCCTCCGGGCCCCGTTGTTTGCTTTCCGGACCGGCAGTGCTTTCACCGCCGTAGAGCCTAACACCTCCTAAGTGAGGCCAGGGGTGCTGCCCTTGCTCCGGCCGCAAGCGCAGCCCTCCTTCCCGAGCGGATCCCGCGCCCCGCCGGCCGCCCGACCCCGGCCTGTGGGGGCCGCTGCCCGCCCGCGCCGCGGCGGCAGCCGCCGGCCGCCCGTGCCCGCAGGGGGCGCTCGTCGCCGCAGCCGCGCCGCGGGCCTGGCCCGGTGGTGGGGGCGGCGTGCCCCTGCCCTTGCCCCTGCCCGTTCCGGCCCCCCGCACGCACACGGGCCGGTGTCACCAGCGTTGCTTTTCTCACTGGTGTCACGAAGTGACAAAGGCTCCGTCGTGTGAGCTTAATCGCTTCACGGGGACCTGTTACGGAGAGGTTTTCACGTGTATTGTAGGTTCTAAAGACATCTTGTGGACTTCTGTGCATGAAGTTGTGCCCGAGGCAACAAATCCATAATCAGGGAACCAGTAGCTGAAAGCACCAAAAAGCAGTAGAAATGCAAGTTTTCCTCATGGAATTATCAAGAAACAGTGTTAGGGCACACAGTGGAGAATTAGGGGAATGCCCTGGAATTTAATGTGAGATAAAAATAAGTATTCACTGTACCATAAATGCATCAAATCAATGGTTTCACTGGGAGGAAGCATCAGCTTTATATATAAATATAGTTATGTAGGCATACATTAAATGTAAAGTTTGATACCTGCTAGTGCTTTATAGTCTCAAAAAGTATGCTGGAGGGGCTCGGAAGGCAGGAGCGGGAGCTGATCAGGAGGATGCTGTAGCCTAATTTATTCAAGCACTGTGTAACACCTCTGGAACTGTTATAAGATCTCAGAGTCTCGAGGAGCAGTTTGACTCCTTTATATCTCTTTTCCAGAACCTCTTTTTCTCATGGGTGCCACACAGACTGATAATCACAGAGGTGCGAGTCCAAGTGTAGCGAAGGTAAAAACTGTAAAGAGGGGAAATGAAAGACTTTCTTCTGAAGAAATTTGCATCTGCTGATATTTTCTGTGAGCCTGTGCCTTGTTTCACACGGATAGAAGGAAGCAAGCAGTTCTGCATTCTGATCCACTTGAAGTTAAATGCTTTGACGCTTCTAAAAAACATTGCTTTCTATTGCTTTTATGTTAGGCACAGGTAGCTGTCGGTGCGTGAGCATCATCTTGTCCATATGAGCTGTCGATGTCAGCTTGTAATTTAAATACTAATTGCTTGCAATCTTTAGCAGAAGAAAAGTTAACTGACCACAATTCAAAGGATTTCTTAATTATAAAAGGAGAGCACTTCACAGCAAAGAGTGCAGCCAATAATTATCTACTGCCAAATGCCAAAACACGTGTGAAATTAATGTTAACTGCTGGGAACAGAAAGAAGCTGATACCTGGTGTGGCAGTTTGAGGCTTCTAGTATAAAAAAGAAAATGAGTTTTCATGTATTCTGTTAGCTTCAAATGTAACGGTATTTTCTGTGTGGTGATAGCATTCAGGAGAAATAGCATAATAAGTCGGGTGCTGTTAATTCAGAGGTGCTGCAAGTTATCTACAGAGGTACCATTCTCCACATGTATTCTGAGCACTTCTGAGGGCTTGTATCGCCCCTTGCAGCTGGTAGGACTTTTGCAGTGTGCACACAGTGACTACTACTCTTGTCTGTGGGCAGCAGCAGAAATTCTGTGGGGTTTATCCAGTTTCCCCATCTGATCATAGCCTAATCCTCTCCTGTGTCATCACCTCACAAGTCCAGCATGAAGGGGTTAAGGCTTTTTAGCAGGGTATATGTTAGTGTTTTTCTTGGATTTAACTGAAAAATTTCTCATGCAAATCATAAATGTGAAACCTTTCTAGATTTGCCCTTTTGCTATCTAAGTGTCCAGCTGGGTTTGGTTTTACTTTGTGCAGCTGTTGATACTTCCAAAGTTTAGGGAAGTGTAACAGCTTGGAGATCTGTGTCTAAAAAGTTTATACTGAGTGTACCCCTCCTTGAAGATTTATCACAACACTAGTAATAACTTTTTATATTTGTCCTTCAACGAGTACATCTTCAGCTTTTATTATTTTTTATATATTGCTTAGTAAACTTTTAACTTTTATTTGCAGATTAATCCCACCTGTATTTTTAGTTTTCTTCTTAATCTTGTCCTACACTTTATTTTCATCTTCAACACTGTTTCTTGTAATGTCATATGTAGTTTCAGTCTCTTATAACTTCTGAATAACCACTTTATGGTGACATGTCTCATAACATGCTGTGTTAAGTAAATATGATGGTTTTTGTTGATTAAGGTATACAGTTCTTAAGGGCATCTGTTCAGGGATGCATATATAATTTCTTTCACTATAATGTTTTATTTAGTCCTTTTCTGAGACACCTGTATTAAATTTTCTTTACCTTTCTGCACAGTCAGTGTCTCTCGGCTGCTTTTCTGAGGGCTTTAATTATCATGCTGTTTCTAAGACAATTACATAATTAAGTGGTTTTCATTTTCATTCTGAATTTGGTAATTATAACTAAAACACTGAAAAGTGCATTAGCTGCAATGTGAAGAGACTCAATTATTAAAATAAAAGAAAAAAAAGAAATTAAAAGAAAAGAGAAACACAGTTGAGAAGATTCTACTAATAACCCATAAATTAAATTAAAATTAAAAAGAAATATGGAGAGTTGAACTTACTGGACCCCTTCAGTATGTTGCTTTAAATTACAAACTTGAAGAATAATAAGAATAGAGTGCTGGAAGGACAGTGTTTCATTGTTTCGTAATTTTCTGTGTTTCATATTTTTTTAAGAAAAGACTCTTATTTGCTCTCCCTAGTTCTGGCACTGCCCCAATCATGTGTGTACTTCTATACATGAATACTTTTCCTTTTTTATTGAAACAGATGGCATATCTTCACTTTGAAGACCCAGGCAAGGGGGGCATAGGAAATATGATAGGATTAAAATTATTTTGAAACAAGATAACATCTTTGTCATATCCTATTTCCCATACACCTGTTAGTCTTTCAAGCAAGCAGTGACAGTGAACACTCAGAAACAGGGAGCATGTTTTGGTTGTGGTGTTCTGAAACCCCTGCTCTGTTCTTTGAGTCATCTTAGGTATTCAGTTCCTATGACTACCTGTTTTTCAAAAACAGAAGTCTTAAAAGTTAGCAGCTGAGCTCCACTGAGCTCAGCAGCAATACTATCAACCACAAAGGGAGCAGATTAGGCATTTGTTCCAGCTGTATTAGAAAACCTTTCCCCTAAATCCGCCAAAGTCACCTGAGGCTCAGTGCTTTTAAAAATCAGGTCATTTCTTAAAGCATATAAACATGAGTTCAGAAGCCTGATTTTCAGCCTTTTGTTGTGCAAACATTAGACAAGCTTAATTTCTTCAGAAATACTACAAAGTCAGGGTTTCTAGAATTTAGAACATGTATATGTGCTCCAGGGAAGATTTGGAATGCTATAAGTAAAACGCATATGAGTAAAATATTTCTGGCCTCTGTCATACACATATGTATGAAACATTATCCACGCGACTGTGCAGTGCAGGACATGTGATTGGAATGGTAGTGACGTCTCTGGAAGTCCAGGTGAGAAAATGGCTTGAAGCAGTTAGGGGTCCTGATTCAGTCAGAAGTTTCACATATGGTTATGCTGCCAGCATCAGTGGATGTTTAGGCAAGCATTTATGCTGTTTGATGAATTTTCACTTGGTCCTACAGAAATGTCTGTTCAAATGCATGTTTGAGATACTTAACGTTTCTATCAGAGCAGTGGCTGTGAACGTTTTGAATTTTAACATCTATTTTAACACTTACTAAATGAATACAAGAGTTACATAAAAAGTACAAGAGATGTTTATTTGGGGCCTCAGTCCTAACCTACTACTGGTAAAACAGATTTCCCAGAGCATGTGGAATTCTGTATTTGTGTCAGAATGCTTGTGGATCTATCGTCAAACTTGATCACTGGAAACCTGGACAGGCGATTGTCCTCTTTACTCATGTGAACGTTAGCCATAGAATTGTTTGGCTTCAGAACATGTTTGGAAATATATTTTAAGAATGTAGTGCTTCTAAAGCTATAATTCACATCCAGATTTATGATAATACAAATGCAGAATGAAGAGCAAAGCCTGCAATTTAGCATTTAAGTCAGTCTCCGAGTTACACTGAAAAACAGAGTGAAACCTATGCTGGCAGGCATGAGTGCCTAGCTTCTTAAGTCATCAAGTTACCAAAGAAAGGATTAAATGGCTTGGGGTCTAATTTAGTAAAACAAGTTTTCCCTGAGGTTTGCAGGGACCTTCTTGGTGAATACTGGGGTTTTTTTCTGAGAGACAAAGCATCAGAAATTTTAGCTGGTGGAATGAAATCTGCTCAGTCCAGAGCTGTGCATCTCTAACTCCAAGTCACATGGCTTTGGTATGTGGCCCATAGCTAATCTCTGTATTCTGTTAAACAGCAAAACTGGTTGTGTTTTCAGTTATGAGTTTGGTGAGCAGGCTACATGACAATCCATGAGGAACTTGAAAAGATTGATGATTGTCCTTTGGCTCCAAAACTTGGGGAGCTGGTTTGAAGGACTAAGGTCTTATGTGATTTTTTAGGGCCTTAACCACACGTGTCAGGCTAAATTTCATATCAGAAATGTTATAACCACAATCAAACGTTCCTCTAGTTTTCCCATAGCCACATTTTACAGTTGTGTCATAGTTCTTTCTGGTAAACCATGCTTCAAATATCATATTTTTATTCAACTTTCACAAGCCCGTGTTTGCCACTCAGCTTTCAGCGAGCAGTGCCAAGGTGTCAGTACCAATTCGTAACTGAGAAGGCAGAAGATCCCACAGACACATTAAGATTCATTATTGATCAGGACTTTGTCTCCACAAACTGAGGTTATTATTTTCACTGGAGTCAGGAGTCATGCTGCTTTGATGAGGAAGTAGCTTGGACCTTATCCAGCTATTGATATTTCTAAAGTGATGATCTGGCTGTAAATCTGGCCGCAACGATGCATTGCTTCACCACACAGATCTTATTACATGTGCCTGCCATTAGTAATGCTTCTGACTTTGACTTTTGAATGCCTTGAAAACAGAGCCTGGTGGTTTTAGTTTTAATAGGTTTTGTGTGTAGGGCTGTTCATCCTTTTACTCTTGTATAGTGTTGCCAGTGGATTGCTTGCTATTCACAATCATGTAAGAAAGTTGCTGTGTGTGCAAAATGTGCTGCTTGGGAGAATTGTGCAGTACTGGACTACTTTTGTAAAAAAAGGTAAGCTGCACTGGTTTTCACCACAAAACTTCAGAATTCAATATTAAGATCAAAATGACATGTCTTCTTAAAATTATGATTTTTCATATTCATAAATATCTCTGTATGAATCACTCAACAGTATTATGGGCTACTAAGAATATTTACTGCAGCTTGGAGGATTCCAGAGTCAGTGGTCCAAAGTTACTTTTTTCTTTGTTAGAGTTTGCATGAGTTGATGGAAATGTCACCAGGCTACAAAATGAATAATAAAACCTGGGTTTGGTCTCATGTTTTTGGCTGCTGACAAGTGTGCCTCCCTCAGCTCTCACTGCGTGACAGCACCTATAGCACTGCAGGAGTACCCGTGTTCCAGCAGAGCTCTGGCAGAGCAGCCACTGCAAATCTACTCCTGCACTGTGAGGCTGAAATGCAACCCAAGCAAGGCCAAGGTGGTGTTGGTTAGAGAATGAGATGGTATGAAAGCCATCTTTGTTATGTGTATGCACACGCATCAAGTCAGTGCTCTTGTCTGACTGCTGAGTCAGCCTACATAGTTAGATGCAAGGTGATACTGCTTTCACACCACTGGCCAATATTTCAAGTAAAAGCTTAAAAGCTTGATGTCTGTACTGTTTGTCTCTTCAGGTGAGATCCTCACCAAATTTAGCTACCTGCTTTATGGTGGCCTGTTCTAGGTCACAGCCATCTCATTTCAGTGCACACATCCAAGTGTACTACTGTAGGTAATGATGTCTACTGATGTAGACATTATTATTAATAGTTTGGATCCCATATTCCAAACTAGTGCAAAATATGACTGCCTTCCTCTTTGTATGCTACTTTATCAGGAGTACTTTTTTTTTGATTCCTATGAATCTATTTGTGATGAACAAGCCTATTCAAGGGCTTGATCTTCAAGCTCATTAGTAAAAATAGAAGCACATGTGATTCTAATACTAATTCTGTCTGAACCGTTGTCCAACTTAGCTGGCTTTACATGGACTTTGTCAAAGCCTGATATTGGAAAAAGTCTTTTTGATGTCCCATTAATCCCAGTTGGGATATATGTGACAATAGGAAAGAGATATTTATTAATATTTTATTTAAAGGTATACCCAGGCTTTGTGCTATGCATTTCAATGTCAAGATTTTTGTGTATTTTTTGTTGGTCTGCATGTTTTGGTGGTAATAATAGTAGCCCGGCATGCCTTTTGCCATTTGGCCTGTGCTCACACATATTTCATAAGTCAACTAGCAGAGTCATCACTGTAATTGTAGTAATTTTTGCTTTTTTATTTTATTTGGCATAAGGAACAAAAGACCTAAGCATATTTCTAGCTTTATATACCTTCTTAAATACTTCTTATGCATAGTATGGATTCAATAAACTCTTTGGCCTGGTTGAAAGGTTTTTCTCATTTGTTTTTCTTTCCTAATTTTAAATGAAGGTAAATTAATCCAATTTTAAACTGTCCAGTAGAAATATTTATTAACCATTATTTGGGTGAGTAAGAGTCCACCCACTTTGGCTTGATTTTTATGTAAAAGTACTGAAATATTCTTTAAATGAAACCTGAGCAAACTAAATTATAGCAGTGCTTTGCTTCCCTGAGTCTTGCACTTCACCCGCTGCAAAAATTAGAGTATGGAAAAAATAAAAATGTAATACCAATTAAGTAAAACTAGCACAATGCAAAAGAAGATAATTGCATTGCTCAGCTTTCACAAGGCCAACATAAGAAAACGAAGTGACTCATCTTCCTTCACATGCACAGCTTGCTCAAACATACAGACATTATTATTTATTTGTATGGTTTTGATTCTTTAGCCAAATGTCGCTACTTTATAATGTGGTTTAACCACTTAGGGATTTTGTTCAAAGTGTTCATTTGTACCTTTATCATTGAACCACATAAAAGTGTTCTAGCCTTCAGTGTAATGAAGTTGCATGCAAGTGTTACATATCATTAAATCTTACTTTGTATGAGTACATTAGTTCAAAGATAACTCTTCTGCAAAGATAAGATACAATATGCAGTGAACAAGGGCTGCTTTCTAGTGAAGGCATGTTCCTTATCAAACCAGTGTGTCAAGTAAGGGTATGCTCAAGACATAAACAACAAGAAATCTTCATATAACTTTGTAATTTTGACTTTGGAGGTAAGCAGACAATTGACTTAGATCATTTCTTAAAAGAAAGTGACTAAGATTTATAAGTCAGTTGTGGTTTTGAGAGTTTTACCTATGATCTTATGAACAAAATGTATAAAAATCTGCAATACATAAAAATTCTGGAAAGGAAGAACAGTGGTTTAAAACTTTTGAATTATCATTGCCATTGATTTTAAAATTCCGACAATATGTAATACTCCCATTAGGTGGAGAGTCTGAAATAAGGAGGAAAGATTTTCTGGGTTGGAGATGTAAATATACTTTTGTAGAGAGTTTTTATGCAATGTTCAAGCTGAACAAAGTGTAACAGTTTTGCCTCATAGAATTTAATGTAAAGGTTAAGGCTGAGCAATGGTATTCATGCTAATTTCACTTTTTCTTTTCTGGCTGAGAGTCATTCCTGGGTTTTGGGCAGTGTGTTAGTGGTTCATGTTTGCTGAAGTTACTTGGATGAATTTGAATATGCAGCCAGTGAGTTATTTACAAACTGTTTGCGTTGACTGTGCACCCTGCTCTATTAAATATTTGCTTTGGTTCATTCTATTGAATCTAATTAATCAGTGTCAGTTCCAATATGTGCAATGTCTACAACTGCAAATGAGAGGAACCCTTTTGCTTCTCTGACTGGCATCAGGAGGTGCTTTGGCAAATCATATTGCACTGACACACTTCAGCATCTTTTTCTTTGTTGAAACAAAAATGAGGAAAAAAGGTAAACCTAGTACAAACAGATCTTTTTGTGATGTTAGTAGCAAACCCAGAAAGCTACTGTCAAAATAAGAAACTTTCTGAGCTGTATGAAAGTCAAACCATTCAAGATAGTATGACTACAGAGTGAAAGTAACTGTAAACAAAAAATTGCTGACTGGTGTCATTTTCTTGTCGGTCTTGGCAAGTATCTACTCATAGGCAAGCATCATAAGTAGTGACCCATTTCCTAGAACTGATTTTCCCTTTTTTTTTTTACAAATCTTTTGAAAGATTAGTTCAAAGGGAATAAAAAGGGTGACACTATGGTTGAACTTTCTGTAATCTAACTTGACTGAGGAAATGTGGCTGTTCCATCTGAGTTCCTTCCCCAGTTAAAGAGGGAAAATAAGCACTGTCAAAAACCAGTTCAGCTGGTGCAATAATGGGTCTGTATGGTAGGTCTGTTGAGGCTATATATTTCTTCCTTTAAACTAGAGATGCAAGAAGAGCTTACTTAAATGTAGTCCTCAAGTTACATGAGATGGAGCCAATGCCAAAAGGCATGGGGAAACTGGCATGAGTTCAGCCAAGACCCACTGCTGCAGTCCAGGGCTGGAGCACCTGCCCTGTGGGGAGAGGCTGAGGAGCCAGAGCTGGCTCAGCCTGGAGCAGAGGTGGCTTTGGAGTGGCTTATGAGGCAGCCATCAAGAAGGTGAGGCCAGGCTCTTCACAATGAGGCAACATCAATAGGTTGAAACAAGAGCAGCTGAGACAGAATACAAGGGAAAACTTCACTATGAGAGTAGTGAAGTAGCCCCTTCCAGTCTGAATTGTGATCCTGTTTTACTGGAAAGTCTGACTTTCCAGGCTGAATCTAATGTTGGGTGAGTTGTTGGATCTCCACTGGTGCCTTCTGTCTCATGAAGTCATTAAAATGCTAAAAAATGAAGTCACATTGCTTCTATAAGAACCTTTTAAGACAGTTCACTGTTGGAAGATACTCCATAGTATCCACTCTGGTTGAGAGTTGTTTATTGTAAGCTCCTTTCACATCATTACAAAGGTGTGACGTTACAGTGTTCCCTCGTTTTCTCTTTATTTGGCGTATTTAAGATAACACTTGAACTATATTTCACTGTGAGTTTTATGAGCTTCTTAATACAAATGCTGAGCTTTTACCTGATCTTTTTTTAGTCCTTGCACCTGTAGTATCTTTATTCTCTCAAGGGCCAGCTGATGTAGCTCTTTGAATGTATGTATCTTGACATGTCTTTTTGTTCTCTGCTTCTCTGTCTCTCAGAGTTGCCCTATTAATATCTTTTCAGTATTGCTAAGGTAATAAGTTTACCAGCCCTGAAGTAGACCACAAATAAAGCAAAGCTCTTGTGTCCCTTATGTATCCTATTCCCCTTAAAACATTCCTAATTCTCCATCCAAAAGTCTTTCTTTCTCACAGTACAGAACTCATCCCGTCGTTGATAAAAAAAAAATAATAATGAAGTCAATAGGTTAGGAAAAAAACACGTAGATGCAGTGCTTAATGACATGGTTTAGTGATGGACTTGGCAGTCCTGGGTTGACAGTTGGACTTGATGATCTCAAAGGTCTTTTTCCGCCTAAATGATTCTATGATTCTATATTAAATGTATCCAGAGATTTAAACCCATTCACTAATGCTATTGGTTTTTCGGGAGTTTGTTGATTTTGACCAGTTGGTTAAGTATGATATCTTATTTTTATGACTTCCTCTCAGTTACCATATGAGAAACCTTGTATGTGTAGGCCACAAAGATGCTAGCAACACAAAGAAGTGGCATCAGACTTTAAAAGAAGGAACACAAGATACACTTTGAAGGTCAAAATCAAAGTGACAGCTCAACTATGAGTAGACCATTCCCACTTTTGGAGAGGTGAGAGTTTTCCGAGGAGAGATACAGTGTGCTGTAACATGATCAGCTTCACATACTGACAGCTGAAGTACGGCAGATGCAGCCTGGGCAAAAAAAGATCTGAAGGTTTAATTCCACCTTTCCCTTCAGACACAGTGCATCTTATTTCATGTTTCATGGGAGGTGAGGTGGCAGGGGATGGAGAAGGAAGACCTTCTCCTTGCATTCTTTTTTCAAAGAGATGTGATGCCTGGGTTTCAGTACAAGGTAGTAGATGGTGGACCACTGTCTTGTGAACCCGAAGAGGTGAGACTGAGTCCTGGGTCTGTGAATAACCATGTGTATTATGCAGGGCAATTACACATTTTACTGTGCTGATCGTCTGTTGCCCCTTTTGCACTTTGCATGTCTGCTTTTATAGGAATACATTCAGGAAAAAATGGGAGTCTGGCTGTGTGCTTGTTGAGACCCTCTAATGTTCTCTAAAATGTTTGAAAATCATATTCTGGCTATTTTCAAAAGTTAACTCAAGTCATAAAGACAACCTGTGTTCTCCACAGCTTGATGGATTTTACCAATACAGTTCTTAATTTGATTGGCATAATTACTCATTAATGCAAATGTGTTTCTGTCATAAGCAACCTGTGCTAATTTCACAGTAAATAGAAATGAAACACTTAGGAAGAAAAACTCCAAGGCAGTTAAAATGTTTTTGCATAATGGCTCAAAAGCTGAGTATTGCACAGTTGGTTCTTTCAGTCCCTTCACAGGAACTGGTTGTGTTCGCAGCACCATCAGCATGCTTTATGTAGAACAAAGCTCTTCTGAAAGTTACTTGTGTTAAATCTGCAAGGATTTGTTTCTCTTTGTAGAGAAGGCATAGAAAAAGATTTGGAATTGAAGGTAGGGATGACCTACTCCATATCTGATATTGAAAGCAAATATAAACCCAAACCACACTCTCCCTTACCTTTTATATCCTCTGTGTGTGTCTCAGTACTAGCTACTACAGCTGTTTTTTTGACCAATTTCATTCTGTTGTTTCTCATTACTGCTGTTACTGGGAGTTCTTTGGGGGCTTGCTGCAGCACCAGTGTGCAACTACTGTTTCAGGAAAAACTCCTTCAATAAAGCAACCATTGAAAGGTGACTTTAAGCCTAAAGGTATACATCTGGTGGAGTGCTTGCTCCTAAGTATTTTGGAGGGCATACTCTTGATGCTATCAGTGCCTTCAGGCCCAATGTCTGCTGCTTTCTTGCTCATTTGGAGGATTAGCATCTGAAGAGATTCTTTGGGATGTGTGCTGCTTAACATGTGTGATGAAGGTCAAAAATCTACCTCTGCTATGCCTCCTCTCCGTGATCCAGTAAAGGTTTTCCACCAGTTGTGCAAAGTAAGCATGGAAAGGGGAGAGTTTCCAGTGTCTGCTAGTCTCTGCCATCCTCCACAGACGTCTGAAGGCCGTGTGGCTGGATGTGTCCTGTCACACGCTCTGGTTCCAGTCCCAGAGCTCTCCTTTCAGGTGTTGTGCAAGGCAGCTGGAGTCTGTGAAGCCCTGTGGGGTGTCAGTAGGCAGAGTGGTGGTGGCTGGATGTCAGAAGTAATTGGTGCTGGGGCTTTCTGTGAATCCTGATCCATAGCTGTATAAGTGTGTAAGCCCTCACTTCTGGCAAAGAAAAATCTTCCCTGTCTCACAGAAAAAAAAAAAAGAAGACAAAAAATACTTTGAGCTGAAATACAGATCACATTTCTCCCCCAAGTGGTTACTCATTTCCAGGGGAGGGCAGAGTCTATGATTATGGATCTTGACTTTGAGAGGAATGAGAAATGCTTCTTGAATTAACTGATGTGCAGGGTGAGGATGAGTGATACAGAAAGCTGGGTGATAGGCTTAGAATTACGAATTATAGCTTCAAGCTAAGACTGGAACTCAGATTTTAATTTAAGGCTCAAAGCAGAATCAGGTATTTTGTTTATGTTTTCTTTTTATGACAGAAATGCATTCCGTTTTCAATACACATTTCTAAAGATCACCTGTAGCCTAAAAATGAAAAGACATTTGAGTCAGGTGAAAAAAAACCCTTGTTGATAAGTCTCTTTTGTTATGTCCTTGTGCCACTTCAGAGTTTTTATTGTATTCCTAAAACCTTTTCAGTTACTGTTCTGTAATGATGAATCTGAGGGCATGGTATTGCCTTTACATCTGTCTTGTCCTTCAAATCTGTTATAAAAACATGTGTTCCAGAGTTCAATTGAATGTCTATATGGTTCTGGAAAAGGAAAAAAAAAAAAAAAAAAGAGAGAAACAATTAGGGAGACAAAAAAACCCACACCAACCTTTAATTAAAATAAACTGCAGAGTCACTATATGGGGCAACATGAGTGCACAGTGAGATTAGGAAATTTAAGGGAAGGAGAGGGACTACAGAGAAAGAAAAAGGAATGTGTTTAGTGTGTGATGTCTGTGTGTATTATATGTGAGAAGTTTTGCTAGTGTAACCAATAATAGTGTATTTTCCAGATCGCTAAGTGCTTCATATTACAAAATACACTATTCTGCACTTGGAATTAGATAGGCAAGCTGAGTTTTCTTATGCTGGTTGTCTGCCGCAATCTGGGGGTTCTCTTCTTGTCTTCAAATGGTTTAGGTATTTTTTTGTGAGAGCTGTTCATTTTGCTTTCTGTTTAAAAATCCATCAATACTTGACTGTGCTGTAAACCAGGTAAAATTGTCTACTTTATCTGCTGAGCCCTGCCAGACATTAAAACTAAGCTATGTGGTGGGAGTTATATTTCTGGTTCTCTCATCTTTGCCCAGTAGTAACCCATGCACATGAGAAGAAAGCCATTCAGGTTGAATGATGATGGCACAGAGATCTGATCTAAACTAATTGGGGTGAAGAACATCACATAAATAAATTGAGACTAAAAGTTCTTAGTGTTGGAAAGAAAGGCTGGTTTTGAAGGCTGGTGCTTGCTGAGAAGGGAAAGGCAGACTCGTAATTGCGAAGGAAAGTAAGTAGCACTGGGAATCAGTAATGAGGAGAGACAGGCATATCAGCACTTGGTGGAAAACAAAGGTGAAAATATGCTTAAAATTGGTAAAGTATTGCCTGATCCCACTGAATTAAGGTGTCTCATTGTATTTCCTTAACTCTTGTGAGCTTTAAATTGTACTGTTAATGTCCTTTTAAGGCAGTTAAGTGAGTATAGCCCTCCTCACACACCCACTTATAAAAGAGCGATGGTTTGTTTTTCACCCATATATATGTAGACTCCATCCTAACTGTCCACTTCCATCATTCAAGCTGTGAAATGTGGAGTGATTTTCACTACTATATCACACGGCTGAGAGTAAAGAAAATACTCTGAAGTGCTGGCAGTGGTAAAAGCACTACAGAATAGTGCTTTAACAGAACATTCCTTCTTTTTCCATTGTGTGTTTCTGTAGAAAGCTGGTAATACCTCCAGAAGTTTATTATAATTACAAAACACTATTAAAACCAAAAAAATCATTAGCAGTATAAATTGAAAACAAACCTAAATGATTTAAAAAGAAGGGGGGAAGAAATACCATAGCAGTCTTCTAATAAACTCACATAAAATACAATGATTAATAGAGATACAAATGTCATGAACTTTTCTGGCTACAGAAATCCATAATCACATAAGCAGTTGGTATGTGTTTCGTTCATTCATGTTAATAAAGAGCTCATTTGTTTTAATTCTAGGGTCTTTTATGTGGGCTCAAATATGCCATTTATTTTGACTTTTTTTCACATGCTTTAATTGCCAAAGGATATCTCAAATGTTCCATTCTTTCATACGGCAGAAAATGTCTTTAGAAATAAATTCTCAGTTCTTTCAATGACGTTATTTGAAAAATCTGGGTACACTGGAACAGGAAGTTTAAACCCCCAAGACTTCACTATGCTTCTTTCACCTGAATTCAGTCATCTGTCATAAATGAGGAGGGAGTCCTGTATTCACAGAGCTGAAAACAGGCCAATTTGAGAAACTGGCTTACTGGCCTACTTTCAGATAGTATCTTTTAAAAAAATAGCTTTAATCCATTTGTTTAGTGCATTATCTTTGATATAAAGAGCTGAAGAATAAATGATCCATTTCTGTGCAAAAAAATACTTGACGTTCCTGTAGCTTTCCTTACGATACTCAATCGCTTTAATCTATTGCCACTGTTCCCTAGTGTTTGTTTCATAGTTTAATTCAGATATTGCTGCAGTCTTCAGAATTTACCAGTAAAAACTTTCTTTAAAGAAGCACATTTTCCTGTGCTAGATACTTACAGCACTGAACAACCTCTTCAGTCTCCAGGTGGATGCATTACTGAACTTCTTCCACAACCTTTTCTAGACCAGACCTCTAATGGTTTCTCAGAAAACTGCTGGGTCACCAGTGGTACAAACACAGGACTAGCAAACTCTACCTGGTTTATGATAACTGCCTCACTAGTGTTTACTTTTCCTGATGACTTCACAGATAAAAGAATTTCCATTTGGTTTAAAGCATGTACCAGACCCTTTTTGTAAAAGTGATCCGTGTTCTCCACCTATACAGCTTTCCGGTGGAAGTGTCAGGCAGGAGACATCTACAGGTCCCACTTCCAGTTCTGCTGTGGGTCTCCTGATGGCTCTCGATTGAGCCCTTTATGCTATTTAATGCTCACTGTTTTACATGGACAACAGAAAGGGTAACCTATCTTTCCCCTTGTGTCTTGACTCTTTTGTCTTCTGTGATTATACTGAGGGCTCTTTGTAGCAGAGATCACTTGTAAAAGATGCCTGTAATCACTTCTTGTAAATGTCCTGGATCTTAGCTCCAGTCTTTATCATGGGTTTTAGCGATGTAGCCCTTGAAATGTCATCTTTAGCTTTTCTGAATCAAAACATATTGTGCTGAGCTCAGAGGTGCTAGATATCATCAGTACCAAGAAAATACTTCCAGATAGCAAATAGTTCAGTCACTGTGAGCTAAAGGTATACAGCGATCCCATCCTTCTCTTTGAAGAAATCAATACGTCTGTGCTTCTTGACCTAGTGACATTTTTTTTGGTTTTTTTCATATTGAACTTCAAGTATATGAAATACGAACAGTAACTTTCTCAGCCTTGAAGGGTCTTTTAATACATCCAGAGACAAAAATCATACTATTCACAGCAGCCTTGGTGCTTGTTAAGTGTGAAGAAAAAATCTGTATAATTGCAGCTACCAACACTACTGCAAGAGGATAAGAGAAAGGCAATGTTGTGTATGAATCTTACTGAATTGCAAACTGCCTTCTCAGCAGTCAGCACTGCACGCTGGTGCAGATCGGATGCTTTCATAATGCTGTTATGCAAGGAGGGTGACAAGCACTGCAGTGATTAAGATACTTTTTGTGTGTTCATACTGTGTTTCTTTCACTTTGGAAAAAATGGATAAATCAATTGCTAAAAATGGACCATTCTAAAGTGACTCAAACATATCTCTGTATGGTGCTGACTTTTCACCTCATTTTTTGTTTTTGGTTTGTTTGGGTTTTTTTTTCCCCCAGGATGCTGTGTGGAGCACAGCAAGGTAAACAGCCCCTTTTCCATGCCACATCTTGAGAGCACATGCATGTGCTGTGCAGGATGGCACATGGCTAAGATTAGGATGTGGTCTTTAGCTGACATACAGATGAAAGAGCAGTTTCTAATTTAAGACATGTGCTCTGCATCACTACACATCCTGATTAATACAAATTATTGCATTTGTGTAGGGTCATACAGTAGTTATTTTTTGATAGAGCCCTGTCAGGAATCAGATTAGAATATAAACTTTATTCTTTTGGTTAGTTAGTACCAAAATAAGCATATATATTCTAAACATATCTAATACTGCTTGAAATATCTAAAGAGATTTTTTTTTCCTTTTATTTGTCTTCCTCCGGCATTATCTCTTTGCAAAGGGACTCATCTCTGGCAGATGAGTTGAAAAGCACATCAGATAGTAAAGACTTTTTTTTACTAATAAAATCAGTTTATTTAGAACTGATAAATCTGATGTCCTAATGGAAACTGTATTTGTGTGGTTTTGCGTGTCTGTGTCCAAGTACAGTGTAAAAATACAGTGTGAATTTTTTACATTTCACATATTCAGTGGTATCAATGAACTGCTTGTGCAGGGTTAAAAGACCAAGGATTGGTAACAGAGATGGTAGAACTACTGTAACCAACTAATTAGAGATATAAAGGTATCTCCTAGTAACTCTTTTTCATTTCTAGATGACATGCATAAGCATCAAAGCTAGCTCAGATAGCCTTAATCATTTTGAACTGATGAATTTCTCCATGTTTCTTAGATTAATCTTACAAGATAAAGCAAGTAACATTTCATGCAAAATGAATTAAGATAAAGTTAATACGGAATCGAAATAAAAGCTTATTTGC
This sequence comes from Falco cherrug, assembly GCF_023634085.1. Taxonomy (NCBI): domain Eukaryota; kingdom Metazoa; phylum Chordata; class Aves; order Falconiformes; family Falconidae; genus Falco; species Falco cherrug. Next base: position 43,828,202 of record NC_073701.1, read on the forward strand.
AGTTTTGTGATAGTAGCAGAAATAAACGGAATATGTTAAGTTTGGGAAAAAAATACTGAGAACATTTTTATGCTAAAAAGGGTGTTTATAAGATATTAATCTGTAGGGTTTTTTTTTAAATTCCTTTAGCATACTCCTTTCCAATAAAGTATTTTTACAGCAATGTGAAATTGGTATGCAAATACTATAGATAAGGCCAGATCATAAGCAAGGCAAAATGTTACATGGTAAAGAAGAAAATATATCAGTAATTTGGATGATCTCCTTTTCCCTTCTCCACATTTCTCCTGGGGTCACCAAAAACAAGAGTGTAGAGTCCTTTTTCTGCAGAGAGTGATGAATGAAGCACCAGTAGCTGTACCAAGTCAGGAAAGGAAACGGGAGGAAGAAGACAAAAGAGGAAACAATGGTTGAAAGAGCACCAGATATATTTATCCAAAAGTTTACACTATCCATATGGAAGTGGTACAGGATTGCTATTAATTGCAACATACCTGTAGATTTCAGCTGAGATTCTGCTGTCTTGGCTGTTATAAAAACACATAGAAATGAGAATCTGTGCCTAAAATATTCTGAGCATTTGAGGCAAAGAGGGTTCAGAAGAAAAGCAGGTGCTAACGCACCTTAGGTTCTGGTAGTGATTGTGGTATTGAGCTGGTTTTGATTGTGGTCTGACTGCTGGCCAGAAACAATATATTTTTAATGTCTATTTATATATAAAATGGTTCATCCTACATCAGTATTCAGATCTATGGCAGAGCCTGAAATAGATCCAGGTCACCTGGGAAACTAGTTTATTTCCTTATCCTGAGGTTAACTTTTTATATATAATATAGTGATCAATTAGCTGAATGAAATCTTCTTCCACCTCCCTTCCTTGTAACTATTTGGTGACATTAATTGTATTTCCACATTATCTGACTTTCCATATTTATTCCAGTGTATTAACATTCTTCCCAGAGAATTTAATCTCTGTCTCACAGGACAGCTCTGTGTGAAATATTGAAAAAAACCCCACTATTAAGAAATGGCAAATAAAAAGAACCTGGTACCATCTGATCTTACGTCAAATGCATCCTCTGACTCGTAATGCCATAAATAAATAAAAGTCACTGATGTGAATTACATTATGTCTTTCAAGCCTGCTGCTATTATAAGTGACACTTGGGTGGAAGACAATCAAAATCAAAAGAAGTAAAGACATTCCACCCTTCTCTGAGCTTTTACTATAATCACTGATCCAAGTGAATGGGGGCGTTTAGGTGTAGCATTTGTGTCTTTTTGTATTTAATAAAATATGAAAAATAGCTTTACTTTATTACATGAAATAGGCAGCATGTTCAATGTTGAGGTGCATGTTAACATAAGGTAGTATTGTGTGTAGTTGTTCTTTTGGTATGCTGTTGCCAGATATTATAAATATTTTCATGTCCAGGGTGTGTATGAAAACTCAGTCCCTGACTACCTGGAATATATTGGAAAAGGAGTAAATGCAAAGGGTTTCTGTGTACAGTCTGGAAACAGGAGGTAATAAATTGTCAAGGGCATGGCAAAAGTGCTATTTCTGCATTCCCTTTGCAAGGCTGCTTTCCTTCTGATGGGGAAAAGAGAGGCTGCCCTGAGAGGAGCCCAGGCACAAAGATGAGTGGAGCTCCACTGTCTTACAGAGCCAGATGAGCCACACGCACAGCATAAGCTCCTGCTTCAGAAACAAAGAGGGGTATTTGGTACATTGATAGGCACCAAACTTAAGTCCTATTTGTAGTCACTTATTCAAGCTGGGTATCTCAGAGGGAGCTGAGCTGTGGGTAGGAGAGATGTCATGACTAAAGCTTTTGACAGTTGGTTCTTAAGGAAATTCCTGATTTTTACAGTCCTCCTTTTGATTTTCAGAACAATTTGGTAAATCAAGATGCAATATTTTACTTGGGATTTCACATTGCCAAGTCAAATCAAACACAAAAAAAAAAAAAAAAACCAAAACAACAAAAAAAAAGCTTTTGCTTTAAATTCAGTCTGCTTCTGTGTCAGGCTTTGTGAGCCAGGGGTTACCACACAAACACGGATTAAGGAAGACGTTTCGCAGTCATCTCTGGGAATGATACTTCCTCAGCTTATTTGTTTTCAGACAAAACCTTATCATGTATGCATTCTGTCATGGCACTGCTGCCAGTGATATAGCATTGACTGGCAAGAGGTTTCCTCTGTTTTTCACGAAAAGTTTTATCCTAAAATGGATTAATATTTTCTCTGCTTTCCTCACAGCTTTAAGAATATTTTTAAATGGATTCTATTTTTTAATGTGCTTTTCTGTTCTTATTACTCCCTCTGTCTCCAAAATGAGTCTGTAAGGAGAGTTGCTGCTGTTACGGTATTGCTATAACTCATTATCCACAGGCAGAAATGAAAACTGACCATGGCACAAGATGAATCTGTTCCCATCCCAGCACCTCCAACTGTAACACGAATGGAAAACGACAGCGTGTTTGTTCATTCAGGCTGTGACAGGAATGAAAAATGGGACAAAGGCAGCTCTCTTTCCATCTAGGGGTATGCTTAGAAATGCTTTGGGTCCTGAAAATCTCAAAAAATAGCTGGTTTATAGAGCTTTTTTACTTGCCCAACTTTTTAACCAAAACATTAACGTTTTCACTATGGCTTGATCCTACAAGAAACTGGCAAACTGCTTGTAAAAACAGTGAAGGTGACAGAGAGTGTACAGAAAAGACACTCAGGACATGGAAATCGTTCAGAAACAATCTGTAAAGCTTTCCCATCTTCACACCGATGGAATGTTGGCAAAAATTGTACTGGTCTTGTTCGTAGTAAGAATAGTCAAAGTTGGATTGAAAAAGAGCCCGTTCTTGGTCTGTTGGGTGAACACTTTTGTAAGGATTTCTGTATGTGTGCACCATCCCCAGATCCTTAAGTTCTAGTCTGAAAAATTTCCTGAGAGGCCACACTTTTGGAACAGATTTATGTTGCTGATTTATAGTTAGTCTAATTCTAAAGTGTTGTCCTCTATTTTTTGTTCCTTGGCCGTCATCATGGCATATGCCAATACTTGGTGACAGTCCTACCCATATACTTCAGCTCTGTACCCTTTGTATACTGTGTGTTTCTGTGTTGTTCTTTCAAAAGCATTACATAAAATGAGTCGATAAAAAGACATATGATAATAAGCATACATGCCTCAGGCTTCATGGTTTTAAAATGTCATGCTTACACAGAGAGCATTGTTTGCTGGAAGTCAGCAGTCTCAATAACCTATTATAGCTTTGTTTACTCAAGGGCACACAATAAGCTCTAATTTCAACTCCCAGCCAAACACTCCTTTGCTTAAACCCACAGTACCCCATCATGCACTCAGACTGCCATTTACCTCACGGGCATTGTTTCAGCACATGTTTTCCATAACATAAAGTTGCACCTCATGCTAGCACAAAACCAAAACTATTCTGTGAATCAAGGGCACAATTATTTCATGACTTTGGCCTTTGGTTAATTAGCCTTGAAGTAACGTGTTTCTGTTGCTCTGGATCAAGACAGCACAGTAAGTGCCATGCTCTGAGATGATGAGGGTAACAGTGAGACACTGGAACAGCCACATTTTCAGAACTGCAGAGATTATTTTTGCAACAACACACACCAAAGGACAGGAGGACATCAGAATGGGTTGTGGGTGGAGTGAATTGTGTGGAATAATTTTGGTAAAGGATTTGTGCACTGAATGATATTCTCACATCTGGAGGGGAGAAAAAAAAGGAATAGCAGAAATCAAGCAGTCAGGTTCCTTTGATGCCTCCTTTTCCTATATTCAGGATAAAATACAGCAGCCAGCAGTAAAAAAAAAAAAAAAAAAAAAAAAAAAGGAAAAGAAAAAAAGTGGTGAGAAGAAGTGCATTTTTGTGCCTTTTAATACTCTGTCAGTTCCAGTCCATGCATGGGATTGTCTCTCTCCTGCCTGTTCTAATATTCAGTCGGGTCAGAAGTCAGCTGGAAATTCAAAAGTCTTGGTGGAAAACATTTTGTGTCATTCACATAACTGCACTGAAACAGGTTCCAGGACAGTTTTAGCACTCTGGCCCCTAATTCCAGGAAAGTAGAGAGGCATGTGGCAATTAAAAAATTAGAGAAGTTATCTGAACTTTGTGAACCTCAGATGATGTTTAATTTGGGTTCAGACCAAGTTTTGGCAAAGGTACCAAGGTGTCTTATTAAGTAAGAGCTTGTTTTATGCTCCCTGTAATTTGGACATTTGCATTATGCTAGATGTGTATATTAAATAAATATCACTGAGGTTATGAATTTTGGCAATCTTCATCATGTCTTACATTTGAAGGTAATTTGTAGTTTCATAATTTTCATAACTACATTTTAATTTTGTTAACTGCTAGAGGAATTATTTTTCTCCCTTAATTTTATTAAGCTGCAAAATGAATTCATTTCCTTCCCTCTAAGAAAACTGGAAAAGCAGGGAAAAGTCTGTTCTTGTACTCAGCTGGATTCTGTAGTGAGAGAAGCAGTTATGGGACTGCCCATGGTGCTCCTTGAGGATATGACAGCTGGTCACTGAAATCATGGATGACTTCTTTCTTGGGGATGCTTTACAATTGTTTTAGGAGCATGTTTCCTTACAGTTGTGTTTTAGAAGCACATCTTTGCCTGTTTTGGCAAGCTTCTCCGTTTCTTGTTTCACTTTTTTATCTCTGGTAAAACTTTTCCCTCTTAGTAGTTTGTTTCAGTGTTGAGTGTAACACAGCATCTTGTAAATCTTTTTTCAAGCAAAACAGAATTACAGAGGTAGTAGGGAACCCTGTGTCAAAGCAATTTCACAGGGCCTAGTGAGCGGCACCAGTGACCACTCTTCCTTCTAACCCACTGGGCATGCTGCAGTTGCTCCAGTTGTGTAGTCTATGTCTTTCAGTGTGTTCTCTCCTTTTCTCTAAAAGACTGTTTGCCCTCTTTATTCCTGCCCAGCTCCTGGCCTCTTTTTCTGGACTGTGACTGAAAATAAGCCACATTTAGGATGCATTAATTTGCCTACACTTTTTTTTTAATTGGAAATTGTGGTCTTGGCTCTTATGTTTGCTGAGCCTTATCACCGTTTCTATCTTCTTTTTTTCTTTTCCTTCCTATTTTGTCTTTTTCACTTGTGTTCTCACCAGTGGTTGCAGATAATGCTGTGGTCCCTACAGAGTGGTGTGATCCTTCAAATACCCAGTTGGAGTGGGAGTCTTCCCCACTGAGCTTAGGATTTAATGCCCATGTTGTAATGCTGTTGAGTTTGGCTTCGTGCACACACCTAAGCATAGCCAGAGACACGGCCTGCCCAAAAAGCATACTGTGCAAGCAGATGTGCAAAACAGAAGAAACCCAGAAGGAGAGAAGCAAATGAAGGGGCTCACTCCATTGCAAAAAAAAGTAGTATTTATTCCTTTATTTTTCTATTTTGAGATACTTCCATTTAATTCCTTCCTTTCAGTATCTTAAATGGAGTTTGGAGTCTGTCAGGGGATTCTGAATTGTAGGACAGAAACCACTAATGGTACTTAAATGATTATTCAACTTTCTTCCATAAGCCTGTGTGGCTGAGAACTGGTCTTTTGTTGCCGCCAAGACCTATTATATTGAATGGCAGAGCAGTTGAGCAAGGTATCAGTATCTGGTACACAAATAAACAGTTTCTCCAGGCTGGACAATCAAAAAGATCAAATGCTATGTTTCCAAGCTACTGGAGAAGCTGTTCCTCTTTTTAAATGAGAATGTCCTACCAAGTATGACCAAAAGCCAAGACAACATGGTATCCTGACAGTGATGGGATCCAGAGGGGCTGCCTGCAGGAGAACAGGGCGAGAGAGGACTTACCTCCTGCCATAGAGTGCCCTCCAAGAGCTTTCTGTGTCTTTGTATTCCCATGGCTTGCCACTGCAAGCTAAATGGCCAGACATTACTGCGGTGGGTTTAGGTAGAGAACATGGAGGTTAATTTAACTGCCCGTGCAGCAGAGCTGGGACAGTGGTTCATGGGAACACTTGCTTCAGTGCAAAGATGGCCAGCATAGAAAAACTTCTCAGTGGAAGTCCTCCTGGGTACAAGCCATGGCACTCACAGTGTCATGTTCTCTTCTCCTCAGTGAGGGAAAGGCTCTTGGAAAGCCACCCCACTTCCAGTCACTTCTAGTCAGGCGAGCACTGGGAGTTGATCTGTGTGATACATCTAAAGGTCCCGCCTGTCCTTCAGTGAAGCCGTGGTGGTACTCTATCCTCTGAAGGTGATCGCAAGTAGCCCAGCGAGGGGGTGTGCTGAGAACAGTACACCTCATTCATCTGCCATCAGTAAGAGAGGAATGCTCTTACTCCGTTTGGGGTGGCAGGTTACCTCATAGTCTCTTCTTGAACTAGACTGTTTTATGAGCATCACAGAACGCAGATGCATCAGAGTGTGAAAATAAACATGAGTTGGGTAGTCATGCGTTTAATGCACGCTGTGGTCCACCATCTCTTGAAAAGCTATTGCTTTGCTCCCTGAATTGCTGGTAGGTGCAATGTTAATCTATTTCAGGAAGAACACTGAGGACAAGGAGAGGTTAAAAAAGATTAAATCAGCACAATGCCGGGCTGATCTTGATTTTTTCCATAAAACATAACCCTAATTCCTCTACCTGGTAGGGTGACCAAAGCTTTGGCTCTATGTCACAGCTCACTGGGTGTGACATTCTGAAAAAAAGCATCCGCTCTTCTCCTGGCAATGATTTTCAAAAACAATTTGCACTTTATCTCTGCAATACCAAGAGATCACACATCAGCTAACACAGTCAGGTATCAGGAGTGCATCAATGGCTGACATACCTCCCAAGGTCTGTCCCCTGTTTTTGTTACTGCTGATAGTGGAGCCAGCAGTTAAAAGGGCAGAGTGAGATGACCAATTTGTAGGTAACACTAGGTTTTGTACACTAGCTGAGCCTACTGGGGCACAGTTTCTGTTAGAGCGATGATAGTATTAAAAAACTTGCAGCATAAATTTGCAAATAGGTAACCCATTTTTGTCTGCCATGTGAAGCCCCACAGATATTTTCTTAAACAGCAGGATAAAAGACAGCAACAATAAGAATAACAAACCCAACAGCTATGTATGAAATATAGCAAGAAGCAGTGTCTTGAGAAAAACACACTTTTTAGCAACTAGAAGCAAAATCCAACATAAACACATGAAGTGGGTATATGACATGTGGTACTGGGATATAGCACCACATTTTCCATCGTCTTTCGGGAAGGCCACGCATATTGTCTGTGAATGTGAAGCAGCTGGGAAGTAATCTTTATCAGCCTGAAACTTATACTGGCCATCTTTGCAGCAAGATATATTTTCAGATTACAATTCTTGCACTGCTATATGGAAAGATGTTTAATGTGAAGAGTTTAATAACGAAAGGATTTTAAAGTAAAACTAAAAGATCCATTCTTAGCTCATTATTCTCTGATATGGGAACAAAAATACTTGTTAAGGATAGTTGAAGACTATCCCTACTCAAAAACCTCTAGCTGAGTTGCCTTATGTGGTCCTATTGAAACTAGCAGTAAATCCACTGATTTAGGTAATTTCTCTGCATAGTCTTCCATTGGCTCATCTAAGCATGAAATTCTGTCAAAACTTATGTTATTTCTACAATTTTTTCATCATTTTCTGCATTTTGTTACTCTCTGTAACTTGTGCTCATCTTTGCTTCCCACTTGTTCTTCTGGTCTCATGGTCTTTTTCCTTCTAAAGATTTAAAACCATTCTGCAGTCTTAATCCTAGATAACCCTGAACATTAACGACAGAAGAAGTCTTTTCCAAATATGAGTATAAACTTACTTAGTCCCTTGCTGACCATGACTTGAGAGCCCATTTTAGTCCTGCATGTTTTAGATGGACGAATAGTTTGTGTGTCAATTAGCAGCACTTCAGTGTTGGCTTTTTGTTACAAATCAGATGAAGAATCTGCGGCCAGGATGAATAAATAAAAGGAAGTCCTACAGAATCACACAGCTTTTTTAAAAATACTTTGAACCATGGTGCTATATTTTCAATAGACTGTTTCCAGTTTGGTGTGAGTTGTGTCATTTGGAGTTCAAGGAGAAAGATGCCTCTGTATGTCAGCGCAGCTGCTTTTCTTAAACATGGAAATGCGAAGGATCTGAGGTGAAAGTGTCTGTTACTCTTCTCTTCACAAACACATTAGCTTATTTTATTTATTATTTTTTTTATCATAACCTGGTTTTAGCAGGAGTGGCTTTAAAATAATGCTTGTGAACACACAGATAAAGGGTGGCTGTGACTGCAGGTGGCAGAGCCTTTAGATGATTTATCAAGCTTTGTGCCTTGCCTGTGGTATTACCCAAGGTGGTCAGTCTGAAGGGTATGTGGAATAGTTATGGGGTGCATGTGAGGGGCTGGGGACAGAGCTATTTTGTTCTTCTAATTTTGCACAGTACTTTTACTTTCTGTTCTTTCCCCCATAATTATTGCTTTCCTTGTCTTCTGCTTTCCATCTTAGCCTCGGCTTTGACAGGAAACTTCTGGTGATATCTAAATATGAGTCAGAACCCACCCAGAAACATGGCTTGCTTACCATATTGATAGCCTTAGGCTTTTGCTGGGTTCTTAATACCCGTTGTATAGAGCCATTTTTAAAGCACAGTGTGGCTTAAAACATATATTAGATCTAAAATCTAGGTCATCCTTCTTACTGAAGGGCAGATAAGAGGTTTGCTCATTTCCTAGTGAAAAATTATTTTTACTTGAGGATTTGAAAAGGAAAATAATTTAAAGCAGTGAGAGTGTAGATAATTATGCAGTTTGGGTTCAGGAGTGGTTTCTCAGCATTAGGCAGAGTATTGTTTAAATGCTATGGATGACAATGATTAAGGCAAATAATTGATGTCCTCTTTTAAAGTGCTACATCGGTATTCTAGGATGCAGTCAGGTGCACGCTAATGAGTTGGTGGGGTTTTTGAATGTGTGGAAACTGTGAAGGCAGGACTGGGTGCAGAAAACAATCTTTTGAGAAGTCTGTAATTTGAAGTATCAGACATGTTTGTTTTTACATAAATTAAAATTTCCTGGGAGACACTGGGTATTGATTTTTGTTCACTTTGGTGAATGCTCCGATCTTCAGCCTTCCTCATTTGGCATTTGTGTAATACTCAACAAATCTTTCATTACTTGGTACCCAATCTTTTGCACACACACAGAAAAATAGACATACTTTTATACACATATTTGTTCATACTAGGAATACATGTGGATATTTAAACTTTTTACCACGCATGCTAATGTTACAGCATGGCTTCACACACAGTAAACTAGCTTTTGGAAATTCTGGTTTTAAAATAAAGAAAAAAGTTTCTTTCAACAATGTGTCATTGCTGTTGTTATGCATGTGTGCAGGACCAACTCAATGGTAAGCAGGTCAGAAATTTTGAGGTAGATCTAGTGCTGACAGCAGCAAGGTCTTCCACACTAAAACATGAAAGAACACTGTAGGAGCTCCAAGACTCAAAAAGTACCATTCATAAAAGTACTGAAGACGGCAACGATGTCTCAAATAGAAATTTCACTGTGCAAAGATCGGTGTAATGTGCTCTTTTAGAACAGCACAATTGGAAAGAACCCCAAAGCTGTTTTAAACTCATTCCAGATATGTTATGGATGCCCTTGAGAGTGAAAGACCAGAAACTGGGTAGGAATTCACATGTTGGAGAGAAATAAAAAAAAAACAAACAAAATGAAGCCATGGCCTAGTTGAAAAATTCAGTCTAGCATATCAGAATCTGCCTTTACATCTCTGTGTGCAGCCTCCTAGCACTCAACTTAGTTGATGCCTAGGAGAAACTGGGGGTCAGTCTGTGCCCTCAGAGTGGGCATGTCAAAGGGAAATTAGTACCTGCTTTGCAGAGGCCACATATGTAAAGTTTGCTCAATCTGGCCAGTCTGGCCAATAACTCATTAGAAGAATAAACATAATCAGTGTTGAAAAGATCTCTGGTGCTAAATTTACTTTTTAATTAATTCTGCAGAACAGTAGTGGATCTAAAAAAGAATACTTACTCTTACAATACACTCAAGATTTTTTTTAAAGGATACCATTTTATTGGTGGGATTCAAATTCACACAAATGCCTAAAGCTTCCATAGATTCCCATCCCAGAAGTGAGGAGCCTGTGCTCAAAGCATGTGGAGCAATAAGCTTCATTCCATCATACCTTGAATGATGTCTCTGTGGCCAGGAAAGTTAGAATTCATTACACAGCCCTTGAAAGTTATCTGTCAGAAGTCTAGAGTCCCTTTATAGTCCAAGGAAAGAAAAAGACATTTCTAGGACATTTTCTCTCATCCCAAATTAGATAGGTCAGATTAAGCACTCCCTAAGAGTACCCATTTGTCTCAATGTTCTATAAAAGAAACTCAAAAAGGAGACATCTGAATCATAGATACTGGAGCTTTCATGAGATCAGTCTCACGCAGCCTGTCTTGGCATGTCACATGTTGATGTTGATGAAATTGGAAACTGAAAAATGGAGAAGTAAATAGCAACTCAGTTTCATAATTTTTTTTCCCTGAGTTTGAATTCACTGTGTTGTAAAAAAGTTAAATGTTAAGAAAAAAAGACAAAACGAGAACCCCCCTCTGACTAAAAGACAGGTGTTGGTTGGGTTTTCCTACCATTTATATCTGTAAAGTCTGTTTTTGTGGGTAAAGTGAATATGAAGATGTGTCCATTCTTTGGCGTTCCCTCTTTACAAATTGTGTGAATTTAGGCTGTTACTTTGACAGGAACCTCTACAACCTTTTACGTTCTGATTCTTGAATCTAATCTTTTGATTCTGAACCACCATATTGACAGAAACAGACAAATCCAAGCCAAAAAATGAAGCCAGAATGCCTTGCCCAAAGTGGTCTTTTCAATAAACTAAAACAAAAGTGACACCCCCCCATCTCCCTCAAACAATCATGAGTTATACCGAGAAGTGTGACTTCCCTGACTCAGTTTGGCTTGATTTTGGATCCTTCATATTTCCTTAAGTTTTTCATTGTTTGATTTCCTTTCTGCTGCCAAGAAAGAGAGGAAGAAATAATCTTGTTTCCACATGAATTCTCCTCTGGATTCTGTAATGTGAGGTTGTCTAATAAATTACATAAACAGATACTCAAAGGGTACCTTGTCCACGGATTTTTGGCCTGAACCACTGGCAATACTGTTTTCTCTTGACCTTTCTGCTTGAAAAATGTTGAATTGTTGGTTCCGCAGATCTGCACATGTTGAGTAACTCCTGTAGTAACAGAAAATGGTTTATGTTTCGTTGTGGGACCTCAAGATTTTATTGAGACTCCTGGCTCTAGGATGACCTGAGCTATGTCTTGCCCCTTATGGCATGCTCGCGCTGCTGTCGTGCCACCCCTGGTGCAGGGAGCAAGCCCCAGGCACGGTCTGGGAGGGAGCTGCCTGCACGGTGCTGCTTTCCAGCTTGGAGATTGATCTGGACGCTTGTGGGATCATGAGTATGTAAGGGTTGTGGTGTGGACCAAATCTCACTGTTGTCTAGATATTGCCTAATCCTGCTGGATCCTTTAATTTAGGTGCGTAGGTGATGTTTTGGATTACGCTATAGATGTCTGCATAGAGGAGGCAGAGCCACAGAAGATGCTATTCTACTGTGTGACATGGTCCAAGGCTATATTTCAACTGTGCAGTGTGAATGCATATCAGGCTACAATGAATTTTGTATGTTTCAGAGATTTTTTGGTTGTAAAACGATATCTCAGACACTGGCTAGTAAAATTTGTGGACTTTAAATCTCACAATATAAATCACTTGGGGGAAGCGTTAAAAGAAGTGGTTGGAAACAACAGTAACTCATCTGAGGTAATTGAATTAGTTTATGAATAAAGGAAAGATGTGTGACCCTTATTGAGTTTTTCCTCTTTGAATACAATGGCTCCTGTTTGGAAGGAAGAAAGGAAAGAAAGGAAAGGAAGGTAGGGAAGAAGTTTTTTGCCAACTTAAAGTGGAAGCACCTCACAAGGACAGCAGTAAGGAACAAGATACTGGTGACCTAAGTATAATATGGGCAGGTTTAGAATTTGCTCACAACGTTGCATTGCTGAATGTTTAACAAGGCAGTCCAAACTTAAAGCCACAACTATTCTATTTTCAGTTAATCAGCACTAGTGAATTCACCCTATTTTAATTATCACATACTTAATTAGCTCTCACTGGTAGTGTCTGTGCTGCAATGTCTGTTTACTTTGAGCTGTGCTTTTCATTTCTGTTTGCTGATTTTGGAACCTCTTAGAGCATATCAAAGCACCATGGGCATCCAGATTTCATGCTAGAGGACACTGGGATGCATGGGGATATACTGCAGCCAGAATTCACATAGAAAATCATAGAGATCCACTCATTGTCCTGTGGTATAAGCACAGCTACTCTATCGTGAAATAAAGTTTCCATGATGTGTTTGCTTATTTTTCGTACATTTTAGATACAATTTAGATATTGAGTGTGTACATTCAGTAATAATATGAGAAAATTAAAATTAGCAATTATTTTTGGAAGTCATTCCATTCTGCAACTGGAATTTGGATGTTTGTGTGTGTATTCAAAATATGATAGGACCACTTGCTTTAAGTTACATAGATATGACAATCTATCCTGATGGAAATAGTCTGTAACCTGAATTACCTTTTATTAAAAGAAAGGACGGACAATTTAATTGCTTTCTGTAATGCAAGGACTTCTCTGACTAGCAGGCTGAATTTGAGTGGCAGATCCCAGCTTCCCCCTGCTGATAGATATTCTTCTGCATTGCAATTATTCAAGTAACAAAAAGAGAGTAGTTAAAAAATGAAGTTTCTGGTGCTGATTTGATTAAGGTTGCATGCCATGCTGATTAATTCTAAAATGTATTTTAGAAAACCCTTATCTTGTCCTTGTTTCTTGTCACCTTCCTGTTTATCCCATTCATCATTTCAGCATTATCTTTTCATATGGGATTCACCTAACTTTAGCCATCTAGAAGTCAATAATCTAGTCTAACTGAGAGTCAATGAATGGAGAGTGTCGGGAACTTCCTGAGGGTGTTTCAGTTTATCCTGAAAAAGATAACTTGGCCAGATTGGAATGAATTTCCCGCTGGAATTGGGCTACCCACTTAACTGTTAGACAGAATGCAGTCATCTAGCTCGGAGGAGATGCCCAACTGTAGGCAAAAGTAGGTGAAGTGTATCTTTAGAGTAGAAGCTGGTTGAGGAAGAAATTCAGGGCCACGATGTAAAATTTCTGAATGTTCTTTAGATACCTGTGGGATTTAAAAAAAAAAAAAGCCAAACATCAAAACTCATGAAAAGAAAAAAAAAAAAAGAAATGAAAAGCACAGCTCAAAGTAAACACACATTGCAGCACAGACACTACCACTGAGAGCCTTACAAAAAACCTCCACCATTCCAAAACAACAATAAAACTCCTAAACCCATAGAAGCATCTTTGGCTTCTACCAATAATGTTCTGTTGGCATCTTCCCAAGCTACTTCGAGAATCTTGGAAAATCTGGCACTTTATGTCTGGATGCCTGAATAAGGCATCAAGATCTTGGGTCTGCTTGAGACCTGCTGGAACTACTGGGAAGCCCAAATCTTAAATGTCCAATGGTACTGTACAGTTCTTGTCAGCTAGCTCTTTTCTTAAGTTGGCCTGCTGAAGTTCGTAGCGTGCATACCTGATTTTTTAAATTTACTTTTGTGTGAAAGAGAAACTAGAGATATTGCATCAAATTCTTTTGTCACTTCAAGTGGCTTCTTTTTAAAATAAAATTTGTATTCATTAAAAAAAAATAATCATCTAAGAGTCTCTTCTTCCTCTTCTTGTCCTACACATAAAAGATTTAAAATTCACTTGGGAAAGAATTAAGAATTTTTGCAGTAATTTAAATTTTTTTGTGGGGTTTGGGGTTTTTTTTGGGGGGAGCAAGTTTTCTGAATGCATTTTCATCAGCTGTATATAGCCAAGCTGCTTAAATCATTATTGACTAAACACTTTGACTTAATTATCCAGCAGCATGGAGCTTCTTGATTTTCTCTGCTGGCTATGCTCAAGCAGAACACAGCCACTTTTCACTGCCTCAGAGATATGAAACAGTGAGACCGAAACCAGAAATCTGCTTCTGAAACGTCTGCAAGAACGATGGTGAAAAATTGTGGTTTATCTCTGATTATTTTAGAGGAAGGTGTCTTTACTCCAGGGTTATGAAGATGTTGTCCTGCAGTGTTATTACAACTGATGTTTACTCATTCTTTCAGGACCACTTCCTTCTAAATTCTACACATAAGAATTAGTAATTAACAAAAAATTAATCTTCCCTTTAAATGTTCTTGATATTGTGCACTGGAACATTTGCTTGCTTTGAAACAATATTTTTGATCCTCAAAATTAAAAAAAAATACTGCTTAGTTAGTCCTCCCTCATTTTATAGAGAACATAATTTAATCCTTCCTTAAACAGAAACCTCTGCTGGAGCAAGAAACAGCTACTGAAGCCAAGAGTATATAATAATAAACTTGTTTATGTCAGTGATGATGAGATGAGCTAGTATAATCCACCAATATGTGCTTGTTTGTTATTAACTGATGGTAGGCAGTCAGAGGCTGTGCATGGCGAAGCTCTCACCCAGCACTTCCCCGGACCTGCAGGCACAGCTGGCTGAAGGAGCATTGTCACCCCTCTGCGGAGGGTGGGGGAGAACCTGCGGGGCAGTGTTCACTCAGTCACAACACATTGTCCTAATATGCTGTACCTTGCAAACCTGAGTTTTTTTTAAGAAGACTTCATTAAGGCTCTTAATCACCAAAATCAGGTTTAAATAAACCAGCCCGAGACCCCTTACTTAGCTATTTTCTACATCTGTAGGTGCCTCTCAGGCTTTTAAGGCTCCCTGGCAGCTAAAATTCTGTTTCCTCCAGGACCATGAGTGTTGTGGTTGGATGTTTCAGCATGTATCTTCCATTCAAACTTGAAGGGAGTTCAGCAGAATGGCACTTATCTGTGTGAACCCCCTCAAGGGAGTAACCTGGTGTAACAATACAAATTAATGCTACAGCTTAATGGCAAGGGCACTTTCCCAGCATGTGTAGGGTTCCTGGTCTAGGCATCCTCTCAGTCTAAAAAAGTTCAAAGGCCAGCTTTTGCTTCTGGAGTGGTGGCCTTTACCATCAGGTTATATGTACTTTTGGACAGGGCAAGCTTTCCGCCTCTCCTTCTCAAGGCATTACAGCCAAGACTCCAGAAGAGGGTAAGCAAACAATACAGAGGAGCCGAGTCTGCATCTTGGATATCGAGCTGCTTGTCTTTAACTGAGGCAGCCTGCATTGTGATCCTTACATTTTAAACTCAACAGCCATTAATTAAGTTAAACAGAGAAAAAAAAAATAATATCCTGGAATCAAAATCTAACACCTGGTCAGAAACATAGACATTAGACAGGTCAGTTTACCACACAAGCTTTTGTTCTATCCCTTTTTATCCCTCTATCCCTTTCCAGCTTCTGGACCTTAGAGACCAGATCTAAAAATGCGTTGTTTTTCTCTGGGAGTTTTCTACATGAGTGACACCTTTTCATAATGCACTTTTAAAATGTTGCTTTCTGTAATTACAGTGGAATAGTGCTTAAGAAAAGGAAGAGGAAAATAACATTTTTAGAGTAGAGAAAACATTTGATGAGATCAGAATGCTGTAGAAATAGAAATGCAGCTTGACTGCAAGCAAAATTAAGTGAATGAAGCCAGGAGGTGGAAAAGCTGTGTTCCTCATCATAACTCTGCCACAAAGGTCCTGGCAGAAGAAAATGTTGAAAGCTACAGTTTGTTGGAGCTGAAGCTGCCTTCAGAGAGCAGCTCTGTTACTTTCTTTATGTAAGAACTGCATGTTTCAGTTTGGACTTTTTAAAAATCTAGAATTTACTGATAGTCTCATACAACGTTGCACAGATGATATCTTGCTACTAAAACAACTCCTGAGCAATAAATCTAAACTCATCATATTGGACCTTTCCTTGGCCACAATTCTGTATTCACTTACTCACTGCATAATTAAGATTGATTTACGTGGGTAATCTGTCATCCATTCCCCTTGAAACGAGAAGAAACTTATTCTTGTTGTAATGTATGTACATGAATCCCTTAGAGGAACTAATAATTCTATATACTGCATAAATTTTTTTCAGATAAATCAGTATTACTAGTACTTTTGAGTAGAATTTGTACTTTTGAGGTTGATGGTGACTGATGCAGTTTCTGAAATGACATCATCCCAACTTTGACGGGCCAGTGGAGACTGGCATTTAAAGTAACACTGCTTAAAAGTAGAGCAGTAAAACGATCATAGCATTTGCCAGGTTAAAGGTTTATAAAAATAAATAGAGCATTCTTCAGATAAAAGTGAATAGATAATATATGAAGAATATGATTTATGAAAATGTGATGTGCAAGTATTTGCCATCATTTATTGAGTTTGTGCTGAAAATCCTAAAATTATTTACTTTTCCTAACCCTGTGGTGTATTGAAAACTTTTTGCCTATTGTCACAAATGTTGAGTCTTACAGAATCACTCATTTGCAGAATGTAATCTGTCCTCTTCCCCACCACCACATTTCATTGTGCTCTATCAACCACACAAGAATCACCTCCCCCTCCCCTTCTTTCCTAAGTTGAAACACACGAGTATCGTAAATAATTTTCTCACACAGGCTGAGACACAGATATATGCTGTCAATGGAGGGATTTTATACTAAGTAACCTCTAAACCTGGGTTTTTTTCCTTTAACTGATGCTAAATAGGGGACCTCAGTCATGCAGACCCTCTGGTTTAATTTCCAAAGCAGTTATAGTCTTGAGTTCTTAGGTATCTTTTTTTGTGTACCAAAACAATTGTGTATACTCTTGTTGAGTGGCACAAAGGTTAATCTAAATAAATTTGTGAGGCTTTTCGTGGAGACTTGATTCTGATTGATTTGCTAGAATCTGCTGTTAAACAAGGTCTCCTGTTTTAGCAGCTGGCTAAAATACTCACAGGTGAAATCCTTCAGGAATCCCATAGCTTATACTTAATAAGATTTAATTATTTTACAACTTATCTCTCACATTAGCACTCCCCTTGCATTTGCCACATCCAAAGGAGCAAGTCCAAGTGGCGAATTACGAAAAATAATTCCAGTGTAGAAATACGGGTAAGATACACAAGGTCAAAAAACAGGCAAGAGTAATTTGCAACAACTAAATTGCTTGATGTAATACTTTGGCTTGACGGTCTTTAAGAGGAGGCTTTACATAAGTCAAAGGTCTTTGGAGTAATATGCAAATCAAAATCCTACCGCTCTCCTAAATCCTTTTAATCCAGTCGTTAATCTCAATAATGACCTAGTTTTTGGAACCTTTACAGTGTTCAGCCACTTAATCACATTACCTAGTTTGCCCTTTACAAACTTTTAGAGGAGAAATACGTGCACATAAATAACATCCTACTAAAATGTGACTGAAGCCCTCCTGAACAAGTGCAGTTTTATAGAAGAAAATCTCCTTGCACCTGCTGAAGTCTCATGTGACCTCTCTCTTTGCCATAACATTATGATTTTTAGCAGGTAGTAGAGCTTTGTGTAATACAAAGGAAGGAGGAGCTGGATACATAATTCTTACACTTAGCTGATGATTGTTAAAGAAACATCAAAGTGAAGAACGAGCAGCCGTTATATAGTCTGGATTTTTTTCTCAGTATCAGTTGCTGTGCATTGTATGATCACTGACACACCTATTTTTCTGCAAAAAAAAAAAAAAAAAAGGAAGAAAATCACTGGTTTCACATAAGTTTTGAAATTCTAAAGGAAGAAAATTGTCAGCCATGACAACAGACACAGTAACATTTCTCACATGATTCTCTTACGGAGAAGATGACCTGGTTTAGATTTAGTGGAAGGCACTTCATTAATGTCAGAATTCCTCAAAAAGAGAAGCCACAGACCAGTTAAACCACAGTATGTACAGCACTAAAATGGTCTCTAACACCAAGCACAGGTGCTCATTAAAGCCTGAAGTTCACTTACAGTGATTGCTCAGCTGGTAGATAGGCTTTGTACTTTGTGTCTGAGGAAGCATGTCAGAAGAGTTTTACACAATAGGATGGATCACTTTCTGTGTAATTCTGCCAATGAGATAATCACATACGTGCCTGGTTGTCAAATATCTGTCAAAAATGTTAAGCACATTTCAGATGAACTGATAGAACGGCGGGTATTTTGTTTTGTTTATTTTATAATTTTATTTTACTTTAAAAATTAAATTAAAAGCTCATCTATCTCTAATGTTTCATAGCTATCCTGCACTAGAATTAAAATTAAATAGTGTTTTTAGCTGTTACGCCTCAGAGAAAATACCGGAGAGTTAAAAAAGAACTGCACCTCCATGAAGTGCGTATAAAGTCTGACAGTAATGTATGCACTCTCCATAAGGATTCACAAAGGCTAAAAGCATTTGTTAGTCCTCTGAAGCCTAAAAGACCATGACAGGTACAATGCATGCTCTAGTGACTAGACACAACAACTCTGAACTGAGTTTATCATTATTGTGAGTTTTTGTTTTTTATCCAGTAAAAGAAAGCCAAAAATTATAAATATAAAATAAATGATTATTCACACTACTGTTGAGGATCTGAATGATGTGAGGGAGTCAAGAGTTTTCTGTAGAGAAGTAATATGGCTCTATGAAAATTATACTAAAAACTTTTCAGATTTAATAGAAAATGAAAATCTTTGTCTAGATTTCCTGAAGTGTCCCATAGAATTCTGTGGAAGTGATATAAATTTCCATTATAATGCATAGCCTAGTGCAACCAGGTTAACATTTTCTATCACATTAATGTATTTTTCAGGACTTTTCTCTATAGAATGGTTTCTTCAGCTCATAAATTCCCTTCTTGCTTTATGTCTTTTTAACCTTTATATTATTTTAAAATAGTTGTCCTTATGTAGTTAGCTTCTACATGTAATAAATTGATTGAATTGTTATGAAGTTTTGTATGTCCTTGCTTTACCTTTGTTTTTAATAATCCACATCTGTATTTATAAGAAGAGTTACCTATTGCACATGTCTGTTTTGAAATTCAGATAGATTCAACTGTTCAATGAGCAGGCTGAATGTCCTGGTTTCATCTGGGATAGTTAACTTTCTTCTTAGTAGCTGGCGCAGTGCTGTGCTTTGGATTTGGTGTGAGAACAGTGCTGATGGCACACTGATGGGTTTGGTTGCTGCTGGGTGATGTTTACACTCAGTCAAGGACTTTTCAGTTTCTCGGTCCCTGCCAGGGAGAGGGCTGGAGGGGCACGGGGAACTGGGAGGGGGCACAGCCAGGGCAGCTGACCTGAACTGGCCAAAGAGGTATTCCATACCATATGGCCTCATGCTGAGTGTATAAGCTGGGGGAAGAAGAAGGAAGGAGGGAACATCCGACATTACGGCGTTTGTCTTCCCGAGTAACCGTTAACGTGTGCTGCAGCCCTGCTTCCCTGGGGATGGCTGAACCCCTGCCTGCCCATGGGAAGCGGTGAATGAATTCCTTGTTTTCATTTGCTTGTGTGCACGGCTTTTGCTTTACCTATTGAATTGTTCTTATCTCAACCCTCGAGTTTTATATTCCTTTCCGATTCTTCTCCCCATCTCTCTGGGTGAGGAGGGAGTGAGCAAGCAGCTGCTTGGTGCTTGGTTGACAGCCAGGGTTAAATCACGACACCGAACAATGGTCTATGGTAATTATTCAGAGTAGGTAACTTGAAAGTTTTTTAGATAATTTCTTTATACTTGCTGATTTCATGCCAACCACTGCTTTTGGATATTTGTGAAATAACAGAGAATCAGAGAATCGTTGAGGTTGGCAGGGACCTCTAGAGAGCATGTTCTGAGACCCCCCTGCTCAAAGCAGGATCAGCTTCACCAGACTACTTATGGCTATGTCCAGTCGGGATTTAAGTATCTCAGAGGATGAAGACTCCACAATCTCACTGGGCAACCTGGTTCAGTCTTTGACCAGTCTCACAGTAAAAAATATTTTTCTTGTGTTTAAGTTGAATTTCCTGTATTTGAATTTACACCCATTGCCTGTCATCCTGTCACTGGGCACCACTGAGAGGCTCCACCTGTTTTACTTCCCCCTTTCAGATGTTTACATGCATGAATAAGATTTCTTGAGCCTTCTCTGCTCCAGGCTGAACAGTCTCAGCTCTCTCAGTCTCTTCATATGTGAGATGCTCCAGTCTCTTAATCATTTTCTTAACCCTTTGGTGGACTTTGTCCAGTACGCCTTTGTCTCTCTTTTACTGGGGAGTCCAGAACTGGAGCTGGCACTCCAGCTGTGTATCACCAGGAGTGATTTGAGCAGAAGTATCAACTCCCTTGACCCATAGATCTTCCTAACACAACCAAGAACACTGTTGGACATCTTTGCTGCAAGGGCACACTGCTGGCTCATGGTCGCCTTGCTGTCCACCAGGACCCCAAGGTCCTTGTCTGCTGAGCTGCTTTCAAGCCAGCTTGCCTCCAGCCTGTACTGGTGCATTAGTTTATTCCTGCTGAGGTGCAGGACTTTGTATTTGCCTTTGTTGAAGTTCATGAGATTCCTGCCAGCCCATTTCTCATACCTGTTGAGGTTCTTCTGAATGGCAGTAAACCCATCTGGTGTGTCAACTGCTCCTCCCAGTTTTGTGTCATTTGCAAACATGCAGGGCCTACATTCAGTCCCACTATCCAGATCACTAATGAAGAGCTTCAACAGTATTGCCCCCAGTATCAACCTCTGGGGTGTATCACTAGCGACTGGCTTCCAGATGGACTTTGTGCCGTTGATCACAACCCGTTAAGCTTGGCCGCTCAGCCAGTCCATTGTATTCTTACCGGCCCTGTACTGAAGTTGATGAATAGTATCAATTGCTCTGCCTTCCCACCCTTTGGAAGAAAAGATGAGTATGTACTAAGGGTAAAATTAGACACGCATGTATGGATATTTTTTATTAGAAGAACGCATGCAGTGTCTTACAGTTCACGTTCACCAAATTACATGTATTGGCCTCTATACACCTGAAAATATCCTTTCTACTGAATTTATGTAACTAAGAAAATTTAACTTGGTCCTGCAAGGTTCTGAGGATTTCATCAGAGGCTGTATGGATTTTTACTGCCTCTGGTAAAAATTTTCTGTAACATTTAAAGTAAGTAATACACCTTTGACCATTTGAAGTACAGTAGTAAATGCAATTTGCATGGGGTGTAATGTAGGAGAGCACAACACTAGTGTATGAAAATTACATCAAAGTAAAATTTCAGTCAGTGTAATGACAAACAGAAAGGAGTACGGCACATTATTGGCATTTTCAAGGTGGATTTGCCAGTGCTAGTGACTCATCTTTGAGGCCATTCTGAACATTGACAGTAATTAATAAAAATTACTATGAATAATAATAGTAATAAAAACCCACTTCTGAGGCACCAGAAAGAATGTCTTCTTTTCAATCATTTTCAAGATGCTTTCTTGATGAGCACAGAAAAAGATCACACATTTTTTTGTTTCTGTATCAGTGGCAACTACAATCTCAGTGGAAGCAAGATAGAAATCAGAAAGATAAAGAGATATAGCAATATGCAAATGTAGCAATTGAAATGGGAGTTTGCAAAAAGAAAATTTAAAAACTCTTGCAGCACTTGTGGAAAGGGGAAAGGTAGGATAGGGAAAAGATTGGAACAATATCCACATATTATCTATGTGTGATATCTACCTGTTCCACTGATACGCTTAGTTTTATGCATACAAATACTCTTAGCAAGATCAGTGACCAAGTACATGTGTAAGTATGTCCAGGATCAGTACTACTATAAAAAGAGGAAGACTTGGGATGGGTGGTGGAGGCAGAGTACTTAAGCTAAGAGTACACAGAACCACAGGAAAACTGAGGTTGGGTTTTAGTTGGAGATCTCTAGCCTGACCTCTAGCCCGACCACATGCTCAAAGCAGCACCAACTTCAAAGCAAGCTTCTCTGAGCAGTCTGTTCCAGTGCTCAACAACCCTCATCTTGATGAGGTTTCTTTCTGTAACCTGACTGGATTTCCTTTCTTGGGACTTTCCACTGTTGCTTCTTGTGGGTCTCCTAAATTATCCGTAGGGAATATGGGCAGCGCTAGAAGGCAATCCAGCACATGCAAGTTGGAGCTACCTTCTTGGATTTCCTTTCTCCATGCAAGGAGCTTCAAGTGACTGTTCTTCCAAGGCTGGAAATTCACTGCACTGCATGGATCTGTCTCCACTTCTGCTCTTCCTCAGGAAGAGAAGTGAGTGAATTACACATAGGAATTCTGTCACTTGCTATAACATATATATCAGATTTCTTGAAATCTGTATTTGAAAGAGTCTTAGTCATTCAGCTGTGCCTGTTGTACCTGTACTGCTTTATGTTGGCTTATATCATAGAGTCTTTTTATATTTTCTCAGCCATGTATCATAACTACTTCATTAAAATACTACAGTATTGACTCTCCTTTCCAATGCATGTTTTCCAGGCTTTATAAAATTAGAGTTCTGTATACATTCCTGTCTTAAAATGTTGACACGTGTGGATTATTGTTATTTTAAATAACAATATAAGGCAAAAAAATTTGCTCTGGTAAATAACATAACATGCTGCTGGCAAATCAATTCCACATACTACTTACTGTATGCTGCGTGCATACCCCCCCCATGAGAATCCATCAAAGGCATTTGCATTTCCATGCATGATGTAGTGAGTCACCTTCAGATTCCACTGACAAAAAGGCACTTTGAAATGAGGTCGAATGGTTCACGTTCAGTT
The DNA here is from genome assembly GCF_023634085.1 of Falco cherrug. Classification (NCBI taxonomy): domain Eukaryota; kingdom Metazoa; phylum Chordata; class Aves; order Falconiformes; family Falconidae; genus Falco; species Falco cherrug. The sequence continues at coordinate 43,851,120 of NC_073701.1, forward strand.
CTTTTTGTGAACCAAGCCTAACAGTCAGGGCCATGTTTGCCCAAATTTGATCTCATTGAAATCACTCAATTGTATCAGTAATCACGGAGGACTTGGTTTTCCTAGTTTTTTTATTGTAGAGGCAAAGGCCTGAAACAGACTTTGGGGTCACTTCCCAACACGCACAACTCCTTTCAAAAGAGGCTTGAAAATGTCCATGTCAGTTCTGATGGGCATCAAAGGCAGAGAGTAGTTTTGGTCCTTTTTGCTAACATCCATTCAAACAACGGCGGCACAGCTTTCCCCACAGTGAAGCAGGTTCTGTGTCTCCACACAGGTATTTATGAATGGAGATATCTCTGGCAGAAGAAGAAATGTCTGGTTAACAGTGGAGTCAGTCTGCTGCTAATTGATAACCTGAAGCCCAGTGCTACATGATTCTAATGCAATCTGCCAGAGGAAGAAATCTGTGCTGGCTCATAATTCAGACGGATATTATTCAGGTGTGGAAAGAAAAGAAGTGGGGGGAGAGGGGATCAATATTTGGAAATCTCATCTATAGCTGCCATCTGGAAGCTCCGATGACTGAGCTTTCTGTAACTTGAAACATTAATCTTGGTGATGTGCAGAGGTTGGGAAGGTGAAAAGGGAACACTAGATAACAGAATGAAACCTCTTAACAATTTTATCAGGCTTAGCTTTCACTGCCGCTCACATAAAAATTGAAAGGGCAAGCCTAAAGATCTGCAGCCTTTCAATACACAAGGCCTTTAAGTATGCTCATCTTGGTCAGGAAAGATTATTTGCTTAGTCAGCAAAATAACAGCTTCCTCTGAAAGGAAAAAGGTAGTTCTCAGGAGCATCCTTCTGAAAAGCATAATCTGAAGATACTGGTCATTCCACCACCAAGAAAATGCACACAACAGTTTGAATTAAAGCTTTTTTTTGTGAACATACACTTCACACATACTGAAAGAGTGGTATATTCTTGTGCTCATTGGAATTCAGCACAGAATAAGCTTTAATAAGGCATCTATTTATACAAAGAGTGGTGAGAGCCATCATGGTTTGAAACAAAGGCAAGATTAATATCTTCAAAATATCAAACTAAATTAAAGTGTAAGCGCAGCAAATCTAAATTTGTAATCATCTCAGACCCTTTCTATGTCAAAAGTCATTCACTGGAAGGAAAAAAGAAAAATACATGTTGGCTAATTTGAATTGTCATTTGTTTGGTTCACTTCTGATTGCATCAGGATTGTCTGGGTTTTATGTGAAAATTTTTCCTCTTTTGATTAGTGTTCCTTCGTCCTCTGGATATCAGCTATAAATCACAGCATAATCGTGACAAAATTTGGTTTTGTTTGAACGCCTATTATAATTCCATTTTGCCTCATTTATATCCTAATCAAATAAATCCCACTGGAAGTTAACCAAGAGACAAAACTAAAGCAAATGACAGTAACTCAAGAACTGATTTCCTTGACATCCAAAGTTTTAACCTTTGTGGGACAAGTATTTAGTTTGTAATGAAGGTGAAATGCAACAAAGAGAAGGCTGAGCTATCTGAAAAGCTCTGAGGCTGGAAGCACCTACTCTGCTGCCTTAAAAGTCCAGCATCAGCCCTGGAGATTGGCTTACACATGGCAATTAAGAAAAGGCACAGCTCATTAGAACTTGCAGGACAGATGGTTTCATGGGAGTGAAATAAATATTTATGTGCTATTACCTATAGGTTCCATTCCTCAGTTGTCACAATGTGCCAGTGGAGGTATAAAGTTACAAACAAAGTGTGAAATTACAAACACTGAGTACGTGCTTTAAGGTTCTCACAAGAGCACAGTGGTCCTCTAGTTTGGGAAGGCAGCACAGACCTGTAGCCATGACGCTGCAGGTGCCTGGAGGAACATCTCACGTGTCTAAGTGCCCATGAGAAATTAAGCAAGCAATAAATAGTAGGTTGCATTCCACAAAAGAAGACTTAAAGTAGTCAGTTAAAAATTTACCATTTTTTTGGTAATTACCATTAAACTTCAGGCTAATAAGATCTTTAGTTGTTTGGTTTTGGTGGTTGTTTTATTTTTTTCTCTAAAATGTGTATTAATCACAGAACTGAGCATTGGAGCTGGATGGTTCTGCTACTGGAAAATATTCTTATCCCTAACATAAAGATATTTTCTCAGGACCCCAGGGAGATAGATACTGCACCATATGAACAAAGCCTTGAAGTAGTATCCATTGTGCCAGGCACCATAAAAGCACACACAAAAATATGTCTGAAAGAGGTTTCCATGTGAGAAGCCATGTTGACTCCTTGTCCCAGAAGAGATGGAGGTGTGAAAGGATATTTGGGATAAGATTAATTTCATCTGACTTCAGACATCTACAATGCAGATCCTGTGTTTTAGTCACCATTCCCCTCGTGCAACAATGCAGAAGTAGACATTTTATGGCATGATTCACCTGACCTGTTTTGGATGTTTACTTCAGGATGAGAAAAATTGCTTTCTAGCAGTGCCTATTTCTCTCCACAAATCTGGAAAACAGCCTTCATGGCAGCTGTGCTGTAGGTATCTACACTTGGTCAAATGAATCCTCAGCCTTGTTGCTTTCTCCTCCCCTCAGGTACACAAGCTGAGGCAAATACAATCTGCTGTTGAGATTGGTTTCCAAATTTCTATTTGGAAATTCTATAGACGACTGTCACCCAATCTGTGTAGCTTAAGGAAAAAAAAAAAAAAAACCACAACACCCCCCCCAAAAAAAACCCCAAAACAAACCACCAATACAAACATAGATTAAATGTTGTTAATTATTTCTTGAGCAGCAAGGCATCTAGTGGGTGTTACCCAGGTGCCTCCACCCCTCCTGTGGCCCTGCAACAGGCTGCCTGCCTTTGGTCAGAAGGTGAGCTGGAGGCTTTGTCTGTGTAGCAGTGGCAACTTGGAGCCTGAAAATGTGATGCACCTCTCCTGACCACCTTGTGCTGTCAGGCCACTGGTGTTTCTTATGGACTACACTAGCCTGTTGGCACCACATTCTGTCCTTTCTTGAAATGACGTACTTCACACAGGGCAGGGAATAAAGCATGAATTAATGGTACCTTCCTATCGTACCCAAGGCAAGATAACTACATATGATCACTTAAAATGCCCCTGGTATTTGTTTTGATTATATACAAAATATAAGAAAATAAAACTGATTTAAAAGTGGCCAATTACCAGTATGAAAAAACATTAGAATTATTGTTATAGCCAGGAATTGTATCTATATACTAACATCTTTTTTGTGAATAGAGTTGTCTGATTTTGATTTGTGTGGTTTTTAAAATCTAGACACAAGTATGAAAAGGCATGAAAGCTAAAATAAATCTGGATTTAAAATGTTTACTTTGTGTAGAATTTATTATGTACTATGAGCATATATATGCCTCACTTTAGTCATAAAACGAGAAGAAGTGATCCATGTGAATGTAGTGGGATGCCTGGCTATATTGTAAATTCCTCAAGGACAGAACAGGACATCAGCTGTGCATCAGTGCCATTCTGAGCCTGACAGCAATACAGCAAGAGATGGAGAAATGTTTATAACCATGAGGTTATTCAACAAAGAGTTTCATGACATTTAAATTAATTTATTATTTTGGTCTTGAACTAACTAAGGAAACAAAAAATGAAGTTATTTTTTTTTAAAGGAATCAGTAGATTCATTTAGATGTGCTGTATGCAAAATGTTTCAATTTCATAAGGCAAAATTCCAAAGAAAAAATTTAGCTAAATGCAACTTTTAGCATTATACCAAATTTTTTTCTCTGTTTTTTTTCCTGTTTTCAGTTTCATCATCAAAACAATGAGTATTTCTCACGGCGATGTTCCCATGCTGCTGTGCGTTATCACAAACATGTTTCTGTGGAAGTTTTAAAACAACCTAGGCTTGCTTACCACTGTCAGGCTCTAGTCCAATATGTAGGGGCGGGGGTGTGTGTGTGTGTGTGTGTGTAGATATTAAACACAGAGTAAAATTACCAGTACTATGAACTAGTACTACTCAGTGTGACAATGTTTTCTTTGACCTTTCTGATGATGTTATGATGTCATGGCACTGTAGCTTTGGCCTATTTTCTGCCTAGCCTCCACTGGGCTAGATTTGATGGAAATAAACATCTTACGTAACAGTCCAGCTGTGCACTCGGCATTTTTTCTTCTCTATTTTTTTGGGTTTGTGGTTGTTTTTTTTTTTCTTTTTTCTGAAAGGAGATCTTCCCAGCATGAATTCTGCATGCATAATTAACAATTGCCAAATTTCATCTTCAAAATCTGTTAGGATTAAGAGACAGAGCTGATGTGCTTTGTCACCCTTCCCCTGTAATCACACAGCTTTGCACTAGGAAAGGGAGCAAGAGGCAGGTTAAAACTGCAGTAATTCCCTTGAAAGGAGAAGTAGAAGGCTGTGAATGTGAGAATTTGTACTACTGGGAATATTTAAACCAAATCCTTTCAGGAAAGAGCAAAGATTAGGTACAGACTACACTCACAGAAAGAAGAAAAAAAAATACCCTGACCTGATAGCTTTTGCTGTTATGTTAATAGCAAAGACAAGGATGAACATTATTGCACAGCAGATCCTTTAACATATTATTTTCTCGTTTCTTATGTTTGTTTTGATTGAATATGTAGCAGGTATGTATACAGACAAAGGCTAGATAGGAAATCTTCCTAAAGAATAAAGTATGAAATACATATACAGAAATATTTTTAACTGAAGTGAATACAGAAATAGGTGCATACATACCAAGAAAAAAAATAATATGTACAATGAATTGCCATTACTCAAGTTGCATACACAGATTTTTAAAAATGGTGCAAGTCTGCAGGGAAAATTTTGCAAAGCTTTCAGAGTTGTTTACTTTTGCAACTAAAGTCATAGGAGATACCATCAACCTCTGCTTTCAAAATCGCTGAACAGTTTAAAAATAATGACAATTAAACCCCAGTATTTTCAGTTTTCTTGTAGTTTGTCTTCTGTTTTTCCAGCCTTATGGCTTTAAGTCACCACATTTCACTCCACAAAACACAGGCAGGAGAAAAAGCTTACTTAAAGGAAAATGAGGAAGGTGAAATTTATGGTAGTCATTGGGCACTTAAGCTAGGGATATTCATTTTTTGTTCATTTATGGTACCAGCTTTTCTCTCACACTGATTTCACCTCCCATGCCTGAGTTGGCATTAGGGGGATGACATGATCAGATAAAAAGCATGCTGAATGATCAGGCCTATAATTTCCAAATCAGAAGTGTTAAGCCCTCTCTCTGTATTAGAAAAGAAATAATTGACATGCTATAGTGGAAATGAAGTAGCTCTTTTTCATTTTTAATAATTAAATACTACCTAAGCCTACGTCCTTAAGCTAATCACTTGTGCGCTTATAAGAACAGCCTGTAGTACTGCAGACCTGCAACCGCAGAAGCCCCCAGCAGCAGAGTGACCCGCACTCCACAGTGTAGAAGAATGGCTGCAGAAGCATGGCCTTAGAATCTCTGAAGATCTGCACAATCCAGGCCTGGTATTAGAATAGGCCTGTAATCAGAATTGTACTGAAGTTGCTGTGCTGAAGATAACAAGCAAGGTAGCCTTGAGCTATTCTTGAATCCTGAGACTGAGTAATTATGTTGTGCCAACAGGCCGTGGCTGTAACAAGATACAGTTGCTGGGAAAGCAGGTGCAGGGCCAAGAGAGATAGGGACCGGTATGGGAAAATAGGGAGTAGCAAACCGCAAGGCTGAAGCACAGCAACACAATTAGCTACATGGATAGAATGCTTATTTTAGTCATGATAATTAGGGGTGTGAGAACCGTGCGCGTTTAAAGACTACTAACCAATTATATCTCTGCTTTACGAATATGCATGTGTATCGGTTCTATATAAGTAGTGGTAGAAACTAATAAAGTTGAGCAAGATGCATAACTCATATTGAGCGTCTTCTTGACTCCAGCAAACGCTTCTTCCAACACCATGGGTTTGGGATGACCCCATTCCCAGCTGTGGACTGCAGGATGAGTGCCACTGACCTCCTCCACCGGCCAGCCCGCCTCATAAACAGCCGCCTTACCGATCTACAGCACGCAAGAGAGGTTTCTGCAGGCATTGTTGAACTCATTACCACTATCAATAGGATATGTTACTATGTTTAATAGACCTCTTAAATATTTACTTTTCTCTGGAAATAACACCTCTTCAACTCAATATTCTGTTTAAAGATACGGGATTTTTGGAATAATTCTTTACATGGTATCCTTCCTGTCTCAGGAAAAGCTATGCAGGGTACAATTTAACCTACAGTTCTCACTATATCAGATCATCTAAATGTTCTTTCTGAGACAAAAATCCTCTACTTCTTGCTTTCTTTCAATCTTTCTTTTTCACTGTAAATTGCATTATCAAGTTGGAAGCAGACAGAATGATACTGCAAAGGGAATCCTTGCCCACCTTTGAAGTGGCCTCCCAGTTTTTGAGATGAACCAAAGGATCGGAAATGCAAATATAACAACATTTCATTATCTAACTTGCCTTCAGGTTATGTACAAGTTTATGTCCGTAGAACATGAAAACAATAATTCAAATATTTGTTTAATGGATTTGGGTTTTACTTAATGTATCCCATGGGTCTAATAACTATAAAGCAAGAACACTCTGGGTTGATTCTTAAGATAATGTGTTTATTGCACTGGATATAAGCCACACTGCAAATCCTAATGTTGCCAGAAAATGGTAAACTACAGACCAGCGTGTCACATCAATTGAGAATATATGACTGAACTTCAGACCTGGCAGGAACATTTACCTCTAATTAATGTTTAATTTCAAAGGAACAGCATCTAGTATCCCAAAAATAAGTAAAATCAAATTAAATTGAGGCAAGTGAAAGAGCGTTCACTGTCTATCAAAATAAACTTCTTCCATACACCAGAACCTTCCCAAATTATCGGCTTTGCCTTGTTTTTGAACTGGATTTGAAATGGCAAGGGCAATGTATTCTAGCAACATAAAGGCTATGTGTTGATAATATTTGGTTGTAATTAATATCTTCGGCAGAATGTCGCAGCCAAGTAACAGCAATGCCAGTCCACCAAGGGACCCCTTTTAAGAAGGTTTGATTTCCTGGTGAGAGCGAATTCAAACAAAGAAATTCTGGAAGCGTATGCAGGTAAACTTGACAAGTCCATGCTCTGAGGAAATCAATCCCACAATTTCTCTCCTGTCTGAGCTGAGGAGAGAAAAGCTTTCGATTCTCTCCTGCTTCTGCACATTCTTCATCATAGATCAGCTTTAGTTTCTCAGAAGATCTTTCTGAAAGACAATTAACTGACACAGAAGTTGCTACTGAGTCTGCAAATTAGGTATAGGGAAGAAAAAAAACACCTGCAAGTGGTGTTTATGGAACCACACTGCCCTTTCAGTCATATTCCCTCCCTTGCAAACCCTGATTTTGCTTCCACCTATGAGCTTGATTCTGCAATTGAATTTCCCTTAGGCTTGAAATCCTTGTAAGAGTCACAAATAAAAAAAAAGACAAAGTGTCATGACTTGAGGTCAGGACCATAATTCTGGAAATGCCACTTTAGGAAGGACAAGCAGAGCAGCTCAATAAAAGACAAACATTGTCCCAGACTGCAGCTGAAAAATGCAGCTACTTTTAAAGCAAGAAGTCAGCCTCCACCCATATGTTGCATATTAGAGCTAAAAATGCATTGGTTACAGCATTCAAGAGGTAAAAATCCCAGGCATACAATCATTTCTGTGTGAAATGAAAGTGGAAGTTCTTAATGAAATAATTTCTGTAAATTTGTCATGTGAATAGAAATCTCTGGATCTAAACTACTACAGTTTTACAAGGCTTCAACCAAACAAATATAGATTCACTTTGCAAAGCCAGGTAGAAAAGATCCAGGTACCACACCTCTGTACCGTGTATATAAGAAGAGCTTAGAAAAGATGGAGGAATGGTAACAGTTAATTTGCCTTTCAAGTGGAAGGTGATTTTTTTGAAGTTCATAGCTAACAAAGTAAAGGATTATACACTTTATGGGAATAAGAAAAAGTGAAGTCTTACATGACATAAAGTAGCATAAAAATATAACATAATCAGAAGTCCAAAATTTAAATTGCATAAACACCAGATGTATCATCAAACGTTTTGTATTGTAACATTTTTTTATGAAAATACTTTCAGTTGATGCCACTCCCACAAAAAAGTTTTCAATACAACTTTATGAAAATGCTTAGATTTTTCCTGACAGTTTTGATGAAGAAAGTTTTGAGTTCACAAAAGTGTCAATAATGACCATTTTTCCTTCAGATATGCACTGAACATCACACATGCATTTCAGTAGGCTGATAAAATATTTTATTAGTGTTAATTGAATCAGCACTGCTTCTGTAAAAGAAATGTCCCGTTTTTCCAGAAACAACAAAAATACCAATTCTGTCTCAAAATTATGGTCAGCCTCTGTCTGTGGGTAAAACCCTTCCTGATAGGATAGAATTGTCATATCAAAGATCTCTTCCTGGGAGAAAATGTCCTTTCTCCAATAGTCACCTTTAAAAGACATGTGCTTGTTTGGTTCCTGGGCGGAGGACTTCAAAATTCTCAGAGTCACTGAAGTTTTCTAAGAGTTGCCTAAGAGACGAGAAAACTGATGTGAAAAAGCAAAAGGACAAACATAACTTCAGCGCACAAAAATGCACGTTGAAACCACAGCTCTGCTGAAATCAGTGACGCAGAGTGGTTCTGCAGCTTTCAGATTTAAACTTCCATAGCTAATTTAGGAAAGTAAATCTTCCCCTTCATCCCATCTATGTACAGCAACATTGTCCTCTTTATCAGTATAATCAAAAATAGAAAAAAATGTTGTCAAGCTTAGTAATGCTGAGTTTCTAACAAAATGAATAAGCAGATGCAAATCATGACCTCTTTATGGTAAATCAGATTTTAGTTTTGTCTGAGGCTTAGTCAAAGTTACAGCAAAATGGAAGTGGAAACTGTATGCCCATATTATTACAAGCCAGGTTTCCAGGAGAATTTATGAGCTGCATGGAATTCATAAGCCTTGGACATCCGTGCCTATTCCTCTTAAAACTGATACATACTGTGTATGATTTATGAGCAACACTGGTTAAAAATTGGATGCCAAATTGAACCTGTACCTTAAACCAATTTTATGTACATTTATAAAAATGACAGGTACAAGATACAATGTCAAAATGGAAAGGATAAACCAACCAAAAGTATTAACAAGGTTTAATTCATCACCTCCCACTTCTCCAACTACTGTTCAAGAGAAAGAAAGACATTGAGTGGATGGGGGATGGTCAGAGGTCTCAAACAGCACTCCCTTCCGTGTGATGGTACACAGCTTTGGAACATATAAGCTGGAAGTGAAAACATGAAAACATCTACTTATAAAGGATGATACTTTATGAGGCTGCCAAATTGGCTATTACTTAGCTAACAGTACACTGCATGAACTCTTAATGTTACATGAGGATTCCTGGTTAGATCTCAGACACTGAAATACACAGATTCTGTCAAACTCAGTGGCTGTGAGTGGTGATTAAACAATTGAAGTCCCCAGGCATAACTGAGAAGGTTTTCCAGACCTAAAAGACATCCTCCTTTACCTCATGCTGCCCAATGGACCAAAGTGTCACTTAGTTCTGCATCACTACCTGCGTCCAATGCTGAACATACCCCTGCCATTTCCAGGGCCTAAGAGGACTGCTCCAGACCGACAGCTTGTGACTGCTTTCTGTGCACTTAAGCCAGAAGAGTGAAAAGCAGAGTTTTAGCAATGCCTACATAACACCTCTTGCTGTTTCATTCCGTTTACATGATGTGAAGATGCTGGACTAACATGAAGGTCTCATAAGAAATCTTCCAAATTAATTCAAGCAATATTCTGATTTGTTTTCTATCCAGTTATCAGTGGTCTTTCTTCCTTTTTATGCCCTGTTCTCATACTCATCACACAAAGGTATTAATGGGTGGGTAAAACAGATGCTGTCACCCTTCTGAGTCAATGGAAATTTGCACAGGGAGTGAAACTGGCTTTATCCAGATGATGTTAGAAATAAAATATCTTTGGGGGTCGGTAGGACTGACACAAAACTGGGTGAATTTCCTAGGTTTATTGTATTTGCTTTTAATTCTTCAGGGGCCTAGGAAATATTACAGAAAAACTATGAGCCCAAATGCAACCTTTCTGGCAAATAAATCAGAAGATATAGAATACTTACAATTATAAAAGTATGTCTGCTTTATGAAAAGCCTTATTTTGTGCTTTCTTGACCTGTGCCCTTGACAATCAAGTTCCAAACTTTAGTTCATTGCATTGATGGCAATATGACTACTCATGAGTTTGCAGTTAAGTGAGTTTTTAGATCAAGATCTATGCTGACTGTATTGCATGCTTTTGTGGGAATATCGGAACAGAGGGCTCAAGAGGACCATCTAAGCCCTCAAATTCAGTTCTTTGTGATCCATATAAATATAACATAAAGTGTGCCGCGTTAGACAAAAGAAGTTTAATTTAGAAGGGTCCCCATCTACATCACACCACCTCACCACTACATGGCACATTCAAGAGTACAGAGTAGCATCTGAACAAGAGCAAAACCAGCCAGAACTGTAACATAGTGCAGGAGCAGGCCAGGATGGAAGGAAAGCAGAGGTGAAAATCTTTTTTTTTTTTTTTTTTTTTTTTGTAATCTTACACCTGTAAGAGTAGGGGAGCTCAAATAAAAATCTTCAAGATGAGCCTAGAAAAAAGAACAAATTTGCTACTTCACCGAGAGTAAAAAAAATCCCAAAGTTCAGCCAGTCTGACCCAGGGTAAAAATATTCCTAATGTCCAGTGCTTGTAGTTTATCCTCAGTGGATCAGCAGAACAACCACTAATGAGGTTTTACTGCATTCAGAAACATGAGTCCATCCCAGCCATAGCCAGCTGTGGTACAAGCGTAATGCTTGTACAAGGAATGCAAAAAGCCCAACAAAAAAACAACTTCTGTTGTTTATCTGAAAACCCTTCAGATAAAACACTTCAAAATCCCAACTGTTGCTTATATTCAATGGAGCTTGGTTTTGTTAGTTAATTAAAATAGAACTCATCAGACTAAAGATAGATGCCTAGTTGTAAGACATCATTTCATGATCAGTGGAAAGAAACAAGAGGCAAATTATTTTCTCCCTAAAGTACACATCTAAAATCAGTTGGATTTTTTCACCTTAAAAGTGTTTAGTACAGTCTATTAATTGGAAAAAAGATCTAAGATAACTAGCTCCAAGGTAGGTGCTCACACTTTAAACATTAATTGAATTAACTGAATCCCATGCTTACACTGTAAGAAGTATTTTATTGATTTGATTTGGAATTGCTGGCTTTTTTCTTCCAATAAATTTTCTTGCTTTTTTCTTTCCACTCTTAGTGACTGGCAAAACAGATATATTTCCTAAGCACATACATATTTTTGTCTTATTCATTCCACCAAAAAAAAAGAGACTACTAACTGAAAAGCATGAAAAACGATAACTGCAAATAGTATTTACCACCTGTGATTTGAGCCCAGATTCAAGTGTTAGAGATAGAGGAACTGAATTTTCCTGAGTGAAGATGTGATATTACTCATTATAATATATATGATTTACGTGTGATTATTTTGAAAGGAAAATATCTTGTAATTCCAGGGTATTTTCTCTAGGCTTATTGTCAGGCAAATTCTTAAAGCTGTTATTTGAAGTTTCCCACAGACATCATTAAAAGCTCTTTTCAGCACCAAATACCAGCACAAGCCTGAACAAGCTGCACTTAAAAGTTCATTCCCACAATCCATCCACTGGTGTTTCAAAATGGCTTGTTTCTTGCATTAATCTGTAAGGCAAAATTCCTCCTTAATAAAGCTGACAGTGGCTTATCTCACAGAAATCCAGCATATTGTGCTACTGCGTAACATAGAAAGGATGGACAAATGATTCCTGACCTGTGCAAGCACAATATACACACACTGGTTTGGGTAAAAATCCTTCTCGTTCCTGTACAAGCAGAAGCCAGTATTGCCATGGTGGGATCTGGAGAGCAAAAGAGCTAATTTGTCACCGGTCACTGCAGTTGTATGGACTCCTTTCTGCATACCCATGACCACATCCTCTGCTGTGACCAGCACTGAGAAGATCCAGCTTTCCTTGACCTGCTGCTCCACAACCTCAAGCAAGTTGCTTGGGGCCAACTCCAATTAAGAACTTTAGTGCCTCAAACAAAAGGGCTACAACAAATTTGTAACCTTGAAAATAAGCATTATGACTGCTGCCTAAACCTCGATGTGCCTGAGCTTGCTGGGGCCTCCTCTTTTCGTGACGTGGAGGTCTCCAAGCACACAGAAGTGCTCATACCCAGAGCTGATTCTGGCTTCTGGATGGCTCAGCATGTCCTTGCTCCTGGGCACAGCTGTTCCTCAGCTTGTTTCACCCAGCAGGTCTCTTCAGCATGCTGAGCACAAACACAGCAGGACAGGGCTCCTTGCAAAACACAGCTGTGCTACCAGCTTTGGCAAATGCCAAAAGTCTCCTTGAAGCAGAGATCAGAAGGCATCATCTCCAATGGAAGTGTCCACTATGCTAGGCTGGTGAGCTGCACCCTCTTTTGCTCCTAGTGCAAATCTTGAACATTTTGCTGCACAGTGACCTGGCTTCAAAGGGAAGGTGTACAGCATGTCTCCCACCACAAACCCCTGTCATCCAGAAACATGACTTGAAAGTTTCAAGTGTTGACAGTGTTCACAGTGGAACCTACATGGATAGGGGTGGAGGGTGCATGAGAGTGAGGGTGACGCTTACCCATGCGCACTAGGTTTCCTACTCAAGCTCTGTGAAGTTGCCTGCTAGGTAACTGACTTTAGAGGCAGTCCCCTCCTCAACTTGCTAGCCCCAGGCGGCTCCTCCTCCCAGGTCTTTAACTCTCCCATTGTGCCATCCAAAGTTCTGCAGCTGCTCTAAGTATTCAGTTCTTTTCCCACCAGCTGCTCCATGTCCCTGCCACTGTGAATATCACCCTACTCCAGTGACGCACTCCTGCTTGCCCTCTTTGCCCTGCAGTGTGGGGAGAATCGGGATGTCTCAGACCTGCTTGATAAGAAGACAGAGTAGAAAATGGAAGCTGCCTGTATTTAAAAATTATATATCACCAGTACATTACCCGCCTATGTACACAACAAAAATGAAATTATTTGGAGTCAAAATCTGTGTACCCATAAGAATATTGTCCTTTGTTTCTGTTCCTCACCTAAAAAGAGGGGATTGTTGTACTCCTCCTGATAGCCCTATATACCTGAGTGCTACAAACTTTGTGGCAAGGGCCTGCCTTTTTTATTTCACTTGATATCTTATACAGAGTCTCTACAAGTCTTGTTGTGTATCAAGGGAAATAATAGATACTACTTCATGTCACTCTGAGGCTTATGGAAGTATTTCTCAGAAGCATTGGTACTTTCAACTTCATTTAAACACATTCCTTAAATGAAAATTCCTCTGCAAAATATTTACATAAACCCCACACTGCCTATATTCTTACAAAATTATTTTCTTGTTTTCAAGATGCTCTTCTGGATTTCAGTCCTTTGCCCATGATATATTTTCTCAGCCTTGCATTTTGTGTTCTGAATCATGAAGCTAAGCTTTGCTACGACAGCTGTGAGATTTAGAACTTCTGCATTAGCTGTGTGATGCTTAGCAGTAAATTTCCCTAACCTACTGGATAAAATATGTTCAGCCAAAGCAAAAGTGCTTTAGAGTTGTGTTCTTTTTAACACAACAGTGACACCTCCCACATGCTGCAGCAATAGAAATAAAACCAATAGTCATTCTTTTGCCAAGCTAGACTGAAGTCTAAGAAAGGACTTTTTTTTTTTTTTTTTTTTTAACAGGATATTTTACAAATACATAAACATCTTCTGCTTCCTCAAAATGTCTTTGGTTTATCCCTCACTTTTTGGCTTTTTTCTCTGTCTTTTCTGGCTTGCCTAGGTTAAGTGTGAAAATGTAATGCTCAAAAATTTGGCTGACACACACAAAGTCCACCCGTTTTGGAAGTCTAGTTTTGGCAAAGCAGTCTGCCTTTGTTATATGCTAAACTTAAAGCTTGAGGGAACCTAAATTTGGTTTGATTAATTCAACAATTAATGGCTGAATCAAAAAAATGGTCTAAAGACATCTATTCTGCTTGCAATAGGACTTTAGTACAGTGAAACAGAATTCATTAGGAGGAAACTTTATTGTTGTTAAGGGCATTGGCAGTATTCTCTCCACCCAGTTCTAGGCATTGAAGCAGGTACCCTGAGTTTGAGCCTGAAACTATGCCCTGTGCCCCTAATAAGAAGCAGATAGTGAGGTATCACATTATTATTGTATTCCATGTTGCACATCCTTGGAGAATATGAAAATTAATTTCATAAATGAGCAAATGTTTGCCCAAAAAATGTTCAGAATGCTGAAGGCAGATTAAGTCCATATGGCTGTGGGTCAGAATGGTCTTCTGAAGAATATTCAAGATTATAATAACACAGATAGTTGGTGCAGTCCCAAAGGGACACATTTCAAAATTTGAGGTCTGTTTATCTGCTCTAAGAGAACACCCTAGATTTACAGTGTTGATTCATGCTGTTGATTTATGTTTGCTCATATCAGGACTGTGCTTTTGAAACAGATTTCCCAGTCATCTCACCTAAACATGCTTTGGTCTATATGTTGATGTAATCTTGAAGCACCTAAAGCAGAATACTTTAAGATGAAACTAAACCAGAATTACCCAGCACTCCACTGTATGCCAAGCCTCCAGCAGCACCCCTGCTGTATGCTAGTTGCCACTGGGTATTCATTCTGTGGGAAAAACTGACCCAAAGTAAAATCCCTGTATCACGCATTATGGGCATTTGCTCTTCTGTATCTCCATTTCACTCTGTATGTTGAGATCCATGCTCCTCCTGCTCCATGTGCCATACGGCTTGCCAATGTAAATACAGCCACTGTAATATAAAGAGAACAGGCCCTAATTTTAACTGCTGTTAAGTCCAGGTTCTTTCTTTAGCATCAGTGAAGTTGCACTGATCTATATCACTTAAGGACCAGTCTACTGAAATGGTTTTGAATTTGAATTTGACTTGGAAGATAAGTCAGGAAAAAGATGTTACAGACACTGAGTTGGCAACTTCTGGGTTTTTGTTAGGTATTTCTTACTCTTCAGATGGCTGAAGAGTGACTTCAACGAAAGCTGCAAAGCAGGTGATGATCCCCTGCTCAAAACCCTTCACTGTGCTTCAGAAACTGCAGGGCTTCTTGCTAAGCTAAAGCTGCAATCCTTGAGAACTTAAATGTGGAAAGTAATAAAATAAAACAGATCAAAGCTGTGTACAGATAATGAAAATAAAAGGTTATCTAAAAAAAATTACTTTATTATATAGAGCAAGGCCTTTGTCATGCTGGGAGACCTTGGCTTCCTACATCCATGAGTTGGGCTTTCATCCATTTTATCATCAGACCCATTGAATAAAGACTCTCAGCTGGCATCTGGGTGCATAGTTTTAATTTAAACACTATTGAAAATGCAGTTTAATGTAACCACCAGATTTCATACAGAAAAACTGCTGAGTTTCTGAGAAGGACGAAATCAAAGGAAATCAAATATATTTCACTTGCTTCTAGTATTATCCATTATTGTTATTATTAGTGAGTGGCTTGTGGTTGTGGAATGAATGCAAAAGGTTTCATATTCCCGTCGTTACTGATGAATGACTCTGTTATGTAGGAAGCCATTAAACTCCTTACACTGTGTAGTTCACACTTGCTTCCTAAGCAAGCAGGACTTGGATCCTTCTAAGCCCCTGCCATCTTGTTTTGGAGGTGAAAGTGGGTGGTTGCTGTGCACCTTCTGGCTTTCAGATATGCTACTTGCTTGTATTACAGCACCATCAAGACAAAACCCATTGTGCCAGGTCCAGTAGAAGACACATGATAAGAGAAAGTCTCTGCCCCTGGAGACCTCACCATCTAAATAAATACATTCATTTTGTATTGTAGAAGTCAGCAGAGAATTGCCCTGAGGCTAAGCAAAAACCAGCCTAAAATACAATGATTGTGAATTGTTAAATAAAACAGAACAAGATGAATGTGAAGTGTCGCCATGATTCAGGTATGTTTTGTAAAGCTTCTTTGTTATTTGTCTCTTCTCATAACACTAACATTTTCCAAGCCATTAAAATACCCCTGGCACAGCCTATTAGTGTTGCAGAATGAAATGGGTATTTTCTTTTCAGCATTATTCTTTTACAAATACAGGTTTTCTACCAGTTATGTGAACTGACAGACATTAAGTACTAACAAATTTTCTCCTATATCTCCTGATTTGGAACCTGAACTGGTTAGGACCTTGTCAGTCAATGTGATGGACTTGTATCACTAAACAGTTAGAAAGGGTTTTGGAATGGGTAAACAAGCAGAATATGTAACTCTAAATCTGATGGTGCCCATCAACTTCTCCAGTAAGGCATTTTTTCCATGTGTTAGACTCATTTATTGACCTTTCATGCTGTGTGTTTCATGCTCCCACCAACTAATGCCAGCCAAAATTTTCAGTTAGAAATGCAGACCATCTGAAGAAAAGGCTGTTTCTTTGCACTTACATTTCTTCCTCATTTATTTTTGTAGTTTATTCAAGGACTCTGGAGAAATGTGAAGACCGTATTATGCCCAGTTAATTTACAGCCCTCATTTTTATTGGGTTACTGTGAATTCCAGTTTTTAAATCAGCCTTGCTACGTCACAAAAAGACATGTGTGCACATCTTGAGTGCAGGGCTAATTTTTTATGAAAGTAAGTGCTAGGATGAGGTGCTAGAATGCTAATAGCGTATTTGTAAGTTACACAGCAGCAGAGCTGACAGGCGAACAGATTCTGGCATGCCATTTCAGACTGTTTTGTCACAAAATTAGCTTTGTGAAAATGTTGTTTAGTGCTTTGATTTTGGTGTTGTGGATTTTTTCCTTCTTTTTTTTTATTTTTTTTTCTGGAGTCTTCTAAATTGAAATTCATTATGTTGAAGTTTCAAGTTCTAATGAATCCAAATCACTTTTTACTGGTTTTCTATTTAGAAATGTTTCCTAAGTGTGAAGGACATGGGAGGCCAGGGGAGGTCAAAGTCACAGTACAAGATATTTGATGTAGTCATTTGTTAATCATTTGTACCTAATTTCTGCTTTGTTTTTGCCTGGCTTCTGTCTCCAACCATTTTTATTATTTTTTCCTTTCCTCTTTGGAAGGCCCCATTACTTTCTTTCTGTGCAGTACATGATAACTAATCCTTAAGCAACCATAAAGTTTTGGTCTGGTTATTAATTAATTTTTTATCAGCTACAAACTCCAACACAGAGTTACCTTGTGTTGAGTAAAATGCTTTTTGTCTGACAAAAGACAAACAGGCAGTTCACAGACACATTATCCTGGAGCCTGAATGAGCACAAGAGATGGCAAAAAGCCAGTCCCCTCAGCTGTGGTATACCATGCTGGGGTCACTGAGGATTTGTATCTACACGCTTATTCTCTCTTAAAATTGCTGTAACCATGAGGGAATTATTTAGAAAAGTTATAAAAGAAGACACAACAGCCCTTTCAGGGCAAGGAGCAAACACCAGTGTGTTGTCTTTGTCCTCTTGAAGCTAACAAGGAATCTCATGTTGGTTTCAAGAGGGCTCTCATATCTCCCATGGTCACCTACTTCTCTTTCCATTGCATTCCTCCCTTTCACTAGACCATTCCACTTCCTCCAAAAGGTCATGGGATCCCTTTGATTTGCACCAGCCAAATGTTTTATTTAAATCAGTTCTGGGCAAAGGATGCAGGGTTGGTTGATCTGTTTAGCCTGTATCATTTTACTTAACACTGGTCAAGCACAAACCTGAAAATTAAATAGCTGACAAGTAGCCCTTATTCTTCCAAAGCCTCAATTACCATAACATTAGCAAAGCTGCCTGAAGCCATACTTCAGGGGCAGCTGGGTTTTGGCAGCAAAGCTGGCTTATGAGTATTTATTCATCCGCCATCCATCCCACTGCTGATGCCTTTCCCTCACACCCTCAGTGCTATGGAAGGCGTAGTTGATGGGGCCATACTGCACATGACAGAAACGGTTAAAAGAAGGACCCTCCCCAAAACAACCCTACATTTCAGTGACCCCGCAGTCAGTGCAGTGCCACACTGCACTGTGGTACTGCCGCGCCAGTGGGAAAATGAACCGTGATGTGGTGACAGGAACGAGCACCTGTCAGGTGAGTCAGGTGAGGGAAGCAAACCACTCATCAACAACTTCAAATGGCTTCTCCTTCCTCATCTGTGTGCCATGGACCAGCCCTTGCAGGAGACCTGAACTATGCCTAATGAAAGAAAACAGTGTACATGCATAAAAAATTAATAGAGGGCTCAGGATATTACCGATGAAATAATAAAGTAAGAAAAAAGGATTTTATGACAGCTTCACAGAAAAAAATAATGCGTAGGAACAAGGTCTGACCTCTTCAGGGCGTATTATCAATATTTCATGAGAGTGTGATGAAAGGGAGCATTTAGCAACAGTGTTAAATTTCTAACAATATATACCTGTGGCAAGCAACACAAATAGTAGCTTGGACTCTCAGTCTGTGAAGTTTTTCAAGGAATTCAGAAATCACCTGTGTGAGACACATAAAATTGAGACTGAAAATGTAGTGTTTAAGGTCACTGAGTGGAGTTTTATTAAATAAAAATTCCTCAGCAATGGCTTAAAACAAAATTCATTTTGATAGCTTTCTGACAAGGAATGTGCACAATGTGCTAAGATATATTTTAAGTATCTCTAAGTTTTACCAAATTAAATGTGTCTTGGACTTGAGCATTTCCCTCCAGGTAGAAAAGATTGAGCAGTATGCTTTCAGGTTTAACAAAATGTTGAAGAGAGCTGATTAAAAAAATGAGGAAAACTTTCTATCTGAAAACACAATTTCATTGAAATGGAAATATGGAATTTTGAGTGAATAAATCAGTTCTAATGAAATCCTCTGGGGTAAATCTTTCAAAGGAGTTGTTCTGATAACATAAAAATACTTTATTTTTACTCCTAGCTCCTTTTGTTTAGGCTTTTCAGTCATATTACAATATTATCTTCTATACTATATTCCACAATGTATCATGTACTACATAAATTAAGAAGATTGCTTTTTCCTGGAAAATAAATGCTTCAGTATGCTTAATAGTTAGTATTTATTTTTGAACTTCATATTCTCCTGGAAGTTTCTGATGAGAAGTAAGGCATATATCGAAACACTGAAATTTCCTAGAGAATAGGATTCCATAACTCCCACCATCTTTGATTTCATGCGCAGTCTTTCCTTGGTACTCTGAGTGACATGCTATCCAGGATCAAGCCTGCTGATTTTTACAGTAAATTACTCTTTGAAGGAGATACCTGACCACATTTAAGGGCCTTTCCATCATTAGCAAATAGCCGGGGGTGGGGGGATGGGGGGGTGGGGTGCAGGGGGGGCGATGTCAGCGTGAGAGGAGTGAATGAGGACTCATCCAACTGAGATCTTTATTAGCCTGGGAACGTAATTAAACAAACACATTGCTCATGACATTGGGTGAATTAACAGCCTCTCAGCCTGAATGTATTCTGTCTGAAGAGATGCTTTTCCATAAAAAATTCGCCACACTACCCTTATAATATGGCCTGGAAAACCACCCTCAGGACTAAAGGAGACAGTCAGCTTTTGTGCCGCCACAAATTGCCCTCTCTGCCAAGGTTACAAGATAGGTTAGTGGAGTGAATCTGTGATGGGAGCAGTGAGCCACCAAAGAATGCTTGAAAGCAGTAGCCTGTTTCATATAGATTACTAAAAACTCACAGGCATTCAGCTGCAGGGGTTTGTGGTTGCTGCCAGCCAAGTGCAGTCAGGTTGACGACTTCAAGCCCTGCACCGTGGGGTTTTCCAGGAGAGCACTCTGCCAAAGAGGAGTGGCACTCTTATCAGTAGTTTGGGATTATTTCCTGTCTGCATGTGTTTTCATAGCTTTTGCTTAATTTACATTTCTTAAAAGTCTATTTTACAAATATACTGCATCTGCAGTGATGAGTGTAAATGCCTCATTTGTTCCTGAGTCTGGATTGTGGGATCCCATCTAGCAAAAATGCTAATGAAGAACAAATACTTCCTTTTTTCCTGAGGGAAAATTTAATTCATGGAAGTACAGCACTTCTAGGTGCATTAACACCTGCAGTACAGTAAAGAGGGGTTGGCGGTATCCAATATTGCCTTCTAATCAGTTATGCAGAGGAGTTTTAATTACAGGGAAATAATGGCAACATTTACCAAAATCAATGAACTATATTGTAATTAGAACTGAGTGAAGTTTGTGTGCATATATTCATATATATATATTTGTGTGTATATATATGAATGAAGTATGGTTATATATTCATATTATGTATATGTATGTATATAATCATATGCTCAATCTCTTGCACTCTGTCTCTCTCATATATAGAGAGAGTATATAATAAGACTATACTATATCTTCTAATTGAGGTGCCCCAGTGTGAATTTTTCACAATTCCTTGGCATGCAGTCAGTTCATGCAAAGATCTTCAAAATCTCAGACTGGTTCCTCTCAGAATCAAAATCAACTTTGACTCCTATAGTACAAGTTCGGCTGCAGTGCAGATGTTTTTTTCATGCTTAAAGGGGTCTTGTGGTTATTAAAGAAATTCTACCTTGTCAGGAAAACAGAAACTGTAAGAAAATGTAGGTGGAAGTGGGGGATGAAGTAAAGAGGGAAAACAAGAGTCAATGTAACAGAGTTAACAAAAGCTTGTAAAACATTCATCTTTTAAAAGATAACTTTGGCCACAACAGATAATATAGAAAATGGAAAGTAGTGAATGGAATAAATACTGTGACTAAAGCTGCAGATTCACAAAGGGGATGAATTCTTAGCCACAGAAGAATTTGAATTAGGTCAGGAAACTATTAAGACCAGCTATATGTAAGGATAAAAATGTTTTTAAAAGTTTTTAGAAATGTAGCTGAATTCACCGAAATTCACTGGTGGGCTAAGTATCTTGTTCCCACTATTTCCTCAGTGGAGATAATGGGCATCTTTGACACCTTAACACGTTCTTTAGAACATGGTCTAATTCCCTGTGAAGTCAGTGGGATAGTAGAGGGAAATAATCACAGTCTGGACAAACGGCAGCACTGATATAAAAGTTCAAAGTAGAAGGTAACTGAAGGGAAAGAAACAATATTTCTAGATCCAGAGACAAATTAGCTCTCACTTTGAAGCATGTCAATGTGGAGTCACAGAATCAGAGAATGGTTGAGGGTGGCAGGCACCCCTGGAGATCATCTAGTCCACCTCCCTGCTCAAAGTAGGGTCAACTAGAGCAGGTTGCCCAGGCCTGTGTCCAGCTGAGTTTTGAGTATCTCCAAGAATGAAGACACGACAGCCTCTCTGGGCAACCTGGTCCAGTGTCTGACCTCTCTTACATGATTCTTTTTTTTCTCCATTTAAGTGGGATGGCCTGTACTTCCATTTGTGCCCATTGCCTCTTGTCCTCTCATTAGGCACCACTGAGAAGAATTTGACTCCATCTTCTCTGCTGGAGGCCAGATCCTCCAACCTGAACAGTCCCAGCTCTCTCAGCCTCTCTTCGTTATGTCAGATGCTCCAGTCCCTTAGTCATCTTTGTGTAACATTACTTGTGATAGGCTGGATGAATGTGCTGGATGTGATCCATGCCAGTTTTCTAGGATCTGCAGCTGTAACTCTGTTGTTTAAATCTGGCCATTTGTTCTCGTGGATCTCCGCTTTTCTTACTGCAGCTCAGGTGTCCGTCTGGGTTGGACATTGCCGTTACTGTGGAATTGAGCTCCCTGGAGAATACCCAGTTAAGGCAACAAAATACAGAACAGTACTTTGTACTGGCCTTCCAAATACGATACTTGCTCCACAACTGTGATCAAAATTAATAAACAGTGTGTTTAAACAGCCAGGACTAAGTATCTGAGCTTTCAGCCTCTGGCAGTTCTATGCACCCTTCTTGGAGTTGTTAATTCTTGTAACCTGAAAACTTGAAACTGTCATGCTGGTTAGTTACAAAGTATGCTGGCGAAGCATTCTTCACAACTGGTCCAGGTAGAGATAAAAATCTGGCATTAGCTCTTCCCACACCATTGTAATGAAAGATAGAGACATGCAATTGAACGTTTTGGACAGCCTAGCTATAAATGTACTCAGTTTCAACTTTGATGAGCTGCACTAACTGCCCATGTGCATATGCTTAACCAGTCCGTTTGCAAAGTGAAATGTGATCAGTTAAACTTCAACAGAGGTGGTTTAAGCTGGTACATATTCCTTTGCAATTGTGACAGCTATGGCATATATAGGGTTTATTATACCAGTTTATTAAGCTGCCAAACCCTATAGGTTTTACTTTCCTATATGCTGACATAGTGGTATTTTTACTAATATAGCTTGACTAGGGTGGGTATAGGTTCAGTATCATAAATATGCACACTCCAGTAGTTTATTCCCCTCCAGTTTAGGAATATCTTCTAGTGATAAGTATGTAAACACACATATAATTGTGTTTACATACTTCAGTGCCACTGTAACCCTGCCCAGACTGGGAAAGGCTGCTGCCTTAGTTTTGATTCTATCAGTATGGGTACAGCACTGTAATTTTTGCCCTGTCTGATTCTTTTTGTCAAAAAGTGGTGAGGAGAATGAAAAAATGCCAGCAAGCTAAACCACTATCTAATAGGCCAAATTGAGACCAGTCTGTTCATGATTAGTAACTGGTGACTGATAGAACACAAATGGATTCAATTTATGCCTTTAGCAGATATATTAATTCATGTATGTTCTCCATATGTGAGGAGATGTGACCATTTTCCAAACTTCCACTGCATCCAGCCCATGAATGGCAAACCATCATAATAATGTTTCCACAAGAAGGGCCAAATGTATATATGAAGAATAAATATTTTGTGAATGTGGTAAATGGCTCATGCATGGGTAGTTACTGTCACAGTGTGGACACGAGAGAGGACTGTGTCATGTGCAATTGCAGTCACAGAGCGTAGACCTGTCCTCCTTGTGTAGCGGTGCAGGAAGGAGGGTAGACATCCTTATTTCTCATCAGCAGTTCTGTGCTGGGAAAGGTGCATGGGAAGTCCATAAGAAATTCAATGGTAACTAAATTTGTCTTCTGTCTTTCTTAGAAGACACATCCTGTTGGAGAGAGAATAAGGGGAGAGGAAGACTTCCTGCTCAATGAAATTATGGATCAGAAATTTAAAGCAAAGAGAATAACATGCTTTCATTTTCCTTGGCCTGGAAGGTATCAACATGTACTTACAAAAGAGTGAAGTAGGAAACGGCACAGAAGAAATAACAATCAGAAAGTAATGAGTTTTTTCAGAGTAATTTTTCTTAAATATACATTTCTTGCATTATTCATATTTGTTTAGCAACATGAATTATGCTAACTGCTTATATCTAATTACTTCATTTGAAAGCACCACCTTTTGCATAATGCCCTTAAGCTCCGATTGTGCAAGGATTTATGTATGTTTTTAACTTAATGTACCCTGGACCTTATTCCTAGTTAAACTGAGGCCTTTTTACATCAATGTAATGAATGTAAATGCACTTGACGACTGCTTTTAGACCAGTCTTGCTACTAGACCATTTTAGAGAAACCAGAGAGTGAGTAAATAAATCATAGACCCTGTGAGTAGCCCCATTGATTTCAGTTATGCCATTCACAACGGGCTGCGTGTGCCTGTCTGCCTGTGCACGTGAGCATTCATATGTATGCCTCTCTCTGCGGAATCAGGTTACTCTTACGTGTCTGACCTCTATTATGGATGGAACCTAAGTGAGAACTCATGGTAGTCATATCCTTCAACTCTTCATATTAAGTGCCATATAATGAGTTGCTGCTCCCCTTCCTTAATGATCAGGGATTGTTATTGCCTCTGGGTTGCATGATGAGATGATTAGGTTTTATTCTGAAATCTGTTATGTATGGTCCTTACATGTAGTGTGAAAAGCCCTGGAAGTCTACCACGGAGTATGAATTATCTCTTCCTGTGCCTAGATAGCTACAAACGTTGAAGGTAATGCTCCCCATGTGTGACCCTTTGCAAAACACCGAATACACCTTTTCATCTGCATTTCCGGTACAGTTAATCACATTGTGGAAAAGATTACACTAAATATATCATCAAGACCAAATCATTAACCAAATGTCTCTCAGATGTGTCAGTGAACACAGGGTGGAATCCAGAGATGATGTGTTTAATAGACTTTGAGCTTTCAAGTCAATAGTTACTCCGATTCTTCCATCCGTCAATACAGTCAAATGCTGTATTTCCAAACAAAGCTTAGATCTGACAGCTCAATATTTGTATGTGATCAGAATTGTAATTATTTTAATTTGAATGTTAATTAATTTATGTTTAACTGCCTCTTGGGATTGTGATCCATCTGGCCTGGTTTCATGTCTCCGGATAATATTTATTTGTGGTCTGATGATGAACACAAGGTGTGTTTATATATTTTTAAAGAATATCGTTTAATATCAGAATTTCTGATGAAGACTACTGGGTATTTAATAGTGAATCCATTAATTTCATCACCCAAATCTGCACCTCTGTTATTCTTTGCATCTACAGTGAAAACCTGAGTCAAGAAAGTTTCTCATGTGTACTACTAGCACACATAGGTTTTTAAAAAGCATCATGGGTTAGACTCAGATTATTTATACTGTTTCCACAGCCATTTAGAGAAAGCAAGGCATAGGTGTATTAGTTTAAATAGATAAAATTCAGAACAAAGGTAATGGACGTTTGGGAGGAACAATCTAAACTACTCACACATGACTGAGTTTTAAATTAATGGCAAGCACTGGAGTTATTGTGGACAGCTCAATAGAAACATCTGCTCAGGCACAGCCCTGGCAAAATAACGAAACAAACGATCATTCAAGACAGCTCCCCACCTTTCTGAAGCTGTGGGATCGAAATGGGATTCAGCTCACTAAACTCAGCAATTTAAAAGTTAGACATCTAGTGTAAAGAAGTTACTGAAGCTCTTTCTGTGGTCAATGGAGGGAGACTAACCTCTGGAGGACAATCCAGCTAGCTAAAGTATGTCTGAAGTAAGTGGAATTAAGTGCTCTTTTGAGGTGTCATCTTTTCCACCAGCTGTAGAAAGGCAAAGCAGTTGCTTTACACAAGAGGTCTAGCTTCTAAATAGATAAATCTGTGGAGGATGTTACTGCCTCCATGCCTTGCTTCTCAGCCCTTTATTTTGCTGAAAAATTGTGGGGCTTGGCTAATAAGTTCTTGGCAGGTACAAGCAGGTCAGAGCGTGGTCTCCACAATGCTGTTATGGATACTGCACTTATCAGGCTTTCCATGTCAGGAATTGTAGCTGTCCTCACAAACTGTACAAGGAGTCAAGACTTTGTTGTTGCTCACCCCATCCAGCTTGGACTCTCCTGACCGAGAGGTTCATGGTCACAGTATGCCAGCGCTGCTTTCCTCTGTTAGTCAGCATTCCTGTTCCCTCTACATTTTCATGGTCTAATCAGTTAAAAATCTGAGGGCTGACTTGTAGTTAAGTTGTTGAGTTTATTATTGGGGATAGCCGTGTTCCTAACTCCTCATCTGATCTCATGGATTAACATAGCAGTAAATCACAAGAAGGGTATGCAATTTCATAAACAGGGGAGAAGAATGCTGTCACAAAATCTACTAATAATACGGATTATGGATTCAGTCTCCTATATTTCATACCTCAGTGACAGTTTCATTCAGGACCAGTGGGAGCTCCTTCCCCCAATGGCGATGGTTTTTCAGTGGTGTTCTAACAGTGAACAGAGATTACTATTCACCTCTTTTTAATTTTGAATATTCAGAAGAACCTTTGTAAAACTTCAAAGCAGGTACCTGGAAAGAACTTGTGCAGGAAGTAAACATTTTGGTTTCTGGCTTGCCCATTCCCACTACAGACAAAAAGATTTACAAGGTTCACAAGAAAAGGAAAATCTTTTTTAAAAAAATCTTTAAAATCTTGGCTACCTTTAGCTGTTAACAAATGTAATTTGAAGCTCCTTACTTTTAACATGACATATGAATATACTACATGAATGTAACAAGTGGCACATCTTGTACATTTTCAAACCTAATACAAATAAACTCAGTGCCCTGTGAATGTTGACAGAGGTAGAATTTCCATACTGAAGGATCAGGCTGTTTGTTCTAGTTAATCTGTAAAAGCTATTACACAGTACAGCAGTTAGCACTGTTCTTCCAGCTGCTAATGGCTGGTTTGGCTTCAAAAGGTTCTGTGTGCAGCCTGTTAGGATTGATAAATACACAAATCAGCAAATTCTGTCTAGGTATTTTCAATAAATTGGAGGGCAAATGCAAACAGAAATGTGAATTTCAAGCTATTGTACCTCCTTATGTCTCTACAAAGGTACACCAGATTGTCCATTTGCATATGTTTTCATTCATTTGCAGAAGGCCTTGTAAGTACCTACATGCTTGTGTTAAAATATAATGCAAAAAAACCTGACCAAAACCAACCAACCAACCAAAAAACCCCCAAAACCTCAAGGAAGAGACATAAATTCTGTAGTCATGTAGTTATGGGACTAGGGCAAATTTATGATAAATGCTATATAACTAGGTATGAATCCGATGCAAGGAGAGGAAATTTTCATAAAATGCATCCAGTTTCACTCCCATGATATTGGGATACATACTGCATACTGACAGTTCTCAGCCAGGCAGGACAAAGAAATAGAAATATCTGGTCAGATGAATTCTGATATAAACTGAAAAAAGATACAGGACAGCAACACTACAGAATTTCATAGACAAAAATTAGGTTATTTTGTTTTCTCTGCAGTGGAATTTTCTTGCTAACTTCAGACAGCAACTTAATCAGATCTGAAGTAGCTCCAAAATAGTTTCATAGCAAAATTAAAATAGGGATAAGTTTAAATTAGAATTATATCTCACAAGCAAATCTGTACTTGAATAACCTAGAAATAAAGTAAACAAGAAGAATATCTAAACAGCTTTGCTGTCAGGCTGCTGTTCAGTACCTTCTTGTAGAAGGGCAGAAGAAACTTGCTTACTTTCACCCTATGCAGAAGACCATGGAAATTCCAATTCGCCACCTGGTATGTCATTGTCAATTGTTCTTTTTAAAGCCAGGATTAGTAATTATGAATTTTAAAAATGACTGATCATGCAAATCCTGGATCACTTTTATTCACACCCAAAATCTGATTCAAGAGCCACCATGCCTTTCTTACAACATTTAAGCAAACTCATCCTGCCATTATAGTAGAAAGACTACAAGCTGCACGTGAAAAACAACTCCTCTTTAAGCACGAAAGCAGATTAATTTTGGAAAATCCAAGTGAGCTTCATGGTGAGCACATTTGTCTTTTCACTCATGGCTGTAACTCTGAATGAAGTTTGAAGGAAGAGCACTCTCCCTTATCAGTACTGTGGGTAGCACAAGGGAATCCTCACTTTTTCCTGCCCAGTATACATTCAGTGTTTGCCTCAAGGAAGTTGTTGCTGGTCTTGACTCCAGAGGCAAAGATGTCTTTCACAGCAGTTCTTTTGCATTTTTGCTTTTATAGTCAGAGGTGATTAAATTTTTTGCCTTCTGAAAATGAGTAGTTAATTTTCTGAAACCTGGGAAAATAATATGGAAATATTTTAACAGTGTATGTCATGGCCTTGAAATGTATATTTTACTCAACATAAATATAGTTTCATCCAGGGACTCACCTCCAATATGTAATATTCATTGTTCAACATCTGCATGGATGCATCACACTTAACAATGTCAGTTAGTTGTGAGACAAAGGTAATGTCACATAGCAGGAGATGGCGCATTGTACATGATGAACAACCATGGAAAAGTGTCAGTGATATAACTAGAAAAAGAGTAGTTCATGAGTGTGTTGTAAGTTCAGACTGAGCCACAAGTGAACTGCTTGGCAAATTGGTTTTTTCACTTGCACAAATATGAATCTGCTGAAGATGTGCAGACTAACAAGACAGTATCTGTGATGAATAATTCAGCTGCCCAACTAGCCAGAAGTCTGCTTAATGTACCAATTGAAATAAATGGAAATGTTTTTCATTTGTTGACATATGTTATGTGCAAATTCAAAGAAAAAAGAGGGGGCATCATGGTTGTGACTTACTTAGGCTCCAGGAGTACAATACCCTGGGAAAAGTTTAAGACCATATCTGTTGAATTTGTTAATTTTGAGCTGAGTATCATTCCTGTCATAAACTCCGCATGGGTGAGAAAAGAGTCAAGTGGCATTGTGCAGCTGCTGGTGTCTCTAATCTGCACTCTGCTGCAAGCTCTTAAACAATTAGCTTCATTTTTGTAATTATTTTTGATCTGTGGTTTGGGGTCTGCAGAATATTAGGAGCTGTTTCAACAGGCATCCATAAAAGGGGTAAGCAGTGTTATAGCTGGAACATATGACTGAATTAATTTTCTCTCAGAACACCTGGAATCAATATTATCAGCCAAAACCATGTTGTGTCCTGTATTTTTTCCATTATCTCTCAATTGTGCTTTATGAACCCTGGGTGGTATAATGATGAATATTGTGACAGGAAAATGGATTTGCCGGGTTGAAGCGACACTGTACAGCACAGTGATACACACAACGCTTTTGTGTGAATCTGGGAGATATTATTTATTAATTTATTTATTTGCTTTATTGTATGTATCTGCACTGTAGTGATGCTGCATTAAACTGTAGTCCCTAGTGAATAATATTCCAACAACTGTTTCTAATCAGTGGAAATAAATTGGACCAAGAGTTTGTGTACTTGAAACAGAAAGAAGATATCACAGCAAGGTTGGACTCTTCAGCCACTGAGAAAGAGAATAGAACAAATTATGAGTCATTGCATTAATGCACCAGCACATTGATAATTCACTCAAGGTGGTGCGATGCTGGGCACTGATCACAACTGCCTTTGTGTGAACTGTGATTAAGTCAGCAGTTATCACCCCCCCAGTTTATGGCATTGGCCCAAAATGCAAAGGTGATTAGTGCTGTATGTATGACAGGTCAGTAGTTTTCTCATGGTTTTCAAGAACACCTGGTGATTCCAAGCCCAGGAGAAGGATTCAAATGGTTGAATTATTCTGTGTGTATTCACTCAAGAATAAAATATGTTAAAATATTTGAAAAAAAGCTAAAATATATTTAATTTCCCGTATTTTGCTACCACAAGAATCAATCTCCCAAAAAAGGTATGGGAAAATGGAAAGTGGGGAATTTCTCTCCCAGTTCTTCTTTAATTCTGTACTTTCAAATCTGTAGATGTGAGAGATTTCCAGGCTTTTAACATGCAAAGGCTTTCCTTGGTAATTCCTACAGAATTGCAACAATGGACTTAGTGCACTTGTCTGTCTTTGTCTCACCCATCATCCATTCCCCATTATGCTCTTTGGATTCATTAGTTGTAGAAATGATAAACTCATGATGTAGAGAAGCAGAGGATTTGTGATAGTTTCGAAGGTATTTGATGAGTACACACATTTAAAAAAAATGTTGATATTTACATTAGAGCCCTCTACCTTTTAAGGAACTGTAATAGCGTTACTTGTTTGAAATGAAAGCTATTTGTTGTCTAAAGCTACAGGGTCATTTTTGAGTCCATAATGATGAATTTATCAAGCCTACTTTTGATTAGGTTTTGAATGTGGAAACATATTATACAAGTAAAAATCACAGCGAGTCTTTATTAAAATGTGTTTTCCAGTGCTTTAATACATCAAAAATGCTTACCTAAAAGTTGACCATCAACCATACCAGGGGTAGCATGTGCCTGTTCCCAAGCTAGCAATCATTTTAAATGTACCCCAGTGGATTTACTCTGCCATGTCTGAATTAATTCTAAGGCTGTCCTGGTCATGGTTTCCTATGAAAGATGCCCATCCTGAGAGGATCCCCATACATATTAGCACTATACAGCCTCAGTGCTACCTGCCATCTGCTAGCCACCACATGGAGGATCCCCTTGAGTGCTTTCCATGGTGCAAGCCCACTGTCATCTCTCAAGGATGCAATATCACATGGGTACCAGCTCCAGCCACATGCTGGCCAGTCCTGAGCCCTGAGAGAAAGACTGGAGACTCCCACTGTCCATATCAGCCCGGTCATATCTTGGCAGTACCCTAAGTTTGCCTGTTGGCCTCCATGTCAACAGTGGGTTGCTGTTTTCCAGGTACAAGCTTCAGGAATCTGTTCACATGGCTTTGTTCCAAGAGTTGGTATGGAGTACAGAGCTGAAGTACCTCTTTCTCTAGGCCCAGCCTCTTTCAGAAATAAGTATCACCCTTTGGGTAGACCTGTGTGGGAACAGATGAGCAGTTCAGTACTGTCAAGTACCTTCTGGTGATGTTATTGAAATTTTGCAAAACACTCCTTAACTTGCCACTGTCCATGACATCCCAGTTATCATCACTGGAGTCTTGAAAAGTGAGGTGTCATCTGTGCTGAGATTATTAATGGAGCTGCTCACGGTTCTTGTGATTATTGCATCTGTAAAGGTGCTGTTCCACCTCAGGCACAGGAACCTGCAGTGAATATATGCATATATACATAACAACCACACCGGAATCTACCCGGCTCTCTTGTGGTGAGTAGAGCACCCTTTTGCCTCTCTCTTCTCCCACTGCTGATATATGCTGACACCCGTGGCATCATCAGCAATGGCATTAGCTTCTGCTGCCACAGGAACTTGTGGGGGTGACCTGACAAGCGCAGAGCCTAAAAGCAGTTCAGCTGTACCCATATGTCCTGCCAGCTGTCTGGGAAGGGCACTGCCCATCAGAGCAGGCTGGTGGAGAACCAAATCTGATGACCTTCACAGTTTGTGTTAGAGAGCAAGTCTCCCTGAAGGAGAACCCATGCACCCTCGCTCTCACACCTCAACCAGCATCCTTATGATTACTTGTGAAAGACGTTTACCGCTCACCAGAGGTGCTTGGTGGTGGCTTCCCATCCTTAGCTCTAGTTCCTTTTAATAGAAACGTTTTCACAAGGTGCCCCAGCAGCCAGCCGTTGTTCAGACATGCAGACTGAGCTGCCAGTGACTTAAGTCTCCCTCTTCTCCCATACATCTGAACCTGGCTCTGAGCATCCCGCCAGCCACAGCTACATATTGCTGCCAGAAAAAGGCTGAGTTTGTTTCCTGCAAATATTTACAAGGGTCTTAAATGTCCTCTGAGGCCCTAGTAGTTCCCCTATGGAGAGATGACACAATAGAGAAATTACCGATTAAATAAAATGCAATTACCTTCTCCTGTAGTTCCCAGAACAAGGATTTTCTGGGGAACCAGCCAAAGGACAGAAGAGGAGAGTGGGCAACATGCTGTAATCTTTCAATCCCAGAGCACGGGGAGGTCCATAGTCAGATTCCCAGAGCACTGTAAAACCATCCTGTGTATCTTGTCTCCCCTCCTTAGGAGGTGAAGCACTGAACCTGGCTCCAGATACTGTTTCAGCTCCTTCAAAACAGTGACTGTGTACTCTGCAGCCTTCATTCCCTGTCAGGTATGCAAATTGAAGTTTAGAGGAGGTTTTTGTCAGAAACAGGCTCATCTTGAATTTCCCATTTGGTTTCTGGATAGCCTAATGAAGAAAAATTGAGCAAAATGCCATAGGCATACCATAGGGTAATACTGTGACAAAGTATCACAAGTGACTCAGAGGCTACCATAGTAGTTTTTTTGGGTTTTGGGGGGGGCTGTTATATCCAAGGTCTGAATACTGCAGAAAGCAATGCAAAAAAAACCACAATGAAAAAAACTAGATATGCAGGCTTTGTGATTCACCACTAAACAGCTCTTTCAAGAATCTTCTTGTTGTTAAAACTGGTGTTGCCACACTGGTGCAGAAATTATATACTGTAGAAATAAATCAGGCACCAGGAAACAAGATCAAAATTCTAGATCCCAGAAACAACAGGATAGATCACTATGGCTAGCTAACACGCTCAAAGAAAAAAAAAAAAAAATTATGGTTTCTTGACCTACATTCAAGTAAAATGCTACTTTTCAACTGCTCTTAAATCTTTTTTCAGCTTTATTCTAGAAAGGGTATTGCAGTTTGTAAGAAGCTGGAGCACATCTGCTTTGGTTTAAAAAGGCTGTGATTGCAGAATTCTAGACGGGACAGAAACTTCTGTCTTAAATGGTAAAAACATTCTTAATCTAGAGAACAACCATTTTTTAATTATTTTTTTTCTGTCCAGGAAGAGCTGCTAAACACAGAGAGATTATTTGCAATTTATATCAAATATCTGTTTTGCCACTTTAATTACAATACATTTTTTGCTTTTCCTTTTCTGATCAATTGTGCATTGTTCCATTTTTCCCTTCTCTTGTCTTTACTGGGACTTGCTGATTGGATCCAGTTTGTCTTCTTTGAATGCTACATGTTAATTCCTTTCCATGTTTCTGGCTTCAATGTCTGTTAGTCCAGGATTCTGGAAATGAAATGGCACATATTTACCTGTATATTCCAAAAATCCAACTAGAAGAAATCACTTTTCCATGTTTTAGGCTAGATCTAAAGGAGTTATTTTCTCTGATGTTAAAATTTCTGACTCATTCACTCTTTTTTTGGACTCGCTTGGTGTGACTCTTCAGAGTCACTGAATTTATCACCACTCCTGGATATTCCATAGTTAATATTAATCCTTCCATCCTTTGCTGGACAGGGAATGACTTGTTCAAATCACAGAGCAAAGTAATTATTCAGCTGTGCATAAAATGCAAGAATCCAAGGTTGCTAACTCTTAAAACTGTACTGTGAATTTTGTGATAACAAGTAGGTCTTTAAAAGTCTCCAATCTTCAAGTCTTGTAAATGTGTGACAGCACAGATCCATGAGAGTCTCAGCCTTCACTCAGTGTGAGCCCACCTCAGGAAATAGAGGTGAAAGAGCTAGACACCCAAATGTACTTCCTATGGTGTTTATCAATGCTGTTTGAAAACAGTTTTATTATTCTGGGGGACCTGACACACTGCGTTTAGGCACCAGGCGTGTGATGGTGTTGGTGGTGCTGATATCCGTTCCTTCTGTTGTTGAGACTTTCAGTGTTTGGGAGCCAGTGGTTTTACCAATTCTTCCTGTCCTAATCAGGATCTGCATCTGTTACAGGAACTGTGGGAAAAATCAAGACAAATTCTCACTCTTAAATGTTTTCTGTTTGAATTTAGGGGCAGCATTTTACTGCAGATTTCTTCATATGAGTGACACTTTTTTTAATGCTTGATGATGATTTATGAAGCCACAAAACCATTCAGCACAAACTTGTTCAAGCACCATAGCGATAACTAATGCAATTAGCACATTTGAGAACAGTGAAAATTGCAAAATAAGCATGCATCAGTCACTAAAGCAATAGATTGATTTTTCAGTGTGTGTTTCAGTGCTTTTATCAATACCATGTGTCAGTGCTTTCGGACTATGTCATTCTCCAGTCTGCTCTTTGCTGGCTAAATGTCAATAGAAAGTATAATATCTGAACTTATTAGTGCTTTTAATCAACTATAAATAATTTGCTACTATTACCCGATACTATTTGACAGTCAAAGAAGTACAGACAAGCATGGAAAAATGTCAGTGATAGAACGGCATGAATTATATTAAGCAATTAATTTACCCATTTCTGGGCCTTTTTTCCTCCTTTTGGAGGCACCTTCCTTCCACGTACTGCCTTCTTTCCTTCCCAGAAGGGACAGGAAGACAGGCAGATCACATACATATAGATCATTTCCTCAGCTTGCTTTCAAAACTGTAAAACACTTCTTTGAGTATTCTAACTCTGATCCACCCAAGAGATAATAAATAGCTTTTGTTTTGAATACTTGAGTAATGTCCCCTAGTGTCAGCATGTGGCTAAGTTTAACCAAACCTAAATAGGAACGAGAGACCTAAAATAAAATTCTGTAATACATGAAGCAACTAATTCAAACATCCATCTGTGTTAAATTTCAGGATGATGGTTTTTTTCTATGTTAAGACTAGAAATGTTATCAAGGGGGAAAGCTGGGTTCAAGGTCCTCTGTAGAGTATAAACATTTTCATACATTTGCTTAAATGTACCATCAGTAAAAACACAGATGAAGGTCCTTCACTGGTATAAATATCAGTTTCTTTGATTCTTGTGGACTGCTGAAAAATTATCCCAGGTGAGGAACATGTCGCTTGTTAGCCAGAACTCTGCTTCATCTGGATGTGAAGAAAGCTGACCCAAAACTGGAATAGTACATGCTGGGATTTTTTCATTGAGCGAAATCTACAATTTAGGACAAACACAAGATGAACAGAACAGTCTGTTAAAAGACTTTAACTGAATATAAACTGAAATAAATAAAAGCCTGTCTTCAAAATGCAGAACTTTTAAGTTAGTCCTCACTGCAGAGGATTGAGCAAGTCTCCTATGAGACTATGATTTTCTTGTTCCAAATTTTGAAAATCATGAAGAGACATTTTTATATATCATGAAGAAGGCTTTACAATAGATAATACTGTTGTATAAATTATTTGTAAGTCTATGAATTATAGAAGCATTTAATCCTTTTCTGTAAAAAATAATAATTAAAAAAAAAAAGCAAAAGCTACAGGCTTGATGAATGAAGACCTAGATGATAAATCTTGCTTAAGTTAGGCCAGCAATACTCAAAACACATTATTTACTGACTGGCTGAGCCAAAGCATTATTCTCAAGAGAATGTTTTGCCCTTTTAGTAGAGTTAAATAAGTAGTGGTAATAATATTTAGAACAACCTTTTGCACAGCAGAGCAAGAAGATGACTTTTGCTTGGTAACTGTTTAACTAAGTCCAGCTGCTTCTGTCACTTGGGAGCTGAGTTTCGGGAGGGTAGCAGCAGCTTCTCTTTGAAGTAAGTCCAACAGGCCTCATCAGGGACATCTGTGGTACTCAAGAAACCCTGAGAATGCTTTGGGCCAGCTTAAACTTCACCCTTATTATATAGGACCTGAAATAGGAGCTATTTGGGGATTCCCTAATTAGTTTTCATATTGATCATTAATCTGCAAAAGTCAGGCAGGTGGTGTTGCTTGCAATAACCAGTTTTGTGCCGTTTGTACCTTCCTGAACATTTTTTGGTGTACAGTTAGACTCCAAGTGTTCTGGTGCTTGGATCCCCTTTCTATTATTTATAGGCAGGATAGCTCTACCAGGGAAATCCTGGCCCCAGCTGAAGTCCTCCATGGCTGAATTGTGACTGTGAAGCTGTCATGACTGTTCTGCTGGGACCAAAACTGCAAGTCTTTCAGAGAAGACAGATACTGTAACAGGCTCTGTGGCTGAACATTAGGCAGGAAGCCAAAGGATGAAAACAGGGTACAAGAGGAAAGCTGAAGGCAATGCCCAGGTGGGTATGGCAGAGGGAGAATGTGTTCTAGCCTGTGGGTGGAGGACAGGCAGTCGATGAAGAACTGTAATACTCCAGTAACTTGTTTCAAGCTGAAAGGGCAGTGTTATTGTTTATATTGAGGAAAAATGTGAATTTTTACCATAAGAAAGGGGTTTGGCTCCTGAACATCAACGCTCCAGTGTTTGTGTGGGGTGCGTGTCCTGTATCTATGCTGTCCTCGCGTGAGTCTGGTGGCCTGCATCCAGCTGTGAATGGAAGGGAGCTGCCGCCAGCAGGGCATCTCAGTGAAAGCATGCCATTCTTTGAAAGGAAGCCTCTAGATGTCCACCTGGAGAAGGTGTGTTGGTGACCCTGAGCGGAGCTGTTCTGTGAAGGCTGAATACACTCGAGAGAAAGGAACGGTTTCAGACGTGCTTCCCAGGTCTGTGCCTGAGCAGTTATTTCCTAGCTCTAGGCAGCTCTATGTGGGTTTGATTGGATTGCCATACTGAGTCACCTAGTTCTCCCCCTATAAGGATTGCAGGCATCTAATTCTGTGTTCTCAGCTATCAGCTGGTTGTTAAATGCCAGGTAGAGAATCTTTTAATTCAGAGACACCTCCGTCCTGTGCTGTATGTGACCAACGGGAAGAGCAGTCCTGCCCTCAGTCCCTGTGGGGCATGCCAAGAGTTCAGTCATGCAATTCATTTCACAACGGTGTAAATATCACCCCTGCAGAGCTTATTGTAGATTAAAAGTAGAGATTAACCTTAAACTAGTTTGGCCAAATTTGACGATTTAAGCAGCAGTAAGTTGTTTTGTTGTGTTTGGATTTTATATCAATCACATATTTCTATGGTCAACGTAGTTATAAATCTTTTCCAAAAAACCCAGTCAGATAATCATATACTCACTATGATCTGTATGTTTACTGTCAATTTTGCAAACCTGAAGGATGAAGACATTTAAAATATTGTGACTAATCTGTTTTACTGAGGAATCCTCTGCATTTATGGCATTTCTGCTGGGGATTCTGCCGAGGACTTTCCAAGGTTTGGCCCCAGTGTAGCATCAGTGAACTCTGGACCAGCACTGCGGCACTTTCTGTGGTGGTGAGATTGAACTTTTGCTTTATTTATACTGCCTCTGATACTGGAATGATGTTTTACATTGTTAGTTTCTCCATACAGGGAAAAATGAACCTCCCAGCCTATTTGCATCCACTAGCAATAAAGACCCAATTTAATGAGAAAATGAATATTTGGACTTTACACTTTAGCCAGCAATGTATCATTTCTAGCAGCTGTGCTTTTTATTCACTCTGACTGAAAGAGCTTCAATGACAGCAGCCAGGATCCTCCCCTTCTGTTCAGTTTTTCCATAGAAGGCAAAATGAAATAGATGACTCTAAAGATAGGCCAGTACTATTTTAAGTCCTTTCTTTTTCATGGGATCATGCCAATAAACAAAAGAAAAAAAACCTCATTCCTACCTTTATCCTTTATGAGCCAAAACACTCTTTCAGGGATATCAGCTATTTCTTCCTACCTGTTTCTTCAAATTCACATTCTTCCTCTTTCCTTTTTATTTATCCTTCTTAGCTTCTTTTATCCCACAATAAAAAAAAAAAAATTAGCTCTGTGTCAGATTAGGGTTTTTTTGAAGACAAAAGAGTGTTATTTAATTGTTCTATAAGGTTTTAAAGCTAATGGTTCAACTCACAGGTAGGAGAACCACAGTGATTCATATCTTTCCTTGTAAGCAACATCACCCGAAGGGCATTATGCAACTCTGGTTTTGATAGGGTTTTTCTTTTTTTCCTGAGGCATAATGACTCCAGAGAGACAGAACATAACAGTGATCAATTGGGCTGCTTTCTTTTCCATTCCAGTTTTACACAACAAAGGGATCCGCTGATTTTATTTGTCATTTATTTATGCTTTAAGCAAGCCCAGTTTGGAAAATATTGGCCTGTCCAGTAGGTACTTCTTGGTCCCTCAGCATAAATGTATTGTTTCCCCTGTCTGAGATTATGAAGCAAGGTCATCTATGGTGTTACTGTGCTGAAATAAACAACAATATTGAGAGCTGCAGCCTTTTCTAGTTAAAGCTACAGAGAATTTTGTTGCTGGGAGCTGGCTATAATGGGATAAAAATCAGGAGTTGACATGTTGTTTGTTGACTTCGAGCCAAATCTAAAACATGCTGTAATTCTACACCAGTCCAAAACATCAGTCTTGAAAAGCCCCACATTTTTGCATCTGATTTAGTGTTTGCTTGAAGTGCTGAGACATTTTTCTAGGTGGATGCAGCTTGGTGTCTCAGCACCCTCGAACGACAGTGTGCCTAGGTCTGTCTAATCAAGTCAAGGTGTGGGACCTGGGAAGTCCACATCCAGCTCCTCCATCCTGTAGATGCCATTGGGATGAACTGAGGATCTTTGGGTAGGATTCCTTGCCAAAAGGAAGCTGTGGTTCCCCTTGGCTTTAAGACATAGAGGGTGGTGATGATCATTTTCTGTCTAGTGGTGTTATTGTTAAATTATCTTTCCAGCAAATGGATGTCCCAGGTTTACGCTCTTTTGTCTAAGCAGGAGATTTAAGCCTCTTTTCTAAATATTTCAGGTGAATGCCCTAATCAGTGAGCTGGCAAACCAACAAAGAGTTTTATGTACTCTTTATGTAGTGAGGATATATCAAGCTGTAGCCCTATATATAGTAGTGTTACGCTTGAAAGGGGAACACTTGCCTCTGATAACCTATTCCCAAGGCCATAACATAAATAAGATGGTGTTTGAATAGCATGAATGCTATTCCTCTGCCCCTGTTGGAAAATAGGATGAGTGAACCAGGCTCAGTTACTCAAAAGAGAGCCAGTAGGTACCTGTTCTTGGGAAACTCCTCCAGACTGGGTGTCAAAACGGCCTGCAGCCTGTGAACCAAGAGCAAGGCATCTTTGCCCCATAGGGGAGCATGTTTGAGACTCCCCCTTGAAACACAGGACACAAGCCTTAGCAGTGGTACCTGCTGGGTAGCACAAGGCATCTTCCTGCTCTGGGACTTATGGGGTCTCCTCTGAGTCCCATTTCCATAGGGCCACTGAGCACATTGGGATCCTAGGTATGATTCTCAGTTCTCCATTGATGCCAGAACAGTAAAAACTAAGTGTCCCAGTGACTGACAATGAGATAGCAAGGCAAAAGGGTGCCTGTGGCTCCCTCACCCAATAGTACCACTACTCACATGTGGCTGCAGAGCCCCCCTCCCCATGACAGCAGCCACATCCTGTCCTGCAAAAATCTGAAAAGCTGAAACATCCTGACTCTTTCTGGCCCTGTGTCCTCTAGTCCAAAATATGCATGGACTTGATAAGCCTTTTGTTTTCTTGTAATTCTGCATATTAGTAGCGCAGATCTCATTACCACATATTGGTCACAATATCCTCTTTATAGCTACAAATATCTCTGGCATAGGTAGTTTCTAATTACCTTTATTCTCCATGGTAAAGATGTGAGAGCAGTGATACATACATTATTAGCATGCAACTGGAGAAGTTTGAAACCAACGTGCTGCTGATTTTTCCCCTCACTTCTTAGGAGGGGTCTTCTAGTTCATAGCAGCCACAAGGTGTGTATTTTGTATCTAAAAAGGAGATAGTTATGAGTACTTTGCCAATTATTAAAAAAAAACAAAACAAAAAAAATAAACCCCAAACAAACAACGTACTGTTCATTAGCTGAGAAATTAAGCTTTATGTTTCTAGAATGGTACAGTTCATTTAAGATACTACTGACCCAGATTTGTATTTCTGTACCAAATTGCTTCAAGTGAGTAATGCACAGTCTATTTATAGGGTCATTATTAAATCAGCACTTGCATGGTTTAAAGCCCTTTGTGCTAGATTCACAAGGGAGACTCAGGCACTCTTGTCACCCAGTGGGTAGCAAGCTTGTGTTAATATTCACAGGAGTGGTAGTTTGGAGTCGTTTTCCAAAAGGAGTAGCTCTTTTTGAGATGCCAATACTGCTTGCTATAAAATGGAAACTCATCTGACCTATTTTTGACTTCTACTTCTGGGCGAGATGAAATATACCCCTAAGTGCCTCTTTTCCACAATTCATTGGATTATGCTTTTACAGTGGAGTAAACAAAAATATTTTATTTTTTATTATTATTGTTGTTGATATTATTCATAAAAGTGTTAGATTTGTCACTTCAAAGTAAAAATGATGCTAAACACACTAAGGGCGGACAGAGAGGTTGTTAGCATAATGGACATACATGCTTAAGGGCAGCCAACATTAAATCCGTAGACACTTCTATAAGGATGAAAAAAAATAGTAATAATAATAGTAGTATTAATGATTATCATTATTATTATTATTATAGCAACATTTTTTGATCATAAAATCCATTTCACCAACATAGAAGAGTTAGCAGAAATACATACATTCTTGTACAGAATTCAGAAATACAAACATGTTTTTTGATAGCTAGAAAATTTTGAATTGAAACACCTAAGGAAACAAATGTCAGGGTAGATAGAAAAAACCCTGTAATCTACTACAATTCAGCTTCTTCATCATTGGCAAATATGTATTCAAAGATGTCAGACATTTGCTCCAGTGCTATTTTCTCTGACTGGCCAGGCTTTATTTAACATGCCCAGGCATAACTGACTTGGGTGAGGATTTTCTTCCCTGACCCATGAAGTCTTCCAAGGCCTGAGATAGGATACCTCTCACCTAATTTAAAGAGAGATGGATATCTAATGCAGTTTAGATTCAGCAGAAGTCTGAGGGATAAAAACAGGGGAAATGAGGTGTGATTCTTTACAGGAAAAAATGCAAGACCTCATATAAAAACACATCCCAGGGCATTCTGGACATTTCAGTTACTGGAATTCTGGTGTGAAATGTCTTTGTGTTGCTGGGAATCCTACTCATCTGTCCCACGGCTGTCTCAGAAGAGGGTGTGGAAACAAACCAAGTCCTGTCTTTGCCCCTGGGTGTAGTAACATTTTTACATGACAACATGTATTTTAAAAATATGGAGAGAGGGACCGAGTCAGGACTGCAAAGCAGCGTCCATGGGAATGGTTAGACCAACCCTCAAAGGCCAGCTTGCCAGCCCGCTCAGTTCGAAGCATCTGAAATCCCTTCTCACACTGGATGTTGTTTCAGGAAGCTGGGTGAGGCTGTAGCCATTCCAGCAAGGTCTGCAGACTGAAGCCGGAGTTGCCTGTCAGGGGCCAGATGTGCAACTGACATGAGCGTCCAATTCAGCCTTCACTGCTGGAGCAATGCCAGTGCTAGGCTTTCAGTTTGGGGGGGGTGGGGGGTATGTCTCTTGAAAAAATTGCAATCACAAAGATAAAAAGGAGTGTTTGTCTAAGGAGTGTTTGTCTGTCTTTGCATGTGTGTGAATGCGTGCAGCTACTGAAACTCTTAGACTAGATACAGCATAAATAAATGTTGCCCTTTTTAAAATTTCACACTTTATTTAAAGCTATACATTTGCATTTAAAACACTTTGTTCACTATGTGAACCATATACAATTTATATGATAATGGGTCTCTGAAACCAAAACACTGTTTCTGTGAGTAAACTAGCTTGGTGATTATGAGATCTATGTATATACAAAGTGGTTAAAAAAATAAGCACACTTGGTTATCAAAATATTATGTAGAATTATCTTCTGAAAAAAGCATTTCTATTTTTTTCTTGGTTTGGGTAATGACTTAATACCAAAATATTACATACATCAAAAAAACACCCACAGGTACATATTCTGTGAGTCAGGAGTATGGTAAATGCATTGTGTTTTATTTATGAAAAGGAATGATTTCACTAAGTTGATGCTAAAAAGATGTTTTCTAAAATACTGTGTCACAAATGAAAAAATAAGAGCACACATGATATTTGTAGCTGAATTACATCTGTGGCATAAACGTACAGAAACCAGAAAAATCACAGATAGGACATACTTTTTACTGCAGAATTTCCTGACTTGTTGGTTTCTATCTCATCCTTAACGCTATCTAAATGCTGTTTCAGCCTATGAATTGAATTTTCTTTTCATTTGGGCAGATCATATATTCATTTGTCGACACTCTATCTTCATCCATCAATGCATTATGCCAGGCAGCTTCATCCCCTCCTGAAAGATAACTTTGGATTATGTCATGGCTCAATTCTGTATTGCCCCTACAGAGATAATGAATTTGCACATGTAAGAGGATCATTTACCAATGGGGTTCGGATGCTGTTTTGAGCATATAATTTCCATCTGCCACAGGATGATTCCATTTGCAAGAATCGATCTCCTGGAGGAGGATTTCTTAGCTGTGGTAAGCACACTGTAGGCACAGTGTAGCAGAGTGTGTTGTCTGACAGGAGAGGTAGAAGGGATCATCACATTGCTGCTGCTGCCGCACCCAGAAAGGCAGTGCTGCGGGGACGGGTTTGCATCGCTTCACACCGAGGCTGGAGAAAGGAACAAGGATGGGGTAAACAAGCCCTTTCTTCTTGTAGCAAGGGGTTGCAGCTCAACAGGACTGAGAGGAGGAACACACATGTCGGGGTGGTATGGTGCAAGCACAGGCATAGTTAAGCCACTTCTGAACAGGTTCAGCTCCAACTCTGACAAACTCTGTTAGATGCTGAAGCAGGCACTGCTGTGAGATGACCTCTTTTAAACAGCTTTAGGGTTCAGCTTAATGCCTCCCAGAAAAGAATTGAGCTCATACGTAATTAGTGTGAATAAAATTATGCATTTCATCAGCTGTAAACAATAGTAATCACACATAGCAACTTCACTTGTGTGGAGTTTGGCAAGAGGGAGTACAGATGGATGCCTAAGAAAGTATTCTGCAGGGGCTCCCAGGGTGGGCCAGGAGCAGCTTGATCACTGCAAGCCTTAGATTGCCGCAGGCATCAATAAACAAGGTAAAGGAGATCTTGCATATTACATCAGTTTTCATATGCCAGGAAGACCAAGTTATGCATAAGGCAGAAGGAACCGCAGAGGTAGCTGGTCAACTTAAGGGCTATGAGTATTTCCATCCCCTGCCAAAATTTGCCAGAATTGCATCCCCTTTTGTTCCAGTGTTGTCTCTCACTTAGTCATGAGAGGCAAAAGACAGTGGTGAGTTTACAGGAGCAGGAGGACAGTATCTCTTTGAATGGCCTGAGAGCTACTGAGTAGAGTTGCACAACTTCCAGAGTGGCTGTGTACATGTGGAGCTCAAAAGTCCTAAGTTAAGTAAAATTTCAAGAAACTCAGAGTCCTTCCATTTCTGTCTGTTCTCAGTGCTGTAGAAAGCACGAAGACTCACTCAGCATATTTGAAATCATTAACTTTATTTGCTATAGAACTGGAGCTCCACAGACCTATAGCCTGTTCCCTTGGTGCAACCAGCATCATACTGGCAGTTCCTCCAGCTCCTCCACTCGTGCTGATTGCAACAGGAGATTCAGGTTCATTCCTGGTCCTGGTGACATATATTCATGCCATGTGAGGAGGACAAGGTGTTTCTGTTTCGTGCAAGTCACTGATTACAGGCATACTTTTTGTTCAGTGTGTTTTCACGTTCATTTTCAGAGAAACATGCATGGTTTTTTCCCCAAGGTCCATCTTTGCTGTCATATTTTGGTGTATTGCATGTCACTGTTCAGTGTGCACTGTGTCATAGCATGATAGCATCAGCTGTCATAAAGTGTAAGTTAATATGACAATTTGTGTCCTAATGTAGCTTGACAAGATGAAATTTTCAAAAAATAAACATGATTCCTGCCAATACCCACCGGTCATAATGACTTCAGGTGTACCTCCCTTAATTAATCACTAACTAATTATAGTTTCCTGATGAGGTGCCAGAAACAGGGTGCAATATGGGTATTGTGTATCTATGTGACATATTTCAGGCTGGCATACAGACTTACAGAGATATTACCTGTATACCATGCCATTCTTAATAGGTTATTTTGATTATTTTTTCTGCTTCTTGTGAATAGGCAAAAAAATATTAATTCACTGGAATAGCTTTTTCTTTTTGAAACACATGAATCAATCTGAATTCTTTGAAACTGCATTATTCTAAAGAGTGTTCATAAATCTTGGAAATATAATTTATTTTTCTAAAGATCTATATTTTACAAAAGACAGTTTAAATTTGCACCTGAGACCATTATAGTTTCTATGAAAAAAAAGAGAATGGCTAACAAATTGAATGGATGGACTCTCATTAAACATAAAATTACTCAACAAGAACCATTCTGAATCAATTAATCATAATGTAACAGGACTTTAATTTTCTGGCATTCTCAAAATCACAAGTAAGTATTTGCATCATTTTTCATCATAACAAATGTGATTACTTCTGTTTACAGTTGATGAAATACATAATTTCAGTCACAGTAATTAAATACTGGCTCCACTTTTTTATTGGGAGACATTAAATTGAATCCTAAGGTTGTCTAAAAAGGTTGTTTCACAGCAGTACCCTTCCACTCTTTACTCTTCTTTCTACACGCTTCCCATGAGCGTGTGCAAAAAGGATGAGAAAATCCAATTTATATGACATTGCATGATACTGTGAGACATATCTGCAGTTTAAAATAAGATTTGTCCCAGGTGCATTGCAGGGAAATAACACCATCCCTTCTATTTATGGTACTTCATGTGTGACTTATAAATGGACTTTTTATTTTAATAAATTATTTTGTTAATCAGTGTGTTTTGGATTTGAACCCAAGTTGTTTGATGTAGCATTATCAAAACAATCCAAATTCTGAACAACTGGAACTGCCAGCTAACAAGACAGCAGATTATTCAAGAACAGGCTGGTAAATTCCCTGTGGTCCATGAGTCGTGGGACTGGAGGGGGCTGCTTTGACACCAACAAAAGCTTTTTGCTTACATTGATTCACCCAGCAAGGAATCTTAATTATTAGGATAGGTAGAAAGGTAGTTCCTGTTTATTGTCCCATGGAAACAAATGTTTGCAAAACCCATTTTGAAGAGAATTTTCTTGATAGTGTTTCAGATTCCAATTAAATTAAAATTTTGAAATGTAAAATAGAGAGAGGAAAGGGTTAAACAAATAAAACACTAAAGCTAGCAATTAATTTCAATTTATATTTAAAAAGAAACAAAAAACAGTTATGGTCTTGAACAGCCTAACTCACAGCATTTGCTGTAATAAATAAAATGTAGTGAACAACACAACCCACCCCCTCATGCCTGGCACACACATTGCCAAGGCAGCTTAAGAAAACACCAAATGCAGCTTTGAATTCTGTGACCAAAACATGATTCTAGTGAACTAAGCATTTAAAGCCCTCTAAGTTTGAATTTGGATTGTGAGACAATTTTAATGCAAACCATGCCTGGCTTCTCAAGTAAGTGGATCTCTC
The DNA here is from genome assembly GCF_023634085.1 of Falco cherrug. Classification (NCBI taxonomy): domain Eukaryota; kingdom Metazoa; phylum Chordata; class Aves; order Falconiformes; family Falconidae; genus Falco; species Falco cherrug. Next base: position 43,896,114 of record NC_073701.1, read on the forward strand.
TACGCCAGTACAGTGATCTGTTTCGTTAAATAAGTAAGGCTACCTCTTTTGGGAAGTACAGCATTGTTTTAGAGAAACTTATAAGGACACCATACCAGTTATATTATTTGGTGTTTGTATACTTCAGGGAATATGACAGAAATATTATTTACTTATTTGAAGCAATCAGGAAAGGTTATTTTTCTCTTCTAGGGTGGCTCATATGATAATTAAATTTGCATATTTAAATAAAATTAATTTTCTGTCTCCCCAACTTCTGTCAACCTCTTCTATTATGGTGTAAGTTGTTTGGTTTTATTTGTTCCTAAATCCTAATATTCCACTTCCCTTGTACTGTTAGCCTGTATGCGTGAGGCCAGTATTTGGTGCCTTCCAGTACCTCCTTTATGGTTAACAGGGGATCTCTGCCATCACAGCCAGTTGCAGTGGTTATATGCAATTTACAGAATATGCAGCTCATCCAGGTGAGGTTAGGCTGAGTTATGACTCTCTCTCTATCTGAACACTTATTTCTCTTTGCTGCCTGCTTTAACGGAAGCAATATCAACTCTTCACTAGCCAAATTATAGACTTGGACCTAATTAGACACCAATATGTGCCTTGTGCTCTTTGGAGAAATATTTTAGTACCTTTGGAGCTGGCGAAAGCAAGGAGATAAAAACTAATGTCCTTTAAGCGTGAGAAAATATGAAAGAAATGCTGATCTGTACAGTAGGTTAAAATTAACCTGGGTACTTACAATACTCTTCCATCAGCACAAAATTCTTGATTTAGAAGGCCTTGAGGTAGATGTTAATTACCTGCTGAATCAGGGTTAGAATGCTTATACAGAAACCTTTACTAATTTGGCAGAGCAAAAGTTCAAGTGAAATATGACACTAGCTTTGAAAACTGTATGAAACTTTTGACAAAATGAAGAGTAATTCCTATAACATTGGGAGGTACCACCTTTTCATGCCTGTGGCCCACAGGTTATCCGTGGGCTTTTAAAAACATTCACACACTGCTCCTCCACTTTAATCCTTCCAAAGCAGGGCTCTTTGTGGGAGGATAATACAGGGAGCTTACCTGCCGGCAGGTAGGTGTGGATTTAAAAGGTGTCAAACATAGCTGCCGTTCATCACCCACTTGCTGAAGCTCTCAAGCTGTCTTCAGGCTGCCAGGTTTTGGGGGGAAGAGGGAGCTAGGGGATTATAAAGCCTTCTCACCATCATTGATGTAGATGCCAAAATCTATTGTGTCAGGGCTATCTTGGGCAGTCTGTCTTCTGGGTTGGTTCCCAAGTATCCTCCATGGCCAGTCAGGTGCCAACAGAGCCTCATCCAAGGCATCCAGTTTCCACTCTGAAGGGAGCAGCTCGGCCTCTCCTGAGGTGCCAGCCAGCCCTTTGCCCAGGCACAGGGTCGCTGCCAGGCTTTCATCCCCATGGGAGCTCTCAAGCAGCCAGCAGCGCTGGTAGGGGAGAGGGAATGGCTCTCACCCCAGGCAGCTGGGGCTTTCCTGCTTGGCCAAGAGATCTCTTCCTGCATGGGGAAGCCCATTAGTCTGACGGTCCATGGCAGGTTATCTGAGAGCTTGCTTTCAAGGAACAATACATTTACAGGAATGTGGGTTATCTGAATTAACCATTGTATATATCAGTGCAGCACTCCTCTGCAGGTGACAGTATGTGAGAACAAGGCGCTAGAAAGGTGCCAGGAAGAAAGGCCAGGTACACATACATGTCTCCTGCTAGCTCCCACCACCGGTGAAGAGGTCACAGAGCCACTAGTCATCTTGGCAAGGAGGAGCAAAGAAAGACAGGGGAGACTGGATCGAGTGCAACTCTGACCTTGCTTCGGTCAATAGGTGTTTGGTTGCGGAGTCCAAGCAGAATTTCTTCCCTAGGGAGGCTGGTTAGTTCAAGATCACTGCTCGGCTGATAGCCCAGGATCCAGCGGGGTCTTATACTGACTAGCAGAAATTTTAATTTCACCCTGGTTAAGAGAGAGCAGATGAAGAAGGATGCTGAATAATTCTACAGGCACGTAGCAACTCTTAGGCAAACATTCCTTTTGATCTACTGTGGTGAACAGCCCACACACTCAATTTTTACTTCCTTGACATTTTTTTCTGAAGGGGTCTTCTCCATAAATCTCCCAGGCTCTTGTTTTATAAAGTTACATTATCCCAAGTGAAGACAGTAAACAACCTTGCTGCTGCAATTCATTAGAATCTATATTACTTTATTTATACCATCCAACCAGCTTTGTTTCCTTTTGTAAATTTTATACAAAAATATCCTGAAAATATGCTCTTAGTAATGACTAACTTGTTGTTTAGGAATGCAAGTCGTAAATGTTAGTCATAAGAAAAACCTTCTTTTGCTAGTTTTAAATAACCGTGCATATTTTAATACTTTGAGTCATATACAAATGTAATTAAAAGATATATTAACTTTCCCTTACTGGGAATATCACTCAGAAATTAGAAGGGTAACATTTACGTCTTGTGAATAACTGTTCAAAAGATTAATTCATGTAAAATTTTGGCTTTTCTGGGGTTGCCTGCAAGAAGCTGATCTCCTAACTCAGGATGGCATCCGTGTGTGTTTACACATTTCCCATTCACTATTACAGCCACTGCCATGAGGAAATTGCTGAAATACATCTTAACTAACATACATATGACCGCTGCTTCCAAGGGTTATAAAGGTATGTACTAGTTTAAGGAACACTGTAGTAGACATAGAGTTATTGTTTGCAAAGTGAAAGAACTAACAACATCCAAAAAGGTGTGGGCAGCTGTAACTGATGGAATCTACCAGCCAAACAGTAGGGTGTTCTCTTATAACATTAACATCTACATGCATGTGAAGACTTTAAAGATTTTTATCAAAGATTTTAGAACATTTTGTTGTAAGTGGGCTCACAGATACAGAAGTTCATATATTATATATGAGTATAATCAGAACAATGGTATACAGACATTATTTCTAATTAAAGGGAAGTATATAGAACATAAAGAAAAAAACCCCAACAGATAGGCTTTTGAAATAGTATTGTTGAAGTCCCTTTGACTTTTAATGCTTACCATCATGCTGGTTTGTTCAGGGCAGTAGTTAGGTCCAAATTTAGCACAGGTAGACTTTATGCAAGTCTTAAAAAAAGAGTAGGAGGACTTTGAACCTAGTCTGTAAGAGCTAATGAAAACCTCCAGAACATTTGGAAAAACATTCCTAATTTCTTGAATGTACAGTCATTTCTTTAACTTTCCTTTTCTGTTATCAGAAGAAACATAAGACTAAGGAAAACACACAAGCGACAAATACACGCCCAATGTATAGCACCAAAAAGAGTAATATTCGCTGGCTCCATGCAGGAAATCTCACTCAGGCAGATGTTTGAGTTGTTTGGTAGAGTGGGGTTTTTGTTGGTTTTTCTTCTTCTTCAACTTTTCCCTTTAACAATGGACTTTTTTCTTCATTGCCTTCTTACTGAACTCCCTCCTACATTTGTCACTTAAGAATAGCTTGGTCATATTCAAAATGCCAGATCATCTGGAAAGTTACGCTTTCCCTGGAAGTGGAATAAAGCTCACCTCTTGACTTCAAGTGGACAGAAAAACACACCTTATTCTAGGTTTCTCTCAAACCCTTTTGGGCATAAACCAGTGTGACTCCATATTGCATGCTGTCATTGCACTTCTCTCCCAGTGTTTTCCAGGTGGGAAAAGAATGTGAATAAGGTTCTTCAGGGAAGTTTTTTCTCAGCTACAAAAGGGGAATAGGTATGCCAGCAGTGTGAAACATGACTGCCTCACCCACATTGTGCACCCCACAGTCAGGACCAAACCAAATACCTCTGGGATGGATTGAGGGCTTTGGCTAGTACAATCTCCCATCTGCAGGTTCAGTAAAGCTCTTTATTAGGGCCCTCCCCTCTGTTTACTTCTGCAAAGCTAGCAAAGCACATTTGCAAAGACAAGTTGCTGCTGGTTGCAGTGCCGACGCCAGCGAGGGGTGGAGCAGTTCCCATGGTTGTGCAAGGCTCTGGGCTGTGCCAGTAACAGCAGGGACCAAGGTTACCCACCGTTCAGCAGGGACAACCCTGGGGGCCAGGCCAGTGCCACCAGCCAGGGGCTGCAGCCCACAGCAGGCTCCCGTTTCTGTGCTATCAGTTGGTTCAGTCATCATCTTCTCCCCACTTTTCTCTTTTTAACTTAATACAGAAGGTCACATTTTGGCTCAAAGTCAATAGTTTTTACCACTGATTTCAATGTGGCAGGAATTTCATCCAAACCCTTCATGCCTCACTGAGGACAATAACACAAAGAACACTATTTTGGGGGAGAGAAAGGCATCATGTTTGCCAGCAGTTTTATTTATTGTGTTTGGGGGCTTCATGATGTAGTTGCCCACCCATTTTTTATTAAATGTTAGTTTGGCTTTTGAACATTTTATAAACTAAAACTACAATATAATAACAATTAAGAGTCTGTATGCAATTTCCAAAGCTGGTTTTCATTCTTTAGGGTGTATTAATTCTTGTTTAATTTGGTTTTCATCTTCATTGTGCAACAAAACACAGTTTGTTTTTAGAAGGAGGATCAAACTGATACTGAAATATGCATACGTGCATTGGCAGGCATTTCTTGAGGAGGGCTGCAGCCTGTGAACTTGGACTTCAAACAAAAAATGTGCAGAGCTCACATGAACTTGAAGTTGCCCTTTTATTTGTGACATCCATAAACATTTATGATGCTTTGTTTTCAATCCCAGTAAGTCTATGCTGTTACTCTGGGTCTTTTAATAGTGTCTATTTATGTTGTGAAATCATGACAACTGTGTTGTCTTCCCGTAAAGCCAAAAGTCAAAGGTCTGCTACAGCAAATACTAACACATGTGAATAGCTTCGCTCATGTGAATAATCAGACTTATTTTAACAGGGAGGTGTTTTTAGGGTTAGGCTCCCAATATTTTGACATACTTCCTGAAATGTTTTGTGGATAGGAGTCACTGACTTTCATATGGTGATAAAATGCTCTGAACACATGAAAAACTCGCCTCCAAAAGACAGGAATATGTTTGGGGTTATCAAGTTTTAACAATTACAATGTTACTTGTTAATTTTCTTTTCCTGGGTGCAAGTAGTGTTGGAAGAGCACTTAGAAGAGATCAAACAGAATTAGTGTTAACCATTTCTATAGTCAGTGTATATAATACTCCTCTCCCTTCCTCCACAAGACTGTGTGTAACCACATTTGGAGTTAGAGTATTTTTTTGCTTTCATCTTATGGGAAAAAATGATGGAATTAATTACTATTACAAAAGTGATGTATTACATTTTAAAAATTATATTGCATATAGATAATTGCTGTGATGAAATAGAAGAATATATGCAAGATAAAACTCTTTAATCATAAGAACTATAAAAATTCATGCTTCCTACAATAAATACTATTCTATTTTTAAGGCTATTCTGAGCTGTAGTGCTTCTGTAGTGCATGTGCTGTGAAAGTAAAGAAAATATACAAAATTCCAAATATACAAGACGTACATAAACTTGAAGGTATTTAGAATAAGCATCTTGCCTTATAAACAGAATTTCCTACTTGGCTGTTGGGATACTGCAGTGATCCTTGGAAAGGTTTTTATGAATATGCTAATCTAGTTTTTCCTGTTATTTGCACAGATTCCAGCTGTATTAGAATGCAATTTTTGCAAGAACTTGTCTCAGACAAGCATGTCAGGAACAAATTGTTTTTCTGCTTTTTATTGCAATATATTCAAGGGGTTGCCATGTTGTATTCTGAACCTTATTCCCAAAATACATATTCTATGCCTGTGACTTAACTCCTACTATTAGATCAGGGAGAAGCTTTACATATGTTTATTCTTCCTATACAAGTAGAAAAGTTTTGGAAGAGCTGGAGTGCAGATGAAAATTTATGGATATCAGTATCTTCTAAATTTCTAAGCATTCATTAGTTATTTTCTTCATATTACCTTGCTAAAATATCCTGCTTGAAACATTTCCTTAAATAATAATGCCACAAAACTCACAAAGAACCTGCAGCCTAGGTGTCATAACCTTCTTGACAGTAAAAAGAACACATTTTCCATTAACATAGTCATGTGCATGGTCTGTCCAGTGATACACAATGTCATTTAAGACATTCCATCATTCCCTGCTTGAGCACTCTTCCCTAATCTGATGAGGTATCCAGGGAAGAAACAATGATAGCCAAGGCATTAAAATGTAATCAAGATATGCAAATTCATATCTAAATGTGATTTGCTTGGAAAGAAAAATTAATCTAGGCATGGTCAAATAAACAGTGTGTAATATGGATAATTAATCACCAAATTAGCAGCTGTAGTCCCATGAGAAGATTATGCAAATTAAAAAGGCCCCCATCTACAGTCACAATTAGACTATTTAATACCAAACTCTAAACAAAACACAGCCCCAGGAGCACTATAAAACAAGCAAGTCAAACTTAGTGGGTCATCCTCCAAATTTCACAAACAGGTTTTGTAAATACTTTATTTTTCCTGATATACAGTAACTGATTTATTTTCCCACCAACATATCAGGCTCGCTGAATAACCTGCAACCTTGAAATGCCACTAATTTAACTTTACACAAGACTAAAGTACCATTCATATAGTCTAAATCAGCATTTTAAAGAGGTAGGACTAGAGGGTAAATCCTCAGCCCTGGGGCCCCATCCACATAACAGGGATGGATACTGCAGAGGTATGTTAGGAGCATTCTGTACATGTAGATGTTATCTCCAGCAATTTCAGTTACTGCTTTGCAGTGGCATTTCAATAACAGCTTGTTTTGGGAATGACCTTTGAGCAATGCAGGCAAGAAGTTCCTCAATGCATCCTTGGTCATCCTTGGAGCTTCAGTCTCTGGGCACCTGTCGACATAAACATTTATGGGTGGAAGATACCTTTGAAAACACAGCATTATGACAACCTGGCTCAGGGTAGATCTGTCCTAAACTGTCACTTGGAGTGAACAGAAGTTGAGTTTGTAGGAAAGATTTTGGTGTTGTTCTGACATGTCTGTGTTGGTCTTCTGATACTCTAGACCATGACTGGCTTTCAGTTGCTCTGTGTATGTTCAGAATAATTTGCACTCCTTTCATTTCATTTAAAGTTTTAATTCCTTCTTATGGAGTTACTTGTGTACTCTTTTGGGAAGGTTTTCAATAACTTCTTTAAACAACTATGTAACAGTTGTGTTTTAAGGCTCTTAAAGCCTCACAGTAACAATTGCTTTCAATGGAGAATAGCCTACACTTCTCCCAAGCAGTTAGCTGACACATTGTGTGCAGTAGTTTCATGTTGTGTTATCAATGCAGTGTGGTACATGCCTCTTGCAAACTACTGCATAAGCTTTCTTGCTAATGTACATTTTGTCTTTGGACCTGAGCCGATGTGAATCAGGAATAGTCTCAAAGGGGAAGCACCCGTTACCGTCAGATCAGGATTGCAGAAAACGCCATGCAAATTTTCATCCTCACTGATGGTTAGGCACAACCAAGAGGTCTTTTCTCATTGGTCCAAGTCACATGTACCCCTACTTTCATGATGTAATTCAACTCTCACCAAAGCTTCCAATGTTGCCTTGTATGTTTTCCAAGTGCAGTACCAAAATACACTCATGTTTTCCACAAGCTGTGTCAATCAAAGTATCCTGGAAAATGGTGGGTGTCCAACTCATCTCCTATATGCTATGGAGAAACTGCAGAAAATCAGAACACAGGGAAAAGGAAGTGTGGGATTTCAGCTGGCAGATTTCTTGAGCTTTCCTGAGCTTAAAGCCAGGATATGTTTGTAGACACCAACTAAGATGTTAGACAAACAGACAAGAAAGTAAGCAATCCTCTTCATCCTTGGAAGTTCATTGGGCTATGGATGGATTGTCCCTGGGATTTAAAGTACAGACGGCTTATGGCTTTGGGCTTGAGGACTATTAACAAAGGTATTTCTTAAAAGGCCACAGACAACTGTGAATCAGACTGGGAAAGTACAGCAAAGTTTAGGAACCTTGTTTGTGAGCAGCCCCACTGAGGTTGCAAAAGCTATTTGCTCAGTAGGTTTGTCACCCTTTGTGGGTAAGGCACAATGCAAATCCATCTCCCCAGAAACAGAAGTTTCAAGCACTGTCAGAGCTGCAGACTTATGAGGCAATGGAAATCAGTCACAACCAAATTGTAACCCAAAGTGTTTCCCAGCCCTGCTGAGTTTTGTCTTCTCTGGATAACTCTTCTTGTCTTGCAACAAACTATTGGGCTCACTACTGCGTGCTGACTCTCAAAACTAGTAGTTTTGGAGGGAGTTCCAGGGAGTCCTGACAGAAGCACTCCCTCAGCCATCCATCTAATATGACAGTCCCCAGTGCAGTTAATCTAGCAATGCCATTTTCTCATTTAACGTGCCCAGTGTTGCTGCAACTGTCACGTGTTAGCAATTACAATCTGAACTATATAAATATATGCTAACTATATGATGGTCCAAGTTCTGCTCTCTGTTACAACTGGTTTAAGCCTGGAAGAATCCTTTTTATAAGTGAGCCTACCCCACCACTGAGAAAGAGAGAACCACCAATATGCTAGTTATACAAACACCAGCAACTGATCAAACTGAATTTTTACCTTTTATATAACTGTTTGTTATAGTTCAGAGAAATGTAATTCCAAATAAAATAAGAAACCTGCAGTGAGGACACAAGGGAACAGGCAAACTAGATTAACTGGTAAGACAATGATATTGACAGCATTTTCTTAAATTGTTATTAGGAAGATAATGTCATCCAGCACATGAGCAGTGTTTTGAGGGAAAATTACTCTCTCCAGGGAAATATTTTAATTAAAATAAAATTGTTAGATTGCTCTAAATTTCTTGGTTTGACAGTCTTTGTCACAGTATAATTTTTCTACTAATAGTGTATACAAGTTAAAAAAAAAATCAAGCAATAATTATTTATGTGAAGAATAAACTGTCTTGCCAAAAGTGCACAAGTAGGAGTTAGTTGTTTAATTTATATTTTGTATCTCAGAAATGCCAGCAGGAATGGGAACACACCAAAAGGAACATGCATCCAAACAGCCAGATTACTGAATCTGATTACTAATGCACACTGAGCATTTCCATCCTTCCAGGGCTCCTATTTCACAATAATAAACCATCAGTGCTGATAGGAAAAGATTGGACCTGATGTCATATCTGGAAACTAATTTAATGGGAAATCAGATAGTGACAAAGTGGTGATGATTTATTTTTAATGGCAGATGCCTCATTCATTATGATTTATTTAGATGACCTTCCCGGTCCTATGGTATTTCCCTTTTCTCTGCATCCCACGCACTCCAAAGCCCTGTACACTCCAAAAAGAGCAGAAGTATGCTGCTGATCAGGTACCTGGAGGAGGTAGGTAGCAGGAGCAGACCTTTACTCTTGTTGGTTAGATCCATTAATTTCCATGGTCCTGCTCGTGTATGGAATGAGCACAAGACAGGCCCCTGGATCATTATTATAAATCTCTATGTATCCCTCACAGGATGCTTATTATCAAGTATCCTGAGGCAACAAAAGAAATACTGTTCTTTTTGATTATTTTTTTTTCATTGACTTGTATTTTCAGATTGGTGGTGAAAGTGACTTTTTTTTTTTTTTTTTTTTTTTTGCCTGAAATGCATTGAATAATCTCCCTGGCTCTCACAGGAATTAAGAATGCCATGCTTGAGTCATTATTTAAAGTGCATATTTTTGGATTTCTTCTTCCAAAGAAATCAACTTAATGATTGGATGTTTAAACTGAGAGGCTAAGAAAACAGCCCAGAGAGTCTCCATTAAATGAGAAGAAAACCAAGAACAACAGAAATCTATCATCTTTGTTCCAGCAGCAGGGCTAGCAGACTCATGGATAAGCAGAGGCAGAAAGAGCGGGCTTCTCTTCACTGCTATCCCAACTCTCTCCAGACATAAGAATCACAGCCACTGCAATTCAGAGAAGTAGTAGCTTGCAAAGCTGAAGTACGTGGTGTTCTTTACAATCCACTTTTCAAAATAATTCTAGTTTTAATGGTGTCTTTCACTATTTTTCCCCATCTACTGGTCTATCCTGTTAAGGGAATTAAAGTGAATTGAAGTGTGATTGATTTTCCTGGGTTCCTTAGGCTGATTTCAGAGGGGTCTCTGAGAGTGGGAATTCTTATTATATCAGCCTTTGCATTTTTTTCAAAACTGTGCTTTATGTTTGGTAACCCAAACAATTTTGCAGTCTTCCTTGAGCAAGCCAGCATTAAAGTCCTCTAAAATTCAGTTGGGTTCTTGTTTTGATTGTAAAAGTAGCCTAGGCAAACAATTTGTGACACATATGAGGGAACGTCCTGTCTTAGCAGACAGTTTTTTTTGTGTAAACCTTGAATTTTATTTTTGTTTTTTCTTGCTGGTGTTGATTTTAATCAAATAAATAATTTTCAGTTTTCATTGCCATTTTCTTATAGATATATCTAGTTAAACATTTTCAAGCCTCACTAAGAATAGAAACCAGTCACCACAGCATTACAGAGGGACTTTTATCTCACCATGTTAACATAATACAAACTACTTTATGCTACTGGAAGGTCAAGGCTTCCCTGGCTTCATGTCATCCCCAGTGAGCACAACTGGTCGCTCAGCACAGCAGCCAATGCACCATTAAGATGTTGCTTCCTGGTGTGCTGGTGGCTATGGACACTGATGTACCTTAACCTCCTAATACAGAGTGCAAGCTCGGTTTACAGGCAATCTGAGTACTTCTGTGTGAGAAAGGTAGTCACAGCCTGGAGCTAGGTGATGAGAATGATGTATCCTGAATCTTGTCTCCTTTAGTACACTTAGCTTCTTGCTAAACGCTTTAGCAAAATTATTCTACCTATTTAAGCTGGTCTCACAGATCTGCCCCTGCGAGTAAGTTAATAAATTATTCCTTAAAAAAAAAAACCCAAAACCAACAAACCCCCGATATTTTCTCAAATCAGTTCTTGCAGGTTAACTTTTCACAGTGCAGGCAGGAATCCAGGACCCCTTTTGTCCACTCCTGCACCTAGGCTCCAGGTTGCAGAGCTGTGTTCTCTCTTGCACTCACAGTTTCAACAGATGTGATATCCCTTCTCCATATCCTAATGCTTTGAGCAGGAAAAATCGTTAAGATAACAGAGAACCAGACTGATTTCCCTCTACCTTGCTAAATATTTGAACTGTTATAGGAAGGAACAGCACACTCTACGTCTATTAAAAAGTGACAGGTGCATTTCATATGGGGCCTGATGGCCTCAGAAGGAGGTCTCAAAGCCATCTGAATTCCTGAAATCTCATTAAAAATATTTTGGGTTTGGATTTTGAGTTATACAGGGTAGAAGATGCGGTCTGTTCTCCAGCTGGTTAGAACCAAGTGTCAAAACTTGCATGTCTTTTGTTAAAATGTTTCATTTCAAGAGTTTATTTTTTGATGCTCGTCAGATCTTGCCAAAGAAAGATGACCCTTTCCAAAAGTCTGCAAAAAAAAGAAAAAGGAAAAATTGTAGAAAAATTATTACCTGGAGGTATTTATGTCTTCAAAGCCCTACAGAGAAGGCATATTTTAGTTCAGCTTGTCTGAGAACACAGACTTACTTGTTTGAAGAATATTTGTGCCTATATTTATTTGCCAAAACCTGAGTTTCGGATTCCTTTTTTCCTGTGGAACCATTGATGATAGCATCTCTTACTTTCCCTGAGGTTCAACAAGTTTCACTGTTTATCAGCACACCTTTTTTTTTTTTTTATTGTGATTGCCTGGGGTTGCCTGCTTCACAGCTCAGGACTCACCTTTGCCACTGAAGAAACACCCATCAGCAGCAAAATGGAACTTTATCTCCCAAGCAGGAGCTGCACTTGCTTAGAATGGAGTTGGGTGGACCTTCTGAAGGGCAGCAGGCTTGCCTGCACCCTATCCCCCACAGATGGCATACCCCAAGTTGTCTTGCTGCAAGGCAAGTGGCACAGCACTCAGCTCCAGCAGGAACAGCCCCTGGCTTTCTTGAATAAACCTAGCGAAGTTATTCAGAGTGCTGCAGAAAAGATCAACTTGTTTCTCCATACAGATCTCTCTGGCCTTTTTTCTTCACTACTGTTTATTAAATCTTTTTGCACAAGTGGTAGTTCCAAACAGAACCCCAGTCCTTGCAGGTTTTCCATTGCGACAGAAACAATGAAATGTTTAGTATCATTTTGCTGTTTTGAGATCCAAGGAGTTGAAAGCACAATGCATATGGGGAAAAGATCACTCCAATGTGCATTTTTCCAGGGACTTTATGTTAAAACCTGAAACCAAACATGACCGATCCTCTGGTAAATTAATATGAAATAGATTTAAAATTTGAAAATATTGAAAACAATCTTACCATTCTTTATCACTGCAGAAAATGGAACAACATAATATATTTATGAAACAAAGGAAAGTGAAATGTCTGACAGCACTAGTTCTAGCTGCAAAAAAATCCATCAGTATAATATGAAACCAACCATGCCAGTCTTGAAAGCCAAATTGGTTTGCAGAGCATGCTGAACATTAACTATTAACACTTCTTTTTTCTACCTCAGGCCACTTTTCTTGCAAATAGCGAAACCACTAGTGAGCTGCCAAACTATATTTTCCACTTAATTTCAATGCTGAAGAATCTAGACATGACAAAATTTGGGTTATCAATGAAATATACAGAAAACAAGAACTCAGGGTTTTCATGCCATTTTTTTCTCTCTGCAAACTCCATAATCTTGTCTAATTGGAATAATTATAAGCTTCACAGGGCTGACAAGGTTCACACAGGTAAATCACTGTGTTATCTGCTGCATCTGTGATGAGGTGAAGACTTAAAGGTGCACAACTGAACATCAACTTTCTGTCTGTTCCCCCCTTCTGTAAATCTTTGAGTTATGTAGTTCCATACAAATACAATATTGGTGAAAATCGTTGTGATTGAAAAGGACCAGGGATATCTCCAACCATGAGTTAAAATTTCATACCCAGAAGGCTCAGTAAAAGATGGATAATCTCTTCCAACCTGATCTTTACTTTTAAAGGTAGAACATTTTTTGAACGTCTTAATTTTTTGATAGCTTTTAAGAATCTTGCCTGCAGTTAATTCATCTCCCTTTCTCTTACAGCATGGCTGTGTGGATATGATTGCTTATCTTATGAAGTCATCAGGCAGCTCTTTTTATCCTTTCAGCTGGATGTATTAGAAAGCTCAATATATTATATCAAAATATAACATCTTTCTATCCTCCAAAGATCCTTGAACAGCACACAAAACTCAGCAGCCAAAAGACAATATTCAAGATGAGTTTTCAATGGTGGGGAATAATAAAACCAGCCTCAGATGATGATTATGTTAATCTTCTGTGTTACAGTAGTAGCTAAAAGACATGATCATGTCTTGGGTCTTTTTGTGCTAAATACTGGAAAAATATAAGTAAGGATAGGAAACAGAGGGATTTGTGCTATACATGAGAAATGTCTCATTGATTGGAAGAATTCATTTGCAAAGCCCTAGGCAGAAATGCTGATGTTTCCGTGCATGTTTTCTCCAAATAAGTTAGGAACCTATTGAATCAGCTCTAAAACTTCCTGGCAACAGTGGGACGACTCCCACTGACTTCGGTAGGCTGTGGCTTTCACTTCTATATGTGCATATGCAAGTTTTGCTCAAACAAAGCAAATCCATAGAGACTACCACTTAGCTCAGAAGTCCCTGCTGAATGCGTGCTCTTTAGCAGTGTGGGCCCGGCAGCGATGTTGTCATGCTCTAAAGCCCCAGGAGGAGACCTCAGTTCCAGCTCCAGCTACACACTGTATTGAGCAATGGGTCACAGCGTGGGACTGGCTCCTTGGCTCTCGTTAAAGGAATTAAAATGGTTGTGGGAGGGTTCCCGCACCCCAGAACGCTAGCCAGAAAAGGTCAAGTTACAAACACTACCAGATCTGCCAGGGTCCTGTAAAGTTTGTCCAAATGTCTTTTGCCATTTCTTATATATTGTTTTATTACAACCTGCAGAAAAGCCAATGGGGTCTGGGAGGCTGAACTGGGAAAGGGAAAGATCTTATCTACAAAGCTTCATGTGAAGCTATTTTTGGGAAGGAAGATTTGGCTCTGAGCAGGCTGTGGGAAGAAATCCACTGATTTCTGGGATTTCTATAGCTTCTGAAGGAAGCCAGAAGCACCTACAGAGAGGGTCTGTGCCCCCAGTTTGTGTGGGGACATAACACCAAGCAAGCAAAACAGAAATATGTCAGGCTGGCCAGTTCATCCTCCCTATCCCCTAGCACATGTCAAGCAAAAACCTTTCCAGTTTGGGGAAATATTTGAGGATGAGGTAGTAGTTTTAATTTTAGACCTTATCCAAAAGCTTTACAGATGCTTTTCAGCTCTTAATGGAATAACAATCGTAATGAAATCTTTATATTCACTTCAACATATGTAGGTCCAAGCAAAGGGCAGGATTTTATTTCTAGATCCAGATGTTCATGTTAATTTTATTTCTTTGTGTCTAAACCATTTGGTTTCTTCTCGGGTAGCAATGATTTTAAGGGGGGAACATGATACCTCAGACCAACAAGTCTGGAGGTGGACTTTCTGTATGTTTTACTTAAATTGAGTTCACCAAGAACACCAAAAGTATTTTCAGAATCTAATGTGCTGGGAAGGGTTAACTGTTCTTAAACAGACAAGTCAGATGTACTAGGCAGGAAGGACAGATGAAAAGAGAATGGATGACAGTCAATTCTCTTTCTGCCCAACATCTCCCAGGAGAGAGACAATGTTTTTCTCTCCACACTGCTTGCTCTCAGGCCAGCAATTTTTCAGTAGCTGCCTGCACTGCAATAGCCACTCTTTTTCTCCTTCAAATCACAAAAAGAAATCTTGTTTTTGCTTTCCTAGGAGGCTTGGCAAGGTGTTTCCTCCTTTGCCTGTCTCATCCTGCACTACAAATAATTCCTCCAGCCTTGGCACACTCAGGTGCAGTTTTCCCTGATTTCGGGCAGCTATTTGTGAACCGACAAACAGGACAAAGCAAAGGAGGGGTCTTCTTTTGCCTACCATAGGGCATTGCATGCTGTCCACAGCAGTATGCACTGAACAAAGCAATATAAGAGATATAATCAAGACAGATTCATTTAAATACTTTTTTACTTCTTTTTTTTTTTTTAAAACTATTTTTTCCTCTTTTTTTAGTGTGAAAGAATGAGATGCCTGGAAATTAAAAGGACAGTGCTTCATTTATTTATTATTTCTCTTTATCATTTATACTATGAAACTTGAATAGGAATAAGAAGTAACTGCTTGATCCATTCTTATCCCATTCTTTATGATGCATGACTAGCTGATGCTGGAGGTATAGAGCACTGCCTGTAGCAGTCATTTTGTCTCATCAAGTATGGACACTCATATTCATGGCCATCATAGTAATTTCACACTCTTCTTGTCAATGTATGAACATTCAAGGAGCAAATGTCCCTTTGCAATACATATTTGTGTGGTAGTAAGATAAAGCAATTGATAATTAGAATCACAGAAAGGACCTCTGCAGGTCATCTGGTCCAGCCTCTCACTTGGAGAAAGGCTTTGCCATTAGACTGAATTGCTTAGACTGTATTATTGTCCTTGCAACTTAAAACTACCGTGCCAATATAGGATTTTGCACTCCACTTTCTTTCCCCATCAGATTGAAGAGATGTGTAAATAAGTCTCTTGGGGGCTGTGTTAAGAGCATGATTGGTACGGTCTTGCACTTGCAAGAGGATATAAAGGTGCTTCCATATTCCCTTCCTCTCACAGCTTGGTCAACAGCTTTCAGACACTCGCTGTGTCCCACCCTTCACCATGGTCGACGTTTGGGACAAGAGAGGGTATAGACATGGAACAAAGGATATCAGTTTGCAAAATGTTATACTTTTCAAATTCCTCTTCTGTTCTTGCAGTCTTCCTGATTTTCCATATGGGCACTTTAAAGTGGAAATGTAGTATTTTTAAGCCTTCCTTTAGATAGGTTTACCTGGAATTTATTCCATCTTTCTATGGATGGAATTTTCATTTGAGTTTTTTACCAGTGCTAACTTTCCTGCCAAAATCCTCTGTGTTTATATCAACTGTTCTTATTCAAGAGTGGCAAGGATCTGCTTCACTGTTTTCTTGTGATTTAAGTCAACTGTGTTTTGTCTCAATCTTTCTCTTAGGCTGCAGTTAGTAGGAATACATGGGGTGTGTATCCTATGACAACCACCATAAAAATACAACCCCAGAATGACCTTTGCATCCTGATTTTTCTTCCTTTTCTTTTTAGGTTTCTATAGAATCAGGTTCAGAGATCTCAAAAATCTAACTCGGGTTATGCAAGTGGTGAGGCAGACTGGACATAAAATTGATGTAGTTTAGCGCTTTCCAACTTCAAAACACTTGACAAATTCTAAAATCTCTGCTTTTGGCACATGAAACATCAGGAATGCTGGGAAAGAGTTGTACCACTTGAGTGGTAGCAGATGGTGATGTTAAGTTTGCAGATCATGCTGAGCTAGCAGTAAGCGTGATGCCAGAAACAAAGGGAAAGCAATACAGATCCAGCAGAGACAGTTCTGTTACTAGCTCGGCAGATGAGTCATTGTGTGCCCGAGAGAGTGACCCATGGGATGATTTCAATTACTTGTGTCCCAGTTCTTCTAAAACAAACAAACAAAAACCTGAGGAATAAGCATAATATATAGCAATATATCAAAGCCAATTGAATTATTTGCATGCTTATTTTTTAATTATCAGCATGTACATTTTGTGGATCAAAACTATGTGCTTTCAGTTTTGGAAGTGGCAGCTAACTGTGATGCGGGGGGGGTGGGGTGGGGTGGGTGGGTTGAAGCATGAATCTCTAAGGAGACCATGATCTAAACAGCTGAGTCCCAATCTCCTTCTCTTCCTCATATATGTGAGGGTGTTTGCCTTTAGCCTTCAATTGATTCAGCTTCCCATCCATATATGTAATTGCAGACTTAGACTTGCTTCCTTTAAGAATCCTGAATAAAGCATTAACCTGTGAGCCACAACCACTAGTGTTAAGTCACATGCAAGATGTTTCACTAAAATCAACAGGACCTTCCTTGGAACAGTTAAAAGGCAGGGGTTTATGCCATGTGAAGATTTGCTTGCCAGAGACTTTCATATTGTTAATTTATAGATGCTTCTATTGTTCTACAGTGATTTTACTGGTAACTAAGTGGATATGTCAAGTTCTTGTCTTTTTTCTAAGAGAGAGTTGTGAACTGGGGTTCTAGAAATACTGTGGTGAGCTCGCTGTGTGATCTAGGGATTAAAGAATTCTCATAATCCAGTATTAATGTATAGCCTTTAGAATAATTTTGAAATCCACAGAAATGTAACCTTTAGAAAACATAAGTCTGTAAGTATGGACTCTTTGCTTTGCTATTCTCAAGTAAGAGCATGCAGGTGTGTACCACAAAAAGATAACAATGAAATAACCACACCGAACGATGCAGACTGGTCTATGACATCTTCTAGGCCCATCATTTGTTCATGTCTGTAGGCATTTCCAAAGATGGCACAAGGGAAGAACACAGGACAGTTCCAAGGCAGTAATACATTTTTGTAAGACAGTTTACTCAAGGAAAGAGAGTGGTAAAAGGTATTAGTAACTTGACCATGTTAGTAGTTCAGAGCATCCAGAATAATATAGAAGTTCTTCAAAAGAACTGAAGTTCAAAATGGAAATGAAGAATAAAGCAGTATCTTTTTTCCTGTATTACTCAGAACTGCTTTGGTTTTAAAGGTCACAGTTCACCAACACCCATGCATATATAGCCATTCTGTTCACGGCACTGGAAGCTAGTAATGTAACTGGAGAGAAAATTTGGCAATAAAAATCCGGTTTACTTCTCAGCAACACATGCCATTTGTATTCCTCTTCATTCACATCAGTCATCCAAGCAGTGAAATGACAATGAAGGCACAAAGTAAGTTGAAAAGAGGGAGATTTCCAAAAGCATTGGACAAAAGTGTGCAGGCATTTGAACCCAACCTGCATATGCAGAGCACCAGGGGTTTTTGTCTTGCAACCGTGCATTTCAACACTAATTTTCCTGTATGTGCATATGCAAATAAGCTTTTACATCAACATGAGTAAAACCTGCGTAGGCTTAATAGACATTATTGCAATTGTATCACAGGTATTCCACCTTTCATACTGTATGTGCTAGCAAAACAGCTTTCCTTTGTTTCAGTAATTGGAAGGAAAATATGAATTATGTACAGATAATCTTCTTGACCTGAATGCTGCATTATGCTTTCCTGAAAAAAATGATACATCTGTGACTGTTACCAATGGCATACATACAGAAAGGTGGGTGTTTCAGAATTACTTCTTTCTAGATAGTATCTTGATTTTGCAGTGTGAAAAACAGGAATATTGCAGAAATTCCAATTAAATACAGTGTATGTCTGCTGACCAACAATGTGGCGAGAAGCTATTGAATCAGGAAAAAAAATCCCAGAAGAATAAACAAAAAAATCTTACAGATTGATTTTTAAATTTGCCTTATCTTCAGAATTATTGCTTGACTAGCATCCCCACCAATATTAGAATGACTTCCATTTGAAACTGCTCCAGACTTTTGAATACATTCATGGCAGAAATGGATTAGTGTGCAGAACACAGATGAGAGGTTAAAGGTGGTGATAATTTATCATGTCGATACTGCCATTGTGGATTAAAACTGAAAGATACATTTGCACAAGTTTCCTTTTATGATGCAACCTCTGAATACCATCAAGTACATCACATAATTTCTGTGCCTCTTGTTAGTGAACACAAACCATAGTATCTATTTCCAGTAGTATTTTAATATTGTCACAAGTACTAAAGCAATATTGTTGTAGAAAGCAAACCAGCTAACCAACGGAAGGATGCTCAGTCAAGATTCAGTTCTCAGGAAATCTAAGCTTTTAAAAAGATAAGTACCCAAACAGTTAGAAATCTGCTTTTATATTGATGATGTAAGGTATAAAAACGTTGGCATGCTCCTCTTGTAGCAACCTTTTATCTTATCAGTGATTACAAACATGAGCAATTTTGCTCTTATTCCTGCAGAAATTTTGTATTGACTACTTTAAGCCACATATTGTTTAAAGGAAAACAATATATTGCATAAAAATATAATAAAACAACAAATATCTTAATCTCAATAACGTAAGCTGAATCAACAGTGCTATTTGCAAAGAAAATTGGAATTGACTGAACAGTTAGAACACCATGATGTTGGTACTGCAAAGTATTTCTTTAGCAGAACCACAGACTTCAGTTAATGACAGTAAAATAAAGGGAAGATTGTAGCCAAAATGGTCTATAAGAAGTCAGGCAATATGAACTTCATTTTGGCAGGTGAGTGGAAGGGAGAGAAGGCATAAGCATGCTGAACATTCTTGAAGGAACATTGACCTGAAAAAGCAGAAACAGGAAAAATTTTGTGTCTACTTTCTTGAAAAAAAAACCCCTATAGTAGATGTTTCAAATCATCTTGTCTGTTCTGCATCCTATAAAATGAGAACTTATTTTATCCCCCGCCCCCCCCCCGCCCCGAGATATTTAAAATTACTGGCTTCTTTCCCTCTAGCCCTGTGTCTTATAAGATACGTACACTTGTTTTTCTTACTTTTTTTCCCAACGCCATTGAATATCATCTATGTGAGGTCTCAAAGATAATGTCTAGTTGTTGAAATGCTCATTTGGTGATTTTCTGAAATGAATTTCAACAGAATCTTTAGTCAGAAAGATCTAACTACCCTAAATGTTATTTCTTTCAGAATTCTGGCCCATATGATAAAAACTGTTCTTTTCGGTGATTTAGAATAACATGCAACATTCTACAAAGTATTTGTATTTAAAGCTGCATAAGGTTCATAGTTTGACTCTCTGGCCAACACAGATTCCTCTTCTATGAACTCCCCGATGTTTATTATTTTACTAGTTCATATAAAAGTCATTACTGTTGGTCATATGCTCTGACAAAAGATTCTGTTCAAATAATACTACCCTCTATTTTTCTTATTGCCTTGTTTATACTGATGATCACAGCTAAGCCTTATTACAACAGTTTACATAAACACTTCAGTATGAAAAAAGTAGCACTAAATACCTCACCTTTCCCTGGATCATAAGTTGTTCACCCTCCTTCCTCCTTCAGAGGTGGGCCTACGTTTCCTCTTATAGTTTTTGCATTTGTGAAACTTTAGTTTTCCCTTTTATTTCCTTTGCTCACTGTGACTCATTTTGCAGCTTGCCCCTCGCTCACTTTCCATTTGCAAGGAGAACTGACCAAAGAGTTATCTTTGTCTTCACTGCTTCGGAAGATAGATTTGCACTTTTTTAGTGGTTTGTATTTTACAATGAGATAATAAAAGCAAAGTAGTTGTTTTATGGTTCAATCTAAATGAACACTAACTCTGCAGTTATTAGAGAGGTAGCTCGACAGGATTCTGTAACTGTGTTAACACTTCTGTAACCGTGCCCATAACTGTCCTTATGTATTCTACCTCATGGTAATAATTTATTGCTCCCAATAGGTTTTTACAATAGCATAAGAAAAGTTTGTGATCTGTCTTACAGCAAAAATATATGTTTTGATGGTTATCAGAAATCTTGCTCTCCCCAGAGGCACTTCACTGGTCTCTAGCAGATGCGATTCCTTTGTTACTCTGCCTTTGTGTCTGTGTTTGGTGGCTTAAAACTGATGCTGTCAGATTGCTTTGGTCTCAGTGCTGGTCCAAAATGTGCAGGTGAGCAGAGCTTTTCTCATCTCTATCTGCCTACTCCCTGCACATGCTGGAGTGAAGTTCCCTCAGGTGGTCATAAGAAATATGAGGTGTCCATATTGGGGTGTTAAGAGGTTAACTTTGAGAAAAAATCTTGAGGCCTTATTGCTGAAAGGAAGATATATACTGAATTTAAACTGGATAAGGTCATAATATCTGCAACCAAGATAAACACATTTTGCACATACATTATAAAGCAGTATATGCCTTAGACATATATACATACCATACTCACCTCAGTATTTTCAAATGCTTCCTGAAAATCATGTGCTTAGAATTTGAAATACAGAAGTCGGATTCTAATAGCAATGAAAATGTAGAAAACTAATCATAAAGGAATGATTTCCCTATCAAAATAAAGAATCTTCTTGTCACACATTATTGCCAAGTCTAAAATTCACAACTTGGAATTGAATTCAATATTCAGTCTCAAGTAGAAATGAATTCTCTGGTAAAATATTAATCCTCAGTGAATCGTGAGCTACCAGCAGAATAGAAATCTGGGGAAAAACAATAACTGGCATAATAGCCATATGTAGGTCAGGAACTGGAAATGCTGAGACTGTATATTACATTTGATCTGTTCTAATAATCCTTGTGTTCTCAGACATGAAATTAATCTAAATCTTTCTTCCAAAATAATGAATTTGACTTAAAATAGAAGGTCTATGTGGGAGAATGCTTCTAAAGATAGACCTAATAATATTTCAACACATTCATTTATCAGAAATGTTATCTGTGACTTTTGGGGGTGCTAGTTGTTAAAAATATTCATTAATTAAAGAAGTCTCTTTTTCTTCAAACCATCTGCTGTTCTCTTCCAGTCTGCCAATGAAGTCATAGTACAGAAAGAGTGATATCACAGGTATTTCTTTGCCAAGAGACGATACCCTCAAAATTAGATATTATGGCATCACTGAGAAGTTCAGTCAGTAAGAAAGACCTTTATTCCTATCATTTGGATGTTTCCCTACATTTTCCTACCTATTTCTTTAAAAGCAAGCAAAACATTAAACTTTTCCATAGGCACCCACAAATGTTTTACATTGTATGTTCACAGAAGTCCCCTTAAAATTGTGACCACTTAGACAAGACTTTGACAGGAAAAGTATAACGTGCTGGAATGTGATCTGCAAAGAACTGGTACATCTGCATCCCACTCATGTGTAATTATGTGGTTTTACACTATCTGTTAAGCTGATCTGCTATTAACGCAAACTGTCAGTCATTATTGTCACAAGGATCCCTTATAAACAAGAAAGTTAAAGGGTGATGCCAAAATCTCACTTTGTTTATGTGTGTAAATTTAGGGTAGATCCATTGGCTTTCAACCCTAGTTCAGCAGTGAAATGGTAACAGAATCTGGCTCACAGGTTCTGCCCTGTTGCCTGTGCAAACTTTGTTGGACCACACAAAGCAAGCAATGATAAAAGCTGCTGACTGTAGAAGTTTAGGTAAGGCAGCCTGTGTGGGGGAACTGCCACTCAAGGGTAGCTTGTGACAGTCAAAATGTATTTGCTGAACAGGAGCAGCAGAAGCCAGCTTCCAAACTACAAGGAGAGATGTCTGTTGGGCAGGTCTCATTGCCCCTTTCCTTATACTTTGTGAGGATTAGATCCTCTGAGAATTTTCAAGATAATCTTTTTTTTAAAGAAGTTACTGTTCAGTCTGTTACACACTTTTTTTCATCTGACAGCATGAAGATGAATTTTAATAACGTATCTGAGACTCGTTTTCTTCAACTTCATGATCATGGCACGTATCATATGAACATGTGGAGCTGCCTCCTCCTCATGTTCTTAGGTCATTTCTTTTGATGTTAAGAAACAGGCATCAAAGTCATGGTCATCTGCAAGAAAGAGTTAAAGGGTTGAAATATTTATTATGCTTAGCTCCTTAAAGTATAAAGAAGGCACATTTATATCTTGGCATTTCCCTTTTGCTTGTTTTGCTTTTAATTGTGGAGGTTTTCCTACCTAACTAAGTGCTTTTCTGATTGACTCAAGAAGCATCTTCTTTCCTGAGCAGGCTAACTGGTTTTTACTGCTGAGTAATTCACATTAAAAGTTAATTAAACTTTTGACCTGATGTCCCAGTTGCTTCTAGGCACATAAGGAGTCTAGGCCACTTAGTTTCCTAGGAAACCAACAAGAAAGTCCCTGTTACAGTTGCAAAGTGTTTAAATTTCCTTGATTTTGTACTGCAAAATATTGTGCTATGTAGCCATATTATTTTCTGATGCTTATGCCTTTCACACAAGCAGGAAAATTCTCTTTGCCTCTTTCTCTTGGGAGGTTATAGTTAGTGCTGGGAGACAAGCATTTACACTTCTAAGCTTTATTTAACAGCCAAAGAAATGCTGCATGATTTTCTTGGTTGCACAGGTAATGCAACCTGCTATGCTTTTCTGTGCAATGTGGCCTTACCCATTGAAACAGATACCTGGTATTTTGCTGAGTGACAGATACCTGGTATTTTGCTGAGTGAGTCAATGACATAGCTGAGTCAGCAGACAGTAGTAAGGCCTCATATGCAAACCATTCAAACAGTTCATTTTCAAAAACCTGTCTAAATTAGTATTTTCAGAGGCCGAATTATTCTGGGCTGCGTTTCTGTGAACGTCTGAGGAGGTTACTCTGAAGTACCTCATGCTTTAGGTGAACGCTAAAGGAACTCAGTAGATTAGTAACAAAAGTAGATCACAGTATTTTCTATGAACTTGCTGGATCAAAACATCAGCTATAGCAGACAACCACTGAATTCTGTAAACACCTTCAGTTTACAATAGCTGAATTTAGCGTCCTAGTGTCAAAATAACAAAAGGAAGTTTTTCTAACTAGCACATCAATGGGATAATTTATACTTTTTATCTAATGAGAGTAAAATTAGAACAATCAGAGGAATTAAAGTAGATTCTGTTCTGGATTTAATTTTAATGCCAGTCAACCAGTTAATAGATCATAGCTCTCCACAAAAATAAAATGTGGATTCAAAGTTCTCATGTCTTTAAGATAGTCATCTAGCTCAATTTTTTCATCAAGCCTGTCCTCAACTGGTCATACCATGTAGCTTTAAATAGCTACTATTCATCAGATGTATCTTGTTGTACAGCTGCATCCCTTAATTAGGTTTATATCAACTGTATACACACATAGTCATAAGGAAAAGCTGTACTAGATGGAGAAGTAAAGCAATTGCCAGTAAAATGCATTTTAAAACCATTGCATTTTAATGAGTTTCCAATTACAGCAACAAATCAGAAGAATTGGCATCAGTGAATACTGCTCATACAGACTTTGATCTCTTCCAGCAGATCACATTTCTTTGATTAAAGGACGTGAGAGAAGACTTTATGTCTGGCTCTGATGAAATAATTAGCCAAAGCTTTATTGACTCAAATCAGCCAGGATCTTATGTGTCAATGTCAGAAAGAAAAGAACTAGTCCTCTTGAAGAACTGATGCATTTACTTTATAGTTACAGGAGTATACATGTCCTATTGCAATTCCAAATATCACCAGAATAGCATTCAGTTAAAAGTTTGAGTTGTGAGGAAGAACTATCACTATTTGCTATGTTTAATCCTGTTTATATTAGGCTAACTCTTTGATTTAGCAGATTAGAAGACAACATGTATAAAGCTTTTTAACTTGTACAAAGTCTTTGATCAATTATAGACAGGTATCTAACAAGGAAGACTTTTGAAAAAAAAAAAAAAAAAAAAAAAAAAAAGAGCTGCTCAATAACCGCTTCCACAGTTAATGACTTCAAGTGGTTCCACAATAAAACAAGCTGTACATCTGAGTGGAGGCTTTGCCTCAAGTTCTTGAGATTGCAGCAGTACTTGAAAGAGAGGTGGTGGTAGGAAGGGAATCTTCATGTTGCTAGTTTTCATGAGAGGCGATTTATCTTGCGTGTAACTATACTCATGGTCTTAGGCAACTGGCACATGTTTTTATACATAAGTGAACAGGACATAATGAACAGGATAAGTACTGTCATCTGAATTTATGGTTTGTGTACTCAGGCATTTTCTTCCCTCTGCAAAAGTGTCTCCCTGTTCCCTCCACTGCTGTAAACTGTGTTAGCTCCTAAAATAACTTTAAAAGAAGCAGGATTGTTGTAGTTTTCATCTACTGCTATAAATACATCATTCTGGGAAATATATTCATGTGATTTACCACCACCCTGAAATCTAGGATCTTATGAAAACTCTGCTCACTTTTCCTTGTTTGGTTCAAAATACTCTCAGCATATTCTGTTTAATGATTATATAATTTGAGGAGAAAACAGACTTCACAAGTGCCTGTGTTCTTTAGCCAGTGGTGTACGTTACCTTTCCTTGGCCAACTGCATGTAAAATCTGTAGATGCTCTGATTTTTAATCTTTTATTATTCCCAGTATTACTATGTATTTCTTCCCCTTCACCCTGACCATCAAATTGGTGGTTTATATTCTAAAACTTTATATTATCATATTTATATTTTGTGTTTTATATGGAGATAAGTGGGGGTGGCAAGTTTTGTCATGGTGCTGAGGCCCTGCAACCCCAAACAGTTACTCAAGATTTGTCTGGCTCTGCTGCTGTCTAATCTCAAATGGAAGCTGGAATATGAAGCAAGATTTAAAAGTTTCACCTTCTTCTTCTATCCCTCAAACACACAAATATCTTTAGTGAAGTTATTAAAAAAAACCCCACAGTTCTTCAGCTGCTGTTAAAGCATCATTTTCTGTTCATGCCAGCAATAAGAGAAGTGTGGAAAGAAGAGTAAAGGACTGTTCCTCAACATTTTCTTAAAGATTTGCGAAAGTATTTCAGAAACCGATCCTTAATACTTACACGTTATACATAATGAGCATTTATGAAAACCTTCCCAAGTCTCTATTTCTTAAAAAACACAAGTGCTCAGTAAACATTGATTTCATTTATGTAAAGAAAGTTGTTATGGAAGCATGCTGAAAAAGAATGCTGCAGCTATCTATTACCTTTCACAAGAAATGTCTAGCAAAGTTGGTGACACATTCTCTCACAAAAGGTTTAGTTTCTTAGATACTTGTAATTCTATTATTAACTTAAACCAGCTATTTAGAGGGTTGAGGGGTTTTTTTCTTTCATTTCATTTATTTTTCTCTTCCAATTGCATTAACAGATTCCAAGTTCTGGGGTGCCAAGATACTAGAATGTGAATTTTGGCAAGTAATGAAACAACAGTAAACATAGCTTGGACTCAGTACTGGTGATGTTGTTTAATGTCAACAGGGACTAAAACTGCCTTCCAAGTGACTGAGGCTTTATGTGTCTGCTCTCCTTAAATTAATTTCTGCTTCTCAAAGGCCATCAATTTAAATTGCATGTCATATAGCTAGTGGCTCCTCCTTCTAGCTCATATCACCAATTCCAGAGCGACCTGATGATGCATATTGTGGATGGATTCACCTTTCAGGGCTGTTTTCTATTAATTTCATTTCATTACGCCTCACCTACTTCTTTTACAACAAAGGATTCTTAAAAGTTGTAATGCTGCTAAATCTGAAAATAAAGAGATTTAGTTTAATTTTAGCCTCTGTGAGTAGTCCTGGTTTAGAGCACCTCATACTGCAGAACTAGTGAAGTACAATTCAGCTTCCATATAAGCCATGAAATAAGATAACGAACAGTTGAAAAGTCAGTTAAATACCGTAAGCTCAGTATATACAAATAGAATAACTATTGCCTTCTGATTTCCCCATTCCCAGGTTTGTGCAAAGATTGTGGGAGATGGGAGAAGGAAGGAAAGTCAAAACTCAGAAACAGTAACTGTAAAGAAGAAAAGAAATAGCACAGAGGTTTTTTGCTCTTAATAAGATGCAGAAAGTTAAAATTCCATACTCTTTTAGGCAATGCAGTTCCAGAGGTGAGAGGCTGCAAAACTCTCAGATGTACTTTGAGTCCTCCTCCGTTCTCAGGAGGCTTGTAACAGATTCGCCTTTATTTTGTTTAGCCTCTCTTATTGTCAGAGATGAACTTGAGATGAAATCGTGGCCTGAGTGAAGTCAGTGAAATAATTCCTGGCAACTGCATAGAACAGGGTGACAGTATGTGCAGCACACCCCTTCTGTTGCTTTTCTCCTTTTATCTTCAGCACTGTGAAAAAGTAAATATTTCCCTCTGTTTAATGAGTGTCACTTCATGGTACAAGTTGTATAACAGTATTTGTGCAAAAATGGTCTAAAAAATGTAATACACAGGTTCAAAGACAAAGGTCTCCAAGAGTATCTATTACTAGACGTGGAAATACATTGTTACCTCAACAAGGCTTTACTTGAATGACAAGAAAAAAAACTTATGTGGTGGTCCATCTAACCTACTGAGCTTCCATGTTTAAATTTGCACAAAAGCAGCTTAAATTTGCTAGGGATTTGGATCAGAAATCTCCTGAAAGCTAAAGCCTCCATGTATTATCAGTGTAAAAGAAGGGGAAGAGGACACACTAATGATGGTTTGAAGGCATATTGGAATATTGGAAGTGTGAGATACCACATTTCCCTAAATCCCACCTGCTGTTGGGATTGGAAAGAGAAGTTATCTGTTTACATACGTGGTATATCTAACTGTCCTGTCTCTCAGGCAGAGCAACTTGCTCTCTGCAGCTGCCACACTAATAACTTCAGCTTGCTCAGACTGAGAAATCTTCTTCCTCAGACAGGAATGTGTTTGCTTTGAGTGTAACACTGCTGCTTAGAGGGGAAATCTGTTGCTGAGGTTACCTTGAAGGCAATAAATCTGTGAATCACCTGAACTGTCCCCATCTTCATGATATCTGGGTCAAGGTTTTTCTGTGCTGTGCCTAGGTGCAGAAGAAGTTGAGGGTTTTTGTTTGTTTGCATTTCTTCTTGCCATGGACACATTTTGCTTTAAACGTGCTGGTAAAGTTCAGGTTAAAGTTCTTGTCTGCTCCAGTGGTTTCATAATGCATGTGCTGGTCCTATGCTCTCATGTAACATCTGACGTCTAACATATATATTCTAGTGAAATTAGGCTGTTATTCCTGTATCAGTCAAAACATTAGGAAATAATTAAAGTTTTTAGTTCCCAGGGGGGAACAGAGAATAACATATTAGGCCACTCACTGCCTGCCACTATCTGATATGCTAAGGCTTAGGGAAAACTCAAAATTCAGGCTTTTCCAGATAAGGCAGGCTACTTCATGTAACAGTAGCTTCTTTCTTTCTGTGAAAAATGAATTTAATATATTGCCTTAATCTTAAACAGATGAAAGGCTATTGTACAAACCCCCACAAATTCAGCAGAATGTGGACAAAATGTGACATTTCCCATCCAGTTAGCTGAACAACAGTCAGAGGAGAGTTTAACATCAACACATTGCCACTGCTTCACCCCTGTGTCATCCTCTGCCTTGTTTTACTTTGACTTCCTGTTTTGGTTAGCTAACCTGCAGGAATGCAATCTCTGTTTTTCTTTTTTCTTTAAATCTAAAAAAGGAAACCCTGCAACAACCTGTCGTCATGAAGTTACCCCTTTTTCTATCTAAGATTACACTGAGTGGTGATAATACATGACTGCTGTCCTGCCAAAAGGCAATGCTGGACACTGAAGTGGGCATAAAGCAGAAATTTTCAATGAAGAAAAAAAATCAAACAGGGCTGGAAGAGTCATCAAAGTTCTCTATTCCACCCACCTGACATGTGGCATGATCATGTACCTCTAAAGTATTTTCATCCCCAGTAACAAAGGGTCTACAGTTTTGGCAGGCTACACTATCTTCAGTGTGAATGGGTTCAGTGGCTTTAAGTAACCAACAGCCACATCACCATTAGCCCTGTTAGCCCTACCAATATAAGCACTCATGAGCTGAAACATTATTTGTAGCAAACGAGCCCAGTATGATATTCAAAGCATGTCAAATGACCCATCCTTGGCCAAAACAAACCCAATCAATCTCAGGAAGAGCATATCCTGCATTTCCACCATTCCTGCTCTATGGGCTGAGGACACAGTTTAATTTGCTCTGCCATGTCTTTTTGCAAAACTTGCCTTTCCACTGTTCTCTGTGTTGCAGTACAACAACCCTTCCTCAGGTCTCATTCAGTACTGCTGCTAGGCTGGAGTTGGCATTATGTTGGTTCACCATTCATGCTGTGACTCCTAGTCAATGAAGTTTCTGCTATACAGGCCTTGATGTATGGCAGTGAATCTGTGTGGGTCTGCCTGCCTGCAGTCCCACAGTGCTTTATGCAAAGTGTTTTATCTCAAAAGAAACCTCAGCCTTGTTCCTTTCCTTTTACCAATGAGATGAAGCTTTCTCCTGCATGGAAATTAATGCTTCTTTGGCATAAAGATGACTTTATTTGCCTTGGAAATTAAGCTTTTATGAAAGAAAGTTATGAAAAACAGTTGCTGATTTTACTTCTAAAGAATGACCTACAGTATCTAGGAAGCCTGGCAGAAGTCCCTCCTATTGTAAACTTGGATTTTCATAAATCCAAAATTTTCAAAAGATTGTTGTTGTCTTGACTTCGTTCTGCTGAAATCAGCAATAAAAGTCATACTAACCGCAGTGGGAACAGAGCTAAGCAAACCCTGGAAACCAATCCTGGAAATCCCATTTGCAACTGTTATCATCCTGGAACAACAATGGTTAGAAACCAGCCATAAAACAATGGGTTGGGAAGGAGGACACTTTTGGAACTGGAGGTCAGAACTGAGAGGTCTTGTCTTTTCTGCCACAAAAGAAAAAAATGTTCTTAGCATCTGTAAGAAGTAAAATCTTCCCTGTAAGCAGAATGCAGAAGTGCCTATTAAGGCAGAAGGCCCTCTGAGTTGTAGTGAGATCTGATTCATTACAAACTGATTATGAACTTTAGGATTTTACCTGTTGATCCTGATCAGCCAGTTTAGGAACTACACAGAGCTGCACTATTGGGAAGTTTGAATGCCAAGCAGAAAGGAAAATACTCTTCTCCAAGGTAGTTCATTTCACGTTTGCAGGTGTACATGTAGGCATTTACTTTAACTAGTTTGATAATTAAATCCTAGACAGACCAATATTTTCTTAAACAACTAATAATTTGTCTGCAGCCTATTGCACCCAATATCTTTGTATTTCCTCACATAATAATCTTTCTAGCTGGGATCCTTTTCCAAAGGTCTATGCCAGGGGTCCTCAAACTTTTTAAACAAGGGGCCGGCGCGCGGATGCAGTGGCAGGCAGTCATCTGTAGCTGCCTGGTTTCCCCCCCAATCCCTGGCGGGGGGGTGGGTGGGGGGGTGAGGGGGTTCTGTAAATACTGGGGGCTGGATTGAGGAGCCTGGGGGGCCATATCTGGCCCGCAGGCCATAGTTTGAGGACCCCTGGTCTATGCTATGGTATGTGCAACCTGTTTGGTGTTTGCTGAGGTTTGTTAAGGGCATCATTTGCCCTGTGTGCCTGGAAATACCTTTGTGAGTGGTCTGGTATCTCTGACAAAAAATCTGCTTGTGTACATGAGAAAAGAAATAAATAGGCTCCCATGCTTTCCCTGTTCCTCTATTTGAAGGGTATGCACCTGATACATAGGATTTATGGCAGAAAGTGAAGAAGTCTTCTGGTAGGAGATTGTCAAATATTGGCAGTGCAGGACTGTTGCTATAGGGAAGAAAAAAAATCCCTGGGCACTAATACATCCTACATGTTGAACTATTCTTACTTTGTTACCTCCGCTAACATTTTTCTGTCACCCAAGATTTCCCTGGTAGGCTTTTTACTTCTTTCCCTTTAAATTTTTTTGCTTAGTTGTTCTTTAGGCATACTTTTGTTTTAGGAGGAATTAATTCCTTCTATGATCCCATTACAAATTCAAATCAGTTATTTTATGCTAGTTTGCCTTATATTATGCTAAATTGCATATCTTAATTGTGATTGTGCAGTCAGTCATTTTAAATTGAATTGGATGCATTGCTCACTGCCAGGGTTACCAGGCGTCACAAACTCTGAGATTTGTGGCAGGAAGCCTGGATCAGCTATCGATACGGTCGGGTAGGCTCAGGTTCAGGTCTTGGCAGGGCATGTACTCACATCAGAATATACTGATTGCCCAAATATATTGGCTTTTAGCCTAGTTCTGTCCCAAACAGAGGAACTCATGCCCCTGGTGACTCAGAAACTCATGAAATACTGTCATTTAAATACAACACCAAGAAGGAACCCAAAACAGCAGTACATCCACCTCTGCACAAATGGTAGCAGAAATGAAGGAAAAAGGATGTACAGTTTCCAGCAAAAGCACTGGTCACAGAAAACTTGGTGGGGGGAAGGCAATCAACAGGACATTCCATTATGAATGTTGGAAGAAACTGTGCCAGCGGTAGCTTAGTACTATACGCTAAGGAGAGCTTAAAGTCAAATCAAATTAATGCCCTAGCTGCTTCGATGGAGTCTGTGTGGGTTCATCTGTGTGGAACACCAAATCTGTATGGATTGAAATCCAGGGCCTCAGCAAGGAGAATATAGTGCTGGGTCTATATCATTGACAGTCCAATCAGGACAGCAGCACTGACTGTAATGTGTGGAGACAGATCAGGTCAAAGAGGCAGTAAGGGCAGAAAACAGCTTTATTGGATTACTTCAATTACCTCCATCCTAAATGGGCAAATGTCACAGGGGAGCATGAAGTAGGGTTGAAATGTTGAGGTGCAATCTGTGACTGCTGGTTGAGTGCTCAAGAGAAAGTAGCATCCTTAATTTGATGCCAAGATATGTCCAGGATCAGGTTCAAAAATCTGGTTGTAGAAGTGCTGTTCTCTAACAGTGGGCACGCGTTTCATAGGTCACTATCCCAATGGGGTTCTCTACAGATGCACCACAGCTATGCTCAGCTTCCATGACATATGTGTCAAGATGAGGGAGTTTGTTTAAAAGTAACAAAAAGGGACATCTAAAAGGGACTGCTTACTGAGCAGTGCTAGAAGGACATGGCACTATTCAAGGGCGAAACAGAGAAGCACTTGCAAGGAAGATCTAGGGCTGCTTCCACAGAGGGAACAGCTAAGGACCTTCACAGATGGTTTAGAGAAGAAGTGATGGAATCAACCAAAGCATGTGTAGTACTGAGAGGCTGGAGGGAGGTCGACTGTTCCTCATCCCCCTCAATCAAGAACCACTGATGGTCAAATGGATCTAGCAGAAACCTGGTTCAAAACATACAAAAGGATATGGCTTTTCAGACAGCAGAGAGTCATTCTGTTGACTTCCTCGTCAAAGGGTGCAAAAATGTCAACACAGTTCAAGGGGAGACTGGTCTTGGAAGAGAGAGATTTTCTGACTTACCAAACATACGAGTCATAGTAGGCTCAGGAAATCTCCTTAACTGAAAGTGACTGGAGATGGGAAAACTGTTAAGGAGAAATATCATACAGGGTTGCTCTATTCTTAGTCTTCCCTAGGCATCTGTTTATGGTTACTATTTTTTTCCCCCAGATACAACATGTACTGTGCCAGGGAAAACATTACTTAGTTCAGTGAGGCTCAAGGGAGGACCAACAAGTCACAGGGAGGGTTTATCCTGTTTTCGTAGGTTATGGTTATTATAAAAGAAATAATACTAGGCTAGATAAGGGATAGCTCACAGGGTCTGCACGGCTCCAAACCAGCACTGCAATGTATTTTCCAAGCCCATAGGGAAACCCATGGCCAATGAGTTTAACCCTGTGAGTATGAGAAACCAAAGAAACAGAGTCAGCTGCCTCTGTGGCTGCTACCTGAGACCTGGTCACAGCTGTCAGAGGCACTTTGTGGTGTCTGCCCAGCCCTTCTATCATCAAGCTCAGGTTCTTGGGACCCCAATGATAGAAAAGGCAAAGAATTGTGCAAGGCAACAGGAGTAATGAAATCTACACATTTTTACAGGGAAAAACGTGTCCTTTTGATGAGTCCACAGTTGTTGTGGGAGAGAAAAGCAGGAGAAAATTGCCAACCAGCTGTGTGTAAGTCACTGAGCAGATTTTCAGAAAGCAGAATTTCTGCATCTTCAGCAAAGTGTGAATCGCACAGTGCCAGTCTCTGAATTCAGGGCAATAACATCAAAGACGCTGGTAGTCCCTCAAGAATATTTATTCAACTGGAGTAGGAAATACGAAGACTGCTTCGTGCTCTGTTTCAAACCATTCATATCAGTATTGCTGCTTAAAACAAAATTTATCTATAGACTCCATTAGATTGCCCTTGAATTGACAGAGACATCAGCATATATTGTCTTATAGACCTGCCTGCCTTCGAACAGAAGTGAACTTGTTAACACAGGTGGTCCCAGTCTTGCTTTTTGCCTGTAATATTTTTGACTAACCATATAAATATAGTCAGCAGTAATTTGCATGCAACCTAAGAATCTTAGCATGTTTTTAAAAAGGATGAAATCAATAATGTTTTGTAGAAATTAAATCTTTGGTTAAAGTTTGAGGGCATTAATGTCCATGCTACAGTGTTTTATGTTCATCTTTAGAATTCTAAAGATTATAATTTTCTATTAAGCTTAATAAGAGGGTCCAAAAGTCCATAGAAAAGCTCTTTCTTCTTTTAAATTGAAACCTGTTGTGCTTTTCTGCAAGGTATTATTTTACTTAGTTTTCAAATAGCAGACCACACACTAATTTGCTTTCTAAAAAACCCATCTCACATTGCATGGCCTGATGAAACAAACACTGAAAACGGGTATCTACTGCTTCTATATTTTACTTAACTGTTTTGTAAGAAAGCAGTCTGCATAAAATCTTGACCTTTTGAATTATTTCAAAGACTCGATGGACAAGTTGCATCTGATATTTATGTGCTTCTAAGACATTGCTTCTTTAGTAAGGGAATCATCATTAAAAGTTACAGAAGCATTCAGCAATGAGATTCAGCATGTTCTC
Organism: Falco cherrug; assembly: GCF_023634085.1. Classification (NCBI taxonomy): domain Eukaryota; kingdom Metazoa; phylum Chordata; class Aves; order Falconiformes; family Falconidae; genus Falco; species Falco cherrug. Next base: position 43,929,895 of record NC_073701.1, read on the forward strand.
TTGATAATTATGTCATGAATATAATTATCAAACTCAGTGAATGCATGCATTTACATTCCCCTTTATGAGAAGGCAAACATCAGTGTCTGGCCATACTTCACAATGTTATCTGTAGGGCTCCTTTGTGGTTTTTGGTTGAGGCTTTTTTCTCTCTCTCTCTTTTTTTTTTTTTTTTTTTTTTTTTGTTAAATGCTACTTTAATTAGAAAAACCAATTATTACAGATAACTCATAGCAATAATTGAACCTCTCAAGAAAAATACTTCTTAATTACTGTATGCCTGAACTGGAAAGAAGATAAAGAAAATAAAGCTCTAAATCTGTTTTATGGTACTTTTATCAGATGAAAGGAGATGGCTATAAAGACTATGACCAAAAGCTCCTGTGTAGTCGTTATAATCCTAGCCTTCTTGGAGGCACTGGTAAAACTTACTGTAAGCTCAATTATGTTCCTGCCAAAATTGTGTGCCAGCAAATATGAGATTCAGTTCGTAATGGCCAAAGTTACACTGCTTTTGCTTATCTGTGGTCTTAAAGTGCACTAAGTACACAAAAGATGCTAACTTTTCTCTCCATTCCAAAGAAAAAGCACATTTAATTTTTAATATATTCATATAACACATTAGAACAAATCAAAATCCCATGGAAGTAAATGGAACTGATTTCACTACCTTCAGATAATTTGGACTGAGTTTGTGGATTGGTATCATTAATGTAAATGTCAAAACAATCTCCAGCCATTAATAATACCATGATGAAACAAAATGGATGAAGATTGCACAGACAAATTTGTAAGGTCCAGATTCTCTTCCAGTTGCTTACACTAATTAGAACCTTATTGTTAAATAGACACATTAATTTCTTCAAGACTATTCAAGCTGTTTGCAGTATTCCTCAGCAATAAAGGCAGCAGAACCTCCAAATAAAATTAGCTTGGAGAAAAGAACCAGCATTTTTGTTTTTATCAAATTAAGTTTCCATAAATGTTTGTATGAGAAGCATTTTGTTTTCAGGGATGCCAGCAGGAAGAGAGAGTCTGAGGAATAATAATTTGTCTGGGCTGTCCTGTGATGATTTTACATAGGCAAATTTTGCACTACATTAATGAATGTGTGAATAGCATCTATTTTGATTCAACAGCAGTTCTTTCAAGGACAGAAAGGTGCATTCATAGCTTAACTACTAGATTTTTCCCCCCAGATTTCATCAAATTTCATTCAACAGAAAAGTTAAAATATGTGTTTGTTAGTGAGGCAAATGCTGCTCTTTAGGGATATGGATTTGTAGTGAACTGAATTTCAAAACTACTTTTTTCAAATTCTTATATTCAACATTTTATGCAAAAGTCATCTAGGTGCAGTATTTACTATTAAAAAATAAAGAAATGAATGTAAGGAAATATTTTCTGGATGAAGCAAGTTGTAAAGCTCAATCCACTTCAATCTCACTAAAATAACAACAAAAAGAAAAATTCAGCCAAGGATTTTTGCTGCTACTTTTTTCACACAGCTAGCTTGAAAGCACTTTATGCTAGAACCCCAGAGGACTAGGCAGGATTTAAGAGACTCAGTGCTGCTTTCAAGATTTGGCTCACAAACACTTCTTTCCCCACGGAAACACGGAGGCTTGCTTACAAGTGTGTGTTTCTGTGAGGATGTGTACACAGTCTGGAGGGATTTTTAGGGATCTATAAACTAGCTCTGGGAGAGCTCGTACATTGGCTTGACCAATGCTGTGCCGTAAAAAGGCACCAGGGGATGGGAAGCCCTGCCAAGGTGCCCCCCTGCCTTCAGCTGGGTTTGGTAGTTCAAGCTGTGCAGTTCACACACAGCCACGCTGCTTCCAGCGGGGCACTGGTGGCTGCCAGCCTGGAGACCTCACCATTGTGCTGAATGGGGCAGAGTGGACTAGGTAACATTTTTTGGGTGATGATGAAGGGCCTGTGCCAGAACACATGGGAAGACTTCTTTAGGTCACTAGAGAAAAAATAAGATGTAAGTGAACAAGGAACAGCAAGAGAAGTGTCCCATGTTGGTAGGTGCAATTGCTGATGGACCTTATGAACAACAGCTGATTTGAAGCAGGATGTTCCAGCCTCTCACCAACCCGCTTACCTTTAGATCTACCCTTTCCAAAAGACCTCTGTGTAATGTATATTGTACATCTTCCATTCTTACTCTAACCAGCAATCCCTCTACTCGATCTCTTTTGAGAAATTCCCACAAACAAATGCTGATGGCTGCTGAAGAATATTCCCTTAAATGTTGGTGGAGCTATGCATTGCTGCAGGGTGTGCTACAGAAACCTGCATCACTATGGAAAATGCATGCATGCTTACTCTGTTTCTTTAGAGGGATAGGCTATCTTGCCTGTGGGCATCTGCATTAGTTTCTAGCAGATGCAACAGTTCCATCCACAGGGTACATGCTGTGATAATTTCCACACCATGCGTGTTCTTCTTCTTGCAACCTCAGTCTGGTTGTGCTTCTCAGACTTTCTCTTAATGTCTTCAGTGCATTCGTGTTACTGCATGTTTCTGTAAATTTGTGGTTGAGTAATACAGACCATCACAGAATTGTCATCTTTTATCTCCAGAGCTTTCATTCTTCTCTGGTTCTGCTGTGTGGCCTTCCAGTCGTGATTGTTTCTTCGAAGCTGAAATCAGAGCCTCCAAAGAATCTTTTTCCCAAGACTTAGATCTCAAGTTACAAACCAAGATCTGAAATTACAGAACACATTTCTCTAATAGGTTACAAAGGTTTCAGAAATGCATTTTAGGTTTTTTTCATATGTAGCTGATACCATTCATAACACCATTCTTTAAGGGAGCATTGTATTTCCATGAATTCATTGTCATAAGCACAAAATTTTCCTGGCCAAGGAAAAAACAAAAAAACCTTCAGCTTTTTATTTCTTCACTTTTTCTCACCATCTTAAATTCTTCTCAACTTTTACTCCTGCTTCTACTCCTGCTTGTATTTACTGATCTTTCTTAACAACACCTAGCTGATACTGTCATGTTCTTAGGTTGAATTTAAGAGATGTGTAAACAAGATCCAATACCCAACATGACTGTTTACTGTATCAAAAAGGAATTTAACAAAGAAGTAACAAAAAACTCTTGTCCCACTTATCAGTGCCAGCACCAGTGGACTTCCCCAACAACCGCTGGTTTGAAGCAAACTCTTCTCACCTTACATAAGGCCTACGAGGCTGACAAACCTTTTTTCTGAGTTTTCCTGCCTAAGTTTCCTAAAGACCTGCTTATCTCCTAGCCTTGGCAGCACTGAGCAGCCTGGGAGCTAAGGGCTTTTGTGATTCACAGACCACATGTACTAAAGGTCAGTGGTCATTTTCAGAGCATGTCTGGTGGAGCAGACCCTGCACCAACACACATTTCTTGGGTTATGCTGCGAAACAAGAAATTAAGAAAAAAACCCCAACTGCTACCCTAACTTTCCACATATTGGCCAAATTAGGATTCCTTTTCTGTGTCACATAACATTTGTCTCTTTTTATAGAACAGTGACAATTATATGGCTTTTCCTTTGTCTCGTCCTGGCTAGACTATGGTGATTTGCAATGGAAGTGATGTTTATGATTCATTTTCACTCAGAACAGACTGCTGCTATGTCTGAGAGAAATATCTAAATTACTTTTGGGTTGCTAGTTGTGCTATTGTTTCTTTTGTTGCCTGTGTTAGCTTTTGTCTGTCACACCAGCAACCCATTTTAATTGTTTATTGTTCTTTAGACTTTTTTCCCTGACAACATATGATTTCATCTCTGATGGCCAATTTTACCACAATGTTTCTCTGTAACAGATACATGTAAAAAGCATATTTTCTATAGTCGTCTTAAAACTTCATTCATAATTCAAGAAGGTAAAAGTTTTGGGTTGATTTTAGTTTATGTAACTGGCATGTCTCCCTTTTCTTAGTGACGTAAATAAATGCAATAAAAAGGTAGTAATAAGGTTGTTTGTTGATTCAAGTGTTAAAAATTCTTGTAACCAAAATGTTAAAACATCACACCATTTGGTTTAAGTTACCTAACTGTTATGATGCAGATCTTAAAAGTCAGACCACCTAATAGGAAAAAAGTACCTAAATATTTGCTGAAACATAACATATACAATATATTAATGTGTATATATTTATGTGTAATACTCTGTTTATATATATGTATATGCTGAAACATCCTGTCTGTGTATGTGCATATGAATATTTGTGCATGTATACTGTCATGCTTGGTGAGCATATTTTGGCAAATTTCAAAACTGTTTGAAAAACATAGACTGCAGTTCACGTACATAAATCCGCCATCTGAGATGTGTGTTTTATATGGTTTTAGAAAAAAACAAAACAACAACTAAACAGACAAACAAAAAAAAAAAACAGTTTCTGAGCTGCACATTGTTTTTCTTAGAAGAAATTAATTTTCTTTCCATTTTCGAGTAGTTTTCTTGTCTTCAAAACACAGACTCCTCTTCATGTTATACATATTTGAATTTAATTCAACTCTGGAAAAATGGTTGAAATAAGGGCATTTTCTGCTCAGCTTGAAATAAGATTTTTTTGGAGCCACAGATTTCTAGGACATACACTCATGCCCACATATTCCCAAGTTTTTTCTTGGGTTTGGGTTTTTTTTTTTTCATAATATTATAAATGCACACAAAAATACATAACTATAAATATATAGGAAAGAAATATGTATTTCTGTTACAAGCAGTTGGACTTTCCTTATAAGAAACAGTTTGGAAATATTACTCGACTGTGTTTGAAATGTGTTGATTAAATTACGTATGCCGACACATTCTGAGGAATATATGAAAGATACTGAAAGCTTGTATTGTTGCTAGAAAACCTCATCAGCAGAGGAATAAAATAGCTCATAAGTGAATCTCATTATTTGTCTGTCTCCTTCTGCCATGCCAATAATGTCTAGATTTTCAAATAATGTATTCTGATGTGAGGCACGCAGCAGGTGTGTGTGTGATGGGGCTACTTCTGTTGGATGTTGATTACTCTCTGTGTAATGTGAAAAGCTTCCTATTCCCACAGCTTTATGCAATATATCAATGGTAATGGATTCATAATCATTATCAAGCTTGATAGAGGCTTGACTACTGTGACAGATGTCTTCTCAATTTTCCTGTTGCATATGTTCTTTTCCCTCTGGAACAATGCTTACATAAAATTCCAGTATTAATGTATCTCTTTTATGTTGTTTTGTATCAGTTGTTGACTGCAGTGATCAATCTTTTAATTCAGTTGAATAGGTAATTACAACCAAATGCCAAACACATCAGCAGAAATTCAGCAACTGTCAAGAAAACCATAGTGACCAGAATTATTGGTCTGTGCTAAAGATAATGTAGGGATGTTATTGCACGTTTATGCACCGGAATAGTGTTTCCATTGGCAACAATAATACTTATCTGGTACTTTGTTTTAGCAAAAGGCAATAAGTAAATCTATTCTTTTTCATTCTTATTATGAGATTAATGCAAATGAGTGTGAGTAGTGCTGACCAAGTGTTGTCTCACCTTTACCAGAGTAAATTTCTTTAAATACATAAAACAACAAAAGAGCTCAATGGTGCTCATCTTTCAAGGAAAATGAAAAGAAAGTCATGTCCATGTTTACTTCTGACAACAATGTTTTTCTTCCCTGAAACATTCATTTCCATTTATATCCTGCATTGATCATTTGATACTGAATTTCCAGAAGACTGCTGTGATCAAAAACCAGATGTATTCTACTTAAAGGAGGTTCTTTCAGTCCCTGAGCTTGAAGTTTTCCCCCTTTCTTAACTTTGGGCTCTATACTTTATGGTGCAGCTACACAGAACCTAGAGAGCTTCCTCAGGAGTTCAGAGCACCTGGCTCAGCTTACAGCATCAATGCCACTGGACACCAACTGTGCTTGTCGTGTATCCACATACATTTATTTCCCCAGTTATTCACTATTTGTTTATCTATAGTCTAAGACTTTATTACTGTAACAAACAGCTCTCCTCTGCTGAGAACTTCCTGTGACCTGTGTGGAGTATGGACTGTTCTATCATTCCTGCTCTCTTGGTGCATGGGACAGAAAGCCTTTCCTCCTTGGGACAAAAAGGGGCTTTTTGTTAACATCAGTCTATTTTAGACTAACAGAAAAGTAATGGGAAACAGAGGCCAGTGGGTTCAGCTTTCATGATAAAGACTTTTGTGTTTTTTCACCCACTTATAAATTACTTGCAAAGGGCTATCTTTTGTATGTGAACTGATGTGTTTCTGTTATTTTCATACAGTAATAATATCACAGGAAATTAGGATCCCAGAAGGTTATCATCTACTGCATTCCTCTGCTACAAGACAGGGCCAGCTATGCATATTCTAATCTAACATTAGAAGCTTCTATTACTGGCGTACTCACAGCCTCCTTGGTCATCACATAGTATTTCATAATCTTTCCATGTAAAGTCTTCTAATGTCTAACTGTAGTATTTCTTGCTGCAATTTAAACTCATCTTTTCCTATTTTTCACCAATTCCATACATGGATAAATGATTATTCTCATCCTCTTGGCAAAAATGTTTACATGCTTAGTCTGGTCTTTCCCCCTATTCCCCTGACTAGCTCCAGTCTTCCATCCTTTAGGCTACAAAGAACCAATTATTTCAATCTTCCCCCAAAGATCATCTTTATTCTATTATCTGGGAAGCAATATAAGCATTGAATGAAATTAAATCTGGTTTCTAAGGTTTTCTATAGAATATTTTTTTTGCTTTTATGTCCTGAATATTTCCGTAAGTAACTGAGCTCTGGTTATGCATACACAGATAGGTTTGCACCTTCCTTACATTAGTTTCTTCAAAACTGAGTTCCTGGTTTGCTTGGCAGTATGCACTTAAAACAACTGCTTTCAAATATTTGTTTGACTGATTGTTCCAGGACTTTCCCTGGGAACTGATATCAAGGTGATCAGACTTTTTCTTGACTCCTTAAAGTTATACAGTGGGTTTGTCCTTACCTAATCTTTCAACACCTCATCATTTACCACCGCTTTTCAAAGACAGTAGCTTTGCGATTGATTCAGACAGTGCTTCAAACAGCCTAAAATGAAGCAGATCTGGCCCAACTAATCTGAAAACTACTACATTATATGTGGACTCCTTTACTTGCTCTTCCCTTATTCTTCCCTTCATTTCCCTCTATCTACTTTAGCCAACACTTCACTGATTTTTTAAATGGAAAATTTAGACCATACAGCATAAAAGTCTCTGTTTCTTGTTTCTAGATCATATGTATAAACCAAGTTACATGCCAAAAGAATTCCCAAACCAGGCAGGGAGTTGTCTAGTGAATACAAATAGCTCCAGGGCTAGGCAGTCCTAGTAAAGAAGCAGAGGTGGTTCACAAGGGTGGGAATTACTTGGGTTCTAAGCACCTGAACTCCAGTTCAGGCAAGATTTAATCAGACTTAATCCCTGTACTTGCTTTCTTCAGAAAGTCAATTTTTCATTCAAAAAAAAAAAAAAAAGGAAATTGAAAACAATTTTACCAGTGATCTGCACATAGATGTCTCATTTTTAGAAATTGTAGTCATTCCAGAGAATAACTAGATAAAACTGAAGTGAAAAATTATGACAGCTCTGCACTTGGAATGAACACAGTGTTTACTGCTGGTGAGTCTTTTAATAGCCTTATTTCAAATACGCTGATATTTCCAGATAACTTCAAAACTGGAGAGGCTATAAACACTCAGGGAGGCCGGGCTTTGAAGTGAACATGGCCCTGAGGATTTTCAGGTAAGTAGGTGAGGTTTGCTGTCAACAAATGCTAAGTCTCACAGGCAAGGAGGGGAAATAAACAAGGTACAAAAGAAGAAGATAGAAAAATTACAATGAAGCAGTAGCCATTCATGAAATCAAAATTGGTTTGTGTTTTGCAACTTTTCTAAGGTTGCTTTTTTGCGCCGCAGGGAGCTGTGACCCAAGAGGGCTCAACATTTATTGTTTTCCACTGATTTGAGGAGTTCAGGCTCTCTAAGAACTGGGGGCAAAGCAAATTTCCTCCTGGACCTCGTCTCAGCTTCAGACAGCGAAAAAGAGACTCATACATGGGTTTCAGCTCACAGAGACCCAGCTCATGCTCGGAGGAGCTGTTGCAGAGCAGAAGCAGAAGGGGCAGGAACCAAGGTACAGCACCTGGGTATGGCAGAGATCTACCAGAGAGTGTCCAGCCCTGGCAGCTGAACCTTCTGCCTGGTGCTCACTGAGTGGTCATAGCCCACCTGGAGCCACCCAAACCATGCTACAGGTCTGCTGCTACTTTAACCTCCTTACCCCTGTTCTTTAGTTACCTTCAGCAAAGTTTGAGAATGACACTGGGAAATACCCATGTGGGAACTTCTCTTTTAAGATCTAACCTATGAAAACACGTGATTTACTGTGTCTAATAAAAATAGTATGTTTATAAACTCCAGCCATGATCAAAGCCTTCTTGTGCTTGCTACTGTTCAAAGCACAAGGGGTCAAATTCTGCCTAGAAGCAACCCTAAAAGCTGGCCTGGCGTAGTACTTCTTTATGTATTGAGTTGGAATTAGTAAAACGCAGTCATGCCAACAGTAGCAGGCCAGGAAGCAATAAACTGAGTACCTCTCAGGCTGGACCTACTGAACGTGCATGACAGACCTGATGGGCAGTTGCCTTCCAGACCAGACTTCTGGGCTACCAGAAATGGAGCTGTCACTTGAGGAAGTGGCAAATTATTTTCAAAGTTGATTCGAGTTTTTTAAAGAACTACACAGGGGCTGCAAGGAGATTTTCTTTCCTTGTAACAAGAACCCATCACAAGAGGGACTGTGCTTCTGCATGGCCTTCTTCCCCCTTCCTCCCCAGGTAGGCAAAGTGGCTCTTGATAGGAGTAGGGTTGGTGACATCCCCTCCAGCAGTGGTGAACCAGCTGCTCAAGCACAAGTGATAGTGCTCTCCACTCCAGGGAATGGCTGAATTCCAGGAAGGAGGTTTGAGTTCATACCTCCCACCTGGGTCTGTGCATATGTATATACACACGCGGCTACAGGTTGTGACAGTTTTCATTTAGTTTAATGAAATTACAAGCCATACAGTTAAAGAAATATACTAAAAAATAATCAAATGGATTTCAATAAATTATTCCTCTCATCCATAAAAAAATCATATTCTTCATTAATACAATCAGACGGTGGTTCCTGTTCAGCTCTAAGAGGGTGTGTGCATTTCATTTTAGATTTTATTTTATCTCTTCACGTTTCATAATCAGTAATTCATACTTCATTAAGGAATCACTGGCATACTCAAAAGGAGACTGGTGAGATAGACCAGACTTCAATGTTTGAATTGAGAAACTAGTTGGTTTCATGATTTAATCTAAAATAAGACTGAAAAAAATGTATCAACCATAACTGTCAAGCCACCACTGACCTTCCAGATTTGCCTGTTATCAGGGAAAAAAGATCATCAGTGAGCTTTTCTACAAAGCATCTAAATTAAACTGTAATTAAACTACTGGTTTTAGAATTAGGGAAAATCTAGAATGATCTAATGGTTAGGGCACTGTCATACATGTTGGAAATATATAAGTGCAGGCTTCCCTGAAGTCACATCACTATTAATTGAGAAAGTAACTCTGGGCACTGGTTTGTCCTATTGCTTCTTTGTTTCTGATTAGCAGCTGCAACAGCTCTTTATACTTATGGCCCCAATGCCAAATGATATTTTAAAAAGTAGAGAAGGAAATAAGATGCTATGGCATAATTCCATTAAACAGTTTTAACAAGCCTACAAGTGATGCTTTTGTACCTTTCTAAGATTAGAGATTTCATATTTAAAATGGTAGATTTGTTATCACAAGCTATTTAGGATTTATTAAAAAAAAATAAACAAAGAAAGGGAAAAGAAAGGCTTTTGGTGTGATAATGCTCAGTTCTACAGTGTTTGAAAATTAGGTGCTGGCTTTCCGTTGAAATCTATGATGATGCATGTAGTGCCTAGGGGCATGGTTCCATATTGCAATATCTCTGCTGGCGAAGCTGGTTTGAGAGGTTCCCATCCTGAGGGTTTTGTTCCCACCACCACCCTCCTGAGTTTTCCTTCTTCTCAGCTGTGTTGATTCAGCTGTTTGTGAAGCCATGCCACAAAACTGTATGAGTGATCAAGCAGTAGCACAGCCCTACAGAGCTGCACATGCCCAGCTGCAGGGATGGGCATGCAGGATTAAGGAAAGGTGGGACCTTCTTCAGCCAGGATTGTCCCTAGCAACAGTTGGAGGGGACACTCACAAGTAACAAACACATGTTGGGGGGAAAAATGAATGTATGATTTCAGGGTAAGGAACATATATATATATATATATATATTTATTTTTTTTTCTGGGAGCCTAATTTTGGAGAGGTAAGTTCCCTGATGTGGTTCACAGCACAGCAAGAGTGGTAAGGGCTTGGGTGAGCAAACAGCACAGCCTGATGTGTAGGGAGGAATCCCATAAGCAGATATTGCCACTGATAGTTTCGTATGTGGAAACCGCAAGGTAGGCTCCCCGTGGGAAGCAGGCAGTGAAGCTGGCTGCCTGAGGGGAACCACCAAGAACCAGCACCACCATCCTGCAGCCCACCATCAAGACATGTGGCAAGGAGAGCCCACTGTTCATCCTCCACCAGGGTCTTCTGCTCTCTGAGTCACTGAGGGCAACAGGAAAACATATCGCTCTCCTGAACTCACCTGTCCAAATCCTGCCTGTGTCACATGTGAGTGCGGGGGAGAGGGTTGGCTCTAGCTGTTACCAGTCTTTTGAGATACTGCCTCGCTGACACAAGCTGTACAAGTGGTTCTCTAATACAAAGGTGGGTGTTTGTATTATTATGGTGCTTAATCACAGTTTACATGACGGTTTATTGCACTTGGAACTATTATCTCAGATCCATAATTTTAAAGTGCTATATGTTTAGAATTATTAAATTAGCATTTCATTAAGGCAAGGGATAAGGTGTGGATGTTTTAGGTTTGGTTTTTTTTCTTATTTATTTGTCATTTAAAATTTTAATTTCATAAAAAAATGGAGCACTACTCAAAACCCTACAACCATCCATTACAAACTACCCTTAAACTTTGGATCTTTTATCCTTAAACACCTCATCATGACAAAAAGAAAAGGAATCAAAATCATCTGTTCATGTAGCCACCCACTAGAAGAAAACAAATGTACAAAAATTCAAACATAAGAGCTTATAAATGTGTAAGTAAAGTTTTCCAACAAATACAATCTAAGTGAACTTAAAGCAAATAAAACTAAAAGAAAACCAAGAAAATTTTGATTTATATTTAGGAACCAGGATGTTGACGTCTGACAAATAAAATTTAAAACCCTCAGCCTGTTACACAGAAGTTTTATCAAATACTCTGGAGAATGGAGAATATCTTACTAATCACTACTGAAAGTAAGTGACCAATCAGACAATTTAATTGATTTTTAGACTCATACTACCTCTGCCTTTCTCTGGAAGTATCCTGAAACTTGGCACTTTTCTTTACCAGTCAGGTAACTTAGCAAGATACTGACATAGGTGTCACCCTAATTTTTGGAACACTTTTTTGCATATATGACTCTTTTTTGTTGTTTTTTTTCGTTGCTGTTGTTGTTTTTACACACAGGACATGATCTCATCAAAGAAAATTTGACAATCCTTCACCATGCAGGTTGATGGGAGACTTCTCTTTTGCTGAGAACCTCTGCAGAAACAGCATCACACCATATTTCAGCACAGTTTTACTGAAAAATTTCAGTACAAAAGTGATATATTCTGAACTACAGAATGAGCAACGCACATGGCAGCACAATGGCTGCTTCTTCAGGCTCTGGCTCACTGGTCAGAATCTCATAAGCAGCTGTAAATATCAGTCTTGCATTAATTTTCAGAATTTGCTAATGATCTTGGAAAGATCTGAAATCAGATGATCCTTATGTCCCACGACTCAGCAAGCCAGTTCTGCTCAGCAAAATACTTATGTGCACACTTACCTTTATTTTATATATATACTTACATATATATAACACACAGGATCTTGCCTTTCCCAGTTATTTTTCTTTTCCTAGATTCTCTTCAAGACCTAAGAGAGGATGGAGGAGCTTAAACCAGAAATACCTGAATGTCAAAGTTATTAGTGTCAAATCTTGCAACGAAAATTCCTTAAATAATTTTTTGCACAATGCATGTGGATTATCTGTATGTGCACCAAATTTCAGCATGACTGCTCATAGATTGGAGTCCTTGGGTTTCTTTGAAAAAGCCTCTGACTTGTATTGCAGTTTAATTTTTTTTGCATTAATACATTCAACAACATCTTTAAGCTACTTAAATCCAGATTAGTTTTCTCTTGATCCTTAATTATATCCTTTCAAAACAAATTTCCATCTGTTCTTCTTTAAAGTTTCCTGCATCTTATCTTGGGAAAGAAACATGAAATGCAGTCTATTTCCTTGATAATTAAATAAAATAAAATACAATACAACCTCACTTTATACCATGTATCCTTTTCCCAGGTTCACAAGAGCTGCATTTCCTCCATTCTTGAGATCTTTGCAAATAGAAAGAGAAGACATTTGTTGTATTTATGAGACTTCAGTTTTGGACAACAGATGAACAGGGCTTTTTCTCACACTTCTGTCTTTAGACACATAAGCCCCGTTTTTTTGGCTAGATCTAAAACCAAAATGAAACAGTGTTTAAATACAGGCAGCAGAATCTGTTAAGTTTGATCTTAGTTATTGCCATACATGCTTCTAGCCTCCCTTTTGAATATATCTCCACAAAATAGGTCTAACTTGTAAGAAAAATAGTAATCAGGAAGCTAATAATTCTTTTCATACTATGGACACCAAACCACTTCTTTTCTCTTATGACTTATAACCCCCCAACAAAGTGATAAAGTAGTTCTGACAGACTACATGTTTATTTATGTAAGTTAAGTTGAAGCAGTGAGGTTTAGATCCTTCAGTGACAAGGGTGAGATAATATTCCCTTCCATGAAAAATATCTTCAAAGATACATTTACAAAACTTGTTCTTCAGCATTTTCCACTTATTTTTTAAAAATTAAATTAAAATTGTAGAATCACAGAATGGTTTGGTTTCAAAGGGACCTTTAAAGGTCACCCAGTCCAGCCCCCCTGCAATGAGCAGGGACATCTTCAGCTAGGCCAGGTTGCTCAGAGCCCCGTCCAGCCTGACTTTCAAGGTTTCCAGGCACGGGGCATCTGTCACCTCTCTGGGCAACATGTTCCAGTATTTTACCACCCTCATCATAAAAAATTTCTTCCTTCTATCTAGTTTGAATCTACTCTCTTTTAATTTAAACCATTACCCCTTGTCCTATTGCTACAGACCCTACTAAAGAGTCTGTCCCCATCTATCTTGTAAGCCCCCTTTAAGTGTTAAAAGGCTGCAATAAGGTCTTCCTGGAGCCTTCTCTTCTCCAGGCTAAAGAACCTGAACTCTCTCAGCCTTTCCTTATATCCTTCTGATCATTCTTGTGGCCACCCTCTGGACCCCCTCCAACACATCCATGTCTTTGCTGTACTGGGGACTCCAGAGCTGGGTGCAGTACTCCAGGTGGGGTCTCAGCAGCATGGAGTAAGGGGCAGGATCACCTCCCTTGACCTGCTGGCCACACTTCTTTTATAATAATTTCCCAGATTACATGGTTCTAAAAAAAAATCTAAGATCTGAAGAGGGCGTAACAAATACAGAAATGCTTAAAAGCAAATCTACATGTAGAAATGCTTGGGGGCATTATGCTGCAGCATAATTAGTTCAGTCTCCCATTAGGTTAAATGAGCTTTGATTGAACATTATACTGACTTAATGTATTGGCTTTTAGTATTGGAGGGACCATAGTGGGGAACATATTCAGGACCTCTGCACACTGTTGCCTACTATAGACTGGCACAGTGTGGGTTAACAGAGGGCATGGCACTATGGTACTGAGCAGCATCAGCTCCCTCACTCATTTTGGTGAGGTCTTAGTTCAGCTGTCCACTGATAATGATCAAGTATTAACATTTCCAGCTGTTGTAAACTAGAGGGCATGGCATCGCTCTGCACAATTTACAGTGGGCGAAGACTCGTTTTGCTGCCAAGCAGGGAATGTTTTGGAGAGGTGCCCATCTATTGTTTCCCTTCCAGGAGACAAGCACAGAAAGTCTAAAGCCCAGGGACAGATTCAGGGTCTGCAGTCTACTGTGACTCATGTCTTATTTATTATGTCTATAGGTATTCATATTTCCATGGTAATAAGCAAATTCAGGAAAAAAAAAGAAAATAGTAGTTCTTGTGTTTCCCAAACTTTTAACACAAAATTCGGAAGGCACAGAGTTCCAGAAAAAGAACTATCAGATCTTACTGAAACTTAAAATAATGGTAATTAGTATTTTTTCAACTATCTACCATCCTTGTCAGGCTCATTGTTCTATCTGAAGTGCAGATTACAGCATTTAAATAATAGCTTGTCCAATTCCAAAAATACATGTAGACTATGTTAAATATTTGGCAGAAACCCAAGCAAATCTCATGTGGATATACTATGTCCAATCATGAAATTGCATTTCCTGCCAAAAACACCAATCCATTATGCAACTCATTTATTTACTGATGAATTGTTTCTTTTTAGTTCCATTCTGAGATACAGAAAATAGCGGTGAACAAATCCTCCATAGCTCTGTTTGCCTGGTGTTCAAATCAAGGTTAGGTCCAAAACCACAGCAGATGTAATACCACTAAAGTTCACTCTGTTATGAGACTCTAAGTCAAAGGATATGGTGTCTGGCTCACAAGTTTAGGGAGGTATAGGTCAGTAGATTTACAATTCAGAGTGAAATAGAAAGTATTTTGTTACAGTCTTTGGAAACCTATAGAACGTCATGCATAATTAAAAGCAGAAAATATACAGGGATAGATCTTCAGCTGACGTAAATAAAAAATTATTAGAGGAGCTATAGTGCATGCCCTAAGTTTTCTGGCTTGTTTTTTTTTATTTTTAAATTGAGCTGTCAAGTGAATCATTCCTCAGATATCCTCAAGTATTTGAAAAAACTCTCATTATGTGATGGTCATCTTCATGAAATTCTGCTACGCTTCAAAGTTCACAAAAACTTGATGAGTACAGCACGGATTATGGCTGTACTACCATACAGTACCAGTATGCCAGTATTGTGCAATAAAGCAGGATGTATGGATACTCAGTGTAAATCATCTGGTAAAAGCAAGGAATAGTGAGGTGATAAAGGTTGCTGACAGCAAAGTTATTCAGAATAATGAAATCTACAGCGAGCTGTGAAGAGCTGCAGAAAGCTTTCACATTACTGGAGAGACAGGGTGATAAAATTGCAAATTAAATTCAATGTTGATAAAAGCCAAGTGCTGAGGAAAAAATAACCCTAACTCTACATTTTCTAGTGGTACTCTACCTTACTTCACTGATACCAGCTGTCATTTCTCTGGAGATGATCTAATTGATACATATTTAACTAAACTCTGAGCAATTGGTCTGTGCTTTTCTTCAGCTTTGAAAGCTGCTGTTTTTCTTTCAGATCTGAATAACTTATGTGCCCAAGAGCTTGGGTTTTTATTTTTCAAACTATACCAGTTGTCTAATGAAAGATATTACTTCTGCTTACAGATCTCATCACACTTAACTACATATACATAATGAGCTCTTCCCATTGTATCCATTGAAGACATCCTTGTTTTGTCTAGACCCAATCAAGAGCCACTAATGAACTTCATACATTAATGTTTGTATGAAATGTACATGTTTGCATAAAATATGGCTGTAAATCTGCATGTTTATATAAAATATCAAGTCTGATGCACTTGAAAGATTCAAACAGAGATTTATGAAGTGAGTTCCCACCTGAAAAAAACATTTTACCCTCCATAAGTTAAGAATTTAAGTGCCCTGCTGAGGGGAGGAGATATTCTGGAGGAGAGCAGTAAATAGTGCAGCAAAAGACAGAACAAACTGTCTTTTGAATAAGCCACAGCTAACGGGTGTTTCTGCAGGACACATTCACAATATATTGCTCCAGAACATCCCAAGAATACAAATGCACAGTGCCATGTCAGCTACACAAGCCTCTTGAAGGGTTGGTAATAACGGGGGTATGTACAGAAAAAAAGTCTTGCATGTGCCAAGAAAGCTCTCCAGCCTCCAGCAATATAGTGGAGAGTATAATTGAACCCAGACAGTGCAGGAGAAGCTTATGAAAACTGAATTTTATTTTACCACATTCAGGAAAGTGATTGTGAAGTTCTCTGAAAGTTGCCAGCTCAGTGTTCAGCAGCAGCCAGAAAGGCAAATAAAATATTATGAACTATTGGGAAAGGATCAGAGGACAAAGCAGAGCGCGTTGTTAGACCACTATATAAATATCTGATGTGCCCATAGCTTGAAAACTGCTTGCAGTTCTGCTTATCTCATCTTTGATGGCACTATTTAAGTACAGGGAAGGTTGTCCAGGATGATGAGCAATATCGAACGGCTACCATTTGAGGAGCAATGAGAACTCACTGCAGGAATGTCTGAGGGAGATAAGGGTGCACTGTAGACAAATCCATGGAGGACAGATTAAACATGGAAGTCTGGATGCAGCCTCCAACATGAGAAATCCTTAAACCACCAATTGCTGGAAGCAGGAGGGATCTTACTACACTCACCTTGGTTCACCCCTTCCCTAAGCAGACGCTGCGGGTGAGTGCTGGGAATGGGCTCCAAGGACAGGACTGAGCCCTGACACGGCGCAGTTGCGCTTTCCCTCTGCTAGCACAGACCCACAGCAGCACATTCAGACACAGAGGAGAGGTTTGCTGTCATTTACTGGGGGAAAATTTGAACTCCAGAGTGCTGGGAAGGATTTCTGGATCTATTTCCAAGGTGTTCTAAATAAGAAAGTTCTAGGTCAGAGAGCACTTGGTTAAAGATCACATGCCTTTAATGCATCACTTGGTAGGTAAATTCTTCTTTGTGTGGGAGGTTAGGACATGATTTGTTCCTGCTGGCTTTTCCAGCTAGAAAAGATTCTCTCATGTCCCTTGGACAAAGTTTTGGTGCCTTGGTGGGAAATCTTATCACATTACCGAATTACTGAGAAGTACAGTAGCAGGACGCCAGGAATGAAAATGAGGAGATGAACCCCAGAAACAAACCTGGCTGCAATAATCACTGCCCTAGGAGCGGCCCAGGAATGAAGAGGCACAACAAAACTTCAACCATCCCTAGGAAACCAGCAAGCCTTGTTAGCTAACCAGCAGAAATACCACTTAGCAGATGTCTACTTCAAATGTTGAATGTTCCTGAAACCATGTTTCTTCTTCATGTTAGCTCCAACAAAGTGCTAGTCTTCACTACAGCCATTATTAATGTATGCTCTTTGTGCTTCCCAAGAGGGTGGTGGTGGCGAGAATGATTTATACATGCATTTCCTCCCGCTTTGTGGGCTAATGTAGTCCTATTATGCATCATTAACAGACAGGTTCTGGTACACAGGAATAATAAATTAGCACCTGACCAGAAAAAAAGAAAGAAGTTAAGTACACATTGTCTCAGAAATATTGACACTGAATTTTACTGTTGGGTAATATAGATGAGCCACATGAAAGAGTAATGTTATTCACAAAGGTCTGAGCTCTATGATTTACACTGTCCCGCCAGAGGTATTTGAAATGAAACACCAAAAAAAAAAAAAAAAAAAAAAAGAAAAAGAAAAAAAAAAGAAAAACACAGCAGTAATTAAAGCCTCCAAATGTTCATGGTTTATTAGTCAAACACCATAAAGACTTCATTCATAAAACTCTTGGCACTCACAAAGCAAACTATAGCCTGTGAAATTATTTTACGTTTTACACATTTCTTGTTACATTTTCCCCAGGATGTTTGTGTCTTTCTCTTTGCACCCTGAGCAGGAAGGGAAGGTGGGCCACTCAGGTTATATGATATAGGTAAGCTGGAAGCACGGGTGCAGGACTGACTTGCTCCCTACTCATGCCTACAGATCACTGCTGCAATCTGACCTATATAAGGTGCAGACTGTGAATCCAAGCAGAGACTTGGGATTGCTTTGTCTGCACACAGTGGTGTGCTCACCAGTACATTGAGACTTTAATGTATTTTACTTTTCTAAGCTTGCTGGTTTTTGGGTTTTTTTTTCCTTCCAAGATAGAATTACAATGAACTAATGCCCTGACTTTTTAAATTAGAAAATGGAATAGTTTAAACAGTACAAAGTGCTTAGTCTATGCTAACGTATTTAGAGGTCACATTTGCTTGTGCTTAGTCTCACATTCACATGTACACATACACACACATCTTGCAAGGACTCAGGAGGAAAATAATATGTTTTTAATTTTATTACCAGACAGCAGGAACAATCTCCTGTCTTTGGGACAGATGTAAGCTCCATGGGCTGACTAGGACTGAATGGGAGAGAGCTGCTCTTTGTTATGTCTACACAAAGTGTCTTCATGCAAGCTCAAAGTCTGCCTTGGCATATGACCAGCCACTTTAGGGTTGTATCCATACATTTGCTCTTTTCCCATTAGCGCTGGCCAACTGGTGGGCAATTCCTGCAGTTGGCGGGGGCAGCTCTAGGGGAGGGAGGCATGAGCCACCAGCCCAGCCTGGCACACATCCTGCTGGTCCACAACCAAGAGTGCAGCTCCAGAGGGTGAACAAGTGGTTTCTGCACCTGCCTGCCCTGTATAGCCCACTGGGGCTCCAGGGGAGGTGGAAGGGCTCCAGCCCTGGACTTGGACCTGGGCACTGCTCATGTGGCAGGAGATGGCTTGTTATTTCACATCAGCTGCTCTGGCTGAGTCCTCATGGAGTGTAACAGATCAGGAGCACAAGTTTTAGAGACTTTCCCATGTTGACACAGACCATGCTAAGAGCTCTTGCAAAGCTCCATGTGAACAAAACTATGCTGTCTTCTGCCCATGCTTCTTCCAAAGTCAAATTCCCTTCAGATTTTGAAATACTTGGGATTACATCTTGGTTTGAACCTTCTGCAGTGAAACAACAGCAAAAAACTTTTGGTGGGAACCGCAGAGCCACCACTTTCAGGACTGAACCTACAGTGCCTGGTCAAAGGCATGCTGCTAAAGATTCACTTGCATAAAGTAAAGTTCTTGCTCAAATTTAGAAAATTTAGGTAAATCATAATTTTCAATCTACTGCAAGCAATTAAGCTTTAGCACTTAAATTAACTACTTCTGATTAAATGTGATCCATTATTACAGCTGTGCCAAGTATTAGTTCTAAAATAAGTATACTGGAATATCCTGAAAACTAATTGACAGTTAAGAGTCTTACTGCTACTTAGAAGGCAATTTTTATTGTTTCCCCCTTCACATTTAATAACTGAGTATATCCCTTTTAAAACAATTTCTAATTGTAATAAACTTAACTTCTAAGAAGGACTCCTTAAAAATTCTTATTTGACAGATTTTTATCTACTTTATTTTTAATAAAAGAACAGATAGTTATTTCATTCTGTCTCTTTTTCTGTTACAGTGAAATTATTCTATATGACTACGGTTTGACTAAAGTGTATTCCCATCATAAGACCCATAATACTACAAGTTTTTTATGGAAAAGTATAAAATTTAATTTTGAGCAGCATGGCAGTGTTCTATTGTGTCAACACCTTCTTAGCTGTAACCAGAAGAACACAACAATTTCCTGGTCCAGATTAAAAAAGAATTGCTGAGTTTTACACTTTTTGTGTATTGCAATTTCCCCTCTCTTCCCCAAATGTGCTACAGGACACATTGTGAGCCTTGAAAACTTTTATTTAAATATCTATAAAGTAACAATGCTTAGAAAGGAAAACTTTCCAAAGCAAATTGCTGGTGTGTGTGTGTGGGGGGGTGTAAATCAAATACCCATGGAGGTTCATAAGAACAACTATTGTGGAGTTCAATAGGCTTTGAGTCACAGGCCACAGGCCACTAGTACATGAATGAATAAATGGGGAGGTGATGAAAAGCATGGAATACATCTTTCTAGAGCAGGCTGAGGTTTGCTTTCAGATGTACCATCCAGCTGGAATACCACAGAAGAGCCCTCAGGTTCTGCTCACACCCAGCATTTTAGAAGGCACCACCCTCAGTTGTTATTAAATATACAATCCCATGGAACAGGCTTTTAAATGCAAGAAGCTAATTAAAAGCCAGATTGTGACATTTAGCTGCAGGCTTAAAATGGGGACTGTTCCCTTCTCAGGATAGCTCCGGACAGAGCATCCCTGAGGTGATGCAGTCCCTTCCCCATGGCTTCAAGACTTGCAGTGTGGATGAATGGATAATTTTCCTGGCATCTGGCTGTGTTTTTTCCTACCTACCCAGATTTCCAAAAAAGCAGATTTTAATGCATTTGCTTTTTTTCTTGGCTTTTATTTAGACATTAACACCCAAAGTAAGGATTTGAGGAATATGCATATGATTAGTTCATTTTGCCTGACACAGAGGACTTTCCCCAGGCATGTGCTATAATGCTGCTGCTGCTGTATTGAATGGGACAGCAGATGGGAAGAAGGAGTTTGTAATTTCTGCTATCAGCTTCCTCCATCTTGAGGTAAAACCACAGAAGCTGATGGGACAAATCCTTAGAGCTATCATCAGGAGAATGGTTAGAGGTATTAAATCTGATGACTGTCCACTCAAATGAATCACTCTCAGAGACAGTACCTGTGACTGACTAAACCTTAGAGAGGAAGGCTGAGATGAGCAATAGGATATCTGGGGGGGAGACTACCATCTTTTGATTAGACTACTTAGGAATTTCCTAAAAAGAAGACAAGCTGTCAGACTGCTCTTTTTGGAGAGCAGGTGGAAAGATACAGAAAAAAATACCAGATTGGATCAAGAGATGAAAAAAACAGTCTTCCAGAAAATAGCATATGTGCTAGAGAAAGAATGTTTGTTTCCTTACAGTCTTAATCACAAGAAATAAGACTTTTGGAAACCCAGAGGTAGAGAAAAGACTAAATCTTCAGCATTTCTCTTCTAAGTTAGGTACAGGATCCCTGATAAAGTCTGTAGTCTTCTTTGACTGTAATGTTGGATCTCTGGACCCAGAACATCCCTCACAAGAGCACTGTGGGAAAGAGTGCTCTGGAGTTCAGAAGATTTTTGTGAGAAGGTTCAGATCTTCTCACAAATGGGATGTGATGTCCTTCTTCAGATGGGAGCCAAAGTCAGGTGACAATTTACTAAAAGGCCTAAAGAACCCTAGAAACAACCAAAAGAACCTAAAGAACCTCAACACTAAAGAAAAGCCAGAGAAAGGGACAAAGCTGCAGCCTACTCAAGTCAAAAAAAGGTTTGAAGGTGCAGGGGCCCCATGTGGTGGGGATCTCAGCTCAATATTGTCCAGCTGAAGATTTGTAGATTTTGGTTCCAAATGAAGTCTTTGCAATTCTCTTCTTGTTTCTGACTTATTGTTCATTTAGTTGTACGGATTTCTTGATCTCGATAATTAGCACAGCAAAGCACATGGATGTTCCCATTTAGAGCAATGAGTCTATTTGCATGCTTAAATGCTTTATTTGACAGGGTTTATGAACCCAATCCAGCAGCACTCAGTGAGGACAATGAAACTCTTTCCCCTGACATGAATAGTGGTTTGGGTCTGGTAAAGGTAACTGTTTATGCTTGCCAGACTGTTTTGGGAAATAAGCACCATCCTTTTATTAGAAGGAAGTACAATTACACCATACCAAGAAACCATGTCCCTCAGGCTTTCGACATTCTTCCCAATGAATGAAGCCTTATAATTACCACCCCTACCTGTGAGAGCTTGCTGATATTGCATGGGTAAGACTCAGAGTTCAATATCTCTCTTTCAAAAAAGCAATAACAACAACAAACAAACCCCCGTGAGGAGCCTGTGGCTTAGAAACGATGCTGTGTTCCTGACACAATTACCTTACATGCAAATATTGTTCTCTCCTTTGCTGTGTGTGGGTGTTGGTTTTTTTTTTTTTTCTTGGTCTGCTCAGCTGGTAACATGAATATGTTGATGATCTAACACAAATGGCTCAGCTATCCCCGTAGGCATGTCTCACCACAGCTTCTTAGGTAAAAGGATCAGAAGGGAATAAACCCCAAAGGATTTACTTGTTAAGAGGCACATTGCTTCACCTGGGAAGACTCAGCAGAGGACTGAGAAATTTTCTTAGTGCTCAGCCATGCCACCCCTCTATCCAGTTTCTTTGGGCACACGGTATTTTCCCTCACTATCTGAAACAGATGCTGTAGCACTTCTGAGCTCCTTTCAGAAGAGCTGCTATTGTGAATAAAGTGTCATTTGCACAAGCATGTACAATACACAGTAAGGTTAAGTATTATCTCTGTATTAGAAGCATACAGATGTTACGATTCTGGCCTTCCCTCCTCTTCAGGGGCTCAGGAGTGTTGGGCTAGTGGTACTTTGGTGACATACGTGCTTTAATTTTCCGCTTTACCCATACTTCAGGGCCATGAGTAAATTTCCCAGGTAGGGAGGCACATTTGGGAAGTTTGGCCAAACTCAACTCCTGATGAACTTGCTTTTTTTTACAAGCTAGGATTAGCTATCATTTTATGAACAATCCAGCAAAAGCCATAAATATGTGAGAGATTCTGTTGTCTTAAACTGTAGTTGCCTTGAAATCTCCCATTGTTTTTCTCACTTACTAACAGAGACCTACGACACGTGTGCCTTCTACTCTCACCAAATCGATGCTCAAACATACTTTAGTAAAATTGGCCAGGAAGAGAGCTTTTTTGGTTTCCAAGTTAAAAGATCACAGCCCCTGATGGTTCCTGGCTGTATTAGCATCTCCACTTTCAGCACAAATCTTCTCCAAAGTGCGAGGGAAAACTGCATTTTATTTTCCTCTTTTGTCTTTGTCGGTGACTGTGGTGTGAAGGTGCAGGATGCAAGGCTGGGGGTGGGCATTGGGTTACCAGCAGGAGTTGAGGTGGGGATCAGGAGGTGCATTGATGTCCACAACAATAACTAGATGTGCAAGGGCAGTTACTCCTGTGCCCTGAATCATAATTATTTACTCAAGAGCTGTGAAGAAATGAGGAGCATGGCTGCAGCAGCCAGCACAGCCAAACTCAGAGCCTTCAAGTGCAGTGAAAGGCAGTGGTGGCTGCTCTCAGTGACTGTGACCTTTGCCTGTTCTGTGCCTGGTTTATCCCACATTCGCCCAAGAATGTGGATTAACGCAACTGTGCAGCATTTACCATTTAGTTCCTGGGGTACTAGTTCAGTAAACCACGTGAATTTATCGGAAGAGACAATCAACAAATGTTCTTATATGCCATTAGGTAGCAACAACACAAATTGCTGTTGGCACCTCTAGGTTGTGATGAGAAAAGAAAAATACAAAGAAGAATCTAATAAATCCATTTTTTTAAATTTGAATAGCATAGAGAATGAGGTCTAGATTCAAATAATCACCAAAGTAAAATGCAGAATACCTGTTAATAGGGAAGGACTGTTTGTTTTCTAGGGCAGGAATTTTGTGCAAAATTAAGTGTGCAGCAATCTTCGCCATAAGCATAATTCAGTATTGCATTAAACATTAAATATTAAATTACTAGAAACCCTAGCTGTCACTTTTTGACCTAACAGTGCTTGACCTTGTGACCTTAATTTTTTTAGAATTTCTTTCTGTTTATCTACTACTGACCTGGAAAGGCCATTCATTCTGGAAAAAGGAGTTACAAAAGCATTAAAAATTGCCAAGCCCTTTTTCAGAAGAGTGTTTTTCATACTGTGGGACCCAAGTTGAATGCCCGCTGTTTTCTATTGATCTGCACACACTGCAGCTTAAAATGTTAAAAAAGTCAGAAAACAGATTGTAGGGATGATTTATTTTCCTCCTAGATAAGTGTCCTGTCATAGATTTATTTTCCACTGTTGGGTAGGTTTTCTCCTCTTTGCAAGGTTACTAACACCAACTCAATTTTCCACTTCAGTACTAGTCTTTTAAAATATTGGCTGAACCACAGTTTCAACAGCTAATCATATAACGTCTTGTGAAGTACCTTCAGAGGTAGTGGAAGTTTATTAAAAAATCTGTGAAAACTATGCGAAGTAAGAGGCTTCCATATCAGGTTCTTTTCTTCCTATTGCTGGGGAACATGGATCTCATGAGCAAGGATTTAAGAGTGTTTGTTTCCTTTAGGAGAAAATGTGGGATTTGTTTTTTCTCCTTTTCTCACAAAATTCCCTAGCAAGTTAGTGGCTCAAAAAGTATTTTTAACAACTAAACTATTAATTTCCACATTTTCTATTGTTTATTACTTTAATTACAATATTTAAATATTTTAAAGGATTTTCTTATTCTCCTAAGGTGTTGTTTCCACAGTGGATGTGACTGTGGCTTACGTAGCTCATGCTTCGGTAGCGATGCTTCATGCTACTTGCTTTTCACTTGCTTAAGACAGCACGGAGTATACGGGGAAGACTTCACAGAGTCTCTCCTTCGTAAGGAAGCCCATGCTCAGCTCAAGCAATCCCAGTGAAGTGTGCCTGCTCCACCACATTCCCAAGGGAAGGTCAGACACCTGAAGGTCCTGTCCATTTGCTGGATGCGAAGTTCTTTCTCAACCTTTATGTCCAAAACAGTGGCAAGCCTCCAGGGGTTTTCTCTTGTGGACCGTGTGAGGTGACAAGCTGAGAGGTGAGGGACCTACTTCTTAGCCTGTGTTAGGAAGTACCATAGAAATACCACAGTTCAGTGTTTCACCCATTTACTTGTTCTGGTACTAGTTTTGTCTATACTGTTTCTTTATTTGACCTTTCTTTCTTTACAAGAAAGACTGTTATACAGAAACCACAGCTATTTGCCAGTAAAAACTTCATAAAATCATTTCCAAGTGTGTGAAAAGGAGGTGCTGGCAGCAATGGGAGGGGTGAAGGTGGAAACAGACAAAATATAGGATTAAGACTTTTCTTACTGTAATTTATATCTATGATTCCACTGCCATCACTGCATTAGCAGTAGTGCAAAACCATGCTCCTTTCCATGGAGCCAGCCTTTGGCCAGGCTCCAGATCGAGCAGGAAAATATTTTTAAAGATAACTAAACAAAACAAAACACATCCCATGACTCCTCAGGGACAGATCCACAGCACTGTCCCTATCAGTGGTGCTGGTGAGTGAAGCGAGTGAGGGGGGCTGATGCCAGTGACCTGATAGCGGGACAAGAGGGCGATGAGGGGCAGCGCTGCCATGAGCAGGCAGGGCTACGGCAGGACGCCGAGGGGCATCCCTGCAGGGAGCCTCCACTCCTGCAGCCTCCTCAGGGATGGGCACCCCACATCATCTGTAGGTGGCTGTGCCCTGATTCCTCAGTCTTCGCAGCAGGATTGGGTACCGGCATCCCTGTTGGATGGGCAAAAGGCACAGTGAGTTTCCTTGGGTCACCTCCTTGCTCACTGCAGTGCTCAGCATGCCTCACTGTTCACGGAACCTGGGCCCAGCTTTAAGCTAATCAGATTACCTTTATATTGAGGCACAAGTAAACAGGTAAACAAATAAATAAATAAAACATTAACCTTCTCTTCAGTGAAAACCCCTGCTTCCAGATTTATGCAATGTACTCGTTTTTGGAAGGAAAAAGGTGTTTTAACGAAAGGGGTTTTTTTGCTAACCGCACCCTGAGAGGCAAGGTGTCACATCCTTCTAACGAAAACAGGTATTATTAGCTATTGTCTAACCTACTTGAAAGGCTCTGGTGTATTCCCCCAGCACAAAGGCTTTATTGAAGACTGCAATAAGAAAACTTTGCAGTTTAAGCATTTTCACCCTTGGGACTTACACTTCCATTTAGGCTTTTATTTGCTACAACCCCAAAGAGCCTACAGTGTCAGTACCTGAAGAAATGAGGCTTGAGAGGTGATTATAGTTTTATGTGGGACAAGAACTGTAATGAATCGGAAGACAGATGCTAAAATCTGAGCCAGATAAAGGTACCTACTTCGCGCTTGCAAGATGGCACAACGCCTTCTGCTGTGTTGCAATCTTTTAATCTCTGTCAGCACATCTTGTACTACAAAATAAGTGTGGATCATGCATATGGATTTATGGGAAATATTTATTTTAAGAAGACTACAAGCTGCCATACATACATGTAAAATGTAATTAAAAAGTGCACCATAAAAGAACTACTTGAAGATTACAGAAGCTTAGTAGTATTGAAGTGTTATATGCTAAAAATATCTTGCTGTCTTGCTATAGATGACTTTCTGAATTAATTGTACAGACTCCAAAACATAGCCTAAATATTAGCAATGTCACTTATTTTCTTTTTCTTTTTTTCTGAACCAGTTCCTGTCGATTTATTCAGATGTAGAATTTATCCACCTTCTGTATTTTGATCACATAAATATTCATCCTCAGTATTGGGTTTCAAAATCATGACAAGACCTATCCAAGGGTAAGGTAAACAAAGAGAAGATCTGGAAAAGGCGTGTGTTGTGTACAGATAAACTCAGGGGCCGAGAGGGGAACAGCCGCCATGGGGAGGTGTTTTCGTCTCCAGCTTCTTCACAGGTTTAGTCAAAAGCCTGTCTCTGAGGCGGGGGAAGCAGCCTGCAGGAAGGACAGTGTGCCAAGGGGTGTTTTGTGAGCACCGCTGTGAACTCAGCCTTCGGCAGCACAGAACCATGTGAAAGCCATGAGCTTGCACAGGGCACCTGATGGTACCAGGTTTCTGAAGATGCCTCTTCTGGCTCATGAGAGCTGTTACAAGTGGTGAGGCACAGGACAGGAGCTGTTTGGCTACAAGAACCCCAGGTAAACTTCCTGGGTGCAAAACTAGCTTGTAAGAAGTGATACTTTTGCCACAGTTAATCTGATGATCAGGAAACATGATGATCAAGTAAAGGGGGGTGTCAGATGGTGGGGTGTCTGTAGGCGTTGCATGCTGCTTCTACAGATCAGTTCTTCAGAATAAACCTGTACTTATTTGTTGCTGGCACTGCCAGATCTTTGCTACAAAATCATGCTTGCCCCAGCCTACAATAGTATTAACTGTATAGCTGCTGATATGTTAGGACACGCACATTTCACTTATCAACAGTTTCCATTTGCAAGTGCTTGTGTATTCTGCACTGCTTTGCTTCTCAGGTGTCAGCACAAGGGTGCTTACAGATCTGGATGCCTATGAAACAAACCTGCAGAAAGTGCAATGCTTTTCAAAGGTCAGAGAAACATGTCTGTAAGATGTCATCTCCTCCTGCCCACCCATAACAGAAGACAAATGGGGATTTGTCTAAACCTGGGAAATGCCAGAATAAATTTATCTGTGAATCCTTAATTTGAAGTGGCATCCTCCTTGCCTGATTTGCAGTGCCTTTGTCATCATCCACACACCCTTTCTGGTCTCCAGTGAGAAACAGGCATTTCCAAAGTGCAGCGCGTTTTGTCCTCACAGACTCATTTAAAATGGGTCAGATAAATTGCCTTTCAGAAGTGCCTGTTTCTCTCTAATGACTATAAAGGGAGTCTAGACGATTAGCTCAGAGACAGAAGTCTGTGCTGTAAACTCCTAAACAAGGAGTGAGGGATCTCACTCTTCTATCCCTAGGAGAGTTGCTGCGTGGAGCAGACCTTCACTTCCATCACCTGTCTTCTCCCAGACAAATTCAGTCATGGCTGTGGATTATAAACAAGGGTTGAAGTGAGATTCCCAGATGTCACTTTTCACTCTGCAACCTAATATTCTTCTGAACTCTCAATTCAACCTCTCTTTTCTGAATGTGGCCCTTGCAATCTCTGCAGACGATCATGTTACTGTACAAGTAAGGCCAGTGGCAGTTTACACTGGTGCACTATGGCTTTTATCTTGGTAAGATATACATACAGCAAATTGCATTCCCTTGGAGCTGAACTTGGCAAAAAACATCGCTAGTATGGATGGGCTTCTCCAAGCTGTGCAGTAGGATTTTATTATGGCTTTGGTCAAGAGAGTTGCAAGCAAGAGTCCTTTGTCCTGCAAGACCAACTGTGTATACATTTTGGAAAAAAAACTTTAAATCCAAACATTGGTTTTGGTTGCACTAATATCAGTCCATACCACTATACTGAACTCTTACTCCTCAGTTGCAAAAAAGACTGGATTTTTACCAGGGTAGGTGGATGTTACCAATCAGCTCTTCATTACAAGGTTCAGAGGTAGTACAAGCATTCACATATTCATCTACATCACACGTCTGGTGATACATGTAATGCAAATTAAGGTGTCAATGCAATAAAACATTTGATTAATAGTGTTTAATTTTGTGCAAATAGTTATCTGTGTTCAGTAGGGATACTCAGGAAGCATGTGAGTAAATATTTTGTTAGGTTGTTATCTGTTCCCATTAAAAAAGTTTTTTAAACAATAATTGTAGAATAGAACACAGAAACCTGGATATAAGGAATCCTTCTAAGGAAGGTTGAACTCTAGCTAAGCAGTGGAAATACACGGAAAAATCATCACATGATGACCTACACACTGAAACACATTGCATAGTAGACAGTATATGAATCCAACCAGAGATAAGACAAGGAAGAAAAACTACTAGCCGATACTCAGATATTGTTAGAAAGAAAAAGCTCCAGTGGTATGACTCACAATAATCAATGAATTACCAGTCTCTGCATAAGCTGCAGAAGTGGGTGCTGTGTGCAGATACTGGGGTGTAAAAGAAAGTGCAAAGGAACAGCAGCAGGGATGGAGGACAAGACTGGATTGTGTGCAGAGCACACCAGGAAAGTAACAAGTGACACAGAGTAGTAAAAATAGACTCAGTTAATGCTATTACCTGAAAGAAGACCAGAACTGGACAACAGATATTAAGGGAAACAGGGGAGCACCTCAGCTCTCCACAGGTAGATGCTTTTTGTCATCCTCACTTGCAGTCAAGTGGACACAAATCATTTAGAGTGCCTGTTCACACCAGCTTTCTCCTAATTGACATCTGCATGTTTTTACACAGGTGGATTTGCAAACTCACTTATTTTTGGTCCTGTTCGTTATGGATTCAGAGGAACTTCTCAGGAAGGTATGTGGATAACTGGCTAGCTGAAAAGGGTCACATAGACATAGTCCAGCTGGCTGGACAAAAATGCGCATCGCTCTCAGCTTATCTGAAGTAAAGCAAAATACACTGTCTTTGGCTGTCCTTGTTACACAGTAACAGGAAGATTTTGGTGGGAAAAGAATGTTGCAGGTGGGAACAGAAAACTACAGAAGAGAAACAAGGGGCGGGCTTGGTATTTAGGCAACTAACCAATAATGAGCTTAACTTTTGTAATATGTATGAGCTAATTATAACAAGGCATAAAAGGTGACTGTAAGGGACAATAAACGAAGTCTGCTGATCACTCATATTGAGCGACTGTGTCTTCCCTCCGTCGCAACAAAGGTACACCTACGAGGCTGCACACATTTCCAGAACAGGAGGCTCCAAACGTATTTTGCCATGTTTACGTAGCTGTCACATACATGCTTCAGCCCCTGTCACTGGCACTGTGTGCTCAGAACAGCAGTATCACTTCAGTTTTTGGAACACAAAGATTTGCAATGTTTAACATAAACCACCCACAGAAGGTCACGCTACATCCTTTCCTGCTGATGTGATGACGACAAATCAAACACTTTTAAACACTTTCAGAAAGGAGGAATTACTCTGACAAAATAGTGCAATACATAAAAATAAATACATTGGAAAGAATAGCTGGGGTTTTTTTTCAGGATGTTTGTGCTTGCGACCTTTCAGCATGCCCATGTACTGCTTTTGAGCCTCAGTACATCCCAGATGCACAGATAAATGCTCAAGTCTGTGTGGTTTTGTAAGTATCTCCAGGATCTGATGCCTGCCTTATCTGTTAGCTGAGGAGAGCTGTGAGAAACTGCAAGACTGGCAAGCATTGCTCTGGATAAACTAGATTATAACATATATTCTCTCCTACAGCAATGCTGATGTAGTTCTGGTGGCTGTTATTTAAGACTGTGATATTACTACTGGGGCATGGAAATACCCAAGTGAAAGTTAGGCTGTTAGCCCTGGGTAGGTATTTCTCGGTGGGAGCGCTGCTGGTAGTACCCAGGCCACTTGTGACTCTCTACAGCCGCCTCTGTTGTGCCAGCATAGCTGTTCACGCAGATGTGCCGTGAACACAGGATCAGGGTAAGAAATAGGTTTCGCCACATGGCCAGGCGAACAGTGGTCTGGCACTATGGAGAAGAGTGGGCAGCCAGAGGAAGGAGGAAAAGCTGGAAATAGGAGAGCAAGGATTTCTTTAAAAGCTCTCTCTGGCCATAGTCTGACCTGCCAGAAGAGATTTAGGGCTTACTCCTGCTGTCACTGAATGAAAAAGGCAGCCTTAAAATTTGGTCCAGTGCTAGGCAAAACTGATTAAATTTAGCAAATTTTGTGCATTCTGGATTGTATTCTCTGAACAGATGAACCTTTTCCTTTCAGCAACTTGAAAAATTGTCTTTTTAAGGGCAAACAGACAATATTGCCATGTATGAAAGAAAGGTATTCATGTCACAGCTGTTGTGGTTTATAGTGCTATTCCTTTTTCTCTTAGGTTGTCATCAGCTACTTTTGGTGTGAAATTAAAGAGAGGTTTGTAAACAGCTGCTGATACATGCAATGTGCTACGTGCAACAAGAATGCACATCATGAGCCATCCACACCCTGTTTTGTCATGTTAGTAGTTCCCTCAGACTGTGCCCAAACCATATTTTAAAAAAAAATCTTATCCTCCTCCCCCCCGCCCCCACCCATGAAAAAAAAAGATCAAATCCTATTTTTCAAGAAAAAAAAAATAATCCTGAAAATGTCAAGTGTTTGTTCAGGCTCTGATCCAACACAATAATACACCCTTTTTTAAAGTCAACTGCATCCCAAGCAGCCTGTTCCTCTTGGTAATCTAGACCTTGTAATGGAAATTCTAGCAAAGCTGTGACTATTACTAATGCATTTAATACATTAGAAGCTCAATTTTGAATGCCTTGAGCACTTAGTTCCCCTGCTAAAGTGGATCAGAGCTGTGGTGGTATAGCATAACAGGGGTAGTCCCATAGTCTTTGTGACCTTTGTGAGCATCTGAAAGAGATTGCATTTAATGATTTTAAAATGTCAAGGCACATTTCAGGCAAAAAGAAAGAAATAAAATTGTGTTTCTGGACTGTGTAAGCTTTTGAAATGGGTCTATGGACATCCTCAGACATAAGAAACTGGACTGAAACACCATGGAGGCTGAATTCATTATATTTCAGATTCAGGTCTCAGAGACAGTAATTTCAAAATCCAGGCTTGCAGAATAATAATGTTACAGCACATGCCTGCCATAATTTGCTTTTTAGTTCATTCTGAATTACCTCAGCACAACCGAGTAATTCATCAGTCCATGAAGCATGCAGAGACTGGAAGTGTGAATTATGCATGAAGGATTATTTTGCTCTGATGTTCTGCTGGATGTGTATGTTTGTGCAGTGTACACTGGAAAACCGTGCTAACAGCCTATGATGACTGAGTGTTAGCTTGTGGAATATACAGGGTCTTGTTTGAAAGCATAGTCAACTGCGATAAGATGCTAGTAAGAAAACTGCATCAACAGTATAAATAAATGATGGCTTTAAAATATGAATTATGCCATAAATAAATGATCTCTGCTTCCTCACATTCTACCTCTGTAGAAAGCTAGTTAACCAAATGCGTTATTCACTATCCACAAGGCAGCCTGACCAAACAAGGTTGTTTACTTCACTGACATGGACAGATCCACCAAAGAGTGCAAACTTGTCATGTAACCAGTAATAAAATATGTGTTGATGACATAATTTGTCTGGCTGGTTCTGGCATGTCTCAGGTTTGAATGAAGCTCTCTTGGGATTTAAAATAAAAATGCAGAGTTAGACTTTTGAAGAAGGAATCCAAGTTAATCATCATAATTAAAAACAATAATGAGAAGTCATTTCTGATGCATTATATAATAATCACGTCATAACATGTTAAGATGAAGCTAAAGCTGCAGGCATATATTGGTTGATGTGAGTGTCTATTAACTTTTCAAGAACACTAGCAATGAAAGCAATAGAAAATAGAGGAAATGTAGAATTAGCATGTTACTTCTTTAATAAGTTAGCCTGACCATCTTAATTGTAGAGCTGGTTGAAGACTAGAACGATTGTATGAAACATCTTTAAAAGTTCGCAATTATTTTTATTTTATAAACTCTTCAGGAAATTTTGTTTTTATGTTATTTTAAAACTATATGAAGATACTACTTGATTTAGCAGATTTTTGGTTCTTATTGCTTTGTCTTTTTTCTTTTTCATTTCCACCCTGGAAAGCAAGATGATTCACACACAGAAGGAAAAGACAGCAAATAGATTGTTCTATATTTGGGTGATAACTGCACTTAGAAACACAACAAGATAATTTCAAATTAAAACCATTTTTTTCACAAAAGCCTTGACACACTTTAAGTAATTCTGACCTTTTGATTATATCTTGTAAGACAAAAATTCTGCTGGCTCTTTCTTTCATGTTTTAAGTCACTATCTTAACCTAAGAATTGGTAATGCAAATTCTGAGGGTAAAACATCTGTGTAAATTTTAAGGAGTGGAAAACTTTTCAATTTTAGCACTAAACAGGTTGCTGCTTTAAAACCATTCACCTGGTGTTTCCATTCACCTATTCTGTTTAAAAGTGATCTATTCTTTACTGGAAACAATATTGATAGCTCTATCTTTAACCTGCTGTGTAGTTTATTCCCAAATTTTAGTTCCAGATATTTATTGGGGAAAAAAAAATACAGACTACCAATTTATACGGCTCTGGGATCACTGCCAAAGGTAAGATTAATTAATGAGGGAATGCATGAGCGATGCCATAAAACACAAGAACAGAAACCAGCAGCACTCCCCAGGCTCACACCCCCAAACCTGCAAGGTACAGGAAAAAATATCCATGGGATGTGTACCACTCCATGACGACAACTACCAGAAACAACTCATTACTCACACACCACCCTCAGAAACATAAGTGACGCTGTGTTTGAAACACAGCCATTTCCCAAAAGCTCTGGTGCAGTTACTCACTGCTAGACGGTCATCCTGCCCGTCAAGGTCACCCCAGACAAGATAAACATCTCAGTACTATAGTGGTAAGGCAGATGGTCCTGTACTGTGGCCACTTTCAACAGGCAGGAAAGGGATTGCAGTGGGAAAAGGGGACAGAGATCATCCCCCGCAAATACCCACATCAGCAGTTGCTGGCTGTGGTGGTGGCTTCCTGAATGGGGACCAGAGATAGAGGCTTGCATTGTTTCCACCATCACCCCCAAAATAACTGCCAAGTAGCTTAAAAAATGCCAGGCTCTTGCCTATATTTAGTTATTTAAGGCAAAGTGAGTCCCATCATTTATCATAGCCTTTTCTGGCAGGGTAAGCTACAGGCTCTGGAGTACTATTTGGTTTACCTCCTTTTAGCTATCTGGAAGTCATGAGGCTAGCGTGAGCTAACTGCCCAACTTCCACCCTATAGTCAATGAACAGAAAGGGGCATAGCCAGAGACTGACTCCTCCTGCTTATATTAAACATCTATGATCAGCCGAAGATTCCCTTCTTAGCATAGAGCTAATGTCTGATGTTTGCATTCCTAGAGATAGGCTGGCTAAATTCTCACCCTTAAAATCCAAGCTGGATTTTGAAAATAAACAAACAAAACCCGGCATAAAATCGAATAAAATCTCCCAGCTGATTGTGGGCTCTTGCAAAAATCTGTGTATCTTCTTTATTCCCTGGGCTATTATGTTTTGTGAAAATTTCTAGGAATCATTGTGTGATGTAAAAATTAATAAGTACTTTTAAAAAAAGGTATGACAGGAATAATTCTTTGAGTCCTACACTGCTCAGCTGGGCTCTGAAAGGGTGTCAGTTATTCTCCAACAGGTCCTCTAGCAATGACTGACATTAGATGTGATTGTCCCAGTGCAGAGAAGTCAAGCAGCCTCCTCTTTCCCCCTGCAGCTGGGGACAGAACTATCGTTTGGCTGCAAACACAAGGAGGTTGCTGCTTCCGATGCTGAAAAAGAGCTGTGATGTATGTTCGCAAGATGAAATTCTGCTCTAATTCCCCTATGCTCTATTTATAGGCCTATGAGATGAGCCTGTGGTTGCTCTTCCTAAAGGGATGATGTGAGCTGATGTACATTGTGTTCCTGTCTGATCTCTGCCTTCATATTATTTCTATCAGCCACCACTGGAGTGCACAAGTCCCCAGCACTCATGACCCTCAGCACACCAGCCCCTCCATCATTTAAATTCAGAGGTGGTAGCAATCTTGCAAAAAATCAATATGTTTTAATAAGTATTTCCTGAGGTTTATTAAGTATTCAAACAGAACTGAGACATCCACTTATCGTTTATATATGCTGTCAATATTGTTTGCTTTTTTTTTTTTTATATTAAACTAAAGCAGATGTGAGTTAGTCACTGGCAGACTTCTTATTAAAACAATGTTTGCTGCTGCTTTTGTGGATTGCATAGGAAGGCTGCGATAAACACTTCACATTGTGTCACCCATCAGTTGCTGCCATTGTTAGTAATGAAATACTAATGCTCTGATAATGCAGTTGTAAGTCTAATTTACCTCTTAGGTTTTGACATTATTCACTGAATAAAATAGCATTCTAAGAAACCAGTTCCACTGAACCATGACAATTTACTCCAGCTGAAGATCTGCCCCCTCTACTCTTGAGGTAGACTTGGAGCAGAAAAAGGAGCTGTCTGGCTAATACAAGCATACTCTGTAGCCTTTGTCAAAACAGTTTTTATTCTCATCCGATGCAAACCTCAGGCATTATTACAGGGCTTCATGGAACAGATGTTGTTGAATTTGCATAATGACAGACAGACTGCCTTTTCTTTATGAAAGGTCACTAAAAACCAGTGCTACTGTTCAGTCAGTCCTGCCTTCATTAAGCAATTTCAAGACAAAACTGCTTTGTCTTCAGTTACTGTTTTCATGACCACTACTTTACATACTTTAATCGGACAAAATCAAGGCCAAACCATTGGCTTATGTCACACCACATGGCTGTCTAGCTTCCCCTAATTCCTAAACACTGGGCATTCTTGTAGGATTGTTCAAATAACAGGACCAAATCCTCAGCTGCTGTAAGACTAACTCCAGCGACACTGGTGAAGCTCCCTTGGTTGATGCTGGCTAACCACTCTTCAGGAGAATATCCCAAAGCTGGGTGCTTGGCATCAATTTAAATTCACTTCTTTATTTATTGGGTAGGGGATTTTTAACACTAAATTAAATTGACATGAAGTTTTAAGCAGAACCGGTATTTCTCATGAAGTTGATTTTTATTTAACAGCATGTACTCCCATGTATAAGCAAGCCATACTTTTCTTTGTGATTTGTATGGGCACATCAAATAGCTGATGGGAAAGTTTTAAATCTTCTACATCTAATGTCTCAATAACAGACAAATTCCATCATGGAGATCCCCAAAGAGAAGTGCATGTTTACCTTCAAGGCAAAAACTGAACTTTGCATTCCAGCCAGCATGCAGCTAGAGCATTACTGAGAAAGCCGATAGACAGCAAGAGTCCTCATAGAAGGGCTCTGTGAGGGGCAAACCCAAGACAAATGAGCTGCATTGTGCTATGCAGTACTGTAAAGCTGAGGTGCCTGAGACGGGGAGGGAAACCCTTTGCCTAAGTAGAACATGGAAATAAATACAATTTCAGGCTACAAAATCCCTCAAATGACCAAATGGAAGGTGAACCACAAAGTTATATAATTATATATTTTTTCTAGGTAGCACAGTGTCCATTTTCAGTGAGATACAGAGTTGGGAAGTGTGATGGATGCCCACAGACACCCTGCAGCAGAGGGGCTGGCAGCTGGGCAAAACCAAAGGAGGGGTGATAAAGAGTGGAGGAGGATGAGAAATGCAAAGGAGCAGACTTGCAGCCTAGCACCTCACAGGCAATGTCCTTGTCTCTATGGGTAGCACTGCAGGAACGACGGCTTCTTCTGTCCCTGTTCTCTGCACAAGTTGCCGTTTATCGGCTTGGTAAAAGATCAGACTGTAGCAGCAGCTAGTCATCCCA
This sequence comes from Falco cherrug, assembly GCF_023634085.1. NCBI lineage: Eukaryota > Metazoa > Chordata > Aves > Falconiformes > Falconidae > Falco > Falco cherrug. The sequence goes on from NC_073701.1 coordinate 43,966,109, forward strand.
TAGAAAATAATAATATAAATTATTATCACTCGGGCTTTGACAAAGAGGGATGAAGACATATCTATTTACAAGAAAAATCCCAATGTTCCTTAATTCATGCAAAATGTATCTCACTTAAAAATATATAAATGCACATTAAGTCAACCAACTTAGTACTCACTTAGCATAATTTTAATATGGGATGCTACATAAAACTGTTCTACAGTTCCACAGTCATTTAAGGATAATTTGCACAGTTCATATATGTTTGTTTATTCCATAAAGCCACTACAGGTTGCACTTGTTCTTCAAGTACAAGTTGAGTTTGTTTGTGCTACTAATAAAATAGATTCCAGTAATAGATCGTTGGTTTGCATGATAACGCAGGAGGTGTGAAACCTCAGGATTTTCTGGTTTCTGATTTAAAAGGCTGATAGAGTAGATGGGGAACTGAAATTAACTTCAAAGTTTTAGATTACATTATCATTGCCTATTAGATGATGAGCTGGTTTCCCATCCTTCCCATCATTCCCCAAAAAAAATCTTTCCTGATTTTTCTTTTTTATTAAAAGCCTCTTACAAAGTACAAGATAGAAAGTGTGTGACTACCAGTCCTCCCCACTGATAAAATATTTCATTATGCCATGCTGGCAAGTAGTAATTTCTAGTTGGTCAGCCAGTACTGCTGGAAAAAGAAACCAAAAAAAACCCAAAAAACCAAACATGTTTCAAGATTTGGCTTGTATGGTTTTATTTCTTTAAAACTGTATCAGCTGACCTAGTAGTAAATATTATGTGTGCTTACAAACTTTGTCATCCTTATACTCTGTCAATCTTCATGGTTACTGTAATAAAATATCTCATTTCAGAAACAAAACAATGATAACAATGATGGTAATGAAGCCTTTTTATTGTGGTGAACAAGAGAAGATATTATTCTCTTACAGTGAACTCACTCACGTTTATCACTAATGAAAAAGTTGTTCTCAAAACATAGGCACAGCCCTGTAATAAGGTAATGTATTTCCAGCATGTGGAAAATTACCAATTTCTGTGGTGTTAAAGAAAACTGAAAACTGTAGTACAGCTAAGTAAATTGTTCATCTCTACTATGATTATAATTTTCTTTTGTTACATTTTTTTAGAAGTACCAAATATACATGAAATATGTCAGCATTTGACAACAGAAAAGGCAAAAAGCCATCTCCAGACAACTGTGCCATAAGAAAGCCATGCTCATGGTATCCTGATGAATTTTTTCCTAGCCAGAGAAATTAATTATTTTGTCCAGGAGTCAGCATGTACTCACAGTCATCCCCATAATCTTTGTCTCTGCCTTCTTTTGATGCCTGAAATTTGCCTCTATGCTAGCTTTTAGGCTGGAGAGGCTCACTTATGAGTGCCAGAAGAGTTCTAAAGAATTTTAAAACTGCACTGTCCGCTGAAAGAAGAAAATGGAAGGGAAAACAATTATTTACATATTCACGATATGACAGATGATCTTACAAGTTCAACCCCTGTAGGGTAAATATGAATTTAATTTTCAAAAGTACGATTTTGCAGGATATCAGCTGACTGTAGCTCCTATTTCAACTACTGAATCTGTGCCTGTTTTCCACAATGCTGAAGTCCCTTTGAAATCAAGCAGCTATAAATTTGCTTAAATATTGATTTCAGAAATTTGATTTTAGGCACACATGTGAAATGTCTCAGAATTTGCTCATAATGCATATTAAAATCTAACTTCTAAGTTTCTTCTACAATTACTATAAATTATATGTATATGTAAAATGTAACACACACAAAAAAAAGAATGTGTTCATCATCCCTCAAAAGCTGACCAGCTGCACTGGGATAGGAATGGTATGTGACTGTAGCTGAAGTAAGGCCTTTTGCCAGTAGCTGTGGAGGCTGGGCAAGATAGATAAAGATAAAGATTTGGCATAACCTGACATTTGTCACTGAGCTCTTATTGAAATTTGGAGGAGAGAAGCTATGCAACAGGCTCGCCTGTTTACTCATTTTGATATCAATGACAGCAGGTATTCAGCCAGGAAATAAAGATGTCATGTCTTAATACTAAAGCCAGAGAGGTATAAAAATAGTTTTGTGTCATGGTGAAAGAGGAGGGAAAGAAGGAGAGATTTCACTGGAAATGCTATGTTGCCTGATTAATATGAATTGTTTAGCTGGAATAGGTGTGCAAAGCAATATTGCAGAGGGCAGGTGGTACCTATGAGTGGGAAGAAATAGTGAAATGGCATTAACATACAGATGGGAGAATACTAGCAAAATCCAGGTCTAATCAAAAGCACTTGATGAAGAAATTCATGCAAGTGACCCTAGGACTGGAATGTTTCACTCCAGAGTGTTTTAAATGAAAAATCAAAAGAATGTGCATCTTTTATTCCAAGATCATGGCTGGTTTTTTCAGACACTTGAAAAAAGATGCAAAAGCTATGTTGGTCTCTAGGCACATTCCCATAAACTTGTAATACAAGAAGTTAAAACAACATTTCTAGCATGCATGTAAACTTTAAATGATGCATATAGCAAGAAACATTTGTCATACAATTTTATATTTGTATAAAAAGTAATTTTAAGATTTGGTTGATAGTTGAAACATCATGAAAATTAAAAACTTGTGTACTCTAAGTATTTCAAATTCAGAAATGTGTGTCTCGTAACTTCTTTGTTTATTTCAGTTAAGAAAAAATGTCCTCGAATAAACAAGAATGTCAGACTAACTTCCCATGCAAAATTAAGCTTAACTGAGGCTGAATATACAGAGCAAAACCAGACTGCAAAAGCCCTAGTATCCACTATGGGAAGGTTCATTCTATAAGGGTAAGACTTTCTGCTAATTCCATACCCAGTTTACAACTTGTTTAAAATCTAAAACTGGCACCACAAAATTATGAACGTGTGCTTCATCTGCAACAGGAGAGCCTTCCAGAGGCTACTCAGGTCATTTCAACAGAAAGAGATGTCCAAACAGCAGGTTTTTTCTTCTTTGAAGCCTAGATTGTGAAAAATAAAATCAAAAAGTCAAGAGTCCATCTTTCCCACCTACCTCCTTCACATTTCACCTATACACAGGCATATTTCTAATACAATTCCATAAAACCTCATTTGAAAGCTACTTAGTATCTTGAAGGATGCTTAAATATATTGGTCACAGAGCTCTTCTGACCTTAAAGGCTTTTTCGTCCAGTCCATGATCAATGGCAGAACAGCACACAAAGAAGGCAGAATCACAACTGACAATACTGGGAATGGCCATCATGTCACATTCTGCCCCCTTTCTGCTTCCATCTAAGTGTTTCAGCTGCTTTCTTTGGGGGCTGAGATTTTCTCTTTGCTTACTGCTTGAAGTTTAATATTTGTTGACTTGTCCTAAAGTTTGAATACAGCCCTGTTTGTTGAAATGGCTTTGAAGAAAAAAATCTGTTATCTCTGTATCTTAAACTTTAAAAAAAAAAAAAACAAAAAACAAAAAAACCCCCAAAAAACCACAACCAAAAATCAACAGGAAAATGAAAAAAGACTCATGCAAATCTCACTGGCATACAGCTCAAAACAGAGAAGTGAAAAATGTTAACACCAGAGCTGAGCAAGCTAAAGAGTGTACATCTTCCACGGAACCCAGGGGCAGAATTGTGCATGTAGAGGCAGATACTGTGTCACTTGCTAACATAGCTTTGAATTATTAATCACACTACCTATCTGGGTGCATCATCAGCCTGTAGTTAGTATGGACGGGAAATACCAAGGTGTCTCCCATAGCCTTTTGCAAAACTGAAACAAGTACAGAGGAAACAGTTTCCTTTAATAGCAAACACCCACCGTGGCAGCACAACAAATGATTGGTCTCTGGGTGTGAAATGAAAAGGACATCTGATGTGCAGGATTGGTTTTCACTGTTGTTAAGCATTCTTTTGGTTAGATATGCCTTCCCAACCTCCAGTGTGTAATGAATTTTCCAGTTCCTTATGTGTATGTATAGCTAAGTCTAGAATCTCTTGCTCTTACAGTTGTTTTGGCACACCAGCTAAATGCAGGTAAATGTCATATATATTTAACAGCTTGTAGCTGGCTTACTGTGCAGGTCTGAGCACACAGTCCCCATCATGAGACTAATCTGGTCAGGCGCTAAGAGCCTGCAATTAGTAATCTGCAGAAGGAGGTCTGTTATGCTGACTGGGAGAGCTAGGATGAAATCATCGTATCTCTGTGATAAGAACATGCATCTTTAATGGATAACATGATACCACATGATTCCCTTTATTGCTATCTGAATATGAAGAAAGAATGAATATATAGTTAGAGTGGCATAAATAATCCCTTTTGGGTCTTGTTGTTTTCTTTTGCAGATATACCCTGTTCCCTCGTGAGCACAGTATGCTGCTCTGGCTGTTTCAGCCCTGGGTCTAGCTCTGGTACTGACACTCGGACTTTTCCTCTGTCTTTTCCATTAGGTTTCTCATTCTCCACCCTACCTGGTAATACAGGCTTTTAGGCAACTCTTTAGTGTTTGTCATGTCATCATGTTATCCTTTAGAGATGGATAGAGATATTTCATTTTACTATACTTTATAGAATGTGAGATGGTGTTCCATATATAAAATTATTACCATCTTCTTTTAAAACAAGAAAATTAATAGCAAGATAACTATTGACAAGGGTACAAAAAAATGCATCAGATAGATAAAAGTTTCTAAATATAACTCATGTTATTATTGATAATTGGAGTTTGACAGATTAAATAGCAAAACTGAAATGTCTGTTCATGCCTTAGTGTAAATTACTGTTGTTCATCAAAACAAAACTGAAAAGCCCCACAAACAGCAAAAAGGGTAGTGATTATTCTATAGTTGTATCAAGAGGTTTGCAATGTAACTAATTTAAATACTTGTAAGGCAAGCAGTTTCAATTTTTTTTGTTTGTTTCATAAAAATATACAGGATTGTTGCAGCCATTTTGAAAGATGAAAAAGGTAAAATGTTCTGCAAGTTACTGCTAAATTATTGCTACTCTGAAAAAAACCATGCAAACAAGCATCACTGTTCGTGGGCAGGGTGTTCTACTCCATATATGCAAGAGTTGCGCATGTGTGTCTGTATAGACAGATGCACGTACTGGGTTTGCAGACATGACTGTGAATTGAGTAGTTCTTCTGGAGTGACAGCAACAAAGCAGATAATTAATCTGCTAATCACAGAGCCAGAAGGTCTTCAAATGCACTCTTTGGTTATACCAAGTTTTTGTTCTTTGTTAATAAGTTCTTCAAAATAAGATGATGGAAAAAGTGGCCAGGAGCTAAAAGATCAAACACTGAGCAGGAACAGGAAAAAACAAAAAGCAGAACTAAAAAGAGTGCAGAGGATAATATACTATACACGTGCAAGTGCAAGTAGTCCATACGTCAACGTATGGAACAAGTTTCTATAGGTATTGTTTTCATTATGGGAAATCCTCTGAGACCCCTCTCACTCTGTATGGCTAGCGCCTGTCAGTCCCTTTGGATTCAGACTTACAGTTGTACTGAAGGGAGCAATGTAACTTTTAAACACAAAGGGTCTCAACTTTCTTGTGACTAGTCATGTAAGAGAAGTGCCACAAAAGACCTAAGAACTTAAGTCTAGGATCAAAACTGAAGTTCTCAAAGCCTTCATCACAGCACTTAGATACCCACATCACAGATGTGTACCACTAATACACTTTGTAAGTATCTATACTCCTATTACCTGGGGTTCTGTAAATACTCAAGCAAGTCCCAACAAAGCTCAGATGTTTAATGATCTGAGTTGATAGACATACTCTTTTCTTCTCTTAATCCTCAAATAATGGCTCAGGTTATTCATACCCCTAAGTCGGAATCCCAAAGGGATGTAAGTATCTTTAAAAAAATGCAAAATAAACCTAAGATTTGTCCCTGTCCTCAGAATTTCGTGCTCACACACACTGCCTTGGTGGTATTTTGAATTCGTTCCTGAGTCAATTGAGCTTTTCTAGTGACAAGCTGGATTCTGCTGAAGAGCTGAGTGGCTCAAGGCCTCAAGGCCACTCTTTGGCAAAAATGAGGCAGAATAAATGCCCAATTCCCTGAGAGAAGCAGGGCTTCACATAAATGAAACAGATCTTATGTCAGTGAGGATTTGAAAAAAAAAACAACAGACATGATAATTATGAAAATGCATGTAGTCAGTGCCAGGGTCCAGGTAAGAATCCAGAGGGCTTTGGGGTTCAGGTCTCATTCAGGTGATGTAGTTACATCTCTTGGTGGCCAATATTCAAACAAGGCAGCTGGCTTGGAAATTGGTTGCTATAGCAAACAACAAATGACCAAGAGGAAGTCCTGACTCCATGGAATTACAATATGGCTTTGGTTCAACCCTCCAAAACTACTCAGTCCCTGACAGCACTTCTGAAGAGAGCAAGGATCAATGTTGGACACCTAATTGTTAAGAAATCATCACATTGTCCTTTTACAGGACTAGCAGATAGCTTGTGTAATCAGTATCTTCATAAACAGTACAGGTAGATACACTGTTAATGAAAGCTGAAGTGAGATTGATCTTGGTATTTATCTTCCCCAGAATCTATCTCTCAAATAATAATGAGCTTTTTTTGATACTGGAAGCAGTCTTTATGCTCTGAGCTAGATCCTGCTGATATTAGTTAGCATTGCTCTGTGCTCTACTGACTTACTGGAGCTTTATCAATTTCATCAAAATGGAAATGTGGTCTGTTAGTTTACAAAAAAAACCCAACAAAACAAACAACAAACAACAGTATCTCCTGGTAATACCTAAATATGCATGTTTTGGTAAACAGCTGAGTCAGTTTACCTGAAAATAATTGTGAGGCGTGGAAGTTCCTGGCCCAGAGAGAGGTTGGATAAGGATGGGTGAAAAGCTTGCAGAGGCTTGGCACAACTCACTGCCTCACCGCTCCATGTGGTCCAACATAGCTGAGGTTGGCATGGAATCTTTTGTAGAGGAAAACACCTTTACAGAGTGAAGAGAGGGTTCTGCCCCTAGAGAAGACACTGCAGCAGAACCCCTGTTTAGAACTGAACAGTCTTTAGGCACTTACAACCCTACTTTTTTAATTTACCAGTTCTCTAAAATATATTTCTTGCAGTAATTCTATTAAAGACAGAGTGCTGTGTCAGCTTCTAGGGATGTGTAGGAAATGTGAGCTGAAAATCCATCTCATTGGGTTAGAAAGCTCTGGTGAGCTATTGAGAGAGGTTAAAGAACACAGGAGTTGAATAAGGACCCTCAATTTTGGTGCAGTGTTATAAAATACATCTGGAATTACAGGCTAGATTTTTGGTCTAGGCTTTCTGCAGCTTCAGAATGGCACTAAGGGGCTATAAAGCTATATTAAAGCTGATTCAGATGAAGCACTTCTATAACAAACTTGGCCTTGAGTTAGCACGAGTAGAAATAGACCTGTCCCTCAGTTCTTTCTGAAGCCCTGTGGCATGAGGGTTGACCTGGGAGTTGGCCCAGGTGGGCAGGAAAAACAGTACATTGAGCTTTATAAAAGCAATTTTAGCCAGTCAAACAGGAATAATTAAACCCTTTTCAGAGGCAGAGGCTGTCTCACTCTCATTCAAGACAGAGACAATTAAAAAGCTGTCCCTGCCAAACAGACAGACCCGCATCTTCAGCAGCCGCAGGCAGTGCTAGCACCTGCTGAGGAGGTAAGTTAGCCAAGTCCTTTGCTGTTCCTAAAAAGGCATGTTGCTTATAAAGCTTACAAGTTCATTAAAGTCTCATTCTGGGGCTCTTGAGGTATTTCATCATAAAACATCCCTAGTGAGTTGGAATAAGTCAAGATTGTCAATAGTCATCACCTCCCTACTCCACATGATCTATAAATAAGGGAGGAAGCAACCATTGCAGTCATCCAGCTTGATCTTTTGCCGAATTCATGCTGTAGGACTGCATTGAAGTCTAACACCTCTATAAGCTTTTTGCAACAAAAATGTGAAACTACATCAGGCCTCCATTTGGCCCAATATATTGTTTCTATTAATGTCATATCTGGAAATCATGACTGAGATAAAATGCCAGGCAGTATACAACAAGGACTAGAGTCAACTCACCTAACTTGATCTATCTATAGTTTAATATCTGATTTAAAGTGTTGTCAATGGGAAGAGATAGTGAGTGAGAAGAACATCCAGAAACCAATTCATGTTGTTCCAGTCTTGGACAAGAAAGATTATTTTCTCTATTAAATGTACGAGAAGTCTGAAAAACTAAATTAAATGAGATTTCGCACTTTTAGAAGGCTAATGTACAGTGAAGTGAGTCTCGCCTACTTGCCTGAAAAATTTACAGTCTAAATGAGTTAGACCACAGATAGGAAGGAAAATAATTATACAGAGAAGTGATTTTCCTAGGGTAATACAATTGCTTTCCCAGGTGATTCTTCCCAGCAGACTATCATCTTTTAGCCCATTTTGCCCCTTCAGCAGGTTCACAAGGTAAAAAAAGTCCTTCAGTTTGCCACCTGCACAGTTAAGTAGTAAGATGAATAGTCAGTTTTCACAAACATTTCTACACAGTTTTCAAATAGAACTTCTCCTTTCCAAGTAAAAGAGGTGGAACTCAATGAACTATAATAACTTGCTCAGTTTACTGCAATGTTGTTAAACCTTTACTATTACTATGTGGAGTTTTCAAAATTATTTCGAAAATTATTTCCAAAATTGAAGATGCTGAAATATGACTTAATCATGATAGCTTTCAGCCTTCTCACAGAATACTTAATATTAATGTACAGATTTGCACTGCAGATGACAACTTCATTGTCTCAAGGCCTCATCCGATGCTTGCTGAAGTAAAATAAAAACAAAATTATTTTTAAAGCCTCAAATTTATTTCACTGACCTTTAGATAAGACTCTATGAGTCTTCAAAAAATTCACAGTGTTTCTTATTTGAACTTAATCACAAAACGTAGGGAGTCAAACTTCTTAAACTGTTGCCTGGCTTCTTAAGACATAATTGGTCATTGAAATTTCACCTAATCTAAAAAATAAAAAATAATTAAAAAATGCATGGAACAGCTTCTCCTTGTGATGTCAAAGAATACCTTTGCAATACAATACAAATTTCTTTGTAGAATACTAAAGAAATTTAATACTATTGCTGAATGTGTCATAAAACTACTTCTTCAGGATGGATAAATAGAAGATAGAAGAAGGAATGCCGGGAAGTATTCATACAAACATCAAAAATCCAAAATAACTTTATTCATCCACAAAGGTATCTTATCAGTCAGAACAGATGCTCCAGTAAATATGTGTGCTGAAGACATAACTCCATTAATAAAAAAAGAAACAACTTTCAATACTATTACAAACAAAGATACAGAAACCTTATCAAATGAATAATAATACTGTATAAATCAATGGTGTGTCCTTGTCTGGAGTACTATGTTCAAGAAAAGAAGCTGTAGCAGAATAGGTGGACTTGAATATGAATAAGCAATGACGCTGAAAGAATAGAGTTTGGGTACATGAGAATAGAATGTGTAATATAAAGATACACAAAAAATGCCAAACATACAACTATTTACTGAAAATAGAAATCACTTTCTGGTTTACGTAAAACAGGAATTTACTCCAGCTGTATTCACACTTCTGTAACACTTGTTTTCTGTGAATTGTCTAGCCATATAATTCTTGTAAGACTTCTTGTAAGAAAAATAATCTGAATGAACTATATAAACAGAAAAAAAAAAAGAAAAAAATCATGTAAATGTGATTGAATATTAAAGTCAATAGCTTTTATGAGCAACATAGCTTCAACAGGTTGTTTAAGAATTACCTGCATAATTCATAGTTTACAGGTAGGGATGTCCAACTCTTTTTGTTTTTAGAGATTTGCCCCTGAGTGAAAGCTTACTTATTTGTTCCTAGTACAATGCTGAGTGCATGTGAGAGGTCTCTGAGAGCACATAGCTGGCAAACTCATTAAGGAGTATGAAATCAGATCATTTCAGTGCTGTTTGCTTTGATGGTCTCTCAGGTCTCAGCATATACAACAATGCAATGGTGTGTTTGAGCTTACGTTGGTTTGCTATTATTAGCTAAATAAGTATCTGGACATGGAAATATCAGCATTCATTGCCTTCATCAAACTACAGCCCAGGAGTAGTTCGGAGGACTTCGGCAGCAGGGAGGAATTCATTACAGTCCTCCACAACGCCCCTTCCCTCAGCAACCTGTGACTCACAGCTCTTGTTTTTTATTTTCTCCCTCACAGCAGCCAATTTAGAGATAGGCAACCTCTGACCCACATAAAAGGAACTATTTCTAGCTGTTTGATGGCATTTAGCTACAGTCTGGTGCTGTTTCCCTCAGGCAAGATGTCTCTCAGCTCTGTAGTAAACACTGGTCCTTGTCCCCAGAGCTCTCTTGCTCTTGTGTACCTGCCCTGCAGCTACCAGCAGGATCAGCTTCCTCCCTCCAGCATCTGATGGAGAGGGGCAGTCACATGGATGTGGGGGCAGAGTAAAAAGCAGCACAGGTTGGTGGGAGAAGCCAGAAACATACTCAGACCCCATGAGGCTGTTGTAGGACATCTCTCCTTCATTTGCAGGTATGCTGGGGGACAGCCACCCACTGAGACGGCACCTTGCCATGATGGGCTGTGCTGTGAATCCCAATGACTGATCGACGAAGTAATCCAAAATTAAGAGAGATATTTGCTGAAATGTGGGTATTTCATATTCATGCATTGTACATGTATGTATGTACATGTATATATGTATGTTTATATATTCATAGCTATGTATACATGTATATTTATTTATACAAGTTAAGTGGGATTTGTACAGAATAGATCTGTCTGTCACCTCCTCTTACAAAAGAGGGTTAGGGAAATTTAGAAATTGCCACAATGTGCTAGTTTTTGTGGGCTGTTTTGGGTGGGGGGTTTTGGTGGGGTTTTTTGTGGGGGGTGGTGATGTAGTGTTTCACTTGGGCATTTTTGGAGCAAAATGAAGTCTTCTAAACTTGTTTTATTTTAAAAATAAGGATAAAATTCCAAAGTTTTAGATAAAAAAAATGTTAACGCATCCAAAAAAGGCAAGGCATCTCTCCCTTGTTACAGTGCCTGATGCGCTTCGTGAACTCTGAGGAAATTCTGGAAGGAAAGCAACCCTCTCGCAAGGATACACAGCCCATAACGTTCACAACATACTGCTCAGCTGGGTGGGAACTGGGCTTCTCCCTCAAGTGAAGACAGCTAACAGCCAGAGCTGGACAAAGTACAGATTTAGGTGTTCCTGTTGCATCCTGAGCCCTGGGGGATGAGGTGGACCTCTGTAAGATGTGAGGTCCAGAGAACAGATAGCTTTTAAGCTGATAACAGCACTACTGGCTCTGTAGCGCTCACATTACTGTTTCAACAATATCTGAGGGCCAGACGACTGTTAATCTCAGAGTTGGAGCACTGCCTGTTTTTTATCTGCAGTCAGGTTTATTTGCTGTCACATTTCTGAACTGCTGTTCTTCCAAAGCTCCGAAGACACATATGCTGGTCACTAGTGATGGAAGTGAGGCTTTAAAATGCCTGATATTAAACCAATTCTTTCCGCAGCGCATTTTTGTAATATTGTTTTTGAAAACGTTTGGCATTTATGTTTCACATCTGGCTATAAGATCTAAGGTATTCACCCAAACAGTAGCCCATTTTGGTCACTAATGGTTTCACTGCAGAAACTGAGAAAAGTGGCTCTCAAAACTCATGGAAGAATGTAGATTGATCTGTAATAAAGGACAGAACAGAACACCGTGTGCTGAAGCATTGTATTTAAACTCACAACTGCAAAAGCAGAAGCATATTTTTCATGAAGAACCAGGGTAAAGTTCTTGTCTAATCTTTGTCTTAATAGTATTTCAAATACTACTAATTATATTTTATATTATTCATTTTTCTATGTGTCTTTCTTAAAATCAGCTGGGAACTACTAGCAATTATTTATCAGAGTTTAGAACACTAATTAAGTTGAGTTGTTTAACAGATTTTTGATGACTGGAGCTTTGACCTGTGTTCCAGAAATTAGTTACCCTGAGCAGTACAGAAAGAAGGTTGTGCTAGTTATAAATACGTAATATTGCCTCATTATTTTCCTTCCTTATTAATTCTAGCAATTCCTTCATGTTTCAGGTATTACTGTTTCATTTCTATAGACATGGTGATTAGCCCTCTGACTCCAGAATGCGGTACTCTACTGTGCAGAATATTACAAAGTATGTAAACATGTAAATGTACAGAAGATTCTTATTTTCTGGCACTGTATATTCAGTGTACATTAATCTTATTGTAAAGGAAGGGCATTATTATATACCCTCAACTGCACACTAGATTTTTTTTAAAAAAAATTTACTTCTGTTGTTGCTTTTGTATCTCTGTTTAACCTAAAGAAAACTCATAATGACTGAAAGAATATGGCAGGCTGCAGAACAGTGGTCAGTACCCATAGCAGTTTCCTGATTTGTGTAGTTCTCCTGCCACACTGGAACATGGTTCCCTTCCTTTCTCTTCCTATCCAACCTAAAAAAAATTTTTAGTACTTCTACTTAATTAATTTCTGAGGACTGACTGCTTGGCTCATCTTTAAAGCTGTTAATAGATTTAGATCAAAATCTTCCTAGTATTATAGGAGGTATCGTTGAAAAATGAACTTTTAAAAAGCAAAAACTCTTAATCCTTTTCTAATCTTTTAAATTAATTTAAAAGACAAAAGATGTTCTTTTGGGTAAAATACATATATGTTTGCTTTGCTTTGCCTCTGCTTTCTTCCTTTTTAAAAGCAAAATGGGAGAAGGCAAAGAAATGGGAGAGAGAGACTCAGGACTGAACAACAGCTATAAAACAAAACAAAAACATTTCAGTACATGTTTCAAAAAAGTTCTCCATGCAATACTGATGAAAAATTAAAAGGAACGTCTGTCTTCATTATTTGTGCAAATAAATGAGTGAATTTTCTGAAAAACTTAAATGAATTTTTACCTGTTATTGGGAAGCAATTCTTATATCTTCTTGGGATTAGGATGCTGTGACTGGAAGAGGGTCATCAACTGACTATCAATTAACAGTTTCCTCCAATACAAAACTAGATGGAAAATTGTTTAAATTTTGTTTTGAAACAGAGAAAGGATCTTGATAGCATGACAATATTCTGTCTTGGCTTTTGTGAAGAACAGAATGTCTGCGTTTTCCACAGAAAATTACCTTGTCCCATTTTCTTTCTTCCCCCCCCACACCCCACCCATAACCTGCAACAGCAACCTCTGTTCTTCATCAGACCTGACTTTTCCACATGCCAGGCTGCCCAGCTCTGCTTTAAAGACCAACTCTGTTGAACTGCAAAATCATAAACACCTATACTTGATTTTCATCTGCTAATATCCTCTTATTTTTAAAAAGAGCATGTTGCTCCTCATGTTGTTATCTCATAATTCAGTAACTGCCTGCCCTTGGCCAGTCATGAGAGCTTTCTGTTGGTTATTTTGGCAAGGTTGAAAGATGGATGTGAGTAAGAAAGGACTTATGTCTCTTCATCTGCTTGCCCCACTTTTTTTGTAAAATGAAGGCCATCTGGATTTTATTTTGCACTGAAGAATGTACAGCATGTACAGAATTTGTTTTCCATGTGAGAGACAGCATTCAGTTATGACTGCTGGGATTGTAAGCCTGCAAATGTTTGTGGCAAAATACCTGGCTTCAAATTCTGCTTTCTAAAAAGAAATGTGAGCTAAACCTGGTCTTGGGGTTGAAGACGGGGGGCAGGGGGCGGGGTGAGGATGCCATGTTAGAGAGCCTGAGAGTTTCATATAATCCACGTTCAGCCGTTAATGTGCTGCCCTGAACTTCGCGTGGCCCATCTTAACAACATGTAGGCTCCTCTAATTGTGTGACAGTTCTGGTGAGAACAGATCAAAACCTCAGAAAAGACAGACAATGGCTGTAAGCCAGGGGAAGAAGAAAACAACTAAAAACAAACCTGAGGAAAGTATAAATTTAGCCTGTTGGTACACTGTGCCCTCGACGCGTGCTGTCAGCAGAGGGGTGTGGTTGGTTACTGCCAACTTCTCTGCTCTGCAGTAACAGGGCTCCCAGCCATCCCTGCCATAGCGATCATCACTATCATCATCACCATTCAGAAAGAACATGTGGGCTCTGTGGGGAATGTTGTGGATATAATATAGAAATGATACATTTCTGCATCTGAATTGTTACATGCATATACTTAGGAAAACTTGTTCCAGAGGTTGATGGTAGCTTACATGGAAGGTGCTGCCTCTTCCAAGAGCATGACATGGCCTAAGTGAGTAAGAAGGAAAGGATGGTCATGTTCTGCACCCTTCATCCCCAGCATGCCTCAGCCTGGCAGCCTTTGAGGTGCAAAGAGGCCAGTCCCATAAGGGCTTCACTGGGCTGGCCTCTGCATTTCCTAACTTTCTTGTTCATCTACTGAGTTGCAAGGGTAGCTCATTATTCCCCCTCGGAGACAGGGTGAAACACCATAGATTAAAACTGCATCTAAAAGCAATTCAAGAAATGATCTGATATTCTGTGAAGTGAGGCATCAAGCCATGCTGGAGGACCCAAGCAGCAGGCCCATGTTCAGTCTGAAAGATAGCTATATACCTAAGTCTGGCCCAGGCATTTTGCATCCAAACTTACTTCTAAAATAAAGCACTGCTTGCAAGTTGAGGTACTGGGAGGAAGGAGGGATGGTTTGGCAGGTTTCCTTTCTCTCTTGGCCTACTTCAATACTATCCAGCTACCTGAGAATTAAAAAACAAAAAAGAAGAAAAAAAAAAAAGAAAAAAAATAGAGATGCAGTTCAAAAAGTAGCACTTGAGATGTGGAACAAAAATTTCTAAGTTACATGCATGCTGGGCGTACCTGAACAGTCCTGAGAAGAAGCTCTCAAAGCAGTGGTGGTAAGAACATGGCTGGCTGAACTCTCTCACACCCACTCTGACTCCTGCTCCACACATCTACAAGTGGGGACAACATTTATTTCAGCTAGTTGCAGCCATTTAAAATCCAAATGCTTGGTCTTAACTGAGCATTTAGGTTTTCCTCTATAATCAAGAGCAAAAAAAAGGCACTTCTAGAGGGGAGTTCTGAGATAGGTGTCTGGACATCTTGGCAACTAGCAGGCCTGGATTTTAAATTCTAAGGAGGCTACTCTCACAGAGATACAGGATACAGTGTAGAGGAATGAAGCTGGGTTAATTAACATTGATAATATACAGCTGTGGGCTGGCTTTAGCGGTGGCGGGCTGGCTGATGTGGATAAGGTGCAGCTGTGGCTGGTTCCTGCTAAGTGGTTAAAATAGCTCTAAGGGGTATAGAAGGGGAACAGCAAATGAAGAGACATCTGGAAAGGGAGAAGAGAGAGTGCCCTGGATGAGAGACAAGAAGGCAGCAGAGGCGAGAACCTAAGGGACTGGCTTGAAGAGTATGAAGAAACAGCAGGAACAGTAGATGGACCCTAGAAACCTTTGTGGGGGATTGGTGGCCATGCTGGGGCAAGGCGTGCTAACTACTTGTTGAAGTTAACTTGGTATGTGATGGTAAAAGACCTTGTTGCAGCTGGCTAATTTTGAGAGTGCTGTGACAATGCAGGACTCACAAAAGAGTTCAGGAAGTTCAGTTTGTTGTTGATTAAAGGTGTTTTGCTTATTTCAAGCGTGTATCAGCCAACAGTTTCAAGACCTTTTCATTTTCTTTCAGATACCACTTAATGCTACATTGCTAACATGCATGTTTCACACACTGTTCATGCAAGATGTTGTTCAAATTGCATAACTTGTAAAGTGTTGGTTAGCTTTCCATCAGTTCCCAGCCAGAACAGAAACATTTCTTGCTGTATAGCATGTTTCCATTTCTCCCAGAGACTATTTAATATATTAATAATCTGTTATTTAATGTTATCAACCATTTAATATCTATTTTACCTCTCACATGTATCATCACAATTATTACCAGGCTACATGTTTGTTTGATCTGTCCCTTGTGGTGGTTTTCACAGAAATGCTGCCAAAAAATACTGAGGCAGTTTGTGGGAAGCTACAGAAAGTACAGTCTGCTTCCTTAGGTCTAAGATTATATTTTGGTTTTAAGCTCAAACAGTGCTCCTGAAATGCTATCAATCAAAATAACAAATGAACTTTTAAATGCCATATGTTCTCCAAGTGGAATTTTAATTAGATATTAAAATGTAATTTAAAGTTCAGGTTATACACAAATATTGTCAAATATCTCAGTGTCGTACAAAATATTTGAATAAGTCAACCATCTATATGAAAGTTTATGGGTTGTTTTAATGAGAAATGCCTTTTCTGGTGGAAGATAAATCTAAATAGATTTAGCCTCCTGAACAGAGTGATCTTGTAGAAGCCACCTCTTTTAATATAAATTCACCTCTTTTAATAGTAAACATTAACCTGACAATGCTTAAGCTAGCAAGGATTTCTGTTTTTTCTGTAAAGACTTACATGCATTATGTTGTATTTAATAGGTTCATCACCCCCATCACTTTTGTCTTATTCAGTATTAATAGCTTCTCCTCTAAGTAGAAAGATTTTAGAGGAGGTTTTCTGTATGTCTTGCATCAAATTGGTCCTTCATCTTATAGAAGTATCTTCATTTTCCTCTAGTCTGAGTGCCTAGTAATAATGCTAGCCATCTATTACTTATTTCAAAACTGGTGTAATGTATTCATTCTGAGTATTCAAAACCTGTCAAGGGTTGAACCGCAAGCCTCTCATGGGCCTCCCTTTCCTGGCTTTGCTAGGCTGATGGCCAGGTCTGCTGGCTGTGTCAGGGCTGCTAGGTGGTGGTCACACACCTAAGCAGAGCTCACACAGTAACCCGTGTCCTGCTCACAGTCACCAAGGATGTCTGACAGGGATCCCACATTTCCTTCAGCTACCAAGAAGGAACCCCCTCATGCCATCTTTCCACCACTTATTGTAAGCTCCAATAGACAACTGTGGGAACTGGACAGCATCTTTTTGAATGCAACAACTTATCTTATAATGAGCCTGTAGAAATCATATCAATCACTGTACTTCCATTTGTGTTCCTCTTGAGAAACAAAGAAAGTAACCATGGGAAATGTTCCAACAGGCGAGGAAATTTTCCCCACCAGCAAGTAGAGTAGTTTTTTCCTCCTTGTGCAGTAAAAGGTCTTCAAAGTACTTGCTAAGTTGATAGTTCTTAAACAGATTTTCTCACATGTTCTTAAAGACCTAAAATAATGCTGTAAGTAAAGTTGGGCAGGAATTTATGTGTGTGTGTGTGTATAAAAATATTAAAATAGTTTACTTTTTAGAATCTGAAAATACAGCAGATTCATTAAAGCACTATCAGGTAAGCTAGTTCTGAGAGTGAAGCTGGAATTTCAAGTGGTGAATGAAGGGAGGAGACAAACAGGCTGAAATAGTGTTTACTGAAATAAAAAGATAACTTGGTGCCAGGGCATTCTTTCTGGGTATGAGAAATTCCAGTTTACATCTGTGGCCTGAATCACAGAAAATCTGCCTGCCTTCTTTATTTGGGGATTATTTTCTTGGTTTGATTTAGTTTGGTTTGGTTTAGGTTTAGAGAGGGTAAGGGTTATTGTTGGTTTTCTTCACTGAAAACCTGCAGTTAGTTGAGATTTTGTCCTAAAGCAGAAAAGCAAAAGCAAAAAAAAAAAAAAGAAGAAAGGAAAAAAAATAAAAGCCTCATACTGGAAAGTTTCATGGGACAGGAAAATTATTTCCTGCTTAGCCCGACTAGTAAGAGCTGGCAAAATCTCCACAGCTGCTCTGGAGTGTCTCCCTGGTGCTGGGAGTCAAACACATCAGAGGGAAAGGAACGCAGCATGAGTAACACGATGAATATTCATGTCCTGGATGTGGGTCTTGGAGTCAGCAGAAGTGAGTTCCTGCCAGATGTGAGGGTTCAGCGCAGATGAACGAGACTTTCAAAGAATCCTGAGGAAAATCTGTTGTGCTTCTACTGACTGAAAGAATTCACGTCTCTTCTAGCTGATGACTCAATAAAAAAAATTTTTGCTTTAAATTTAAGAAGAACACAACTGAGTTGTGTGTGTGTGTGTAAGCTTGTAGAAGTGAATGAAACCAAGTGGAGAGCCCAAGTAAATATTTTTCTTCATCCTGAGTGACTATGAAGCTTGAGATATCTATGCTGCATTTTTTTTTCCAGTACCGACACAGCCAGTGCTGTTTGTAACCACCAAGTTCAATAAAAGCTTTTTACTCATTTTCTTTACTATGTCCTTGTTATTTATTGTTAACCTGTGAGTGCTTTCAGGCTAATAAGACAGAACCTTAGCATGGAATCAGCCCTGTTGGTGGGCCTCAAGCAGCTGCCACATCCCAATGTGTGCACAAAGACAGCCCTGAGCAGGGCTCGCGGCAGCTGAAAATGCAGAGCCACCTCAGCCTTCCTGGTGGAGCTCTGCCTGCCCCCTCCTCGAGTCGCTTCCTGCCCTCTCCACCCCTTCCAAGTGTGTGGGCCTAGAAAGTACTGGCAGTCCCACCGTGCATCGTACATCTGGGCTACATATTATTGACGTTACAGTAGCTGTGAATGGCTCCAACTGGGACTAGGTCTTCCCCCCACCCCCCACCCCATCCTTAAACACTGAACAAATAAGAATGGAAAGTTTGGGCTCTGAAAAGATTACAGTCATGAGTTGTAAGAGTGGCTAAGACAAAACGAGCCTGGGAAAGGGCCAGGGAGCGTGTGTGTGTGTGTGTGTGTGTGTGTAATGGATGGGGAGAAGGGTGTAAAAATCAGAAAAAGAGAGCAGGTGAACACATACAAGGTCTTTGATATCAGGCATACTCCTAATAGGTTTTTTTAACACATTTCTTAAATTTTAGCATGCTAAGCTACTACATTCTTATGAACTGGAACCAACATCAATGCTAGATTCATCTGATGTGTGTCACTGGGAACTGTAAGCAGAATGGAGAGCCATGCTTCATCTAAAAGTGCTGCCCATCACATTATTATTCTTATTCTGGCACAACTGGCAGAGAAACAACATTTGAGTAACTTGTTCTGTAACCCCCTAAACCAAGTGATCTGGTATATTAACTATCCCATGCTGCTTATATGCATGCAGATAATGACAAGAGCCAAAACAGATCAAAAATATCTCAGGAAGAAGAGGCAAAAGAATTTGGCTTTATGAGCTGTCCTCATAATCTTTCAGTTATAGGTAAAAGATCAAAAAAGTACAAATGTTAGTTCTGAAATATAATACATGAGGACAAGTTTGTATCACAATGAAGACCGTGATTTTCTTAATATGGTATTCTACTTCCAATGGGTAACAATGCAGTCCACCTTTGAAAAACATGAAACATATTATTGTGAAAAGGTTTTGCTAACCTTATTGGGGTTGTTTTAGGCTAAACTGAATAAGATTTCTGAGAAAAGCCTGTTGGTCACTTATGATAACAGGATCAGAAGAGGAACTAAAGAAAGTGTAGTAGTTCTATCGGCTGAGAACTTTGTGTGTGTATACACCACTGCAATAATAAGCAGAAAGAAATTATAGTCTTGCAACGTGATAAAAAATTGGATTTTCCTGGCTTAATAAATACCTGGTGGGATAATTTATATGCTGAAAAATTCCTAGAAGGAGTAGACATTCTTCATCAAGGAGATGGGAAAGTGGCAAAGGGTAGTTTGAAGTCACAGAGTAAACCTGATGAAATAGTGTTAAAGGAAAGGGCGGCAAGCACGGGGACTATAATGAGGGAGAGGACAGATCATCATGAATAGATGATCAAGACGATGAAGTTTTATGTAAGCCATTCATTAAAAGGACAGGGTCTGCTTAGGGGAGTTTAATCACCCATCTTTTCATTGGGAAAAGAAAACAGCACGATATGGAGAGGTGGTAATTCTGTGTGTGCTGGAAGCATTGAGAGGAGGGAATTCAAGTAAGGAAGGCCTAGCTGAGAATACAAAGATGGTAGTCAACTTAGGCAAAAATCACTATGAAATCGTAGGGGTCTATGATCTTTACAAAGGAAGGGAAGGGAATAGTAAAAATGCCAGTGAAATTCAAGAGGCAAAATTCATACATTCAGCAACTGGAAGATAAAATGCCAAAAGAGACGAGACAAAAAAAAACAACAACCAAAAAACAACAACAACAAAAAAAAACCAAACAGGTATGGAGAGCCAGGAATTTCCTGAACAATTTTAAGGACTCAGGTACAAGCTATCTCAGTGTTGAGAGAGAATGAAAAGCATAGATATAGCCCTGCTGGCTAAAATCACAGGTTCTTCAATGACCTAAAACCTAAGGGTGGCACGGTAAGAAAGTGAAAACTAGGCAGAGTAATAAGGATGAGTATGAAAGAAGAGCACAGGTATGTGGGGACAAGAGAAGAAAGGGCACTGTGCAGAGTGAATTAGGACAGGTGAGTCATAGTTGTTCAGTAATAAGATCAGTAGTAAGAAGAAGAAGAAAAGGTGACAGATTAATTTTAAACGTTGAAATGTTTAATTCCTGTTTTGTTCCCTTCTTCAATAAGGTCAATAGCAATCGTACAGATATCGTATTTAACATCAGTAACGAGGGAATGAGATCTCAGGTTAGAACAGGGAAACAAAAGGATAGATAATAGACCAAGCTAGAGCATTTTCGTAAGTTGGATTGCTTTAGAGCAACAAATTCTGATTAAATTTGCCCTAGGGGACTTAGACAACTAGCTAAAACAGTCCTCAGGTACATTATTTGTTATCTTATGCAATCTGAGCAGAGCAGATGTGGGTCCAGAAGACTGAAAAAGGCAAGCTTTGAATCAGTTGTAGCTGGAAAATGAAAATAAATATAACCCTAGTGACCCAAATCAAACATTGGAACTGTTTCCCTAATATTTTGGCAGATTCACTATCACTTAAAATCTAACTTAAGCTTAGATGCCTTTTTAAAATGATCTGCTTCAACTCAAAAAGAAATTGTAGAGATATCTGTGAAATTGAGTAAGTAGAATGGAGAATTCTTTACTTGGGAAACTATCAGATATTTGGGGTGTTGCAAAAGAGAGGAAAACAAAATCAGGGCAGTAAATGTATGCAATGAGCTAATTGTCCTGTCTCCATGGAAACAACAGTGTTGAAGTAGTACTTATAAAGTACAAGGTACATTTTAAGATATTTATCATTATTTAATGCAAAGAAAACTGTAGTGAAGGGTCATTCATCTGAAATGGTATGGGAATCTGAAATGGGATATGTAGGCACAAAAATACTTAACACCTAGCAGCATCTCATCCTGTTAGAGCCCCTCCTGATCTTGCAGAGTCAGTGACTCCACTCTTCTCCAGACAAAGCCTAGCAGCAGTGCCAGTGCCAGCAGACCTGGACTATCTTTACAACGAAGATAGTAGATCAACAGTAAATAATACATAGGTTTTCGAAGATCAAGGTGCTTTCTTCATGTCTTCCTGGTAGTTCTGAAATTCCATGACAAAAATGAAAAAAGTCCTTAGGATAATGTCTTCTTCAGTTTCCTTGAAAAAGTCTGTTCTTTTTCTCTTTCCATTTTCTAAATAAATTCTATTTAAAGATTCAGATTGTATTACTTTGAGATTTTGTTTTATTGACAAGCACTCAGCTTCTGATGTTCCATCTTTTCAGAAATGGCTAGCTACCTACTTGTAGTCGGTAGAAAATCAGAACACTGCAATCCTGGGAAATCACTTTTATGACCCAGAAAACAAGTAATTTTGGGTTTCAGATGTAAGATGAAGAAAGCTTAAACTACTGAAATATGTCTTGCTTCCTAGCTAGTAAAATGCATTTGACGTTTTAGGTAGAAGCTACAACTCTAAATGATCCGAATGTCTCTCTTCTAAGACTGAGTCTTTGGAAAAAACAGGACTTCTCAGAGGGAGCATATATTGTCCCCTCAGGATTTCAAAAATGGTGCATTAATAAAGAGGAGCCATAGCAATGAGGGCGGCTTTATGGTAGCTACATTTGATCAGGAAATTGTGTCTTCCCTTTACAAACATTTCTATTCAACTAAATTCCTTTTTTATTATTGTTTTAGAGATTCTGAATGTTGTCAAAACATTCTGACTCTATATTCAGAAAGTAGCTGGATTTTAACAGAAACAGTGTTTTGATTCCAAGTTTTGAATATTTATAGCAAAGTTATATGGATTTGCAGAAGTCCATTTTCCTATTTATTCTGACCATTTTGCACAACATTTCTATTTTGTCAGTAAAGCATTTTCTTAAAGGAAAGACATTCTAGCCAGTGAATGAAGAACCCATTCTTCTCCAGTTTATTCCTTTAACACTACCACATTTCTTAAAAAGCAGCATCCGCATCTTTCTTGCTGTTCTAGCTTCTCCCTGCTCTAGAAGTCATTGAAGCTGATGATCTTCCAAAAATAGGACTGGCTCCTGAGAGCCGGTGCTGCCTCCTTGGTAGAGCAGCATGCAACACACTGCCTGTGAGTGCAACCAAGAATGGCCCAGAAATTACTTGAAGCTGCTCTGCACCTTCCTCCCATACTGACTTGCAAAGTCTCTTGTTTGTAGCCTTCCCCTGCTTGCAACCAGCAGGACAAAAGGACTAATGCAATTCTCTTTGCAGAAAAGAAGCAGATGTGCAGGTCAGCAGCAACAGCCCACTACCCAGCTTGCTCACCTCCACTTCACCCTCTGTGCCCTCTGGCAATTCTTAGCTGCTGTTAAGTTGGGAGCTGGAAATGTCTTATAAAAAACCCTGGGAAGCTCTTTGCTTTCAGAAACTGGTGAATTTTATCATTTTGCCTGCAAACTTTTCCAGTTATAACTTCCCACAAAACAGAATTCTTTTTGTACTCAAGTCATGGTTTAAACATGCTGTCCAAATCCACCAAACCTATTAGTGTACATTTTATCTTTCCTTTCCTTTCAGCTGCCACCTTTTGTTTCATAAAGTACTACTCCGTAGCGGAGTTCAGATAAAATATTTTATCTGGCTTAGGTAATTTTCCAAAGCATTTTTCTTTAGTACTAAAATCTTCTTGTTCTGATAAAGGTAAATGCAAAAATCTGCACGTTTGTGTGTTTTGTACTTCTTGTATGAACTTCCTTTCACTCAGCTGATGCTTGTGTGGCATTATTTAATGTAAGCCAAAGGGGAAAACTCCATTATGGGAGAATGCCAACAACTGTGGAATGAGATAGCAGCTTCCTTCCAGCAGTTTGCTTTGATTCATGAAAGAAAGCTTTAATGTATACATGCTGATCTTGGAGACATCAGAAATATCTTATTTGTGTTCAAGGGACCACTCCCTATTCATAGAAAATAAGCATGAGGAAAACACAAAAGAGTTGCAAAACACAAATGAAAATCGCATTTGTAACTGGAAGATCATCCTTTCCCCAACCATGGGCAACATGACCAAAATAAGGAAACTTTCATCCACTTTAGAAAAACCTATACAGAAATTCCACATTCTCAGAAGAGCTTTCATTTCCAGCCTTTTGTCCAGAATGAGACAATCTATTTAAAATGCCATTATCCCAGAAGAGTCTGTAATGACAAAGATTTGCAAGAGATGCAGATATTTGTGACATCCCAGAGTGCTGCGTTCTGGGATGGCTTTAGCCAGACAGGAAAGCCTGCTACTGTTCATAGTACTTAAAGAGAAGGGGGGGGAAATAGAGTGGATTTCATTCTTCATCTTACCTGACAAGATAACCTGCATCTCAGAACAGTTGACATGTTTTTCATCACTGGTCATCTGTTCCTGAGCCTCAGTTCCACAGCTCCATGTAGGAGATGGTGAATGGTTGCTGGAGACATCCTTGCTGATGTCCAGAATCACTGAACAACATTATTTATTGTTCATATTCTGAGTGCCTTTGTCTGCTCTTTTGGAGGATTCTCCAGTGGGTGAAGGTAGGGAAAGTGCTAACAAAGATGACATCTCTGAGTAGTGAGGAATGGGATTTATGTACAGCAGCACAAGCCCTGTGGGAATGCTCTGTTTAATAGATGATGAGGGAGATAAGATACACACGTGATTGAGTGGGGTCTATTAGAAGAAGCCTACCTCCAGGAACTGGCAGTTTTGGGTACAAAGGCCTGCCTGCAAGATCTCCAGTCCTCATGCATGCCACTATAGAGTTTCTCTAAAGAAGGCCCTTTGACATCTGCCCTTTGCAATGTTCTTGAATAGACTGAGGCAAATATCTGGGCCTGTCAGTCAGTCACACATTCAGACCACTGTAAATGCAGTTTCCCATGGGCTGGTAGGCAGCTTGGTTTGTATAGGCACAGAGGGGGACTCAGTTTCCCAATACAGTAGATGAGTAGTACTTACCTCAGGACTATGAATCAGCCTTTGGAGGTGTCTTTCTCCCCAGACGGATCTTTAATTGCAATATAGGGTAGCAAGGGATCTGATTTAGGCTGCCACAATCAGCTTGGTAGGGCCAGGCACTTACTTCTCAAGTATCAACTAATGAAATGAGACATCTAAAGTGGCAAGTGAAAATCTGGCTTAAAACCTATTAGACAGTAGCACAGTATTCACATTCTCTTTATAACCTGTCACTCAATGTGTTGCCTAATTTCTGGAAAGACATTCCAGTGCCTTCCCATGAATTCACACATTCTATATTTGTAGAATTACTCAGCTTCTCAGGCCTCTCTAACCTCATAGTTAGGAAGTTCTCGGAGGGAAAATGCTGCTCTTCAGACCCTGCTCCAAATCATATTCAGTGCTTAATATGTAGGATCAGTCCTTCACCTATTCATAGATGTATCTGGGTAATATGTCACTATTCAAAATCTGTTTCGGCTCAAGCTGCTTATTACACCAGGCAGTTCATGAAAACAGTGACTAAGTGATGTAATTTGTCTGGCATGCCCACAGAAGACATACCATTACGTACAGCTGCTGATGGCTGAAAAAAAAACTACTGACAAATATTCACAATCCAGGTAAGAGTGAGAGGTGATGATATATTTTGTCAAGAAAAATCAGCCTTGTTTACATATAAAAGACCCAGACTAACCACTGGGCAATATAATTTTAGCTCCTCACATTCAGAAGAACCCAAGCACACTGTTTTACATGACCATGTCCAAATTTAAAATAGAGACAGATACATAGTCCAGCTTCTTCTCTTTTAAACAGCTAAATGAATAAATAAAGTTCTTCAGCACATGGTACTTTTCTGCTAAATGCTTTATACCCATAACAAACCTGGTTTTAAACCTAGTAGCTTTATTTACATTCCTGAAATGGCTTTGCAGTTCATTTATAAATCTGCTTAAATATATGACTATCTATAAAGCCAATGCAAGCATAGTGGTAAAGTAGAACCAAAGTTGTCAATACAATGGACATGCTTAAGGACTATTACTTTAAATTGGTTTAGCTGTTTTGTTTTCTAACAAATATGTTTTAGTTTCTTTTTGTTTGCCTTGTGGTTGCTGAGTCTTAAGGACACACAAGAGTCATATTTTGATGCTTTCTTCATTGGGTCTGGGCAAAAATAATACTCTATAAGAGTAAGGCAAGAAGAAAAAGTGAATAAGAACAGTGGAAAGAATGAAGAGGTAAGGTGAAAACATAAATGTTGTTAAATGTTTCCAACCAACCAATGATTCCAGCTGTTCTCAAAGTAAGTCCCTTTCAGCCCAAATACCTTGATGACAGAAGGCAGCCTGGGTCCATAGCTCAGACCAGAACATGAAGTATAAAAATGATAATTGCTTTCTGTTCCTTGAGGAGACAAGAGAGACTGAATTGTAAGCAAGGCCAAATGTTGGAAGAGATTGATGGTGGGAACGCTAAGTGTTGCAGAACTCTTCTGCACTATTGCCAAGCCAGAGAGTTGCTTTTGACATACACCTCTCTCACCAGGAGGCAGGATGCTCCCACCTCTCAGGATGAGTGTCGATGAAAGGTCCTTGAGACAAGACAGAATTAGCAAAACCCAAGCTATTTCATGCTTCCCCTCTACTCTCAGCCAGAGAACTGTTTGCTCACTAAAGTTCCTGCATTTCTCTTGTGCGTCCCTACTCCTTAATTCATCATCAGCTTCCAAGGCCAAGAGGTCATTTACTCCCTTCCTTTTCTTTCCTTTCATTGGCCTCCTGATCCCCTGAAGATGGGTTCTTTGCACACCAATGCAGTTTGAAAATTGCGAGAAATTAAATTTCAGTCTCTCATGCAATGGCAGGTGCATCCTTTTCTACTCTGCTGGTGGAAGAAGAATAGCAGCTGCCCCGCCAGAACAATAAAACTACTTTCCAGCTCACTGTGACTGGCTGTCATTGAACAGCCATGCATAAATATAATCCATGGAGATCCCAGAGGTGGCATTTCTCATCTCTTATCAGCTCTGCTGCACACACCAGAATTCGATAAGACACCTAGAAGGATGATAAAAGCTGCTATCAATCTGTCTAAGTAGAAATAATAAGAGCAATGGTAACAATATCAATAGATTTATGGAAAATCAGTGGGTATATTATTTTGATGCTCATTTAATTATTCATTTTTAAAATCTTTTCTATTTCTCCTTAAGCTAAGGGCAGCTAAGATAGCAAATCTGTATTTCTGTATTAACCTGATAGACTAATGTCCTTTTGTGTGCCTGAAACAAACTCAAAATATCTTCTAATTAATAATTTTTTAAAAAAGGAAAAGAAAAATGAAATTAAATAGTCCTTCAAAGTAACCTCTTGAGCCCTTTTACCACACCACTGTACACAAACACATCTATACAGGGCCCTGTTCATTCCAAGTCTTTTCAAAGCAGTAGTATACGTAATCCTGCTAAAATTATTTGGGGACTTATTAACACTGGAATAGCCTGGTGATCTGCCTGGTTCCATATCCTTTCTCAGGCAATGCTCTATGGCAGATGTTCCAGAGGAAAACATTAAATTCCCTGTAGTATACTTGACAATTGTGTAATACTACTGCTCCAGGGGAAATTTAAAACTTTCCCCAGCTGGTAATCAGCTCGTATATTGAAGTATGAGGACAGATAATTGTTATTCTACCCAGTGCGACTGCAAATGATATTTTTATTCCTGAGCCTTCCTTTTTGAATCCTAATGATTACTTTCTTTCAGTAATACCTTGTGACTGTGAGTTCCCAGGGCTAATTTTGTGTTACATTTGGTTTTGTTCTTGCGGATCTAAACAGGCATGTTTCAGTTTCATCCAATTTTCTGTTGCATATCTTTCTCTTTTTTTTGTGACAAGTAGTGCAAAAAGGAGATTCTAGATGCCCTCAACTATCTCTGTAATATGAATCATTTCATACAACTCTACAGCATCCATTTTTACTTCTTCACTCCTCAAAAGAAAAAGTTTGTGTATTAAACAAAGAGTTCTACACAAAAGCCACGCTGTTCAATCTTTCCTTTCAAAAACACCAATATCCAGATAGGTCTAATCCATCTCTTTGCAACCTAAAGGAAAGTGTTGCATGAGAATACAGTAATAACTAACTCATGACAATAATTGGCCCTTTGTAACTATGCCCAGCCATAGCCTCACAGAAGTTTCTCTTGAGTACGTCAAGAGTGCCGACTGACATTTTTGCATATCAGACAATCCCATTCTTTGATGCGGAAGGCTCGGACACAACTTATACGGCCAATGTGATCAAGTTAGTGCCACTTTATTGAAAGACTTACAGCAATTTATACTCTCAGCAAAAGATAAACACGCTATGTAGGCTTTGTTATGTAAAAAGTGATAGGTTAAAACCACTCATTCACACGCTTCCACCTCCCTCATGATTGGCCCCGGTGTGGTGCCCACACGCTGCTCCCCCCTTGTGCAGGCATCCTGTTTTTTCTCATCTTTCCATCCAATTCTCTTATCTCCCTGTGAATACACAGCCTCCCCATCTCCCTTGGCCTTGCACATGTCCTTCACAGTACCTGCAGCTTGTTAGGGCTGTGGCCTGTTATTACAACCAAGTTATTTGGTCTCGATTGCTCAGAATATGCCCGTTTTCTTCCAGCCACTCCACACCATTCAGAGCAGCAGTAGTAGCTGCAAAAACTGGTCACTGCAATATTTTCAGAATTGGTCCTATCAATGCAAGCATTACTGCAAATACACAGAGAAATATGCAGCCAGCAAAGCACATCCCTCTTGCTGAAACCAGTTGGCAGCTGAAGGATCAGCCTCTCTCTTTCAGTGTGGTGCTCAGGGTATTATCAGCAGAGGCTTTCCTTGCACATCTGTGTGAGACTGTGTAACTGCAGTATCTTAAACATAGAAGGGATGTCAGGAGCACTTCAAATAAGTCTTTCCATGACATAAATATATAATTGCTGGTCTCAGATTTCCACATGTTGAAATATGTTGACTGGAAGAGGTATCATTTGAATAGATACTTCTGTCAAAAAAACGTGTCCTTTGTGGACAAGCACTAGAGATAATTCTCCAATAAACAGAAAACTGTTGAAAGCTTGGTTGTCCAAATTATTTCCTTTTGTTTAGAAGGAAAAAAACCCCAAACAACCACAAGCTATAGTTCTGGAGGGCGGAGTTCTTATACGTGTTTGATGGGAAACCAGAAAGCACAAATTCTCCCTTTCAGAAGGAGAGGAAAAAAATAAGGTCAGCTCTGTAGATCTTCTTGATGTATTGGGCAAGGAAGTACGCATGAAGCTTCAAAGGTAGGAGGCATAATGAAACACCATAGGGAATAACAGCTGGTGGGGTGCACGGATGCTTCCTTTCAGAATGATACCAAGAGGGTTAATGTCTGGCCTGGTGATAAAATCCTGGCATCTGTTACAGAAAACACAATGAGCATTGTTGTCATTGAGAGAATGGCTCTGTTTTTCCTGGCATGAGTTACTGTTTGGAAGCTGTTCTAAAATAGAAAAGAAAAAAAAAAATCTCACTCTGAAATTTTAAAAATAAAGGACTATGCCAGAATCATGTTCTCCACTGTATTTCTAGGAAGTGTTGCTGGTTCATTGTTCTGACAACTTTATTTACGTACCTTAAATACAATTGCTCCTGAAATGCACAGCAAACTACAGGCTTTGACATACAGATCAACTACTGTATTGAATGTGCATAAGCTTGGAAATACAAGCTAAGAGATGCCATAGAATCATAGAGTCATGGAAATATTTAGGTTGGAAAAGACCTTTAAGATCATTGAGTCCAATTGTTAACATAGCCCTGCCAAGTCCACCACTAAGCCATCTTCCCAAAAGCTGGCTGCAGGCACAGGGCAATAGTCCTACTGGGCTTTCTCCTTTACCAGCAGAGAGTCTGCCATCCCCAGTGTAAGATTCAGAGCAACCAAATTAAAAGTCTCTTCAGACTGTCCCTAGACAAGCTTCCTCTTTTCCCATTGGGGATTAGCCCCTAGCTAAAGTTCATCCTTATGGACTTGCCCTTCCAAAGCCAAGAATTCACACGTGAAATGGGTTCACACTCTGCCCTCTTCACTAACCAGTTTCCATTTTTTATGTGAGTTTTTCCTGAAAGATGAAAATATTTTGTTTGTAACTTCTAGTTCATATAAATTAACAACATATAAAATATATCCTTCTGTTATGACATAGCACCTCAGCTTGTACCCAGCTAGACTCTTCACTCACTGTTCTTGGTACCCCTGTCAGTGGGAAGTAGACAGTAGGCTTTTCATTTTCCCTATTAATTGTTCTGTCCATGCTCTGTTGCTGTCTGCTATTTGTTGGCTATCAGCTAAATAAACACAATCAGGGAGAAAAGGTGAAAACAAACAGTCCTTCAGCCTTGGTTTTGCTGTAGTTGATTCCCCTGTCATGAAACTTCAGAACTAATGGAGAAAAAAATCTCTGTAGATGCAGAGCAGAAAAGATGGCAAATGTTATTTCCAGGCTGCATTACTTGCCTCAGAGCAATGCAAAGGATCATGCTGACTGTGTCTACAGCTTGTGATGAAAACATTGTTTTCTTTCTTATTTCAGACAATGCCACCAGTCTGAGCCAACCGCAGAAAGCCTAAGCTGTTCACAAGATAAAACAAACTGAACCCTGTACATCTGATCAATAACCAAGCACATATCAGCCACTGCAGCCCATGCTCCTTTTACTTTCTGGGAGGCAACAAAGGAACAGAGGCAGAGAGATTAGGATCAAATTCAGGGCACCAGAGCGGCTTTGCTGCATACAGCTCCTTGGTGCCAGAGCAAGCTAAGTGTTCATGCAGCAAGGAGCTGCTACATGAAATCATCATGTATAACCTCTCCAGCCATGGCCAAGATATACCCATGCCTCTGATAAACTTGTGCCTGATTCAGTCTATCCCATGGATCAAACTGACTTCATTTCAGAAAACTGAGGACTCTTCCATAATTTGTCGAAGTCATCATCAAATGGCTTATCTAGCTTCCAGATTGCCTCATTGAGAAGCAATACAATGGGCCTGTTGGGTAAGTCAAGAAAAGTTCATTGCATCTTTTTGCAGCTGGAAAATACACTTTTGATTTTCTGTGGAGTTAAAACTGAATTTTCAATTAAACAAATTCTAGGAGAAAACAAACAAAAAGCACATTGAAGAAAACGCATTTCTTAAAAAACAAACATTCTTTTCTATTTCCTGCCATGATTGATTATATTGTAGGTAACAAATTTCATTAAGCTGTAATGCGTTAGCGCAGATAAGTAACATGATGGCAGAAAGCCTAGCTCAGATTGGTCCAGTTATTCAAAAATAACTTTTAAAACCCTGAAACCTCAGAGTTATGATTAAATATATGGGAAATGTCAAATTTCATCTGGTTTATCCATTTTTCAGTGTACTGCATGCATAAATAACCCAGCTAACCTCAAGCCTCTATGGTTTCACCAGCATTGAAGGAATGCCACAGGAGGCACACTTCAGCCCTTTCGCTGAATGGTGCGTGGCTACCTAAATGTGCTTTGAAGTTTGGATTCATTTGCAGATTCCCCTCTCTGGGCACCTGAATTTTCCTCTGGAAACCTGGAGTCTATTCCCTCCTACTCCATGCATCCCATAACCTGCTGCCAGAAAAGCCAATCCTCATTTTAGTAGTAGCAGAGAACTGTCATGAAATCTTAAATTGCAGAATTCATTAGTTCCACAGTACTGAATAGGAGATCACAGAGCCTTTGCTGGCAAGCTATGTAATATTACAAATGCAATGCAGAAAGAAGCTGAATTATGCTGTCAACTAAGGAAAAATGGTCTATCAGTGAAGAAGCAACCTCAGCACATAACTCTGTCTACCCATTACCCAACACGAGTCATATAAACCTGGTATCAGCCTCTTGCCCTATACCACCTCTTCTCACATGGGACAATTTGGACAAGACCATTTTGGCAAAGATATCCCCACATGAGCACTTGTAGACATATTTCAAGCTACTCCATGCCACTTGAGCATGGTCAGTAATTACCACAGAACTGTGGCTTGCTGCTGGCAGCAGGTCTCCAAAGCTACTGCAAAATGGTGGAGTTCTCCAGGAAGGAAACTGAAAAGCCACAGTCAAAGCATTTACTGCATTATTTGTGTAAATGGCAAGGAACTGTCAGTCAGCTTATCATGACTGATCAACAAGCAGCTTTGATAGGGTCTAAGTGTCAGACAACTGTAACTTGCCTAAGGACATCTGCTAGTCAAACATCTCGTTTTTTTCCAAAAGCGTATTCTAATAAAACAGGTCATCACAGAATTAATAGCAAAATTCAGGGAATGCGTGGACCACCAAAGTAGGTCCTTTTTTCTCTGAATGAGGTAACTGGTCTTACCTAACTGCAGCCTTGCTCAGCCTAGCTGTCTACGACAGGACAGTGACCAATAAACAAAGCACCATTGCATGGCGAGTGTTTAGGCCTTCATTGTAGCTGCACTCTGACTCCCTGCATAGATTCAAACAGCAATATCTGTTCATCTTCAGCAACAACTTCTAGTGACCAAGTTGAAGAGATTACTTCTTTTTTTTTTTTTTTTTTACCTAGGAAAACCAGAAGATGGATAAAGAGAACAGAGACAGGCCATTTTCTGCTAAAGAAAATGGACACAAAGACACCCAGAGTCCACTCTATTTGTATATACTTTAAAATAAAGCATTCACATTTTTATATATATAAATTTTGGTACTAGGTCCCATCCCGGAGATAAATTACACTTGCTGAAAGACTAAGTGGATATGGAGGTCAGAAACTGCTCAGAAAATTCAGTCACTGCACATTCTGATGTCAAAAAAGCCCTATAAAAATTTTACACTCTTCCATTCCTGCCTCCCTACAGAAAGGAATTACAGCCACCAAGTGCACTGCTGGGGATCCCAATAAAAGGGATACTTCTTAGCTCCAGTTCAAGCTGCAAACCATCTTGACTAGCATTCCTTGGGGGGAAAAAAGGCTTCACATAAATGTTCACTGAAAGGGATTCACAGGCATCCTCTCAGTGAGAATCTCACCTTTCTGAGATGAGCCATCAGTGGTACATATCAATAATGAGCTTGCAAATATTTTTAAAATTGTTCTTGTAGCATGATTAAGAGAAGAAAAAAGGTGAGAGGAGATCTCTGTCTTCCACATGTGTTCAAGCTTTCCATGGTTCACAGTACGCTTACATAGGCACCCAGGACAAAACGGATACACAGTATGTGTCTTAGCCCAGGGCCTTGGGACTTCACCTGCCAGCCACACACACAGGAGCCAGTGGCTGTAAGGGAGCACTAGCAGAGGTTCCAATACTGCCCAACACTTTCTCAAAGATAATTCTTGCAAGACTGATTTTGGTTTGTTTCTTCCCCCTGCCAACATAAGGAAAGGTTACTGATACCTATGGATCATTACATATGGGTTTCTCTTCATGTGGATGTTTATGCTCCACCAGAGAAGATGCGTTAAATTGCCCCTTCTCTGGCAGCATCTAGTCCACACACGTGGCCTGCCAGGCCAAAAAATGTCTTCTTGGCTATGGGAATGTGCATTAACAAATAGCCATCAAATGCTCTTCTGTGCTGTAAGCAACATCTCAAGCCAGGAAGATGTTACTAAACAAAAAATACAGCTTGAAGCCATATTCATATCCCTACAGTGGCTCCCACACACTGGGAAGCCCCTCCTTTGAACACAGCCACCCTGATGGGATAGCGTTAAATTTTGCCTCCAGTGAGAAAACCTGGAGAAAATTGTTTAGAAGTGTTTGTCTGTTTGATGCTGTTTGTCTCTCATCTTTTTTGTGTGCTTTCTTTACTCTTGAGGAAGGATTTGTGTGACTGTGAAGATGATTGAAGCATCATTTTCTCAACCTTTCCCTGGATCCCTTCTTCGTGCTGTGTACCATCTTTTCTTCCTGTGACTCTTCCCTTTGTGACAAAAAACGCTGTTAATTGCATAGATTAGCTTCAAATCCAGGATCAAAGGTTTAGCATTTCGATTTTCTGCTCTTCAGGCATTTTATTTTCTTTCTGTCATTATAAGAATTATAAGAAACCAGTCACTACAGAATTCAGTTGGTTTTACTCTGTAAGTCAAGGACAAAGGCTAACAGGAGAAGGGGAATATTCTTAGTTGAACTTACCTGTGGTTTAGGATTTTGATATATTACATTGTATCATTGAAAATGTGGAGTGATGGTTTTCAGGAGTGTTTACAGAGCACCTGCTGCTGGAAGCCACACTGCTGAAAAAGGAAAGGCTGCCACTGTGTCACTTTGACCATTCATAAGAGTGATAAAACTGAACCAACTCTAGGCACATAGTCTGCTTACACACCATTTGCTAGGTTAAATTAAAAGATATGTTGTGTTCCTTGTCTATCAAAAATTCATGCATTCATGCAGACTGGACAGCTGGCATTTTGAAAAGCTGTTCTGGGCTTTTAAGTACAAAAAAATTATACTTCAGCTGGCATGGGACACCTCCATTTCAAACATCAACAAAGGACAGCACTTGTGAGACTGCCTTGTTCCTGAGGGCAGCAAGGACTTGGAGATCCTGTGCACTTCTCAGTCAAGTTCAGCCCCAAATGTTCTCAGATTTAAAAAAAAAAAAAAAAAAAAAAAAAAAGCAGGGGGAGAGTTTTTCATATTTTAAACCCGGCTTTACCTATCTTTTGCTTTTTACTTACCTTTTTGATTCAGTTTTGGCAGTCAAATTTTGCAAAATTCCTCACATGCAATTTGAACAGCTGTTTAAAGCTATACCTTGACATGCTGGGTTAAAACAATCCAAGGTAGATTTAGCTCCAGTTTAAGCTGCAGACCATCTTGACTAGCATTCTTTGGAGGGAAAAAAAGCTTCAAATAAATGTTCACTGAAAGGGAGTCACGGGCACCTGCTCAGCAAGAATCTCACCTTTCTGAGATGAGTACTTCTGGAATAAACACAGTTACACCAAGAGTCAACCTATGAAGTGAAAACTGTGTACATGAAAGTAGATATCACTAATGCTGTGCTTAAAACTTTCAGCCAAAGTAAAGAACTTTTAAACTTAATGACATGGGGGTGGCAAAGATGAAGCTAGATAAAAGCACAGCTTTCCGCAGCACTGTGTTGGAGTTATTTTTCTTATGTGCAACAACTATAGAGCTTTCCTTTCCCTTAGCAGTAGCCAATCAAAGAAGTGCAAAAATGGCAGATGACTAAAGCAGCCTTAACAACAACCATCATACTGCTTGCTCAGTGTCTGCATTAGCTAATTAAAATAGAAGGTGAAAAAATCAGAAGCAGATCCATTACGTGGTTTGCTTTTATGTAAGTCGGATTTATTTGTATTCAAGCTTACAGATAAACGTTTCATGATTCCAGAAACTGCCTGTATGTACAGTCTGTTCATGTGATATTTTGTTTCTTGAAAGCTTCTATCGATAAAAAAAACCCAGACATGTACCCATCCTATAGCTACATTTTGTCATCAAAGACAATGGGAGTGCAGAATTCTGGTTTACTCGCCCACGCACTGAAGAAAATTGTATGTCATTCCTGCATCCTGATTGGCTGATGATTGCAAGGGATGGATATGTTTTCTTTCTTCTTTCTTTTGTTTCTTGGTTTTAGGAAACTTGAACGTCCTCTTTCCTTGATTTTCCCACTAGTCCATCTACAACCTTTAATGGGAAATTTTACCAAAGGTGCTTAGTCACACTACCAGACCATGGGAGTGAGGTTTTGCTATTATTTCTGTTGTCACACATGTTTAAAAATATGAACAGCTTTTTCTATTTTTGCTTTTTGAGGCAGTGAGAAAAAAGGGCATTGAAAAAATACACAGCATTAAAGTAATAAAATATCTAGTGAATTTCCTCTGTATTTCAAGCTAATTATGTTTTCCACTTTGTCACACACAGCTAAGAAGCATTTAAAGTGATGCAAACTAGAAGAGGGTTAATATACAAAGTATAGCTTCATCTGCCACTCTTCAAGCAGAGAATCGCTCTTCCCCCTCAACCAAAACTTTCAAGTTCTATAGCTTAGTGTAAACATTTTAATTGTTTTTTTTCTGCAAGGCATGAAGATAAACCATGCATGAATCAATACATGAATGAATCAGCCTCTGGTCTAGCTTACTGATGTACTCATCATTTATAGCCTTGCATAATTTAAAGAAATTGAAACTGTAGCTGGGCTTTGAATTCAGCTAAATGTGGCCTGTTTACACACTCCAATAGGGTTTCATCTTCCAGAAAAACTAATTCTGTAGGGACTGCTTAAGAAGGATGAAAACATCTAAGGTTTTGTGCTAAAATAGATGCAGTTAATTACCTAGATGTCCCAGCACTTTAAGCCAAAGCCTGGAAAGATCACCAGCCTCTTGTCTTTGCCACCTATAATCTCACTTAATTCAAAGGGGGCTTGGGTTCCCTAGGCAAAATGTGTTTGGACCCCAAATTCAGTAAAGTGAAATATCAGCCACTGACAGAAAGAGTCAGATTCATCTCAGTGAACTGTAGCTGCTTAAAAATAGGCGTGTATTCTAAATTACTTGTCCAGGTTCCTGCAATGCACTGACATACTCCCCGTCATCCAGCTGCTCCTTCAGCCCCTGGCGTTGCCCCTTGGATAGCCAGGATGCAACTTCTGGGACCACCACTTCTTAACTGGCTGGGTCTTGAATCTTAGCCTTAATTGTCCTCTGCCGCTAGCCTTAAACAGAATGAGATTTCAGGCCACAAAAAGCAAGTGACAGTAACTATTCCCAACATTTTCTGAAAACTCCCCTTATTATCAGCATGTTCCCTTCTGCATCCTATATCTTTTCTTGTCACATATCACAGGGGTGAGGTCTAATGGGAACACAATGCCTGCCAGGTTCCCTGAGAGGTCTTCCCCTCCAGGAATGGTGCTTTTCCTCCATTCTCTCCGCTTCCTCATAAGCGCACCCTGCAGTTCCCCCAGACACCAGTGGAAACAGGGGACCCTGACAGATTACCACCACAGTCTCTCTCTTATTTTGGATTTCATTGGCCTTTGGTGGGGCAACTCTGTTTCTATCGTCTCTCTTGGTTGCACCCTCCCAGGGATACGTCTTTTATACTCTGAATTTTAAAAGATTCCAGGGAAGTATTTGTGTCTCTCAAAAGTCCAGTATCTGTTTGAAGTGCTCAGATTTAGCAATTACAATTACAAAACAGTAGAAGCCTATATGTGAGGAAAGATTTTTTGGTTTGGAAGGAAATTTTCACTTTGGTTGTAACTGTCAAAGGGGATTTCACAGCCATCCATATTACATCTCACCCCTGCAGCTGACATCAGAGCAACCTTTGCTGCTTGAGTGAAAGGAGACTCTGGAAGATACACTATTCAATTTTGTACAGAGAAGAAACAAAAAAACGTATTGTCAGAACCAGTCCAGAGCTCCACATTGAATAACATCTGTATTTAAAGAGAAACACAGGGTTGGGGTCGGGGTCTTAATGAGTTATTGTTATTTCCTAAAGACGCAGATGAAGTGTTTGGTTCTGTGAAAGTCAGAGATCTCAAAACAGCCATGTCCCATTAACACGGCACATCAAACACCACAGGCTGATTTTGAGTTCAGCTGAAGGCTGAGGATTTACACCACTGACAACAGCCATGCATCTGGTCACATACAGTCAGGAAATGAATAACTCTGCTTGAACTGAGGAGAGTGAGGGTGCAATAAAAACATATCCTGCAAAGGGATCTGCAAGGGGAAATGGGAGGGGAGCTCAGCTCACATGAGAAGAACAAAGCCCCTCTCACGCCGGACCTACTCTTCTGCAAAACACAGCACAGGAAAGGGACCAAGCCTCAAAAAATTACCAGGGAGATATTTCCAAGCCAGTAGCTCAGCAAGCATGAAAGCCTGTACCCAGGGTGCCAAAAGGGCACCAAAAGGTCCTCCTTGTGCTGAGCAACCTGGCCTCTGAGCAGAAACCAGCCCTGGGCTGCAGGGTACTGATGAATATCTGGCTTGTCGCTCACCCTAATGCCTACGGTAACTAAGAAGTTGAGACCACGTGTTCTGCGTCTGCCTGTGAAGTAAGAAACTACACATTTTATTTGGCTAGGCCAGGTACAGTGTTGGTATTTGTTTCTGTAACCACAGATGGATTTTGGAAACAGTTAAGCAACAAGCACACCCAGAAGGGCTGAGAAAGAGTACAAGAGCATGCACTCTCTTGTTATTTCTGATATTCCCAAAGTGAAACAAACACAGAAAAAGAAGTTGAGAGCCTTTTTTAACACATTATATTTCAGTGAGAAGGGGCATACGTTCTGTTTTGTTTAGGGTTTTCTTAATACATTACCCTCAGTGACTTCAGTCTTGCCCACCTCAGGCAGAAAAAAAATACCACTGACCTGCATGGAAAGCGTGTTTCCAGAAGGGAAGCAGGAGCAGTCGGTCCCTAAGTGGGTTAAGTAGAAAATGTACCTATTCTTGCTTAACAATTAAACAGCTTTGCATGGCGACGCTTTGGTGACTTGGGCTGTTTCAGTGACACAGTACATCTAGTGATACCATGAGCATACCCCTTCTGTTTGCAGAGAGATGTCTGTGTTGATATCTTTGTTGATATCTTCGGCCACCTGCTGTCTTGCTTTATCTGATTAATATGTTATTGATTTTTCATGTAATCGGCATATCCATTCACACAGTAATTAAAATCAGAAGTATTTTGTTGTGTGGATATCTGCACTGAGTTGACACCCGGCCTAGATGCTGTACGTGAACATCTTTTATTCATAGATTTTGTGACCTAGAACCAGAATTATTTTAATTAGGCATGACAGACAAGTACTAAATCAGATGATAAACAAACACAACAAAACATAAAATGGATGATTTCTTCTCTCTATCATTGCTGATAAATGGCAAGAAACTTCAGTGTGTTTGGCAGAGTGCTCTACTTCCTCTTCTATATGTGTCTGGGAAACAAAAGGTACATTCTATATTAATGTAGGTGTACTACATCTAAAAATAAATACATGGTGATCTCCCCTTCACTCAGGAATAAATAAGAGCAAAGCTAAACTTGCATCTTCAGAGGAATGTAGATCACTGAATGCATGCAGACAGAAGAGGTGCTTGGGCCACATGGGCTAATGGTGCTAGTTGCAGAGCAAATTCAAAGTTCTCTGAAGTAAAAAAACACCTAATGGGCTTTGATGGGTTTCAGATCTTTGGTTCTTGTGACAAAAGTAAGCTGTTCAAATTTATCTGAGAATTGCCGTTTGCACTTAACAAATGTCTTTACTTTCTTGCAGGTTATCGCAATTTCTTTTTGTTGACAGATGAGGTGGGATTGCTCCTCAGATGCAGCTGAGATGTTTACATACATACTTTTTTTTGAGAAATCAGATGTCAGAGTAGAATCAGGCGCTTGAAGGCTCCTGACAGTAAAAGACAAAATGGAAGTAAGACACACTGCACACTGCAGCAAAACCAGAGTGTGCATATGGAAAGCAGGTTTTTATTGTAACTGTACAAAAAGAAATTCTTGAAGTAACTTTCAAGAGGCTCACCCTCCAACTAAATTAATGGCTCACACTATTCCAGCTTTCTTTAGGATTGCGGATAACTATGCCAAATGCACACTTGCTTTTTATATCTGGATTTAGACTCCGTTGTGTGTGACCACACCTGCTGGGTAATCCTACCTGCTGATCCTACCTGCCTTCCCAAGGGAAGTGTATCTCTGGCTGGCTGACAGATCAGGGAGGGAAACTGCCAACCACCACCAGGACAGGATGTTTCTCAGCTTGGAGCTTTGCCTGCAAGAGATGGGAGGTGCCTGTCCGACTCATGTGACACAGCACCATGGAGAAAAGCAGTGCCAGGGCAGAGACCTTCCCTTGCCACACTGCTTGGGATCACGCTGAGACAGGGAGCCTCTGCCAGCCATGGGGCTACCAGCTCCACAACAGCCCTTGTCTCACCCAGGAGTGAGCGGGGGCCACCCAGCCGCCCCTGGGCAGCACAAAGGCAGCACTCCTGGCCCAGCCTGAGCTCCAAATGGTGGTGGGAGCCCCACGACATGCCCATGGCCATGGGTTGGGGATGCAGGAAGGAGCACCCTCCCCAAACATCTCCCTGCTGTAGGCAATGGTGCCTACAGAGCTCTCCACTCTCTGTGCAAAGTGCTGCAGATGGTGGTTATCTGATCTAGCCTCACTGACCCTGCAGATGTGGATATGGAGCAGCCACATGGCCACGGCACTGGAAAAGAGGCTTAAAATCTGCTCCCGTTTCCCAGAGGGTGTTTACTTCCTCCCAGCTGGCAGGCATGACTGACTATACAAATACTCCTTGCCACTGTGAGGACAAAGTCAAACAAGCAAGCCTTCAGCCACAATTTATGTTTGTGTGGCTTTGCTCTCAGACACATTAAGAGTGATTATACGCAGGTAACCACCTCTTAGATGGGAGATGGTAACAAAGAGCCAGGAGTTCAAAGACCAGCCAGAGTCACCTGTTCAGTTATGAACTGGGATACAAATGATAACAGACTGTGAAGCAGAATTGCCACTAGACTTAACAACAGGTGGGTAATTATTCCCAGATCACTTCAGTACTGAAAAGTGCACCTCAATGATTTCAGCTGTGTAAAGTAACCAGGCTTGGGCTCTTCCAGGCAGGGAGTCTCAGGCATGGGTTCAGTCAGAAGAGCAGCAAAACAGGGGCCTCTCTGAGCAATGGTCCTACAGGGCAGCAGCATCACCCATCTGGTACCTTCCCCCCCACCCAGCAGGTCCTCTGCCAGCACAAATGTTGAGCCTCAGCTGGAGAATCACGGGGAAAGGTGGGGTAGGCTAGCCATGAAAAAGGGATCACAAAACCTCGAAGTGGGAAAGAAACAGAAGAGAGAAAAGAAGATGAGTGGGATGTGGAAGAGAAAGTTGTCCAGAAGAAGAAAGAATGGTGTTTGTTGAAGGGTGGACATCTCCCTCCTGCCAGCCTGTTCCCCCCAGGAGGCAGGAGTCCTGCAGGGAGGAGTGGGGTGACTCAGAGCGCATCCTCACCCTCAGCCAGGGCTGGAGGAAGGGTTGCACTGTGCTGCGAGCCAGGGCTGACCGCACCGCACGAGGTGTCGGCACCTGGGTGAGACATAAAGCCAAGGCCTGTTTACTCTGTCTGCTCATCACAGCTCTTATCGGTTTTATTTCAGAAGAGCAGGATGTGACACCTAGTTTCCTGCCCAGATTTTAACCAGGTCAGTAAATTATTTATTTTTCCCCTTCAGTATAAACAGTGTTTTGCTTTGTGGTGGCATTCAGTGCTGCTAGGCGCCCTTTAATGCTACAGTATTGTCCTCCCTGACAGAAGTCATGGCTGAGGAAAATAATTTCAGCAAAACCAGCTATTTTTCCAATATTATTTTGATTGAAAATGCTTATCCACATTTATAGATCTACCACCTATGTCTCAGCCTCAATTCTGCAGCAAGACTTCCTGTAATCTCTCTGGTGAAGGTTCGCTACACACAAATCAAATCAAGACAGGCTTTCATTGATGTGAAATACAACTGAGAGAGCATTTCCCAGGCTATATGTCCTAAGCAAATGGATTTTCATTTCAAATTTCTGGCACGATTTAGCTTTTTCACATGCCACTCTACTGCCAAAATTATTGTAATGCAAGACCAAACCACATTATGCTTTCAAAACTGCCACTGTGTTGAAAGGAATATGGAATACCAACATCAGAGATAATTCAACTCCAGATCATTCTCCTTTGTGGAAGGAATTGGGCTTTAGCCACCAGGACCTATAGAGCAACCATCCTTCTCTCTGTTATAAAATGCAGGACATCACATGTATGCATTTGGGGGAGTTTGAACAGCTGTTAGTAGTCTGGTGTTCCTAGACAAATGCCTAATATTCCATATTTATTAACTACCAATACATAGGTCAGATCTTTATCTGGTGTACATCTGGACTGCTCTGTTGAGGTTGCTCCCTTGCATTATACAACCGGCTGCCTGACCTTAACATACCACACATTTTCTAACACTTCTATAGTTATAAATAAGGTATTTTAAACAGAGAAGAACACTCTTTAATGCTTTGCTTAGAAAGCAGAATACTGTCTTCTTTTGAGATGAGTGCATGAGAGGGGCAGGGACTGAGGGCAGATAGTGACTGATGGGATATACGGTGTTTTACTGTCTTGCATCCATGCATAACCTATCCAAGGATTTCAGACTTTAAAACTTAAAGTACTGCTTAGTGTTGAGAAAAACACCAGGTGTTACCTAACAAGAAGGAATTGTTTCAGAGCTGCAGAAACAAGACATATCAAATGCCCTTAGGTTTTCTCCCCTGAAATTAAACACCTCTTATATAATATTGAGGTTGGCAAATTAACAAAATATCTGATTGAAGCAGATGCTTTTGAACCAGCAGACCATAGTCCTCTGTGTGAGGTCACGAACAACCATATCACCCAGCACTCCCAATACAGGAATGAGCCACACAGTCACCTTATATGAGTCAGCCATGGGTGACTTGTGACTTCAGATAATTCTCACAAACACACCAGTTAGGACCTGTGAGGCCAATTATTGGTACCCCTTAGGTGAGTACAGGTTGCAGAGCAGGACTTGATGGGCCTGATCGACTGGTCTCTGTGCCGATGAAATGCCACCGACAGTGCTGGTTGTGCATGGAGACAAACGGAGGGGCTGCCAGGGGGGCTCTGATTTGAGTCAGAAAGGCATTCAGTGGGAATCCTAAGCAACAAGCCAGGGCTGACTGTGCTCCAAGCAAAAGAAAAGGAAGAAAAATTAATGCAGCTGTAATTGTTTTGGTTTTAAAATACATGTCATTAAATGCAAATTTAGTGATTCTTATTTTTCCCCCGGAGTACTCAGCTTTTGAATAAAGCACAGTGCTTTCTCCCCTCACAGTGGTGTCAGATGACTTGTCACAGACCGTGGTGGTCACCTGGGTCCACTCCCAACCCCTATGCATGTTACTTTACCTGACGTTCTTGGGTGCCCTGTTAGCTCAGACAGGTTGCATGAGAAAGGAGCATTACAGTATTTCTGGGCTTTGCACCAGGTCAGTGATTTGTTAATGTTTCAGCCATGCCAGTGTGTGCTGAAATGTTCTGTCCCTTCTTTGAAAGAAACCTCATAATAAATTCAACCAGTTTGAAAAATGAACCATGACATGATGTTTTATAATCAGCCACAAAGTCCCTTTGGTAAAAACCAAACACTGACCTTTGCAGGGGAATGTAAGCGGTATGAGCAAACAGTCAGTGCCACAGCTCCTGTTCACATTTGCTTTGGTGAGGGCAGGCATACGCATTCCTTCACATTTCCATTTGCTGGGTGATAACAGCTCTAATGATGACAGTGTTGACAAGACAGGGCTGTTGATCGGTCTCTTGCCTGACCTCATTCAGAGCTCAGCTAGAGATGATGCACTGGTGTCACTGGGCACTGTTGCCTACCCTCAAAGGCTGCCAGCTCAGAGCCTCTGCAGACCCTCCGATGCTCTCCAGAGAGACAGAACTCTTTCCATTTGCCAGGTGCATCAATCTGGGTTGAATGTGGGTCACCCAAGCATGACACACAGTGCTAAAAGCACCAAAGTTCTGCCTTCAGCATCATTGCAGCCCGCTTCAATCCCACCTAGTCTTCACTTTTCTGGGGTGGATAGCCTTGGGTGGCTGAAAGAAACAGCCCCTTGTGCTGCTGCTGCTTACATGGTCTTGCCTCTTGCAACACAAAGTGGTGCACACCAAATGTGGCTGTCAGGGGAGTGTGTAGCATAAATTAGATTAAAAGAGAAAGCGAAGATGGAGCTACTAGTACCATCAAGGTACATGGCATTACCTGATTCTTCTCATCATAAAACCATTTTTCAGCTGTTCACAATTCTGTCAGTCTCTTGGGGAGGGCAGGAGGAAGTCTTCCATGCCAGGTATCTCCCCATGGCTGAATCTTTTATTTAATTATTTCATAGAGTTTAGCCATTTCCAGAAATGAAACTGGGGGCAGGGGAAAGAGAGAGAAATGTTGTCAAGGCAACAGTAATCCCATTATTTTCTAACTTCTGAGTGCCTGAGTAGGCAACCTTTATCTTCTTTTCATGCCATTTTTGTACATAATAATAATGTTGGAGACAATTATTTTCATCAGTTTTAAGAAAAGAGCATGCCAGAGTAGTGAAGGGGCAGTAAGACATGCATTTGCAAAGAAAACAAACTGG
The DNA here is from genome assembly GCF_023634085.1 of Falco cherrug. Lineage (NCBI taxonomy): Eukaryota > Metazoa > Chordata > Aves > Falconiformes > Falconidae > Falco > Falco cherrug. Next base: position 44,009,822 of record NC_073701.1, read on the forward strand.
CACCATCACATTGTTGGCTGCTGGTCTTCAATTGCTGTTTTGAAAACAGGCTCTCAGGGCCTTACTGCTCTGTTAGCAACATCTCTTTAAATTGCCCTCCATCCGGACAAGATCAAGAAACTAATTTCCCTAGCTTGAAGTACAATTGACAGCCTCCACGCTGTCTGGTATTGAAATCATTAAGCATATGTTAGTGTTCAGTAATCATTTCCCTCCAGATTTTATGGCTCATTGTCATTTTTCACACAACGAAATGTTTTAAATGAGGAAGAAGGCTCTCTGCTTTATGTTTTAGGGAATGTCCCTGGGGAGAGAATTTTAATTTCTGCATGATGGGAGGAGACTTTTAAATCATATTGCATCAGTTACAATTTCTCAGATAAGAAGTGTTCTTACTATAAATTGAGCCTACAGCATATTTGTGGAGTGCACTAAATGAAAGAATGAATAGGAAAAAAACCCTAAATTGACCTTTCAGGAGTCCTGCTAGATTTGCAAGCTTTTATTTCCCTCCTCTAGAACAAATAAAGTTGGTCAAAAAAATTCAGGGTTTTTGTTTTTCATTAGAAAAAATGCAAATCTGTCATTACTGGAAATACATGTAGGAATGTAAATCAGAGATTGTTTTAGGAAAAACAAGCAGTATGGAATGTGACAGTCACACTTGAATATATAATTTTGTTTTTCTTTCAGAAAACATTTTATTTCCCAATTTTTTTTCTACATTTATCTGTTGCCTTTCTTTCAGTCATTTCTGGTATTTTAATACCATTGTTCCGTATTTTTGTATTTTCACACTGTAAAATATGGAGGCAACAACTCCTAGCAAATAGACCATTGGGTTACAGCAAATGAAATTCAAATTCTATTCAGGGTTTTGCCACTGCATTTCTGGCCTATATGACAAGCCATTTTATTTCTGTTTCTCTGTTCCCCAACCTATGAAATGGGAATGATATATGATTAAGTACATTGATATCTATGATAAAAAGGTTTGCTGAAAAGCTGGGTTTCATTATTTGTATGTTATATATAAGATATATAATACAAGAAGGTGTTTACCTGTGTATAAGAAATCTAATGGGCATGACACGAGATCAGACATATTATGAGAGATGTCAATATTACTGATTTTGTTCTTATTCAGATTGAAGGGTCTTTAAAAATAGTACTTTTTTCCACAGAAAAGAAGGCTTCCTTGGCTTCTGCTCATGTTTTGCACCACCCAGCAGGGCCTGTGTCTTTGATTTGCCCCTGCTGTGCTACCTATTGCATCATCAGAGCTTGTCACCTTTCTGGTATAGGAAGCTGAGCTCACATTTCTTTTTCAAGCATGTTCTGACAACCCAAGCAGCTTTGTACCCAGTTAATATGTGTGTAGGTACTGAATCCACTCCAGCACTGTGCACCAATTAAGTAAATGCATTTTGAGAACAGATGTGACATTTAAAAAATCCCAGCAAAAATTTCAGCAAAACATCAAGCAAAACATTAGCATCACTATGAAGAATTTCTGAGAATATCAGAAACGATTTTACCACTGCAACAACAGCAACAAAAATAAACCCGTGGCAGGAACAGGAAAACATACTTGTTAAATAACAGCCAAATCAGCCAGTGTGAAAATCTAACAAGAAGTTATTGGCTGCAGAGAAGAACGTGTGCATACACCACATCGCTGCCACAGAGATACAGGATGTTATTAGTACAATGTGAACCTTCACTCAGCTGTCATTAAACCACAGGCTGTGCTTGCTCTTGGGTGGTTTAACTAATTCTGAGATGCATTTCATGGAATCAGCTGTTCTGCTGTATAACTTACACCAACTGTTCTCCACCTGACAGGGTGAACTAAGCCACTTCTTGTCATGTGGCAGCACTGAAGAAACAAAGCTGCACGTGCTTTCTCCTCCTCCCCAGTCCCCTCAAAAACAAGGTATTGCAGTAGCGCATTGAGAACTTGGACCTCATACCTGCAAATGCTTAAATGTGTGCTGAATTTTACTCCTGAGCTTCCTAGTTTGACCTTGTGCAGGGCTTAATCCTGCCTTTAATTAAATACATGGCAGGATTCCCACTGTGAGGAAACAAAGTTATTGTCATTTTGCAGGAATAGGAATATGGTTCTATGCCCACAGAAGTACATGTGATTTTTCTTACTGATCATGCATTAATCAAACCCCTTGCTCCAAATAATAACAATAATTAAGTACAATGCATTCTCAAGAAGCAGGTATAGTGGCGCACGCAAGGGTCAGCACAGATCATGTACTTCTAACATGGTCAGTACAGAATTTACTCATTGCTAGGCTTGGAAAGCAAACATGGATGCTGTTTATCTGCCATTTTAATTACTACTATAGCACTGACATGGTGGAGAATTCCACAGCTGTGAAACAGCAACTGGCAGCTGTATTTCCTGCACTACCCCTGTCTTCAAAGAGGTAAAACACCTGGTGCTTTTCTAGCTCTTCTAGAAATATAAAGGTTCTTTGCATAGAGTAAGTCCTGTTATGGCCACACACATGTATATGTATGTACATATACAGTGACATGTCTGTAATTACTGAGAAAATGAGGGTCAGACACAAGAAAAACTGAAGTTTTTCAAAATTAGACAGTAACCAAAACTAGAAATGGGCCATAGGTGTCCTCACTCACAGCCTTCCTTTGAACATTAGCACACAGTTCAAACAAGAAACAACAGCAACCATAGCAGCCTCAAGCAAACATTAATGGGCTTGAGGAGATGGGCTCTCCATGAATTCTCTGCAGTTTGTGTTCAGATAGGCATTTGCAACATGCTGAAATGCCCCAGTGTTGCTCTCTTCTCACCTAATCTCATCTAAAAGGTCATGAATCTGACCTTTCCATATCAATTCTTGTGCAACATGGATAGCATGAGAGTTTTAACCAGGCAAGACAAATAAAAGCCAACATACATGACTTCAGTCACGTTATCTGCCTTAGATGTTTTTACTCAAGGATTGCCCCCGCTTCATTTGCTGAATAGCAAATGAATGGCACTTTTGCAGATTTAACCTTTGCTTTATGTTACTTCTCATTTCTCTGAGTCACAAGGGGTTTATTCTCTGTTCTTGAGCTCACCTGCAAAAAGCACAATTTCCTTTCTCTGCCAAAAACCATGCACACACAGAGTAGAGACAGAAGAAATACTTGTATCATTTCTCCTTGGCTGATTTGAAGAGATCAAGTAGCTGAAAGCAACAATGTCTCTGCCACGTTTACATTCCTGCTGAGCAGGTACAGGCAGAGCACAGACCCAGATGCATCTACCACGGCACCGCTGCACACACAAATACTCCTCTGGAAATTGAAGCTCCGCCAAAGGGAAACTCAAGGGTCTTTTTGCAGTATCTAAGGTGGGGATTAACATTTGCAATTCTGTGCAGTTTTTATTTCCTTTGGGCAACACTTCTCATGCCATAAAGACATAATTCTGCAGTTCCTTTTGCTTCTAGTTACTCATCATACCTCTCATAAAAAGAGCGATAGAATATTATCTGACTTGCTCTTGCTGTTTTACAGATGATGTTTTGCCAGCAATGCCTTGTCCAGCCTGAGGATGCTTTCAAAGCACTAGTGAAAAAGGACTCTTTTCCACATTTTTTAAACCTGAATTCTCTTTTAGTAATTTTCTAAATGTCTGACTTGGCCCAAATTTTTGCATGCGATAGCTGCATCTGAGTACCTCTCCTTTTGCATATCTGACAACAAACCAAAATTTTTCAAAGAATGAATATGAGGACTATCGGAAAGTCAGGCCTCTTAACCATTGCTCACATTGGATTTAGCCAGAGCTGTGATATACCAAATAATCAGATATTTTTGAAAATGTGAAGAAAATCTGTACTCTTTCTAGGAGGCTTTTCAGTCCTGAATGCCTAAATAGTGAATTTTCCCACTGATGCGCCAGTGGGGTGGCACATGCAATAAGTTGCAGAAGAGCCTGTTCTTGTCTCTCCTTGTTCATAGAGCTAGGGCAAATCTCCCTACATGGAATTTTCACAAACTTATTTGTGGAGTGATTTGAAATCCATTAAAGAAAAGCATTCCTCAAAATTGAGATGTCATTAGAAATAGTCTGTTAGCTATGAATCCTCACTCCTTCCCTCCAACAAAAATTTTTACTTCAGCAAGCAACAGGTTGCTTCATATCTTGAGGACTGCATATTTGCCCCCAGACAAGCCTCCTCTGGCTCTTCCCATAGACACAGCTCAGAAAAACCACCATGGTCCAAACTGTTCAAGGTTTATATGTAGACACAATAACTTGAGTAAGACGGGCCTCATCTTCTCTCCAGCGAGGCCAGAGATTGACTAGCCAATGGTGGTGGTGAGCAGGGTTTGCCCTGCATCCACACAAACAGCACCAGGATCCAAAGCTGGAGAAAAAAGCAGGGCTTTCTGAGCTAGGAAGGTGGCTTCCACCCAAAGCCCCATGCCTGTACAGCTCTTCATCTCTTCCCTGGCCACATACACTTGATATTGCTCCACCTGTGCAGCACGTGCTTTGTTGCAGGCACTAACAGAAGGATGCACTTGGGGTGTCATGACTGAGGGCCAGCAACGTCCCCGTCACCAGCTGCGGCAGGGACAGGCCATCTCCGATTCACAGGCAGCATGTGCAGAGAGTACAGGGAAGAGGCAGGGAGGGTCAGATCCAGCTGGCAGAGAGGAAAGGAAAACAAAGTGAGAGGGAGACAGGGTATCTTGGGAAGCTGCAAACATCTTATCTAACAGGCTCCCAGGGTCATAACACCACCAGTCTGGCCCATTGCCCCAGCTGTTTCTTCCAGTTGTTGCTAGTGCCATATGGCCCTGAATGCCCGCCTTCTCCCACTGCACTGCCACTTGACTACTTTTCCGTTGCAATTAATAAAACCTCAGCTGCCTTTGCGCAGTTCTTGTGAACCACTGCTCAGTGCTGATGCATTAATTCTCTTGGAAAACTTTGCAACTTTTGAACCTAATTGGTCTTGGCAAGGAGGGACAGACACACTATTGCTAAACTGTTAGCAGCTTGCATTGCAGTGACTGGTTCAAACTTCTAGGGTTTAACAGGGAAAGAAGCTGGGGGAAAAACATTCTGGAGCTGTAACAGTTTCCAGTGAAACAAGCAGTGCTCCCACAAAGCCTGCTGTGCAGCTCCAAGCTGCGCTCTGACTTCTGCTGTTGAACAGCTTGAGACTTTACACAGTCATTACTGAGAACATTTTTTTCAGCTAATAATTTGAGTAACCATATCCTTAACTTCATTGTGACTTCTGTTAGACATTCACATCTAAGTTGAGTTACTGTAGCCATCTCGCTCACCCAGAAAACTAAATGCAAGTGGGGAAGTGATGCCTGGATGAGCTAAAGTAACTTCCTGAGGTTATGCATAAAATCTGTGCCTTGATGCAGGACATGAGCGTAGATCTTGCAGGTCGTGGTCCAGTGCTTGCACCCACACAGGTAGTGGTCAGGAGTCATCCTACCAATGGCAACACTAAAGAAGAAAGGACACTTCTCAGAAATGGCAGAAGCCAAGCTCGAAAAGGCAAACAAAAACCTCAGCACTATAAAATCCTTCAACGATGATGTGGAATGAGCACCTGTGCATGGCCAGGATGAAATTCACCATTGCGAGAACGGCTATCTCAAAGCTGGAGCACCCCAGCAAGCTCTTGCTGTGAACAGTCTTGTGTTACCTGCGGGCAGTGACAAAACTTCCTTGGCAGCTTTAGCTGTGCTGGAGCCATCTGTGTCTTCTCCCTTTGCAAAGCAAAGGAGGAAAACAGGGAGGATGTCCAAAACAGACATGGCCACCCCCTGCCCTCCTGGCAGCAGCAAGAGCAGCAAGCTGGATTTCCACAGGCCTACCCACACGTCTCCATCCCATGTCCATTCTGCCTCTAGCTCTGCTTTCTGGCAGGAGGCTTTTTTTTATTATTATTATTTTTGTCCAGCATTGCCAAGAAGCCTTGAGCTGGCTCTGCAGAGCCCCACTGAAATCCCAAAGAAAGGCATAAGTCTGAGATTTATGTTAGCTTTGGCTCAGTAATGAATCTCACCTGCAGTGCCCAGATGGCCAGTTTCTGCATTTGTTGGATCTACTGCAGTTTAAGACCGCATGTCCAAAGACGTGTCCAAAGGTAGGATTTGGCCAAACAGTAAACAAGAGTTTAATTCATACACCAGCAGAGACCAATCGCATTCTTAACTGCCTCTGGGTGACATGGACATCCCTGTGGAAAGCATCCTGCACCTGGAAAGCAAAGGGCTGCAGCAGCTGCCCCGCTTCAACCCAGAGATATTTTCTCCAAGGCCATTGTGTTGTATCGCTCCAAGAATCTCAGATTTATCTCCTCAGTGTGCCAGCACTTGACAGACCTACCTTGTAAATATACAACACATAGTATGACACTTTGACAGCTGCTCTGCCATGGACATACCTTAGAGTCCTGTTACTATCTCCTTCTCAGCTGTGGCAAAAGTTGCCTCAGGAAGCCTGAAGAACAGCGTCAGTAACATTAGGGGGCATCGGGGTCTGCCTAGGGCCTCCAGTAGGGCTCCACATGCCCATGCTGCTGATAGCGTAACTATTTCTACTAATTTGTCAACATATTACATGAAAACCAGAATGATCTAATGGCTGGGTCAGAAGCAACTAAAACAATGAAAAAAAACCCCAAACCCAAAACCCCAACCAAACAGGAAGAACACTGTAGTGGTTTGTTACTTAAGTTCAATTTGCAGCTCATCTGGTATTTTCCACTAGGGGTGTGAATACTATGAGAAATTTCATAAACGAAGGTCCAGCCCTTATGAATATGGGTTTTATTTTTCAGACACTTTTGGCTCAATGAAATGTTCTGTTTTGACTGTAATTTCTGAAATATTTCTTTACAACATAGACATAGACCATAGGCTACAACTTCTGCATCAGTAAACCATAGACTATGTAAAGATATTTGCAACTGGGAGTAATGGCATGCAGATACATAGCTCTGGGTTTCTGATGAGAGAGAGAAAGTTGAATAGTACTTGGCAACAGGCTGGAAATAGGAAGCTGCAAAATCTAGGGGTTTTGGCAGAAGTCTGAAAAAAACATAGCAAATGTTAAGAATCCGGGTCAGCTGCACTGGTAGCTCACTGTGTTGCCTTCAGCTGGTCTCTGTCAGCAAACCCACAAGCATCTCACCTGAAATGCGCTTTAGTGGTCCTCATATACATGCGAACACACACACAGTGTCCAGTAAGATAACTATAAAATTTACCTAGCAAACGGCAGAACTGGCGGGAGATATCTGGCTACTGCTGGAAAGATTAATGGCAAACCACCAATATCCTTCATGCTTAGCTTCACACAGCTTTGTTTATTATTTATTATTTATGGAGCAGCTGAGAGAAAATTCCAGGATGATCGACCTCTATTTAGTAAGCAGTACAGCGTGCACAAGGGGAAAAAATGGAAAAGGCCATATGCACCTCCTCTATGAAAAAAGCCTGTAAGCAAACAATTCACACTCTAGTAACTCTCATGCTGCCTATAGGATTCACACAAGAGGACACCATGAATTTATTTTCCCAGAAACAATGAGTTATTGTCTCTTGAATTCTGACAAGTGTGCAGTGCAAGGATAAAGGTCTGGAAATGCAATCACAAGACATATTTGAGCAATGAAGATTTGAACAAGTACCCATGGGTTGGGCTACTTCACTCTCCATGTTGCACTCTTCATCTTATACCAAGGATAGGCAACAACCTTTCACAAAGCTGCTTTGTGATTCAGGGGGATAAGGCTGGATGTTTTTTTTCAAGACGATGGCAAATGAAAGTTAAGAACTTGCAGACAGTGTTATTAACCTGCCAAAACTGGGACAGATACATGAAATGTGAAAAGAGAACAGGAAGGAAAATACTCCGTAAGGACATGTCTACATACACAAGTTACACTTTTATCTGAATTTTATGGAGATGTATGTTATTGTGACATCTCTCTCCTTACATTGGATGGTTTACATATCACTCCTTATAGTTTCAAAACAATGGTGAGAAAATGGGGGAAAATCTGTTGTTAGTAAAAATTTCTCAGCATTTCCAGAAATATTCACCTTTCTGGGAGGAAAAAGTATCAGCAACTATTTCAGTAACCCATCCTGTCATGCTGGCAGCTTGTTTGATCTCTCCTTTTAAATAAGGGTCATACACCCAGCACTAAAATCCTCTCCAGCACAAAGAGCAGCCAAACAGCCTAAAACTGTAACAAGTGCCTACTGAGTCAGCCCACTGGTCCATGTTGCACAGTAGTCTTTTTCAAACGTTGAAAAAAAAAGATGTTATTTGGTAAGTATATGTGAGGGAAGACACATTCTTCTCTCTTTTCCCCTTATTGGAGGTGCTGGAGGGCTCCTCCTTGCCTATTGCCTCTAGTATTCACAAACGTGCCTTACCCTTTTCCAAATCTGCTGATAACATCTGCAGCAAATTTGAGAAGTTTGCTCCCCAATGAAAAAAGAAATATTTCCTTCTACTAACTTTAAGCTGATCCTCTTCTAATTTAATCAAGTAACACAGGCCCACAGTTCCACACTCAGTGTATACACCACCTTCATTTTATTACAACACTCAACCTACTCTTTTCTAAATGAAACAGTCCCAGATATTTCAGTCACTTCCCCTAAGGCAGCTGCTCCCTCCCCTTGATCGTTGTAACTGCTTTTTTTTGTACCTTCACTTTCACTGGAACAGGTTGCCCAGAGAAGCTGTGGATGCCCCATCCCTGGAAGTGTTCAAGACCAGGTAGGATGGGGCTTTGAGCAGCTTGGTCTAGTGGAAGTCCCTGCCCATGGCAGGGGTGTTGGAACTAGACAACCTCTAAGGAACCTTCCAACCCAAACCATGCTATGATTCTATGATTCTTTGTTTCACTAAATCCTTCCTGAGATGCAGAGACCAGGTTTGCACATTGTACTCAGGATTGGGGCACATCAGGGTTCAAATAGCAGACAATCATGCCCCATGTCCTGTTCTCAGTATCCTTCTTGATAATGCCTAGCATTTTGAAGGCTTGTCTGGCTAAGCTGCATATTGATTTTGGCAACAGCAGCTCTAAGATCCCTTTCCTGAGTTGTAATGGACAGTTTCAAGTTCAGCATCATGTAAGCATGATTTAGATTATTAATTACTAATGCAAATACAGAGCTCAAGCGTATTTTGATACTCTACCTAAAATTAAAAGGCAAACCAGCCCTTTTCACAGTCCTTGGAATATGGACTTTTTCATCCTTTGAAACTTTTATAGCCTAAAATCTGATAACAGTTTTCAAGGATAAAATTTTTCTGAAGTGTCTTAGAAAACTAGTTTTGTAAGCATTTGCTTGAATGTCTGAAGTACAGCAGTTTATTATCAAAGGAGGTCTGCTCACCTTTCAGGACTAAAATTTAAAGCAGGCATCCTTCTAAGCTTGGCAAGTTCTTAGTCTCATTTTTTTATTCCTAGCTATATAATGATTATAAATTTAACATTAATTCATTGAGAATTTATTCCATTAGGCATTGCACAACTGATAACTTATCAGAACTGTCACCACACACAACATATAGAGCAGTTATATTCAATCAAATTAGATATTGGATGTTATAGCTAAGTTTGACAGATAAATATTAAGGATAAAGCCAAAACCGAAGCAAGACATAGTATGAAATTTCCCTATGTGGTGAAGGTTGCAGTCAATCTAAATGCTATGGGTCCCACTTTTAAACTATGGCATTGGAAGGAATGCCACCTGTTGTAAACTGGAGCTATTTATTGCTTTTTGCAGATATTTTTACCAGTTCACTGGACTCTTACATATGTGTATGGAAATCACCTGCCTCAGATGCTTGTTTTTGCTCTAAGTGGACTTGGTTGTTTTGCTAAATCTGCTCCTTGTTTTCTACCAGGATGTTTTGGAAGTGGACTAGACAGCAGCCCCGCCGATTGCTACAAAACCAGCATTTACCAGACAGAGGAACTGATGCTTATGGATTTCTGCCAAAAACAATTGACCTGGTTATCCTGACTAGGTAAATATTAAAATATCAGTTGTAAAGAGTCTGAGAGAAGTGTATTTATGTCTTGGTTCTAAAATCCTGTTCATTGATACTTTTTCCAAAGGGAATGAAAAACAAATTCACAGAATAGCCACTGTAAAAAACGACTGGACGCTTGTTCTACACTTGTGTAAACTGCTGGAATATTCTTGGTCCTTGTCTCTTTATATGAATTCAGTCTACTGAAATCTGTATGAGCTAAAGTCACCTGTTTGAAATTGCTGCACAGGCTGAAGAGAAGATTACCCACTTTAAAGCAAGGCTGTTGGGTTATATAGGCCCAAAAGGAAACACCTAACAATTTAAATTTTTTACTTCCTTAGTCTTAGAATCATTTCCTACCTCCCTCTACAGTTGACAACAACTTGCCCCCTACCTCCCCTACCAGGACCCCAAGCAAGTCCAAGATATTTAAGTGAAGGCTTGCAGGGATGTCCCCCTGCCTCTGCACCTTCTGCATTTCAGTACTCAGTATTCTATGCCTGGCAGAGATGCCTTGCTAGCTCTCATCCTGGAGGACTATATCTTCTCACCTGAGGACAGCAGGGACAAAAGAGACACTGAGAGATGATGTCTCCCAGTCTGGTTGATAGGTCTGCCTGGGCTAGCACATCTGTGCTCTGCCTCTACTGGGGGCTCAGACAAGGCCACTCATTATCTCTCTGTTGTGCTACCAGTACATGTTTTGGCTTGTGTCATGTAAAGTTGAAGAGAAACTCTGTCAGAATATCCTGGGATATCCTCATCTGCAAATCCATTTGAACAGTCCTGTATTCTGGGACAACATGGACCATTCCAATGCCAGAATATTGCCTGTTGAAGGAATATTCTTTACCCCAAGGACAACTTGTCTCTATCGAGGCAGTCTGCTGCAGAAAGGGCTGGATCTGAGGGTGGCAAAGAGATCATTCTGAAGCCCCATCCCTCTTAAGATGGACGGGAGGATTTCAGCAGGGGTCTCCAGCAGTGTTATCCAACACATCAGTCTGTGGAGGCATCTTTTTGGGTGTGAGAGGAAAAGTGCAGTTCTTTTAAGCTAGGATGTGATGGTGCTAGGAATCAAGAAGGTAATTTTCTATAACTGGAAACAAATTTTAAAAGCAGACTGATTCTTGTCTGATGTTTTCAGACACGCCAGCTTAAAGCTAATCAGGCAAAGTAATTTTTTCTAGTCCTCTGAGTTTTGAGCTAATATGTTTTGCTGGCTAAAAGGACTTGATATTAGCCCTACCATAAACAGCCATGAAATCTGAGATGTCCTTTGTCTCCTTGTGATTCATGCAGAGACCTGTAGCATTTTAAGCCCAGCAATCAGTATATAAAATTGGCTTGATCAAGATAAAAATATTATATTTATCAAAAATGAGCTAGCTATCAAACAGCTGAGTAAAGTTGAATTAAGGCAAATCAGTGTTTAAAGAAGGGCGAAAACCAAAACATCATTGCCATTCTCTCTCATGTAAAGTAGAGGAGAAAATGTGAATTCTATTTGATTTCTGTATCATCACCTGACGAGGGGCAGACAGCCTCACAGCTGCGCTGGACTGCAGTACTTCTCGCTGCTGTTTGCATAACAGCATCACCTGCACTAATTCTGCTGTGAGCCAATCTAAGCACACGAGTGCTCTGAAACAGTAGGTGCAATTCCTTCCCACTTGGTCCCTGGAACAAACAGTTCCTCCAGTGTCAGCAGGAGCACCTTCATGAGTGAAAGGAAAAAGATTTGGTTCAATGTTCATATACTTCAAATGAACTTTCTTCCCACATATACAGGTAAAGAAACATAAACCTCCTCCCTCTTTCCCAGAAAATTAGCATCAGTGTTCATGGCTTTCCACATTCTTGGTTTTCAGGAAAAGCTGCAATCCAGTTACAGCCATAGCCATCCACTTTCAATTTGCAGAGCGGTGCAGACTTTCAGGCCCTCACAGCATTCGTCCTGACATCGTCACTGCCCATGAGAGCAGAATCAAACCTACCATGTCAGCCTGGCATCGCTCCCTGTAACTGCACACTTGGCAGGAGCCAAGGAGGAAGGAGGGGAGAGCAGGGACCTCTGCTGAGGCTGTAGCTGTATGAATAAAAAAACCCTGAAATTTTCATCTCTCCTAGACTTCTATGCAAAAGCTATTTGTTCCTTCTCAGCTCGGGGATGTCTTTGGCTGGAATTCAAGATTTAGAAAAGAGAAAATCAGATCAGGTTTAAAAAAAAATAATAGTTAAAAGTCATCTATATTTTAAATAACATAAAGGTGTATCTGCTACTCCCCTCCCCGCCCACCCCCAAGTTAACATCTCAGAGTGATTTCTGTGGATTGCATCATGCCAGGATACTGGTTGTTACCGCTCCAGTTCATGTTTTACCAGCAGGCTGCTGACAGTCAGCTTGGTTTCTACCCTGCACAACAATGAAAGCAGACAGTTTCTTGGAATAAACCATGTGGAAGGACACCAACAGCAAAACAGCTGTTTAAACATTAAGATAGGTGTCTGAATAGTTCCTGGCTGGGAGGTAATTTTTACAATCTTTGTGGATGTGGGCAGACACAAGTAAAACATCGGAGCCATCCATTTATAATTCCAGTCTGCAGGCAGAAGTGTTGGTCATGTAACATCTTTATCTTCTGATAGGACAAAGCCTTTCTAGTGAAAGAACAACAGGTCTATAAAGTGCTGAACCATTCCTGAGCACAGGCCAAGTGCTGCTCCATCCAAAGAAATTTTGGAAGGGGCTGCAAAAGTACTGTCACAGGTTCTGGTGCAGGGTAGGGGGCAAATGTTTCTCCTCGGGGGTCAGGTAAGGAGGACTTCCAAAAAGGGAATAACAAATGCTCATTCTGCAGCCAGAAAGACAGAAATAGGCCGATGGTTTAAGCAGACTTCTCTTCCCAGCAACAGCATTTGCAGGAAGATTGCAGACTTCCTATATGAAGGTGTGCGGCAGATGAATCTGTAGAGTTAAACAGTAACTATCTTCTGTTGGGCAAACCATCCCTCCCCTCCTTCTCTTCCCTTCTGCCACCACCACCAGCCTTACCACATGATTTTAAAGCAAACAGTGGCCCCTCAGCAACCACAGCTGTCACTGGGGAGAAGAAGAGCATTCATCTTTGCAGAGGACAACTGCCCCACTGCCAGCAGTGCTGTGCACCCCCCAGGTGGGCACATACACAGCACATGCCACAGGGGTGGCACAGCCAAGTCACGGGCAGTGAAGAGGTCTCTTTTTTTCTAAGCAGTCTAATCATAAATATGAGCAGTAAACAAGAACATGTGAGATGGTCTCTCCTCTCAAAAATAATAGGCTTTGGATTGATGTCAACTCAGGTGACAAACTCCTGGTAACAGCAGCTGCTTTCCACTGAAATTATTACTTTATATTATTATTTGAGGGAATAAATGTGATAATGTTTGCCTTGAACTTTTTGTACCAAAGACAAAAGAGCATTTTCCCCCTTCTGGTAGTTCTCAGTTGTGACAGAAAGCCTTAGTTGGGGAAGTGGCCATGTGAGAGCACGCAGCAGTCCTCTGGCCATGATCTGAAGTGGGACAGGTGGCACTGATGTGCCATAACGCCCATGGTGTCATTTGAAGCAGTTTTGGTATCTGAAGCAAAGCTCAGTGCTAGCAGCTGCTGCCTCCACACAGGTGAGGACTGGGTAGCTAGCTGGGATCACCAAGGAGGTCCTGCTGCCCAGTGCGCTGAAGAAGCACCAGCCTCTGGGCCTCTCCCACAGGTGACCCATGTCCCACCCTGCCCTTCTCCCACCTGGAGAAACCTGGAGCTGATACCTCCCAGAAAGCAGCAGTTTCTGCCAGATCCAGCCCTGCCTTGCCCCCTGCCTCCCCTTCCCTCCTTTAACACTCCTTCTGACCCTCAGTAGTCCCAGCTCCAGCCTGGATGTTACCCTGCAACCTTCTTTCTGTAGAAGGTGGTTTCCTGTTGCAGGGAGTCACTGTCCCCTTGGACTTCACCAAAGTAAATCATCTCTTGTCCTTCATCTGCATTTCCAACAACACAGGTGAGTTATAATCTGTGGGTATTTTGCTTAACAAAATGATAGATAAAAATGTTTTCCTTTCATCGGGCACTTTTATCTCCCATGCCATGTGAATGGCAGAAAGAAGAAAGCCCAGAGAAGAGCAGAGTTTGTCTCTTCACCACCTGCTGTGCTCTGCAGTGAAATGGCAGCTGCCACACCACGGCCGCAGAGAGAAAGCCCTCTCAGCATGGGGAAATGCAATAAGGGACTGAAACAACATATACTGTCCCAAATGTATGATCCCTTTTTCTTTGGTTTTAATTTCATACGGTCTCACATCCCACAAGTTTAAGCCTGAGTTTCACATTCAGATAATCCCTCGGAACCTTTAGATGAAATATGGTGTTAAATGATCAAATTTATATGCTTTCTCCTCAGCTGGTTCCATTAATCACTCCATGGCCCCAGTTTTATCCAAATTTCTTGCAATTTTTCCTGTAAATCTATATTTTTTTCTTTCTAGTAAACTTGACTGGTTTTCAGCTTGACAACGGGTGCTGTGCATCCTGTGAGCTGGGGTGTCCTTACTGCAGTCCCCAGGAATGGCACCCAAGGGCAGGTCCCAAAGACCTACTGGCTGGCTGTAGGAGAGGGCAATCTTTAGAAGTTCAACAGAATAACCCAGTCTGAATCATTAGATTTCCCCTCCAAAACTGAAAGCAAGTAGCAGTTGTAAGAAAGGTGTACTACTGTGTTGTGTTGACAGTAGCCTTATTACATGCAAAAATAAAAATCTTATTAAGACCAATCAAGTGCCCAAAAATGACCAAGTCAAACTAGACGATACAGCAGAGGACTCCAAAATCTTTCAGAGAGCCCCAGGTGAGGAGAGCCCTTTCAAGGGCACCGTAGTTCACGGATCAGCCATGACTTCCCCTGCCAGGAACACTGACACAGGCTGGTAAGGCAGGCCCTCGGTACCCCTTTGGATTCAGCAATTTTGTCCCGGTATAAAGCTGTTCCCAACTGTTTCCTATCTGTAGCCCAACTTAGTCTCTGCCAGGAGCATCCAACCATATTTTGGATGTGTCAGTGTGAGGGAATGTGACATCTGGAGTAGGGAGAGAGGATGGGGAAAGTATTACACAGCACCACAATACTGTGGCTATGCAGTTGAAACCACGTGCCAGCTTTAGTGGTTTCATTGAGCTGTTTACAAAAAAAAAAAGGAAGATGAAGAGATAAAATGTGGGTTCTTGATGCCTGTAGCATAGGCATTGTGTAAGAAAGGGATTTTATGATGAGACGGTAAAGCACTGTGTTCTGAAGAGTGCCGAGCAATGGTAATCTGTCTATAACATCACACAAGAGTGCTCTAAGGGCAGAAAAGACACTGAGCAGACAAGAGCAAGGGTATTCCACCACACTCATGCATATAAACAGCTCTTAGCAAAAATGCAGGGATGTTTCCTTGGGAAAACAAATCAAAAAGAGAACCCACACTGATAGCATTGCTCCATACCATGAAAACATTATTCATTCTCACAAACATGGAAGCAAATGGGCTGGGAGTGGGTGTTTACAGCCAAGGACATGGAGAGGCTTCACAGCACCCTGTGATGGAGCCAGGAAGAATCACCCTTGAAGCCTCTGTGAGCTTACTCTAAAGTTTGGTTCAGACAGAATAGTCATCAGATCTTCTGGTGATACAAAGTGTGACAGCATAACATGAAAAAGTCATGGATTAATTTAGCTCCATCTTCAAAACTGAGCTAAAATAATTCATTCAGAAAGATATCTGCACAGCACTGCAGGTTTTACACCAGTCCAAAAGAAAATAAAATTCTAGTCACAGAGGGAAGGAATTAAAGATGAAGGGAATGAGAATAGGGAAGTCAAAGGGTGCCAAAATATAGAATTTAGGGTTCAGATTTCCTTCATGACTGTGAGCACTCTTTAACTCTAGAAAATATGAAGTAATGTGGATTATCTTAACCCCCACTCACTGCAGTTTAGGCAACAGTATGTACACTTGCCTCGGCTGTGTCTCTGAATATGCATGTGTACATTTAGTGCAGCAATAATGAACACTAAACTAAGGTACAGTAACTGGATTGAGAGTCATTGGCTTTAGAGTGAAAAGAAATTGCTAAGACTGAAAAGCTCAGCAAAATAAGACTAGTGGGTATGTGAGGAGGAAAGGGAGCAGCTGAAGGATTGGGAGGAACTGCCACAAATGAGCAAATAAAATGTCCACTAAAAGGGAAAAGACAGAGAGGATGGATGCTGAGGAAAGCATGGGAAAGAGGTCTTGTCAAATATTGCAGTCCTTGCAGAAGTCATCTACCCATGATAAGAGCAAGAAACAAGCTTTGACAAAGAAGCTAAGGCAGACCAACAAGGCATGGAGACTGTAGGCACAAGATGTAGCAAGACAGAGAGGTGGAGGTACTAGACAAAGAAAGCAAGACACTGTTGGATTCTTGCACTCTCACCAGACTGTCCTCAGTGTGTTTGTTAGGAGGAGCTGATGTCTTTTAGATTGGATGCATTTGGCAGGATGCAGGCATACATATTTGACTTCCAGAAAGAGATACACTGAATTTTGGAATAGACATCTAGGTTAGTCAGTAGAAGGTGTGGGGACACCGTGGAGATAGTTAAAGCCACTGGTCCCATTTTTAGATGGCTAAATTTTGATTTGGGGAATCCATCTTTGGGAGATCTTATACCAGTCCCATTACATCACTGTATATACCTACAATCCCATAAAGATATCCTTGGTACAGCTCACACAAGGTTTTCAGCTTGGGCATGGAATAATTTAGTTCTTATATTTGTTTGGATAGCCCTTCTCCCCAGCTGTTCACAGCTTTGAAAAGCTCAAATTAAACACTGTCATGAGCCTGACACAAAGCAGGTGATGGATTTAGCAGGTTATCTTACATGGGTTCACAAGACTAGGAGGAACCTTCTCCAAGCTCATCACCATTTCTGTACTCCCTAAACGCTACAGGCTCCCAGGTGCTGTGCAGCCAGCACTCCTTTTGCTGCACCTCGCACCAACTGCCCTTCCTGCAGCAGAGGCAGCCAAGCCCTGGTGTCGAACGCACAAGGCATGTAGGCAGGGAGAGCACCCACTGCAAGTGCAGCAGTCAGTGACCAGTGTTTGGTGGATAAAATGACATTATTTCCTAAACATCTGACATAAATCACATCAGCATATATCCCACTGCAAGAATCTTATCCCACTCTTATAGGTCTCAATGCTGTCAGTGCTGGATGCCAACCTATAGTTGCTGTGATAGATGCCCAAGGAAGGACCTGTGATAGGACAGTGGTATTCACCCACCAGAAGTAGGAAGGAGGTTTTCTAACTTTTAAACTGTAGTTATTGCTTCACCCTTGTTTACCGTGTTCTTTCCTGTCAGTTGAATAGGAATTTAAAAGCAGAACTGAATTTTTTTATATATATAAACATTTGTGGTAAGCACTGAGCCACAACAGTGTTGCAACCAAAACACAGTTGCTCAACGGCACCTGTTAGTGCAATTACTTTGACATAAAATGTGTTCTTTACTGTTGTCTACAGGGAAAACCAGCAGCAGCCTGTTAGCCTGCAGCTCCAGCTGGCAACAAAATTTGTTACCTTGATCTTGCATAATATTGCAGATGAAAATAACAGAATTCCAGTGATCAGACTTGTTTTTCACTTATTAACAAATGCAAGCTATACCATGCAACCAGATAACCTTGAGAAACAAGACTAAAGCAGGCTGTTTATTTACAGATAAATATTTTTCTGGGATCTGAATTTATATGCATTGAGGAAAGTATACCTGAGGGCATATTTTTCCTTTATTTTTCTCCATGGCTGAATTAGTGCTAGAGAGAAGGAAGACTTAACAACAGTCATCTATTTCTCTGTGTGCTCTCACACACAAACCTTTCCACAGTCCTAAGTAGGGGGAGACTCAAAAGCAGTAACTAAAGGCAAAAAGATGACCATATAATTAGGATTAGGATAAAAAGTTCTGCAAGTTTCTCCTAAAATAACTGTCATTGCAGAGTGGACAGTGCAGATGTTACCCATACATTTAGGGTTATGGGGTTTTATGTTTGTTAAAGACTATTTAGAAGAGGTATGTGAAATATACCTGAAGTGAGCAAGAACAAGGTGAAGAGGTTCTAGTTCACTGCAACAGAGCATGTCTTTCAGGTGGGAAAGGTGTCCAAGCGCATAAACTTAAAAAAGGTTAAACTGCATCAGCCAGTGTGAAAGGTCAAAGAGAAAGACCTTATTAGCAGGTCTACAGGGAGCCTGATCTATGGATCTGGGGAACCATGTGAAATTGTGACATTTCCTGGCAGTGGGCTCTTGGAGCAAAATTTTATACATCTATGTGCAAGAAGCAACACAGGAAAATAGTATGGCAGGCATGGGTTGTCCAAGGCCTTCTGGAAGGCTTGGGGTTGGCATAGCTCTCTATCTTCTAGGCAGAACTGTAGCACATGTATGATAATTTGGCTCTGAAAGTGTCTACATGGTTTTGACACCATTACAGCAATGTGTAGTGCCTTACAGACAGTCTATACAGTCATACTAAAGCCAACTTTGTTGGAATAAAAAGGCAGAAAAAAAGTTGGGAAGCAAGCAGATGGAAGGATGAAAAAAAATATCTGTCTTTGAAATGAGAGAGCATGAGAGAGGTGCTAAAGTTACCACGGACAGTTTTCATTATCAAGATATGACTTTAGGCTGATGGACGAAATACTGAGTCAATATTCAGAATAAGCATAGGTTGAGGGCTTTTCTTACAGAACATGCTCAGTGGCCCACAGGATAAGGTCTTATTGTATGAAATATGATTGAGTGAGGTCTTCAAAGAAAGGGCCCATCCCACCATTTAATGGAAGTGCTGGGAGCTGGTAAAATTTAGATTGCGCCCCACAGAGCCAAGGAAAGCAGCATGAAAGCAAGGCCCTGTAACAGATGTAAAGGAGACTCGAGAAGAAGTGGAATATGAGAAACCTGAAAGTGGACCCATAAATCTATGTTTAGCATCTATTCACAGCAGTGAGTAGCAGACTGGGAAAGGTCTCTAAGCTTGTTGTTCATTTTTATATTTTTATATATTCTTTTTACCTTTAAAATTGGAAAAGAAAGAATCTCAAAAAATGAGCAAAAAGCACACAAAAGGACACCTGAGGGAAAAAGGTTGTTCTTTATAACTTGCAAAGCTAACATCGTATAACAACAGAAGGAGTAAATGTCAAAAAAACCATTGTGTACAGTGCTAGCAAAAGGGCATTACTCATAGCCTGATATAAACAACTAACAACTCCCATCTGGCAGCAAAAGTCTTTGCGAAGGGAAATACACTAAAACTCCTGCCATTGATAACTGAGGCCTGTTATGGGAAATGCCTGCAGGATCCAAGTGTGATTGCAGCAGAGGGAAGGGAAATGACATGCTCATGTTCAAAATAGCTTGGAGTCTGACAATATTTGAGGTGTTTCAAAAGAGCATACATTCAGAAACAAAAAGCAAGTAAAAGGGGACAATGGGTACAGAGCAGTTCAGGTCTGAGATGGCTCCTTGACCCGGCTTTTTCATGACGGAGCATCCATGTTCACCATCAACCCTAACATCCTATTCAGAGGAGGGAAGAGCAGAGCCAGTCTGCGGTGGTTCAAACTGAAAAATATAGGTGAAACTCTATGGGAAAAGAAAAACAGAAACTAGGAAATGACAAATTTTTCATAATTCCAGAGAAGAAATTGTCATTCAAATAGAGCTTTAGCCAGAGCCCACCAAAGCCAAAAAGAGCCTTGCTGTGAGATTCAGTGGGCTTTGGCTCGTGTCCATAGGCTAAACACTTTCTCTGGCAAGCCTACAGAGTGATTCAGGCCCAAACTGCTCAGCACAGCCAAATTCAAAAGCCCTATTCATATTCTAAAAAAGGCAACTGGACATCATTCCATGGTCCCAGTTGCACAATTGTCTTCAAACAGGTGGTAGAAACAACATCTGTCACCAGCCAGAAAACCAAAAAGAAAGTCAGGAGTCTGTGCTAGAGCAAGATTTTACATCTAACATTCATACTGTGGAACCAATTTAACATTTTCCATTGAGATTACTCTCTTTAAAAGCAATGGTCAGGCTTCCTTCCCCCACCCCCCACCCACCCTTGATTTCACTGCAGAACTAATATATTCATCTCCTCTTGCAGGAAATTATATTACCATGTGGAACTGATACAGCAAACAGTAGCAGATATGATAAGATACTTGAGGGGCTTTCCATTATTTCAGGAAGAAAGATACCTAGAAATTAAATTAGCACTTCTGGATAAAGGTATTAGTATTAGTATTTTGGATAAAGGAGACTGGAGAAAAGTACATCTCACAGAACAGGAATTTCTGGTGAGAATAAAGCAGCTATTTTTACAGATTACCCAGGAAGGATGCAAATCAATAGGCATAAAGATACATTACTGGGCCCATTTTTTGTAAATAGAGCTTTTTCAAAAGTTCATAGTTTCCAGTCTTTATTAGACTAATATCCTAAATAGTGGGTAGTAGTCAACAGCCCAATGTCCAGGGGGAGACTGGTGACAAGTGGTGTCCCTCAGGAGTCCATACTGGGACCAGTGCAGTTTAATACCTTCATCAGTGACATAGACAGTGGGATCGAGTGCACCCTCAGCAAGTTTGCAGACAACACCAAGCTGAGTGGTATGGATGATACACCTGGGGGACAGGATACCATCCAGAGGGATCTGGACAAGCTCAAGAAGTGGCCGCATATGACCATCATGCAGTTCAACAAGGCCAAGTTCAAGACCTTGCACCAGGGTTGGGGGAACCCCCAGTATCAATACAGGCTGGAAGATGAAGGGATCAACAGCAACCCAGTGGAGAACAACTTAGGGATACTGGTGGATGAAAAACTGGACATAAGCCTTCAATATGCACTCACAGCCCAGAAAGCCAATCGTATCCTGGACTGCATCAAAAGAAGTGTGACCAGCAGGTCAAGGGAGATGATTCTGCTCCTCTGCTCTGCTCTGGTGAGACCCCACCTGAAGTACTGCATCCAGCTCTGGAGTCCTCAATACATCAAAGACGTGGACATGTTGGAGGGGCTCCAGAGGATGGCCACAAGAATGATCAGAAGGATGGAACACCTCTCCTGTAAAGTAAGGCTGAGAGAGTTCTGGTTCTTTAGCCTAGAGAAGAGAAGGCTCCAGGAAGACCTTTTTGCAGCCTTTCAATGCTTAGAGGGGACTTATAAGAAAGACGGGGAGAGACTTTTTAGCAGGGCCTGTAGCGATAGGACAAGGGGTGATGGTTTTGAATTAAAAGAGGGTAGATTCAGACTAGATAGAAGGAAGAATTTTTTTATGATGTGGGTGGTGAAACACTGGAACTTGTTGCCCAGAGAGGTGGCAGATGCCCAGTGCCTGGAAACCTTGAAAGTCAGGCTGGATGGGGCTCTGAGCAACCTTGGCTAGCTGAAGATGTCCCTGCTCATTGCAGGGGGGCTGAACTGGATGACCTTTAAAGATTCCTTTCAACCGAAGCTATTCTAAATCCCAAATTACATCAAAATGAGCATCCACACTGTGAGGAAGAATGCAGTGAGACTAGAAGGAAGCAGCCAGTCAGTCACCTAAACCTCTGCCCAGGTTTTCTACTCTGAGCTCGAGAAGGCTGAATTATATGCAAGCAGCACCAGCCTATGATATACAGAGGTTAAAATGCAAATAATATATCATGCTTTGCAATACCCAAGCAGAAGATGCATCAGTGATTATTTAGTTTTATAGCTGGACCAAGTCTTTGAGATGAATATGTTTCTGTCTCCCCATAACTCCCAGGAAATTTAAGGGAAAAAATTAATTCAGGCTCTACCTATCTGATAGGAGAAGAGATTAAAAAGTAATAGGAATACTTAAATAGTGACCATTGACATTTCCGTTTTGACATTTTTAAAATTGAAAGGTTTGTTTAGAATAGATGATATGTTTATTTTAATAGCTTTCTAAATTAAAATTTTACTTTTCCTTTCAAATTTTCATTTTTTGCTTTAAAACAATCCAGCTGTCAAGGAAAAAGAAGTTGAAGATCCTAGAGATTTAATAAAAGGTTTTGAATTTAGCTTAAAAATGTTAATAGTTTCTCTTCTGCTTGACTTAGACTCTTCTTTCCTCATTCTCCCCTCTAGCTTTTCAGATTTGGGTCAATGAACAAAAACATTTATTATTGACGCATGTTGTTTGAACAATGACATAGGGTGAATCTGCAATGTAGTGATGCTCCAAGAGAACAGGCAATATCTTGGGAAGAAGACCTCATTATGAGAACAACACTGCTGAACTCCCTGTTGTTTTGTGCTCGTTGTAAACAGCTCACGCAGGGTCTATGCCTGTAGCACACCTTCACTCTCAAGGCAATGTTCCTTACCCATTTGCAACTGCTGAAAATAGCTACAGGGCAATACACCTTCAGGCCCTATGGGTCCACATCATGAGTAAATATTGGATGGTGTGGCAGAACAAAGTTGTTCTAGAAACTCCTTGATGAGAAAAGGCAAAGAATAAGACTTACTTTCCAAAGAATTAGAAGGCCAGGTTTCATCATCAGTGGAGAAATCTTGGCCATCAAAAAGTTCCCAGAGACTTCAGTGGTAACAGAAATTTAAGAAAGTATTCACCAGCTTCCCTACAGACAATTTATTTCCTTTTGTCTTAAACTTAATGTAGGGAGGTTTTTTTTGCCTTCTTGTTTTTTTTTCAGTCCTGGGCAAGGACACAAGGAGGAAATCTCCATTCTGTAGTAACAAATGCATGTAGGAACTTGTTAAGGAAGCAACAATGAAGTGCATTCCTATTGGCATTTGTGAACTTGGGCAATTTCACTGTTCGCATACTGCTAACACTAAACCATAAAGTGATTATGTAAGTATTCCCATTTATACTTTTTGTCATTTTTCACCGAGAAAAGCATCTTGAACAACTTGCCTTAAGTTTGATGAACAAATACAAAATTCATTGTGTGATAAATATTCACATTTAATGGCATTTACTACAACCCCTTCCAAAGGAGGAGGAAAAAAAAAGGCAGGCAAGGAAAGGAACATGTCACACAGCTATGCTCCAGATACTCCCCACTCCAGCTCTGATTCAGCTTGGTAGAAACAAAAACAACAGGGCACATATGAGAATTGCTTCCTTTTCCCATCCCCCTTCCCTCCTTTCTGGTTGGGAGAACAGACTAGCAGAAAAAAATCCCCTTGTGAACTGTAACCTGTGTTTAGTAGTCTTGAGGCTGAATTATACAACTGAATCAACATACTTTGATCTCTTACTATTAGTTTTCTTTGTTTTTATCTCACATAAATCATTCAGCTTTCCTCTCTGAATTTCTCCCGTTCCCCTGCAAACACACCCATCTGCAGTCTGCTATGGAGTTTTGACCTTGCCTTCAAGATCCCACAAACCTGACAAAATGTTCATTGACCTTGCTGAAGAAGAAGAAGGCAGGTTGTGCAGGTTTGCTTTCCCAGGCAATTCTAGACATAGAAGAAATTTATAACTGAGAAGTTTAAACATGTTGTAAGAATATAAATATGGTGTACATAGTACATAGTAATACGCCCTAACAGGAACACTTGCAAAAACATTGGCAAACATTCAAACAGTATTAAAAAGCTGTCTCTCCTCACTGTGCATTGTAAAGTTTTCAGTTTCTTATTGTTAAATTAAATGAATACATGAACTAACAAGAGTTGAAAGGAAAAGGTGTACTGCAGAGCCTCCCCAATCACAAGCTAGATCTGTAGGTAATTAATTCTGACCAGCCATATGGCCTATTGTACCACGTCTCTACCGTTTTCTATTCATATATAGTTAAAGTGCATTAAAATTACACTAAAGTTGCAGAGTCAGCCTTCAGAAGTTTGAAAATCCCAGAATAAAAGCTGCTTGGGCAACATCAATCCAGCCTGCTTAGGTGAATGCACTCAGATATAGCCTTAATTTTATAACCCCACATTTCTTTCCCCACCCTGCCTCAGTGTGTGCAGTGGACTCAACATGCAGCTATTTCAAATTCTATTTCTTACTCTCTTTTTGAAAGTTGATTAAAGAAGGGTGGGCACATAATCTGGCAGTGAATTTCACAGGCGTTTGCTGCCAGTGAAGAAACTGGCATTTCCTTCCAGGCTGTGAATAAGGGTATACACTGGAGAGGACCATATGCTCTTGTACTGACTTACCTGTCTCGACCAAACTGTCCTGCTCCTATCTGTTTCTTCCCTATGCCTTCTAATTTTTTATCACAGTCCCAGTGTTCCCACTTCAGCCTCTTTATCCAAGGCCCAAATATTCCCTCCTACCCTATTTGCAGCTGCAATCTTCCCAGCATTTTTCATGCAAATATCTTTCACTCCCAATCCAGTTTTCGCTATTGATTTCCTAGGTTTCCCCACAACATTTCTTTTGTTCTCACTCTCCCAGACCCTCATGTTTCTGCTCTCTTTCCACTACTAAATATTTCCAGCTCATCCTTCATGTTCCTTATTTTAGTAAGTAACCTTCTACCACCACCAGGCTCAAACCTTAGCTCTTCATGTCCTCTCATACAAGGTAAAATAACTCCCCTTTCAGACCACCTGACCATCCATGAGCAGTCTCCTTACAATCTACAAGGGCTCCTGGCACCCAGGTAACACCCTTCAACCAGGAAAAGCAACACCAGAGAAAATCCTGATATGAGTAACACACCCTGCAGCTAGCATATGTCTGCGAATGACAGATTTCTTTTTCTTCTTTTTCTTCTTTTCCTTTATCTTCTTTTTCTGATTTTCATCTTTTATCCTTTTTTATTATTATTATTTTTCCCCTTCTGCTTTGTCTCTATTTCCCATTTTTTGAGAATTTAGCTGACAAACTGTAACAAGTCTCAACAGACCGCATAGGAAGAGATTTTTTAAAACATTCAGGCTGGCCAACACTGGTCAATGTGTCAAAAGGAGAAGAAGACAAAAAGTGAATTCCTTAAAAATAAAAACTTTGCCAGGTTTCAGAATGTCATTTCAGAGCTGTAGAAGTGCAAGTGTTCCCCAATGAATTCATTGAGGGGTTGAGAGCTTTTTTTTTCCTTTTTAAGAAAAACATCTTTTCTCTTAAAAGTGGCTTTCAGAAGACATAAGTATTTTGCCTTTAAAGTTTTTCCAGAAATATTCCATCCAAGGCAGATAGCCATTTTGGAAAATTTTATATGGACATATTTCCTCAGAAAGATCTTTGCGGGCCTACAAAACCTGAGCTATTCCACCCAAATGATCATTTTAGTTTCACCCGGTTTCCTAATAAAATGCTTTCGTTTCTTAATCAAAGCAGATTTTGATAAGATTTCATTTTTTCCCCAAAAAATAAGTGTGTCTTCTGTGTTTTGTCACAAGTGAGTAAGATTAGTTTTTTGTTCCTCTTGAACTCTCAGTTACTGGAAAATGGAAATTTGGCTCACTGTAAAGCACTTGAGATAACTCAAATAAAATCATGTGTATCCACCGCACTCCTGACACTCAGGAGTATCAGCAAAATCTGGGAGAGATGCAATTCAGGAACCCCTTCAAGCAAGTCGATTCACAATGGTTTGGAAACACTCCCTGACTTTTTGTTACAGTTTAGGTTGGCTGATGTGTACCTTGTGGGGGGGAAGGGGAGGAAGTGCACATCTTGTTCCTGCAAAAATTGACTTGCAAACTTAATTTTACTATCTGAAAAGTCAGTAAGGTTAAATAAGTGCACACATCTCTGAAGGAGTAAGGCCTAAACAACCTTCTGATGGATGTACAGGGGAATATGTGTGATCATGAATGACATCTTTTTGTCTCTAGATACTACAAAGGCTAAGTGCAGTCTGCAGCACCTTACAGATTAATTATCAACTACACCCTAAGTTTTTTCATTTCTTTCCTCCTTTCTTCCTTCTAGCTGACAGCTGGTAGTTTTACTTTCTTCTCACTTCGAAAGTGCCTGTATTTTACTGCTAAAAAGTCCTCTCAGAGAATTCTGCTTGGAGTTTATTGCAGCACAGAGGGTCTTCCAATCAATCCTATTTCTCCTGGCAGTGAGTCCAGAGATTTCCAGCAACCCACTTTAAGTAGACCAGTGCAATGAAAATACCCTTGAAGACTTCTGCTGGAGAGGGGAAGTCTGCTTGGAAGCACTTACAGCTCAAAGACAACCACTGCATATTTCCAGGAGAAACTCTCACCTGGTGGCACAAAGGTACACTGTCACACTGGTGAGAAAAGGCATTCAAGATGATTTAGAGAAAAATACATCCACAGAATATTTTGGGTTTTATTTTTCTTTCAGTGAATTTCTTTTATGCTTTTCTGACCTTTTCCTTTGGAAATGAACTGTCTAAATGCATTGTTTTTGAAGAAGACTATCAAATGCTTTGTGGATTCCAGCAGATAAGACACTGTAATATAGTTGCT
Organism: Falco cherrug; assembly: GCF_023634085.1. NCBI lineage: Eukaryota > Metazoa > Chordata > Aves > Falconiformes > Falconidae > Falco > Falco cherrug. The sequence goes on from NC_073701.1 coordinate 44,036,424, forward strand.
CATACATGAGCTGGTGTAAGTAGGCTAAATTTCCACTGAGCTGCACGGGGAGAAATGCTTTGAAGTCAGTCCTACAGCAGATGTTGAATCTCACTCCTGAGAAAGAGGAAATATCTATCGAATGCCATGCACCTCAGACAGACTGGCTGGGAGACAAAACTCAAAATGCATGTAGAGAATAGGGCCTGATACACTGAAGCAAATCTGTGCATTTCTTAGGAAACAAACTTTATTTAAGGTTTTTGTATTAAAACTCCCAAATGCTAAAGTAGAATTAGCATCAAAAGCACATGAAGGATCAAACAACTCACTATGCTTATGATCCAATTATTAATATAACAGCTTCAGTGGCTCAAAGAAACACTGCACTAGCGGAACCTGCAGTGGAACAAAATGGAGCTTGGAATGAGCTCAGGCTGCAGTGCAGAAAGTGGAGAAGGCTTCACTAAAAGGACCTCAAGAGACCATCACCATGTCAGACTGAAAAGAGAGTGGAACCCATCCTGTGTGTCATTTCAGCAACCCTGGATATCCAAAGAATCACTTAACACATTATAAAAGCTAAAGATGGATGGATGAGAGGACTCATAAAAATACAAATTGAAATTGCCAAAAATTCACAAAATATGAGCAATGGAAATGAACCCAGAAAACCGTTCAGCCAGGAGGTTAGAAAGCATGAGTCAGGAGAATGATGAATGCTGATGTGCCTTTGAAAAATGCATGGCAAATGCTTATGCAAAACTGGACAGAAATGAGATTAAAAGAGTCAGTGTACAGCTGAAAGAATAACCTAAGTGTTCAGCCTAAAAAGAAGGAGCAAAGCAAATCCACTGCTGGTAGCTGAAATGTGAAGAAGTAAGAGAAATTGTAACCTAGTTTAGCATATCAGAAATGGGATCGCACAGGAGATGAACACATTCAGTCACCATAGACTTACACTGTCTGTTATAAAAAATGTCATAATTAGAAAAACAAAATTCAATAACCAGGGTCCCACTAGGTGGTACATAACCATTTGGCATGGTATACAAAGAAATAGCAATGGTTTAACAAGACAACCAGTTTATCTTCTCTATCAGCCCCAGCACACATTACGTAGACACACAGACTCCAACATGGACAAATTCAGATTCGCTAGCATATTACACCATTATCATTCTTTGCCAAGAACTACATTTTCAAAATAACTCACTAATTGGGCATCAGTTAATTTGGGATCTCAAATATTAGGCACTTAAGCATTTATTGTCAGCAGTGTTCTGCATTTAACTGTCTCCCCATTGAAGTTCCTGTTCTCAACATTCTGTCCAATTCCTGAAAAACTGACATGCTTGCAGGGACTGTTGGCTTTAACTGTTGTTGTGGCCATTCAGCTTCTTGCTCAGCCAGTCTTGGAGCCTCAAGTTTGAGAAATTGAAACGTAGTGACCTAAAATTTGTAAAAGAACTGAAATTCTGTATCAATAATTGGTCTTTGGGGAGCTTAGCTTAATTATGGCATATTCCACCCCTTCTTCCTCCTCCCCACCTACCCCTGAGCCCAAAAGAAAAGCAAAACACATTTGCAAAAAGTATTAGTAGGAAAAAGTCCCACATCAGGGAGCATTGTAAGTAAACTGTGCAGGAGCTGGCTCCCCATTAAGGGCAAGGCACTGACCAAGCAATCAACACTAAATGTAAATGTAAATGTAAAACTAAATGTAAACAGGCAGAATGCTCAAAACCTGAGAAATAGTAAAACTTTGTAAATCATGCAGATCAAGACAGAAGCCACTTTATTAGCAGATCTAAAAAGGCCCAAACTACATTTTGTGGCAGATAAAACTCAAAGATTCACTGAGCTAAGAACGACAATGCCTTGGAAAGCCATATGCTTAGGAAATACTGGATGCATGCATTTATCCCACTGAGCTCCTGGCATTGCAAGGCTGAGGCCAAAATTTGGATTTGAATTTTACATTCCAACTCTTGTAAAAATAAGTTGAAACAAATTGTTAGAAAGGTCAGGATAGTTTCATATGTTCTGATACTTAAGCTCATTCCATCCTTACAGAAGATACATCTAGACATACAGTTAAAGAATTAAAATGTTTTGTCATGAACTGTGAAGGAAAAAGTTCTACTGTAATTCACATAAGGCTTTAGGAGAGCAGTACATGGGTTAATATTTTGCTTGACCCATTGTGATGAACTAATAAAAGTAAAAGCTGTGCAGCTGCCCCTTCTAATCTGAGAACAAATCACAAAGGCAGGCACAAACAAAAGACAGGTGAGCTCTCAACCAAATGACTAGGAGGAAGGACAAACAGGAGGGAAAAAAAAGTAAAGCAATCCACCCAACCCCTTCAACAAAACTTAATCAGAAAAGCAGTTTAGAAAGGGGCTGCAAATCTACTGAAAACAAAGTTTCAAATAACAAACACCAATAAAAGTACAGTATAAATAACGGCATCAAGGCCAAAGTCTAGAGATTAGCAAAGCAATCAAAAAGAGCCAGAAACAAACAATCGTAAGTCTGCGAAGCAGTCTGTCAAGCAAACAGCTCTCAAAACCAGATTTAGAAAACAAGCTCTGTGGAAGGAACGGTTGAAGGCTGACTGATAGAGCCAATATACCCACCCGGGCGGGGGTTTCTTTGTCAATGTCAATCTAATGAAACAAAAAGACTTTTCCTAAAAAGCAACTACACATTGCCAGGATAAGGAATCACAAGGAACAATCAGAAGTTTGCTGTGACAATCGTAGTATTAAATACAGTTATTCCCACTTGGCACTGAAAATTTTGATGATTTTGACTTATGCTTAATCTTAGGAAATAGTTAGAGCTGTACTGTGGAATATAACACACGTTAGCCAAAGCGACAATAATCAATAGACCTTTGGCATACAGTCAATGAAAATATGCACCGAGATTCAGCAGCCTTGCCCCAAGCATGGATCTGGGTACTTATATGAGACAAAGTATGCAAAATGTCCCTTTTTTGATCTTCTGCTCCCTCCCAAATTGGTAAGATTCAGAGGCTACCACAGTTCTCAGGCAACCATGGTCTTCTTTGGAGCAACCTGGTCTAGTGGAAACTGTCCCTGCCCATGGCAGGGGGGTTGGATCTGGATGATCTTTAAAGTTCCTTCCAACCCAAACCATTCTATGATTCTATAACTCTGTTCTGGGGATAGAAGTGTCAGAACATGACCATTTGGTTATACCTGACCTTGACCTTGTACCATTTGGTTACACATGACCCTGACCTTGTCTGGAAGACCATAACACCCAGGACATTTCAGATATTTCAGAATGAATCAGCCCTTGAATCTAGATAGCTGGCCTAATGAATTTCATAATTGTGTATGAATATTCCAGAATTTAACTATCAAAAAAATAATCATTTTTCTGCCGGATAATGAAAGACAGAGCTGATTTGTATTTCCCTGAAATACTTACTCTGGTAAGCTTGACTTTCACCACTCACTCTTTTTATGATGAGACCTCATTTCAAATCTCGTGTCGCACCTTCTCTGCTGAGGCAGGCTGTTGCTGCATTTGGCAGTGGCAAGCCCCAAACCTGTAAAGTCTGTGCATATTCTGAACATTCTGGTGACAAATGAAGGCAGTGAGGTTAGCAGGACTAACGACATGCATGAAGATAAGCGCACATCTAATCAAGTATTTGCAGGGTCAGACCCGATTATAATATTATTAACACGGGATCATTTAACTGGAGGACAAGAAACTTTTCTTTGTGTTTGAGGAATAAATCCCCTATTGTTTCAAAGCTCCTGAACAAATGGGGTTTTCATATTTGGCTGTGTCTGCTGTCTGTTTTGGATCTTTGTCACTTACCCTGTCCCATATTTAGGCCTGGAGCAGCTGAGAGAGAAGTCTGGATGTGTTTATTTTTTTATTTCCTAAGGAGCCGGACCATGAGATAGCCCTCCCCAAAAGGAAACCAACCCTGATTGCATGACTGACGGGATTGTAGTAAAAAAAATATAGCTCATTTTAAAGTTTACCCAAGAGCAGAGTCTCTTCAAGCAGCATGACCCTGTGGCTTCATTTAACATTTCTGGGACAGAGTCTGCAAGGTTAATGTGTTAAGACAGTAAAAACTTTCCCTTTGCCTCAGGCACATCACTTCTATTCAGCAAGGCAAATAATACCCCACCTACAGCAGTCTGCCCAGAAGCCCAAAGCCTGCACAGCAACAAGCCTCCGTTTCTTTCCATCTCCTTGAGACTGACATTGCCTGGGTGCTGAATAGCCTGGTGGGAAGAGTTCAATGCAGGGTTTGCACTTTCCCAGCCATTAGCCAGCTGCCACCGCATTTCATTATCTTAGGGGGTGCTTTTATACATCAAAGGCACTCCCAAACAGTGTGATGAAGTGGAAGTAACCGAGCTTGGTCCACGTTGCAAGTCGCAGTATTATTTATTGTCATTATTTTTTTGCGCCCATCTCGTGCCATCTGGCCCTCTAACTGTAAAGGCTGGTGATGGAAAAAAGACTCAACACACCCCTCTCGGTTTCTTGGAGTGAATCCTGCTGAACAACTAGGCCTTGGAGCAACTGCCTGTTGTTATCGGGACTCGCTATTGTTCTGCACAAGGAGCCCTCTAAAAAGCAAGGGGAAAAAACACAAAGGTAGCGCACAGGATCTCATGTGAAAACAAAGCAAGCAGAGCATGAAAAGCGGCGCTGAGATGGCTTTTTCTTTGCTTGCTTTCCATCGTAGCCAAGAAATAAAGAGTTGAAAAAGGTTTTCTTTCAGTCTTCTGAAGAAGCTGCCTGTGAACAAGCCAAGGTAGTTGGTTTTGCATAAGACCGCCTTAGATCACTGTTCAGCTGTTTTAACTTACTTCAGCTTTTGTCTTATTGTGGCTTGCTTTTAAGGACAAAAGCACATATGGTTAGGGATTTATTGTACTTCTCCAGAGTTTGAAACCTGCTTTCCATTACCGGAAATCTCTAATTGATACGTTCATAAAATCTTGAGAATTACATTAAAAGGTGAAAAACAGCAAAATCTCTCTGTGTCACAGACTGCTAATGAGTGGCTTAAATAGGAGTTGTCAGTGGATGTATGATGAAGTACACTTTTATATGGTCGCTGGGTTTTACAGGCCAGGGAACAAACTAGAACACGTTTCTGCCTCTGCTGTGCCTGCCTGCCACCAAAACGCCCTGTTGCCCAAAATAAAACCTTAACAAGAAATGCTCATACTTCCATACTGACACTTTATGGCATAGATATTTTGTCTAATGATTTATTTTACTTTCATTTAGCCATTAACTTGAAGCTTTAAAAATACACTTGTTTGACTGTGAATGAGACAGGGCAATTGACCATGCAATGTCAAGCTCCTATGGCTTGAAAAATGTCCCAGACGCAGGCCATTACCTGCAGAACATTGGACCTCTCTTTTACAAAATTACAATATTGTTTTGCATTTTTGATTGCTTGCTATGAAAATAAATATTTGTTATGGTGAATCCTGGTGTGTAAGTCCCTGATTCTGTAAACCAAGTCACATAGGTAAAGCTTTTGCTCATACAGGTTCCAAAACTGAGTGTGCCTGAAAAACAGTTTGTAGCATCAGGGTCAAACTTGTTAGACCTTTAGTTAGTAGGCTTCATTAACTTAATTTGAGATTGGCATAAATAGGGGTTGAGACAGTACAAGACCTTAATTTTGTCCTGAAATCCCTTTCTGTTCTGTGCTCACTGCAGCTAACCTGTAGCTGTGAAGTATCTCTCTGTAAGCCAGCAATTAGATTGCTATCCGAGATTGACTTGGAAACAGTTGTCAGAGAAGTCAAGCTACTGGCAACCAACATCAAAAACAAAAATCCCTGACCTTGAATGTTCTTAATACAAAAGCCCTTTTCCTGCTGTTTTTGAATGAACGAATGAGAGTCAGCAAACGATATAGCGGACACTATATTCTGAAAAGATAAAGCATATTTGTTTTATTTCTGTATACAATCTGCTGCCCAAGAACAAAGACAGGAAGCAATATTGGGAAATTCTTAAAAATATGATTTATGCTGGATACAGTCTCTTCCTTCTCCTTTATATCACTTGGAACAAATAGTGAGCCAAGAATTTCCTGAACTTTTGCAATTTGCTTGGAAAATGTGTTCTCCCTTCCTTGCTGCCGCATTGTGAAGAAAGCATTTATTTCTAGTAACAGGTTTTACATTTCTCTTAAGATAAAACTGCATCTTATACACCCTGCTCTGTCTCTACTGCTGCCATTCTGGCTTTCTTTGTAATGGGATTGAACAGGTGCTATAAAACAGCTTCATTTTCAAGCTGCACAAAGATAATCTTCCCCATTTTGGAGAGCAGCAGGCATCCCTTCTTGGGTAACCAACCTCATGCCATGCAAATGGAGGGAACAGTCACAAATAAAGACAACTTTTGCTCAGTTTTAGAAATATGAGCAAGCTAGATGTATCCAGACAGATTTGTGAAGTGTCCTAAATGACCTGTCCACAGGAGTTCTAAACGTCATGGGACAGTATTTTTATGCGGATGAACTAGGGGAATTGCTCAAAAGCAATATGGCCAATGCAAGTAGGTTTCCCATCTGCGTAAGGCAATAGGATAGTACCTCTTTTGTCATTTCGATGAGCATTTATTCCCTATTCAGGACCAAATGTGTGAAACGGGGTCCCTCGATAGGCTGAACGGGCAGCGTTTTACCCCAGTGGCTCTACAAGCTGTCATTAGGGCTATGGCACCTGGACACACACACCCACCCCCAGGGAGGTGGTGTGCAGCATCTTCTGCAGAGAGGTGGTCAGCCAGCATGACCCCTCTCCACAGGGGTTTGGAGGAGGAAAACACAGCTGACTAGCACAAAGCTGCAGGGAGCAGGGCACTGAGCAGCCCAGGGAGAGGAGGGAAAGGCTTTAGGAGGGGCTTGTGCTCCAGGGAGGCGAGTGCTCAGTCTTGGCAGTATATTTGTCTGGAGGGAGAGGCTAATTTCACCCTCTGATAAACTGGATTAGGGAAAAAATTCACTGAGTTAGCCTTCAGGCTTGGTTCCTCACCTGATGAAAGCAGGACTGGCTTTCATTGTCCCGCTGGAGCGGAGCAGCTGAGGACATGGCCCCCAGCACGCTCTGCCCTCCCGCAGGCTCTCCCCTGGCAGCGATGCTGTCAGACCCTCGCTGCGGGCAGGTGCACGCTGAGGGCCAGATTGCAGCTTGCCCAAACACAGCTACCCTGGAGAGCGTGGTCTTCTCCAGCCCCCAGCTCCCCCTTGCCATCCCGCGTGGCTGTCATATGGATGCTTTTCTTTGCCAGCTGGTTTGGATCAACCCAAACTGCTACTGTAGCACGAGTCTGGCATGGTAGGAAGGAGAAAGGAGACTGGATCTGGTATTTCCTTGCAGCTATTGAGAAAATAGGGAGGAATTACAAAGAGAAAATGCAAACCATGCTGCATTCAGGGTTACATGTAGCTCTTCCCATCCAGGAGAAAGGAGAAGGTGGAAACGCACTGCAGCTCTCAGGATTGTCTGCCAAGCCATACACCAGCCCTGGCTGAGAGATGGTCAACTAGGTCCTAAATCTGGTGGTCAGAGGGAAAAGAGTTCACATGATGCACCCCATTCACCAAAACGATAGAAGCAGGCTCCCATGTGAAGATAGGTTTTCCTGCATTAAAGCATCTTTAAATTTAATGACAGCAAAGATAATAATAGTTCTCACTTTGTTTCAGATGTGGTAAACTAAAAGCAGCTTTCTTTAGCTTTGCATTTCATTAAAGGTCACCACGATTATGAATCTCTCTTCTGAACTACTCAGCTATTTCCATGTAGTGTCACTGTCCAGACAACCCTCCTAACACATCAACAGCTAACAAGCAATGACAACAAGTTATGGAGCACAATTCAAGGAAACAAAAAATAAAAATGGAAGGATGTGAATTCTATGGAGAACACAAAGAAAAATGGGTGGGATGCTTGTTTCCTCAAATTGTGTATCAACTTCATAGGTCTGCTACAAATTATTCCCCATTAAAGGAGGAGGGTATCTTCTTACATCCCACCTTTGTGTTCTGTTTCCAGCACTCCATTATGGAACCAGATCTCTGCTGCTTCTGTCTGAAGAACTGTAATTTTTTACATGCTTTTGAAACATAAAGTGCAGTTGTTGAAATGATTCAGCGCTGGTCTGGCAGCACACAAAATCAACAGATGACTTCAAAATATCTGAAAAAAAGAATCACAATGCAGACTTACACTAACATGCTTAAATTATAGTGCTTAGAATATATTTAGCAAGACAACAAATTAAGGAAGAATTGCAACATCTTGAAAACAAAACAGATTTTTCGTACAAAATCTTGCAGCAACTTCAGTCAAGATGTCTGCATTTCTGAATGAGGTATCTTTAATATATACATTTAAATGTATAAAAGTTCTGGGTTTAGTTTCCTGTTACTTCATTGTCTCTTTTTTCCTCTTAAAAGAAAAAAAAAAGGCACTTTCCTTTCTTTTTTTGTAATATATATATTTGAGAAATGCATTTTTAATCTGTTATTTATCTGTGTTATCGTTAATGTCTCCTGCTTTCAACTAGATATACACAGTAGCTAAAAGTGCTGCTGCACTGATATGCTGTATACAGTACACAGTGTACCAAATGTGTTTGTTTTTAATGCCTGGCAGTTCTCGATCACTAGCCTAACAGAATTTTTTTTCCATTTTATTTAGGAGAAAAAAGAAAACCCTGAATCCCTTTTAAGAAAATATTTCTCCTGTTATCAAAAGGTTTTAAACATTGGTAAGATGCAGGTTTTCCAGGACACAGTGAGAAGCCACTCCATGTAAAAATACTTATTTACAGACCCAATTTGTACATCTTTTGCTTCACAAATATGGACTTGCAAGACAAAAGAAATGTGCCATATCTGTAAGGTGGCATTTTCGAAGAAATTACTTATGTGTTTAGGAGACACTAAACTGATGTTACTGTAAGATAGATTAATTAAATACCACCTTGCCATTACAGCAAAGAACATATTTGTTTCTTTTATTGTATGAAATACACACTCTCTAGAGGAGGAAGAATTGCAAATGGATATAACAAGCATGAGTTTGTGCTGAAAGATAAAATAGCAAACATATAGTATTTCAAGACAAAGCAAAATAAATGAAATATTTTTTTTTCTATTGTTAGAATTTCATAAAACAGATGCAAATTCAGAGTTAGTCATATCTAGAAACAAATGAAACTGAAAGAGGATGCTCTTTACCAAAGAAAATTTAGTTTGACAATGTTAAATAGATAGCTGGGATCTGCTGGGAATACATACCTTGGTTTCATCTGATTGACCTCATATCACTGCTACGGCACATAACTACACCTGACAGGTCATTGATTTTGCAGTATGTAAAGTGGATCCTTAAGGAAATAGCTTGGCAGAGAGCAGCTTCCAATGTTTTTCACATTCCCACAGCAAAAATTCAAGTCCCTATTATAGGATTCATCACATATAGAGAGGAAAGGAAAACAATGCTCTTACAAAGAGCTTTATAAATAAAAAAGATGGTTAGCAACAGCCTCACACGTCAACTAACAAATTTCAAGGCTCTGATCACAAAAATGACAGAACAACATTGATTTCAAATTTCAGAATGAAAAAAGCAATACTTTTTTTTTCTCTTTTCAGCCCAGCTTTCACATCACAACTCCAATAGCCTTAACACTTTTTATGCTTGGCCCTGCTTGATAATTTTGCCAGAAATATGCAGCACACACACGTGCACAATAACAAAACCAAATTAGAATATTTATTCTGCTGCCACAAAAGCAATTTTACTGTACTTTGTGCCACTAAATGTACCACAATGTTTTCATCACCAAGTTAAAGAGAGTACGCCTAATGGCTTATACAGCCCTTCTGCACAAGAACCCTATTCAAACATTTGCTCAAGTCATGCATGGCTTTAGTCACATGCATAATAGCCTACAGACAAAAGGCACAAGAGACAAGGAGGGCTTTATGTATCAAACTGAAAGTAGTATTCCCCTGTGCTAATACTATGTAAACAACAGAGAACCGCAGGAGATCATATTAACATGATTTTTTGTGAGAGAGAAAGAAAAACTAATCAATACCTAAAAACTACAGTACCTGTGTCTGGAGAGAACAGACACATAAACAAAAAATATAAGAGACAAAACATCGACGTAGATGCCAACATGAAAAAAATAAAAACAAACCAAAACAATGTTTTTTACAGGTTTACCATAAACTAAATCATATCACTTTTGCATAGAGCAATCAGAAAGTTTTTGGTGGCAATATAAAAGAGATACCTTTTGGGGTTTTTATTAGATAGGTGGACATGCTTATAATTTTAGGAACAGACATAAATAGGTAAAATATCACTACATATTGAAAGAAGAGTGTCCAGTGATGGCATACTTCAGTGCCCAATGTCTGCGTAAGGCCTTATGAATTAGCATGGGGCTACTGCTCTGGAATCAACAGCACCCCTAAGGTGTCACCCCAAGATACAAGAGTGGTGGAGAGGGAAATCATCAGGCAAAATCATCAGTTGGTGTAAACTGACAGGGCACTCCCCACCCCTCATGCCTTCACACCAGCCAAAGCTGTACTTCACAGGAGGAAAGACAACTACAACACTATGAGTGAAAACAGAGTAATCTGACAACATTCATGGACCGGACATACAACTCTGCTATGATTCTAGAGGGCAGGTCACAGTCAACAGGGTTGTCTCAAATCAGGTGCCTACTCAGTCATACAGGACTATTTTTGGGACAGCCTATGCCATTTTCCAAGCAAAACATCAGCGGTGAAGTCCTACGGATCAAGTTCTTGTTTACAGCAAGACAACCACACGATGTACCTCTTCTATATGGTTCAATTATTCAAAGGTGCCAATAAAATTAAATGTTTAGAAAAGCTAAACCTTTGAATCTTATTAATGCAAAATATTGCCTTAGAATATGCATAAGTTATATTGATAAAATACACCTGTAGCATTTCCATCTGTAGATTCTGAAGCATGGTATGAATGAGATCAGTACCAGTATTCTCATTTTCAAATGGAAATTGGGATATCAGGACAAGGGAAGTGAACTAGCTCCAGTCCATCAGCAACCTGAAAATGAACTAAATGCTTTGTAGACCAAAACTTTCTGAGTCCAAGTATCATATTGGATGACCAAGAATGTGTCATCCCCCTTGACGCCGGACTGGAACACCAGCTGACAAACACCTCTCTATGGCAGAGCACTGCATAATAGCAAACTGGAAGCTCATTCCACGCTGGACAAAATGTTAATTTATACAAATGGAAACTTCCATGGGAATGGCTTACTTCTGATAAAATGTTCAGAAACCAATGGTTTCTCAGGTCCAGAATAAATATTTGATTCAAAATGAATGAGAGATCCCTAAAGTAGCTTCATAGTTTGAATCCCCATGTACAGTGTGAGTATTTCCCAATTAATGTTTCATACTCATGCAGTTTTCACACAGTCCTAGAAGACACTGGTGGCATGAGGTTAATGGAAGGGCTTCAGCTTAAGCCTTCTGTGTCCCACTGAACGCCTCATCAACAGGCTATTAACTGTCCTGGTGTATTTATATCTGGGGGGTGTGTGGTCTACAGCTTCAGTGTCAGGAGGACTGAATTTTTGAGGTGCTATTTTTTATTTTTCAAATATTCTTCCAAGTCTTAATGCCAGATAATCTTGACTTATTCATTGCATGAGAATAAGAGGTCAACAAAATCCCCACATGGACATACAAAGGAAAACCCAAATACCCAACAACACACAAAAAAAAAGCCCTAAAGCCCTTGTTGGGTAGCAGACTGCAGGATGATGCACACTTAGGAGGCAGTTAGCTGTCAGCACAACCCTTTGCAGCGTGTTTTGCAGGATAGCTATCTGACTGCTGCACACACAGATACACCCTCTTCTAAGGGAACATAACTATTCCTACACACTGCAGTTTTTTGCTTCTTCTATCTTTTACATATTGCTACACAACCTGAGCCTTGTTTAGACATTCCTTCTATTTACCATTATATGTGGTGTGCTTTATGGTCAACATATTTTTCAGAACATCCATCTGTGTGCACAAGCATTTCTAAAATTAAACAACAAATATATGTGAAGTGGCAGTACCTACAGATTAACTGTACCTTCAGGAATTAAAAATATTAGAAAAGAACCAGCAATACCACCTTTGAGAGACCCCCGCAGCCTGCACTGTGTCACAGCTCGGTCAGCGTGGCTGTGTTTGCAGCAGGTTTAAGCTCACACGGGAGCCACCCAGAAAGCCTGGCAGTCCCCAGAGCCTGCCCTGCCCATCACGTTATTTTCCTTTTTCCTGTTTCCATTTGGGAACGGTTGATTGGCAGTGCCCTGGCCACCTGATATCAGGAACAGACATGAAGCAAAGGAGGAAAACTTTTGCCAGGACTCGAAATTTCTGCTTTTACCTCCTGTGCCAGTTTGAGCAAGAGTTATACCGTGTGTAGACCCCAGTCCTAACTCACTGATCAGGACTGACCTGGGAATGAGCCTTACACCACCATTTGCAGGATATAAGTCTATATATAGTGTTTGAACAAGGCAAACGAAAGTGTATTAAGCTTGAAACTAAGATTTTGACCTTGGCTTAACATTTTTGACAACATACTCGGACACAAGATAACAGACAGCTCTTTTATTTACTGTCCTACAAGGTGCGCAGGTATATTAAACTTAAAATTGCTCTTTTAGTAGTGACACAAAGAAATCACTAACTAATAAGTGAAATTTCCCATTAGCTTTTAACACTAAGCTCTGTGGAGTGAAAATACAGTCTCTCTGAAAGCCAGCGATGAAAAACTATCATAAGCTTTACTGAATTGATTTTCAGGTTATAAGAACTATGAAGTACATGAAGAAGTAGTTTTTCATTTTCTTTAGGGATTTACAGAAAATTATGAGAACACAAGTGAAATTACAATTGAGATTTTGTTGCTGAGATCTCTTTCCCCTTTGTTTGCAAAATAAAAAATAAACCACTTTAAAACCTTTTCCAGAGATACCAATAGCTTTGTAAATTTGGAGTAAAGTGAGTGAATGAATCTGACAAGCTGAAATGAGAAGTCAGAAACATAGAAACCTTTACTTTCCACATTTGTTTGTCAGACCATGTAGGTTTCTGATTTTAGGAGGTTTTCATTCAGAAGTTGCTAAAGCTTTTCACAATCAGCAAGAATTTTAGTGGATTTTGCTTTTGGGCAATTTAAACACTTTTTTCCACTGTGTGGTTTGACCTCTGAATAGGCAATTTCAGTAACATTGATTCTTTAGATTATTTATTATAACATAACACTTGTGTAAACCTGAGAAACCAGCAAATTCGTGTTTACTGTTAATGTAATGCAGGAGAAGAACGTACAAGGCTGGTTGCTCTCTCTGGCATTCACCTCTCCCAGCGGCTCCTCACCGCTACCCAACAGTGGTGCGAAACTATAAAGCTGTCCACAGAAGGAGCTTTCTAACAAGCCTGGCCTCTCAGATGAAGCAAATCTGGTGTAACATTTGTGGCGTTGCTCCCCAGGGCTGCTCCCGAGGCACATTTCTGTGGGAAGAGCCACAAAAAAGCACAGGATCGTGGTTTCTAAGAGGACAAAGCCACTTCTTTCACGACCAAGATAGATAGCAGTGCACAAGCTTTCAGGTCCCTGAAGTCCCTCTAGTCAAGCACACCAAACTCTTTTGGTATTGAAGTTTAAGCCTATTTTTAAATAGCTAGTTCCACTGTTACACTTGCAGGACAAAGACATGCACCAGCATGGGCAAAGGTGATTATTTTGTATCAAGGAGTATGGACAGGAAAGGATGTCCAGGGCCTTCACTTCAGCCTCCTTCCCCTCGCTATGTTGCAGGAACTATATCATGTAGCCTTTTTCACAAAAACGGATGGAAATCTCTATGGATCTTTTATTTAAGGAAAACAAATACAAAAGCATTTTTTTAATTTTATTATATTTCCTGGCAAAGAAAATAAGGTGATTTCTGAGCCGCCAGATGCCTTAATAAAATGTTGATATTAAACTCAACCACAGCTGTAAATTTCCAAAATTAACGGCTTCCCAATCATGACAATAAAATGCAGGGAGAACTATCATATGCTTATTAAAGCAACTTCTGCAGGACAGAACACAGGCATCATTTCCATGGACCTGACTAGCTTACAAAAATGCCTAGGTTACAAGAACTTGGATTTGTTCAATAGTGATTGACAAAATATGAGAACAAGGTTGGTCCAGGTAGAAGACAAAAGCTTCTCATCCATTTAGGCTTCTTGCCTGGATTTGCGCTTAAGCAAAAAGAAACCAAACATGAGTTCTGTAACTGCTGAAGTAAGAAATATATGCCACAGCTGAGACAGCTGGATTACCTGTGCTGCTCTCCTGTCCCCTACAGCTGACCATACTGTGTTTTGGTCAACATATGCAAAATGCTACTGCTTTTCAAGCACATCTGTTGAACTTACATATTCCTTGCTTGGGGGACCCTCTCCTCCTACAAGTTAGAGCACAATTTCCTTTTTTATTTCTCTTCGCTAATGTACTTATGAAAATAAAAGACAAGACCAAGCTTCCGTCTTTCAATACTGTGGTCCATTCTGAAATATTGTACTTATCACAGCGAGGGCCAAAAGCCACAAGGAATCTGATGCAAGTAAGTAATTTGCCTCCATGAAGTGGCAACTGATGCTCTGCACCTGTGAGATGCATTTGGGACTTTAATATGTGTTTAAACATGCATTGAAGCAACTGTGTCTTGTAGACATTCAGTTACTTTTCCTATATAAACTCTGGGCATATTTTTGTTTCCCTTTTGTATTTACCTTATCCTCAGTTCACTAAACAGGTAGCTCAAAATGATAACATAAGCAAAAAACAAGCATCAAAGCAATGAAAATGTTATTTTTGAATGGTAACAACTTCAACAGTAGTATCAGAGAAGCAGGAAAAGCACCTTTGCTTTTCAGATTCCTTGAGCACCTCTCTCCTTCCTCCAGGCTTCCTATGCCAGTTCAGGTGAACATACAAAAGACTTCATTTTCACATTACTATCTGTATGCTACTTTATGTCTGCCCAGAGCAGAAGTTTTCTGCCATTCCTTTACTTCCATAGTAATAGAGGGCTTGCTTACACCCAGAAAAGTGAAGCAACACCAAGTATTTTAAAAGGCATAGTTTAAAGGTATCTATAGATTGTTTAATCATGCAACCTTTCTAAAGAATCAGAGCTGAAAACATAGTGATCCTTGAAAACAAAGGAAGTGTCTCTAAACGTGTACGCCTCATTGATGTTAATGGAAGGAGGGTTCTTCCCCTCTAAGAAAAAGATTCCTAAATGCTCTTATAGAATATATAAGAGGGGTGGGTCTTTTTGTCAGGGCAGCTGCATAAGGCACAGCTTGGGAAGAAGGTACAAAAACATCTGCACACCTTTAATGAATCTTAGACCCATATACAAAGAATGAACTACCAAGACGGCATGGTATGGCCAGTTACGGCTCAGGGAATGCAGGGAAAAGTTAGAAAATGGCCAAAATATAGAAGCTTACATATTTGTAGACTCAGAGTTTAAGGACAAAAAAAAAAAAAAAAAAGGTTAATAAGCTAATATTTTTTATTAACTGCTCTACTGATTTAACCTCATATAGCACAGGCTTCCACATTTCATCCAGTTTTTCTAATAACAAACCTACTAACTTATGTTTAACCTAAATATACCTTCCAGAAAGTCACATGGTCTTGATTTGCAGCCATCAGGAAATAGGGCCCTTGGTTCCTTTGGTGGGCTGTTTGAAGGTCAGACCCTCTTTGTGACAAATGTGTAATGTACAACCAAAAAAATGCCTGGATTCAGGCATTTCCCAAACTTCTCATTAGCTCCCTCTCCATAAGGCTGTAGGGTTCTTGGTCACCCAGTATTTGATGCTGGGAAGTTCCTTCAGGCTTTTAACTGGCTTCTCAGTCCTGTCCTTTTGATATGCTAACCAGGACAGAGAGCTAAGGAACTCTTTCAACCCTCATGTCATTCTCATGGCACCTCTATGCTCTCTCCCCATTTTCTGAAGTCCTTACACCAACATTGACACCAACACAATAAGTAGTTTCCTAGCATTCGCCACGCCACATTTCAAAGAAAATCAGACCTTTCCTTCCCCCAATTGTTAGACACCCAAGGGTCTCACTTTCTGCCCTAACATTGTGCTATTAGCTGCTACTCTTCCTCATCTGCCAAGCCGCAAATTCATTCTAGCCACTGGACATAGCTTCCATAGCTTCCCATCGCATAGACAGAGGACCTGTATTTCTCACTCCTAAGTGAAAGAATGACTTTGAATATGTTTCAATAAGGTCAAATATAACATAAATGGACTGCTTGTCAAGCAATATAGATTACTCGGTATCAGCACTTTATTGTCCTTTTTTGCTCCTCCAAACTGTGGCATATAGGCATTTTAAGAGCAGAGATTTTATATGGATTTTCAAAACACTAATGAAAATCCTTAACAGCACTTTTGCAGTGCTGGTCCCTGCAGAACTTGACTGGAAACATTTCCATTCAGTGATGAGTCTCCATTGACGGTCTTTCTGAGAACAGGCAGTTCTACTCCATTTATTGTGTTCTGTGATACGTTACACAGTTCTTAACAAAGCTATTATGACTGGAAAAAACATCCAAACAAATGAAAGCTCTATATGTTGGAGCACCAAGGGACAAATCTTCTTCTCTCTGAAATCAAGTAGAGCCTGGGAATGTTCTTTGTTGAGAGCAGACTCAATCTAAAAAAAATTAAGCCACAACTCACTCCTAGATTGCTGCATGCACAGAGGAAATCCATTTGCAGCGAACAACAGCATCTTTCCCTCTAATCCACGGTAACAATAACCTATTCTGTGTAATCTGAATGGCATTATCGACTCAAAAAGTTTTTAGTGGATTTAACTAAAACAGTCTGCTAGCATTCACAAGTATAGACAGCAAGCCAATACCGAATAGCAACTTTGAAAAACAAAACAAAGCAAAACAAAATAAGCCACATTTTTTTTTTTATTTCTAAGTGTGTTTATTTACAAGTGGGATGAATTCACTCCATGACCATATTAATGGATCACCATGCAAAAAGTATGATATAGCAAGGTTTTGTGCAGCCACTGAATATCTAAACATTCAGCTGAAAGGTGATTTTTAAATACCATTGTGCAATAAAATGCACAGTGCAAGATAAAAACAGATCCGCTTGTACCATTTAAAGGAAACACGTAAAAAACTTGTGAGAAACAATGAAAGCCAGCAGGTTTGTGTGCTACTGTGAAGATGAGCCCACTGCCTGTTCCTTTTCACTGTCGTTGATCTTAGAAGTTTTAGCCAGGCTGATAAACAGCAATAGGAGGCAGCCTTATTTACAACACATTAAACAAAAGATAAAGTGGAGTTCGGTGCACCATCTAAAAAAGGGACACCTCTAAAAGTGTTATCTATTGCTCTCTGCTCCTTTAGTGACCTGGCTGCATTTCCCTGTCATGAGTAAGCATCTTCCATGCTGTGAGACAGCCCTGTTCCACATGATGCCAATTCAATATGACCATCCTCCTAGTTTCATGGAGCAGAAAGAAAACAAGCCCTTTAGGAGAGTGTTAGCAGTCTCCTAAAGTAGGAGAACATATGGGCATACCCTGTCGCTTCCAAAACTTCCTTCACTATTTCATAACAATGATGTTAGAGTTGCCCTGGCTCCCCAGCTGCCCTTCTGGATTTCAGAGCCCCAAAGCCTGGCAGCAGCATACCCTTCTTCTGCAGAAGTGGATGTCTGAGAAGACAAAGACAGCGATAATCTGGAACTGCGTAAGAATAATCAGTTTTAAATTCTGATTGTTTATGGTTAACTGTTGACACCTCCACCAGCGGGTTACAAAAAGTAAACAGGCATGTGATCTTCAGCTACTACATAAAAGTAATGCCATTTTATTCCCATAAGATCTCCCAAGAAGCCAGCAGTAGTACTGGGAAAAATACTCCAATGCCGCAAGCAGTCTTTGCAAGACTGCAGAGTGCTGCCGGCAGCACCTATCACCCAGTGGGGTTCGACTGAGAAAAGCAACCACGTTAAACTGACAGGCACTCCTCGGGATGCAGTGAGAGTACATCCTTTGCACGTTGGCAGCCACTATCAGACAATGCTTTCCTATTCCTCTGGGCCTGCAATGCCACCTGAAAAAAGCAGAGACACTGTCCACCCTGTGATTCCTCAAACTGTTTGCTGCCAGCCTGATACTCCTGCCCAAACCCCACACAGCTGAACTGGGGCTACACCCCACCTGGCAGAGCTACACCCACAACAGCTGCCACCCAAGAGCAGGGGTCCAGCTGGGTCCCACACACAACCTGCGGCTGCTGCCTGGCAGCTAGAGCAAAACCAGCCTACTCTGGTGTGTTTTACATGTAAACTTGATGTAGCTAACAAAAAAACACGGGTCTGTTTAAGTCCTGTTAGAGCACTCTTTGCTCAAGGAACCTGCACTTAAAATGTCCAGTCTTATGCTTAGCGAGCTTAACTTGATTAGCAATTACATTGACATCAATCCAAAGTGAATCCAGTGCTTTCAAACAAGCCATTTTACTTTGACACTAAACGACAGAATGTGGCCTCTTGTGTTTGGGAACCGACTTTTGAAAACTGAGAGCAGCATGAGATGAGGACAGAAATATTTATTTCTTCTTTATATCAAGAAAATAATTCATGTAAATACGCATGTAGTACAAAATTCCCTGGGGAAAAGTGTGAATGCCCACAGGCACAGAGCATGGGAAGCTGCGATGGGATGAACCAACCCCTTGCAACTTCCTAGAAATAAGTTTTCACCATTCCAACTACAGGAGTACATGTTCCTGAAATTCAGGAAACTTACTGCTAATGATTGCTCTAAGGTACGGCAATTCTAGTGGATTTCAAAATGAACATGTGAGCAGAGTAAGCTATTCTTCATTTGAGGTGTTAGGAGTTAATAAAATAGTTACAATATACTGCAAGTTAAAGCACATTAAACAATCAAATGTAGGACCATTCAGAAGGAGCAGGTGAGACTCACCAGACTAGATGGAGTCACTGATATCTCAGCAAGCTCCCTCTGTATATGAAGAAGAGAAGCTGGTGCTTATTCTAGAGCACATCCCCTCTAGGCTAGCACACTGAAATCACTTTGAGGATTTTCCCATGAAGTGTCTGTTTCTCTTCATCAGCCATCAGGAAAGGCTAAGAAAGATATGAGATTTAGGTGTGGAGAAGACTGGAAAGAACTAATATTGGGAGAGAGAAACCAACAGGCCACAGAGAGACATTCTCAGCTGGATCCAGGGCCAAGAGGTAACAAGCCTCCTGGAAGTATTTTCTTCACCTGTGGATCAGTCTCTCCAACTCCTGATAAAAAGCAACCAAATTAATTCCAACTCAAACAGATGGCACCTATGTCACAGTTCAGAAAAGGACATTTGTTCATGGCTTGAGCATTGTGTAATGAGACTTAACATGCCTTAACTTCAGACTTTCATTTGACTTTCCACCCTTCAGTTTCTCCAGTTCCCTCCTCTCATTGCCATTTCTCCAAAGGGTAGAACTTTGGGTAAGAAGGTTAAATGTAAGAGTTCTTCCCACATTTCCAGGCCAAAGGACACTGGGTGCCTTCCTCCTTCAGTTGTGTCCACCACTTTTTGCATAAATACTACACAATAATCATTTAACCATACCAAGTTATTTGCAGAAGCTTCTCACACATTTTATGCCACTCCAATCTCTTCTTTCATGGCAATAATTTAGGTTCTTGTATATTTGCATGGATGTACCTCTACATACATGCAGCATGTAAGCAACCAAACTGTTAAATATTTTAAGTACCCTGACCATTCTCAAGAAGTGAGGCAGCGTGCAGCTCTCACGTGAGGCAGAGGGACAGCCACCCAACTGCAGTTACCTCTTCCTGAAAAATTTCCAGTGAAAAGGGTTCTTTCTTTAGAAATCCTTAGCCAAAAAGGCCTTCTTGCAGTTCATATTACACCCCACCACCACCGATAGAGCAACTGCCTTCTACACCACTGCAGCTCCCCTGGACGCTGATCTTACGTTATCTGCAGCCCAGGCTGGATCCACACTGCCTACAGCTACATCTGGAAAGCAGGCCGCCGAGAAAATAATCACTTGAGAACCTAATTCCAGCAAATCAGCACTGCCATTTATCTTGGACTTGAGCAATACATAGTAACAGTGGAGGCAGTCAAACACATACCAAACTGAAAGACCATGAAGATGAGGGATAAGATTATCGACTGAATTCTGAATGTGCAAAGTCAGTTTCCCAAAGTACCGCCGCCATGCTACCTAATGGGCAGGTAGTGTGAAGGCTGCAGAGCAGCACCCCACGTTCCTGTAGGTGTCTTAAAAGCAGCTGTACAATGCTTCTAAGGTTTCTAGCAATCACATGTTTAGTTCACAAGCAAAATTTGCCAGGCTTATTAGCATAGAAGCCTGGGGCAATGAGGTTTAGAATAAATGGGAACTTTCAAATATACACAAGAAAGAGGTAAGCTAAATTAAAAGCTTGTTGGTTCCCCCTACCCCCCGTAAATTCTCTCATTTGTCCTCAAGGACAGCATATAAATGTGTGCATTACAGCCCATATGATCAGACACTCTCTCAAGAGCTATAAACAATGGGACTATGAGTCATTATTAGGCTGGAATTACATTCAGTTCTTTCCCACTGACTCACCATATGGATTATTTGTCTGGTCTTTTGCTCTCTCTGCTTCCTCCTCTCCCCCCCAGATCATCCATGACCCCTTCCCGAAACTGCAGCATGACTCTGTTTGCTTCGCACGTCCCAGCCCTTGCAGCCAGGTGACAACAGCAGCCTGCAGGGCTCACACATACAGGCGATGAACTCACCACGTCCCTGACACCCCCAGCCGTGTGCCAGAGGCTGCCAGCTCCCCAGCAGATGTGACAGCAGCACCAGGCTCCCACTGTGTCTTGGGCATTGTGGTCTGACATGACACAAATCTACCAACCCTAACAACTTAGCTAATTTTAAGCAAGAGTCAGAAAAGCCTTTTCTGCTGCCCCACCTACCAGGATGGCAATTTCTGGCAAAGTGGAGGAAGGAGTGGGCTTGGATATATACACATCTTAACCTGCTGCAGCTAGGTCAGACATAGCAATACATCAAAGCTTTCATCTTTCATTTAAAAGAAAAAGGTAAAAGCTAGTTCCTAGGCTTCACAGTTGTAGAAAAAAATGTGTTGAAGTTACGACTTCCAAATCTTCAAAGGCAGATTGTAAATAAAAAATGCTGACATTTATTGCTTTTAAGCAAATCACATACTGGAGTGTGACTCATTAACATTGGAACTGGCAAGCACCGAAGCAATCATGTTGAGAATGAGATCATGATGCAGTAGGTGTGCAGCATTCTCTTTTCAGTCTATTCACTATCTCTATCCTACAGTAATAAAGAGGAAAGTTTCTTTTCAGTCAATAATATTTTAATGTGCTTTCCAGTGCCTATGGAAATAATAAAAAACACATTTCTGCTTCACTGAGAAAGCTTTTGACACATACTTGATCTCATAAAATACTGAAGGGCATATGACGCATTCACATGAATAAGTCAAAAGGTTTCATGGTACTCGTAACGGTACAATTAGGAAAGTGCAAAGGCTGGGGTCTTAGATTTTAAAAGTGCACATCACATTAGAACTCCAGTCTTCCTCGTATTGATTGTAAACTACTTACAAAGGGATGCTCCTGTAGATAGGAGGGGGTATACAAAAACAGGCAAGAAAAGGAAATCAGCGTATTCGTACTGCATAATTAGTTATGTGGTAACATCAGTTTGATAGTTTAGGAGACGTTTTGTATACATATCGGCTTGGTGTGGAATGAACTTTCACATCACTAGACTCTACGAATAGCTATTTCAAATTTGAATGACGCCCACATATTTTTCTACGGAATAATCGCAGAAACTCTCACTTTCAGTATTCAGAGGCAGTGTCCTCCTGTCTATGATGAAGGACTTGACAATTCTGCAAGCAACAATCTTTGAAGATAGTCATAGGAACATTTGGATAAACAATCAAGCAGATATATCTGTTCAGCTGTCCTTCTGAAAAGTACTTTGATATCTGCAACATGTTTTTCTCAGTTATATTACAAAAGCCTCACTCATGTTAAAATATATCCAGACAACAAATGAAGTATGATAAATATCATCAAAATTTAGAGTCTGGTACCTTCATCACACAGAAACAGATCCTTTACAAACATGGAACTAAATTTATCATTCGCTTTAATGTCATCATGATTCAGACTGATATTGCCATTTCCACTGCCTTATTTTTTCCCTACCAATCTGAAGTCTAAAAACAGAATGACCTTATCCTGACTGCAAGCTGGGGAGTTAAACAATAGCCTGTAAATGACAAAGGAAGCAAGCGGTTAAGTGTTAAAAAAGAGATTATTATAATACAAGCTAAATTTAGAGGTGGAACTGCAAAGGTTAGTTAGGATCACTAGTATAACTTTATAGCATTAGGAGTATCACACAGGCAGCTTGGTTTTCTTTTGCAATTATGATACAGTGTCTTCCACACTAGTAAACAAATTTCTGATTTATGTACTGTAGAATGTGAATGTTACCAGACAGAAGCAACTGTTCTGGTGCAGCCATCTAGGGAAGGGTGTTAGGCTCAACCAAAATGGATCTTTTGCTGATTGTGCAGACAACTGCTTACCAGAAATTAGAGAAATCCCTCTCCCGCGTTATAAAGTATTAGAATGAATATACAATTGAGATTCTAAAAGTATCTTAGCTGTATTTCATTTCAGCCTGGTGTGAAGTTGATTAAAATGTTGCATATATTCTGCAATTGCTTTAAAACTCTACAGTAAATCTTGAAAATCTGCTCCACTGATTAGCAAATTGAGTTAAGCTGCAAAGTCACATCCAGAAAATTGAAAGAGAAAAATAGGAATACATGTTCCTGTTAATACCAACATATTAAGCCACAAAAAGTGAATGAGAAGGATAATTTTCCCCCATCTATGTGAACTTAACAATCTTCAGAACACCTGCAGTGACCTGCAAATTAAATCACAGCAAGCAGGGACTTCATTATGACCCACTGAAAAAGACTCTAATAATTAAATATGTGTGTGTATATTTATACAATAAATTTACATATATGCCCCAGCGTATATACAAATAAAACTTGGTTTAAACTTTAATGCATGGAAGGAATGTTGTCTTCCAG
The DNA here is from genome assembly GCF_023634085.1 of Falco cherrug. NCBI lineage: Eukaryota > Metazoa > Chordata > Aves > Falconiformes > Falconidae > Falco > Falco cherrug. Next base: position 44,059,805 of record NC_073701.1, read on the forward strand.
TATTATTCTTAAAGGACAAGAAACTTGTTAATTAACCTGTGGCCAGCAGAAGTCCAAAGACACTAATTATTACATGTTCTCAGATTAGAAAAAGCAGTAATAATTGAATTTTATAGAACACAGAACAGCCAGGGCACACTCGGAATTTCTTAATTGCAGCCAATGTCAGCAGATGATACTACTGATACTAGAAATCTGTCTTTAAGTTGATCTTGGAGTTAGAAGCTATATCCAAGCCTTAGTTCCATGTTATAGCCCTTTAGGTAAGTGTTGCTGTCTGGAACCCTACCGTGAAAGCTGGGCAGCATCCCCAGCCCTCCCCCTGTTGTTGGGCACTTTAGACACTTCTGCTCTTCGCATACATTCAAGGCTGCTCCAAGAACACTGAAGTTCTCCTCCCTTGTGTTCCTTACAATGCTAACAGAGTCATTTCTTTATCGTTTTATTCAGTTACATAATCAGCACATAAAACAATCACACCGGTTTTTACAGTGCCCCAGAGAAACCGCTAAGCTAGAGGCCGTTTCCTGATATCCGAGAGGTAAAAGCATCAAATAAAGGTACACTTCTCAAGAAAACTTGAAAACGTTGTTGCAAACCTTGATGAGGCGCTGAGTAGCTGATCACAGGAATTACAAGGTAAAGATAGTTGCCTCTGCAAAAACATACTCGACATTCTCTCAGCCTGGGATTTCTCATCCAGTATCATCTCATCCCTATTTCCCTTCCTCTTGTGTTGTCATGGGTCACTTCCAGTAGAGAAAACCTCAGAACTTAAGGATGCAGCATTTTACTTGTTTTTCTTAGTTGCAAGTCATTTCTCCTTGCCAGCCTTGCAGTCACAGAACTGGGCACTACAAGGGCAAGTTTCTGCTGTCACGCGTGCAGCATTACTGCTCGTGTGGATTTCTTCCCAGCAGCTGGGAGGAAATGTTCCTTCTTGTTTGGACAAAAATATCAAATGGTTAGGAAATAAAGAGTTAGGAAAAGCTGTATACAAGATTCATGCTTGAGAAACACAAGGGCATAGAAGACTTGGCCACTAAGAAAATTCCACTGGACATTAAATTACAATAATTCAGATCTGTTCATTTATGGCAAGTCAGCCATTTTACTGTTGACCTACTTTGTATCAGCAATAATTTGTCACAGTGCATTCTCCAACTGCTACTGAAAGAAAGGTTGAAACCATACATTAAGAGCACAGTGTCAAAGCAATTGATGTTAATTATACCCTGCAATTCCTATGTGGATGAAATTGTCACTGCTAACCATTAATACAGCATTTACTGTCTAAGCCCAGCTTGCTCTACCAACCCTTGAAAGCCACTGAATTAACACACTGCTTCACAATGTTCACATCGGAATGTAAATCTGAAACATGTAAAAATAACCTCTGCTATTACACCAAGAATGTGTAAATATACATTCCTTTTTAGGAGAGCTATTTATCTCCCGTCTATGTTAAGTTTCACTCTTTAAACTAAAAACAGCTTTAATGTTGTTCAGTCAAGTGGCAGCTCTTGCCAATATAAACTATTTTCCCTAAAAACGATGGCATCAAGTAGAGGAAACTTTGGAAAATAGAGTGCTACTTGATTTATGGAAATTCAGAAATAAGCTTTACATAGATACACAAAAAAGAAAAGCAGCAATGTTCTTCATTTTATTCACTACTAACCTGCACAATAACAAGAGAACATATTCTCCCAGCATAAGCAAGCAAGGTTAACTGGGACACCTTATGCGTATTTAGGGCTCATGTTCAGTGACATCTGCTTAACTTGGTGACAGGAATGTTTACAAGCATCAGCACGAACCAACCACTCCAGGAGCATTAACTAGATTCTTCATGGTTTGCACATCAGTAAACTGTTTTGTAAGGCCCTACTGTTGCGGTACAGTTCCCCCTGCTTTTAAATCACCTCTGAAGCTACTCTTTTATCCATTTAAACTGAAGGCATTCAAGAGCATACAGGCTTTAGCAATATTTAGCCTTCAGAGCTGTCATCACACAAAACAGCACAACTTGATCTTCTGATCCAAGAAGACTCTTTTTAGCGATGAATAGGAGAGACTTTTTTCATCCTATGAACTGATTCAATATGAGATACAACAAAAGTAGAAGCTGGTGATGGTATTTTCACATCAGAAGAGTGCCTCACGTAGGTTATTTCCAATTTCTCACATAGACCAATTAAAACAAACCAATAAGAAAATCCCATGGTGCGATGAGGCCCGTCATACACAATCTACCCAAAATCTTTGCAGAGTCAGCAGAAAAGCAGAAAACTAAAATCAGCATTATTAGTATTTGAACGAAAGCCTTCACATCTCTAATCAGACTTAAGCATGGCCTTAAGATCAAGAAAAAGAGCGTGGTCTGAATGACTGCTTAAGCCAGACGTACGTCTCCAGAATAAGCAGGAAAAAACCTACACAACTACAAAGAGAACAGAACAGAGATTCTTACAGGGTACATGCAAGTCTGTATAGGACGAGCATCATTACCGAACACGAAATACAAAAGCAAATTTGAGTGCATAGGACCTGATGCCACATACAGCATAATGGGGGAACATGCTGTGAGAAGAGGAAACATTTGCTCACCTGGCAAAATGACTAGAAGGCAATTTGTACATTTTATAAAGACAGTCACTGAATGGTCAACAAGTCTTAGCAGACTGGTCCGTCAGTCTAAGAGCCGTAACGTTCCAGCTGTGTATGACTGAGCCTGCCCTCAGAACACCAACAGAACAACAGGATTATTCAGTGCTTCACAAGGAAAGAAGTCCAACTAGAAAGAAGTCCAACTAATTTAACTAACGTGCACTGGGCAAGCAGGTCTCGAATGTGCTCTCTCATCTCTAATACCTATGTTAAAATAAAAGCCTTGCTGGTTTCACAATGGCTCCTGAAATGAAATTGAAAGGTGGCAAGCATTTAAGTTAGTGCATTGTTTGTTCTACCTGCACCAAAACACAGGATTGGCAACAGCCTCCACTTAGAGACACACTCCATTTCTCTCAGGAGTCCTTCCTGTGCCCCGCTGCCACAGTATACTAAGTACCTTCAAAATGAGACAAGGGCACATTGTGTGCACATTGGGGTATGTTTAAATTCCAGCTGGAAGAAATCCCAACAACTCTGAGGACACAGGTTGCACCAATTACTCGTTACAGCTGCAGTTAAAAATTATGCCATGAATGAAAGCACCCTACCATAAAAGGACTGAAATATTAACCATCTAAGGGAGCAGGCTCATTCCTGGTTCAGCATCACATGCCAGCCTCACAGATGGAATACTTGCTGCCTTGCAAAGCTATGCTTATCAGAAAGAAAGTACTGACAGCTGATGCTTTCATAATGTGCATAACTCATTGTCAAAGACGAAACATACAGCTACCCTTTCTGCTGCTGTTCTTACTGTGCAGCAGAAAAGACTATAGGCAACACCAAGATACACCAAGCATAGCTCAGTCAGCAGGAAGCTTCATGAAAGTTTAATATAGCTTTACAGGAAGCCAAGCTCAATGTTTTTCTTTCTATTCAGATACACTTATGCTGTCTGTGGACATGTAATGCAACAGAAATGTCTTTGAGTACTCCTCCTGCTTGAATAAACCTCTTGCTTACAGACTTAACTTGAAAGCATCATATTAAAAGCAGTAGAATCTTTAAGGTATCAAGATGTGAGCCTAAATTTTGACTCTACATCACAAGCTAACACCTTGTTAAAGGAAGTGCATTCTGAACCTTTAGTAACAGATCTGTTATTGCCAGTTCCAGATACTGAGCAAACTCTTTTAAAGTTCACTGCTTCACGAGCACTTACGCTTCCACCAGCCTGCGCCAGAAAGTCATAGTGCTGGAGGAGCCTTAACAATTTAAAGCACTGATGTTGACATACATATGCAGATAATGGTAAAAATGGTATTTGTAAAGCTAAACTTTGAGAAAACCAGTGGGAAAGAAAACCTAGACAGTTCAGTCTTATGTTTTGCTTATCTATAATCAGTTATATTACAGACCAGAAGACTGAAAGACTTTAACTGGAGATAGGACACATTACTATTACCACATTGTAAAGGCTCATAGGGGAGCAGCAGCTGCCACAATGCGTGGCAAGCCTGAAGCTCAGTTCCATCCACAGCTAGCAAGTTTAGGTGGCAAGTAATGATTATTTTCCTTCAGAGCAGCAGCAGCTCTCAACTGACCAAGTTGGGTAGGCCTTTTATTAAACACTCACAGAACAAAGTACACAGGAGATAAGGAATGGAAAGTTCTTGAGTTTTACTCCAGCACTTTAACAAGTGCAAATAAAGTGGTAAGGAATTTCTCTCAAGTGTAACTAACCACTGTGCTGTATACAAATGGCATTAGTGTGGTGCTTAAGTGAATCACATCTCCACATCATTCATTAACTTTGAATACACATATAAGTATGGGCTTCTCACTTTGCCTCAGCCAGCCTTTTAAGTTTGGGAAAAAAGATCTACATACCTTTTGTTGAATCCCATCTTAATGATTTTTAAAGTGAAAGTCTTGCATCTGAAGAAAGCAAAAGGCGAGCAACCTTTTCTGTAGAGTGCTTAACCTGCTCTTAAGGCTAAGGGACACTTGTCCCAGGAACTCTTATGGAGCAGGGAATCCATCAGGGAAGAACTGAGAACTTGTGAGCAAGTAGGTCAAAATGGACATTTAGGTCTGCTATATCCTTCATCAGGAAGCCAAGTAAACTTTAATCCTCTGGATTTATTCAAGTCATCTTTGGTGGATGTTATTTCTGTACCTTTTCCTCATATCCTGGAATTATGGGGCCTGGAGTTATTTCCACATTGACTGACTTTAAAAGGTTTAAAGTGACATGTACATCATTGTGTTTCCCTATACTTCCCAAGCATCTATGTATGAGGTCTTCATTAATCCACGTCTGCACCAAGTGTTCCCTAGCATCAGGGTGCCATTGACATTAAGCCTTTATAGTACCTATTTCATCTCTACTGTGAGACAAAAATAGTTTAACTGATCCTATGTAATCACGACAAGAGATTAATTAAAATGCCAAGATAGGAAACAATTTATTATAGAGAGAAGAAAAATTTCTCATCCAAAATATAGAAATCTGTACAACTTTGCCACAATCAATATACATGAACTGTACAAATTTACACCAGTTCATAATTTACCAAATAAAAGATGACTAACAAAGTTCACAAAATAGATGGTGGTTTGTGGAAAAGACTTTTACCCAATTAAGAACAAGGAAATTACAAACCAGACCTCCACTTTCTAAAAATAAGAAGTTTACTCAATCTTAGAAAACTACAAGCTAGCAAATGTACAGATAGCTGGCTGGTGCTAACACCACAGTTCAGACAGTGTCTTTATATGGTCTTTTTAAAGCCTGTTGCCATGGCAGATTCTGATCACTTGCTACTTCTGAGGCCAATGTAAAGATCTGACCATTTCCCCAGGTCATACTTACTAGTTTATCTTATGTACATTTATACATATTTGTAAGTGCTAGGTAAAAGTCTGAAAAATAAGATTTCCAGTACTATGGTGTTCATAACAATAAGTCTTGTTACTGAGCTGCCAAAAATGCTAATAATAAATGTAATAGTGCAAATTTACTCTGCAAGACCTACTGCAGAGAATCACTTTATAAATACAGATTGGGGTTGAAAATTGGTGTAGAAATTAAGTAAGATGTCTGGGAGAAACTGACCCTTCCTAAATCTTCTTCACTCCCTAGCAAGTTGCGATCATTTTGACTCACAGGCTATTAAATCACTGAAAGGTACTGTCCAAACTATGGCACTGTCACTTTAAAGTATACCACTCTAACGTGTGCCAGATCTTCACAGCTGTGACATGGTTTAAATTCCATAATCCATCCCCAGAGGTGCCCACCCAAAGTAAAAACCAAATTTATCCATCCATTTTAAGGTGATCCATCCACAGACTATATCTTAACCTGATACAGTCATCATATTGTAGCTTTTGGAAGGGCTAGTTCTGCCCAAGAGAAGTTCCTCCTTACAGCTTATTCTGCTGTCTACCATTTGCACGTTGGTGTTATTTTGGCTACCTCCTGCTGGTGCAGCTTCATACAGCACACAGATTGAGCCATCCTCTCCAATACGGTAAGACACTTCATACGGGTCAACCCATAGAGTGAGTTCGCTCGGAAGAAGCTGGAACAGTTCCTGACTGCTCAATCCAATACGCTGTGCTGCCTGTCCAATGAGAGGATCCATTTTATGGTTGATCCGGATACATCGGTAACCTGATCCCTTGCACGGCTTTTCTGGGAACCAGTGGTGTTTATAATGTTCTATAAAACAAAGAAAAAAGATTATCCTCCTTAATTCTGTATTCAAAAAGATGCGCAGTGATCATTGTTCTCTTGCAAATTTCACACCTCAACAATGTTCAAAAGCTTATTACTTTAGCATCCAGTGACCTGAAAAGCCATTAGAGCCTTTATTTTTGCTGACTGCTTGCCGAAGTGCAGTGCCCCTTGGGAACTACTTGCATACAAAGTTACTGTTCAGTGCCACCATATACAGTGAACAGTGTTCGCCATCTGAAAGGAGTGAAACGCAACTTCCTGCCACTCACAGAAACGAATATAAAAATACAGAACCGATTATATACATAGCAGAAAAACTCAAGGGTCTCATAACTCCACGAAGCAAAAAAGCAAAAAAAAAACCCCACACCTTTCCAGCACTCTCTTGAGATCACCCCCCCATGCTTAGCTCCTCACACTCTTGAGAGCACACAAAAATAACTAGGGAAGGAGCCGGGCTGTGTTTACACGCAGACTCAAGGCGTATTTCCCCACTGCTCTTCCCAGCCCGATTTCCAGGGCGGAATACAGGCAACTTCACTTACCTTTGGAGTTTTATCCCCCCCCCAAAACCCGACCGTTCCGAGGCTACGTGTAGCCACCATCAAGCGCACTGGGACTACAGGGTCGGGGTTAAAAAACCCGCAGGGCAGCGAAGAAACGCTCGGCATTTGATCCTAACTGGGGCTGTCGGGTGGCCATGAGATGCTTCCAGAAGAAAGGGGAACCGAGACTCATCGTCCGTCGCTGAATTTTACTTGACACAAAAAGCAACTTCGGGGGGTTTTCCCCTTCTGGAAACCGGGCGGTCTGAGCCCTTGGAGCGGAGCCCGATGTCGGGCTGCTCCGAAACCTTTATTTGGGGAGCCGGGGGGGCTGCCTGCGCGACGCCCGAGCCCCTTTTGTTCACAGCCCTCTCCAGCCGCCCCCGCCCCGGGCCGGCTCGGCGCGGAGAGTCCCCGGCGGGGCCAGCCCCGGCCGCGGAGCCCCGCTCGCCCCCCGCACCTGCCCCTGCGGAGGGGCCGCTCCGCTCCCCTCCTCCCATTCCGCCGCCCCGGCCACGGAGCTGCCGCGGTCGGAGGTGCCGCCCACATCCCGCCGACCCGGGCTGGCGGCCCCGCGGCCGAGGGGCAGCGCGGCTCCCCGGCCGGAGCGGGGGAGCGGCTCCCGCCGCGCCCGCACCGCCCTCACCTGCCAGCAGCTCCTGCAGGCTCTGGCTGAAGGTCTGCAGCTGCCGCTCGTTCATCAGCCCCTTGGTCCGCAAGAACTTGGAGATGAATGCCACGGCCGCGGCGATCTCGCGCATCATGCTGGCCCGGGTGTACAGGGCGGGATGCATGGAGGCGGCGGCGGGCGGTAGCCAGCTCCCCGGGGCGGCCGGCGCTGGGACGGGACGGGGCGCGTGGCGAGCGGAGCGGGACGGGGCGCGGGGGCGGCGCGTCTCTAACTAGGAGAGGAGCGGGCGGCGGAGCCCAGATCACATCCCGGGGGCGGCAGCCTCCGCCTCCTCTTCCTGCGGCAGGGGGGCGGCGGCAGCAGCAGCGGCGGCCGCGGCAGCGCACACCGCATTTCCTGCTGCGAGGGGCGAAGGGAGCTGCCCGCCGACGGCCGCCTCTTATAGCCCCGGCGGGCGGAACTGGCGTCAGGGCGCAGGGGGCGCGCCGCCGCCAATCGAGCGATCGCACCATGATGACGGCGGGCGGAGGGGCGGGGCCGGGAAACGGGGGGGGTGACGTAATCGATTGTAAACAAATAGAGCCGGGGCGCGCGGCGGGGTGTGGGGGCGCGCGCCGGGCTCGGGGCTGCGCGCCGCGCAAGTGCTTCCGCGCGAGTCGGCCCGCGCTGCGGGGACAGGGGGGTCCCGGCCCGCCCCGCCCCAGGAGCTGGGCGGGAGGCGGCGGCGCGGAGCAGAGCAGGGGGACGCCGGTGGGGTGCGGTGCGGTGCGGTGCATCCCCGCGCAGGTCCCGCCTGAAGGACCCCGGCGCGGGCAGGGTGAGGCCGCGCTGGGCGGCGGCACGGCCGGGCTGCCCGCCCGCCTGCGCGGAGCCCGTAAACGGCGCGGCTGCCGTGCTCCGCGGCCGTGTGGGCACGGCGGCGCGCTGTCGCTGGGGGGGCGGGCGGCAGCCGTGCGCTGTATCTGGGGAGAGCAGAGCCACGTCAGCGGCGGGGGCGGGGGGACGGCAGAGGCCGCCCGAGCCGGGGGGGGCCGCGGGAGCGCGCCGGCGGGGGAGCTGCGCTCCTCGCTGGGCACGGCGGCTGCGAGCGGGGCGTGCTCGGGCATGTCTCCCCGCGCAAGGCCACGCAGGGCTGCGGGAAGGTCCCTGTGGCCAGCAGAGGTGACGTGGCTTTTCCCTCTGTCTCTTCTCTCGGAGCCCCGGGGTGCCCTAGCGGGAGCGCTCCCGCACCCGGCGCCCCGGGGGTCCTGAGGGTGGCTCTGTCGTCACGTGTGTCTGCCGTGGCCTTGAGGCATCGGGGTCTCCGGGCAGGGGCCCCCCACACGAAGGGACAGCCCTGTCCCCGTGCAGCTGGGGCCACCAAGCCCCCGGGCACCCACCAAGGACGGGCAGGTCGGCGGGGCCAGTGCGTGCTCGCTCCGTGCGGGCACCCCAGAAATACGACTTGTAGCCCCCCCGTGCACCTCGCGCACGCTGCCCCTGGGGCTGTACAGTTCTCCCAGCTTTTGTATCGCTTGCCTTGAAATAGGAAAAATCCAAAGCGGACAGAAGGACTGATGTGTATTACTCTGTGAGCGATGGCCAAGCAGAGTGTAAAGCCTAAAGCCTCCCAATGCCATATATCTCCCTTTATGGAAAACCAAAGGGGAGATGAAAGAAGCAGCAGAAGGCCTTTTTTGTTTTCCCCTCTTTTTTCTTTTCTTTTTTTTTTTTTTTTGAAAAAAAAAAAAAACCACCCAAGTGTAGCTGCTTGGATAGAAAACTCATTCTTCTCCTAGGGTATATGCCCTGCCCCTTATGCAAAGCTGCAAATGAAATACAGCCTGGTATTTACATGTACAGTTCTTCCAGTCAAAGATCAGAAATTGGACCATTAAAGGCACAATAGTAACACGCAATTAAATCCTAAGATTTTTTTCTCAGTAAAAATAATTCAGTAATGGAAGATACAAAAATACACGCGTGAAATAATTTGAATAAGAAAGTACACCATTTTTGCTTGTCTGGTAGAGATGTAGCTGGATAGTGCATTTGGTCTTTTCTCTGCACTCTGGATCTACTGTCTTAGACTCTCAGCCTCAAGAGACACTCAGATTGACTCTATACACAAGGGAGATCTGCAAACCACCTTCAACAGATAATCCTGAGAGCTCACACTCACAGCTTTGCTGCAAAATGAAAATGTTGGTGTGGGGTTTAGAGCACAGTCTCTGAAAGTCTTCCCCCCCCACAAACCTCTGAGTATTACGTTAGTGATCATGAGCTGTCCCCTCTGTCCTGTGAGGCAGGAGGAGCTGCCAACTTGGCCCCTCCTCTGTGTTGCTCCATAGGTGCCGGCCTTTCTTCTCCCAGCATATGTGAGGTCTATCCAGAGCTGCCATTTCTGCTTTGTTCATGGGGTGGGATTTGCTGTTCTTCTTCAAACCTTGAAGCAGCAGCTGCTTCTCTTCTTTGCAACAAGGAAAATACCGCTTCTCTAGTGCAAAATCGATGTTGTTCTCAAGAGTATTGCAATTACACCGAAATAACTACTGGAAATACTTCAATAAAAGGGAGTATGATGTTTGCCACCTTTGCTTGGACCTGAGCTTTATCTGGCCCGGTTTCTCATCTCTCCTGCTTAGTGCCAGCCAGAATCAAATACTCAGAAGGAGTTTTAGGAACTGCCAAGTAGATAGGTCGTGTTACATAGTAGCACCCAAAAGCATGAGGT